>NC_079500.1:28532322-29782322 GCF_030052815.1 Hevea brasiliensis
AGATTTGGCTCACCAAGAGCGATAATCAGTGATGGAGGAAGTCATTTCTATAATCGACAATTTGAAAACTTATTAAAGAAATATGGAGTAATAACTCACAAAGTGGCAACTCCTTATCATCCTCAAACTAGCAGCCAAGTAGAAATTTCAAATCGAGAGCTAAAACATATCCTTGAGAAAATAGTCAATCGCTTAAGGAAAGATTGGTCCATGAAACTAGATGATGCATTGTGGGCATACCGCACAACATATAAAACTCTCATTGGAACAACACCCTTCCACTTAGTCTATGGGAACGCCTGCCACGTACCCGTCGAACTTGAACACAAAGCCTATTGGGCCATCCAAACCCTAAACTATGACCTAAAAGCTGTTGGCAAAAAAAAACTTCTACAGCTCAATGAGCTGGAAGAGATCAGACAGGATGCCTATGAAAACGCCAGGATCTTCAAAGACAAAACTAAAAGATGGCATGACAGGCACATCTCGAGGAAGGAAATCAAGGAAGGAGATCTTGTCCTATTGTTCAACTCCAGATTGAAACTCTTTCCAGGGAAGCTGAAATCAAGATGGTCCGGACCTTTTAAGGTAACCCAAGTCTTCTCACATGGAGCAGTAGAAGTGTGGAGCGAAATCTCAGGCGCATTTAAAGTCAATGGGCATAAGCTGAAGCCTTACTTTCAGGGAGAACCTATAGAGAAGGGAGTCAATTGCACCTTCGACAACCCTCCAGACAGACTATGAACAATAAAAGCAAAGTTCTGCTAAAGACTATAAACAAGCACTTTTTGGGAGGCAACCCAAATTTTTCTGAATTTTTCTTCTTTCTCTTTCTTATTTTGATTTTTGTTCTATATTTATTCGTGTTTTATTTTGTAGGAACCCCATGATATCAATTCTGGAAAAGCAAGGAACTAAAAGCAAGAGATGAGAGGAATCTTCAAATCAAAACCACATAAGAGGAAATTGAGCAAAACCGGGGAAATAATCATGCTATTAATTCTTGCTTTCATCTCATTCATGTAAATAGGATTGGTCTAAGCACTTGATAATATATATATATATATATATATATATATATATATATATATATATATATATATAATAAAGGAAAAGGCAGAAAGTTACATGGGCCGTGTAATAATTTACACACACCATGTAACATTCTGGAGCCCGAAAATAAGGCTACAGGAAGTTACACTAGTCCTCGATGTAATTTGCACGGGCCATGTAACATATTCAGTGAGACAATTTGAGAGACAGGAAGTTACACGGGTCCCCTAGCTAATTTACATGGACCATGTATCTTAGCGGAAGTAAAAATTTTCGAGCAAAAGATTACACGAGTCTACATGTCATGACCCATGTAATGATACACTACCCGTGTATCGTGTCGCAGATTCAACTCCTGAGGAGTGAAACGCGCGAAATGAAGGGTCACAATGACCCTTTAAATTCACCTCTCATCCTTAAACAGTTCCCCATGCCAAAACCCTTCCTCTCCACTTCTCCTAGCCTATAAAAACCTCTCTAATCTCCTCTCCCCTCACCAAACCCTAGCTTTACCTCTCCCAAAGTCACCAATGGCTCCTGCAAAGAGACCAGCAAGAAGAATAGGCTCTCCCTCAAGATAAGGAAGTAGCTCCTCACCCTCACCCCCTTAGCCATCACCACAATGCCCAAGAATAAGGGCAGCACCACCTCCACCACCTCCATCGTAACCCCAACAGCCACCACAGCCGGAATTCTCCATCACTTGGGTATTTTGCAATGATGCCCATAGAGATCTATGCACCCGGCTTCACACCCGAAAAATAATCTTCGCAAAGTATATGGATTTTGGCCTGCTAGAACAAATTGGGCTGCAAGACAAAATCAATGGACTCCTTAACAACATTAGGTGGACCAAATTCTCCCAACTCCAATTTCTTACCTATCGAGACACCACACTAGAGTTTCTATGGAGCTTCAGGGCCACTTTATGGCCCACTGATAGGGAGGACAAGGGGAGGATTGAATTTCAGCTCCTTGGTATCGACCGAGTAATGAATATGGACGAGTTCAATGCCATCTTTGGATTCGACAGCACCGGACGCTAAGAGATCCCATGGAACCGGATGGTCTACAACAGCATTGACTTCTGGCATTCTATAGCCCCGAACACAGAGCCTTATAACTCCAGCAAGTCAAAATCTATAGGTATCACCAGTCCTGCATTACGTTACATGCACTAGTTTGCCGCACACACTATCATGGGCCACGGTGACAGCTTAGGCATAGTGAATGCCAACGAACTCTTCTTCCTTTGGTGTATGATCACTGGGCAGCGCAACAGCATCGGATTCTTCTTCTGCAACCACCTTCGCTGCCTATCTCACTAGCCTACAGGGCAAATCGTGCCTAGTGGCCTTATCATAGCCATCGCACTCCACTTCGAATTTGTTCTAAGCCATCACAGGCTGCGCTCTATCACTGGGACCTCAAAAATCGATCAAACCATATGTGTATCTATGGGGATATGTAAGAAGGTCGGTAAAACCTGCTACCTGATTAATGCCGAAGGGAATGTCATCCCTAGGAGAGAATAAGCACGAGAAGGCCCTGGTGAACCCTCACATGCCCAGGAGGAAGTCCAAGAGCCACTCCATCACTAGTCTCCCGCTCGATTGCCTCCATATACACCACCACCTGCAGAACCGGTCCTTTCATTGCTGCAGTGTATGGAGACCATGCTCAATAACAGAATGCAGGCACTCGAGGACAACCTACAGGAAGCCCATAACAAGCTGGACATAATACTGGAGAGGCTCAATGAAGACAGACCATCGTCACCATCAGAGACCTTTTAAAGTTAAGACTATAGGATAGGTTCTTTATTGCATAATTTCATATACCTTAGCCTAAACTGCACTCTTAAGTCTATTTTACTTGTTTTTTGTTTCAACTTTCAAATTCTTAATACATAATATGCTTTCTCATAATTTCTGTGCTATCTTTTAATTTTGCATATTGTGTTGACATTGAGGACAATGTTTGATTGGAGTTTGGGAGTACTACAAGATCATTCCATGCATTGCATATCATTACATTGCTTAAAGTTATCTATATCACACTTGTGTATTAAAATTCTAAAAAAAACTTTGCAAATTTTGAACCTTGAGTTTTTGAAACTTAGAACTATAACTAAAAATTCTAGTGAGCTAATAATTGGACTCCACGGGATAGAGGAATGAATGTATCTGGATAGGCAAAAAGGCTTCAATATGTTGTTTGTGAAAAGCTAAATCACCTAAGTGGAGTTAAACTAGTTAAACCCCTTCATAGCCATTAATCTATCACATTGAACTTGTAAAATTGGGAGAAAATTTTTGAGATACAAGCAAACCTAAAAATGCCTCACCAACTCTAGAACACGTCTCTTGGACCTATCAAGGTGAAATCCTAGCATATTCTTGATGAAGAGATGATTAAGGCATTCTTTGATATAACCTCACTAAGCCTTAGCCACCCTTAATTAAACTATATATCCCTTGTAGCCAATTTAGAACCTATATCTACCCCTTAGAATTTATTGCTTACCCATATTATTTACCTAGCCCCTAGCCCAAACACCTATCCTACCCTTTTGAGGAGGCTAAATGCATAAGTAAAAAGTATATTAAGTGTAAAAAAAAAAATGGAGAGAGGATGTAGAACTCAAGAAAGAGTGCAAGTGTGCAATTGAAATCAAAGAAAAATTTACCTTTCCAACCCAGCAAAAGCAATGAGTTTGGGGGAAAGGACAATAGGGAAATAAATAAAAATAAAAAAATAAAAAAGAAGAAGTCCCAAGATAAGTATCATGGAAGCATGCTTGGCACTATAAAAAACCAAAAGCCCTCCTCTCCATACAAAATCAGTAGAATAAACTTAGTATACTTGATATTTTATGCATACATGCTATCTTCATTTTTGCATTCCCTAAAAACCTTTCATTGACAACCAAGTCATTATCCCTTTAGCCCCATTACAATCCTTTTAAAGACCTTTTGATCTTTTGAAAAGTGTATGCTATATTAATAGAGATAGAAAATTGAGATATGCCTATGGAGTTGGAATTGAGTCACTTCACTACAATTGTAACACCCTCACTGTAGCAAATCCATACATTCTACTGTTCCGATGACTGGTGTCGGTTCGGACAGCTAGAACGTCTGGAAAAATAATTAGACTAGTGTGAGGAGTCATAAATAACTCAAATATTAATAAGAAAAATTTAGAAAAAATTTTAGAAATAAAATACAACCAAGTTAAATGAGCCGGTGCCCTAGCGATGGGTAAACCAGTGAGAAGTTGCGGTTCTCGCAACTAGGAGCCCTAGACCCAGGGGAAAAATTATAAAATAATTTTTGGGACTCCAGAGAAGGGTCATTGAGGTTCTTATGGCATTAGAATGCCAAAGAAATGCTTAAAAAAATTTTTCAATCGGTACAGATAATTTTAGTCTGTTAAGCCAAACAGAGGGCATTTTGGTCATTTCACCTTCAGAGGTGATTTTTGACCGACTTGTCCAATTAAGTAAATAATTATTATGATCTAAAATGTGAATAAATATTGTTAAAAAATTAATTGAAAATGAGTAGAAAAGAAAATGAAATAAAATATAAATTATGGCATCATTATTGTGTCATTAAAAGTCCTCCACCAATCATATTGTAACACACACCTTATAAACTAATTAAAAAGGGATAAAATGAGTTAAAATAAAAAACAACAATCTGCTGCCCTTCTTCTTCAACCAGCCGAAACTCTCTCCCTCTCTATTCTCCATGGATGCTTTTACTTCTCTCTAAAAGTTCCTTGTAAACACACCACAAAATCACTTGTTTATTTCACAAAAATTGCTCCTTGCAACTAGAACAAGCTTAAGGCAGCAAAAGAAAAGGAGAGAAAGATTTTTCTTCAAGCTTGGGTTGACACACACAAAGGTTAGTGCTTTAACTTATAGTTATTTCTGTGTTTTATGAAAGAAATTAGTAAATCCTACAACTAGGTGCCATAGGAAATTATAGATGAGTGAAAATCTGGAATCTGTACAGTATATGCGTAAACAGTAATTTTTAAAAATTCATAACTAGAGTTAGGGATCTCAGATCAGGGTGATTTTTATGTCAAAAGAAATCTTAAGGAATGTTCTAAAACTTTGTAGTTTTATGGCAGACCTGATTCTAACGTTAGGTTAGGGTTTGAGGACAAAACATTTTATTGCTCAGATGTGGACTCTGTTCTGCTGATTTCCTGCAACTGGACAGCCACCTTCAATAAATCATAACTAGAGCCACAAAACTCGAAATGATGTGATTCTTGAGTCCTTGAAACGCTTATTGAATGCTCTAAAACTTTGTAGTTATGGCCAAGAGCTAATTGTGATAGCTGCTAGTTGATATTTTTGCATTTCCTTACTACTATCCTGCATGTACTGGATTCTGGACAGGTTGCACCTTTTTAATTAGTTCTGCAATTTTCGATCTGATTTTGATGTGATTCCAATTGGAGATTGAGTTAAACATATGAAGGTTGATTTCTGGAAAATATGGTCTTGAAATCTTGTTTCTATAAATTATGGTGATTATTTTTGCACCCTGTTTCTGCATGCTGATTGTGCACTGAGTGCACTATTCATTCTAGTAACATGTATATTGCATGAGATAGAAATTTTAGAGGAAAAATGATTAAGCATGCTTTGATTTAATGAAGTTACATGTAGAAATTAATAAGGTGGAGGCCCATTTCTGGTCTAGAAATGAGTGACATGAGGAAATTGAGTGAATGGGCTGCCCTTGGTGACCTGCAGGACTGGGCATGAGTCCAGCAGGTTTGGGCAGCAATATCTTGAATTGTAGAGGTTCAATTGGTGTTTGGCCAATTGGACATGAAACTAGACACATAATGGCACAACTTTGGTGAGGAAACCATGCCCAGAAAACCAAACCAAGTTGACCAAAAGTTTGCCCTAATCCGGGTGACCTGCAATCTGCCTGGGCAAAATGACCAAATGAATAGTATTTGGTTATTTGGCCATAACTCAATGTATAAAGGTCCAATTGACCTGAAATTTTACCAGCAACAAGCTGAGATACAGACCAACAACTTTCATGAAGAACATAAATCCAAATTCTGACCATAACCTAGTCAAATTGCCAACCAAACTTAGGTCACAAAATCTGACAGAACCAAATTGCCCAGAAAATGCAGTACAGTCACTCAGGCAGTTATGGTAAAATGACCATAACTTGAGCTACAAAACTCCAAATGGAGTGATTCAAAAAGGGAATTAAAGAAGACACAATAAGGAACAACTTTGATGAATGTTGCAAGGGATTTTGCGGTCGCCTGGACGATCACTCACCGAAGTGGGAAAAAGTGAGGAGTCGCCACCTTAGTTTTGAGGGAAACTAAAGAAAACCATTTGTGAAAATAAATTGAAATGAAACCACTTCAAGACAGAGATTCTAGGTTCGGGGTCTGTAAACGGGCGGGGAAGGTGTTAGGCACCCCACCTCGTCCCTTAATAAGGGTAAGTAGATTTAACTTTGCATTAGTTAGGAGGGCTCGAATGGACATGTTGATCCTTTTGACTAAAGGAGCATTTAATTTTTTTCACTAAATTTGGATCACCCAGATACATAAGTAAATGAGACAACCTTAGTGAATTGACGTCGTGAATCATTTTTGGTTTTGGGATTGTTTTGCGTGTAGGTTAAAATTAGGTGTGATAATCGGATAAGAACTCTCCTCCGATCTCTCTTAAATTCTGAGAGGAGATCGGATGAGAATCCTCCTCCGGTCTCTCTTGGGGTATTTAAAATTTGGGGTTGAGAATCGGATAAGAACTCTCCTCCGATCTCTTTTAAGTATTCATTAAAATTTTAGCTCAGGGATCGGTAAGAATTTTCCTCCAATTTCTATTTAATGTTTATTAAAATTTGGAGTTGAGACCGGATAAGAACTCTCTTCCGATCTCTATTAGGTATTTATTTAAATTTTGATTTGAGACCGGATAAGAACTCTCCTCCGATCTCTTATTTAATTAAAGTTTTGAGTTGAGAACCGGATAAGAACCCTCTTCCGATCTCCTTTTAAATTAACAGGAACCTTAATGGGATTTTTCTGATCTCCAAATTTTAATTTCAACTACATGTCATAAGGTCCTAAAGCTAAGGATTCTGACGTTCTAAGGTGTTGGGGGGGGGGGGGGGTAAGGCTTCTAATTGATAATTTGTGACTAAATAAGAGAAGCTGGACTGAATTTTGCTGACTTCCCCTAAGGTCACTTTACCAGTACCTATTAATGTCCGATCTATTCTGTTTCGTTTACATTGGTTTTATTCCACTTTATGGCACCTTGCCGGATTGCCGTTTACGTCAGCCTAATAGTTTGGCTATTTTTCTGACGTGTTATTCAGGCTCTCTCTCTTAAAAGAGGCCCTTAAGCTGTAGTTACCTACGTTTTTCCCAACCACTTACACGCTACTAGGAGATAGAAAACTTGCATTCAGAAATGACGAAGATTAATAAAATGATGGACTGATCACTAAAGAAATAAACTCGACAGTAACATTCTTTAAGGTTCTTTGGCACTAAATAAACTTGGAGAAAATCACATACATAAAAAGAACAAAGAAAATGCGGAAAGTAAATGTAAACACTTAATAAAACGGCGATATGAGCTCTTACCTGTAAGGAGCCAAATCTATTGAAATAACTACGGGGTGACAAATAGTAATAAGACAGCAGACTGATTAGCTTGAGGGCTGATGTTCGTTGTGAACTGAAGGGTGCTTAGCTAAAATGCAATCAGATTAAGATAAAAACCGAGTGAAATGAAATTGAGCTTGGATAATGGGAATGAAGACAGAGATAATAAAAGGCTGAAAATGAGAGTGTGACCAGATAATGAACAAACTGAAAATGTAGAGTTTCAGTATTCAGAATCCTTTTCAAGAAAACACTTCAGAAAACTAGTTTCAAAAGTCTTTCTAATCAAAACTTCAAAGTAGCAGAGTAACAAACTGAATCAAGTTTCAGAGTTCTTCCGCTATAATAACTACCTCTCTTTTTTGCCCGTCCCTTGAACAGTTTTTCATGCAGGTATTTATAGGAATCGGGTGCTCCCCATGAAGGGTCAGGATTTATTTTGAGGGAGGTGGAGGGTCAAGATTTCGAAGGACATGATCGGGTGTTCAGGAATTAAAGAGAATCAAAATGAATGGCTGAGATCATTCTTCAGAATATTTGTCCTTTTTTTCTTTCAATCTGACGGTCCCAAATTTTCTTGTCCGGAACGATCTGAGGGCTAAGAGCGAAAGACGCTGGTATTATCGTCTTCTCTCTTGATCCAAGGGTTCCGGGTTTGTCCTTACCAGTGAGATCAACGGTGGGGATTGGGATGTACAGGACTGTCATGACATACCACAGCACTGTGTCGATGTGCGGGCGATTCTTAGGCATGCGGTGGAGATCTCGTCTGTAACGCTTTAACTACCTCGGCTCTGATTCTGACGACGGTTATTTGGGATTTGTCTTATTCCTTTTGTCTTCCGATCCCTCTTCTTGACACGCTCCTATTCCGATCTCTCATGCTGATCTCCCATCCTCCGATCTCTATTATTCCGATCCCTTAATCAGCCTCGGTCTGGTCAAAGCATTAATTTCCCCTCGATTCCTGAAGCGTCCGCTTCATTTTCTGCTTAGCAATAAATGCCCGTTTTCCCCTTATATATACCCCTGACGACAGAGACATTTCCTTCATCTGATTTTCCTCTCTTCCTTCTTACTTGTTTTAACTGTTCCGACAGTAATTCCGGCTACGGCTGTGGCTTTTAATCTCTTTTCGATGGACTTTTTTACTCACCGACTGAAAATTTACGATCCCGGTGGTCGAATAATCATGAAAACCTCAACTGATGATGGTGAGAGAACTAAATCGATTGACCGATTTGGGTTACGGACTTCGATCGTGCCGATCTCGAGTCGCTCAACTGGAATAATCAGCGAACCGATTTCAGGTGAGCTGATTGCTAATGTTTGGCCGATCCCTGGCGATCGCTCTTCCGAGCTTATTCGGCTTCTCACCACATTGGGTGTTCTGACAGCGTCTTTCCTCCACATTGGGTGTTCCGACAGCGGCTCGGTTTCGAGCGGTAACATCGATGACGATGTCTCTCATCTTCATGGGAGTCATAGTCACCCCATCTGAGCTGTACATCTATCCGATGTCAACAGCCGGTCTCCTGGTCAAACACATCTTTTGATTCAGCCACGAGACTAGGCTTTGACATAGGCCTTTTAGATAGGATGTTCCACCGGTCTCTAGAGATCGCCCAAATGATGTAATCCTTCAATGTAATCAGATCTCTAGAGATCGCCCAAATGATGTAGTTAGACCTTTATTATAATCTGATCCCTAGAGATCGCCCAAATGATGTAGTTAGACCTTTATTGTAATCCAATCCCTAGAGATCGCCCAAATGATGTAATCCGATCTTTTGGAAATAAAAATTTTATTTCGTCAATTATCATTTTATTGCATTGATTACTTTCCGAGCTTTGATGTGCTTATCGGATCTGGTTCCTAACTGAACAACCCTTAACTGATTCGCAATTCGAAATATTTATCTTGATAATGCCGATCTCTAGTTAGCCGATCTCTTTATGGAATTTTGGAATATTTGAGAGAAGTGTCAGAACAGCTGGCGAGTCCCACCAATCGATGCGTTGCTTAGAACCTCGTGAGCATTAAATGCTCGGACAAGTATAAATAGGGGTGAGGGGTTAGCCATTTGCTCCTGTATGTCATTTTCACTCTCTCGCTCGCAACCTCAAAGTTCTCTCGTTTACTCAAGTTCTTCCGACACCGATCAGACTCCGGTAAGGGCTTTGATCTTCTTTTTAGTTTAAGTTCTTTGTTTTCTTTGAAAATGAGCGGTGCCGAGGGTCAAAGAGCGGTGAGTCCTCCTTCCATTCAGTTCTCGTGGTCGTCTGACGAAGATGAGGTGGTCGGGCCAAGCGCGCAACCAGAACCTCCTAGGGTCTCCGCTCCAGCTCGGGGGCGGATCGGACCATCAAGGCACGTACCTTCTTCAGGGAGGGAGAATCTCACTATGGACGAGCTGCCATCGATCTTGCAAGAGTCCGATCTGCAATCGTTCAGCCAGGAGTACAATATTCGTCCTGATTCGTACGAACTTATCCGGTGTCACAGCGATCACCGAGCCGATCACTTCTTTGAAGAGAATGACCTGGTTATGGTATACGATGAACAGTTAAAGGCCGGTCTTCGGTTCCCTCTGGATGACTTCTTCAAGGAGGTCCTAAAACTTCACCGAGTGTGCATTGCTCAAGTTCACCCTAACTCGTGGCGGATCTTAGTAGCCTTCCGAGGCCTATGCCGAGCTAAGGGAATCAGACCTACGGCTAAGGTGTTCGCCGAACTGCACAGGCTAACTCGCCGAAAGGACGACGAGCACTGGTTCTTTCAGGCGAAGCCTCATTGCGGGCTCTTCACCGATCTGCCCTCCTCCTTTAAAATTTGGAAAAACCGCTTCTTTATTCTGAGGAGCAAAAATCTGACCTGCTTTGAGGACTTCCCTCGTAGCTGGTGGCACCAGGGGCCCTTGCTTCCGAAGCGTATTACCCTGAACCAGGAGGAAAGCTTAATAGTGATGGATTTGAAGAATCAGGCTGCCACTCAAAAGTATTCCTGTTTAGATGCGGTGACTGCCGAGCTGCACCACTGGACCATACAGCTGCTCACCGGCCAAGATCGCGAACTTCCGCTCTCTGACCTCGGCACTGGTATATTCTACATCTCAGATCTCAGAACCTTAGCGATCTCACTGACCTCTTCTTTGTGCAGGTATGGCGGGTGATGAGGGTTCCAGCAAGCGGAAGAAAGAAAGAGAGATCTCCCAGAAAATAAAGGAGATGAAGCGTTCGAAAAAGCTTCGAACTCCCGGCCAGGAACCAGGGGAGACGCAAGGAGGCCCGTCCCGACCTTCGGGACCGCCGATCACTGAAGCTGTCCGATCTCCTCCTCAACAGCAAGAGCCGGCCCCACCTCCTCCAGTTGCTCCAAGCACAGAAAGGGGTCCTTCTCAATCTTCTGTGAGAGCCTATTCTCGTGGCGCTCAAACGTTGATCGAGTCCCTGATGAATAACCGGACTGTTCGGGAGAACCCCGATTTTGCCAAAGTCTTGGGGTCTTCCATCTGCCTTCAGGAGGATCGGGACAGGCTATCCCCGGATAGCCTTGACGATATCTTGACTCGCTCCATGAGCCTGAACGTGGAGTGTCTGGTGAACCAGACCATAGTTCGGGAAAAGGCTCATCGCCTGGGCAAGGAGGTCGAGAAGAAGAATCAGGAAATGGCTTCCCTCCGATCCCAACTCGCATCCACTCAGGATTACATATCTCAAGTTGAGGGGAGGGCGAAGTTCTATGAAGACAGGGTGGCCGAACAGAATCATGTTCTGGCTGAAAGGGATCGTGCTCTCGGGGAAGTCCAGGCGCTCCGGGCCAACGAAACTTCTCAGGTCGCCCAACTTATCGAGGAGCTTAAGGCGAAAGACTAAGAAATGGTGACAGGGATAGCTGGTGCCTATGTGAATGCTCACAAGGACCTCTTGGCCGAACTCGAGCGTTACCGTAAGAGGACTTCTCTTGGATGGCCGACTGGCTCCGAGCGAGGGTGAGGATAGTGAAGAGGAGGAGAGGATGAGAAAAATGTAGATCAGTGGGGATCCCCACCAATAACTTGTACAAATTTTGCAATGAAATGAAATAGAATGCCCTTTTGTTCGATGAATGGTTGTGATCGGAAAATTTCTAAACCCTTGTTTGTCTGAGTATATTGAAATAACTGGAAGCGATTATTATCCTAAGTGTGAGAGATCGGAAAACATAATATGCATGAGATTGGTAAAGAACCAACGTTAAACAGAACTTAATTGAAAATTTGGCTTGAACATCTAAGATCGGGATCTTCATTAAACCGAATTAGAAGCTTAGCTCGATTATTCCTAAACTTTTAAAAGGGAGGTCGACCATGAATACTGGCAGCAAGGATCTAGTGTTAATTCAATCTTGTCTGACAAGAGAGATCGGGAATATAGTTAACTGGTCAGGATATTTGACAATTGGCTTGAGAGATCGGTGAATGATTGAGAGATCGGTAAGGCTTAGCGTTGACTCAATTCTCTGTGAAGAGAGATCGGTAATATGGCAAAGAGAGGTTGGAAATGTAGTTGGCTGGCAAAGGAAAATTTAGTGCTGGGGATCGGTTTCAAGGTTTATTGATTCTGGGGATCGACCAAAATATGGTGTTGACAGCTGCCCCTCTTTACATAATTTCTATTAAGGGGAAAAATTTCCCGTGTAGGAATTATGTAAAGATTTAGTCCCGTATTTTGGACGATTAGGTGTCCGAAACTAAAGCATACCTAAGTCAGTGACCTAGGGATCAGTATCAGAAGTTAAATTAAAATCAACTTGGATCAAGGAACCAGAGGTTGATAACAGGAAATTTAAATTGTAGGAAATTAAAATCAACTTAGATCAAGGAACCAGAGGTTGATTGCAGGAAATTAAAATCAACTTAGATCAAGGAACCAGAGGTTGATGACAGGAAATGTAAATTGCAGGAAATTAAAATCAACTTAGATCAAGGAACCAGAGGTTGATGACAGGAAATGTAAATTGCAGGAAATTAAAATCAACTTAGATCAAGGAACCAGAGGTTGATAGCAGAAAATTTAAATTGCAGGAAATTAAAATCAACTTAGATCAAGGAACCAAAGGTTGATAGCAGGAAATTTAAATTGCAGGAAATTAAAATCAACTTAGATCAAGGAACCAGAGGTTGATAGCAGGAAATTTAAATTGCAGGAAATTAAAATCAACTTAGATCAAGGAACCAGAGGTTGATAACAGGAAATTTAAATTGCAGGAAATTAAAATCAACTTAGATCAAGGAACCAGAGGTTGATTGCAGGAAATTAAAATCAACTTAGATCAAGGAACCAGAGGTTGATAACAGGAAATTTAAATTGCAGGAAATTAAAATCAACATAGATCAAGGAACCAGAGGTTGATAGCAGGAAATTTAAATTGTAGGAAATTAAAATCAACTTAAATCAAGGAACCAGAGGTTGATAACAGGAGATGTAAATTGCTGGAAATTAAAAATCAACTTAGATCAAGGAACCAGAGGTTGATAACTGGAAATTTAAATTGCAGGAAATTAAAATCAACTTAGATCAAGGAGCCAGAGGTTGATGGCAGGAAATTTAAATTGCAGGAAATTAAAATCAACTTAGATCAAGGAACCAGAGGTTGATGACAGGAAATGTAAATTGCAGGAAATTAAAATCAACTTAGATCAAGGAACCAGAGGTTGATAACAGGAAATGTAAATTGCAGGAAATTAAAATCAACTTAGATCAAGGAACCAGAGGTTGATGACAGGAAATTTAAATTGCAGGAAATTAAAATCAACTTAGATCAAGGAACCAGAGGTTGATTGCAGGAAATTAAAATCAACTTAGATCAAGGAACCAGAGGTTGATAGCAGGAAATTTAAATTGCAGGAAATTAAAATCAACTTAGATCAAGGAACCAGAGGTTGATAACAGGAAATGTAAATGCAGGAAACTAAAATCAACTTAGATCAAGGAACCAGAGGTTGATAGCAGGAAATTTAAATTGCAGGAAATTAAAATCAACTTAGATCAAGGAACCAGAGGTTGATTGCAGGAAATTAAAATCAACTTAGATCAAGGAACCAGAGGTTGATAACAGGAAATTTAAATTGTAGGAAATTAAAATCAACTTAGATCAAGGAACCAGAGGTTGATGCCAGGAAATGTAAATTGCAGGAAATTAAAATCAACTTAGATCAAGGAACCAGAGGTTGATAACAGGAAATGTAAATTGCAGGAAATTAAAATCAACTTAGATCAAGGAACCAGAGGTTGATGACAGGAAATTTAAATTGCAGGAAATTAAAATCAACTTAGATCAAGGAACCAGAGGTTGATTGCAGGAAATTAAAATCAACTTAGATCAAGGAACCAGAGGTTGATAGCAGGAAATTTAAATTGCAGGAAATTAAAATCAACTTAGATCAAGGAACCAGAGGTTAACTCAACTCAACTCAACTAAGCCTTTATCCCAAAAATTTGGGGTTGGCTATATGGATTCGCTTTTTCCACTCTGAACGATTTTGGGTTAAATCCTCAGAAATGTGTAATGCTTCTAAGTCATGTTGAACTACTCTCCTCCAAGTTAATTTAGGTCTACCCCTTTTTTTCTTTCTATCCTCTAACCTAATGAGCTCTACTTGTCTAACTGGAGCCTCCGTATGTCCACGCTTCACATGACCAAACCACCTCAATCTCCCTTCTCTCAACTTATCTTCAATTGGCACCACTCCTACCTTTTCTCTGATACTCTCATTACGGACTTTATCTAGTCTAGTATGGCCACTCATCCACCTTAACATTCTCATCTCTGCAACTCTTATCTTAGATGCATACGACTCTTTCAGTGCCCAAAACTCACTATCATATAACATAGCCAGGTCGTATGGGTATGCAGTAAAATTTTCCTTTTAATTTATTGGGAATCTTACGATCACATAAAACTCCCGTGGCACGTCTCCACTTCAACCATCCGGCTTTAATCCTATGACTAACATCCTCCTCACATCCCCCATCTACTTGAAGGACTGAGCCTAGATATTTAAAGTGATTACTTTGGGACAGTACCACCCCATTCAAACTAACTCCTTCCCTATCACGGTTTGGCCTTCACCGAACTTGCAATGCATGTATTGCATCTTCGTTCTACTTAACTTAAAACCCTTTGACTCTAGAGTACTTCTCCAAAGTTCTAGCTTCCTATTGACTCCTTCTCGTGTCTCATCTATCGTAACAATATCATCCATAAACATCATGCACCAAGGAATACTCTGTTGTATATGTTTAGTCGGTTCATCTAAAACTAATGTAAAAGGTAAGGGCTTATGGCTGATCCTTGGTGGAATCCAAGTGAGATCGGAAAATCACTTGTGTCCCCGCCCACTGTGCGCACAATAGTAGTTGCTCCTTCATACATATCTTTCAATACTTGTATGTACCTAATAGATACCCTCTTTTGTTCTAACACATTCCATAAGATCTCTCTTGGAACACTATCATAAGCCTTCTCCAAATCAATAAAAACCATGTGTAGATCTTTCTTCACATCTCTATATTTCTCCATCAAACTTCTAATGAGAAAGATCGCTTCCATAGTTGAACGGCCGGGCATGAAACCAAATTGATTGAGAGAGATAGAAGTATCATGACGTAGTCGATGCTCCACAACTCTCTCCCACAACTTTATAGTATGGCTCATGAGTTTAATTCCCCTATAGTTTGAGCAACTCTGTATGTCTCCCTTATTTTTAAAAATAGGTACTAAAATACTCTTCCTCCATTCATCAGGCATTTTCTTTGAGTTTAGAATCTTATTAAATAATTTAGTTAACCATGCCACTCCCATATCTCCCAAATACTTCCACACTTCAATTGGTATTTCATCGGGTCCACAGGCTTTATCCACTTTCATTCTCTTAAGTGCTTCCTTTACTTCTAAAGATCGAATCCTTCTATTATAATTTACATTCTTTTCTATTGTTCTATAATATATATTCACGCTATTACCATTTTGACTATTATTAAAGAGATCATTAAAATAATTTCTCCATCTTTCTTTAATGTCCTCATCTTTCACCAACACTTTTCCTTCTTTATCCTTAATGCACCTAACTTGATTGAGATCTTGACATTTCCTTTCTCTACTCCTTGCTAATCTATAAATATCTTTCTCCCCTTCTTTAGTTCCAAGTTTCTCATATAACTTTTCAAAGGCCTGTGCTCTTGCTTGACTAAGCCTTTTTGCCTCTTTCTTTGCTATCTTGTACTGTTCATATGCCTCATTATTATCACATTTAGGTAATTTCTTATACCATTCCCTTTTTCTCTTCACTGCCTTTTGTACTTCCTCATTCCACCACCATCTCTCTTTTGAGGGTGGTCCATGTCCTTTAGACTCTCCAAGTACTTTTCTAGCTACTTCTCTAATCCTTGATGCCATCTGTATCCACATATCATTGGCCTCCATATCTAGCTTCCATACTTCGGACTCGAGAAGCTCATTTTTGAACTTCACTTGCTTTACTCCTTTGAACTCCCACCACTTTGTTTGAGCTACACTATTTCTTCTAACCTTACTTGAATTGTTCCTAAATTTGACATCCAAGACCACCAACCTATGTTGACTTGTTAAAGCCTCTCCTGGAATGACCTTGCAATCCTTGCATAGAGCTCTATTTGTCTTTCTGGTTAAGAGGAAGTCGATTTGGCTTCTATGTTGCCCACTTTTGAAAGTCACTAAATGTGACTCTCTTTTTATAAAGTAGGTATTTGCTAGTATTAGGTCGTATGCCATAGCAAAATCCAGGATGCTTTTTCCCTCCTCATTTCGACTGCCAAAACCAAAACCTCCATGAACATTCTCATAACCTTGCCTATCACTTCCTACATGTCCATTCAAATCTCCACCAATGAAAACATTCTCTTCATTCGGTATGCTTTGCATTAAATCATCCATATCTTCCCAAAACCTTTGTTTACTCTCACTGTCTAGTCCTATTTGTGGGGCATAAGCACTAACTATATTTATTGTTTCTCCTTCTAGTACTAGCTTTACTAGTATAATTCTATCTCCTACTCTTTTCACACTACTCTGCGTCTTTCAATGTTCATCTATGATTATACCCACTCCGTTCTTATTTCTCTCCTTTCCGGTAAACCACAGTTTGTACCCTGAATTACCCACTTCCTTACTTTTCTCTCCTACCCATTTAGTCTCCTGAATGCAAGCAATATTCACCCTTCTCCTTTCCAAGGTATCCACAAGCTCCATTAATTTTCCTGTAAGTGATCCCACATTCCAAGTACCAACCCTGATCCTCCTCCTATCCTGCTCCTTCCTGATTGGTCTCCTTCTATGATATCTTCTATTGTTTTCTATATCTATCTTGTGTTCTGTTCCACTATTTGTTCTACTATCTGTCCTATGGACTAACTTCTTTACCCACACCCGTCCATAATGTGGGAACCCTTGCTCACTTAACACCACACCCGGGCGCCGGCATGGCGCGTCGCTTTCGGTGAACGCCCTACACCCTTGCATATTTATCACTACACCCGGGCTCCGATGTAGCGCGTCGTTAGTAGAGGACGCCCCAACGTTTATATCATTTGAATCCATATCATAGGGTGTGACAAATTTTTACGCTGGTTGTCACCTACCGCAACCCTCCTCCTTTACCCGGGCTTGGGACCGGCTAAGCGCAAACTACTTAGGCGGAGTTAAACATATAAAAGATGCGCATCCGGGGAACCAGAGGTTGATAACAGGAGATGTAAATTGCAGGAAATTAAAATCAACTTAGATCAAGGAACCAGAGGTTGATAGCAGGAAATGTAAATTGCAGGAAATTAAAATCAACTTAGATCAAGGAACCAGAGGTTGATAGCAGGAAATTTAAATTGCAGGAAATTAAAATCAACTTAGATCAAGGAACCAGAGGTTGATAACAAGAAATGTAAATGCAGGAAACTAAAATCAACTTAGATCAAGGAACCAGAGGTTGATAGCAGGAAATTTAAATTGCAGAAAATTAAAATCAACTTAGATCAAGGAACCAGAGGTTGATTGCAGGAAATTAAAATCAACTTAGATCAAGGAACCAGAGGTTGATAACAGGAAATTTAAATTGCAGGAAATTAAAATCAACTTAGATCAAGGAACCAGAGGTTGATGGCAGGAAATGTAAATTACAGGAAATTAAAATCAACTTAGATCAAGGAACCAGAGGTTGATAACAGGAAATGTAAATTGCAGGAAATTAAAATCAACTTAGATCAAGGAACCAGAGGTTGATGACAGGAAATTTAAATTGCAGGAAATTAAAATCAACTTAGATCAAGGAACCAGAGGTTGATTGCAGGAAATTAAAATCAACTTAGATCAAGGAACCAGAGGTTGATAGCAGGAAATTTAAATTGCAGGAAATTAAAATCAACTTAGATCAAGGAACCAGAGGTTGATGACAGGAAATTTAAATTGCAGGAAATTAAAATCAACTTAGATCAAGGAACCAGAGGTTGATAACAGGAAATTTAAATTGCAGGAAATTAAAATCAACTTAGATCAAGGAACCAGAGGTTGATGGCAGGAAATTTAAATTGCAGGAAATTAAAATCAACTTAGATCAAGGAACCAGAGGTTGATGACAGGAAATTTAAATTGCACTCACAAAGCAAGCCTGATCCGGACACAAGAAGTTCTTCCCCAATGAAGTGTACTTAACAGAATCCCGAAGACCAATGACGAATGGAGGACGAGTTGCAAGACTTGACCTATGGCCTTGTTTCTTCAAATGCCCCATTTTTGTTTTTCAGATTTTCTCCTGAAAAGCACCCTCGCAGGTTTTCACTTCCCCTTCGTCTATATGACTAGAAGCGCCCTTTCAGGTTTTCACCTTTAGTTTTTTTTTTTTTTTTTTTTAGGTTATTCCCTGTAAATCTCATAGTAAAGTAAATGAGGTTATCAATTGTCAAATCTTAATCTTATGGCAAAAAAATTTTAACTGATTTAAATAGCGCATTAAATAATGAGATTGCATAAAGATAAATATAAGGGAAAGATAGAAACATGGGGAATGAAGTGTGATTTTATTACGGTTTAATATAAATAAAGAAGAAGTTTCAAAGAAGAAGGGTACAAGGATAGATCTCACGTATTCCCTGTGGCTGATTTTGAAATCCCTTAACTGCCATTATTTCAAGTTCTTTGAAGCCTCATGCCGTGACAGTTTCCTCTTCATCCTGGTTTCATGCCCCCCATTCCTTATTTCTCCCTTTTTGTTCTCGGGATGCCCTTTCGGGTTTTCACCCCTAGGTTTTTTTTTTTTTTTTTTGACTCACTTTTCAGGACGCCCTTTCGGGTTTTCATCCTTCACTCGTTTTACAAAAGCGCCCCCTTCGGGGTTTTCGCCTTCTTTCACACATTTTGCTAGGAGCGCCCTTTCGGGTTTTCACCCCTACTTTTGTTTTATTTATTTATTTTTTTTTTTTAGGCATAGTATTTCTTGACGGTGTCAGCATTCACAGGTCTCGGAAACTCTTCACCGTCCATGTGGGTCAAGATCAAGGCTCCACCAGAAAATGCCTTCTTAACTATATAGGGCCCCTCGTAGGTTGGTGACCATTTGCCCCGAGGATCATTTTGATTCGGCAGCACTTTCTTCAGAACTAGGTCCTCGGGTTGGAATTCGCATGGGCGAACGCTTTTATCAAATGCTTTAGCCATCCTCATCTGGTATAACTGCCCATGACATGCTGCTGTTAATCTTTTCTCATCCAGCAAGTTTAACTGATCCAACCTTGACTGGATCCATTCTGACTCATCAATTCCTGACTCCTTCAGAATCCTTAGGGAAGGAATTTCAACTTCAATAAACATCGCTTCCATGCGATAAACGGTAGTATGGAGTTGCCCCGGTTGAGGTTCTCACAGAAGTCCGGTATGCGTGGAGAGCGTGAGGAAGCATATCATGCCAATCCCTATACGTGACTGTCATTTTCCGGATTATCCTCTTGAGGTTTTTGTTTGCAGCTTCCACCACTCCATTCATCTGGGGGCGGTATGGCGAAGAATTGAGGTGTCGGATTTTGTATTGATCACACAATTTCTGGATCTTCAGGCCATTCAAATTCTTGGCGTTGTCAGTGACGATTTCATTGGGGAGGCCATGCCGGCAAATAATATGGCTTTTGAGAAATCTGAGAAACGTATTCTGTGTGATATGTGCATAGGATGTCGCCTCGACCCACTTGGAGAAATAGTCGATGGCCACGAGGATGAATCTGTGCCCATTGGATGCCTTGGGATTTATGGGACCAATCACATCGATGCCCCACATTGCGAAAGGCCATGGTGAGACGAGGTTGAACAGCTTGTGAGGTGGCACATTGATCGGATCGGCATAGATTTGACACTTATGGCATTTTCGGAAATACTCGACGCAATCCTTTTCCATTGTGGTCCAAAAATACCCACGTCGCATGATTTGCTTAGCCATCATGTGCCCATTGGCATGGGTTGCACAATTTCCCTCATGAGTCTCAAAAAGGATTTTCTTCGCCTCTTTTGCATCCACACATCTCAACAGTTCACCATTGGACCCCCTCTTGTATAGGGTTTCACTACTGGGGAAGTATCCCAATGCTAATCTCCGAAGCATCCTCTTTTCGTTTCGGTTTGCCCCTGAGGGGAATTCTTTGGTTCTGCAGTAGACCAGGATGTCATGATACCAAGGTTTACCGTCGGGTTCTTCCTCAATCATGAAGCAATATGCTGGCTCACTTCTTGCTTTAATCTTCAATGTCTGAATCATCTGACCCTCTTCGATTTGAGCCATAACAACTAGAGTAGCTAAGGCATCAGCAAATTGATTCTTGTCCCTACTAAGGTGAGTGAAAGAGATTTCTTCGAATTTCTTGATCAGCTCTAATAAGTACTTCTGATACGGGATTAGCTTGGGATCCTTGGTTTGCCATTCTCCCTTGACTTGATAAATAATCAGGGCTGAGTCTCCGTATACCTCTAGCTTCCTGATTTTCATTTCGATGGCAGCCTGTAAGCCCATCACACAAGCTTCGTATTCCGCAACGTTGTTGGTGCAGTCGAATCTCAACTTAATGGCTATCGGAAAGTGTTTTCCATCCGGGGATATCAATACAGCTCCAATTCCATTACCGGACAAATTGACAGCTCCGTCGAAATACATTTCCCATACATCGGCTGGCCCCTCTTCTTCGCAGTCCACTTCATTAATATGCTCATCAGGGAACTCAAAATCCAGAGCTTTATAATCCTGGATGGGATTTTCTGCTAGGAGGTCAGCAATCACGCTACCTTTCACTGCTCTCCGGGTCATATAGACTATGTCATATTGGGAGAGTATAACCTGCCACTTGGCTATCCTACCTGGCACGAATGGGCTTTCGAATACATATTTGATAGGATCCATCCTGGAGATGAGCCATGTCTTGTGATTCAGCATGTAGTGCTTGAGGCGATTCATTTGTCAAGCTAACGCAGCGACAAGTCTTTTCTAAGAAAGAGTACCTTGACTCATAATCATTGAACTTCTTACTTAGGTAATAAATAGCCCTCTCCTTTCGCCTGGTATCATCATGTTGTCCCAAAACGCATCCCATCGAGTTCTCACTGGTGCCATATACAAGATAAGAGGCCTCCACACGCAGGTGGGACCAATACTGGTGGTCTTGACAAGTATTGCTTGATCTTCTCAAAAGCCTCTTGGCAAACTGAATCCCATTGGGTGGAGTTGTTCTTCCGGAGTAGCCTGAAAATTGGCTCAGCTTTGGCAGTGAGATTGGAAATAAATCTCGAAATGTAGTTCAACTTTCCCAGAAAACTGCGCACCTCCCTTTCTGTTCTTGGGGATGGCATCTCTTGAATAGCTCGAACCTTGTCTGGATCAACCTCTATTCCCCTCTAAACACTATGAATCCCAACAACTTTCTCGATCTAGCTCCGAATATGCATTTGGCAGGGTTCAGTTTCAACTTGTATTTCCTGAGTCTCTCGAATACTTTCCTCAGTACCTGCACATGACTTTCTTCTCCTCGGGATTTGATGATCATATCATCCAAATACACTTCCACCTCTTTATGCATCATATCGTGGAATAATGTGACCATTGCACGCTGGTAGGTAGCACCAGCATTCTTCAACCCAAAAGGCATGACCTAATAGCAAAATACTCCCCATTGAGTGATGAAAGCAGTTTTATCCTTGTCTTCCTCGTCCATCGGGATCTGATTGTACCCTGATGCCCCATCAATACACGAACACCTGCCCAATCCCGCAGCATTGTCAACTAACACATCAATGTGAGGGAGAGGGAAATCGTCTTTCAAGCTCGCTTTGTTGAGATCCACATGTCGGCCTTTTGAACTCTCCCGTCCTTCTTCATTACCGGGACCACATTAGCTATCCATTGGGGATATTTGACCACTTCCAGGAACCCAGCGTCATACTGTTTCTTGACTTCATCCCGAACTTTGAGCAGTGTGTCAGGATTCATTCTCCTTAACCACCTTTACGGGTGTCCACGGAATTAGGGAATTTTGTGCGTCACTATCCGGGGTCCAAACCCACCATATCATCATAGCTCAGAAAATACGTCGAGGAATTCTTTAAGCGGTGATCAAATCTCCCAATTCTTCACACTCAACTACCTTGACATCCCTTTATACTACTTCTGTGCCTAAAATTATGGTGCGCGTTTCATCTCCACAAGGCACGAGGGAGTGATAATACTTTTCACTGTCTTATTGTGTAGGGTCTTCCTCGAGAATCATTTGAAGTAATGGCAGTTATGGGGATTTCAAAATTAACCAGAGGAATCTCTGAATCTATTGGATTATTAGGTGTTAATTGATGAATGGTCCTGAATGAATAAAAAAATGTATTATAAGGATGGAATTCAAAAGAAAGAGAGAATTGGATTTAAAATGCGCTATTAATTCATTAACGTTTGTGCCATAAGAAAAGGTCCATTTACAGTATTACACTTATCACCATGGACAAAATGATCAAGTGTAGATAACCAAAGGTACTTTACTCGAAATTGAGTACAGGGATGTCCTCGGTTGTCCAGTTGTTCAGCTCTTGCCCCTCAGTCATTGGTGAGACTAGGGCCTCATACAAGGAATCCAGTTGGATGACATCTATGGATGGATCATCGGGTGATTCTTCTGTATTTACCGGATGCTGACATCTATGGATGGATCATCGGGTGATTCTTCTGTATTTGCCGGATGCTGAATGACTGGTTTAGTGAAGATCTCCGTAATTCTCGGGACTAATTTCATCTTTCCCATTTTCCGATCGAACCTTTGATCCCGGAGCATTTTCCTCATCCAGAAATGCCCATCCATAAGGGCATCTTCCTCATAACCCAAACCGCGGCCTACCTTACGGGCCGGTTGGTATGGGTTCAACGATTCCCTGTAATGTGGCGCCTAGGCCTTTGCCTTCTTCGTACCCACTCCTTGTCATTATTTTGGCTACCATAGCCATAGCCCCTCCATTTTCTGAGACGATTTCTTGTAACTCGAGGGCTTGGAAGGAGCTTTCTAATGACTCCTTGGCTGCCTCCACATAGGGAAGTGATTGCGGCTTGGTGACTAGCAAGGCCTCCTCTCCTTTCACTGTGATGATTTTGCCATCCATGATGTATTTTATTTTCTGGTGCAGAGTTGAGGGAACGGCGTTCGCAGAATGGATCCAAGGCCTCCCCAGCAGCATAGTATAGGCAAGCTCAATGTTCATCACCTGGAATGTGACGTTGAAAGTGCATGCGCCAATCTGAAGCGGCAAGTCAATATCTCCCAACACTTCTCTTCTGGTACCATCAAAGGCTCTTACCACCATAGCACTTTGACGTATGTCCGATTGGTCAACTGGCAACCTAGCTAAGGTAGCGCTAGGGAGTACATTGAGAGCTGACCCGTTATCAATAAGTACCTTGGCTACTATACAACCCTTACACTTCACTGTTACAAGTAGAGCCTTAGTGTGCCTTAAACCCGCAGGATCTATCTCGTCCTCTGAGAAAGTAGCAAAACTGGATGCCTGGATTTGTCCCACTATCTTCTTAAACTGCCCCGGAGTAATGTTGGGGTTTACAAAGGCCTGATCCAGGATTCTCTGCAAGGTTTGTCGGTGCACTTCCGAACTCAAGATCAGCGATAACAGCGAAATTCGGGCAGGTGTTTTCCTCAACTGCTCCACCACATCATACTCGCTCTGTTTCATTATTTAGAGCGGCAGTTCCTCCTCTTTTTTATGCTCAGCAGGCTCTGCTTCCTCTGTCTTCTCAACCTCCTCTTCGGTGTTCTTCAGTGACTCTCCCATTTTTACTTTCCCTTTTCTCTTTTCTTTTTCTTCGTTACTGTAACACCTCCCACTTCGAGTTATGAACTCGACCTCTCGCTCAAGGGAGGAGGGCTTTGTGGCAGTGACGGGTTGGGGATCGATCTGGGGAGTAGCACTGGTGGTAGGTCCAGCATAAGTCATCTGAAAGTGTGCATGAGGAGTGAAACATGGCTTAGGAGGTGCCGGAGGTGAAGCAAGGCTAGGAGCCGGTGTACTGCTTGACGCTCCTTGAGTGAAGACTTGGAAATTGTAGTTCCAAGGTATGGCGTGGGTGTTGGTAACAGGGAGCTGAGATGGGGCTCGGATAACCGTTACTGGTGGTGAGGCTACCGGGGGTGAGAAAGTGATTATGGGTTTAGGGGTGGGAGCATTTTGGCTATATCTAGTGGTATTCACTCCTTCTTCCATCTTCGTCCTCGTCTGGCATCTCAGAACCTTGAGAGACAATAAGTTCCGAACCTCTTGCTTGAATCCCTCACAGCCCTGCAGCTCGTGATCAGCTGCCCCTCCATGATAAGGACACCCCGTACTTTCTTCCAATCCCGCTACCTGAGGGCAGAGGTAGCCTTCCCTCATTGCCACAGCAAAAATTTCCTTAAAGTAAGGAACCAGCTTGTCTACTTCCAGCGTTGATCCTTCTTCATCAGGCTCTATCATATTTACACCACTGCCTGCATTATGGTTAGGCAGTGGGTTTGAGGTAACATTGGGGAGGGAACCATTTCCCTCAATCTTCAACCACCCGTTTCTGATTAAAGCGTGCACTCTCCCCCTGAGTGCCCCGCAGTTATCGGTTGAGTGCCCTTGTGCCCCTCCATGATACTCACAACGGGCAGTGGTATCATACCACCTGGGGTATGGAGGCTGAATTGGATCTAGGGGAACTGGTACGATTTGGTTTATACCGACAAGGTATCGGTATATTTCACTGAGTGGGAGGGGAAGAGGTGGATCAGGGTTTCTTGGGGGTCTTGGGTTGTTTTTTGGTGGTCTTGGTTGAGCAGGAGGAGGAGGTGGTCTCGGTTGGTAATTTGTAGGTGGGGGATATTGTGGGCATGGGTGTGGATAATTAGGGAAAGGAGGTGGAATGTTTGCGACTGTTTGGCCATGAGAGGAAGGATATGGCCGGTAGTTATTTTGGGGAAATGGGGAGTAATTATTCTGTCGGGTGACTGAATGGAAATCACCCTCCTTTTTCTTGCCAAAATTGGCATTTTTCTTTGCAGGGTTCTCAGCCAACTCCTGCAATCGTCCCATTCTTAGGTTGGCCTCTATTCTTTCACCAGCCTGTATGATGTCAGAGAAGCTGTTGGAAGTATTCCCAATCATCAAATTGAAATAAGTGGCTTTCAACGTCTCAATGAATAGAGAGCACAGCTCATTGTTAGTCACCGGAGGATGAACTTCTGCCGCCTTTTCTCTCCATCTCTGGGCATATTCCTTGAAGCTTTCTCTGTCTTTTTGTACCAGGTTCTGGAGGTCCCTCCTTGTGGGGGCCACATCGCAGTTAAATTTGTACTGCTTTAAGAAGGCATCAGCTAAATCCTTCCAGGAGCGCAGTTTGCTCCTGTCTAACTGAATACACCACCTCAAAGCTGCCCCTGAGAGGCTCTCATGAAAGAAGTGGACCAGCAGTCTATCGTCCTCTGTCAGAGCAGACATCTTGGCGATATAGGTGGCCAAGTGAATGCGAGGATCTGAATTCCCTATGTACTTGTCGAAATCAGGGACCTTGAACTTGGGTGGCACCACCACATCGGGCACTAATCTTAGTGATGCCACGTCGACCGAACCATACATATTCAGCCCTTCAATTGCTCTCAATCTCTCCTCTAGAGCAGATAGTTTCTCACTTTCTTTTGTCTTATTTTCCCCTCCCACTGCATGATATGCTCCCCGTGGAGCTGAGGGGTGGAGTAAACTGGAGGGATTAGGATTGAAGGGTGAGGCTCGGCATTTGAGACAGCCGGGTAATAGGAGAAAGGCAGGTCATTAGTCATGACGACCGGATTGACAGTGACTGTCGGGTCCGGGATAGGTGATTGAAAGGTGAAAGAAGTTGAAGCTTGGTGAGGATCATTTGTTGGAGGTGGTGGAGGAGGTAATGGTAGGCTAGGCTCTGCTGTGGGTTTATTCTGGGACATTTCCCTCATTAGTCTCATAAGTTCTGAGACCTGATCTTTCAATTCGGAGACTTGCCCCTGTAGGTTCTGTACTTGTTCCTGATCTTCCATTATCTTCTTTGTCCGAGATCTTGTTAAGTACACTCGCTTGGGCTGAACCGTGTGCTTGGTCAGACTTGCCTTGTTTGAAGCAATATTGATTTCCTGTAAGGAGTAAAAAAAAGAAAATTTTAAATGAACTTTGAATTTTGCAAAAAAAAAACTAAAAGTCCTGATGCGGTCCCGAAGGATCTGATGGCATTTGAGAGCCAGGTTGAAATCTGTAAAAGGATAATCGCATCAATTTTATCATGGCATCATTCGATAGTCTGACTGTGAATGACTGGATTGAATGCGTATTTATGATACCTGTCCGTATAGCGCATTCAATTTTTCACATAACCCTAGCGAGGGAGTTCCTACGGGAGTCATATTATTCATTCACAAATTTACTAAACAATGGTCCAGAAATCATTTCATTAACTGAATAATTTGTACATTGTACCCTCTACATTGGCCTAGGCTCTGGAAGGTTCTTTATAGTAAGATGACATCTTCTAAGATACTCATATAACCTTTCTTCTTGCTTGGCAGGGTCGAATGCTTTGAGAGCATATTCGGATTCAGGTAATAGTTCTTGTTTTCCCTGTGCTATCATTCTCTCCAGCTGGTCAATATTCTCTTTCAACTCTTGATAGAGAGCAGCTTGTTTTTCTTTTTCCTTTCTTTCCTTAGCACACTCTTTCAAGATATCATTGATGAGTAATGCCTGTTCTTTCAATTCGAGCTTCTTCTTTTTGTTTTCCTGTTTATATTCTTCAACGAGCACCTCTTGGTATTTCATCTTTTCCTGAAGCTTACTATTCTGCACTTTTACTTCTTTTACCTCAGCTTGGAGAGAGTCTTTTTCCTTTTTCCACTGTTCCTCTTGCTCTTCGAACCCCATCCTTTCGGCCCTTGCCTCTTCCTTGAGCCTTCTCACTTTTCTTTTAAGTTTCTGTTGTTGGTCCTCCAACTGTTTTATTTGTTCTTGCAGTTGTGAGTTCTCGGTGTTTGCTTTTTGTAGTGAGTCAAGCAGACGATTATCAGCTTCTTCTAATAGGATGTTTTGGCAAGGGTTGCTGTCCTCGAATTCTATAGTTGAATGTTCTCGGTCCCTGTCAGCTCTCCATTTAAGATAATCGCCCGAGGCACTTGGGCCTTTAGGCGATCTCTCCATCAGAGTAATGTTTTCCCAAGATCTGCGAGCCATTTTCAACCCTTCCTCTCCTTTGAGCTCATGGTAGAAATGACCTTGGTGATATTCTTCACTGTCGATTCTGGTCTGTGTCGAGCCAAACTGCCTCATTACCAATGCCGGAGTGTAACTTGTGTACCCGGTTACTCCGATTAAGGATACCGATTGATTACCTCCCGTACCAATCAAAACGGGTTGGCCTGACGTCCACAGCTTCTTCCAACAGTATTCATGGCTATTGAAACTCAAAATCCGTTCCCGCCACTGCTGTTCATTCTTCGGACTGATTACTAACCGGGTCATCTTCTCGATGGGAGGCTGGTCAAGGTACCAGGTCAATCCTTTGGTCTCCACAGGACACATGTGGCTGATAATCCAGAGGTATAACAATTGAGAACAACACTTAATGGACCCTTTTCCCTGTTGTCTACAGTAGGTTAGGGTTAACAAGGTTTCCGCAAGAATTGCCGGTATCGGATTGATCTCCTGCCTTTCTACCGCCCAGAATACTTCCACCGTGCTGGAGGTTATGATTCCTAATGGTCCTGGGAACAAAATCAGGCCATAGATTCCCAAGGCGAGTGCCACTGAAGCTTGATTCCACTGTTTCTCTTGGAGGTACTGATCTAACCACTTCTGGAGATATGTCCAATACCAACCATGTGTGTTTCCTTTGACAGTTTCTTTTGACTTTGCCTCCTCCGAAGGGATACCCAACAAATGTGTTAATCGTTTCCAGGTCTGCCTATGCTCAAGGTGTAGGTAGACCCGATTCTGCGTTGAATAAGGAATCCCTAATAATGCCTGATATTCTTCCATAGTGGGAACTGTATCAATATCATTGAAAGAGAATACCCTGTACTTAGGGTTCCAAACCGACAACATGGCCTTTAATGCCGGGACTTGGACCTTGACTCGCATTAAGGTTGCAATCCTCCCATACTTCTCTTCAAATCGTGCCTTGACCTGATCGGGAAATGACCTCCATCCATTAGACAGACCCTCGAGGCTGTTCATTCTGAGCTCAATTTTATTCAGATCCCATGAGGGTAGTAAGCTAGCATGTGCCTTGGAAACATTATTTTGCGAGGGTACTGGAGTATGAGTTGACTTGGACTGAAATTTAGCATTCTGAACTTCTTCTGCCGACTGACTCGAGGATGCCATGATAAAAATGATGCCTTATCCTTTTCACAGACTCTCGGATTGGTGATGCCTGCGGAAAAACTCGTTAGCAAGATAAATTTGGGTAATTTTGAATCATACTGTTGGCAGGGTGACACATACACATTTATCAAAGTAGGAAAATGTGTAGGTGTTTCAGTAGAATTCAAGATTACCCTCACAAAAACGAACAAAAGGAAATTAAAGCAGAACAAGGATAAGAGTAAGTATGCCCCTTTTGTCCTTATCATAGGGAGACTCCTGATACCGGATGAGTGCTACCTAATTGGATAGTTCTATCTTATAAGGTAGCTTACTACGGCTTTCAGCTATTGTGATAGTTTAGCTCAAGGTCTAATTTTCTAAAAGCCACAGGTTCCCAAATTGCCCCTCATCAGAATAAGAGAGCCCCGTTCTATAACCATGATATTATCGGGAAAATTCCACGAGTATCACAGTGGATAGAACGAGTTTCAATCTGAGCAGAAGCCTTCACGGATACTAACGGGGTAAAACCCACGGGTACCGCTACATGACCCCCTCCTATTTTCCTAATAGGGTAAGAAAGCCCGGGTATAGGACCGAAGTGTGTGAGGACATCGTGTGAGTGTTCAGTGTGCGAAGGGGCACCTTTACCTCTTCCCAATTCAGGGGGATTTTATTTTTCCATTTTTCCCTTTTTCTTTTTTTTTTTTGAAACGAAGAGCACTGTAGGAAATAAAACAGGCAAAACAAGCAAAATAGTTAGCCACAATAACAATAATTAACGTATAAAACATCGCTGAATGAGCCCATCTAACTATAATTTGATCGGACAAAATTAAATCTACTTTTGGACCACTAGACCGGGGTTAAGTCAGTCTTTGCAATGTCCCCAGTGGAGTCACCAAGCTGTCGCAAGGGATTTTGCGATCGCCTGGACGATCACTCACTGAAGTGGGAAAAAGTGAGGAGTCGCCACCTTAGTTTTGAGGGAAACTAAAGAAAACCATTTGTGAAAATAAATTGAAATGAAACCACTTCAAGACAGAGATTCTAGGTTCAGGGTCCGTAAACGGGCGGGGAAGGTGTTAGGCACCCCACCTCGTCCCTTAATAAGGGTAAGTAGATTTAACTTTGCATTAGTTAGGAGGGCTCGAATGGACATGTTGATCCTTTTGACTAAAGGAGCATTTAATTTTTTTCACTAAATTTGGATCACCCAGATACATAAGTAAATGAGACAACCTTAGTGAATTGACGTCGTGAATCATTTTTGGTTTTGGGATTGTTTTGCGTGTAGGTTAAAATTAGGTGTGAGAATCGGATAAGAACTCTCCTCCGATCTCTCTTAAATTCTGAGAGGAGATCGGATGAGAATCCTCCTCCGGTCTCTCTTGGGGTATTTAAAATTTGGGGTTGAGAATCGGATAAGAACTCTCCTCCGATCTCTTTTAAGTATTCATTAAAATTTTAGCTCAGGGATCGGTAAGAATTTTCCTCCAATTTCTATTTAATGTTTATTAAAATTTGGAGTTGAGACTGGATAAGAACTCTCTTTCGATCTCTATTAGGTATTTATTTAAATTTTGATTTGAGACCGGATAAGAACTCTCCTCCGATCTCTTATTTAATTAAAGTTTTGAGTTGAGAACCGGATAAGAACCCTCTTCCGATCTCCTTTTAAATTAATAGGAACCTTAATGGGATTTTTCCGATCTCCAAATTTTAATTTCAACTACATGTCATAAGGTCCTAAAGCTAAGGATTCTGACGTTCTAAGGTGTTGGGGGGGGGGGGGGGGTAAGGCTTCTAATTAATAATTTGTGACTAAATAAGAGAAGCTGGACTGAATTTTGCAGACTTCCCCTAAGGTCACTTTACCAGTACCTAATAGTTTGGCTATTTTTCTGACGTGTTATTCAGGCTCTCTCTCTTAAAAGAGGCCCTTAAGCTGTAGTTACCTACGTTTTTCCCAACCACTTACACGCTACTAGGAGATAGAAAACTTGCATTCAGAAATGACGAAGATTAATAAAATGATGGACTGATCACTAAAGAAATAAACTCGAGAGTAACATTCTTTAAGGTTCTTTGGCACTAAATAAACTTAGAGAAAATCACATACATAAAAAGAACAAAGAAAATGCGGAAAGTAAACGTAAACACTTAATAAAATGGCGATATGAGCTCTTACCTATAAGGAGCCAAATCTATTGAAATGACTATGGGGAGACAAATAGTAATAAGACAGCGGACTGATTAGCTTGAGGGCTGATGTTCGTTGTGAAATGAAGGGTGCTTAGCTAAAATGCAATCAGATTAAGATAAAAAACCGAGTGAAATGAAATTGAGCTTGGATAATGGGAATGAAGACAGAGATAATAAAAGGCTGAAAATGAGAGTGTGACCAGATAATGAACAAACTGAAAATGTAGAGTTTCAGTATTCAGAATCCTTTTCAAGAAAACACTTCAGAAAACTAGTTTCAAAAGTCTTTCTAATCAAAACTTCAAAGTAGCAGAGTAACAAACTGAATCAAGTTTCAGAGTTCTTCCGCTATAATAACTACCTCTCTTTTTTGCCCGTCCCTTGAACAGTTTTTCATGCAGGTATTTATAGGAATCGGGTGCTCCCCATGAAGGGTCAGGATTTATTTTGAGGGAGGTGGAGGGTCAAGATTTCGAAGGACATGATCGGGTGTTCAGGAATTAAAGAGAATCAAAATGAATGGCTGAGATCATTCTTCAGAATATTTGTCCTTTTCTTCTTTCAATCTGACGGTCCCAAATCTTCTTGTCCGGAACGATCTGAGGGCTAAGAGCGAAAGACGCTGGTATTGTCGTCTTCTCTCTTGATCCAAGGGTTCCGGGTTTGTCCTTACCAGTGAGATCAACGGTGGGGATTGGGATGTACAGGATCACATGACATACCACCGCACTGTCAAGATTATGGCGATTCTTAGGCATGCGGTGGAGATCTCGTCATAACGCTTTAACTACCTCTACTCGATTCGACGACGGTTATTTGGGATTTGTCTTATTCCTTTTGTCTTCCGATCCCTCTTCTTGACACGCTCCTATTCCGATCTCTCATGCTGATCTCCCATCCTCCGATCTCTATTATTCCGATCCCTTAATCAGCCTCGGTCTGGTCAAAGCATTAATTTCCCCTCGATTCCCGAAGCGTCCGCTTCATTTTCTGCGTAGCAATAAATGCCCGTTTTCCCCCTATATATACCCCTGACGACAGAGACATTTCCTTCATCTGATTTTCCTCTCTTCCTTCTTACTTGTTTTAACTGTTCTGGTAGTAATTCCGGCTACGGCTGTGGCTTTTGATCTCTTTCCGATGGACTTTTTTACTCACCGACTGAAAATTTACGATCCCGGTGGTCGAATAATCGTGAAAACCTCAACTGATGATGGTGAGAGAACTAAATCGATTGACCGATTTGGGTTGCGGACTTCGATCGTGCCGATCTCGAGTCACTCAACTGGAATAATCAGCGAACCGATTTCAGGTGAGCTGATTGCTAATGTTCGGCCGATCCCTGGCGATCGCTCTTCCGAGCTTATTCGGCTTCTCACCACATTGGGTGTTCCGACAGCGTCTTTCCTCCACATTGGGTGTTCCGACAGCGGCTCGGTTTCGAGCGGTAACATCGATGACGATGTCTCTCATCTTCATGGGAGTCATAGTCACCCCATCTGAGCTATACATCTATCCGATGTCAACAACTTGTCTCCTGGTCAAACACATCTTTTGATTTAGCCACGAGACTAGGCTTTGACATAGGCCTTTTAGATAGGATGTTCCACCGGTCTCTAGAGATCGCCCAAATGATGTAATCCTTCAATGTAATCAGATCTCTAGAGATCGCCCAAATGATGTAGTTAGACCTTTATTATAATCTGATCCCTAGAGATCGCCCAAATGATGTAGTTAGACCTTTATTGTAATCCAATCCCTAGAGATCGCCCAAATGATGTAATCCGATCTTTTGGAAATAAAAATTTTATTTCGTCAATTATCATTTTATTGCATTGATTACTTTCCGAGCTTTGATGTGCTTATCGGATCTGGTTCCTAACTGAACAACCCTTAACTGATCCGCAATTCGAAATATTTATCTTGATAATGCCGATCTCTAGTTAGCCGATCTCTTTATGGAATTTTGGAATATTTGAGAAAAGTGTCAGAACAGCTGACGAGTCCCACCAATCGATGCGTTGCTTAGAATCTCGTGAGCGTTAAATGCTCGGACAAGTATAAATAGGGGTGAGGGGTTAGCCATTTGCTCCTGTATGTCATTTTCACTCTCTCGCTCGCAACCTCAAAGTTCTCTCGTTTACTCAAGTTCTTCCGACGCCGATCAGACTCCGGTAAGGGCTTTGATCTTCTTTTTAGTTTAAGTTCTTTGTTTTCTTTGAAAATGAGCGGTGCCGAGGGTCAAAGAGCGGTGAGTCCTCCTTCCATTCAGTTCTCGTGGTCGTCTGACGAAGATGAGGTGGTCGGGCCAAGCGCGCAACCAGAACCTCCTAGGGTCTCCGTTCCAGCTCGGGGGCGGATCGGACCATCAAGGCACGTACCTTCTTCAGGGAGGGAGAATCTCCCTATGGACGAGCTGCCATCGATCTTGCAAGAGTCTGATCTGCAATCGTTCACCAGAGTACAATATTCGCCCCGATTAAATGCGAACTTATCCGGTGTCACGGCGATCACTGAGCCGATCACTTCTTTGAAGAGAATGACCTGGTTATGGTATACGAGGAACAGTTAAAGGCCGGTCTTCGATTCCCTCTGGATGACTTCTTCAAGGAGGTCCTAAAACTTCACCGAGTGTGCATTGCTCAAGTTCACCCTAACTCATGGCGGATCTTAGTAGCCTTCCGAGGCCTATGCAGAGCTAAGGGAATCAGACCTACGGCTAAGGTGTTCGCCGAACTTCACAGGCTAACTCGTCGAAAGGACGACGAGCACTGGTTCTTTCAGGCGAAGCCTCATTGCGGGCTCTTCACCGATCCGCCTCCTCCCTTAAAATTGGAAGAACCGCTTTATTCGAGGAGAAAAATCCGACCGCTTTGAGGACTTCCTCGTAATGGTGGCACCAGGGCCCTTGCTTCCAAGCGTATTACCTGAACTAGGAGGAAAGCTTAATAGTGATGGATCTCAAGAATCAGCCGCCACTCAAAAGTATTCTGTTTAGATGCGGTGGATCGCCGAGCCGCACCATTGGACCGCATACCGCTCACCGCCAAGATCGCGAACTTCCGCTCTCGACCTCGGATCGGTATTTTCTACATCTCAGATCTCAGGACCTTAGCAATCTCACTGACCTCTTCTTTGTGCAGGTATGGCGGGTGATGAGGGTTCCAGGAAGCGGAAGAAAGAAAGAGAGATCTCCCGGAAAATAAAGGAGATGAAGCGTTCGAAAAAGCTTCGAACTCCCGGCCATGAACCAGGGGAGACGCAAGGAGGCCCGTCCCAACCTTCGGGACCGCCGATCACTGAAGCTGTCCGATCTCCTCCTCAACAGGAAGAGCCAGCCCCACCTCCTCCAGTTGCTCCAAGCACAGAAAGGGGTCCTTCTCAATCTTCTGTGAGAGCCTCTTCTCGTGGCGCTCAAACGTTGATCGAGTCCCTGAAGAATAACCGGACTGTTCGGGAGAACCCCGGTTTTGCCAAAGTCTTGGGGTCTTCCATCTGCCTTCGGGAGGATCGGGACAGGCTATCCCTGGACAGCCTTGACGATATCTTGACTCGCTCCATGAGCCTGAACGTGGAGTGTCTAGTGAACCAGACCATAGTTCGGGAAAAGGCTCATCGCCTGGGCAAGGAGGTCGAGAAGAAGAATCAGGAAATGGCTTCCCTCCGGTCCCAACTCGCATCCGCTCAGGATTACATATCTCAAGTTGAGGGGTGGGCGAAGTTCTATGAAGACAGGGTGGCCGAACAGAATCATGTTCTGGCTGAAAGGGATCGTGCTCTCGGGGAAGTCCAGGCGCTCCGGGCCAACGAAGCTTCTCAGGTCGCCCAACTTATCGAGGAGCTTAAGGCGAAAGACGAAGAAATGGTGACAGGGATAGCTGGTGCCTATGTGAATGCTCACAAGGACCTCTTGGCCAAACTCCAGAAGCGTTACCCAGAAGAGGACTTCTCTTGGATGGCCGACCTGGCTCCCGGGGGCGAGGGTGAGGATAGTGAAGAGGAGGGAGAGGATGAGCAAAATGTAGATCAGGCTGGGGGATCACCCCCAGCCGAATAACTTGTACAAATTTTGCAATGAAATGAAATAGAATGCCCTTTTGTTCGATGAATGGTTGTGATCGGAAAATTTCTAAACCCTTGTTTGTCTGAGTATATTGAAATAACTGGAAGCTATTATTATCCTAAGTGTGAGAGATCGGAAAACATAATATGCATGAGATTGGTAAAGAACCAACGTTAAACAGAACTTAATTGAAAATTTGGCTTGAACATCTAAGATCGGGATCTTCATTAAACCGAATTAGAAGCTTAGCTCGATTATTCCTAAACTTTTAAAAGGGAGGTCGACCATGAATACTGGCAGCAAGGATCTAGTGTTAATTCAATCTTGTCTGATAAGAGAGATCGGGAATATAGTTAACTGGTCAGGATATTTGACAATTGGCTTGAGAGATCGTTGAATGATTGAGAGACCGGTAAGGCTTAGCGTTGACTCAATTCTCTATGAAGAGAGATCGGTAATATGGCAAAGAGAGGTTGGAAATGTAGTTGGCTGGCAAAGGAAAATTTAGTGCTGGGAATCGGTTTCAAGGTTTATTGATTCTGGGGATCGGCCAAAATATGGTGTCGACAATGAAGAAAGGTTAGCCCAGTTTCCACTCTAAAATTGTCCAATGGAACAGTAAACTTAGGTAGTAAAAACTGAAAATTTAGAAATGCATCTAGGGGACTTCAAATTGCAATTAGCAATTAATACTAGCAAATGTAAAACTCAAAATGTGGGATCTTGGTGTAATTAGAATTAATATATCCATTAAGTATAAAAAAAGTCAACATTTTGGTTGACTAGTAAGGTGAATAATAATCAAAATGATTAGTAAATTAAGATGAAGACCTAGAACCAATTCTAAGCTTAAATGCTTAGAATAGTATGACAAATGTGGACTATGCATCCTAGTCAAAATTGTTAAAAAGAAATTTAAGGCCATAAATTTGAAATCCATGAAATAGTCATGGATTACTTGAAACATGAAAAATAAGTCACCTAATTGATGTGAATAGATAGTTAGGGCTTATATGCCCATCGCAAATGGAATTCATAAAATATTAGTAACTCAACTTGAAATATAAAATTTGTAATTACATAAGTAAATTCTTGAATGTATAAATGAGAAAGGAAAAATGTTTTGAATACAATGGTACATGTGAACCATTGTTTAGAATTGTGATCAATACGAATAACATAATGAATGAATAAATGAACCATATTAATGTATGAATGAGACATTAGTTCTCATTATTGTAGAGAGGAGAAGTATTTTGAGTACAATGGTATAAAAGGATAATTGATGTGAATTGTGATCATATAAATGATCAAATGAATGTATGAATTATAATTGAAATTTATCATGAAATAATGAAGTCATAAAACACAATATATTAATATTTAATGATATTATGTGCCCTTGTATTGCCTAGACATGTGTGTCAGATTGGATAGTTTGGCATGCCAATAGGGTATTGTTTTAGCAGTACTGCGAAAGGCTTTATGCCTGTATTCATGGCTTTGTGCCCGTATTCATGGCTTTATGCCCGCATTCATGGCTTTATGCCTATATTCATGGCTTTTATGCCTGATTATGTGTTATCATGGCTTTTTAGCCATACTGACTGCATACGTGGTTGACGTTCCGCGTCCCATGGTATGACGGCCCGAGGCACCACGGTGTCCAGTGCCAACGACCCGTTATCTTGTTTAGTTAGCCTGTCATAGGTTACTTGGGCAGTGAAATTTATTGAAATAAGTTAAGAATATTAGTAATTAAAAATATTAGAAATTAAATAAATAAGTAAGATGACCTAAAATAAATTAGAATAGTTATTTATTAGAAAGAATCGAAATGAACTAGACCGGTATCAAAATTTACTTATTATGAAACAATCTAAGACAACCTAAAAAGTATTGAGAAAATGCTAAAAGATTAGCAAAGAAAATTATAACATACATAAATATTGCAAATGTGACTTACATGATAATATAAGCATAAATTTATCATTTTTAGATCATTTTTCTTTGTACATTATTACTGTACATTGGTAAAATAAACACTTCCAAAGAAGACTAAATTAGGATAAAACATATTAAATTTTAGAAACCGCATGTGAATTATAAATAAATCTTAATTATTTGAATTATGTTTTATTTTTATCTTTATTTGTATATTATTTCCTTGTTATATTATTGCACCACTAAGTAGCAATGCTTAGCGCGATGGAATTGTTTCTCGCACAGTAATCAAGTTAAAGCCAGAATACTAAATGCAGATTTTGGAGTTCTGATCAATCTGCAGAGCGTTCAAGGTTGTCACCTCCTCAGCAATGCATGTAGATAGGGCTCACATTAAGCATATCATGTATTTTGTGTATGTTATTTATTTCTTATATTGTAATATAAATTAGCAAATTGTAATTAATTTGTATATCATGTAAATTAAGGATTTATTTAATTATTGCAAATGATGTAAATTAATTCAAATTTGAGAATTTTGCTATAAGAGTGGAGCATGAATGAATTTGTACAAATGAGTATAGATTTGAATTACATAATGATTTTTCAAATGATGATATGAGTATGGAAATGATTATGAAATTGAAATGCATGGATGAGATTTTTTTTTATTTTAAAATGTTGTTGAATTTCAAACAGGTGAATATTGAAATACGCCAAACGATAATAAAATAGGGGAAACTCCACTGGTTTCTCCATCAAAAAATAATTAATATTAAATTAAACAAAGTCAAAATTATTAAAAAAAAATAAAGTAAGATAAGTTAGGGTGCTCTGGCACCGATTGTAGCACGCCTTGCTTGGCTACACTGTAGTCGGGTGAGGGGTGTTACAACAATTACCCACAACAGAGGTAAATTTGGGGGAGTAAGTATTTCTAAATTCCATTCTGACAAAACAGGTTATTTGTGACTTATTAATAGTCTTGCATAGAGGAATAACTAGTTGAAACACCATGAAGGGAGAGCAAGTTCTAAGCAGGCAGCTATTGGAACCCTTATGCTTTGAAAGAGGGTAATTGGTATGAAGGATTGGAGTTCAATTATGTGCTTATCGAATCGTTGGTTATATTTCTAAGTTATCCCCTAAAATGTGTTTTAAAACAGAGTTCTGTTTTGCTTGAGGATAAGCAAAATTTTGAGTTTGAGGGTATTTGATACACTTGTTTTATATAGATGTTTTTAAGCATATTTATATACTATTTCATAGCATGTACGCAAGCAATCTCATGCATAGTCATTAGTTTCATTAACTTTTGTGATTTCCATTGACAAACTCTAAATTCCATGTTTTCTGCATCATTTCAGGTGTTTGGTTAAAGTTTCAAGGTGTAGGAGTACAAAAGAAAGCTTGGAAAAACACAAAGGGAAAAGAAGTGTTGCTGATACACTTTACACAGGTCATGTAAGCAAAGACACAGACCCGTGTAACATGCTGCCAAGGGAAAGCTGAAAGAGACAAGGAAGAAACATAGTACATGGGCCGTGTATTCAGACCCGTGTAAATCATCGAAACCCGTGTAAGTCTCTGCCTGGCTAGGTTTGAAGATTTCTCTGTAGAATAAAAGTACACGGGTCGTGTACTTGGACCCATGCAACCAGCTGCATCACGTGTAATCTTCTGTGACATCACGAGATGCAAACCTTTAGAACTCTAGTTAGTTACATGGCCCTAGGCCGTGTAGTGATACACGGGTCGTGTATCAATCGACAGCCAGTTTCCTAACTTCGCTCTAGCTTCAGTTTTTGACAGAAAAAAAAAAGAGACTCCTAATGCTCTTGGGGGACTCTAAAAGAAGAAAACCTAACCCTAGGCCAACTATTATAAATAGGGCTGCAAAAGAGAAAAAATGAGATAAATCCCAAAGTCGTAAAATCACTTTCTCACAGCCGTCTAAAGGAGGAGGACATCAGTATCAAGGAGGAGCCTTCAGCCGAAGTTCCACAAGATCAAAGCTACAAATCCTTTTCGGCTCTTTTGTTCTATTTCTTTTAGAGGATTTTTATTGTCCCTTACTTTATTTTTATCATGTTTGTTGAACTCACCATGGGTGAGTAATCTTCATATTCTGGAATTAAGAGAGTAATGCTTGTAATCATTATTATGGATAAACATTAAGTTTTGTTTATTGGATTTGAGATTTGTTCCTGGATTTAATTTCTTGTGATCTTAATGCATGCTATGTGTTGGTACCCACTTAGTATTGATTACAGATATTAATTGAATGACTAAAAGGTAAAGATTAATATTAGAAAATCAAAATTTTGAACCTAGGAAATCTAACCTAGAGATAGGCTAATGACCTTTGAGGAGTTTCGAAATTAGTCAAACATCTTAAAGGGTTTTAATTAATTTAATTGCTACAAAAGTAGGGTTTAGATTAATTAAAATACACCTTAGGTGCCTTGAGAAAGGAATTAGGATATCTTAGGATTAATTTCTATCAAGGCAAACGATTCTCAATCCAATAAATAGACAAGATTATATCCATAGTAAGGTTAAAGTGTGACATCTTAATTCTAGAATTATTTCAAAATAGACTATTCCATTTTAAGTTTATTATATTTCTTTTATTCTAGCATTTAAAATAGACAAGTTTCATTCCCTCATTTTATTCGACAGCCTAGCAGTCAAAATCACTGTGTAGCTTGGTATTTACTAATTAAATTCCTCATGGAACAATACTCTCCTCACTACTTTATTACTTGTTCGCGATCTGTGCACTTGCGGGGTTGTAAAATGAGCAAACAACTATCAATCATCTCTCATCTATCCACACAAACCCATCCACCCCTTATGAAATTTTATTTCATAGTCCACCCAATTATGATGCCTTACCAGTATTTAGGTCTCTATGCTAACCTTGGCTACAACCTTATTCTTTGTATAAATTGGACACCAAATCTGTTCCATGTGTTTTTCTCAGATTTAGCAAAATACATAAAGGCTATATTTGTTTAAATCTTGCTACCAAAAAGCACATCATCTCACATCATGTTCTATTTTTTGAGCAGATTTTCCCAGTTGCAACACAAGGTACTGACGCTCCACTACTCAATGGTCCACTCCACTTTGCCAATGGGTTACAACTGCCACCTGTGCTTCAAATTGAAGTCGAACTACTTGGCCCGCATCCAAACTCTTGTTCACATCCACCTAATAATCCCATTTCACAAATAAACCACACTAGGCCCACATCACCACACCAAGCTACCCCAACCACAAACACTTCTCATCCTGGACCACCAATTGCAAGCCCGCCGCATCCGTAAATTACCCAGCAACCACTTCACCAATTATTCACTTGGATTCTTCCACTGAACCACCACAAGAGCCCATCCACACTCAAAATGATAACAAGAGCTTAGACTAGTAGCTTGAACCCAAAGACTTACATGGCCCAAATCTCATTAACCCAAGGCCCTACATGCTACTCCAATGCTATAGCAACCAGATAATGGCGAGAAGCAATGGAAAATGAAATAATTGCCCTACTTCATACTGGAACATGGGATCTTGTCCCACGAGATCAAGCTCAAAATGTCATTGGGTGTAAATGGATTTTCCACATAAAACAAAGAGCAGATGGGTCCATCAATAAATTTAAAGCTCGGTTAGTTATAACAGGGTTCACTCAACACCCTGGCATCGACCTTCATGAGACTTTTTCACCAGTCGTCAAGCCTACCACTATTCACTTAATTCTGTCTTTGGCAATTTCCAATCAATAAACTATACGGCAATTAGATGTGTCAAATGCATTTTTGCATGGTGACTTAGACACACCAGTATTCATGGAGCAGCCTCTAGGGTTTATTGATAAGGACAAGTTGTCTTTTATATGTAAGTTACAACAGTCTTTATATGTATTAAAGCAAGCCCCGTGTCAGTGGTATAAAAAATTAACAGCTCTGTTAGTAGGGGAGGGATTTCAAATTTCCACAGCTGATTCATCATTACTATATTATAATCATTCTGGAGTTCAAATTTTCTGCCTTGTATATGTGGACCATTTAATTTCTCACTGGCTCCAGTAATTAGCATTTGCAACAACTGATTCTATCATTGGTGCGATAAGTTATGATCAAAGACTTAGGACCTCCTAACTATTTTTTGGGCCTCAAAATCGTTCACACCAACAACGACTTGCAACTATCCCAAACTAAGTACATCGGTGAGCTACTAGCTAAAGCACAAATGTCCACATGCAATGCAATTGCCACTCCAGCTGTGCCATTGGAAAAGCTCCATCGCAACACTGGCAAACCTTTCGTTGATCCTACTTTATACAGAACATTGGTATGTGGCCTCTAATATCTCATGCTAACTCCACCAGACATCTCTTTTTCAATTCATCAAGTGTTGCAGTTTTTGCATGAACCAACAACTGAGCACTGGAAAGCACTCAAACGAATATTGCACTATTTGAAATCCACACAACATCATGGCTTGCTAATTCAACGCAGCTCCAACCCATAGCTGCATGTTTATTCTGATTCTGATTCTGATTCTGACTAGGCTTGTGCCAAGGATGACCGATGCTCTGTTACTGGTTATGCAATTTATCTCGATCCTAACCTCATTTCGTGGACTTCTCACAAACAGCGTACAGTGGCTCGCAGCTCCACCGAGGTAGAATATCGGGCCATTGGAGCTGCAGCTACTGAGGTAACATGGCTAATGTCTTTGCTCTGTGAAATTTCCATGGCTCCCAACCAAGTACCAATTCTTTGGTATGATAATGTTAGAGCCACATACTTGACGGTAAATCTGATATTTCACTCTCGCATGAAGCACATTGAGGTCGAGTATCACTTCGTGTGCGATATGGTGGCCAAAGGTTCACTTCAAGTTCGGTATATTTCTAGTAAGGACCAGATTGCAAATGTCTTTACCAAAGGCTTATCTAAAGGCCGACATCAATAGCTCACTCATCAGCAAACAATTCAACTGAACCTTGGCTCGATTTGAGGGGGCGTGTAACGGTATAATCAGTTTGATTAAGGATAGCTCACTTGAATTCAAATATCTTATCTTATTCACTGTAACCACTTCTATATTTTGTGTAACAACCTAGATACTTCTCTATAACCAGTGTATGTAAACAGTATCAAATGCAATACAATAAAATAAGTTCAATTCATAACTTATAAAGAGAATCTACACTATATAACTACTCATAGTAAATATATTAGTTAGTCCTCTCAGTCTTCCTAAACATAACCTAATATATTTACTACTTTAACTACTACTCCACAAAGGATGTCTTCAACTGCATGGCAAGAGCCCCCTCATCAATGAACAAGAATTTCTTCGTCTTGAATTATATGCCCTTTCTCCATCTTAAGCCGAAGCCTCTTTCCCTCCATGATTGCAATGGGTAGGAGCCCCTCATCAATTGGCAAAGCCCCCTCTCATGGGCAAAAGCCACTCTCCATGGGCAAAGCCACTCCTTATGGATGAAGTCAAATAACATTTCTACCATTCTCCTATTTATAGTTTTAATTCCCTTTGTCCTAATTTAATTAGGAATCTCACTCAATTTAGGAATAACACTAAAATAGAAGTTCTATAGGAAATATTCCTTTATCCTATTGAGAAATATTTCTCCTACTCAAATTAGAAAAAGGTCTTCCAAATCAACTAGGATTTTCGGTCATAAATTTAGCACATTCAACAGAGCTAAGATAAGTGATTCAGTTGTTAGCTAGGTGGGTTCAAATTTTGCAAGGTATTTAAATAAGATGAGATCTTTGACAGTTTATTTGTTTTCTCTAGAAGTTTTATCAATTAGAAGGCAGTATTGCAAGTTACAGTTGCTTTGTCTACTACAGAGGCTAAATATACGGCTTTAGCAAAGGCAGTAAAGAAAGCTTTATGGTTACAGAGTTTGATATCTTGGTTGATACAAAATAAGCCAACAGTGTTTTGTGACAACCAGAGTGCAATACATCTCATAAAAAATTAGATGTACCATGTGCAAACTAAACACATTGATATTAGATATCACTTCATTCAGGACATTGTATCCCAGGGGACTATAGTTGTGTAGAAAGTCTTTACACATGATAATCTAGCATGTATGATGACCAAGGGAGTCCCAGTCAGCAAGTTTAGACATTTCCTAAACTTGGTTGGTGTCTGTAGTACTTGTAGTGCCTTTGGAGGGCATATGACAAGACAAAGTGTTGAGGTGATTTTGTTGATGATGAAGAGAATTCAAGCTAAGGGGAACAATTGTTATTTTATGCAGTATGAATTTTGGATATGTCTTAATGGACTCAAATTGACTCGACTCGAAAGTTTTACATTATGACCTTATTGAAGTAAAAAAGTGAGGTCTGTGGTGGAAGCGGATGGCACAAGCCAATAGGCCCAGGCTTGAAGCCCCCTACAGTATGGACCAATATAAATATTGTATTTAATGCCCTTTATGATAGATTTGTGAGATATTCAGGAAACATACTAAGGTTATGGTTTGAGAGTTTCGAGTGATTTTAGCTAGATATTTTTCATCATTGTCAAAAAATTTTCTCTCCTCTTGCCCATAGATGTAGAGCTTACGATCGAACTACCTAAATCATATATTATTTTTCTTTTTTTCTCTATATTGTGTGATTTTGTGATTGTGTGTGTGCTTCACATTTGCATGCCCATTTTAAAGAGGAGTTTAATACTTTCAATCGAAATCAACTGTACTAAAATAGAGGAGTTGATGCAAGTCTACTTATGAATTTTGATATCTCTAATTCTAATTTTTTTTTTTTTTTAGTTTGATTTATATGCATTTGATTGTATTATGATAAATATTTAACGAGTTTATTCTTTATTTTTATTATTTCATAAAGATTTGGAATATTATAATTATCATAAATAAAAGACCTAGGGCAAGTTTATTTATAAAAAAAAAAAAAAATTAGTAAGTAATAAAGAACTGGAAATAAGTTTTCCAAATTTCTAATGTTTAAAGTTAAGCTTTGATTTCAATTTGGTTGATTTTCAGAACTGTGTTTATGAAACTTAGCACCAACAATAACTCTCTTCTTATAAATACTTCATCCTAAGGTTGAATACATCATTTCATCCCTGACCTTTATCTAAAAAAACCTTGTGGCACCCTAAACTTTTACACACTTGAACTTTAAAAAGTAAAATTAAAATATCCTTGCAATCCCAAGACCAGAAAGTGTGAACTACAAATACACTAACATGGAATAATTTAAATAATGTGGATAAGTGATAAAACAAAAATAAAATGTAATAATTTTACATATAAAATTACCCTAAACTCTTACCTTTTGCTGTAAATCCCTAAATTCTCAAATCAGTAACCCATATAACCTATAATAGTAAAGAAGCATCCCATCGTAGCAATTGCTTTCAATTTTACCCAAACATTGGGAGACATTGAAACTCTTGATACTCATTTAGCACATTGAGATTTTAAAGGGAAGCATTGGTCAGTAAAGGTAGTCAAAGACTGAAGGCTAGTATTCAGATAACTTGCCACTGCATTTTTTATAAGCATAACTCCTTTTGGGTGCCAGTGTTATTATATTGCATCTTGAGGAGGTGGTTTCATATGTTGCTTAAAGATTGAGAAAAAGGCTTTTTATTGCTTTGATGGTAATGCATGTTCTCTATGGTCACTTACTAGTTTATTGTCTTTGTTATTTCTTATTGTCCATAATATGGGTGATCTTTTGATCTATTTGAGATGGCATCATAGTGTCATTTTCATATATGACCCTTGCCCTTGCCCTAGATATTCTAATGGTAGTGTAAAAGTAGTAAGTAGGGTAGATCCTAATTTGCTATATGTTATTAAGCTAATATGATATACCAAAGACCTAGGTTATATAGCTATTGAAGGTTACTAATCTTGCAAGTTATGTATTATAATTTTTGTGTATAGAATTTTGGTGAACTGTAAGTTATGTATTATAATTTTTGTGCATTCAATTTTGGTGAATTGCAGGTTGTGTATTATAATTTTTATGCATTCAATTACAGTGAAATGCAATTTGTGTATTCAATTTTCTATTTAATTAAGTAATAAGAAGGTTGTGCATTTAAGTACTTCAAGATTTTAATTACTACTAATATCATAAGCTTATTTCAACTATCACCAAACCAATTATACTAAAAATTACCAAATATACTACAACAATAACATTAATCAAATTTTCTTTTAAATAATGAAGAAATTCATATACAATATCATTCTTCTAAACACTGCATAATTACCAAAGATTAAAAAAAATCATTGATACAATTTTCAACCTTAATGTGCCATTACATTATTAATACACTAAACAAGAAGACTGTATCAATCATCATTCATTTACAATCACCATTCATCTTTTACCTATTTTGTCACATTGTTATTTTTCACATACATAATACATTAATACACCAAGTTTCACAACACATAAAGCAAAACACCTCCATTGTACTGCTCTCTTCCTAGCCCTCTTTGCTTCAGCTTCAAACATTCTTACTCTTGTTAACAATCCCACTATTACATACTTAGCATGACTTGGCATTAGAGAGTCCATCTGCATACAAAAAATCCACAAGCTCCAAATTTCTACTCAAATCATAGAAGCACTTCCATCAGTAACCTAAAAATTCATTTACACATAAATATAAAAAAAATTACAAATGACAACTTACCCCAAAATTTCTACAACCAAAGAATCCCCTTCCAAGATTCATATTCGTCCATGAATACTTCAAAATACTTCATTCAACATAATGACAAACAGGTATTACAAAAATCTTTGGCAACCCCTTCCATAAGTGACTACTTTGCTTTAGCAGCTTTACTCAAGGACTTCGATTGATGATTCCACAATATCAAACTAAATAAAAGAAAAAGTAATTAATTAAAGACTTTGGAATCACATGAGCTGGCAGCAAAATCCCATTCTCTCAAAGCTTTTCCATTAAAGCTAAATACCTAGGAAATAAGCAATGCATTGTATAAAAGGGATTTTTTACTGTTGCACTTTTTATTTTTTTTTAGTTTCATATCATCACTTTATAAACCTTTCATTCTCTAATGTGTGCATAATGGGTTTTGTTAACTAGGATTGCAAAGTTATCTTGATTCTAGTTTTATGAAGTTCAAGTGTGTCATGAGACATTTTAAAAGTTTTAGGTGTCATGAGACTTTTTTGGTAAAATTCAAGAGTAAGTTTATATATTTGACCTCATCCTCAAAATGTCCAACTTTGCATGGATGCTAGATTTGATCTTCAGTCTCAGTATTATTTTATATAATATCAGCTTTTGAAGCACATGCTATTTATAATTTATAATTATTTTATTTATATAAATAAATAAAATCAAATTACATCAAAATTTTAATATTTTTATAAATTTATCTATTAATTAAAATTTTTAAGTTTTAATAATTTAAATTAAATTCTTAAAACTATTGTAATTTTATCTAAATTATTAAATTAGTTAAAATTCATATTAAAATATAATATTTTGTTCATTAAAAAAATAATGGTATCCTTTCTTCTTTGTTTCTTTTTGTCTTCTCTCTTTCCTCTCTATTTGTCATTCATTACATATAGTTGATTGCCTATTAAAGTTTAAAAGACACTAAAGTTTGTTTTATCCACTCATTAAAGTTTGTTTTATCCACTCATTATCACAAATAAACTATGGATCAATAAGAATCACATTGTGTGTCATTCATCGCCAATCTACTAAAAAATACTCATCCAAATTTGAGGAGATCATTTACCAGTCAAAAGATTTAGGTGAGAGAAGTTGAGCATTATTGTAAATTAAACAATTCAATGTATAAATGGTCAAAGTTATCATCTAAAACTCATGGTTCTCTTCTTTCATGTGACACCATTACTGTTTTGGAAAATTTCTAGTAACAAGGAGAGTGGTTGTTATTGTATCAAAGGGGGTGGAGTACCATATGTGGGTTGCAAGGTTGGAAAGGGGTGGCTTGTGACAAATGGGAGGGTTGGGCCACAAAAAAAAAAAAAAAAAAAGATAGAGAGGAAGTTGGTTGAAGGATAAAGGATGTGCCTAAAAGAACAAAAAAAATTAGATGATTGTTTTGGTAGCTAAACACTAAAGGAAAAATTGAATATGAATGAAAGTCGAACTTTAAGGTAGAAATGGATAAATGAAACAAAACTAAACACAAGCAAATAAGACTTAAACAAAAGAACAAAATAATAAAATAAGAAAGGTAAAAGTAAGTAAAAATAAACTTGCAAAACTCCTTTAATAATTCAATTGAACATATCACAAAGAAATCTAGTAAGGGTGGTAATTTAAAATCCTTTTGATAAGTCTAAGATGCCACAAAAGAAGCTTAATCAACCAAGGTAGATGCCATAATAAAAAATTGATAAGTCTTAGGGAAATTCACCACAGTTGAAACAAGTGATAAGAATAGTAGCACTTTATTAATAATAAACATAACTGTGAAACTAAAGAACAAAGTACATAATGGGAGGCCCTTATATAGGCACTGAATACACAAAATACTACTACAAAAACATAATATAAACCTATTTATGCTACATCTATTTAGGTAAATATAACTGTAATTCCAAAAATACAAAAATAAAAGATAAATATAAAAAATAGAAAAAAAAAAGTCAATTATCCAACCAATAATATTGTGAAACACATGTGTTGATAAGGTGTAGAAAATCCTCTTTCAACTAAATTTGAAGAGATCTTAATAGCTTTCTTGAATTCTGCCTACTTTTTAGTAATTGATAGTTTTTCAGTTTAAAACTCTTTTAAAAGATAAGGATCAACTAAAATTAATCCAAATTATTTTAGAAACCCAAAATGTAATCAAAATTCGTCCTTTATATTGGCCTGTCAAAATCCATCTTCATCTAGGAGAATCTTGTTGGTTGAATATGTCAAATTGACTTCTAACGCATATAGGACCATAAAAGTCATAAAAAAAAATACTAAAATCTCTCATCTATGAGCTTTCAAAAGTGAATAAATAATTGTTGAAACTAGGCCCACGAATTTATGACAATAAAAGCATAATCTTTTTCCCTTCTTCCTATCTCTAAGCTTCCAAACATGTCATATTGAATTAGAGTTGAACTTTCCTATTTGGGCTTGGCCTTTTTCACCCTAATTAGGCACAATCCCCTTAATCTAATCAAGCTATGGGACCCTCAAACCTAGTCTAGCATTGTCTTTTTATAACACTAACATGATGCTTAGATATTAAGGCTATTAAAGCAGAGGAAAAGAGTCGCCACTCGGGTAATAAGTGGGAAAAAAATTATAAAAGGAACATGGGTGCAACTTACCCCTTGCAGAGGTCCATTATCCTTCCTTTACCATGAGCCCACCGGTCTACGTTTGAGATAGTGGGTACAAGAGAGGGAAGATGTTAGGCACCATTTTCGCCTCGACTTACCTTAAAACAAGAGTCAGCCTCTACTATTAACTCCTAAAGCCTATCTTATTTTCTTTTTTATTAAATTCCTTAATCATACATTAATACAAGCTAAGTTATTACAAGCACATTTTGTTCATACATTCATACCAAGGCACACGTATATAATTCCTAAAACATGCAAAATTTCTAAGTTAAGTGATGTTACTCTTCTACCATCTTACCCTATATGCATATTTAATTAAATTAATTATGTACAATATCTATTTACATGTCATACACAGCATATAGAAAAAAGAGTACTAAGCATTTCAATCTAAGTACTTGCATTAAAAAAAAAAAAAGGATAGTTCTAAACATGTCAAAGTTTCTAGATTATGTACTTAAACCCATTAATTATCATGTTCTCCTATATGCATCTTTATTAAGCCCACTTACATACCAAAGGTCCATTTGAAAACATTCAAAATAATTAAAGTCCTAAACTAAAGAAAAAAGGAGGAGAATATAAGTTAAAATCTTAAAATGATCTTTACAACCCATAATCACAATAAAATAAAATTAATTCTAAGATTATTACAAGACCCTAGACCCATTAATCTCATGCAAGAGATATTGGCATTCCATCTTGAATTGGGTCAAATCCATCAAAAGGTCCAATTTGCTCTTTTTCCATGGCTATTCAGTTTTGGGCTTGGGTTTATTTACATTATTAATTATTAAAAAATAATAAATAATAATTGAAAGGCTAAATAATTGAAATTTATAGAAAATAAATAAATTAAAAACAAAAAAATTATCAAAATAAATTAGAATTAAAATACTACTCCTAAAAGAATAGAATTGGTGCACTTCCACAATTTGAGTTTAGTTAAGAAATTATTTCTTAGCCAAACTCTTAATTTTCTACCCCATCTCTAAGGTCTCCCAACTTATGCAAAACACAAAGAAACAAGTTAGAATTCAATTAGGAAATTAAAAAAAAAAAAAGACTATTTACACTAAAACTCTAATTCTGCCAAAAATGGTACAACTTAGCACCTAATAGAATAAATTTATTTTACACAATAAAATAATATTAAAATTATGCAAAAAAAAGTTGGAGATTCCTAAGACATAAAAAATATGGAAAAAAGAAACCATAAATTCATGCATTAAAATAACTAAACAAAAAATAAAAATAGACCTAATTAAAAAAAAGAAATATAAAATTGGATAATGAACTCTCAAAATTCATTAAAAATAATGAACTTATCTAGAAAATTCAAAAATTTTACCTCATGATAGTTAACACATCAAATTAAAATAGAGTAAAACAAAAACACATTTATTCGTGCAAGATTTAATACAGAAAAATAAAACAAACTACTATTACTAAAAATTGGATCGATTTGAGCAATGATTTATAAAAATTATTTCTATTAATCCTATAACACCCCCATACTAAGTAGTCCGTACATTCTACTATTTGACTAGTGCCTGTTCGGACGGCTAGAACGTCTAGAACCATATCTAAGCCACAAAGGAAAAATCATAAATAAATTTGATAAAGACCAAATGTAGTACGAAGAAAACAAGTGAAATAAAGCCTAAATTGGTTAAATGAGCCGAGGTGCCAGTGATGGGTGACCGACCCGGGAAGCGACTACGAGCTCAGTTATAACCCTAAATTTGTGTGGGACCCCATGACATCCTAGGCCAAGGGATAATTACGAAACTATTGGGAATGTGAAAACCATAGAAAAGAAAAAAGAACAAGTTCAAATAAGTGCATCAGAATTTAAAAACTCATTGGACATTATTAAAAATATGAATTATAACCGATGAGGGGCATTTTAGTCAATTCACTCTTAAAAGTGACTTTTGACCTAAATGTCCATTAAAATGTGTGAAATTAAAATATTGAAAAGATATTAAAAATGAAGAGGTGGAGAAAAAGAAAAGAATATGAAAGAAAAGAAATTTAAATTAAAGTGCATTTATAACATCATCATGACATAGGAATGACACAATTAAAAATTTTAATTTTTAAATATTAAAATTGTGGAGATAATTATTAATAAATAAGACTAAAAATAAAAATCAAATAGTTTTCTTCTTCTTGCCAAACCAGCCGGCCACTCTTTCTCACCACCTCTCCCAAATTCCTCTATTGATGCTCATAGTAAGCTTTAAAAACCCTAGTTTTAACCCATAGATTTCATAACCCCTTTAACAAGAACTTGATAATCAAGCTTGGTAAGAAGATTGGGAGAAAGAAAATCAAGAAATTCTTGAAGTTGTGGAGTGGAAAATTCTGCCCAAACAAGGTAAGTGAATTCAATTCAAATTGGTGATATATTCTTTAAATTTGAGTTGAGTTGGGCATGAATTAACTTAAGAAAACATGAAAAACATGCATGGAACTCTCACCCTAAATTTCGTCTAGCTTGAGTACCTTAGGGTTTTGACATGCTTTGATCAAATTAAACATGAATTGCAATATGTGGTGAGGTAGTATGCATGATTTGTGAAGTGAGGTTGCTTGAGTTTGTATAAATTGAGAAGTTGGGAATTAGGGTTTTGGTGGAATTGGGGATTTGTGATATGAGGCATAATTGAAAGGTTTGAAGTCTAATGTTGATCAATTGATATGTGTTTGTTGAGAAATGAAGCTGGTTGTTGGATTGAATTGAGCAATTAGAAGTGTTGCTTGTGTGCTGGATTTTTGGACCTTTGAGTCTAGTGTGCTTACATGGCTATAAGTAGAGCTAGATAGCTCCAATTGGTGTGAAGTCAATTGGAGATGAAACTTAAGACCTAAAGCCACAAATTTAATATAGAAACCTTGCCTAAAAACTAATCATAAATTGCCTTAAATTTTGCTTGAATCCAAAACTGGTATTTTGGATCTGACTAGAATTGACCAAATGAACAGTACATCTTCAATTAGGCATAACTTACACTAAAAAACTCCAAATTAGGTGATTCTTGAACCAATGGAAATTTGAAACATAGTATAAAACTTCTTTTGAAGATCATAAACCCAAATTATGACCCTAACTTGGTTAAATTGCTAAGTAAATTTAGTCCATCGAATCTGCCTGATTCTGGACTAACCTAAAAATTTTGGATTTTAGGCCATCCTACCAGTTGTGGCAAAAATGCCATAACTCAATCTACAAAACTGCAAATACAGTGATTCAAAAACTAAAATCTTCATAAGACTAAGACCTACAATTTTGATGTTTTGACCAGAATCCAGAACTAAATGCATCTTAGGAAAATTGCTAACAGAAATTAGGAATTCCCAATCTGGAAATTCCTGCACCTGTATAGATTGACCATTTGACACCTGGATAGTAAATAAATCATAACTTTCAATAGAAAATTCCAATTGGAATGAGCCAAATTGATCTAAAAACTTAGGACTTAGGACTACAACTTTTGTTTAGAAACCTTACTCAAATTCTGAGAGTAAGGACCTCAAATATGAATTGCAAAGACTGACCTGAACTTGAAATCCTAAATATATAGGGATTATGAGTCCAGGTTGGTTAATTAGCCATAACTCACCCTATACAGCTTCAAATTTAGAAATTCTTAAACTTATATAACCATGAGACACAGGAGAACAACTCATATGAACAACACCAAGCCAAATTATGACCATAACTAGTCCAATTAGCTTAATAAAATTGAGTTCCAGAATCTATCCTATTCTGGAACAGTATTGGTCACTGGACCAGTACTTAGTAAATTGACCATAACTAAAGCTACAAAACTCCAAATTTAGTGATTAAAATTGAAAACATAACTTAACACATAAAGGAAAAACTTTTATTAAGATCATATCATTAAATGAGGATTGAGACTAGGTTGAATTTGGGTTCTAAAGTTAAGGTTTAAAACTGTCCAAAACCCAAACTCCTTGAAATTGCATAAGTAACTTAGGCATTCATTAAGCATTCATTTGCTTAGTTATTGGAGATAATTGAGATAAGTATTGAGACATTTCCATTGTGTATTTTCAGTTGAAAAGGAGCCTCCTAAAGAGGGGACAAGTTGACTTAAGAAAGAGGAATATAAAGAGGATTGTGCACAACTAAACTTTCTTCTTTGTTTATCAATTTGAAATTGATTTGAATAAGTTTGTATGATTGAGTTATGATTTTTATTGCATTGAGAACTTCAATTTGAGAAATTGTGTGTTGCCAACCCTATAAGGGGAAATTTATAAATGAAAAGTGATTATTGATTTGCAATGAAATTATTTGAATGAAATTGTTGGATTGGTTTTTTGAAACCACACTTAGCATGACAATTCTTATTGTGTTCCTCCTCCATCTATGGGGTTAAGTTTATTTATGTTTCCTCCCTCTTTGGCTTGCCAGTTTAGGTTGAGTTCAAATGAGTACTCATTTAGCTAGCTAGCCACTTCCCTCATTAATTTCAGTTAGTAAGGTTGTAAACTGCTTTGTCGTGGTGTATAGCACAGCATTAATTGAAAATTTTGTGTCATGACTTAAGTTGTGTGAATTATGGCAACACTAGTGTTTGAAATTACCTTAATAAAATGTTATTGAAAAGTGAATGTTGGAAACTCTTATTTACCCCTTTTGATAAACTGTGTTTTGTATTGAGTTTTAAATTTTAAGATGTTCACCACTGAGTTTACCACTCAGCGATAGCTTGTTTATGCTGTCGCAGGTAAGGAGATAAATAAAGCAGTAGAGTGAGCTGCTAGTAACAGTGATTGAAGCTTATTTTGGGATCTTTTTTAGGTATATTATTATACTCTTGTAAATTTATTTTTAATGTAATTTAGCTTATATGTATCAAAAAGGCAATGAGCAGTTGTATAAACTAAACTGTAATAATATTTTGTTGTTTTTGGTTTGTAAATTTATGTAAGAATCTTTACTTTGATTTGTACATAATATGAGCACCCTACTTGGTATGGAATGAGTAAAAAGAAATGATTTGAGTTGATTGTGTTTGGACTATGGATGAGACATTGTTATAAATTGTTTTTCACAGGTTTTGAAGAACTATTTTCTTAAATTTTAGCCATCATGCTGCCAAAATTTTTGCAAAAATTTTAAAAATACCAAATTAATTCAAATTAAAATTTTATGATATGCATCTAATTTGAAAACATTTTAATAATCCTTTTATCCTTCTTTTCACCTAAATAAAATGGAAATTATTTTAAAATCCCTTGTAGTATATTTAATGAGTTATCGGTAGGCGAAGTTCGATAATATATTAAATATATTACGGGATCATGTCATGCCTTACAGAGGAATAAAGTGTGACAAATCTATAATTAATTTGACGAAACTAAAACTATAGACCTAATCTAGACATCTTAAAGGTATACCAAAAAACATAACTCAACACAAGCAATTTATGATATGGAAATCAATTTTGCAAAATCGGGTTGTGCAAAAACATAATCAGACTTACACTAAAACTTTAAAAATTCATAAGAAGTAGAGAAAAATGCTTTTGACCTGATTCATTCCACATAGAAACAACCCAATGAATCCAATAAAACATTTAAAAGGCCCTAAATCTAACAATAACATCATGAAAAGACAACAAATATCAAAGTTGTGAAAATGCACTTTAAGAAACTTTAGGTGCTCAAATTAAATTCATACCTCTTTATAGTGATTTCCTTGGAATGATGGCGTCTCCTTGGCACTATGGAAGGCTTAGAATGGCAATAACACAATAAAAGAAAATAATTTTGGTGATTATTTAATTAATTTGCCTATAACTAGGTAAATCTATGGTGATAAGCAAATTTACTTGGAACGAAGAAAAAACCATTAAGTAGCTCTCTCCACACTAAAACACAATATAAAGAACACCCTAAATTGTTTAATTTTCACCACTTTCCTCCCCCCAAAACCCTAATCATAACCTAATCTAATTATTTTTAAAATTTAAAAAGATAAAAAATATATAATAAATAAATAAATAAACCTAACTCGGCAAGAAGTTTTATCTTTTATCTTTTTTTATTTTATAATAATAATAATAACTTCCTCGCCATTCAAACTTTTTTTATTTTTTTTCCTTTTTTTATTTTATTAATAAACTAAAAGATCTTTTAATAAAGCTCAAAATACTCAAGCTTGCATTCATTTAATAGTTGAAATTAAAAGTTTAATAGGCTACATTATTCAATCTAGTTTAATTAAATATTTCATATATCCATTTAATACCTTGAAAAATATTATATTAAACCCAATTAAATAATACAAATTTATGGCTTTTAAAAACATTTTATTTTCAAAACAATGCAATTAATTTTCTAAAATAAAAAAATATATATTTTTTATTAATTTTTTAGTCATTTCATAAGTCTTCAAAGTGTTTCAGGATTTTTCACCATTCAGTGATATTTTTATCGTAGGGCTTCTCACTACTTTTACAAAACATGCATTCAAAAAGTAAATAAAAAAAAAAAAAAAAGATATATGCACAACCCCAAACTCTTACATTCCAGGCATGCACCATGCTTCTTCCACTTCACATACTCATGAACACCATTTTCTAAAGTTGATAAAAATTTTTGCCACTCCTTGAGGTATATCATAAATTTTTCCTTAATATTAACACATAAGATTATAAATTTATAACAAATGAGAATTTATTTAATTATGCCACAAAGAATTATAATTTATTTAACACTAATGATTTTTTTTTTCTAGTAATTATGAGCAATAACTATAAGTAATTATGATATAATTTTAATAATTATGAGCAATGACTATAAGTAATTATCATATAAATTTTTCCATTATTACCTATAATTTTGAACAAGAATAATGATATAGAAGCCAATAAATAACACACAAATTTACCTTAAAAAAATTATATTCAGTTTCCACAATTTGCTTGGAAAACATTGTAAGCAAAATTTAATTAGAGTATTTCTTTTTTTTTAATAGATATTACACACAGAGGACAAGGACAATATACCTGATAATTTGAGGCATGCTAAGTTATATATTATATATCTATAATCACGAAAACTAAAAATCAAAAAAAAAAAAAAATTTTATTAGATACAATTCTACAAGATGTATGATAATATATCATCAAGTTTTGGGATTATATTTATTAATGCAACATTATGATACTTTCTCAAGTAAAATTTTTATGTAGTTAGAATTCTACTTAATTTAAAATAAATTAAAATTGTTTATTAATTCTAATTTGAAGTCAAACTTTGAAATTATATAGTAAAAAATAACTAAATTAATATAACTAAAACAATCAATAAATTTCTATCCATCCTAAATTTTTATATGATATAATTTACCAAGGAAAGTTTTAAAGATTTTAGTAGCAATATTGCATGGGTTTGTTTTTAATCAGACTCACTTGAAATTTCCTTCTACAAAATTTAATGTCCTCAATCACCATTGACTTTAGAATGCATAGAATGATTAAATAAACAAGATTATGTTTAGGCTAATTGGAATTATAAGTTTAAACGTTTACCTTATTTTTCGATTATAGTTAAATATTTTAATTTTAATAATATCATTTAAAATTTATATTATATTAATAATTATTATTAAAATTAATTTTTATTTTAAATTTTGATATACAAACATAATATAATATACGATATACATAATCGTCTAAATTTTATTTATTTAATTTTACAAAATCCAAAATTTATCTTTTTGGAATGAGAATATTAGTGGAAAAAAGTACCGAGTACCCTAATATTCGTAAAGAATAAATGCTCCAACATAAGTTTTTTTTTTTTTTTTTTTCTTTTTTAAATTGCAAGTGAAGTTGCATTAAAACCAAGTCGGGCAAGCTTAACAAGGAAATAGGCCTGATTACGGTAGGACCTCAAACTCAAAAGCATGTCCACCAAAGAAGCTCAATATCCAACAAGCAGAACCCTAGCCCCATTCCCAAACAGAGTGAAAATTGCTAAGCGTGGTTCATCAAGGCCAAAGAGGCTAGCCACCAGAGACCAAGAAGAAGAGAAGCTATAGACCCAATAAAGAAGCCCAAAAATTCAACAAATAGACCATCTCGTTCTCAAGGAAACATTGAGCTCTTTAAAACTATCGACTTAGGAGAGATAGAGGCAGAGGGTATGGCATTTCACTGTCCTCTAGCCATGAAGCACCGGCAATAGCATTGAAATGCGGACTCTTGATCCTTAAGTCACCTTCCTTTGGCTTTGCTCCCAAAGTTGAAACCTACACCAACCACAACAAACCCATAAAAACTAGAGACACGCATCACTGAAACAAAATCCCTCTCATGAAAACTCTTGATTTGCAACACCAAGAAAACCCAAAATGCATATCTACATCCATCGTAGAGGGTGGGGAGGGAAATAGGACCGCATTCTAAACCTTATTTGAATGATGATTTATCATGGTACCATATTGTATGGAATGGTTAGAATATTCATGAAAAATAACAATTTTAGATTGTAAAATAATGATTTTATCACATATTTTTTAATCACAAAATCTTTGATTTGAGATGATTTTAAATTTTTATATTCACATTTTATATAATAATCATTTATATATTTAAATAATAATAAATATATTTATATTTATTATATCATATTATATCAATTAATTAAATAATAAAAAATTATTAAATTACCTTATATCATATTATTTTTTTAAAATGTGAATAATAAAAATTATATAAATATAATATAATATAATATAATATATTAATAAATTATATTGTACTCAATCAAAACGGGTGTAAGCGGAAGACTAGTTTCTCCTGCCCGAAAGGGTATGAAAGCCCATAAAAACGAAAGTGTAGGCATGCCCGAATAAGAAATTGGACTGTGTAGAACGAAATTCTCTATCCAAACAAGAGAAGCTAGAGAGAGAGACAAGTAACGTTTTGCTTTATCGATTTTTACCGAGGAAAGTTTTAAAGATTTAGGAGCAATATTGTATGGGTCCTTCTGGTTTTTATCAAACCCACTTAAAATTTCCTTACAGATATTGAATACTATCAACTTTAGAATACATGGAATGATCAGATAAAAAAGATTATGTTACCAATTGGAATTAAAAGTTTAATTCTTTACCTTATTTCTGTTTTATATAATAGATTTTTTCAATTTTGAATAATATTATTTGAAATTTACAATTTATTAATAATTAATATTAAAATTAAATATAAATATTTATTTTAGATTTTGATATGCAAACATAATATAATATATAATAGACAAAATATTAAAATTTCATTTGTTTATTTATTTTTATAAAATCCATAATTTATCTTTTTAGAATAAGAATGTGGGAAAAAATAACGAGTACGCTAACTTTCACAAAGAATATGTGCTCCACCACCAGTTCTGATCATCCGATCAGCGCCCATGTTATAATGAACTCACAAGTGCCAGTAGTGACAGCAGTGACAGCAGCTGGCAAACACAGAACGAAGAGGAGATGTCGGCGGCGTCCAGACCCTTGAATGTATCTTCTTCAAGTTTTCACCTTTCATCTTCTGTTTTCTCTTCATATCTCAGAAATCCCAAGCCCTCTAACCTCACTTTCTTTTTGCCTCGTTCGGCATCCAGCACCATATATTTGAGCATCAGAGCAACTTCCTTATCGCCGCCGGCCACCCAAAGAACCGCCGCTTCCACCTCCACCTCCCAGTCGGTGTCTCCCGATCGCTTCAGGGTGGACATTCTTACTGAGTCACTTCCTTACATCCAGAAATTCAGGGGTAAAACCATCGTCGTCAAGTATGGTGGCGCTGCCATGAAGGTTCCTGAACTCAAGGCTTCGGTGGTCAGTGATCTTGTCCTCCTTTCTTGCGTTGGTCTCCGTCCTGTTCTTGTCCACGGTGGAGGGCCTATGATCAACCACTGGCTCCAACTCCTCAACATCCAACCTCTCTTCCACGAGGGCCTCCGAGTCACTGATGCTAAGACCATGGAGATCGTGTCTATGGTCGGGGTGGGTAAGGTTAACAAGGACTTTGTCTCTCTCATTAACAAGGCTGGTGCTACTGCCGTTGGGCTTTCCGGTATGGATGGTCGCCTCCTCACGGCTCGACCCACCCCCAATTCCGCCCAGTTGGGTTTTGTCGGAGAAGTCGCCCGTGTTGATTCCACCATCCTACAGCCGCTCGTCCATAATGGTCACATCCCAGTGATTGCCTGCGTGGCAGCCGATGAGTCTGGCCAATCATACAATATCAATGCTGACACAGTGGCTGGGGAATTGGCGGCGGCTTTGGGGGCTGAGAAGCTTATTCTGTTGACGGATGTGGCTGGCATACTAGAAAATCGGGATGACCCAAAGAGTTTGGTGAAGGAGACTGATATAAAGGGAGTGAAGAAGATGATAGCGGAAAAGAAGGTTGCTGGTGGAATGATTCCTAAGGTCAATTGTTGTGTACGGTCACTTGCTCAAGGTGTGAGAACTGCTAGTATCATAGATGGGCGAGTTCAGCACTCTTTGCTCCATGAGATTATGTCAGAGGAAGGCATTGGAACCATGATCACTGGGTAACATGTAGTCACTCTGTTCTGTATTGTAATCTCTCCATTCGTGTTATTGCATGTACTTATGACTTAGATGCATGAATTACTTATTATTCTCTACTGTTTTTAATCTCTTCCATTGTTTATGTGGTTTTTATGGTGTTTTATAGTTTTGATTTTCTTGTCATCCAATCATTAATTTTTTTCATGAGAAGTATTCCTAACTTGAAAGCAAGATTTATTTTGGCCCTCTGTTTTTCAGTGGGAGGCGGGTGAGGTATTGATTTCGGAGAATTTGTGAGCTTTAGGCTGCTGAAATGGGGCTATGTTGGCTTGTGCGAGTTCCTTGTGTGTTCTGTAGCGCAGTTTGTGATTGTGTGGACTGCAGACCATAATTTGATTGCCTTATGAGAAACCGAGAATAGAGTGTTTTTTGTGAGTTGATGTAATATTGGCATTGGCTGCTCTGATATCCTTTGCTGTGTGCGGAAAGAATTGCAGCAGGATTCTGCAGTGGTCTTGTGAAAAATAAAGGATGTTATAATACAGTGAGCTATGGAGAGCTCTGGATGATCAAAGACTCGTGCCCAAAGATAGAGTACTACCTTTTAAGCTCTCAGGAGCTACTTTAGTTCTTGTAACAATCTACATGGAAGAAAACAGCAAATAGATCTTTGAATTGAACCCATATGCATCCCAAAGTCTGAAGGGTCAAACAGAAAAGTCTAAATCAAACATATGAAAAAGATCAATGGAATAATGCGAAGTCAGGATTTCACAACTTTATTATAATAACTTGAACAAAGCATGATGAAGGCCTTTTGGTCAACAAAGATGTTGTATTAATAAGTTCCTCGATTGCTTTTCAAGGTGCTTATTTAAAACTCAGAAGTTCAAATCGTAATTAGAGGTGCTTATGGGTGTATTGGTGCATCGCCTTTCCTTCTCTGGACTCTTTCCTTCTGGACAAACTTGACCTGTTCTCAGATTTTATCTTATGTGGGTGGGTTTTGCACACACAAGCATCTTCATGTTCGCTCCCATGGTTATTTGTTGTATATAATAAGTAAATTTATTGCCATTGACGAGCAGGGGTTAAATTGGGAATCATGGAAAAAAGTTGGATGGTACAAATTTTTAAGGAACTCTATTCCTGAATTGGCTAGTTACGGCATTTCACATGTTTGGTTCTCTCCATCTTCTCATTCCGTTTCAGCTGAAAGTGAGCCTCTGTCAAAATAATCATTTATATAGCTCAATGCTAATTTTTAATATATATTTATTCATCTTTGCATAAAAAGAAAATTACATCTTTAGCTGTTCAGATTGTTAGATTCTATTGCTTTGACTATTCTAATGGTCATTGCCCCAATTATAAACTGCCATCTATGGGGAAGTTAAATTTTGGCCTTGAACCCAGGGTTTTAAATAATGGTTGATGCATCATAGAGTTGGGAACAATTTTCTAAATAAAGAGAAAAGAATTGCCCAAAAATATGTAATACTTCAGTACTACTGAATAAAAATAGCAGAATGCCGTTTGTTCTCACATTCAATTACAGTAATCTCTTCTCTATTGATAAGCAAATTCAAAGAACAAAACAGGATATAAAATGTCCTGGAGAACAGCTCCTGAACTTGCAGAAAGCTAGCCCCAGCTACACAGCCGAAATTAAAGAGAAAATATCCCTCCTTTTTCTATTAAGCAAGCTCTTCTTTATATATGCTTCCGATTCCTCCATTTTGTTAGTATCACGATGTGACATCAACTTGGCATCTCCATGTGGCATGATTGCTATAATTCCCTCCAACAGATTAACTTCTTTAATACTCTCCAGCCTCTTGTATCCAGAGCTTCCTCTATTTTCCAATTCCAGCTTGTCTGCATTTATTTTATTCCTTCTATAGTAGACTTGTAATCGTTTTGGGCCTGGATCCATTATCACTGGACTGCTATCAAGGCATCCAGGCAATGCATGACAAATTTTGTCATTTTGTCACGGATATTTGGAAATAAATACCATTTATTTTCCCATTAAATTACAAATCATCCAAAAACAAGTGGAGGGACAAAAAAATTGATCAATTGTAAAATCTATTAACGGTAAAGCTGCCTCACTTTCAATCTCATAAACAACCCCAGGGGAGATCACATAAGCCACAGAAACAGCATCATGCATGGGTTTAGACTCGGAATGGTTTTGCAATGCCAACGTTTGATCAACATCATTCTCCGAAGAATTGGAATTAAAAGCAAAGTTGGCAATACCTTTACTCTAAGGGGTTTTGTGCATCTTAGAGTTTGATTAACATTTTCTTCAATGTTCTTGGCCAAATCTTTGAAATGTAATCGGCAACAGAATGAGGCTTCCTGACCACCTTTGCATCATTCACCATTTGATTAGCAGCAACAATTGCATCAACCATCTCCTGCTATCTAATCACCTTCTTAATAACCATGCTCTTACAAACCCTAACTTCATAATACATGCCCTGAATGGGATCCTACCTAAACAGTAAACTCATGAGCATTTCATTCACTTTCAACCACTCCTTTGAATTCCTCCAAATCAACTCCATGTTTCCTTAAATAAAATTTTCTCCATCTCAATAACCTCACTCCTAATTTCCACAATTTTATTCATGCTCTTCGTCACCAAGAAACCGTTGAACATATTCTGGATCTTAACAGCACATTCCAACTTGCTTTACTTGGACAGCTCCAACCTGAGAAAATCTTCCTCACTAATATGTTTTGATTCCATTGATAGGAAAATGACTTCAAATAACAATTTCTCTTACAAAAATAAATAATTGTCTCATTAAAGAAGAGAATGAAAGAGGCAAATTGTTTGTATTGGTCCTAAGATTGAAAATGAAAGTATGGAGGGAAAAGAAAAGATGAAAGCCAGAGGTAGAGTGAAAGAGCAGAGAGAGAAAAGAGGAGGGCGGAGAAATATTATTTTGTTAGCCTTATGTGCCAAACATTGCTAATTAGAATTAAAAGGCGAGTCTAGCTTGCTGAATGGGATTAAAATTGTTGGTCTGGGGGCCACATTTGAGATAAAAAATAAAGTTGGTTCATAAAAAATTATAAAAATGAAGTTGGGTTATAAAAGATTAACTAACCCATCCAAGTTTTCTTGCTGAAAGTCCCATACATGTTGCCAATTGGGATAGAAAAAGTGGGTCTATCTTGCTGAATGGAATTAAAATTGTTGATGTGGAGACCATATTTTAGATAAAATTGAAGTATGATTACTCAAACAAAAAGAAGTTTTTAATTAATCTCAAAAGTTTCCCTTAAACCATTCGAGAACTATAGTTAGTGTTTTCATTCTTATAGAGTCGATCAATGTTGGCATTTATGAACCGTAAAGAAGTACAGTATTTTGGAATAAAAAACCTACCATTCATGAATGGATTGTTGCTACTTAAATACAAGAGGTTGTTACAAAGAGTTGGTACAGATTAGTACAAGTAAGGGATTAGTTGTTACATGTGATAAAAGATAATAACAAAGGTGATAAGAGATAACCACAAATTATATAGTTACATTTAACAGAAGATATGGTCTATCATGCCCCCTCAATTCGAGGCTAGAGAGGAAGCGCGAATTGTAAGTCTATCGCGTAGCATGGCATGTCGCGCCTGAGAATTGAGTTTGGTTAGAATGTCTGCCAGCTGATCTTTTGTAGAGATATACGAAACATGGAGCTCCTTCTTAGCAACCTTGTCCCTCACAAAGTGGAAGTCCACTTATATATGCTTTATTCTAGCATGAAAAATAGGATTAGATGATATGTGTATAGCCCATATGTTATCACACCATAGAATAGGAGGCTGTGAGAGACTTGTTAAGCATACTTTGGAGCCAAATGGGAAAGTTGCAACGGCATATGGCAGAGGCCATCTTTACTTTGCCTACAGAACAAAGTCTGTTTCATGGGGATATCCTTCATAAGAAAAGAGTCAGGGAAAAATTCCACAGAAACGTTATTATGTTTAGTGAAAGCAGAAATAGAAATAAGATTTCGATGAATAATTAGAGAACACATAATATTATTAAAAGAGAAAAAATTATCTTGGACATGAACAGAAAAAGAACCAACATGAGTGATGGGAATAGTATTACTGTTTTCGATGACTATCTCATCAGTTCCATGATAGGGAGCTTTATTAGCAAGATTTCCAGCATCCGCAATCAAGTAATAGTTGGTGCCAGAATCCATTGTCCAGGTTTGCTCGTGAGGTGAGGGTTGAGTCGTGGCAAAATTAGAAGTGGGGCATGCACTAAGTGATGGCTAATTACGTGGTGATGGGCATTGATGTGCAATGTGCCCATTACCATTACAGTTATGGCATACAATAGTAGAAGATTGCCGGGGTTGAGATGATGTGGAATAAAAGGATTGTCGTCCATGACCTATGTTAGATTCCCTCCCCTTTGTAACGTGGACTTGTTAACATAATTGGCTGTAGGCGAGATAATTGAATCAATAGACAAATTCTCCATTTTCAGCTGCACCTCTTCACTAAGTAGAAGTGAATACAAGTCATCATAGGTGATGGGCATTTTTCAAGCTTTAATAGCCCTGATAAAAGGATGGTATGAAGAGTCAAGACCTTGCATGATGTCATTCACAAATGAATCCTCTGTGACACCACTCTGCAACACATTCAATTAGTCTGAAATATTTTTAGCACATTTCATACATCAATGGAGTCTATTCCTTTTTTAAGGTGCTTGAGCTATTTCTTTAGTTGCATAATTTGGCTTCGAGAACCAGTGGAGAAGATGGTTTCAAGTTTAAGCCAATCCTCTTGTGTTGTTGGAACACCGATAATTTGAGGGAGCAACGTTTCTAAGATTGAGCAGAAGAGCCAACTAAGAATCAATTGGTCTTGCCTATACCAAACTACATATTCAGGATTTGGTGTATTGTCATTGAGCTTACGTGCAGGTGGTGATGAGTTTATAGAAATATGAGAAGTGAGATTGTGATCATTTAGAATAGGCAACAATTGGGCTTTCCATAATACATAATTAGTTGAAGTAAGTTTTATAGGTAAGAATTGATTGACATTCAGCAAGGATAAGGAATTTAAAGGGGAAGTAGAGGAAGACGTGGCCATTTCAATTATAGGGCTGTGAAGCTAATGGGCTCTAATGCTATAAAGAAGTACAGTATCTTGGAATAGAAAACCTACCATTCATGATGGATTATTGATACTTAAAAACAAGAGGTTGTTACAAAGGGTTGGTTCAGATTGGTATAAGGGATAAGTTGTTACATGTGATAAAAGATAATAATAAAGGTGATAAGAAATAACAACAAATGGTACAGTCATATGTAACAAAAGATATGGTCTATCAAACTGGAAATCTACAAAGTAATGAACTATTTCTTTTTAGTTATTTGTTTAATGTGCATATGAAAATAAGCCAGCATTTTCTTGTAGTTGACTTCATAGCAGCTCTCCAGTGGCATTTTGGATTCTTCAGTAATAGGACAAAATTGAATTATTTCCTTAATCCCATATTATTTATCTAATTTTCTCATAAGGTACTGCCTGGAAGGCTCTATGAACTCATTGCATTACATATGGAAATCAAGATGAACTAAAAGATTTAATAAGTGCCTTCCACGAAAAGGGGATTCAGTGCATGGCAGACATAGTTATGAACCATAGGTATGCAGAGAAGCAAGATGATAGAGGAATATGGTCCATGTTTCAAGGAGGGGACTGAGGGAAATATTTCATTTACATTGATGATGCTCTTTACTATGACAGAAAAGGAAATCTTGACACTTTAGCATACTTCGGTGCTGCTCCAGAAATTAATCATACAAACCTGCGTATTCGAAGAGGGCTATCATATTGGATGAATTAGCTAAAGAATTAAGGTTTTAATTGGTAGTGAATTGATTTTGCTTACATTCCCCAGCTTTTGCTAAAATATACGTGGCACACATAAAACCAAGTTTTGCGATAGAGGAAGTATGGAAAGATTCGGCTATGCAAATGATGGAAAGCCAGATTACAATTAGGAGGCTCATTATTTTGACATTGTGGAATGGATTGGATCCAAATTTCTGTTGAAGATGTCATAGGATTTTATTTCACAACTAAAGGAATATTCCAAACAGCAGTTGAACGTGAGATGTGGCAGTTGAATGACTCATATGGACAACTCCTAGAGTGGTTGGCCTTTTGCCAGGGAAAGGTGTCACTTAAATTGACAATCATGATACAGGTTCCACACAAAATCATTGGCCAGTCCATCAGATAAAGTCATGCAGGGATATGCTTATATTCTCACACATCCAGGGATCCTATCAATTGTAATTTCTCAAATTTTTGTTTACTCTATTCTTTGCCTGTAAATAATATAATATTATTGAGGCTTTTTTGAGTAGATGGAAAGTTTAAGGAAAAGATTCCAGATTTCATACAGTACCATCTTGATAAAAAAAGAATATGGTATTTTTATATACAATCAATCTTTAGATTGCTAAAATTCTGAAAGAGCATCTTTTTATTTTTTACATTCACAAAGCAGGTTGTTTGTCTTTTCATTATGGTGCACTGCAATAAGTTAATTAGCTCAAGAACAAAGCATGTAGTTTCCCACTAATCAAATGAATGGAAATCAATTTGTATAAGGATATTACTTGAATTTGTTCTGCAGCAACTTCATGTGGTGGCAGCTAAATTACTGTAACCAAGCATTGTAATCATGATCTTCTCTGCAACAGTTATATGATCACTTCTTTGGCTGAAGTCTTAAAGAAGAAGTCTTAAAGCTTATTGCAGTCAAAACCAGGAACCATATTAGACCCAACAGTCAAGTGATGTCGATCCCTTCAACACTCTTATAGATGAGAAGATATTTGCTAAGATTGGACCAAGGTCAAATATAGGGAACATTGTGCCTCCATTCCAACTTGTAGCTTCTAGACAAGATTACACTGTGTGGTAGAAAAAAGTTACTATGTGAGTCAACCTATTTTTCCAGTAATTAATAATAAAAAAAAGTCATTAGTTCAATTAGTTGATGACAATTTGTGAATTTGGGTTTTGTGACACCCCTTACCCGTCTACAGTGTAGCCGAACAAGTTATGCCACTCAGTGTGCCGGAACACCAATTTATGTTTCTATTACAATTTATCCCTTTATAATTCATTTATTTTCAATTTTGATAAATCTGAATTTATCCGCAAATTTTATAGAAAATCTGGCAGAGTGCCGGCTGTAAATTGGAAAACAGTTCTTCTGAACCTATATAAAAATACTTCCAAAATAATTTCCAAATCTAAACTCCATTATACACATTCAAGTCAATCTCAAAATTTCAACATTTCATTATTCAACATACATAATGCAGAAAACCTCATTAATATGAAATTTCATATATTTACATTAATACATAATTACAGGAGTTTATAGTTACAATCCAAACTAATACAAAATTGAAAATACAAAATGGCCACCTATAGTCCTAATGTCCTACCATATGCAGTACAGATGTGAGGTGACTCTGGAGCCCGGATGCAACTCTGAAGGCTCACCCCGTCTGATGTCTGCTGGTCTCCCCAGCTAGGTCTCCAGTACCTATGCGTGGCAAAAGCGACGCGCTAAGCAATTCTGCTTAGTGGTGACAATATAAAATAATATAAAATAACATAAAATGAAACGAATATGCAGAATGTGTGTTTACATTTTTGGTAGACTTAACTTCTGATATTATTTGCATTATTATTTGATTAAACTTTGGTAAGGTTTATTATCATTGCCAGAGTAACCCATACTAGTTGATTGGACTGGATAAACGGGTAAACTGGCACTGGGTACTAAGAACCTTGGACCATTACACCATCGGTCACATTGTGTCTCCCAGGCAATGTACCTAATAAGCTGTAATAATGATCAGGGTTAAAACCCACGTATATCAACTCAAATAACATAGCCAAAGGCTATTATTTCACAGAATGGCATGGGAAAGCCATGAAATATAGAATGGCATGAAGCCATATGCAGTACTTCTAACAGAACCCTATTGGCATGCTAAGCTATCCAAACCAATCTTGTTAGGTATACTAGGGCATTTTACACTTTTAAGTTTCATAATTTTTGAATTTCAAGTTTTGGTGTTACTATTCACTTCATTAGTCAACCAAAATATTGACTTTTGCATAGGCAATAGGTACATTGGTTCTAATATCACCAACATACCACATTTTGCATTTAACATTTGTTGGTATTGATTGCCAATACCATTTCTAAGCTTAATGTTAATTAAGCAGAATTTTCAGTTTTCATGCTTCATTTTTACTGTTCCATTGGTCAATTTTGCAATGGGAATTTGGCAAAATGATTAACATGAAAGTTGTTCTTTATTTTTTCTAGTTGAATTTCTTTTTTGATTCACTCCATTTGGAGTTTTTTTAGCTCAAGTTATGGTCCAAAAATCACAACTAGCCAGATTGGAATTTTTCTGGACTGACCATATCTACAGTGCAATGAACAGTGACTGCAACTCACTTGTTGGATAGGTTCTGGTCATAATTTGGGTTAGGTTTCTTTATGAAAGTTGTTAGTCTATATATCCGCTTGTTGTTGGTAAAATTTCAGGTCAATTGGACCTTTCTACATTGAGTTATGGCCAAATGAACAATCACTGTTCATTTGGTCATTCTGCAGAAACAGACTGTAGGTCACCCGGATTTAGGCAAGCTTTTGGTCCACTTGGTTTGGTTTTATGGGCATGGTTTCTTCACCAAAGTTGTGCTATTATGTATCTAGTTTCATGTCCAATTCTCCTTACACCAATTGAACCTCTACAATTCAAGTTATGGCTGCCCAAACCTGCTGGACTCATGTCCAATTCTGTAGGTCACCATGGGCAGCCACACCAACTGCAATTCCCACTAATCAAACCATCTCATTTCTTGTTTACACATAACCAAATGGTCACTAATTGACCATTAAAACTCACTTTCATCATTACATGATTAAAGTCTCCATTTTATACCCTAACCCTAACCCTAACATCTCAAATCATACATTTAACTTGCATTTCATCAATCCACTTAGTGGGTACATATTGTGGGCTGCCATGATGGTCTTTTAACTTCATTAAACTCGCCACAAACAAACCCTAGCCATGGCTGCCAAAAATCTAGGGTTTCCATCCAAATGGTATTCAACAATTTTTTCTTTACAATTTACACATATTCAAAGTTCTTAATATGAATTTAAAGAAAAATTCATGGTTGGGTCACTAACCTCAAAGGAGTGAGATTTTCCCACTTGCTAAAACTCTTGTTTTCCTCTTCTTTTTGCTCCCAAAAGAATCACCAAGGTGTAAGAGCAAGTTTTTGTGTTGCTAGGTTAGGATTTAGTTGGGTAAAAGTGGGGGAAAATCAAGCTTTGAAAGCTTGTTCATGGTGGCCATGGTGGGAGTGTTTTACGTCAAGGAGAAGAAGAGAAGAAGGTGTTCTAATTTTTATTTTGTTTTCTAGCCTATTTGTCTCTTTTAAACAAAGTTATGCCATGTGTCAACATTTGGTTGGTTGAGTGAGTTTTAATGACATCATGATGATGTCATAAATCCATTTTCTTTCATTTTCTCTCCATTTCTTGTCTATTTAATTGCAATTAAATTTTTAACAATATTTAATCATATTTTATGTTATATAAATTATTTATTTAACTGAACAAGTTGACCAAAAATCATCTCTGAAGACGAAATGACCAAAATGCCCTCCGTTTGACTTAACGGGTCAAAATTGTCTGTACCAATTGAAAAAATTTTCTAAGTATTTTCTTGGCATTCTAATGCCATAAGAACCTCTATGGAGTCCCAAAAATTATTTTATAATTTTTTCTAAATTTTTTTCTTATTAATTATTTGAGTTAATTTTTGGTTTCTCACTTTAGTTTAAATATTTTTCCGAACGTTCTAGCTGTCCGGACCGACACTGGTTACCCGAACAGTAGACTGTACAGACTAGCTAAAATGAGGATGTTACAGGTTTAGCCCTAATATTAGAATCCTAATTATATTTAAATGATTGTGATTCAATCCATGTATTGTATTTCCACATTGTATAAGCTGGAAGATCATATTTTCATTTTCCAATCATTTTATTTGATATGCTGGATGTGATGCTTTTGATCTATGAAGCATAGAAACTGCACTGGATCGTGTTTCCCAGTGTCATAGATGTTTCCCATCGGAAATGACATGACAAAGCTCAAAAATGTTTCCAGGCCATTTCCAAAAATATTGGAAATCAAAAATGCATTTTCATTTAAAAAAATTTATAAAAAAAATGGGTAGGTTAGAATCGCAAACAAAATCACACCACTTCATATTTACAATCAATATCAACAGAAGACATAAAAGAAGAAGAAGAAGAAGAAGAAGGGGAGGAGGAGAGGATCAGACCTGCGATCGATGGTAGCAATAACATCCAGCATCGACAGTCAATGCAAGTAAGGATCTACATCTCCCTTTCTCTTCTTTGCAATTTGTATCTCTCTTTCTCTTTGATCTTTCTTTCTCGTGTCTGCCTCTGCTCTACTCTGTCTCTATCTTTTCTAAATTGGCTTTTCTTGTTCTCCCTTTCTCGTTCCCGATTGCAATTGGGTTTTATGTGGATTGTTTGATTAATTTATTATTATTTAATTTATCATTTAATTTATTATTTTCTTTTTTTAATTTCTTTCTAAAACAATTTTATCTAGAAACTTCCATTAATTAATCATAATTTTATCACATTTAATATCAATTTTCTCTCTAAATGTATATTCCATAATTAGATTTTTCTCAAATCAAATTTGAAGAGTTGTCATAAATATATATTTTTTTTAAAGGAAGGTAAAAAAATTCCTCTCAAATTCACTAAAAGTTTCCAAGATTTGCCATATTTTTGCAATCAAAGTTTTAGGGGAAATTAAGGACAAATATAAATATACTTTTAAAGTTATTTTTAAAATTATAAAATTTCAAGTTTAAATTCTAATTAATGATAAATAAATAAAAAATTCAACATTCAAAATTTGTATTTTATATTAATATATTTTATATTTTTGTAATAATTTATATATAATTTGTTTAATTCAATTTGTTTTATGTATCGTTATATTATATATTAAAATTTTTCATAATAATTTTTGTAGTCAATTTATTCAATTCTATTGTTTAGTTCTTTAAACTTTTAATATATAATTTGTATTTTACTTTAATCTTTAGTATATAATTTGTTTGAATAATTTGCAAATGGTATGAAATTGCATTTTCTTTTTGTCTTTTTGATAGGACAATATTTGAATGGATTCTTCGAATTCTAATTCTACTCAAGCAAATAGCACTAGTGTCCCTTCTTGAAAAACTAGGGAGAAAGAATTTAATAATTTGTGGAGATATGTGACTAAACTTGAGAAAAATGGAGAATGAGGGGGTAATTATAAATGAATATGTAATTTTTGTGGACAAGAAAAGCAAGGGACTTATACTAGAGTGAGGCTCATTTATTGAAAATCACTAGAAAAGGGATTAGTACTTGTAAAAAAGTGAGAAATGATAGTGTTTTTAAAATGAGAAAATAGGAGGATGAGGCAACAAACAAAATTACCAGTTCACAATCTATACGAGTTCCTTTGCCTATTTGTACAACTTCTGTTCCTTCATTGAATATAACTGAACCAAGTATTTCAACCGCTTTGAAGGAAAAAAGAGTTAATGAGTATCCTCTTGGTAGGGCTTTTGACTTGCAAACTAGAGCTCAATTAGATGCAGATAGAATGTTCTACACTAGGGGTCTACCATTAATTTTGCTAGAAACTCTTATTATGTGAGTTCTTATTCCTTTGCTGCTAATCATGCTTTGGACAGTTATGTATCACCTGGTTATAACAAATTGAGAATCACACTACTACAGTAAGAAAAGACAAATGTAGAGAGGTTGTTTGAACCAATTAAAAGCACTTGGTTAGAAAAGGGTGTTAGTATTATGAGTGATGGATGGAGTGATCCCCAAAGGAGGCCTTTGATTAATTTTATGATTATTTCTAAGTCTGGTCCTATATTTATCAAATCTTTAGATTGTTCTGGTGAAGTGAAAGATAAGCAATTCGTTGCTAATTTGCTAAAGGAAGTAATTAATGAGGTGGGTCATCAAAAAGTAGTATAAGTCATTACTGATGATGCTTCAAATTGTAAGGGTGCTGGAGAAATCATTGAGGGAATGTTTCCACATATTTATTGGACTCCTTGTGTTGTGAACACTCTTAATCTTGCTTTGAAGAATATATGTGCAGCAAAAAATGTGAAAACTAATCAAGAAACTTATGATGTGTGTCATTGAATCATTGAAATCCATGGGCATGCTTTGCAAATCAAGAATTTTATAATGAATCATTCACAAGGCTTGCAATTTACAATCGGTTTAGCCCTTTGAAGTTGCTTTCAGTTGCTGACACTCATTTTACTTATATTATTGCGATGTTTAAAAGATTTAAACTCATTAAGCATGCTTTAGAAGCAAAGGTTATGAGTGATCAATGGGCACAAAACTAAAAAGATGACTAAGGCAAAGCTAGATTTGTTCGTGACAAAGTGGTGGATGAGGATTGGTGAGAAAATGTTGATTATAACCTTGCTTTTACTGGGCCCATTTATGATATGGTTAGAGCTTGTGACATAGACAAACCATACCTTCATTTGATTTATGAGTTGTGGGATTCTATTATTGAAAAGGTGAAGAAGGTTATTTTTTATCATGAAAGAAAGCAATAAGATGTGTTTTCTCCTTTCTATTATGTGGTTCATCGAGTTCTTGTTAGTCGTTGGGTAAGGAGCAACACTCCCCTTCATTGCTTGGCTCATTCATTAAATTCAAGGTAAATTTCTAAGTTGCATACTCATCTTCTTGCTATAATTTTTTTTTTAATTTCTTGAATTTATTTTCTTGTTTTTAAAAATTTTACAGTGAAAAATAGCTTCAAGGGAGAGAAGGTGGAGTATCTTATCATATGGATGGAAAAAGTATTAATTGAAAGAATTAAGTACTTTATGAGGATTTTTTTCTAATGAAGATGAGTGAATTAAAGCAAATAATGAATTTACAAATTTTTTTTCTTTGAAAAGTGGACCCTTTTGCAGATCTTGATTCTATTGAAAGTATGTATGCTACAGATCGTAGAAAGTGGTTGGCATATTTTGGTTTCAATGCACCCTTACTTCAAAGGTTTAATTTTAAAGTACTTAGACAACCTACTTCTTCCTCTTGTTGTGAAAGGAATTGGAATATTTATTCTTTCATTCATTCATGTAGAATGAATAAATTAACTCCAAAACGTATAGAAGACTTAGTTTTTATCCATAATAATCTTCATCTTCTATAGAGAAACTTCTTCCAATAGTATGATGAGAAGACAAAATTATGAAATATTAGTGGTGATCAATTTGGGAGTATGGAAGATGTGGATTCTTGAATTTGCCAACTTTTCATTGGATAAATCAGAGTTAGAGTTTATTTTTTATATATATACATAAAAATGCAACTAAAGCATGAAAAATGAGAAAAATAGTGAAATAAAGAAAATATCATAAATTTTATTATTTTTTCCTTCTTTAACATTTAAATGTATTAAAGTTTATGTTTTTGAATTTTATTTACTATTGAACATTTTTCATTATATATATATATATATATATATATATATATATATATATATATATATATATATATATATACTTTTATATTTTTTATATTCACAAACTTTTTTTATATTTTTATTTTATTTTTATTTTTAAATATTATTTTTTTTATGTCCGCATTTCTATTTCCGTGTTGGATAGCTTTTGATTTCTTGCGAGCCATATTTCTCATGTGCTGCTACCTTAATCTTATTTATTTTCAATATTCATGTGGATTCAATTGTTTGCACATATGATATACATTGGCAACTATCCTGTCAAGAGTGTGTTGGTGTGTATCGAATCGCTCATCGGATTTATACTGAAAAGATCGGGCCCAGAATCCAATGTGTATAATTTCTCAAACGTGTAATTGAATTAATTAATTTTTCTCAAGTTAATTTTTTATTTTCAAATATGTTTTTTTCCCTTTTTTTAATTCATTCATATGTTTTTCCTGCCATTTGTATTTTTATATCTTAAATAATCTAGTTTTGTCATTTTTTTAGAGTTGATTGCGGAAAGTCCTCTACAACTTCTCAATCAATATTTAAAAGAAACGAAATTCCACACAACCGATTTACTTAATAGGTAATACTAATATGAAATCCAGTGCCTCAGTAATTTTTATATAATTATTATTTTTATTATTATCATTAATAAAAATAATAATGTCTACATAAGTCACACTTTAATATGGTTATAGATCAATTCTAATTTAGTAATGTATGAATCGGTATAAATTTAAATCAATTTTTAAGATATTTTTATAATTTAAATTTTAAAATAATTTAATTTTAATTAAATTTAATAGTTTAAAATAGTTTTTTATTTTTTAAGGGAAAAAACCTTATTTAGCTTGAAACTTGGTCTAACTTAATCACAGTTTAAATGAATCATAATTTTGATTAATTTTTTATTCAATTTTAATTTAATTTAAAATAATTCGATTTCATTCTTAGTTCAGCCATGTCCAGGTAACATAAGAATATCTCTTCAAGCACATGCCAAAATTTTAGAATTTAAAAATGCAATTTTTCCACGGTTACAAACATTGAAAATTACATTTTTTTTTATATATAATTTTTGGTTTTAAATAATTTCAGCAGCCATACCACACGCGCTTTTGGCGAATTGAAACAAATTCGCCGGGGAAATGATGCTATGAGAAAGTAGAGGGAAAGCTGCGTGTTGTTGAAGTGAGTGAGGAAGCGGAGAGTTTCTATGAAGAAACTTAAAAAATATCTTGTACAAACATCGTAGTAACAGCAACAAGGACACATGATGTCCCATTAAACGTCTGAAAAATACAACTCGATCCAGCAGTGGTAGGACATGGATGTACAAAAACTGGCGAAACAGCAGTTTACACGGTTTCATTGGATCCTTATGCTTTTTCAATTAATGTCACAATTCTCTCTCTTCTATAAAATTTGGGTTGGGATCTCCTTTTCTTGTTTTCTTGCTTGTAAGAGCCTGATTGTCTCTTATCAAGAAAAAGAACGTGAAAAAAAAAAGTGAATGAAAACAAAAAAAAAAATTAATCCCCTAATCTTTAAGTTCGTTTACATATCGAAGTATTGGTCATCACCTTAATTTTTTTTTCTTTTAGTGCTGATTATCATCTTAATAAATTTAATAATAGTAAAATTTTCGCCTTAGATAGATTTACACATTCGATTTGCTTAGTTTGGTATACTATTTTTTAGGTGGACTTGCATCTTCAATTTGCTTACTTGGTAGGCTATCATTTTAGATGAGATAAGCACCTTCGTTTTAGCTTGACGGATTATTATTGTAGATGGGCTAAATATCTTTATTTTAGCCTCACAGACTATCGTCGTAGATGGGCTAAGCACTTTTGTTTTAACCTGGTGAACTATCACTTTGAATGGGCTAAGCACTCTTAGATTTTGTAGCCTCATAGACTATCATCGTGAATATGTTAAGCATCCTTTATTTTAGCCTAGTGGACTATTACCATAGATGGGCTAAGCACCCTTATTTTATTTGGCCTGGCTTACTATCGTTGTAAATGAACTAAGCGCTCTTTATTTTAGCCTGGTGGACTATCACCGTGAATGTGCTAAATACCCTTAGATTTTTTAGCCTGACGGACTATCACCGTAGATAAGCTGAACACCTTCAGTTTATTTAGTCTGGTGAACTATCGCCGTGGATGGGCTAAGCACCCTCTATTTATTTAGTTTAGCGAACTATCACAGTAGATAGACTAAGCACCCTTTAAAATTTATCTGCAAAAATAATGCTTATATAAGTATTTTTATAAAAATAATCCATATAATGTATGTTGTAAACCTATCCATGATTTCTCAATAAATAGTATTATAAATGGAATATACAATGTACATTTCCAGGAGATTTATCAATTGATTTTGATAAAAAATAAAGGCCTTCAGGTTTAAATAATATGTAAGAGTGATATGTTATTCATAAACATATATTCATATATACATAGTTATAAAATGAATTTTAACGTCAATCATATCTAAATTTTGCAGTATAATAAGTATGAGCTAAATGAAAATAAAAAACAATGCTAGATCATGAAAATTAGAGCGATAAATTTTAAACTAATTTCAGATATCTCCAATTATCATTCATCTTGAAGACAAACTTGGACTATAATTTAATCTAATGGAACTTATGCTATTGCTCCAAAATAATTCTAAAAGTTAATTGTTAGAATCATATAATTTTTTTCAAGTCCCATTAAACTAAAATACAATCATAATTTTTATTCATTTAAAGTCAATCAATGAATTTAATTTTGATAATAATAGAATTTTGTGTCAAGAAAATTGACTAAAATTTATATAATTTTGATTAGAAGCATTATAGGTAATTTTTAACAAAATACAACAATGGCCTAAAATAAAAAACTGAAGGTGCGGCGATTGACTTATTAAATGTGGCTCTTTTATAGTTATTAGTATAAATCAAGACTGTTTTCTTACCATAGAAACATTGACAATTTTGTAAAATAAACAAAAATTATTAAATAAAAATTTTTATAAGTTCAAATTATTTGAAAGTTGTGAAACTTCACAATGATCTCCCATCAATTGCTAACTATTAAAAATATTCTATAGCAATTGAAAATGTGATGGCTTTTTTTTTTTTTCTTAATGTCAAATCTTTGTAAAAGAAAATATGAAAATATCCCCTGAAGGACATGGGTTATATATAGGCATGTAATAGCAAAGAAGAAAGAGTGATGCAATGATAAAGCATTTATACTAACTACAAGAAGAATGTCATTGATTGATCGTACAATAGGATATGTATCCCTTTGGCAAATTTGAAACAAAACTCACGTGACTGTAAATAAATTTTTAAAATCGTACCTGAGTAAATTAGAAATTTGTTGAACATGATAGAAAAAACTTTTGGTTGGGTTGTTGCAAACCACGAGCCATCCTCTCACTTAGTTCATTCTTCTATTTTGAGTTCAGAATATAAAGAATATAAGAGAGAAATATAGTTTCTTGTGTCATTTTCCATAGACGGCACCACCATTGAGATCCATAGAAATTCCTTGTGGGTATGAACCTGTAAAATAGAAAATAAATGGGTTAGAGGTCCACCTGGTATGAACTTAGTGAAGACTATCTGACGCTCAAGTTAAAGCTAATATGAGATAATAGTATAGTAGATTGACTAACGAGAAAGAACATACTTCCATAAATGATCTGATCTCTTTATATAGGATATAGAAAATGGTTAATTATGGTAAGTCAACTATGTAATTTGTCGCAAGGGTTTTGAAGTCGCTAGACGATTCTCACCGAAGTGGAAAGAGTGAAGAGTCGCCACTTTAATTTTGAGGGAAATTAAAGGAAACCATTAGTAAAAATAAAAAGTTTAAAAATTTATAAAACCACTTCTAAGACAAAGATTCTAGGTTTGGAGTCCGTTCACGGGTGGGGAAGGTGTTAGGCACCCCACTTCGTCCCTCAACGAGGGTAACCAAATTTAACGATGTGCTCTTTATAATTTAATATTGATAATTTTGGGGTTAGAGTTGTAGTTTTGATCCCCATTAAAAGGAACGTTTGATATTTTACTATTTTGGGTTTCCCAAGAACACAGGTATATGAGTTGACCCTACAGTGAATTGGTGTTGTGTTTTCTCGATTTGTTAAATATTTTATCACATCTCTCCCGCTTCGAATCAGAATCCTAATTCTAAAGAAGTGTTATTAGGACCCTAAAAATTCATAATGGATGAGGAGGACTATTAGCTTACACATTGTGTACCTCGAAATTTGGATAACTGAGGGTGTATGTTAGAATTTTGATTAAAAAGATTAAGGAAAGGACTCTCTCCTGAAATATTTTTATTAGAATTTTAGCTAAGAGAATTCGGGTAAGGACTCTCTCCCGATTTCTTTAAATATTTTTATTTGGATTTTAGCTAAAAGAATTTTGGTAAGGACTCTCTCCCGATCTCTTAAAATATTTTTTACTAGAATTTTGCCTTAGAGAATTCGAATAAGTACTCTCTCCCATTCTCTTAAAATATTTTTTACTAGAATTTTGGCTTAGAGAATTCAGGTAAGGACTCTCTCCCGATCTCTTAAAATATTTTTATTTGGATTTTAGCTAAGAGAATTCAGGTAAGGACTATTTTCCGATCTCTTAAAATATTTTATTTGGGTTTTAGCTAAGAGAAATTGGGCAAGGACTCTCTCCCGAACTCTTAAAATGTTTTTATTAGAATTTTAGCTTAGAGAATTCAGGTAAGGACTCTCTCCCGATCTTTTAAAATATCTTATTTGGATTTTAGCTAAGAAAATTCGGGTAAGAACTCTCTCTCGATTTTTTAAAATATTTTTACTAGAATTTTGGCTTAGAGAATTCGAGTAAGGACTCTCTCCCAATCTCTTAAAATGTTTTATTAGAATTTTAGCTAAGAGAATTCGGGTAAGGACTCTCTCCCAAACTCCCATTTCAAAAAGTGAATTTAAAAGTTACGAAGGTTGATTCGAATTCTTCGACAATCTTCCGCGTAATTCCACGACCTCCTATGTTATCCGAACTCCTTTATTCCCACCCCTGTGCTTTATTGTCCGGGCTTGCTTCGTTTCTTTTTTATCTCATAATTTACTCGTCCGAGCTAATCTCGGTCTTTGACCTCACAACTCATCCTAACCTTTTTCATCGATCTAGAATACATCTATTTCCTAATTATTTTCCTTATTTATTTGCGTCGAAAATTTCTAAGGTGTCACTTTTATCCATGCTCCTCATGGTAATTATAGAGCGTTAACGACCCGAACTTTTAGCCATACAAAAAAAAAAAGAATTGAAAATAATGATAATTGTAAGACCTGTAAAAAATAAGAGGCTAAAGATAATATTTGCGACACAAGCCAAACTTGATACATCCCTATTCTGAGAACTCAATGTGACAAGACACCTTAAAAATACTCACATCACGAGCACAAACTAGCGATGTTTAATAATGGGCAAGTTAAACATTTACCTGTAGAGTGCTGAAATAATAGATGAATCAATACCGATGTCCTGCGAACTCTGGAACTGCTATAGCTGAGATTAGGGAGTGACTTGAAGCTACTGAAGGAGATGACAACGAGACTTTAATAACGAATAGTGATTGAGCTTCCAAGATGATGTAGCTATTAAGGGTATAAATTGCAAGACCTGTAACTTCAGTGAAAAGATCCTTTAGAAAACTTGTTTCTAAAGTCTCTAAGAGTTTCAAGAGTTTCAGAATGAAGGGCAATAGAACTGTATAAAAAATGTGAAGGTTTCTTGATGATAATTCCCCTCTCCCCCCTTCTCTCTCTCTTTTTTTTACTACAGTATTGCATGCAGGTATTTATAGGGAATGGGTACTCAAAATGAAGGGTCAGGATTCCAACAGGAGGAGATGGAGGGCTCGGATTTAAAAGGACATGATCCAACGCCTTAGAATTAAAGAGAATCAAGATTGAGGGTCGAAATTTGGTTCAGAATCTCTGTCCTTTCATTCCTTAATCCAATGATCAGGAATTCCGCCTTACAAGATGGATCCAAGGGTTAGAAGCAAAAGGTGTCAAATCAGTTATTCACTTTTGATCTGAATGTCTCAAATCTGTCCTTATCAACATGTTCAGGTGCAAATTGAGATGTATTTGGCTGTTTTAACCATTTAGGATCCGATGGTGAGGAGTTAATCTTACAAATTTGAGGGTCATGATTGAAAGTGATTCTCTAAGCTCTCCGATCTCTATAGGTTATTTCTCAGTTTAGCCGATCTCTTTCATAATTAGTAGACCTGAGACCTCTAGCTCCGATCTTTCAATTCAACTCTTTTTACATCTGATCTCTTTTCTTCCCGATCTTAATTTCTGATCCCCTTCTCATCCCATAAAGCAATTAATTCTTCGATTATCGATGAACTGTTTTGAGTTCTGCACGCAATAAATGCCAAGGCCTTATATATATGTAGAGGAATTTTGTCCTTCATACACTCACATTCTTCCTTCTCCAGTGAATTTTTAATGTTTTACTTTCCCGTTCTTGACTTTTTCGGCGAGAAATTCTTCTTACGATAACCACCTTGATCTTTTTCTGAATGTTTTCCTTGCCCATCTCCTGGAAATAGACAATTCCAGTGATCATAGATTTATGAGGGCGTCGTCTGATGACAGTGAGAGAATTGAACTAATTGACCGATCAAGGTCGAAATTGACTACTGTGTCGATCTCGGATCGGTTTACTGGTATGACTAGCAGACCGATCTCTGACAAGGGGACCGCTAATTTTAATCTTGATATCGATGACTGCCTCTTGAAGTTCATTTGGCTTCAAATCATATTGGGGGTCCTAATCGTAGCTCAGTTGTCATACCTCACCCCTCTGTAAGGCATAACATGATCCCGTAGAATACCTAATGAACTACCGAACTTCACCTACCGATAACTCATTAAGTACCCTACAAGGGATTTTAAACAATTTTCTTACTTTTGACAAGTGGTGAGTTTTTTCTAATAGAAATTTAAAACATATGATTAAAAGTAAATCTAGTTAATATTTTTAGTCCATTTTATTTTTCTACAAATTTTATAAAAATTTTGACAGAGTTCCCTCTGTATTTTGAGAAAACAGTTCTTCAAATACCTGTAAAAAGCACTTCTAAAAATTTTTCTCAACAACTACTTCAATTTCACAATCAAACTCAACCCATTTCAATCAATTTCTCAAGTTCAAAATTAAATAATCCTCAAAATACTAGCAATAAATTTCATTCAAATTAAATAAAATAGTTCTACTCATATATCATTAAAGATAAAATAATTTATACACATCCTTACAAATTTATATCAAAAGAAACACAAACTAAACTTTATTACAAACTTCATACAAATTTTTGTACAAGCTGCTCAAGACCCATTTACATGTCCATACATTTATATGCAATACATACATCAAAAAAAATATTTACAGTTAGGGTATAAATTATACCCGAAGACTTTAAGCTGTTAGCTCCTCACACCTCAGCAGCTCAATCTGCTGCTCCTCTAGTCTCTGTATCTGCGACAACAATAGAAGCCATCACTGAGTACTAGGACTCAGTGGTGCACAACATACTAAAATAATCTTTATGCAAAACTTAAATCACATTTATTCAAAAATTTGGCTGTACATGAGAATTAAGTACAAATCATGCATTGTAAGATTTTAAATGCAAACCAAGTTTATTTCAAAATATCAAAACTCATTTCATAAAACCCACAGTTAGATCATGCCATTCGAAACAAATAGAATCTCAATAGCCAGAGGCTAAAGAGAAATCACATCACAAGGCTAGCTAGCTCAAATATATGGATATCCATTCACATCCTCTTCTACTGGCACACCTCAACACTTCTCCAGAGAAGGAATCAAAATTTGAAACTAATTACCCCCACTAGTCGTGCTAGTGAGGTGTTCAAATATATGGTCATGACACTGTGGTTTCAAAACTTATCTTAACAATTTGCTAAACATTGCCATTTTAAATATACACAATAACTTTCACAATTTAAATCAAACACCCTAAATAAGATCACAATAAACTTTCAACAATTCAAAGCAAGAGTAAAAATGCATATTTCATTCACTTTATCTATAAATTTTAAGGCATAGTAGTGTTGTGCACAAACCTCAAGCGAGTCGTCCCTTAGCCTCGACTCGGTTCCTCGGGTTCCTTCCCGATATTCTTTTCAACTGAAACACACAATTTTATAATGTTTCAGTACTAGAACTTAACATAAATCCAAAATAAATTTAGCCTCATTTTTACCTAGCTCTAACGTGTTAAACTCAACGTTCTTGAAATTTTGTGCTTTGGGTTACTATTCACTACACTATTCAAGTCAATTTGTTGACTTTCTAAGGCTTAATAGGTATGGGAACTCCAACTTCACCCACATACCACATTTTGGTCACTAACCTTGTTGGTTTTGGTTGTTTACTCAAATCCTAGGTCTTTTAGGCAAATTTGGTAAATTTCAGTTTCTGGAGTCCTAAGTTGCACTGTTCCATTGGTCACTTTATTGTTGGAATTTGGCAAAACTTCCTTCATAGAAAATGTTTCTTATTGTCTTAAGTGTATTCTCATTTTTAGATCACCCCAATTGGAGTTTTGTAGCTCAAGTTATAGCCAAAATACAATTACTGTTCACGTGCACTGTTCATGCTGCAATTTAGGTTCTGGCAGATTTTTTATCCAACTTCATTCAATGATTTGATCAAGTTAAGTCCATAATTTGGTCTAATTTCCTTCATACGAAATGTTCTACTATGTCTTAGGTTTCCATCGGTTCAAGAATCGCCTAAATCGGAGTTTTCTAGAGAGAGTTATAGCCATTGGAACTTTACTGTTCAAATGGAAATCTGCAGTTTTGCAGGTTCAATAACTCAACTCTGCTTAATCATTTGATTAGGTTAATGGCATAATTTGGGTTGGTGTTCTTCATGAAAGTTTTAGATCTATGTCTTATCTAATTAATGGTAAAATTTCAGGTCATTTTGACCTTCCTAGCTCGAGTTATGACTAAATGAACAATTACTGTTCATTTGGTCATTCTTGTGATGGCAGCTCTCATTTCACTTTGGTCAATTGGTTCACTAAGTTTTGGTCAGTTTTTGGCCATGGTTCCTTAATGAAAATTGTGCTATTTTATGTCTATTTTCATCCCCAATTGGTGGCATATCAATTGGACTTATAAAATTTCCGTTTTGATCCTTCAAAGTTGGCTTGGTCATGCTGCCAGCAGCATGACCATTTACCCTACGAATTTGACTTCCGTTCTAACAATTCCCACACATCTCCTTTGGTCATTATTGACCATTTTTCTCTTCACAATAGGTCAAAGTCATCATTTATGCATTTCTCCAAAATTTGCCTCAAAACCCTAGGCCTCCTAACCCTAATCACACTAATTTATTGTAATTAACAAATTCAAAGCATATAAACACAATCTTTCAACTCATTCAAGCATTTTAACATGTTTAACTCACTCAAACTCATGCAAATCACTCTCCCCTCCCTGCTGGATGAATTTCAGTTTAGTCCCTCATACATATTTTTTTTCATTTTAAGCATATTACAAGCTAATTCAAGCTAAAAACACAATAAGTAAACTAATCTTGTACCTTAAATCACTAACCTTTGTGTAGCAACTTCTAACTCCCCTTTTCTCTAATTTTCTTTCTTCTTTTCTTCTTTCTTTGATGACCAATCTTCTTCTCAAGTTGCCTAGACAAGCTTTAACTATGGTGGCTTACTTTTGTATGGTGAAATCTTATAATATGCAAGCTCAAAATTGAGCTTTAATGGAGGTTTTGGTGTGGGAGAGAGAGCGACGTTTTTTTTGAAGAAGACTTGTGTTTTATTTTTTTTTCTTTTCTTTTCTTTTGTCTTTTATCTCTTTAGGAAGACCAAAAATCCATTTAATTAATTTATTAATTATATGACTTATGGCATCATGCATGATATCATGCATGATGTCATCTTCCTACACCTTTTTAACTTTTTCATTTTCTCTTTTTTTTTTCTATTAGTTCTTTAATTTAATTCTTGATCCCGAAGTTTTCTTTTCTCTGATTTTATTTGACAGTTAGGTCAGGAGTCAGCTCTCGGGGTCAATTGACCAAATTGCCCCTCGCCGGTTCATCCCGGTTTGCAAATAATTCCATATTTCTTTCGGCTCCCTGACCTAATTATTTGACTGGCTTAACAGTTCTTTTTCATGATTTTCTCTTTTTCACTGTGTTTATAAGGGTCCTAAAGACCACAGCGTCACTTTTTATGGTTCGAAATTTGAGTTTAAATTGACTTCGCAGTCGTTCCCGAGAAGGTCACCCATCGCTGTGACTCTCGGCTCTTTTAACTTCTTCTGTTCTGTTTTTCTTATTTATAATTAACTAATTAAACATTATTAATTATTTGTATTTATGGATTATCTAGTTGTCTTAAGTGTGGTTCTAATCCCCTTAATTGTCCGGATCGACACCGGTCACCGAAACAGTGAAATCTACCAGGCTATGCAAACGGGGGTGTTACATCAGTTCTGGTGGATAACATCGACGAAGATACTGAACTTCCCGTAGTCTTTGCCATAGTTGACGAGAGCTACCCTCCCGATCTCCACGTATCTCTTGAACGGCATCTTGGAATCAGGAGTGGTCCAAACTGTAGGAGCAAGATAGGTAGAATGTAGTGAAGGGAAATTTGTAATTATTGATCTTGAGAGATTACCTAAATGATGTAATTTGACCTTTTGGAAATAAAATGAAGTTTTTATTTATTCAAAATTGATTATTTATTTTATTTTATTATTGCATTATTTTTTCGATCTCTTATAATTATGTCCGATCTGATCTCACAACTCATACTCATTGATTGATCTCTCCTGACTGATCTTTAACTATCCGATTTCCCTGCCATGTTTTTGGAATTCACTTTTGATGAGTCATCAAAATGGTCCAATTCCGTTAACCGATGCGTCTCTTAGGGTTTTATGAGCATTTAATGCTCGGGCAGGTATAAATAGGGAGGAGTATAGGCTATTTGCCCACTTACACCATTTTCAGATTCCCTGAGCAACTACAATGTTCTCTCTTGCTTTCTAAAGTTTTTCGACATCGATTTACACTCCGATAAGAGCTTAAATCTTTTTTCGACCAATTTTATCTTTATCTTTGAAAATGAGCGGTATCGACGGTCAGAGAGCTGCAAGTCCTCCTTCTGTTCACATTTCATGGACATCGAGCGAAGGTGATGTGGTCAGACCAAGTGAGTGACCTGAACCTTCTACAATTATTATCTCAGTCCATGGTCAAGCGACTAGGTCAAAACAATCGTTGACTATAAGGAAAGAAAACTTACCCGTGGACGAGTTGCCATCGGTCCTCAGGGAGACCGATCTCTAGTCCATTAGCCAAGAGTACAACCTTCTGATTGACTCCTTTGAACTTATCAGATGCCATGGCGATCTTCGGGCTAATCATTTCTTTGAAGAAACCGACCTGATCATGGTGTATTAAGAGCAATTAAAAGTCGGGCTTCGATTTCCCCTAGACGAATTCTATAAAGCCGTTCTGAAGTTTCGCCATGTCTATGTAGCCCAGGTGCATCCAAACTCCTGGCAGACCCTAGTGGCCTTTAGAGGTCTATGCTGAGCTAAAAAGCTTGAGTCTACGGTGAAGGTTTTTACTAAATTGCATAGGCTCGCTCGATAAAAAGATGACGAATATTGGTTTTTCCAAGCTAACCCGAACTGCGGGCTCTTCATCGATCTCCCTTCCTCGCTGAAGAACTAGAAAGATCGATTTCATACTGAGGAGCAAGGATCCAAATGGCTTTGAGGGCATTCCATGTAGCTGGCAGTATTTAGTTCCTAAAGTACCAAAGAAGATTGCCCTAAATAAAGACGAGGATACCGTGGTGAAGGAGTTGAAGGATCAGGCGACTGCTAATAGGTATTCATGTTTGGATGTGGTCATGGCTGAACTGAAATGGTGGATGATACAAGTGACATCCATGAGGACTATGAGCTACAATTCTCTGACCTTGGCCCCAGGATCAGTATAATCTAGACCCTTAGTCTCTTAACTTTGGTGATCTCACTAACTTGTTCTATGTGCAGGTATGACAGGAGGCGAGAGTGCAAAGGAAGGCTACAAGCAAAAGAGGAGGGAGCTCACCCAGAAAGTGCGGGAGATGAAAATTGCTACTGCTGCTGTCCAGATGCCAAGGAGAGACTTGGTAGAAGTACCGAGCTCTCTGTTTTGACCTCCAGAGCATCCAATCTCGGGGGTAGAGATCATTCCTTCTCCACCTTGATAGGCCGAACCTCCACCTCCACCTCCACCTCCGCCGGTTTCTTCAAGTGCAGAAAAGGGGTCTTCCAGACCAATCGTTAGAATGCTCTCCCGAGATGCTCAGGTCCTTATCCATTCTCTGGAAAGGAATCGTTCAGTTCGGGGCAATCCTGATCTAGCTAAGGTCTTGGGAGCTACTATCTGTTTTCAAAAAAATCAGAATAGGATGGCCTAGGATAGCATTGACGATCTCCTGACTCAGATGATGAGCTTGGATTTGGAGATTATTGTGAACCAGCATATGATTAGAGAAAAGGCTCATCTCTTAAGACAGGAGATTTTGAAGGCGGTTCAGGATGTAGCAACCGCTAAAGCCTAAATCTCAACTGCCCAGGATCACATCGCCAAGATAGAAGATCGAACAAAGTCTTATGAAGAAAGGATAGCTGAACTGGAGCAGGAACTTGAAAACACTCGGGCCTGCAGATTTGCCGATCTCGCTCGATTTACTGAAGAGATTAAAGCGAAAGAAGAAGAAGCCCTGGTGAGAGAGGCTGGTGCCTATGTGAATGCTCATGACGTGCTATCTTGAAGGGGACTTGTCCTGGATGGAGGAGCTCCTCCCGAGAGCTGAAGATGATAGCAAGGAGGAGCCTGAGAGAGAGGAGAGAGGGAATGATGAAACTGAAAATGTACCTAAAGAGCATGTTAGGGGAGACCCTCCTGCCGAATGACGTGTATATTTTCGACTTTAAAATAAACTGGTTTTTGTGATTAATTCTTGATGAGATTGGGAAAACATCCCCATTAAGTATGAATGCTAATTCCAGAGCTTAAGATTGGTTATAAAACATGACTGCTTAAAGAGATCTGAAAAATATTATTAGCAATGATGAAACCAGAAAACCTTAGAAACATTGATGATTCGAAGTCGAGTTCCAGTCCACAATCGTTTCAGGATCACATACTTAGGGATCGGACAAAACGATGACTTGATTAGATACTTGATCATGGAATTTCACACAATTCAGAGTTTTGAACGCTGAAAGATCAGAAAACAAAAATGCAAAGATGGTTCGAAGGTCTAAAAATGAAATTCAAACAGATCAGGTTGATGGAGAGATTGGAAAATGCTTTGGGATTTATGTTATCAAAATTATCATTTATCTCCATATCATAACTTAGTGTCAGACGACTGGTAGAGATCGGATAAAATATTAAAATGGGAGATTGGCTTGGTAAATTACGCATTTAGAGTTCATCCAACATATGGTGTCTACATAATTATATAAATATTATTAGCTAACATAATTAGAGGATTATATTTCTATTTATAGTGCATAATTATAGGTATTATTATATTTAACAATTTTACTAAAATTGTTAATCTTTAATTAAGATTCTTTTCTTTTATTGAGAGGGTCTTATAGTGATTGAAACAACTGAATGAATCTCATGATTTAACAATTAAATATCATTACGCTCATGGGCTATCCAAAAACTCGAGTTACAAGATTAATTATATATTTTTTGAGGAGCTATATCAAATATATAAATAAATTACTAATAAAATATTATTAAAAATAAATTATTAATAAAATAAATTAATAAAAAATATAAAATTTAGATATATAGAATATTTTATAAATAAAATAAAATTTAAGTAATTAATTTTTTTTAAAATGAAAGATAATAAACGGCAATAATTAATTTATTAATAAAATTAAAATTTAAAAAGCAAATAATTATTAAAAAAAAATAAAAAATAACTTATAGATTTATAAATTTTACTATGCTTTAAAAACTTGTAATTTATTTTTTAAATTTTCTAATTTTTATTATTTTGTAATATTAATTTTTCAATAATATTAAAGAGTAAAAAACATCCCTAGCAGAAGAAACGACCGCCATAGTCCTACGGCGGTCAATCATTTTGAAGGCCAAGCTCGCATCGTCGCGTCTCATCTAACCTTGAGCGGTTGTACAGTTGTCTTAGACTGTTATGCGCTGCTTTCAACATAGTTTACGCGTATACAGTATACTAAACTTCCAGACAGATTTCAAACATCCGTCCATCACATTCATTAAACATTTCTTCTAGAATTTATTACTAAACAAGTTTATTTAACATAATTTTTTTCGGTTAAAATTCACGTCTCCTTTTTAAATTATTTAGAGAGACATTTATATTCGCTTAAAAATGTAGTGATAAAAAATAAGTAAGTTATTACGAAAGAGTTGGAGTTCGCATAAACATAAATTTATAAATTGTTAAATTAAATTTTTATATAAAAATTTATATGATATATAATATTAAAAAATATATAAAATTAATATATATATATATATGACATCCTCTAATTGTTAGTAGAATACATATAATTATGATAATGGAAAACCTAAAATATGAATAGAAGTTGAATCTTATTCAATTCTGAACAAGACAAATGGCTACTAAGGTCAATTGATCAGTGAAATAATATGTGGGTCACTTGTCCAAACTTATTTTATTTAAATTTTAATATCTGAATTTATATTAAATTTATTTTAAATTTAAATATTATGATTATTTAAACAATTATTGTTCAAATTCATTTAAATATATATATATATATATATATATATATATATATATATATATATATAAACACTTGTTGATAATATATTTAATAGCATTAATAATAATACTGTAATTCTTTATATTTTTCATAATATTAGAACCCATAGAGTTTATTATAAGATATTAATATTATATTTTGAATTTTTTTTATAATATTTTATTATTTATTTTTATATATTAACATTAATATATATATATTTTTAAATTCGCCACTAATTGATCCTTAGAAAATATTTTTCTAATTGCGTGGTAGAACTACTCAGGTAGTGGAGGTAGGAGTATGTGATTTTGATTTGGTTCTAAGTCTGCTTAGGAATTAAAACTGAATTGAAATTTTGATATAGTTTCAATTTGATTCTTTATTATTTCAGTTCCAGTTTAATACGGTTCTCAGCTCTTCGATTTAAATTCAGTTTAGTATAGTTCCAATTCGATTATTGATTCTTAAAATAATTTTATATAATTATTTTCTTAAAAAATTATACTTAAATTAGTATTTAAGTTTTAAATTAGGTTCTTAATACATAATATATTATATAATATATCTTCTAGCTATTTTTAAATTATATAATTTTTAAGGTGTATAGATAATTTAGAATTAATTATATTATATAATATAATATAACAAGTATATCATATAATATACATTTTAACTATTTATTAATTATATAATATTTAACTATGAATTTACATATATATAATATAATAGCACATTCATAATTAAGAATTATAAGATAATTTAATATATGTATAATTAAAATTATTAAAAAAATTATAAAAAAATGAAATATAATATTAAATTATATTTAATTTATAATTATATAAACACAAATATATATATATATATATTGAAAGTATATAATACATTTAAAAAATATATAGAAAAATATATGTAAAAATTCAATTCTTAATTTCGTTTTAATTTGATATAATTTTGATTTAATTTTTAGTGAATAATCATAATCAAATTAAAATATCAAACATCTGAGAATTGTGTACAACCCTAAATGAAGAAGTCATAGCTCCAAAATTTTTGAAAATTAAAATTTCATTCATAAGTCTTAATATATTTTTGCTAAAAATTATTGTTTGCCCACCTTAAAATTTTATCTATGGATTTAGTGTATTTTTATTTATTTTTCAATATATATATATATATATATATATTTTTTTTTCGTCTTTACACTTTTTATGTAAATCTTATTTATATTTTTTATATTATTTAATTTTATCTTTTAAATATTTTATATTTTTATTTTAATATTTATATTTTTATCAAAATTTCATTTAATTTTTTTTAATATTTATGTTTAGCCCTCCAATGGCAAATTTTTACTGCCACCCCTTAGCGCTCTAACGACCATGAAATTGAGGTATGACTGTGGTATACTTGATGCTGGACCCACGTATCTTTTTCTCTGTCTAATCGCTTCTCTCCCATTATTGCCGTGCAAAAGGCATGGCTATTGTATTCATGACGCAATCTGACACGTCACTTCTGCCAGCCACTTATCACCAAAAGTAACCAGCTTCACTTGTCCCCACAATATCCTCATGCCTTAAAATCCTTTCAAACCCGCGTCCAAAATGCGTTATCCAGCTGGCGTTCGACGTCAGCTCAACCTCGTATTCGTATATAAGCCCGCGTCCGCAACTGATCTAGTCAGAGCATCTCCATTTTCGGGACGAAACGCAAACAACAGATTTCAGATTTCTCTCTCAACATCACCCAAATCAAGCATGCACGAGCCATCAAAGCGAAAACTCACTGGATCTCCGGAGAACGACTTTTCCCAGTCTCCACTTTCACCACCTCGCCTTACCCAAGAGCAAGAATTCGCCGTCATGGTCACAGCCCTGAAAAATGTTGTCTCCGGTTGCGTCACCACCAACAGTACAGCGGCATTAACGGATTTCTCGCAGGAGTTGTTTCGCCTTCAGTTCTCTACCACTGTTGCTACTTCATCACAGTTCGCTGCTAGTTCTTCCGCTACTGTTACAGCTGGTTTTTGTAACCCAATACTGCCACCGTCGGATCTTGACATGTGCAATGTTTGCAAGATCAAAGGATGTCTAGGATGCAATTTTTTCCCGCCAAATCAAGAAGAAAAGAAGGGGACACGAAAAAGAGTGAAGAAAAATTACAGAGGAGTAAGACAGAGGCCGTGGGGTAAATGGGCAGCAGAAATCAGGGATCCGCGGAGGGCGATGCGGGTTTGGCTAGGGACATTTAACACAGCGGAGGAGGCGGCAAGAGCCTATGATAAGGCGGCGATAGATTTTCGAGGGCCAAGAGCAAAGCTCAATTTTCCATTTCCAGACAACGTTTGTAATAGCAACAATTCAGAAGAGCAAAGCACTCAAGAGCAAGAGCAACAACCGAAGGAAAATGGGAAAAGAAGTGAACTTGAATTAGAAATGGAAATGGGAAAGGGGAAGGAAAGTGAATTCTGGGAAAAGATTGGAGAAGATGAAATTCAAGAATGGATGACGATGATGGATTTTTGTGGAAATTCTTCAGATTCTGGTGGTACTGCTACTACTATAGGCAAATAATTAATTGTAAATTTCAATTTTTTAAAAAATTTTGTCTTAATGATTCTTACATCTTTTTCCTGAGAGAATCATTATCAATGATTTTAGAATGCCAGGTTTATAATTCCTTTTGACGAAGTGTATAATAATGAAGTAGTTACTAATTATAAATTTTCAACAGAGAAAGTGCATACTGATATATTATCTTTTGAGATTTCAGATTACTTAGTGTGTGTACATGATACATATAATGTGTTTTTATTATACTTTTATCTCATTTGAAATTTAAAATTTATAAAAATTTTATTCAATTAATTTTTTTTTATCAATTTTCATACTTAAAATAAGAAAATTCAATTTCTTTAGTTAAAAAAATTAAAAAATAAAAATTAAACATAATTTTGTAAGAATTTTCTTAAATTTAAATGAAAAGTGTGATCTATGTACAAAACGAAATGGCATGAGGGTGTTTGGTTAGAGGGAAAATTTAAACTGGGAAGATAGAATGGGACCCAGGCTGGCCAAGTCAGGATCAATTGAGAGGCGAATCTTTTCTCACCTGATGAAAAAGGCCCTAATTCTTCTTTTTCTTTTTTAAAGGGCCCTAATACTTACTTGCCACCTATAAAATCTAATATATATATTATTAAAACGTGCGTTATTTATGGAAGAGAAGGCATTTGGTGATCATGTTTAGCATGTGCACTAAATCAAATCATATAGAGTAAAGAAAAAGGATAAACTTTGGGTAAACCGGTTATGATGTCTGCACAATTTGATCACGTGTGTGAATTTCAACTATAGAAAATTATAAAGAAAAAAGTATATTTATTTAATAACTTCTTTCTTACGTACCCAAAAGATATTTAGGAACTTCGAAAGAGAGAATATTTAAATATAAAAGATGGTTGTAACAACCAAATTTCTTTTAAATAAATTTTATTAAATTAAACAATTAATAATAATATTATTATTATTTTATATATAATTTAATATTATTGTTGAGATTATTTTAATGACTTTGTTTAAATGTATTTCTATTTTGTTATTTTAATATTATAAATTTTATTTCAATATTATTTATTTATTTATTAAAAAAAAAATTTTTTTTTTATAAAACTCAAGAAGCATCAAAGAACATATCCGCAACAATAGAACTCAGAAGTTCAAATCAAATTGTAGGACTAGCATAAGAATAAGCCGCTCTTAAAAGACTATGAGTCACCTTGTTCACTTATTTACCCACCTAAACAAGAGAAAAATCATTCCCTTGAACTGAGAAGTTCTTGCAATCTTTTACAAGAACACTCCATTCAGAAAGATCCTTTTCCTTGTTGTTGATAGCATGCAAAACCTCTTGACAATCTGTTCCAAAACAAACATTAAATAATTGTTACTACATTGCCCATTCAACTACATCATTCTCTAGTATAGGGTTGGACAAGGTATTTGTGATTCACTTGAATTTTGATGTTCGTAGGGAAATATATGTTGATAAAATTTTACATCCGTTGATATGTGGACATGTTGTGTTTCAAGATCTATGAGTTTGTATGCCTTATGACCTATGGCACGTCCCAAGTAAATGCTTATAATAGCTCTGGGGTCAAATTTTGTTTTTAATGGCCTGATATTAGTACCATAGTATAAGCAGTCGAAGGCTTTGAGGGTCTGGCAGTCGGGTGGTTCGGAATGGAGTATTTCATATGGACTTTGCTAATGGAGAACTGAAGTTGGTAATCTGTTTATAATATAGGTAGCATGGAGAATTGAATACCCCCTAAAAATTTTGAGATAAACCAGATTGAAATAAGAGAGCCCTAGCTACTTGAAGCAAATGCTTGTGCTTCCTTTTAACAACCCCGTTTTATTGAGTGTAAGTACAAGATCTTTGATGGAGAATTCTCTTTTGGTTAAATAATTGCTCACATTCTTAATTAATGAATTTGGATCCATTATCAATTCGACTGAATTTAGCTATTGTATGAAATTGGTTTTCTACAAGGTTCAAAAAATTGGCTATGTTAAAAGGCACTCCGATTTTGTTAGCAATCAAGTAGGTCCAAGTTGACCTATTGTAATCCATAGTTACCTCGAACGCGGTACGCAGCGGTTCGCGGTACGAGAACAGGAACGCGATACGCCACTTAGTTAATTTTTGGATACTTTAGGGGTAGGCTTAGTTGGTTCGCTCTTTCGGGACGCTGTACGTTGGAATAGTACTTTGGGTTCGTTGAGCCTAAAATAATGATCTTTTTAAATTTTTTGTCATTATCAATCTTTTATCTTGTGTAATTTTTTATTTAATTTTGTTAGTTTTAGAAATTCAATAGGAGTTCCTAAAGTACCAAAGAAGATCGCCCTAAATAAAGACGAGGATGCCGTGGTGAAGGAGTTGAAGGATCAGGTGACTGCTAATAGGTATTCATGTTTGGATGTGTTCATGACCGAACTGAAATGGTGGATGATGCAAGTGATTGCCCGTGAGGACTATGAGCTACAACTCTCTGACCTCAGCCTCGGGATCAGTATAATCTAGACCCTTAGTCTCTTAACTTTGGTGATCTCACTAACTTGTTCTCTGTGTAGGTATGGCAGGAGGCGAGAGTGCAAAGGAAGCCTGCAAGTAAAAGAGAGAGCTCACCCAGAAAGTGTGGGAGATGAAAATTGCTGCTACTGCTACCCAGACGCCAAGGAGGGACTTGGTAGAAGTACCGAACTCTCCGTTCTGACCTCCAGAGCAGCCAATCTCGGGGGTAGAGATCATTCCTTCTCCACCTCGATAGCCTGAACCTCCACCTCCGCCGGTTTCTTCAAGTGCAGAAGGGGGGTCTTCCAGACCAATCGTTAGGATGCTCTCCCGAGATGCTCAGGTCCTTATCCATTCTCTGGAAAGGAATCGTTCAGTTCGGGGTGATACACTTGAATTGTATAGATATTTTTAAATACAATTGCATACTATTTCATAGCATTTAGGTAAGTATTTTCATGCATAATAGTTAATTTCATTAGTTTTTTGTAATTCCTATTGTAAAGCCCTTAATTCTATGTTTTCTGCATCATTTCAGGTGTTTGGATGAATCCCCAAATGTATAGGAGTGCAAAGGAAAGCTTGGAGGAGTCAAGAGACAGAGAATTATTGCTGATACAAAGTACACGGGTCGTGTAAACCAAGCTCCAGACCCATGTAACTCTCAGCCAGAAGAAAGCTAAGACAATTGATGAGAAGCACAAGTACACGGGTCGTGTAAGTAGACCCGTGTAATCTATAGGGACCCGTGTAGGTCTCTGCCGGGCGCAAGCTTGAAGAATCTTATGGGAACAATAGTACACGACCCGTGTAATCAGGCCCGTGTAGTTGGCACAGACTCGTGTAACTCTTTGTGCCAATGCAAGATTTCGCAGTTCCACTCCAACAAGTTACACGGCCCTACATGTCGGGACGCGTGAAGTGACACACGGGCCATGTACTATGCGGCAGCTTGAATTTTCGCTCTTGTTTCCTGATTCAAACGAGACTCCTAAAGCCTTTTGGACTCACAAATGACCTAACCCTAGAGCAACAACTATAAATAGAAAAGAAAACATCAGAAAAAGGGGGTTGGTTTTTGTTAGGATTGGTTCGGTGGCAGGCTCGCTTTTTATCTTTCGACAGCACAAATCCAGCCATCTCGAGGAGAGAAACATTAGTGCCAGAAGAGGTTTTCCAGCTGAACCTCCACAAGATCAAAGCTGCAACTCTCTTCGGTTCCATCGTTTCATCTCCCTAGACAGATTTTTATTGTTTTATTTCTTTTACATGATTTTCTTTTTACTGTTTTTACCTTTCAACATGATGTTTGCTGAACTCACCATAAGTGAGTAGTTTTCTTATTCTGGATTTGGGAGAGTAGCGCTTGTAATTATTATTATGGATGAACGCTAACTTTTATTTATTGGATTTGAGATTCGTTTCTTGATTTAATTTCTTGTGATCTTAATGCATGCTATGTGCTGGTACCCACTTAGCCATGATTGTAGATGTTAATTGAAGGACTGAAAGGTGAAGATTAACATTAGAAAATCAAGATCTTGAACCTAGGAATTCTGACCTAGACATAGGCTGATACCTTTGTGGAACTTCAAAATCGGTCAAAAACCTTCAAGGATTTTAATTAATTTAATCACCATGAAAGTAGGGTTTGAGTTAATTAGAATACATCCTAGGTGCCTTGAGAGAGGATCTAGGATAACTTAGGACTAATTTCCATCAAGGAAAATGATTCCTCAATTCAGTAAATAAACGAGATAACATCCCTAGTAAGATTCAAGTGTAAAATCTTAATTCTAGAATTATTTCAAAATAGACCATTTCGTTTTAAGTTTACCACTTTAGTGTTTAAAGTTAACAAGCTTCATTCCCTAAGTATTCGATAGCCTAGACAGTCAAAATTACTGTGTAGATTGGTACTTGCTAAACAAAAATTTCTCGTAGGAATGATACTCTACTTATCACTTTATTACTTGTTAGTGATCTGTGCACTTGCGAGGTTGTAAAACCAGGCAAACACGGGGCAATCCTGATCTAGCTAAGGTCCTGGGTGCTACTATTTGTTTTCAAAAAGATCAGAATAGGACGGCCCAGGATAGCATTGACGATCTCCTGACTCAGACGATGAGCTTGGGTTTGGAGACTATTGCGAACCAGCATATGATCAGAGAAAAGGCTCATCTCTTAAGACAGGAGATTTTGAAGGCAGTTCAGGATGCAGCAACCGCCAAAGCCCAACTCTCAACTGCCTAGGATCACATCGCTAAGATAGAAGATCGAACAAAGTCTTATGAAGAAAGGATAGCTGAACTGGAGTGGGAACTTAAAGACGCTCGGGCTTGCCGATTTGCCGATCTCGCTTGATTTACTGAAGAGATCAAAGCGAAAGAAGAAGAGGCCCTGGTGAGAGAGGCTAGTGCTTATGTGAGTGTTCATGACGATCTTCTAGCCGAGCTCATAAAGCGCTATCCTGAAGAAGACTTCTCCTGGATGGAGGAGCTCATCCCAAGAGCTGAAGATGATAACGAGGAGGAGCCTGAGAGAGAGGAGAGAGGGAATGATGAAACTGAAAATGTACCTAAAGAGCAGATTAGGGGAAACCCTCCTGCCGAATGACGTGTATATTTTCAATTTTAAAATAAACTTGTTTTTATGATTAATTCTTGATGAGATCGGGAAAACATCCCCATCAAGTATGAATGCTAATTCTAGAGCTTAAGATCGGCTATAAAACATGACTACTTAAAGAGATCTGAAAAACATTATTAGCAAGGATGAAACTAGAAAACCTTAGAAACATTGATGATTTGAAGTTGAGTCCCAATCCACATTCGTTTTAGGATCACATACTTAGGGATCAGATAAAACGATAACTTGATTAGATACTTGATCATGGAATTTCACACAATTCAGAGTTTTGAACGCTGAAAGATCAGAAAACAAAAATACAAAAATGGTTCGAAAGTCTGAAGAAGAAATTCAAACAGATCGAGTTGATGGAGAGATCGGAAAATACTTTGTGATTTATCTGATCAAAATTATAATTTATCTCCATATCATAACTTAGCGTCAGGCAACTAGCGGAGATCGGATAAAACATTAAAATGGGAGATTGACTTGGTAAATTACACATTTAGAGTTCATCCAAAATATGGTGTCTACATAATTATATAAATATTATTAGCTAGCATAATTAGAGAATTATATTTCTATTTATAGTGCATAATTATAGGTATTATTATATTTAACAATTCTACCAAAATTGCTTAAGATTAATTATATATTTTTTGAGGAGCTATATCAAATATATAAATAAATTACTAATAAAATATTATTAAAAATAAATTATTAATAAAATAAATTAATAAAAAATATCAAATTTAGAAATATAGAATATTTTATAAATAAAATAAAATTTAAGTAATTAAATTTTTTTTAAATGAAAGATAATTAACGGCAATAATTAATTTATTAATAAAATTAAAATTTAAAAAGCAAATAATTATTAAAAACAAATAAAAAATAACTTATAGATTTATAAATTTTATTTTTTAAATTTTCTAATTTTTATTATTTTGTAATATTAATTTTTCAATAATATTAGAGAGTCAAAGACGACCCCCAGCAGAAGTAACGGCCGCCATAACGGCGGTCAATCATTTTGAGGGCCAAGCTCGCATCGTCGCGTCTCATCGAACCTTGAGCGGTTGTACAGTTGTCTTAGACTGTTATGCGCTGCTTTCAACGTAGTTTGCGCGTGTACAGTACACTAAACTTCCAGACAGATTTCAACCATCCGTCCATCACATTCATTAAACATTTCTTCTAGAATTTATTACTAAACAAGTTTATTTAACATAATTGTTTTCAGTTAAAATTCACGTCTCCTTTTTAAATTATTTAGAGAGACATTTATATTCGCTTAAAAATATAGTGATAAAAAATAAGTAAGTAATTACGAAGAGTAGGAGTTCGCATAAAAATAAATTTATAAATTATTAAATTAAATTTTTATATATAAATTTATATATTATATATATAATCGTTAGATTATATATATATATATATATATATATATATATATATATATATATATATGACATCCTCTAATTGTTAGTAGAATACATATAATTATGATAGTGGAAAGCCTAAAATATGAATAGAAGTTGAATCTTATTCAATTCTGAACAAGACAAATGGCTAATAAGGTCAATTGATCAGTGAAATAATATGTGGGTCACTTGTCCAAACTTATTTTATTTAAATTTTAATTTAATTAATATTTTTAATATCTGAATTTATATTAAATTTATTTTAAATTTAAATATTATTATTATTTAAACAATTAATGTTCAAATTCATTTAATATATATATATATATATATATCAGAGCCTGGGGGGGAAAATGTTCTATTTAAGGTTCGGATTCACATTTAAACATTTTTGGGGTTGGTAAGATGATCTTAAGGTGATAAGACAGCTTCTTTAGAGGTGTAAACAGGCCTGGGTTGTAAGTCCCGTGTTTAGCCGAGAGGGCGTTTTAGGGCAGTGATTCCTGGTGCGATTACCTCACTTAACTCAAAAGATCAACCTAAGAAAATTCTTTAAGTATGAATCCAATTTTCTGTAGGACAGTTTCTTCTTCAAACTCTTCTACCTCGTCCTCCGAGTCGAGAAAGATAGTTAATAGTGAAGAAATAATAATCGAAAATTTTGAAAAATGTATAGATAATTGGGAAATTCCAAAAGTACAAAAAGATCAAATCTATCAGACTACAAAACTCAATTTTTTCAAAACTGATTTCACAATCAAAACTGAAGAGAGAGATCTTCAGATTACAAAACCCTTTGAGACGATTTCTCTTCTGTCTCAAAAATCCTTACAAAAACACCGTGAAAAACAATACAAATACATCCACATAGGTTTAGTCCAAGTTGGAATTAAACCACTTACAAAAGAAGGGTTGAACACCTCAATCCTAGCAGTTCTTAGAGATACTAGGTTCATAAACTTTCAGGACTCCTTGCTTAGTTCAGTCGAGTCTAGCCTGTGCAATGGACCAATATCTTTTGATTGCTATCCAAATTTTACTGTTTCCTTAAGTGACAGTAATATTACAAAATCTCTTGTTTTACAAATCAAAACTCACAATTACAAAATGCTTGAAGGATCTATTCCTCTTGCACTGATTTACAAAATCCATTACAAAGCTATGGTTTCTGCTTTTGCAACAAAATATAAGTTTCAAAGTAAAAGAGGAGAAACTTTGCTTTTACAAACTGATCTTACAAAATCCAACACTGTAATCCCTAGATCTATCCAATGGAAGGACATAACCCTACTAGAAGAATGGATTTTAGAAGGTGCAGTAGAACCGGAATCTTCAAAAATAGTTGAGCCAAACGTTCAACTTAGGCAAGTAACCCAGTATGACGATGAAAGAGTCAGCCTTAGCTTTAACAGAAGCCTTAGGTTTTCAGATGATTCCTCAACATCCAATACTGTTGACATAGGAAGAGTATCTCGTATACCCTCTGTCATTAGTTTGCCTATTACAAAACCAGTTGAAATACAAAATATTCAGCCTAGGTATTCTACCTCAGATCTACCTAGCTCTTCTAGGTTTTCTACTTCAGAGATACTTAGATCCACTTTACAAAACGTAGATTACTCTACAAATGTTCTACAGCCAGTTTATACAAATTTACAAAACGAGTCTGTTCAGGATGAAACCCAAACAGAGTCAGAACCTACTTCTCCTACTTTTTCAGCCATTACAGAAAATGTAAACCATGAACTTAATGTGCTTGAAAAAGAATTTGAAGTAAACAAAAAATATTTGCGTGATGATTTTTATTCTCCTAAAAATCATAAAAAGCAAATATGGTTTTTCAAAAATTTTGATAATCAAAGAGAAGAAATTCAAAAGAAATATTATGACTTTGTACACCAACACAGGGTTCATATTCTTTTCTTTGATTGGTTTGAGATGTATGCTAAAGAGCATAACATTTCATATCCGTTTTCCAAAACTCCAAAAACTTTCAAAAAATCAGTTCCAGTTTCAAAACCTTCTCCAATTACAAAACCTAAACAACAGGAGCCAGAAGATAATCAATCTGAGTTCATTGCAGCTCTAAAAGATCTTCTAAGGAAAGCAGAAGAAAAACTATCTGCTAAACAAGCAGAGGAAAAACTGTCTGTTAATCCTGTTAATGTTAAGGATTCAAAACAACAGGTTTTTAAGGAACAAAACTCTCAAGAAACCTTTGAATTACAAAACAAACCCCTTCCAAAATCAATCCCAGAATTACAAATGGAAAGTGAATTCAAAATCTCTGAATCCACTGATAAATCATTACAAAAAGAAGAATTAGTTATTCAAGATTTGAGTACTAGTCCTTCAACTTCCCCTTCAAACTCCAACCAGGAGTCTGAAGAAAACACACCTTTACAAAAAGATGGATTAGTTAATAATTCATCAAATTCAGATTTTGAAATTGAATCTGAAGAAAATGCAAAAAATGTCAACATGCTTTTAAAAAATCAAGAATTAGTCTTAGATGTTTTAAAGCATGAAGAAAATCCTGAAAATTAGAAAAAACTACAAAACCCTCCAGTCCAATGCCTCCAAAGAGAAATAAAAATCACTAAGAATGAGCTTAAACAGCTTAAAAAGAAAAAGGCACAGGACTCAAAAGCAATCCAGCTTTTGTTTTCAAAACCCCAGGAAGAATCTGAAGAAAATAAAGAAAATAGTTTGGAAACTCAAAAACCTCCAGAAGATTTTCTTTTCATCCTTAATCAGATCACCTCCAGAAAATATTTAATACAAATTACCATTGTTTTTTCACAAGATTTCAAAATCAATACAATTGCCTTATTTGATACAGGAGCAGATTTGAACTGTATTAAAGAAGGAATTGTTCCAAAGAAATTTTATGAAAAAACTACAGAAAAACTTTCAGCTGCAAATAATTCAAAAATGGCTATTAGCTATAAGACAGAAGCCTCCATAGCTAATGGTGATTTTCTTTTCAAAACCTCATTCGTAATTGTTCAAGATATTCATCATAGTGTAATCTTAGGGACTCCTTTCATTAACTTGATAACTCCCTACAAGGTTAACGATGATAGTATCTCCTTCAAAACTACAAAACAAACTCTTGTTTTCCCTTTCGTTACAAAACCAAAAACAAGAAATCTCAATATTATAAAAGCTTGTTCCATTTATAATAACGAGATTAATGTTTTAATAGAGGGAAAAAAGCAACACTTGTTGTATTTACAGCAAGATGTTTCTTTAACAAGAATTGAAAAACAATTACAAAATGATTTGGTAAAAAAGAGAATTTCGGATTTCAAAACCCAAATTGAAAGAGAAATTTGTTCCGATTTACCAAATGCCTTTTGGAACCGAAAACAACATATGGTAGATTTACCATATAAGAATGATTTCAATGAAAAACAGATACCTACAAAAGCCAGACCAATCCAAATGAATGCTGAACTAGAACAACACCGCTGCTCGTAAATTTTGGATTTAAAGAAAAAAGGATTAATTACAGAATCTAGATCTCCTTGGAGTTGTGCAGCTTTTTATGTGAACAAAAATTCAGAAATAGAAAGAGGCACTCCTAGATTAGTAATTAATTACAAACCTTTGAATAAAGCTTTGAAATGGATCAGGTATCCAATTCCAAACAAAAAAGATCTTTTACAAAAACTTCATTCTGCATTTGTGTTTTCCAAATTTGATATGAAATCAGGATTTTGGCAAATACAAATTGATCCAAAAGATAGATACAAAACTGCATTCACAGTTCCCTTTGGACAGTATGAGTGGAAAGTCATGCCTTTTGGCCTGAAAAATGCCCCATCAGAGTTCCAGAGAATTATGAATGAAATCTTTAATCCATATTCAAAATTTTGCATAGTCTATATAGATGATGTTCTTGTGTTCTCGGAGTCAATTGAACAACACTTCAAACACTTAAGAACATTCTTCTCTGTTACAAAACGAAATGGCCTTGCCGTTTCAAAATCAAAGATTTCTCTTTTCCAAACCAGAGTTAGGTTTCTAGGTCATTACATATCCCAAGGAACCATTACTCCAATAGAGAGAAGTCTAGAATTTTCAAACAAATTTCCTGACAAAATCTTGGATAAAACCCAGCTACAGAGATTCTTAGGTAGCTTGAATTATGTCTTAGATTTTTGTCCAAATATTAACCGTCTAGCAAAACCCTTGCATGATAGGTTAAAGAAAAACCCTGTTCCATGGACAGATCATCACACTGAAGTGATCCGTCACATCAAAAAACAGGTCCAAACCATTCCTTGTCTGCATTTGGCAGATCCATTAGCCCCTAAGGTAGTCGAGACAGATGCCTCAGAGTTAGGTTATGGTGGAATTTTAAAACAAGTTCAAAACGGAAAAGAACAAATAGTTCAATTCCATTCTGCACATTGGAATGATTGTCAAAAGAAATACTCTACCATCAAAAAGGAGATTCTTGCAATTATCATGTGCATACAAAAATTTCAAAGTGATTTATTAAATCAAAAATTTTTGCTTAGAATTGATTGCAAATCAGCCAAAGAAGTTTTGCAAAAAGATGTTCAAAATCTTGCATCAAAACAAATTTTTGCACGATGGCAAGCAATTTTAAGTATTTTTTATTTTGAAATAGAATTTATAAAAGGAGATACAAATTTCATCCCAGACTTTCTAACCAGAGAATTTCTTCAAGACAGGCCAATGCCCAGAAAGAAAAATACCAAGGCTGAAGCATCAGCCTCTACAAAACCAAACCCTACAAAACCTATCATCTCTTCTGCAAAACCTATTCAAACTTGGGCAGATATGGTCGAAGCAGAAGAAGAAGATCAAACAAAATTTATTGAATCTCAGGCTCCAGAAACAGACAGTCAAATTCAAAAATGGATAGAATCACTATCCAAATCTCCTGAAGTTCTTTAGGCTCTACAAAACATAACTCAGGCCAATCAGGCCCAGAAAGGTAAATCTACAAAACCTATTTCCAAAACCCAGGAGAAAGGAGAGTCTTCCTCTCAAAAACCCCTTTCTCAAACTTTTCAAAACATTTCTCAAGCCCATGAGATTTTACAAATAGATTTTCAAACAGATGTTTCCCAACCAAATTCTTCTCAAATAGTTTTGTCTCAAACAAAATTAAAAAAGAAGTCTTCGGAATGGATTACAAAGACCCATTTTCAAAATGTTTTGATTATAGAGGATGAGTTCTTACACCAAGATACCTCTATGGCAATTTCAAAAGCCTTTACAAAAGGATGGTATTACAAACCTTGGGATCTTTCCAAAACTCGAGCCTATTACCAGGCAATACTTGAATTTACTGGCTCAGCAAAATTCAAACATTTTTATCTAAAAGAAAATCATGCTGATCCGGCTTATTCAACATGCCACATTCAAAATATCCTTAATCCTTCTGATTGGGGACAAGACCTTACAAAACCAAAAATCTTCCCATTATCATTCCAAAACAAGATTGACCATTGCCAACATTTCAATTACTGGGATTACCAACAGGCATGGTATAATACCTTTCTCATACAAAATCACAAGAATAGTCATTCATGGCTGTTCTATTTCCAAAAAACATTTGATCCTTCCAAAACCCCTTCATGGTTTGCTCAGTGGTGGAAGTATTTTGGTGCACTACCTGAAATTCTTACACCAGAAATATCAGAGAGTTTAAACCTTTTCAAAACCCATTACAAACCCTCACCCAAAGAGAAAAGGTTTCCTCCTCTTCTCTTGTTCTCTTCAAAATTCTTTTTACCTTGGGTTCTTATCTGGTTTTTTGAATTTCGACTCCAAGATGGACTGAATACAATCATCAGAAGGTTCAAGGTAAAATGGTGGGATTCATTTAATATCCCAGAGACAATTACAAACCAAGGAGTAAAAACCTGGCTTAAGGGAAAAAACCTTTTGCCACCAACTCCTATACAAAACTTTTCAAATCAATTGTTTTTGGCCCAAAGATCACATGCCATGGCTAGATTAGCGGGAGCTAAAAATGATGAAGAATATTTTGCAATAATGGAACAATTATTGCAAAACAGAACCAATTCATCTGCAGCCAATTCTGACTCAGAACCCATCATAGACTTGGGAGATGATGATGAAGAAGGTTGTGGTACCTCTTCACAAATACAAAATCTGTTGTAAAAAGAGTGGTCCCAGCTCCACTCCATAAAAAAAATAAAAAAAAAAAAAAAGAAAAGAAAAGAAAAGAAAAGAAAAGAAAAAGAAAAAATTAAGACCGGAGAAAGAAATTTATGGCGACAAAAATTTTCCATTCTACTTATATTTTTGCACTTTTACCTTTCTCTTCATTTTCCTTTATTTTTGTAATCATTTTTACTTTGTTTTCTTTTACTTTATTTCAAAACCAGACAGGACACTGTTCACCTGTCATATCTTGTACTGTTCACTTTTTACTGTTCGCATGTGAAGGAGACAAGAAGTACTGTTCACACGTGAAAGCATCAAGTGGCAGACACTGTTCAAATTTTCCAAAATTACAAAACTGCCCTTGGACATTTCTATTTAAAGAGACATCCATCCAAGGCAAGAGGAGGCCACTTCAAAGGAACAAAAGCTTACCCAAGCTTCTCCCTCTTCAAGCTTCTCCCTTTCAAGCTTCTCAAGCCGAGAGAATCCGAAGAAGGTCCTGAAGGAGTCTCAACCCGAGGTTCATAAGGAGCAAGAAGGTTGATTCACTTCCCATCCTGCCCTACCTCTACCTCACCTACAAACTTACAAACCCTGTAACTTCCTTGTAGTAGATCTTAGGAAGCTCATGTGCTGAGCAACCTTTGTAAGTTCTACCCGGAATTACATCTCCAAACCTTTGTACAAATCTTACAAATTTTATAAGATTTTGAAGTAAGTTTTCTTCAATTTCTTTTACAAAGTTTCAAATTTATTGCTTTAGCATGCATATGGTCGGTTCAACCGCCTGATCTGCATAAATATACGTATATATGTTCATAACGGACTGGCTCTGCCGCCTATTGAATATATACATGTATATTCATATTTAAATTTACAAATTTAATTTTATTTTGTTAAGTATATATATTCTTAACGGACTGGCTCTGCCGCCTATAGAATATATATATTTCTTTAATTTACAAATTTAATTTTCATTTCTGAAGATTTCCTTTCTTTGTGCATTTTGTTTATTTCTTTAGTTATTTATATATTGTTCAAGATCTAGATTGTTGCTTCTTCCCTGTTAGCTCATCCCCCTTTCGATCTTTGGGTATATATATATATATATATATATATATATATATATATATATATATATATATATATAAACACTTGTTGATAATATATTTAATAGCATTAATAATAATACTGTAATTCTTGATTGTTTTCATAATATTAGAATCCATAGAGTTTATTGATCCTTAGAAAATATTTTTCTAATTGTGTGGTAGAACTACTCAGGTAATGGAGGTAGGAGTGTGTAATTTTGATTTGGTTCTGAGTCTGCGTAGGAATTAAAACTGAATTAAAATTTTGATATAGTTTCAATTTGATTCTTTATTATTTCAGTTTCAGTTCAATACGTTTCTCAGCTCTTCGATTTAAGTTCAGTTTAGTACAGCTCCAATTCGATTCTTGATTCTTGAAATAAGTTTATATAATTATTTTCTTAAAAAATCATACTTAAATTAGTATTTATGATGTTTGTAGGGTTGGACAAGGTATTTGTTATTCAATTGAATTTTGATGTTTGTAGGGAAATATGTGTTGATAAAATTTTACATCCGTTGATATATAGACATGTTGTGTTTCAAGATCTATGAGTTTGTATGCCTTATGACCTATGGCACGTCCCAAGTAAATGCTTCTAATAGCTCTGGGGTCAAATTTTGTTTTTGATGGCCTGATATTAGTACCGTAGTATAAGCAATCGAAGGCTTTGAGGGTCTGGCAGTCGGGTGGTTCGGAATGGAGTATTTCATATGGACTTTGCTAATGGAGAACTGCAGTTGGTAATCTGTTTATAATATAGGTAGCATGGAGAATTGAATACCCCCTAAAAATTTTGAGATAAACCAGATTGAAATAAGAGAGCCCTAGCTACTTGAAGCAAATGCTTGTGCTTCCTTTCAACAACCCTGTTTTATTGAGTGTAGTTACAAGATCTTTGATGGAGAATTCTCTTTTGGTTAAATAATTGCTCACATTCTTAATTAATGAATTCGGATCCATTATCAATTCGATTGAATTTAGCTATTGTATGAAAGTGGTTTTCTATAAGGTTCAAAAAATTGGCTATGCTAAAAGGCACTCGGATTTTGTTAGCAATCAAGTAGGTCCAAGTTGACCTACTGTAATCGTCCATTGTTAGAAAATAAGAAGCACCTTGGAGAAACTTGGTTTTGTATGGACCCCATAAATCAAGGTGAAGTAATTGGAATATTGCAAAACTTGTAATTTTACTTCTGGGGAAAGGAAGCCTCTGTTGTTTAACTAAGGGACAAATTTCACAATTTAAATTTTCTTTGCTATATTTGATATCATCAATATGAATAAGTTTGGACTCAGGCATGTCCAAGTCTGCTATGTCATAGGAAAAACTAGAAAGACTACTTTTTACATGAAAGGACTTATTACAATCAACCAGATACTTGTTCAAAGTACTTGGTAAGGGAGAGGTGGGGTTGAGATTGGTTTAATGTTCATGTAGATAGCCGGTACAATCCTTTATCTAACTCTCCAATAGCTAGCAATCCTTTAGTCTAGAGGTCCTACAAGTAACAATAGGCATTAGAAAATAGGACATGTATATGAGAATCTTTGGTTAATTGTTGAGCTGATAATAAATTTTGCTTAAAGTCTGGAACATAAAGAATATTTTTTTAACTGTAAAACTATGGTACCAATGTGTGTAATATGTTTTGTATGGGCATCAGGTAAATGGATGAAACTATATGTTTGGGATGGTGTAAGAGTGGTAAATAAACTTCGATCAAAACACGTGTGAGGGGTTGCACCACTATCAACAATCCATTCACCATGTCTAGATGAGGCAAAGGTTTTAAAATTCTTGCTAGCAAATCTAGAGAAATCAACTCAACCAGCTTATGAGCCATTTTACCTTTCAAAACTTTCATAACCTCTTATTAGACTAAATTGGTGAGATTAGTATTATTCCATTCGCCCATTTGTTTGGGCTATATTGCGAATTCACTTGTAACACCATCTTCAAAAGTTGAATCAACTAGATTAGCAGTGGCTTGGTTCTCTTTTGCTTAAACCATTTAGGATACCAATCAATTTAAAACAGCTTTCTTTGATATGACCCTGACTTGCAGTGTTCACAGTACTTGTCATCTTTTTTATCCTTCTTCTAAAATTGGCTCTTGTTGGTCCCACCTTCATATCTCTTTTTAGTTGTGGATCCTTTGACCGTTAAAGCAATTAAGGTTGGTATTGTCTATTACAAAATCGTTCACCTCTCTTTGTTTCTCCATAATTAAAAACATAGAGTAGGCTTTGTTTATAAGGGGAAATGGATCCATTCGGAGGATTTGATTCCCAACATTATAGTATGATGGGCTCAAACCCATAAGAAACTGCATCAGTTTGGTGTTATTCTTTATTTTGGCAAACTCTTTTGAAGCATCTCATTCACATATTGGAAATTGTTTGAGACAAGCCAGTTTGTCCCATATTTTCTTCAGCTTGGTAAAGGAAGCCATAAGAGATGAATTACCTTGGCTCAATGAATAGATTTCTCTGTTAATATGGTACAATAAGGGCCTATTGCTTTCGCCAAATTGCTATGCGAGCTCATCTTAGAGATTTTTCACAGTAGTTACATAAAGAAAAGCCTTAACAATCTCCTTGGACATTGAACTTAGTATCTGGGAGATGACCATGCTATCAACTTTAAACCATCTTTCAGATTCTGGGGAGCCATCCTTAGGTTTCTTGCAAATGCCATTGATGAACCTGAGTTTGTCCTTTGCTCTTAATGTTGTCAACATGGACCTACTCCACGTGAGATAATTATCACCAGTGAGGCAACGATCACCAGTGAAATGACTGGGTGTTCTGAATTTAATAGAGAAAGCTAGTCATTCTTCTCATGTTTGGATGTTTCGGCTATTGTAGATTAACAATGGATTTAGGACAAAGGAAAAAAGAAAAAATAATGTACCAAAGAAAATCACGAAGGCACAATCTTAAGGCTCTGATACCATTAACAAAATATGATAGAAAAAAATTCTAGAATTGGTACAGCTCATGTGTATAGCTCATGCTAACGTTACGTGCAAAACAAAATCTCATCTTTTTTTGCTAACGACTTTTATTCCCTTAGGCTTTCTTTTTGCACTTGCCATTATTACTATACACCATTTTGTACATCAACTAGCGTTAGGGATGACAATAAATAAGGTATCCATGAAAATCAGCCTACTTGAACATGAAACTGATTAACATTTTTAAAACTTAAACTCTCAAATTTGATTAAAATTTATTTCCAATTATCCAAATATGTCATAAATCTGATTATTATTATCTTAAAAATATCCAAATTCATTTAATTTTATATATTTTAATTAATAATCTATATAAAAATTATTTTTTATTAATCATCTATATTTTAAAAATTTAATAATTTCATAAAATATTTAAATTCTAGTTTATTTAAAATAAAAAATATAAAAATTTATCAATATTATTATGAAAAAAATATATTTTATATTTAATTAAGTATTTATATAAATGAGTTCAGATAATGGATATCCAACACGCAAAACCCGAAATCGTCATGGGTATTATTCTGAAATCCAAACTAGTCCTAAATTCGATTATATACTACCAAAACCCATCCTTACTTTATCAATCGCCCATCATCCAAGATGACAACTTTATCTCTTGGAGGAGTTATGGCTTCAAGCTGGTTGAAACTCGGAAGCAATACCTAAAAAAAGAAAAGTGGGAATCCACATAGGTGTATATGCAATTGCTGTAGCCTCAATAGCTCATTGGACTTTAACCTTGTCATCAAATGTTTATTTTACTAGCTCAACAATGTGGACATTATCCACATCATTTTTGAACTTTGAATGGAGGAGTCCTTAGAAAACAGAGCGAATTTTTCAAAACAGAAGTTACTAAACAGGCAGGAGGAAGAAGATGAAAGAAACTGAAAGAGCATACATATGTTTCCAGCTTCTTTAATGGCTAAGATGATCTTCACTTGATCCAAGTATCATCACATCTACTTGCTTTATTGCCTTCACCGAGCTCTCGTGATCGTTCAAATCTCACTGCATAGATCACAACTATATGTTATGGCCGACTACATATTTTGTTAACCTTTTATTTTACAATGAATTTCAATTAGTCAAGGATTTTATATGTTATGGCATAACCTTTTATTTTACCTTATATTTCACTTGATTTAGAATTTTATATGTTATGGTCTACTGCAACAAAATAAAAAAAAAAAAGTTATTTTATAATCCAATTATTTTATATAATTTTACTCTTATTAAAATTATAGTTAATTAAGAGAATAAGAATTTTAAATTTATAAATACTTTAAAATCACTTGGTCAACTATTTTATATGTTATGGCCTACCGCAAATCTTGTAGATAACCAAAAAAAATAATTATATTATATTTATATAATCATAATGTTATTAAAATTCTAGTTAATTAAGAGAATAAGAATTTTAAATTTATATAAATTTTAAAATTAATTTAAATAATAAAAAATAATATAATTGTAAATAATATAAATAGCAAAGAGTAATTTTGACAATCAATTATTCCTCCTCCCATTACAACTCTTTTATATATTATAAATTATAGACATAGATTAAAAAATTAGAATAAAGTAAATATCTAAAACAATTAAAAAAATAAATTAGTGAAAGTGAGATTCGGTGTTTAAAGTTTTTTTTTACTAATTTTATTATAACAAATTAAATTTTTTAATGAATTAATAATACTTATAGGATTAAAATTATAGAATTACTATATTAAGAATTATAATAAGATTTTTTTGTATAAGTAGAATTATTATTAAAATTTAATTTATATTAATTATTGTAATGTTAAAAATTGAAATTATTTAAGGATTTAGTGATAGATATTCTATCGCGAAAAGTTATAATTAGCCTCTCGTTGCTAAATGTATTAGCAATGTAAGTTTTGACTCTAAACTTTATTAGCGAATACCATGGATTAGCAATAGTTCATTGCTGCTAATATATATTATTAGTAATGAATTCAGATATCTATCACCATAAATACATTTTTATCAGTATTTTTGTAAATAATATAAATAGTGAAATGTGTTTTTGTCAAACCCAATGTCCTCCATTCACACATTTATATAAAGGCCAAATACATTATTACATACCTAAACTATTTAGGTTTTGCCTACTGCACATCCGAACTAATTTTGTAACCTATTGAACACCTAAACTTAGAAAAATCATTAATTAAGCATAAACTTATACAGTCAACATGAGCATGAAATCACACAAGAGAAAACAAGTGAGTGAATTGTTTGCTCTTTATGTGGCACTTGTAACATTCTTTTTGCTCCTCTTCAAAAACCACTATTGTGCAAAATCCCGCAATTACACAGATCGTTAATAAGTAATAGAGTAGTGAATAAAATATCATTCCCATGAGATATCTTGTTAGAGTACCAAACTATACAACAATTATAATTATCTAGACTATTGAATTCGAAGAAGAATTTGTAAACTAAACTACTTATGGCTAGAAAGTAAATGAGAGCATATTGATTAAACTGAAAATATTAATAAGTAAAAGAATTTCAGAATTAGGGGTTTACACTTTAATCAATCACAAATTTAATCTAACCTATTCAATAATTTGAGAATTATTACTTTGAAGGAAATTAATCCTAAGTTGCCTCAAGTCTTCTCTCAAGGCACTCATATTATATCTTAATCAACTCAAACCCTACTTTCATGGTAATTAAATCAATTAAGATCCATTAAGTTCTTTAACTAATTGTTAGTTTTACATAGAATCTTAGTCTATCTTGTTATTCCACTATTAATTTTCATCTTTCAGCCATTCAATTAATATCTAGAATCAATACTAAGTAGGTACCAACACATAGCATACATTGAGAACACAGAAATTGAGTTAAATAAAAAAATCCCAAATTTATTGAAATAGAATTAAATTAAATCCATAACTGAATTGAAAGTGCTACATCTCTAATTCTAGAATAAAGAAAACTATGCACTTATGGTGAATTCTACAATCAAAATTAAAATAAGAAAATAAAAAAAAAACATATCAGAAGAAATAAAATGAAGAAACTCAGAATGAGAATTTTGTAGCTATGAACTTTTGGAACTTTGACTGAGAATCTCTTCCAAAAATCTTGCCAATGATCTCTCCCGAGGTGGAATTGCTATGCTTGAATGTAAATGTCACGACTCGATCCCATGGGCTTGACCGACACTAGGACCTGGGCTGGCATTAAGCCCCCAAAGCCCGCAGTAAGCCTTACTATTCCCCAAATCCATAACTAGGGCTCAAAACTGAGGCACAACATGCAAATAAAATAAAATAAAATAATATATTATATTTTTATTCGGATCAATCCAACTCGATAACCATAAAAAACTAAAGCCAGGGATGTCCAGCTCAACTCATATACCATTATTTACACACTAGTTAGATATCATAAAAATTTTTATTTATTAATATCAAAAACTTAAATTAACATTGTTCTTAATAAAATCCATGCTACTGCTAACACATGTGAAGTTCTAGACTTCAAATTTAGAAAATAATAATACAAATAACTAATTGTTAACAAACCTGCAAGGAATGAAGCAGGTTACTCAGAAAAAAGAACTCCTCCTGTACTTTATATCTCACTTTGATCTTTTTAATCTTGTCTTATTCTTAGCTATTCGGTTTTTTTTTTAATTCATCTCTTTTATCTTGCCCAAAATAGAACCTTGATTACTTTATTTCTTAGCTCCACTCTTCTTCTTGACTTGACAGCTATGCTAGATAACTGTACTTTTCAATGTCTCTGCTAAGTCATCTTCACTTTTGTACTACTCAGAATTGGTTTTTTGACTATTTGATTAGCACTTCTACTTGCATTCGAATTTCTTTCTTGTTACATGTGAAACCAACTATCCAAATTTCCATTTCCATATTTCCTTGTATCTACTGATATTCTATGACTTATTTTTGCTGACTTGTAGTCATTGTCCTTTTCTCTGCTTAACTACAAACTACCCTCTAATACTTCAAGGATGAAATCTATAGAGATTCTATTTTCTTATATCCACTCAATTAGTCAAAACTTATGATACTGGGTACCATAACCCATCATTCAATTCACTGGCTTTTCATCCATCATGAGTCAATCACTTATAGTTCCTACAATGAAACTTATACCCACTTCAGGATACTTGAGCCAACTACTCTCTACCACACTTTACAGTCCCATTTGGGACATTATTCTTTAGGTCACCATCGCTAGTAGTAATCTTCTGTTTTCCTGAAAGCATAGGATCATACCCTACATCATAATTGACTACAACATGGTACTGCATCTACCACCTTGCCAAAACCATGTTAGATCATTTACTCTCTTATCATACTGCAACTCTTTAAATTATCATTTCATAGGCTATGAATTTTATTCCTAGTCTCCGCTCTTCTTTAGGTAATAAGGTTGTCCTTGGCATTTTGCTGACACACTAGGGATATACTATTATTTCTAAGCTTTAGGCAAAACATCTCTTGCAATGCCAAAACTGTTCAAGACCCCATATTGGAGACCAGATGATCCCACTAAGTAGGTGTCGTCATTACACTGCAACTATTCCAAAAACCTCTAGTCTCATGCCACTTATGCTATAACTCTGCGCTTAAGTTAAGACAACTGAGTCACTGACTCTAGTTATCACCCAACTGCGACCTTTGATATTTTATCTCTAGGGTCTTAAGCTGCTAACTAGGAGTCCCAAACTCTTGCAGAAATAGAACTATATTCTGACATAACTATACCAAAACAGAGGCTGTCTGCAACCACCCTCATCATGGTACACCACGGGGAAGCACGCAGTTCTATACAATAATCCATGTCGGTACTGTAATTTGCAGCTTGCAGCACAAACATCAAGAATATTACATAGTTATTACGGTACATCCCAAAAGACCAATTTCCCAATCTTTTATCTCTCTCAGATTTCCTGATACTATAATTTTCTCTGATTGGGCTATCCACTGACGCCTGCCAGCAGTGATACTCTCACTCCCATCTAGGGCAGCTATACTGTCAAAAGTCACCTTTATATCCTCGTACCTTACACTAGATAGGCACACCACTTAAACCCATACTGACTGAAACATAGCATTTCTTGGAGTTTGTATCTCCATGGTAAACCTCAACACGTCTGCTAACACCATGTACTCCACGAAAACTATGACACTAAACTGAAGCACTCTTAATTACCCAAGGAATAATGCAGAATCTAGAAATAAGGAATTGCAAAAAAAGACAAAATAGGATCTTATACTCCGCATGTGACTGCTAATAAAAGCCTTTTTTTACATTCCCAAATATAATCTTTCCCAAGAATTTGGAGCCTAAGGTCTAATACCAATTTTGTCACAATCCAATCCCACTTGCCGGACTGGCACTAAGACTTAGGCCGACATAAAGCTCCCAATGCCCGTAATAAGGCTTACTATTCGCCAAATCCATAACCAAGGCCCAAAACTGAGGCCGAACATGCAAATAAAATAACATAATATATTATATTTTTATTCAGGTTAACCCAACCCGATAACCATAAAAACTAATGCCAAGGGAGCCTAGCTCAACCTTGATACCATCATTTACAAACTAGTTAGATATTATAAAAATTTTCATTTATTAATACCAAAAACTTAAATTAACACCGTCCCTGATAAAATCCATGCTACTGCTAACACATGCGGAGTTCTAGACTTCAAATTTAGAAAATTATGATTCTTGTTGCAATAGATTTATAACCTTGTTAAGGACAGCGGGACAAAATTGTTTGAGTGATTTTTGTATATTGTTAGTTTTAGGGACTAAAACATAATTTTTTAATTTTGAGACAATTGCCTGGTTTGGAGGGCTCAGGAGGAGCCATGTGATCTTGATGGGATATAGATGTGGGAATTGTGATTTAGAAGTGTTATTTGAACTCTTTTGCAGGTTGGCTAGGTCCTAGATATAGGGAAAACTCTGTCAAATTTTTGACATAAATTAGGGTGTATTTTATCTCTTTAAAGTCCTATTTTGAGCTAATACTAATGATAATATAATTGTTTAGGAGATCAGGGTCAGTCATCTTCCTCCACCCAACCGCTACAGTAGTCACCAGTTAACCAGTGAGTAGATATTGATTTTATTTATAGTTTTAATATTATTATATATTCAAGGCATGCTTATGCATCACTTATAAATATATGTACATAGTTAATTATTAGGCACTCCATACCGTGTTGCATATATAATTGATGACTTGCTGTATATGTTACTTTATGGCAATTTGGAGCTGCGTGCATGAGTTTGGTGTATGTGGTATGTATATGGATATGAGTAGGACGGGTGACGCAACTGGAGCTTAACTCGCTGGGACCCGATCCTTATTATGGATAAGTCATGGTAAGCACGGCTCGAGTTGATCTCGCTGACCCCCGCATTTGAATATTAAGAGAAAGTTTGGCTTTGAGTTGATCTCGCTGGTAGAGGTTGGAACTAAGAGAGCTGTATAAGAGATCAGCTCCCATATATATATGTGTGTGAGTATGAATTTGACATACGGGTGTGAGAGTGTTCCAAATTGCCTTTGGGATGATTATGACTTGACTTGTTTGAATTGTGTGAAAAAATTGCATTTCATTTTCAAGGATGCATTATGTTTAGATAGTTATAAAAGTTATATGTAAAATCAATATCTTACTCTATGAGTCGAACGCTCACTCCTGTTCACCTTATTTTTTTCAGGTTACAGGAAGGCTTTTCTTTTTTTGAGTTTAACCTACTTCCTTCCTCGCAGGTCCATTAGTTGCTACATCAATATTTTACATTGTTAATTTGAACTTTAGGAATTTCGCATATGCTAGGATTATCTTATTTGGTTTGGGAATGGTAAAAGATTGTTATTTTGAAATTGTAAACTTAATATTATGCATGTATGTTGAATGGAATAGATAATTATGATGGATAAGGGAGCTTTAGACTTCATTGATTGATTGAGGATTGTAAGGGTGAACTGAGCTCTCCAAATTTGTATATTTTGTGATTACATGTCGGATGAGTTGAGAACTCCCTGTTGGATGGTCCAGATTATGGCCGGACTGTATCTGATCGATTTCTTAAAATTAGACTCAAATATCGGCTTTATGGTTAGGTTAAAAAATAGTTAGGCTTACTATAGGTTTTGGGGGACTCATGCTGACCCAAGTTCTAGTGCCGGTCTGGTCCCATAATTTGGGTCATGACAATAAAAGAATCAATCTCCACTTTATTCCTGACTTCTTATATTTATATATGGTGTAAAAGTATTCAATTCAGAGTTCTAGTAGCCTTAGAAGTCCTTTCAGGTCGAGTAAAAAGGAAGAAAAGTCGAATTGGGATTCTTTGCTAATAACCATTACACGACCCATGTAGTATTACAATTCTTTGCTAATGAATTTGGACAACAAGTCTGTCTAGGTTCATTTCTAGAATTTCAAAAAAGAAAAAAAAAACAAATAGCCAGCCGACCCCCCCCCCCCTCTCCTTCACACATCTCTCTTTCCCTTTTCTTTATACTTTCCGACCGTTGAGGGGTCAACCACCACTGAGCGGCGACCAAGCGGCTTCAAGTGACGCCGGCAAGCCACCAGCCGGCCGGTAGCACTGCTAGACGCGGTAGTAAGAGAGGGAGAAGAGAGAGAAACGCACACAGTAGGCAGCGGCTTTTCGCTGCGATTCAGGCTTCATCCGACGTCCGATCGAGGCGATTCAAGTGGCGTTGGAAAGCTTGTTCCGAGAGCTTTCTTTTGATACCCATTTTGCAACATTTGGTGGTCGGATAAGCGACATATGGAGAAAAGAAGTTTCAGGTTTTTCAAACTTTTTCGTTAAATCTAGGACGATTCGACAGTTGGATCGACGATCCAAGACCACTTATGGACTCAGGAAGAGGAGAGGAACATTATGGTATGATCAGATTTGGCTGATATTGCCGGCGACCGACAGTCAGCCGCCGTGCGCTGTGATTCCAACGGTGGCTCCGGCGAGCTTTGGAGATGATTCAACTTCCAGAGGCTTCCTCATAAATTTTTGAAACTTTTGAGACACAAATAAATTTCGGGTAAGATTATTTTCATTATTTCTCAGTCTGTGGAGCATAAATGCAATGTTTCTTAAACAGGAAAAATTAGAGAAAAATTCTAAGAAAAATATATGATGAAAGTAAAATTGTTTGGAGATATTCTATGGTGTTTGTTGAATTTTTGAGTGATTGTAAAATATTTTTGAAAAATATAGATAGATTTTAGTTAGATTTTTAGCATATGAGTATATAAGATTATCTGGAATTATGATATTTAAATTTTATATGATTGGTTGAAGCTTGAGAATAGAGATTTAAATATGTGAATATTAAATTGGGTTGAATTAAAAATATATTAGTTGTTGGAAACTTATGGAATTGACTAATATTCTTGAATAAAATATTCATGGGTGATTAGAAAATTACAATTCCTTTTGCAATAGCTTTATAACTTTATTAAGGACCGCGGGATAAAATTTTATAATTTTTAAAGCTTGTTTGAATGAATTTTTACAAAATATCAATTATAGGGACTAAAACGTAATTTTTAAAGTTTATGACTATTGTCTGATTTGGAGGGCTCAGAAGGGGCCATATAATGTTGATGAGATGTGATTGTGAAAATTGAGAATTTAGAAATGTTATTTGAATCTTTTTGCAGATTGGGTAAGTCCTAGGTATGGGAGAAACTTTGTCAAATTTTCGACATAAATTAGGTTTGCCTCTTTAAATTTATTTTTATTTGAATTAGCGCTAATAAATTCATAATAAAATTATGTAGGTAATCAGGGTCAACCATATTTCTTCACCCAACCTCTATAATCGTCTCTGGTGAATTGTGAGTAAAATATTAATTTTAATTATAATTTCAATATTATCATATGTTCAAGCATGCCCATGCATCATTTATAAATATGTATTTATGTAGTTAAACACTAAGCACGTTTTATAATACATTCTTAATTGATGAAGTGTCATGGTTATTATTTATGGTAATTTGGAGTAGTGTGTGTGCGTGTGGTGTGTGGTATGAGATATGAATAGGATAGGTAGATACGGCTTAAGAGACATTCGCTGGGATCCAGTCCTTTATGGATAAGTAGGGGTAGGCATGGCTTGAGAGACACTTGTTGGCCCTAACATTTAGTTTGTTAAGCAAAAGTCCAGCTTATGAGACACTCGCTGGCATAGAATGGATTAAGAGAACTGTATAGGGGGATCAGCTTCCATATATGTACTGTTTGAACAGTATTGAGTATGTGAGTGCTCCAAATTGCCTTTTTACTGTTATGATGTGATTTGTATGAAAATTATAATGATGTTGCATTCCACTCCTTAGGATGCATTAGCTTTAAATAGCTATAGAAATTGTGGTTAAAATTTGTATTTTACTCTCTAAGTCGAATGTTCACTCCTGTTCACCCTATTTTTTTCCAAGCTACAAGAGGAGACCTTTTTTCAGAATAACCTACTTATTTTCTCACAGATTATCAATAATTACTTAATTGTATTATTATTCTCTAAATTTATAATTTAAAACTCCGCATGTATTAGCAGTAGTATTAATCTTGTTAGGGACTGTATGAATTTAAGTTTTATATTAATAAATGAACAATTTTTATGATTTTTAAATAGTTTGTAAATGATATAACAGGGTTGAATTGGGTTCCTCTAATTTTAGTTTCTAATAATTATTGAGTTAAGCTGACCAGAAATAAAATTACAATAGTTTAATTTAAATTATTTTATATGCATGTTTGGCCTAAATTGTGAGCCTGGTCATGGGTTTGGGAACAGTAAGGTTTACTACGGGCATCAGAGGCTTTATGCCGGCCTAGGTTCTAGTGCCGGTCTGGCCCATGGGATTGGGTCATGACACAATCTATGATCAACTTGCTGTTCTTCAATCTCTAATTTCTACTGATAAAAAAAAATCTCCAATTTTTGAAAATGTGTTGATCCTTTCACTCGTGCATTAGAAGCTCACAATGCTCCTATCTCTTATGATGACTTGTATGCTCTACTCTTGAGCAAAGAAGCTCAATTAAAAATAGAAAGCCTCAATATGAAGACCACTGTTCCACCTACTACCTAGGTTGCACGAGAGGGCATGGTGGTTGTTCAAATCTAGGGGGGGCCGTGGGAGAGGTCACCCTCAAGGGTTTTACACCCAATCGGCTTTTGCTTCTTATACTATGATATGTTATAATTGTAATGGTATTAAACATATTGCTCGTCAATGCCCTTCTCCAAAAAAAGACTCCATACCACAACAATCCACCTACTTTTGAGAGTCTACACAAGAAGGTATTAGAAGATCCCTATACTTTTGAAAGTCTGAAGGAGCTTCAGAGAGTGACAACATCTCCTAAATTGTGTTAAAAGTTTTTTTTAAAAAAACCTTTAATATTTTATCTCAGTGGATAAAATTTGAAACTTTTGAGCATGTTGATATACATCAAAGCCAATCAACAAGTCTTTGTCAAGGAGATCTACGCCAATTACCTTTGTCTAGATAATACAATAAGGAAAAAACTGTATCCCAATGGATTTTTTTGTAATAAGATTAGTCCTGAATACTTTTTCATCTGCTGCACGAAAATATCCGGAATGAGGAACCCAAACTTTTTTAGAAAGAACTGCAGTGTTCATCATGCTTTTATGAGCATCAGTATCAATGAATCTAATGACAGAAATATGTTGCTCATATTTTGATGGAAGAACATGGATCTGGACTAAAGGAATTGGAGTAACTGGCTAAGCTTAAGAGCATAAAGAAGCGGCATGAATATTCAAAAATTCTATATCAGAGACACCGGTACCAGTATCATCAGATGATGTAGATTCTGGTTTAGTAATTTGAAGAGCAAAGATAGTCTCTTTGTCTGCTTCATCTTGTTTTGAGAATAGGGATTCAATGACCGCATCTTCTAGATCTAAATGAGTGCTATGATAGATTTGTTGAATCATTTTTGCTGTTTTCTTCAAGTTTTGAGGACATTCTTTAGAGAAATGACCTTTCTTTTCACAGATAAAACATTTGTTTGATTTTGTTTTACCTCGAACAGGTTTGTTCTTGAAGAGCCGAAAAGATTTCTTTTTGGGGCCTTTCTTTGGCTTGTGCATATACTTCTTTTGATGAAATTTCTCTCATTTTTCCAGACACAATTTCTGTTTGCATTTGATCTGAAAATGAGACTTGTTGCAGGCTTTCTGTAAAGACTTAGTCATGTTTATGAATTCTTTGAATAACTTTCTAAGCTCACATAGTTTGTTAAGAGTGAATAGAGTCATCAGGTGAATTTCTCTAATAGAGATTCGTGTTAGATCCCTGCCAATCGCTTGAATTATTCTTACAAATTAGACTGTATCTACTCAGAGAGAGAGGCAATATATGTGCTTTTGAGATTAACATCATTCAGTCCACCAAACTTATAAAAGAGCTGGGACATGCACTGATAGTGGAACTCAAGATCTTTCCTTTTAAGCAACAACACTTCATTTCAAAAAAAGTCTTGCCTCTTTGTTGTTTTGCAGGTCTATGTTACTAAGGAACTCTGAAAGGATAGTTCCTAGAAAAGTTCGAGTGTCTGGCATTAGGTAAAATTGAAGCTGCCTGTAATGCCCCCAAAAAAGAAAACCAATCTCGGAGTGATCCAATCATTCTAGCAATAAATTTTCGAAGAACTGTCGATAAATAGGCATCAGGCTTGGTCATTTGTAGAATCCAGGCTCCAAATTCAAGCATCCTTTCTCTCCATTTTGATAGAGGAACATCATTAAGTGTGAACCAAGGTCCACTAGTTGGATGAGTATAAGATCCTGCCTATGAAGTTTGGCCAAGATATGTTTCTTCTTCCATAGTTTCTCTAAGGATTTCATTTACAGTAGACCCAGTGAAAGTAACCATGAGAAGATTGATAATGTCTATCAGGTTTGCTTCAGGGTCAGAATCAGAATATTATTCTGTCTCAGATTATGGTATTTGGATGGTCATCTAAGGAGGTAGGTCTCGAGGATACATAGGCGCTTTTATTTTTATAGTCTTTTGGCAAAGGCTTTTCTTTGTCCATTGATTCAGAAGAAGAAATGCTTTTTGATGGTCGAAATTGTGACTGAAAAGGATGAAAATATAGTTGTTTAGGTGTGAAAGTTTCCTAGAATAGTTTAGGAGGTGTATTAAAAATAGAAGGTCTAAAAGACATAAATGGTTTAGGCTAATAAGAAGATAATCTGTAAGATGAAAACATATTAACAACAAGTGTATGGGTTTGTTTGTGATAGGCTAGGTCTGTTTCTATTTGAACTATCTGATATTTCAATTTTTTGATTTCTGACTCCTTTTGCATAAAGTCTTGTCCAAATCTTTTTTTCTATGAATCATAGCTCTGAGTTGTTTGTCAAGCTAACTGATCTGAGATTGGAGGTTCACATATAATTAATGAACCTAGGTTCACAGAGTATCAACCTTGGTTTCTGTCAGTTGAGTTTGACTAATAACCACCAAGTCAATCTTTGAATTAATCTTCTCAAGAAAATTATTTTGAACCTTGGCATTTAAAGTCTGCCAATTCAGCACTTCTTCTGCTTGGGATAGAGGCTTTGACTGCCCTTTCGAATTAATAGTGGATAACTGGACAAAAGGACGAGAAACCAACTTCTGAATGGGATCAATGTTGTGGCGTAATGGAGGAAAATTTTCTTTAAAGTCTTCTTGAGAAAACATCATACAAGGAAAAACTAAAGGAAGTGAGTAATTTCCTGCTTATTCTCCTTTTCTTTTTATTTCCTCAAAATCTCCAAAGTCATTTCATAAATTGGCAAAGGATTACGCCATTGTGTTTCCTTGCTGATGCCAATCCATAGGCCAAAATCTGGAGAAGAATTTCTTCGTAGTTTGTAGGTTTTATATGAAGATAATCTTTTTAGCACTATTCGTCTTTGTGGTGGCACTCATCATATTCTTCAATTTCATGGATGCAGTTGTAACTTTTATCACACATTCCCAATCCAGAGACATCCCAGATGAAATGTCCATTGATTTTATCAATGTAAACAGGTGTTCCATTTGTCATAAATGCATGCATAGGAATCTTGTCTCTCTTTTTTATGACAAGAGAGATCATCATAGTGTGAGACTGCTGATGAAGACTCAAAAGAGTTTTTTGGAGCTTTGAACACCATTTTAATAGTTTCATCAAATTGTCTACGAAACGAAGGTTCTGTGGCTTGTACAGGATGGGAATTATTATGGAGCTTCTCATAGTTGATCAACCATTCCATGGGGATTAGCTTTACAAACTCATCTTTGAATAACTATCACGGAATTTGAACAATTGTGGGAGTGGACTCTATATCTGAAAGTCTATACAGAGTATCTGAAGAGACTCCTAGTTAGGACAAATCAACAGCATGATTTTGGAGGCAATAAATGATTTGGTGGTGCAGAGTTGCTGCCATGGATGATACCATCTGTTTAGCTTCAACTAGCTGAACTTGAACTTTTAGGGCTGTGAGAAGATTTGAATCTTACAGAGACATGTTGGGAAAAAAGGTAAGTACCACACTCCTAGCATGGAGAGTAGAGATGCAAGTACCAATCACAGCGCGTTCATACTTGAGAAATCTGGTATCCAATAAAGAGAGTCTAGCAGTAACCGGTAGTCTTCTTCGTCTGTGTAAGGTGAGGACTATTCTAACCGCTCCAAAGTGCAGATGAGAATACCCTTGTCTTTTCCACTGAAGTATAAAAGGAGAAAGAATCTCTAGAATGACATATTGTTCAACAGTACTGTCAGAGTGACATATTGTTCAACAGGAGTGGATCTTAGAGCACAATGGTCAAGACAAGAAGTCTATACATATTCTTTGATAATAAATCTTTTTAAAGAGATAAGAGAGCGAATATTTCTAGTAAGGGAACTAGATCTTCTGTATATATTATAAAGGCTTAAAAGAAGAAAAAGAGATTCTTCCACTTGTGCACCTTTAGGGATGTGAGAGATTTCAACAAGATTATCTATTTTAGAGGACAAAGTTGTTCTACAAGAAGGGGATAGAGAAAAAGAAGAGGTAAGATTAACTAAGCAAGTAGAAGGTGAATGCTCAAATACTAGAGTTAAAGCTGGTTGAGGTGTGACACAAGACATAGCTGGAAGGTTCTCCCCACTCATCTCAAATTAAACCATATTCATATCCTCCTCTTGAAAATAACATGGCTCTGATACCATAGCTGGCCGAGAGCCCCCAAACCTTAGTTAAGCATAATAATACTAATGCGGTGCCAAGACACAACAAGGCACTATGGCCAAATAAATCTCAAAGCTTTACCCTTTTGTATTATTATATAGAACTAGATTAGGAGGACCATAGTAATGAATCAATGAACTAACACTTTCTGATATACAGGATCTACTAAGAGTTGCAAGTGCAAAGCATACTCATACCTTAATAGAGGATTATATGAATAAAATAGAATTTTTTATTTTCAGGAGAGGGAGACAAATTTAGAAAACCATAAGATAAAGAAGCTGAAATGTTCTTTCTTAGTAAGTCTTGTTCTAAATGAAACCAAAGCTCCCCTTATATAAGAAAAGGGTTGAAACTATTACAATCACTTTTTCATACAAACACATGTCTACCTAATAGTTAGATAAGTACATCTAATAAGATAGGATATGAATATGGTTTAATTTGAGATGAGTAGGAAGAACCTTTCACCTATGTCTTGTGTCACACCTCAACTAACTTTAACTCTAGTATCTGAGCCTTCACCTTCTACTAGCTTAGTTAATCTTACCTCTTTTCTTTCTCTATCCCCTTCTTGTAGAAGAACTTTATCCTCTAAAATAGATACTTTTGTTGAAATCTCTCACATCCTCAAAGGTGCTCAAGTGGAAGAATCTCTTTTTCCCCTTTTAAGCCCTTATAATATATACAGAAGATCTAGTTCCCTTATCAAAAATATCTACTCTCTTATCTCTTCAAGAAGATCTATTACCAAAGAATATGTACAGACTTCTCACCTTGACTATTGTGCTCTCAGATCCACTACTATTGAACAATATATCGCTATAGAGATTCCTTCTCCTTTTATCCTTTAGTGGAAAAGACAAAGGTACTCTCATTTGCACTTTGACACGATCAGAATAGTCTTTACCCTAAATGAACAAAGAAGACTACCAATTACTGCCAAACTCTCTTTATTGGATACCAGATTCCTCAAGTATGAACACGCTGTGATTGATACTTGCATCTCCACTCTCCATACTGAGAGTGTGGTACTTAACTTTTTCCCTAATTACGACATGTCTCTGCAAGATCTAAATCTTCTCACAGCCCTAAAAAGTTCAAGTTTAGCTAGTTGGAGCTGAACAGATGATATTCTCTATAACAGTAATTCTACACCACCAAATCATTTATTGCCTCCAAGATTATGCTGTTGATTTATCCTAACCAAGAGTCTCTTTAGATGCTCTGTATATCCTTTCAGATACAGAGCCACTCTCATAATTGTTCAAATTCTGTGGCAATTATCTAGAGATAAGTTAATAAAACTAATCCCCACGAAATGACTGACTAATTATGAGAAGCTCCATAATAATTCACATCCTGTATAGGCCACAGAACCTTCATTCCATAGATAATCTGATGGAACTATTACAACGGTATTCAAAGCTCCAAGAAGCTTTTTTAAGTCTTTATAAGCAGTCTTTCACGCTACGATGATCTCTCCTGTCACAAAAAGAGAGACAAAATTCCTATGCATGCATTTATGACTAATGAAACACTTGCTTACACTGATAAAATCAATGGACATTTCATCTGGGATGTCCTTGGATTGAGGATGTGTGATGAAGGTTGCAACTGCATCTATGAAATTGAAGAATATGATGAGTGTCACCACAAAAGATGAATAGTGCCAAAAAGATTCTGTTCACGTAAAACCTATAAACCACAAAGAGATTCTTCTCCAGATTTCGGCCTATGGATTGGCATCAGTAAATAAACATAACGGCGTAATCCTTTGCCAATTTATGAAATGGCTTTAAAAATGTTTAGGAAAGAAAAAAAAAAAAAGAAAAATAAGTAGGAAATTGCTCTACCTCTTACACTTCCTTTAGTTTTTCCTTGCATAATGTTCCCTCAAGAAGACTTTGAAGCAAATTTTTCTCCTTTACGCTAAAACATTGATCCCATCTAGAAGTTAGCTTCTCGTCCTTTTATATTATTATCTACTAATAATTCAGAAGGCCAGTCAAAGCCTCTATCCCAAGTAAAAGAAATATTAAATTGGCAAACTTTAAATACCAAGACCCAAAATAGTTTTCTTAAGAAGATTGATTAAAAGATTGACTTGGTAGTCAGTCAAACTCAATTGATAAAAACCAAGGTTGATACTCTGTCAACCTAAGCTCATCAATTATATGTGAGCCTCCAATCTCAGATTAGTCAGCTTGACAAACAATTCAGAGCCATGATTCATCAAAAAAAATTTGGACAAGATTTCATGCAAAAGGAGTCAAAAATCAAAAAATTGAAATTTCAGATTACTCAAATAAAAGTAGACCTCGCCTATCACAAATAAACCCAAACACCTATTGATAATCTGTTTTCATCTTATAGACTATCTTCTTATCAGCCTAAACCATCCATGTCTTTTGGACCTTGTATTTTTAATACACCTCTTAAACTATTTCAAGAAGCTTTCACACCAAAACAATCATCTTTTCACCATTTCCAGTTACAATCCCAACTATCAAAAAACATTTCTTCTTCTGAATCAATAGAGAAAGAAAAACCTTTGCCAAAATACTACAAAAATAAAAAGCCTATGTATCCTCAAGACCCACGTCCTCAAATGACCATCCAAACACCACAATCTGAAATAAAAGAATCTTCTGAATCTTCAAATAAAGAATATTCTGATTCTGACCCTGAAGCAAACCTGACAGACATTACCAATCTTCTCATGGCTACTTCTACTGGGTCTAATGCAAATGAAATCCTTAAAGAAACTATGAAAGAAGAAACATATCATGACCAAACTTCACAGGCAGGATCTTATACTCGTCCAACTAGTGGATCTTGGTTCACACTTGATGATGTTCCTCCATCAAAATAGAGAGAGGATGCTTGAATTTGGAGCCTGGATTGATCTACAGATGACCAGGCCTAATGCCCATTTATCGACAATTCTTTGAGAATTTGCTGCTAGAATGATTGGATTATTCTGAGATTGGTTCTCTTTCTTGGGACATTACAGGCAACTTTAATTTTACCAAATGCTAAACACTCAAACTTTCTTAGGAACTATACATTCAGAGATCCTTGGTAACATAGACTTGCAGAAAAAAAAAAAAAAAAGAGGCAAGACTTTTTTAACTCTATCCACTCTTGACAAACTATGTAAGCATAGAAAGTTGTTCAAAGAAGTCATACAGAAAGCCTACAATAAGTCCCATCTTTAGATCAAATGCAAAAAGAAAGCTTGTGTCCGCAAAAACAAGAAATTTCATCAAAGTATATGCATAAGCCAGAGAAAGGCCCAAAAAAGAAATCTTTTCAATTCTTCAAGAAGAAACCCGTTTGAGACAAAACAAAATCAAATAGATATTTTATCTGTGGAAAGAAAGGCCATTTCTCCAAAGAATGTCTTCAAAATCCAAAAAAAGCAGTAAAATGATTCAACAAATCTAGCAGAGCACTTATTTAGATTTGAAAGACGCAGACATTGAATCCCTATTCTCATAACAAGAAGAAGCCAACAAAGAGACTATCTTTGCTCTTGAAATTGCTAAACCATAATCTACATCATCCGATGATACTGATATGAATGTCTCTAATATAGAATTTCTGAATATTCATACCACTTCTTTATGCTCTTCAACTCAACTAGCTACTCCAATTCCTTTAGTCCATATCCATGTTCTTCCATCAAAATATGAGCGACCTATTTCTGTCATTGGATTCATTGATATTGATGCTCATAAAAGCATGATAAACCCTGCAATTCTTCCTAAAGAAGCCTTGGTTCCTTATTTCGAATATTTTTGTGCAGAAGATGGAAAGGTATTCAGGATTGATCTTATTATAAAAAAACCTATTGAGATATAGTTTTTCCTTGACTGTATTATCTGGACAAAGGTAATCGACACAAATTTTCCTGACAAAGACTTATTAATTGGCTTTGATGTGTATCAACAAGCTCAAAAGCTTTAAATTTTGCCCACTAGGATAAAATATAAAAGGTTTTTACCACAATTCAGAAGATGTTTTCACTTTTTAAAGCTCCTCCAGACTTTCAAAAATATAGGGATCTTCTAATGCCTTCTAGTGCGAACTCTCATGCAAATTTTTTTCATCCTACACCATCATGGAGAAATGAAAAGTCCTTTATTAAACTTCTCTTTAAGCTTAATGAAGACATTAATCCCACAAAGGCAACCCATCCTGAAATGACTCCTTCATATCTCTCTTTAGCCTAGCAAGAATGCCAACAGCTCCTTCACTAAGACCTCATTGAACCCACAAACTCAGCAAGGGCATGTCAGGCCTTCTATGTAGGAAAAAGATCAGAAAAAATCATAGAAGAAAAAAAAGGCTCAGGATTAATTATAAGCCTTTAAATCATTTTTTGAGAGATGACAAATTTCCTTTGCTCAAAATCGACTCTCTGTTCACTCATCTCTAGGAAGCTCACATCTTTTCAAAGTTTGATCTTAAAATAGGATTTTGACAATTGGGTATTGACCCAAAAGATTGATACAAAACAACTTTTTACATTCAAAATGTCCAGTACTAATAGACTGTTATGCCATTTGGGCTCAAGGTCGCCACCTCTCTATTTCAAAGGGCCATGATTTGTATTTTTGAACCCATCTTACCTAGTGCCTTGTTCTACATTGATGATATCTTGTTATTCTCAAAAGATGTAGCAGCCCATAAGAAACTTCTGGCCCAATTTCAAGCTCTAGTCCAAAAGTATGGGATCATATTGTCTTAAAAAAAGTCACTTGGCTCAAACCAATATTGAATTTCTAAGAATGCAATTTAAAAATGGAAAATACCACCTTAGGTCCCACATTGCTCAAGAGTTCTTAAAGTTTCCACCACCTTAGATCCCACATTGCTCAAGAGTTCTTAAAGTTTCCACATAAAGATCTGACTACCAAATAAATCCAACAGTTTATTAGAATTGTCAACTATCTGAGAGACTTTATTCTACATGTGTCTAGATACACTTTTCTCCTATAAAAAATGCTGAAAAAATAAGCCCTTCCTTGGAGCATTGCGCAAAGGACAACCGTCCAAAAATTAAAAAAAAAATTCGCATAGGATCCACCCCCCTTAAAGATCTCTAGCACAGGAAAAAGGATCTTACAGACTGATGCTAGTAATGAATATTGGGGAGCTGTTCTTCTCGAAGAAATAGGAGGAAACCAACATAGCTACGGTCATGTAAGTGGACAATTCAAAGACTCTGAAAAATACTACCATACAATCTACAAAGAAATCCTGACAATCAAAAATGGAATAAAAAAAATTTAAATTTCATCTTATGGGGCCACGCTTCCTGATCATCATGGAAAACTTATCCTTTCCCAATGTACTAGACTTTAAAAATAAGAGTCTTCCTGAACCACATCTTTTGAGATTAAAAAATTGATTTTCCAAATATGAGTTTACTATCTAGCATATAAAAGGAGACCTCAACTTGATTTCTGGTCTCCTTATCAGACTACTTTGTATCCAACTTCTTACTTTTCTTTACTTAATTCCTCTCATCTTCATGGCCAACTCTTTCAAATCCTCCTACTTTAAAACTCCTTCATTCTTAATTCCTGCACTAGAAAGTTTTTCACCATGATGCAATGCATCAATGACACTCAGCTAGATCACTGAATTTGCAAAGAACCATCTCTTTCATTTCCAAAACCTTGCCAATGTCCTCGGACAAAAGCTAAAAACACACTCTATGTTCCGTCCAGATACTTCATTTCTAACTACATTTTGTCTAGACCTCCAAGGAGATTTACTCTATAAGGAAATTTTGCTTTTATTGTGCATGGTCACTCTGCACGCCATCGCCTTTGAAGTTCCTAACCTAGGGCTCTATGATTTCCTCGGAGACATAAAAAATCAACAGAGCCTAATATGGAGCTTCCCTAAATGGTTTGCCCATACTTCATTGTACCGTAAAAACCTAAGGACAGCCAGTGAGAACTATAGTCTTCATCTTAAGCCTCCATCAGAAGCTAAAGCAGCCTGCTCTCTGTTCATTCTACACAGGCCATTTTTCAGAAATTCAGCGAGACTGTTATTGACTCAAAACCAATTCTATGAATAGAAGACCTATTCCAAAATTGTCAAGACAAAACAGAGCCCTGCATTGCAAAAAGAAATTACTGTTCATCATTGTGAAATTAACAACTACAAGCCCAAGGTTCAGATTGTGACTTCCACCTCAATTAGTCCAAAGGCCCAACTAGAAAAAGTTCTAAATCTTCTTCCTGATTATACTAATCCAATCTGCCAAGATTCTCAAGACCTCACCAAGGTAGACAAAGAGAAAGCCATTAAAAGTACATCTGTTCCTAAATAGAAAAATAGTCCATGTCCCTGGTACAAGAGTCTATATAATAAGAAATATGATTCTGATGACTCGAACTATTATAATTATAATCTAAGTCCAAGTCAGAACTCCTTGTGAATTGACAGCAAACTGTCCCCCTAAAGCTAGAAAAAATATACATTTGTATAATTAATTTTATTCAGATAAGTTATTTATCTTCATGTATGACTTAGGTATGACGCATGTGCCTACCTAGCTAATTCATATCTTGTTAGATGTACTTACCTAACTATTAGGTAAACATGTATCTGTATGGAAAAGTGATTGTAATAGTTCCAGCTCTCTTCCCATATAAAGAAAGCTTTGATTTCATTCAAAATAAGACTTACCAAAAAATAACATTGCAGCTTCTTCATCTTATGGCTTTCTAAATTTCTCTCCCTCTCCTGAAAATAAAAAATTTTATCTTATTCATATAATCCTCTACTAAGGCATGAGTATGCTCTGCACTTGCCACTCTCAATAGATTTTGTGCACCAAAAAGTGCTAATTCATTAATCCATTATTATGGTTCTCTGAATCTAATTCTATATAATAATACAAAAGGGGAAAGTCTTGAGATTTATTTGGCCATGGTAGCTTGTATCTCGACACCACGTGAATATTATTATGCGTAACAAAGGTTTGGGGGCTCTTGGCCAGCTATGAAGCTACTTGTAATTTCCCAAGAAAGAGAACCAATCTCATAGTGATCCACTCATTCTAACAACAAATTCTCAAAGAATTGTCGATAAATGGGCATCAAGCCTAGTTATCTGTATATCAATCTAGGCTCCAAAATTGACTTGGTGATTAGTCAAACTCAACTGACAGAAATCAAAGTTGATACTCTGTCAACCTAAGTTCATCAATTATATGTGAACCTCCAATTTCAAATCAATCAGCTTAACAAAGAACTCAAAGCCATGATTCATCAAAAGAGATTCGAACAAGACTTCATGCAAAAAGAGCCAGATATCAAAAAATTGAAATCTCAGACTGCTCAAATAAAAGCAGACCTAGCCTATCACAAACAAATCCATACACATGTTGATAATCTATTTTCATCTGCTCAATTATGTACACATCGAGTTGTATGCAAATTGTGAAAATTATTCACTCAAAAAACAAAGAACTCGGGAAAACAAATAATAAAGAACCCAGACAACCCAAATTTAATGAATTAAAATTAAATCATTAATTTTATTCTTCAATTTTTTGAAAAGATTTCAAAATAATATTATATTATTTTTATAGGTTTTTGATAGTCATGTGACCGCATATAACTGACTTAGACTTAATTGAATTAAAATTAAATTATATAAAATTTATTTAATCTATTTTAATAATTGATTAGAAAAAAAAATGAAAAGATTTTTTTACTATTGTGTAATAGTTAACGGGCAATCTTCTGCCACCCAAAAAAATTGTAATAATTTGAAGATATTTAAGATCATTAAGCCTTAGTTTTTCAAAAAATAAAATTTATATTCAGTTGACCAAAATAGTTAATAATATATATTTTTCAATTACTTAATTAGTACAATATTGAATTATCATAATCACTTATATATAATTAATAAATTTTAACGTATTTATAATTGAAATTTTAAAATTATAAATCTAATTAAAAATATATAGTGATTATATATATATATAGTTGAATAGAGAAAGTTGATTCATTAATAAAAAAGAGACAAAGAAATAACTAAGTACAAAACTCAAGTCCAGCTTATTCCAATACAAAATCCACTAAATAATCAAAGCCCAGGCCCTAAACACTCTGCAGAAACCGCACAATAGGAGAATTCTCACCCACAGAAAGAAAAGGGATGAAATCTCATTTTTTGCCCCTGCACTTTTTGCTCATTTTCAATTTTATTCATTTTAAAATTTTTTTCTTCCAATTAACTCAAAGTTTTAAATTTAAGCTCGAATTAATCTCATTATGAAAGTAATTAATCTCATTATGAAAGTAATTAACTCATATTTTTTAATTAATTAATATTAAAAGATATTTAAAAAAAAATCAATTTATGCACTACTTACATAAAACATAGACTAATTTAAAGACCAAATCAAAAGATTTGAGCAAATGAAACCAAAAACTTAAAAAAAAAAAATGGACATGAGCAAAAATTTCAGTCCAAAAGAAAAGCGGCCATCTTTTGATAAAGTGGATTTCTATTTTCTACTCTTTTAATAAGGAAATTAATCATAATCACTCAAATTAATTTATCCCATTTATTTAAAATACAACTAAAAATTTATTTAAACGTGTACTTGTTAACGTATGCATAAATCATCTCTAAAGGGGAATTTGAAAGATTAAAGCTTAACCAAGGAAAATCTCCACTCAAGACCATCTTAAAATTGTCAAGAGGAAAATTAGGTGTTGGAGTTCTCCACGTGGATTGTTCAACAAAGTCAATACTTGACCATCACAAGCCATGGCCGTTGATGAAATAACCTAAGTTCTTCTAACCTTGCTAATTCCAACTCTAATGATGACGCATTGAAAATTTGCTTAATTTCACCGAATAAGAGCTCAAAATTTTTATTGGCCAATTCTTGATACCAAGTTCGAGTATCGTAAAGGTAAAAGCAATAGACAAAGACAAACAATTGAATAAATTGTGAAATTAACCAATAAATATAAATGTTACATTGCAGATGTAAATATGCAGCTGTACTAAGTTAAAGATTTTCCAATCTCTCACTTTTTAAAACATGATATGACACGAGAAATGAGATGCCATTCTTAGTTAATGACATAGGGCTCAAAATGCAAATATGGGAGCAAATGTGTTTTCTATGCTAACATTGTGAAATTTTTGCACCATTGCCTAAGCATAATTTGGAAAACAAGAAACTGCCATACCTCATCTTCCGTAGTCTTACTTTAGAGGCTTCAAACCCTGCAAAAGTTTTATAAAATTACATCTTTTTTGCCTTAAAAAAGAAGAGGGGAGGGGGAACATGACTGTAGATAGTAAATGCTAATAATAATTTAGAATGCACATAAAAGAAATTGACACCATATAGAGTACCGCATTACAGCACAAAGAAATCAAAATTCATTGATGTACAGATACTTGATGGTTGTCAAAGAAATACATAATGATGTCACAGAAGGTAAAGTGTAAAACATAAGTTTCATCACAAAAAAAAAAAAAAAAAAATGAAGAGACTTTTAGATTTTTTTTTTTAATTTTTCTCCTTTTCTGATACTCTATTTTCAAAAGAAACAACAAATAAATTCACAACAGAAACCTCATCAACATAAAGTTACTTAATGATAGGAATCAATAAATGTGTTAAAAAGAAAATAAAAAGAAAAGTGCCATAGAAGGATTTTAGAAGCTAGGAACGTAGAAATAATTCCATGGCAAGTCTTCGTCCAAGCAAAAATGATTCTTTCTTGTTCGAATAAAGTATGCAGGCACATATATGCCATTTAAATACTTTTTCATTCTCAGATAAGAATAAAAGCATCTAAATCTCATTGTTATAATTGTTTTTCTATTTTTTTTACTGTGCATCAAGATTCTGTTTTATGCTAATATTTGTCAAAAAGAAAGATAAACAAATTTTGATAGAACCAACTTCTGCACCAGCCATTTGCTCATTTTTATGATTCTCTATTGTTGCAATTCCCCTCCTATACTTCTTATGATGATAACCCGAGGTCAAGTTAGATTATTTTGTTCAATATGGGTGCTCTAAAATTTTGTACCACAGCACAAGAATTTGTGTAATTTTCTCTTATATTCAACTACAAATAGAAAATTATGAAAGTTTTGTAGATTCAAATATTTTCATAGTTTTACATACTGAAAGAAGACTAATATTTTTCAATATAATTTGAACACTAGAAAATATTTTCCAATTGATTTCTAGTATTGCAATAAAACAACAAAAGTCATTTGCTCATAAAATGCATTCCCTAGAAAATATTTATCTGACAAGTTATTTTTTGCAAATTTCTCTCTATTGCTTTCTATATATTGTCCTTTGCTTGATTCTACATGGGATGGTTCACATCTAAGATAATTCAAAGAAAATAGGACTCCTTTAAGTCCACAACACCATGTTTCTAATTTGCTATGAAATATTTATAGCTTCTAAGTATCCTAATCAAATCATTCTTTGATCACAATAACCAAGTGTTTCTGGGCTAAAAAAGCAACCTGATGCTATCAAAAACAAATATTGCTCTCAATAAGAAACTCTCACGTGTCTTCTCATCTACTCTAATACCAGCATTTTTTTTTTTTTGTAATAGTAAGCGAGCTTTAAAATGTAAAGCTAATCTAGCCAACTTGTCATTTACTACCTGAAAAAAGGGTTAAGTGTCGTGTGTTCAACTCGTGCATCTGTTGGTAGCTACAAAGCCTGCATTTGGTATTAGGCAACAGAAAGAAGAGCGTCACTTCATGGACTTATGATAGGGACAAGAAGGGGCCCAAACCTTTCAAGTTTTATTCCAAAAGAACTTACTGAAATAACAAAGAAAGAGGAATTGTGCTGGAAACTATGCAATTGGAATGGCCTGTAGCAAAAGACGAAAATGAGGACTCGTGGGCTGAGGTGGTTATACCAGAAGAATCAATTCCAGAATTTAAGGAGACGAGCAGAAAGAATGGGGTATCTTTGGCTAATAGAATTTGTGAGGGCAATGGAATTTTCTCTATACAGGATATCAATCCTGGGGGCTGGTTTCCAACCATTATCTATTTTCTTTTCTTATTTATTTTACTGTTTGTTTAATCTTCCATTGAAACTGGACTATCCATTGATTGTAATATTTGTTCTGTAATTATTTTGCTGAATCAACACAATCATTTCCAGCGTTCTGTTTCATTTCTCAATCCATTGTTTAGTTCATTTACTCTTTTCTCTACCAATTTATAAGCAGACTTGATTTGAAACACAAAACTAAAAAGGCTACCTTTTACTAAGAATAAGTTGAAGTTATTTGGAAAACTATAAATAAAAAAAAAAATATTGCTCTCAATAAGAAACTCTCCACGTATCTTCTCATCTACTCTAATACCAACATTTTTTTTTTTTGTAATATTAAGTAAGCTTTAAAATGTATAGGTAGTCTAGCCAACTTGCCATTTCCTACCTGAAAAAAGGGTTAAGTGTTGTGTATTCAACTCGTGCATCTGTTGGTAGCTTCAAAGTCTACATTTGGTATTAGACAACAAGAAGAAGAGCCTCACCTCATGGATTTATAAGCAGACTTGATTCGAAACACAAAACTGAAAAAGGCTGCCTTTGACTAAGAATAAGTTGAAGCATGCCAAATTCAGATAAGCTTGATATGTTAAGTATAAAGAAAGCTAAGTTTAGGTAGACTTCTGCAATTTCATCTGTTTGAAGCAATTCATTTCCTTGGACATAGCAAAGTATGTAAACCATTTTTAATTGAAGATGCTTTTATTTCTCCTACTAAAACTAGATAGTAATAGTACAGTATGCAACCACTGCAATTGTTCCTATCATAAGCCTTAAGTATTACTACCTTGGAAGTCCTCAATTCATTCACTGCCATGCGAAGAGAGTCATCAGATAATATCAACCGTGATAGTGCCCCTGTGCTTAACCTGTGGTAGTGGGCTTATTTAAATTAAGTCATCCATCAAACTCAATAAACAATTGAGTTCAAAGCATAAATAGAAAAAGAAGTTTCTTTCTAATCAAACAAAACCAGGAATAGGACTGATAAATGGATAAATAATTTTCAAAAGAGAAAAAAAAAATCAATTTTACCTTACAAATGGTAGTTTGTGTAAGAGGGGAAGAAAGAAAATCTTAATTGGTTCAGGCATGATATGTAAGCCAATAAAGAAAAGTACTTGTTGATAGTGAAAACTGAGGTAATATACCAAAGACTTGCAATGCAAACATAAAGATAACAGAATTTGAATCATAGAAATTTCAAGATCATTTACCCCAGAAATTTTGCTGCATCTGATATAGAACCCTCAACAGCAAATACTAGATCCAGCAACGCTTGCATTCCCTACAGTATAAAGTTTTCTAATCTTCCTCATGCTTTGTCAATAAAAAACGCATTCTAAATGGAAAACGAAGAAAAGAAAAAAAGGGAACACATAGTACCAAAATAAACTTAGGATTGTTAGGCCCTATTTGAGGACCGCAATCTGACCCTCTAAACGTCGACTTAGGAGGAAGAATTTGAAGAAGCTCAGGAGGCGGCGAATATGCATCAAGATCCAGAGTGTTCCTGACTAACTCAAAGTAGTACAGTAGGAGAAAACTAAACTATTGTTCATATTATTATTACAAAAATTAAGAAAAAAAAGCAATAAATACCTCTGACGGCTAAAAGCGTGCGCAGGCGTCTTAAAGCTGAAGCACGATTCTTGTGCTGTGAACGGTCCTCAACAGCCTGTATTATTTCATTTAGACAAAAGAACAAACATGTAGCATGCGATATGAATATTGGGATTTTGCAATCCACAAAGAGTGGTAAAATAAAACCCAGACCTGAGAAATAATACCGGTGGGGATGTGTTTGAGGCGGACGGCGGACTCGCGCTTGTTGCGGTGCTGACCACCAGGGCCCGACGCCTTGAATGTGTCCATCACGCACTGTTTCATGAGTTCCTCGTCAGTTAATTCCAAGTATTTGCTTCCAATTATATTACTAGCAGCGCTGTGAGTAAAACAACACAGTTGGAATTCTGGGCGCATGCTTGTTATCGTTGTCATATTTGTATTGTTACAGAAGAAACTGCGACTGTAATGGGCCACAATACAGCCATTACTTGTGCTTCTGCTTATGCTTTTGCTTGCAAATCTAAGAAGAGAATTGGATTTCCATGCCAGCTGAGTTGCCATTGACATCTTGTGGAAAGTGTTCCCAAATATTCCGACCAAGGGAATTATATTTGTGGAGGTATCTCCCGAGTGTTCATTAGGTTGGATTTAGCTCAATTTTAATTTTTAATTTATTTTAATTTAATTTTTTTAATTTATATTTAATTAATTTAAATTTGTGTAAGGTGTAATTCATTTAGTATTTTAATGCGTGAGTTATTTTTTTTTAGCTTTTTAAATATTTTTAAAATTAATTATTTTTTAATGTTAATTATTTAGTTAATTATTTTTAATTTTAATTAATTAATTATAATTAGTTATTTTTATATTTTACTTTTTTAATATTAATTAATAATATGAAAAAATAATATTTTTATATTTTTAGTTTTATTTAATTATAATTTGTTAATTTTAAATTAAAAGCATGAAATATAAAAATTATATTTTTTTATTTAAATAATTAAAATTAATTATAGTAACAATTTTTAATTTTAATTAATTATATGAAAATATAAAGATATTTTTTTATATTTTTAGATTAATTAATAATATAGAATAAAAAAATTAATATTTAAAAAATAATTAAATATTAAAAAATGACGCTTATTAATTAATTGGATTAATTTAAACATAAATTAAAATTTATGAATTAAATTGAATTAAAAATTAAAAATAGACTAAATTAAACCTCCTCAACAAATATAAGAGGCAAATTGAATCTTATTCCTTTATATATATATATATATATATATATATATATATATATATATATATATATATTTTAAAGAAGTTATTTATTTTACTCTCATTTCTTTTATTACACTTAAAAATAAAATTAAAAAATTATAATTATAATTTCTTACTCAATAAAAAAATTTTATGCATATAAAATAAATTTACAAATCTCATAATATAAGAGCATTATTTCGAAAAACTTTCCACATATATAAGTAGCATCTGTTTATTTTTTTACAAAGTAGAAAATAAAACTAAAATAATAATTAGTTAAATAAATATTTTCTTTTTTCATTTTTTAATTAAATAATGGTATTTTGTAAATTTTTTAATTAATAAATATAAAAAAATAGATGATGAGAGATTTTTTTTTTAATGACATTTTAATAAAAATATTATGTAAATTTTATGAAATTTATTTTAAAATCCATTAAATTTGATAAAAAAAATAATTTTAATAATAATAAAATACATAAAATAAAATTGCTAAAATTAAAACATATCAAATCAATGAAGTTTAACTTAATTAAGTGACACTGAAATCATTTTTAATATTATAAAATCTCAAATTTAAATTTCAATAAATTAAATAAATTAAAAGAAAAAATACATCTCAATTAGTTAATTCTTGTACACTACAAAATAATCAACATAAGGAAAAGAACTTTAGAAGTGTACGGCGAAAGTAAAATAGATTCAATATCACTAATTAACCTAGATTTGTTACCCAAATTACAAGATTAAAAACCACGTCTAAAGACCTTTTGGAGCACATCTATCTTTAGGATTCGAGAGATACAAATGCTCTACTTTTTTATGCCTACAATGTCCTTGAAACAGAAACAATCATTTATATGTTCTCGCTAAATACAAAGCCCAAATCAAATACAAGATGGGGAAAGAAAGAACAACTATTGAATTGGAAATGACAGCAGAAGCAAACTACACATAAAGAAAAGAATTTGTACATATTAACAAAAGTGTTTCAGCCTCGAGACCGCTTGCCAGAAAGGCTAATAGAGCTGACTTTCATGGGGGTTGCCACCACCAATGGAGCTTCTGGGGAGTCACTAACAGCATAATTGTCATGCATGAAACGACTTTCAACAATGGACTCATCCTTCAACACTATCTTATAACAATAACAGCTCTTGAGACCTTGCTGATTACGGTAGCATTCATGGGCGCTGTTCTTCACCTGTTGGAAGTCCCATATCACACTGAACTTGCCCACTGTGGCAACTAGGTGTCGTTCTTGTTTACCATTCTCAGTGACCTAAAGACATCACAATGCCAGGTAAATTCAGTTAAGCATGAAAGATATAATAATAATAATAATAATAATAATAATAATTATTATTATTATTATTATTATTATTATTATTATTATTATTGAAAACTGAGGATAACAGGAAATTCAAATTACCCAAGGCAGCTTCAAGCTTTGCATAAAAGGTTAATCTAAATATGACTATATAGTAAAAACTGATCTTTAATAAAACTCAATCCATTTCTCCATTTATATGGTAAGAAATAGAGGTAAAATCACATCAACATGCTCATATACACACCCGACTAGCATAAATTATAATACATATTTTATGGCCATATGATCAGACCATTGCATCATGTTCATTGTGAACATTCATGCACAGAAATTTTAAATTAATATTATGCCAAGTGATAACCATGGTTTTTTTTTTTTTTTTTTTGGGGTGCTAAGGAGGAGCAAAAGTCAACAAGAGAACTACATCAAGATGCTCCTACTATGAGCAATAACACAAGAATCATGCATGAGCCAACTGCCAAAACCTAAAGAAGAAGCTTCAAGCCGCATGTTATTAGACACCAGATAGGTCAAACAAGATCCTCATTGTTATCACTTAATTCCAGGACTAACAAAAGTGGATGACATGAGCTGTGATGTTTGATGAAAATAGAAAAAGCAACAGTAATTGGAAGGGAGAAAAGGGAAGAAGAGGATGAGAAGTCATTTGTGAAACAAATGCTCCAAATGTAATCAAAATAGGATATGGATTCCATAATGCTACCTTCCAAAAGTGCAAATTCAAATTCATATTTTCTCAATTACAAATGAAAGTACATTATTGAATAATGACATCTACCACAGGAATGAATTGCTCAAACAACATTTACATAGGTTATGTCAAAAGCCCCATTGTTCAAAACTAAACAACTAGGAAGTCTCATTGTTTACAAAACTTACAGTGCTTTCTTTCACCCTTGGGATGCGATTGGTCAAAACGGTAAAATGCAACAAATATGATTGTGCATCTACTGCTCATGCTGGCTAAATGCAAATCTAATAAAAGTGAACCAGCTTTCTCCAACAAGATAATTAATGTGGCTTTTTACAGAAACGTTTAACAGCAGCATCTAATATGTCAAATAAATGTTTTGAATTTACATTATTAATTATTTAAAATGAAATTTTGCTAGAAACAAAATGATGCTCCATAGATTGAAACATTTGTAATATTAGATGAATATTTGGTGGAGGCTATTAATGCATGAGAATCTGCAACATCATAGCATGATAACCAGCTTCATAAATGCATTTATTTATTTATTCAAAAAGACTAAGAATCAATGTGTATAATAAACAAAACACATAGAATGGGCTATATTACTTAACTAACCCTTAAATCCCAAAACAGTTGGGGCACAAAATCAGAATAAAAAGTAAGACATAATGCAATTTTCCAAAATCTTGAAGAAGAAGAAGTAACTTGCTTGTATATAAAAGGATTTGAGTTCTTACCCAGGAGAAATGACCACCATGAAATTTATTGTTCGCACTAGCCAAGTGTGAATCCAGAGGAGTCAGCTTCAATAATCTCGGAGCTGGTATCTTATTTCCCATTCGACCACTAAATCCAGTCTTAGTCTTGCCATCCTTATCCGTAAACAGAGTGCAAATAAGGATCAAATATGTGTCCGTTGTCCCCAAGACCCACTTCCCATCATATGTAACATCCACTTGAGTAATAGGCGAGCCAAGCCCAGGAAAAGCTGTCTTAGCCTGCCTCATTGATGTCCTCGAATACAACCTAATCTTGCCATCAAGTGATCCAACAACAATAGATCCATCACCTGTACTCGCAAAGCATTGAAAATTAGTCCCTCTTGAGAACTGATGCCCCTGACTCCAATGCAAAACTGGAGAATCACCCCCAATACTCTGCACCATCCCTCTCTTATCTCTCATATCCCATTGACATAACCTATTATCATCCAAACCCAGAAAGGTACTCTCGGATGGGTCCAATTGAGACCCTTTAGTATCATTTGTTACATCTTTCATTGTAATCTCAGTCCCATCTTTCCCAAACTTCCACTCTGTCACAATCTTTCCCGTTTCAATATCAAGCTGCTGAATTCCTGTTGAATTTGGCTTCCCTCCCTTTAATGGACTCATTAACATCATATTCGTTTCTGCCCTCATAAGCATTGCCTTTTTAGGGGTAGATTGCTCCGAACTAGCTCCACTTCTATTATCAAATTTCACACAAATACCCTTCCCATAAATGCCTTTATGATAATTCCTATAAACTTGAACACCCAAATCATTAACCAAGAAACTATTATCCAAAGCACCTAAAGTCAAGTTTTGCACACCCCCATTAGCCGCCTCCTCAAACTCCTCCATCAAATCCTGATCTACACGCACAGGTGTGTTTTTGCCGGAAGCGCTATCATCCTCGGCATCCTCCCACATCGTATCATCGGCAATTTCTGGATTAACCCAGCCGATAAATTCCTTCCCATAAACTTTCATCTTATTCTCTTCGGTGGCTTCAAGCCCATAAACATTCTCAAATAGACAATCCTGAAATCGGGTCACAAATTTTCTATACTCCTCGTCAGTGTAAAATTTCAATGCCCAGACTCCATTGTTAACAAAATCCACGCGCCGTTGATCTCCAAACATCTTCAATTGCATTTCCGTGGAAACTCTAGCCCTAACTTTGGACCCAACTCTCAAAATCCATGAGGGGCTATCTCCACCTTGAGATTCCTCTTCTTGATCAGAACCATCACTGCCGTCGACTTTACAGTTTTTAACGAATTTGTAAGAAGTGCGCTTATCAGAGATGACCCACTTGGCGGAAGGGGTGTTGCCGCCGATATGGAGATACAGCTTGACCGGTTGATTAGGGAGATCATGTTGGGAATTTGGGTATTTGAGCTTTAGAGATTTGAGTTTGGTATCGATTTCGTCTAGAGCTTTTCTAGATGAGGTAGATGAGGTGCTTCGAGGGGTCTCTTGGCGATGAACGGCGTCGTAGTGGACTTCTTCTTCCTGCTCCTCCTCCGATTGGTAGTCTGATTCAGAGTCTGAGAGGTATTGACCTTCGCGGCTCTGAGAGGTGCCCATGTTTGGATTTCAGATAGATAGAGAGAGAGAGAGAGAGAGAGAGAGAGAGAGAGAGAGAGAGAGAGACTGTGGGAATTCGGGGAAATGATTTGGAATTTCAGATTTCAAGTTCTCGGGAGTTTGTGCTTTCGATCGATAGAGGCAGTTTTGCTTACGCTGGGATTTTATTTTATTTTTATAGCTGATTTTGTCACCGGCTATCACCGGTTTTCACGGTTTATATATAAACACTTAATTAAAAATATTTTAAAGAACGTCCATCTTGTCTTAATTAAAAATATTATCTTTACTATTTATATTTTTTATAATAATTTTAAAAATTAAGAGTAATGGTTAAAAAATTACTCTCGCATCAATTAAATAATAAGGTGATATAATTATTGTTATATTTAATAATTAATTTAATAATTATTTATATTAAATATTTTTATTTTAAATTATTATATAAATAATTAATTATTAATAATTAATATTTAATAATTAATAAATAATTAATCATTATTAAAAAAATTAAATAAAATTAATAAAAATATTGAATATTTTGATCAATTTTTTTTTAAAAAAAAAAACATATAATTAGAAGCAGGAATCGACCAAACTACGTGCTATCAATTACTTGGTTTCTCTAATCTTTAAAATAAAAATGATTCTCACTTTTTAAGAAGTCACAATTTCATTATAGCGCGTTTGAAGTTTTCGGAAAAAAGCAATTAATTATTAAAGCTGTTTTTGAAATTATTATAATATACATTTTAATTTTAATTTTAATTTTAATTTTGATTTTATACTATTTCAAAACTAAAAATTTTAATTCTTATATAAGTAAGATATAATAATTTATGAACTAAAATATACTTAAACTTTAAAATTTAAAAGATAAAATCATAATATAATTTAAAAATTTTAACAATAAGTGTATTCATTATTTAACATCGATTCTGAGTAAACTTACTGCAAGAGAAATTTAAATTTTATTTTATGAAATAAATATATTTATTAAAAAATAGAAAAATTATTATTTAATTATTATATTTTAATTATATTAATTATTTAATTTATATATTTTAAAAAATACATTATTTACTTCATATACTTTATTTTCATTAAATCATTTAATTTTTGTATTAAAATTTGTTAGTTAATGCATATCAAACTTCTATTTAATTTATCTATTTTAGTAAAATTAATTAATTAATTTTTATATTTTAAAAAATATTACTATATAATTTTTTTATTTTAGTGAATATAATTAATTAGTTTTAATATTTTAAAAAAATATATTTCTAGATAAAAACAAAACTTTTATTGTGTAAAAACTGAATATAAATTTCTATTTTTTATAAAATTATTTAAGTATTTTTATTTAAATTTTAAATATTATTTTTATCTTTTTTTTATTAAAAAATAATTTTTCTAAATTAACATCTTATTACTAAGAGATATAGAGAAATTGATTAATTTTTTATACATATAACTTGTATTAATTTTTTATAAAAAAAAATAAAGAGAGGAAAGAAAAATACGGATGGAAGGAGAAAAAATTGTAAGGAGGGAAAAATAAGGGGAAGGGTCAAAATAAATTGGGTATAAAAAAATAATAAAAGAGATTAAAAAGTTAATAAATTAAATTATAAGAATTAATTAATAATTTAATTAATTATTTTTATTAAATAAAAAATTAAATAATAATTTGATTAAAATTAAAAATTTTGATAAAAGAAAATTTTGATTGATTAAATAATTTAATAAAAATAAAATATAAAAAATTAAATAATAATATTTTTTTAAATAAAAAAAATTAAATAATTGAATTGCTTAAAATATAAAGGTTAAATCATAATTTTTTTCCTTAAAACTTAAAGAAAAAAAAAAGAAATTGATGGGCCCACAAGAAAGAAAAGTTTTCTCTAGCTTTCTCTGAGGCGATCACTGGTATTCCAGTAACAAGTAGCGTTGAACTAACGTCCCGCGCACTCGCGCGTTTACTTCGTATTGAAGGAAGTAAAATGATACTCACGCCACCGTGTTTGGTTCGCGTGACGAGGAAAATACAAACTTGAATCGCGAAGGATATTATATTGGGAAAATTTTGATATTAAATATTATAATTAATAAAATAATTTAACTTATTTATTAAATTTAATTTATATTTATACTAAAATTAAGATTTCTACCAATTTTTATATATTTCTTAAGTAGAACTTTGAATTCAAATATTGGTACATAACTAATTTGAGTCGCACAACAAAATTATCGAGTTATTATAATTAGAGGAGACAAATAAACAGAGAAGATCTACTGTATTAGTTTATATGTTTTGTTCATTACAAAAGGTTTAAATATCTTTAAAAAGAATAAGTTATTCATCCCTCAATCTGATAAATGTAATTAATTTTTTTATATGTTAATTATTCTATAATTTGTTGTAAGTTCATCAACAATTTATATATAGGACATATCTATGAAAAACTAACAGGAAACATAGGAGGGCTTAATTCTACGTTCATTCCAAGAGATGGAAACGTAAGAAATACTAAGATTTAATATAATTTAACTTAATATTTTTCTCTATTTCTCATATCTTTTTCATTTTATCTTTCTCTCTATATTAATTTGGAGTAAATTATTTATTAAAAAAAATTCTTACATAATCACACATGAATTTTATTTATTTTAAAATGAGAAATTTAAAAAAAAAAAAAACTAGGGTGCTTACCCTTTATTATTGAGGGGTTATGATAGTAAAAAAAAAGTAAGGGATAATTTTAAAGAACTTTTCACTTGTTTGGAATGAAGAGTTGAGGGATAAAAGGAGGGTTGTTTGAATCCCCTAACACCTTTCAATTTCTAACCCACCAATTTAGTAGGTTGGGGAGAATTGAAAAATGTTTTATTTTTTAATTTTTTATATTATCTATATCAATTTTAAAAAATTTCTAAATATTTCTTTTTACTATAAAATAATAAGTTTCATAAAAATGATAGTTTTGTAAGTTTTATATTTAATCTTATTTTCTAATACCATCCAACCAAACAAAATAAGATTATAAAACCTTCATTTACGTTACCATTCTTCTAAATATAAATAAAATTATTATGTTACCTTACTATACCATATCTTCTTTTACCTTACCTTATCTTATTTTACTAAATCTTTTTTCACCCCATCCAAACAAACCCCTACATTCAACCTTAACAATTGAGTTTTGAAGATTGTTTTGAGGTGAAACGTTCTTCGTACCACATTTTAGTTAATAGGTTTCAATTTCGCAATATAAGCGTTATTTTTCCATGTTAATGTTTAATAACATCTTAGGAGCTCTTAACTTTAGTATTTGGGTTTTTAAGGTTGAACTTAGTTTTATCGTGTGCATTCTACTCTGGCGAAAAAAATGGACCTTATATGCTCGGCTAGGAGGAATTTATACTACATATTATAAGCGAAGCCTTGAATTTTTTTTTTTAAATCTAATTAATTATAAATTCAATATGTAAAATATATGATGAGGCATATTTATTAAAGATATAGGTCCTATATGTCTATATATTAAATTCATAGTAAACCCAATTTAAATAAGAATTATTATAAATATTAATTTAAAATACATAAAAACTAATATGACAATAAGCCTCTAAAAATATAAAATGATATCATTTCTGTGTGTATATATATAAGGAAATTTTTATTTAAATTTGACTTATTATGAATTTAGTGTATATGCCCATTAACACGAAGGCTTATAAGGCTCATTAATAAACAATATTCTGAGCTTAATGATAGAAATGGAAGCCTTTTCTTTTTTTGCTTTTGTCGCTCGCATGCTCTTTAACAAAATTACAATAATTATGTCTATTTATAATATGTATTATGTATATATGTATGTTTTTTTTTTAAGATGGATGTATTATATTATGTTATGCAAAAAAAATAGCATTAATTAGTAGATAATAAACCAAAAATCAATCAGTATTTGCCTATTTGTACATATATATATATATGTACATACTTGGTCAATTATGTCCATGGAATCTCAAATGCAATTTCTATCTTCAAGCGCAACCCTTCACGTGTCAAACTTGCTTGAACTCTAACATACCAATGCCCACATTCTTCTCTCTCTATCCAAAACTAAACGAAACTTCCCAATTTCTATCCCTTCTTGTTCCCATTTTCCACCCTTTACAATGTCTCTCTCCATCTTCCTCCTATGGCTCTTTAGCATCCCTCTTTCATCCCATTCACTTTCCGCTCCTAGAGGTATCACTACAACCTAATCACACTCTTCTCCATTCTTCTACTTCCACTTTCGTTATTTTTTTTACTTTTTTTTTTTCCTTTTTTTTGTCAATCAATATTTTATTCACAAGGAAATTAAAGAAAAAAAACTTAAAGAAGAACAAATTTTTTCTCCCACAATTTTAAGATAATAGTGATCTATCCAGCTATAGGCATAGCCTAGTAATAGGCAGTAATAGGTGCATATGTGTCTAATTTGAAAGACTTAGGTTCAACTCTCCCTCTTTCAATTTATATAATAATAACAATAAAAACGATAATGGTGATCTATGTTTCTTCCATGAAGCAAACTAATCGTGAAATTAGATATATGTATGTTGGTTGCTTTCATGCATGTCCAACTTAATGGATGCAGGTTTTCCTTTAAGTTGTGGTTCATCAGAAGAGATATTCGAAGGCAATCTGAAATACATCCCAGACGAAGGCTATATATCTGTAGGAAACAAAACAAGCATAAAAAAACCTGGTTTGCTACCATTGCTGTCTACATTAAGGTATTTCCCTGATACATCAGCTCGAAAGTATTGCTTCGAGTTTCCCACGATCAAAGGAGGGAAATATTTAGTAAGAAGTACTTATTATTATGGAGGTTTTGATGGAAGGAAAGAGCCTCCAGTGTTTGATCAAATTGTTCAAGGGACTAAGTGGGGTATTGTTAATACCACAGAAGATTATGCCAAAGGACTTGGCTCATACTATGAAATTGTTCTCCTTTCTATGTCTAAAATTCTCAGTGTTTGCCTTGCAAGAAATAAGCAAACTACTTCTAGTCCTTTTATATCAGCTCTTGAAGTGGAGTACCTTGATGATTCGATATATAATTCCACAGATTTTTCCAACTATGCTCTTATTGCTCTTGCTCGCCATTCTTTTGGAACTGAAGGAACTATAATTGGGTATGCCAACTTGCCATTTTCTTTCTTTTCTTCTCTTCTAGTGCTTTGTTATGCTAGTGAAAACATATTGAACTTCATTTCCAAAGAAGATGATACTAAAATATATATAGAGAGAGAAACTTGAACTTGGGATTTTACAAAGTTGTTAATTACCGGAGAATTTGCCATTGAAAAAATGATTGAAATCATAGGATTTTTCATCTTTAGATATAGTTTTTTTTTTTTTTCCTGTTACAATTGGCTTCGACTAGGATTTAAACGGGAAATCTCACTGGTATGGAGATAACTCTAGCACCACTAAATTAAAGTTTATTATTGGTGATATAGGGTCTTTTAGTTTTTTATTTATTTATTTTTTTATACAAAGATTTAATCCTAAACAGAATGGCATGCATGAAAATTCTGTTTATAATCACAACGAGACTAGGATTAATTAGATTATTTTAGATATGTGTTAAACTCTTTTTATTCGGAAATAAGAGGGAAGAAAATGAAGGAAAAATGTAGAACTAGATGATGTTTCTAACAATATTCTAATGGTGACTATGTTAAAAAATTGAAAATTAGTTTTCCAGATGATCAGTTCAACCGGTTCTGGCAGCCATTCAAGGATCAGAACACTGTTGCAGAAAGTCGCTCTCCTGTAATATCTTCAGATTTTTGGAACTTCCCACCAAAGAAAGCATTCACAACAGGAATTACAACAAGCAGAGGAAAGACATTAAATATCCAGTGGCCTCCAATGTCACTTCCCAGCACCAAATACTACATTGCACTCTATTTCCAGGACAGCCGTGCTCCAAGCTCACACAGCTGGAGAGTCTTCACTATTTCTGTGAATGGAAAGCTTTTTTATCAGGATCTCAATGTGACAACCAAAGGTGTAACTGTTTATGCATCAGGATGGCCACTTTCAGGGCAGACTGAAATTGTCTTCATTCCAACTGATGTTACTGCCGTAGGCCCTATTGTTAATGCTGGAGAAATCTTTCAGATTTTGCCTCTTAGTGGAAGGACTCTCACAAGAGATGGTATAGAACTTATTCTAACTTATGGGAATTACTCCTTTTTTGCCTTGTTTTGAGAATATATATTTTTTCACTTGTGTATGCTTCAAAGTTATGATAATGGAAGATTTGGCACGAACCTTTGACAATCCACCTTCTGATTGGAGTGGTGATCCATGCTTGCCTCGTGAGAATTCATGGACTGGAGTTACATGTTCTCAAGAAAAAATGGCTAGAGTTATCGCTTTGTAAGTACATTTAGATATGCCTATCAAAAAGTACACTTAAATTAAGCTCTTAAACAAGTATTTTTAGAATGTTGTATATGCTTGTGATGAGATATGCCGCTATATGTCAATTAAGCCTGACATTGTTTGTCTCCTTATACACTTTAAAGGCATAGGGAATGAGAATTTTCTATTTAAATCCTCAAAATGGTAAGCATTGTTATTGGAATTGGATCAGTCAATTTGACTAGTTAATCGGACTCCAGATTTATCTGAATTTGTAATTTGATTGGACAAAGAAAATGACTTATTGTGATTCGTTTGAATAATTAAGTGTTGGCCCAAATATGAATTCGTAAGGTTGAAGACAAAAATTATAGGGCATTAATGTTAATATACTACATTAGTTTGGGGTAGATATAATGCGTCCCTTATAAAGTCTTGGACATTATTCTCTTCTCCATTGATCTAGTTTTTCAGGGGTAAGACTCATTTTCTTAACATGTAGCAAAGTCTCTCCAACCGATGTTAGGAATTCTTGCAAGTGTTTCACGTTCCAGGTGTTTGATTTTAAGCATGAGGAGAGTGTGTAAATATTCCACGTTAATTTGATCTTAGGCCGACCCATTTTCATAATAATTAATTAATTAATTAATTGTTTTGTTCTTTGTAATGTATATAGGAATCTTACAAACATGGGGATCTCTGGGTCGCTGCCTTCAAGCATAGGCAATTTAACTGCACTCACTCACCTGTAAGCAACTTGTTAATTATATGCTCAAACAAGATAATCTCATTTCGCTATTTGATCTACAAAGATAATTTCTGATTTACTAATACATACAGTTGGTTAGGCGAGAATAAACTCTCAGGTTCCATCCCAGACTTGAGCATGTTGAAAGATCTACAAACTCTGTAAGTCACTTAGTTTTTCTTTTATTTACATCTTAATTTGTAATTAATTAACTTCTAATTATGCTTGTAATGTTTTGAAGGCACTTGGATAATAACCAGCTTCAAGGATCAATTCCTAAATCTTTAGGCCAACTTAGGGTGCTTCATGAGATGTAAGTTTATTATCAATGCAAATTAACGTAATAAGATCATCGTCTAACAAGGTTCTAACTAGCTTTGTTTGACAGATTCCTTCAGAATAACAATCTAACTGGCAAAATCCCACCCTCCTTGCGGACGAATAATGACATAAATCTTCAGTATGAACAAAGCTCCCATCCTTTTCATTTTATATTTTGTTTTTATACCAAGTATTTCAATTGTTTTTGGTATTTATTGGAACTCAAACTCGAGATTAGAAATAACTTCAGTACCATTGTGTTAAAATATATTAAAATTTTCAAATTTTAGACTTCCTACTTCATAAATGTCACGACTCAACCTATGGGCCGGACCGGCACTAGGACCTGGGTCAGTCTAAAGCTCCTGAGGCCCGTAGTAAGCCTAACTATTCCTTAACCCAACTCTAAGGCCCATTGAGCCCAATTTCAAGAATTCAACTGGACAGAGTCCGGCCATAAAATGAACCTTTCAATAGGGAGTTTTTGACTCACCCGACCTGTAAACACAATATATAATCAATTGGGGAGCTCAGCTCACCCTCCACATACTCAAATGTCATGAAAATAAATGGGAGCTTAGCTCCCTCATACAGTCCATCAACATGCATAAAATAATAAGTTTACAGGTCCAAAATAACAATTTATATTACAGACCCAAATCAAATAATTATTTCTAACACATGCGAAAATTCTAAGAGTTAATAGGTTTATACAAAAATAAATAAATGACCTGCGAGGGAGAAAAGCAGGTTAACCTCAAAAATATCCTCCTGTGGCCTGGAAAAATATTGAATAGGAGTGAGCGTTCGAGTCAGAGAGTAAAATATCAATTTTAACTATAATCTCTATAATTATCTAAAGCTAATGTATCCTGTAAAGTGAAATGCAACATCAGCAATAAATTCACATCATAACAGCAAAAAGGTAATTTGGAGCACTCATACACCTAGTAATATCAATCATAATATATGAGAGCTGATCCCCTATACAGCTCTCTTAAATCCAACCTGTGCCAACGAAGAACTCAGCTCGGACTTCCACTTAATAACCAAATCGGCGTCCCAGCGAAGAACTCAAGCCGTGTCTACCTCGAAGGACTGGGTCCCAGCGAAGATCTCAAGCCGTGTCTACCCGTCCTATCCATAGTCAACACCACATCACACGCACACCAACGCACGCACACTGCTCCAAATTACCACAACCATATCCATGACACTTTAATAGTTATGAATGCAACATAAATCGTGCCTAGAGTTTAACTACATAGATATATGCATATAAGTTATGCATGGGCATGCTTGAACATATAATAATATCGAAATTACAATTAAAATTAATATTTTACTCACAGACTTGACAGCAATCACTATGGCTACTGGGCGGAGGAAGAAGGCTGTCCCGGCTCACCTGACAATTTTATTACAATCATTTAATAAATTTGACTCAATATAAACTAAGAAAAGACCAAATACGTCCTAAGTCGTGCCGAAAATCTGGCAGAGTCTCCCCTATACCTAGGGCCTACCCAACCTGCAAAAGGGCTCAAAACGCACTTCTATATTCACCAACCATACACTTACAACTCAATCATATCACACAGCCCCTCCTGGGCCAATCCAAATAGTCATCAATCACAATATGTAAATTTATAGTTTAGTCCTTATAATTGATCATTTTTGCAAAAACTGCACAAATAAGCTCTAAAAATTCTAAAACTTTGCCCCATGGTCCTTAACAATATTATTAGGCTATTTCAAAAAGAATCATAATTTTCTGAGCTACCATGAATATTTTATGGATTTTTAATCCCATTTAAGCACTAGAAAATTATGAAAAAGTAAAGTTCGAGTTTACCTATGCCAATTCCGACTTCGGGACGCGCTCAGAACGTCTGAAAATGGCGGGGTAGCCAAAATCTCGATCCAATTCGGAGACTTTTTCGATAACCGGTCTGTCTGGCCGAAATTCACGCATCTTATTAACCGCCGAATTTTCGCGAATTGAAGATACCTACACGAAGCCCACAACACGGGGGTTAGTACATAAATTTTACAGAATTTTCTAAGCTCATTTAATGCTCGGAAAAACACTATGAAGTTTCGTGGGACCCATTGAGAAATAGTATCAGAAAAATTTGAAATTTATATTGCCGCGAAGCTCTCGACGAGTGGAGCGCTCTGGTACTCTCGATTTTCTTGTGGGGTTCACAGTTTGCGAGAAATCTAGCCCAAAAGTCAAAATGGGCTAAAACTTCCCGGGCAAAAATTGGACAAACCGCTCGATGGATTTCGGTGTTCTTGGTGTCTATGGAAAGTTCTCGACGAGTAGATGGGTTTAGACACATGACCCGGCCCAATCGGTGGCCGGATCGGCCAAGAAGACGAAGGGTCGTGCGCTGCGCATCGCGTCACTTCATGCGACGCCGCCGCTTGCGGCGTCACGAGCCGGGAGGCTGGGAGGCACGCCACAGTCGGGTGGCTGGAAGGCTCACGATGAGGGGAGGTGGGAGGAGAGAGACACAGGAGAGAGAGAAAAGAAGGAGAACGCTCGTGAGAGAGGAGAAGAAGAAGAAAAAGGAGCATGCCCGATTCGGTCGGTCCGATCCGGTCCAGTTCGATTCGGCCGGTTCGATTCAGGATACAAAATTTTAAATTTTTTACACTACCTTAGGATCGAAAACGAGATCCAAAAATTCCGAAAAAATTTTAGAAAACTCAGAAAAATTCATAGACTCCAAATATATTTTTAGTTTTGCCACGTGGTCTTTAAATTAATTTTTAAAAATCATCAAAGTTTATATTTTCGAAAAATTGAACCCGATTTCTAAAATCTGAAAAATTTCAAATAATTTTCTAAAATTCAAATAAAATAAAATATCAATATTTACCAAAAAATAATAAATTTAAAAATTATGGGTGTTATATTCTTCTCCCCTTACAGAAAATCCGTCCTCGAATTTTACACAAGGCAGAATAAAGTACAGGATTACACATTGAACAGATAAGGGTACTTGCTACGCATGTCCCGTTCTAACTCCCAGGTGCACTCTTCCACTGACTGGCTCCTCCACAAAACCTTAACTATAGAGATCGATTTTGATCTTAACTGCCTCACTTGGTAGTCCTCTATGGCTACAGGTTGCTCCTTAAACGTCAAGTTTTCTTTCAGCTCTATTACATCCGATTGTAGCACATGGGAAGGATCAGGAATGTATTTCTTGAGCATGGAGATGTGAAACACAGGATGAACATGAGAAAGGTTGGGTGGTAGCTTCAACCGGTAGGCAACTGCTCCAACTCTATCAGTAACCTCAAAAGGTCCAATATACCGAGGTGCCAACTTGCCCTTCTTTCCAAATCTCATGACTCCCTTCATCGGAGAAACCTTCAGGAATACATAGTCGCCTACTGCAAACTCTACATCCCTCCGTCTGGGGTCTGCATAACTCTTCTGCCTACTGAAAGCTATTTTCAATCGTTCCTTGATTAAAGGAACTATCTTTGAAGTGTACTGCACTAGGTCTACATCATGCACCTTTGCTTCTCGCATTTCCGTCCAACACAGAGGAGACCTACACTTTCTTCCATATAGTGCCTCATAGGGTGCCATCCCTATGCTGGAATGATAACTGTTATTGTAGGCAAACTCCACCAAAGGTAGCTGATCATCCCATTGACCTCCAAAATCCAAAACACTCATGCGAAGCATGTCTTCCAGTGTTTGGATTATCCTTTCGGACTGTCCGTCTGTCTAAGGGTGGAAGCAGTACTAAAGTTCAAGTGTGTGCCAAGTGCCTCCTGCAACTTCTTCCAAAATCGAGAAGTAAACTGGGGCCCTCTGTCAGATATTATGGAAGCAGGAACTCCATGCAATCTGACTATTTCTTGAATGTAGAGTTGGGCATACTGTGCCACAGAATATGTAGTCTTCACAGGCAAGAAATGAGCTGATTTAGTCAGGCAATCTACAATTATCCATATTGAATCATATCCTCGCGTGGTATGAGGCAACCTAGTTACAAAATCCATGGTAATCATTTCCCACTTCCATTATGGGATAGGGAGCTCTTGCAGCTTCCCTGACTATCTCTGGTGTTCAAACTTCACTTTCTGACAAGTCAAGCACTTGGACACAAAGTCTGCTATGTCTCTCTTAATGCCATTCCACCAATAGCTATCTTTCACATCATGGTACATCTTGGTGGAGCCTGGGTGGATATTGTACAGTGTATAGTGTGCCTCTTGCATGATTTCATTTCTCAGATTGTCCACATTGGGCACACATATCCTAGAACCTTACACAAGAGCGCCATCATTGGCAAATCCAAACTCACCACCTTCACCTTACTGTACTCTTTCTATGATCTTCATCAATCATTGGTCTCTGTGCTGGGAAACTCTAACTCTGTCTCGCAAGTCTGGCCTCACTGAAAAATGAGCCAACATTACCCCCTCATCTGAAAGATCTAGGATTAAACCTTGATCCATCAACTCATGTACTTCCTGAATCAGCGGTCTCTTCTCTGCTGAAATATGCACCAAGTTGCCAGAAGATTTTCTGCTCAAAGCATCAGCTACTACATTGGCCTTCCCAGGGTGGTACTGGATGGTGCAATCATAGTCCTTCAGAAGCTCCATCCATCTCCTCTGTCTCAAGTTTAAATCCCTCTGTTGGAAGATGTACTTCAAACTCTTGTGGTCGATGTATATCTCGCACACTTCACCATACAGGTAGTGTCTCCAGATTTTTAGTGCAAAGACTACAGCCGCCATTTCTAAATCATGGGTGGGGTAGTTTTGCTCATGCCTCTTCAGCTGTCTTGAAGCATAAGCCACTACTTTTCCATTCTGCATCAAAACACACCCTAAGCCAACCCTGGAGGCGTCACAGTACACGGTATATCCTTCACCACTCATCAGTAGTGTCAACACCGGAGTGGTGGTTAGACACTTCTTAAACTTCTAGAAACTCTCCTAACAGTCATCTATCCAAATGAATGGAACATTCTTCCGGGTTAACTTAGTTAGGGGAGCCGCTATCCTGGAAAAATCTTGCACAAAACGCCTATAGTAGCCAGCTAGACCCAGAAAACTTCCAAATCAGTGACTGTTGTAGGCTTAAGCCAATCAGTTACAGCCTCAATTTTCTTAGGATCCACTTGAATGCCTTCACTAGAAACCACGTGTCCCAAGAATGAGATGCTTTCTAGCCAAAATTCACATTTTGAAAATTTGGCATATAGCTGGTGCTCCCTCAAAGTCTGCAACACCATCCTCAAATGCCACACGTGCTCTTCCTCAGTCTGAGAGTATACCAAAATGTCATCTATGAATATGATGACAAAACGGTCCAAAAATGGCTTGAACACCCTGTTCATCAAGTCCATGAAGGCTGCTGGTGCTTTAGTGAGTCCAAAAGACATCACCAAGAACTCATAATGACCATATCTTGTCCTGAATGCTGTTTTGGACACATCCTCATTCTTGATTCTCAACTGATGGTAGCCTGATCACAGGTCTATCTTGGAAAAGAATCTAGCTCCTTGGAGCTGATCAAACAGATCATCGATCCAAGGAAGTGGATACTTATTCTTCACAGTCACCTTGTTCAGCTGTCTATAGTCAATACACAACCTCAATGACCCATCTTTCTTTCTTTCAAATAGCACAAGAGCGCCCACGGGTGAAGTGCTCGGACGTATAAAACCCTTGTCCAAAAGCTCCTGTAGTTGCTCCTTTAGCTCTTTCAATTCTGCTGGTACCATCCTATAAGGTGGCATTGATATGGGGTTTGTACCCGGAACAACATCAATGCAGAACTCTATTTCCCTTCCTGGTGGCAACCCTAGAAGCTCCTCAGGGAAGACATCCATGAATTCTCTAACAACAGGAACATTTTCCATGTTGACACCTTCTACAGATGTATCTCTCACCAATGCCAAATACCCTTGACATCCACGCCTCAATATTTTTCTAGCACTAATTGCTGACACCAAATTATATGGAGCCACGCTCCTGTCACCATCAAAACTAATCTCTTCCACACCAGGTATGTGGAAATACAATTTTTTTATTCCTGCAATCTAAAGTGGCATAACGAGTTGCCAGCCAATCCATTCCCAAGATTACATCGAAATCCATTACTGGTAGAGGAACAAAGTCTGCTAGGAGGATCTTTCCATCCACTACTACTGGGCTACCCAGAAAAACCATATCTACATCTATGTTGTCACTAAGTGGGGTAGCTACAGACAAAGGGTATTCTAAAGTGGTAGGGTTTCTACCCAATCTCATGGCAAACACAGGGGAGACAAATGAGTGCGTAGCACCCGGATCTATTAAAACACGAGCCTCATAGGAACAAACCAGAAGAATACCTACCACAACTGCATTGGAAGCCTGAGCATCCTGGTGGGTCAGGGTGAAAACCCGAGCTTGACCTCTACCCTGGGTGGCAGAACCCTGATACTGACTTCTACCTCCTGATTTGCCTCCAAATCCACGTCCCCCTTGACCTCGGACCTATTGGCCACTGAACTGACTACCTGCCATGCCGAAAGCACTAGGATATAACTGACGAGGAACATTTGCAACAGAACTTTGTGATCCCATCTATGGCTCGCTGAACACGGGGCATTCCCTAGCAAAGTGACCTGGTTGGCCACACCTGAAGCATACTCCCGAACCCATCATACAAGGTCCTGAATGTCCTTTTCCACACTGTGCACAAGGCGCCAAGGAGGATCCTGAACTGTTGTACCCAGAACTGTTGTACCCCGAACTGTGACCACTGCTGAATCAGTACCCTGGTCTGAATCCTTGAGATTTGTGTCTAAAACCACTCCTCTTATTCTTACTTCTTCCTCTGTAATTAGTTTGGCCACCACTATCCATAGTACCCATGTGGGGAACACCTGAAGAACCCTCTGCTCTATTTTTCTTTGCCCTTTCACTGTCATCCACAGCATAGCTAATCTCTATCTATCTTGCTCGATCAACTACCACATCAAAAGACTGATCAGACATCATGGCCAGGTTTGCATACCTCCTGTCAAGCCCCTTTAGGAATCTCTTCACTTTTATAGTTTCTGTAGCTACTGCTGTAGGGGCATACCTGCTCAATTCCAGAAATTCTGTAGCATATTCATCTATAGACCTGCCATTCTGTCTTAAGGCCTCAAAGGCCCACTGCTTTTGATCTCTGAAACTTTCTGGTACAAACCGATTGATGAATAGTTCCATAAACTGAGTCCACGACAAACCCTCCATCCGAGGTAATATGTAGTCATTCATCCATTGTCTAGGTATAGGCCCCATGACATGTTGTATACACTCTATAAGTTTTCTATCAGTCAACTGTAACTCTGTTCCTGCTTGTCTACAGGAATCCAAAAACCGATATGCATCGTCTGACACATCATAAGTACCAGGCACCAACTTCTTGAAATTGATTATCTGTTTGTAAGGTTCCCCTCTTGGTGCGGTGGACTGCTGCTGCTGTGGAGGGTGGACCATATACTATGCTATCATATCGATGGTTCTCTGTAACCCGACTAGAGTAGTTGCCATGGGGCCCATGGGACCCTGTGCCATAAAAGACGGATCCTAAATTGGTGGCAGCTGCACTTCTACTTGAGCAGTTCTAGGCCTCCTACCCAGCCTCCTTGGGGCAGGCGCCTTATCCTGTGCTGACATCTCGTCAGGCACATCTGGTTCTGGTGTAGTGGCAGCTCTCCTGCTTCTACGCATTTTCTTGAAATTCAGCAGCATTAGCCCACAAAATTCAAAACTGCACATTACACAGCTCTATAGACTCATATTTACACGCAATATATGAAGCAGAGACTAGAAGCAAAGATGACAATGCAAGATGAATGTGGACCCTATGTTCCGCATGTGACTCCTAATAGACTCTTCCTAATACTTTAGACAATTATTCCCTATGAATCTGGAGCCTAAGCTCTGATACCACATTTGTCATGACCCAACCTATGGGCCGGACCGGCACTAGGACCTGGGCTAACCTAGAGCCCCTGAGGCCCGTAGTAAGCCTAACTATTCCTTAACCTAACTCTAAGGCCCATTGGGCCCAATTTTAAAAATTCAACCGGACAGAGTCTGGCCATAGAATGGACCTTTCAACGGAGAGTTTTTGACTCACCTGACCTGTAAACACAATATATAATCAATTGGGGAGCTCAGCTCACCCTCCACATACTCAAATGTCATGCAAATAAATGGGAGCTCAGCTCCCTCATCTAGTCCATCAACAAGCATAAAATAATAAGTTTACAGGTCCAAAATAACAATTTATATCACAGACCCAAATCAAATAATTATTTCTAACACATACGGAAATTCTAAGAGTTAACAGGTTTATACAAAAATAAATAAAAGACCTGCGAGGGAGAAAAGCAGATTAACCTCAAAAAATCCTCCTGTGACCTGGAAAAATATTGAATAGGAGTGAGCGTTCGACTTAGAGAGTAAAATATCAATTTTAACCATAATCTCTATAACTATCTAATGCTAATGCACTCTGTAGAGTGAAATGTAACATCAGCAATAAATTCACATCATAACAGCAAAAAGATAATTTGGAGCACTCACATACCCAGTAATATCAATCATAATATATAGGAGCTGATCCCCTATACAGCTCTCTTATATCCAACCTGTGCCAGCGAAGAACTCAGCTCGGACTTCCACTTAATAACCAAATCGGGGTCCCAGTGAAGAACTCAAGCCGTGTCTACCCTAAAGGACCGGGTCCCAGCGAAGATCTCAAGCTGTGTCTACCCGTCCTATCCATAGTCAACACCACATTACACGCACACCAACGCATGCACACTACTTCAAATTACCACAACAATATCCATGGCACTTTAACAGTTATGAATGCAACATAAATTGTGCCTAGAGTTTAACTACATAGATATATGCATATAAGTGATACATGGGCATACTTGAATATATAATAATATCGAAATTACAATTAAAATTAATATTTTACTCACAGACTTGACAGCAATCACTGTGGCGGCTGGGCGGAGGAAGAAGACTGTCCCGGCTCACCTGACAATTTTATTATAATTATTTAATAAATTTGACTCAATACAAACTAAGAAAAGACCAAATACGTCCTAAGTCGTGCCGAAAATCCGCAGAGTCTCCCCTATACCTAGGATCTACCCAACCTGCAAAAGGGCTCAAAACGCACTTCTATATTCACCAACCATACACTCACAACTCAATCATATCACACAGCCCCTCCTGGGCCCATCCAAACAGTCATCAATCACAATATGTAAATTTACAGTTTAGTCTTTATAATTGATCATTTTTGCAAAAACTGCCCAAATAAGCCCTAAAAATTCTAAAACTTTGCCCCGTGGTCTTAGCAATATTATTAGCCTATTGCAAAAAGAATCATAATTTTCTGAGCTACCACGAATATTTTATGGATTTTTAATCCCATTTAAGCACTAGAAAATTATGAAAAGGTAAAGTTCGGGTTTACCTATGTCGATTTCGACTTCGGGGACGCGCTCGAGATGTCTGACAATGGTGGGATAGCCAAAATCTCGATCCAATTCGGAGACTTTTTCGGTAATCGGTCTGTCTGACCGGAAATTCATAGACAAACAACTGTCGAATTTCCGCGAATTGAAGATACCTACACGAAGCCCATAACACGGGGGTTAGTACATAAATTTTACGAAATTTTCTAAGCTCATTTAATGCTCGAAAAAACACTATGAAGTTCCGTGGGACCCACCGAGAAACGGTGTCAGAAAAATTTGAAATTTATATCGCCACGAAGCTCTCAACGAGTGGAGCGCTCTGGTACTCTCGGTTTTCTCGTGGGGTTCACGGTTTGCGAAAAATGGACTAAAACTTCTGGGGCAAAAATTGGACAAACCGCTCTATGGATTTCGGTGTTCTTGGTGTCTATGGAAAGCTCTCGACGAGTAGATGGGTTTAGACACAAGACCCAGCCCAATCGGTGGCCGGATCGATCGGATTTCAGCCGAGAAGACAAAGGGTCGCGCGCTGTGCGTCGCATCGCTTCGTGCGACGCTTGCTAGCGTTTTAGGCGGCGGCCGGCAAACTAGGGTGGCTGGGGAGGCGCGCCAGCAGGCTGGGGTGGCTGGGGAGGCGGCTGGCCGGCGAGAGGAGGTGAGAGGAGAGAGAAAACGGGAGAGAGAGAGGAAGGAGAACGCGCGCGGGAGAGGAGAAGAAGAAGAAAAGGTGCCGGCCCGATTCGGCCGGTCCGATCCGGCCTAGTTCGATTCGGCCGGTTCGATTCAAGATACAAAATTTTAAATTTTTTACTCTGCCTTGGGACTGAAAATGAAGTCCAAAAATTCTGAAAAAATTCTAGAAAACTCAGAAAAATTCATAGACTCCAAATATATTTTTAGTTTTGCCACGTGGTCTTTAAATTAATTTTTAAAAATCATCAAAGTTTATATTTTCAAAAAATCGAACCTGATTTCTAAAATCCAAAAAATTTCAAATAATTTCCTAAAATTCAAATAAAATAAAATATCAATATTTACCCAAAAAATAATAAATTTAAAAATTAGGGGTGTTACAATAAAAATATTTTCTTAGGGAAAAAAAATTATTTTCTAGTCTTTTGCATTTGAAGTATTTGGAAAAATTTATAAAAAAAATATTTTTAAGAAAATAACTTTATTTTTCTTAAATTTTTTTTCGAATTTTGATAAATTTATTAAAAAAAATAAAGACCTTGAAAAGAAAATATAAGTTTAGGTGTATATATATAATTTTCAATATCACAATCAAATAAAGAAAATTAAAATATTTTCTCAGAATATAATTTTTACATGCAAATTATTTTTTTTGAAACAAATGAAGCTTAAGTAAAGCTATATCTATTGATTTGTATTGATGACTGTGTTATTGTTATAGGGTGTCCCCTGGAAATCATTTGTCTTCCTGAATAGGCGAAAAAAGAAATTGGAGGAGTATACACAAGTAAAAATATTTTATTATTAGGATTCAAGTGGGAATTTTAGGCCTTCTAATGATACAATACAAGTGTACAACTACTGGAACCAAATGTTGATATCAAGGACAACAAAGAAAGATTTATCAAGTTAATTATTTCTTCATTTGCAATTTGTGGAATTTTGCATGTCAATTTTTATAATGGAATCATGTAAGGGTTGCATTTTTTTTTTTTAATTTAATGTTCAAGACTAACATATAACATGTATAAAATTTAAATCATAACTAATGATGAAATCTTATAAGATTGTTAGTAGTACAACAAAACAATTTCATTTCTTGGACAACTTTTTTTTTTTAATTCAAAATAATATCATGCTATTTTACACTTTAACGCTATAAGTATAAATATTATTATAATATGACTTGAATTTTGAATATATTTTAATAAGTTAGATTTATAATTTGACTTGAAAAGTCCATAATTATAGTACAAGTTGAATAAATTTTTTGTGAAGTTTGCGGTAGTAGCAAAGCCCACTACTAAATTCATTGAGGGCTAATATTGTACGTTTCACCTATTTCAATTTATTATGGGAGTCTGAGTAAATATATTGAAATTAGAATTTAAAAGGTTCTGAGAGAAAATGTAACTTTTTTTTCACCGTAATAAAAATATGTTCTTTTGCGAATAATTTCTGGACATAAATTTTATAGTTGAATCACACAAATATTATGACATTATTATTATTATTATATTCTATGTGTAATTATATATATATATATATATATATATATATATATATATATATATATACAAACTTTAGTCTTTTTACAATTATAACCAAAACTTTTTTGAAAGGAACTGAATTGAATTTGACAAAATCATGGTAAATTACAACATAGTCTATGAAGTTTTATATGATTAATAAAATAGTTCATTTATTTAAAGATTATATTGAAATATTATTTATTTATTATATAAAATATATTTATAATATAAAATATATTTTACGTTTATTTTTAAATGAAATTTTATACTAAAAAATTAATTTTATTTATTGAAATATATTTTAATATAATAAACAATTCAAAAATTATATAATAATAAAATAATCACACTTTAATTTTTTTTTTCAATTTCCAATTATGCAAAGTAATTACATTAGAGTAAAACAACCATTAAAGTTATTGACTGAATATAGGTCATACAATCAATCGTAAAAAAGATTCACAATTTTGTAAATAAAAATAGCACTAAATCTTTCTAAAATCATATTAATTTCTTATTGGTTTCGAAAGATTAATATACTTGATAATAAACTGATGAGTAGAAAAAAAATTTTTTTAAAAATTATACAAGTGATTATTTTATTATTACTTTATTATTATGTAATTTTTGAATTGTTTATTATATTAAAATATATTTTAATCAATAAAAATATTTTTTAGTAAAAAATTTCAATTAATAATGTAACACCCCAAAATTTTAAATTTTATTATTTTATGAGTATTATTGATATTTTAATTTTATTTAAATTTTAAGAAATTATTTGAGATTTTTCGGATTTTAAAAATCGAGTTCGATTTTTCGAAAATATAAACTTTGATGATTTTTAAAAATTAATTTAAAGACCACGTGCCAAAACTAAAAATATATTTGGAGTCTACAAATTTTTCTGAGTTTTCTTAAATTTTTTCGAAATTTTTGGACCTCGTTTTCAGTCCCGAGGCAGAGTAAAAATTTAAAATTTTGTATCCTGAATCGAACCGGCTGAATCGAATCGGACCGGATCGGACCGGTCGAATCGGACCGGTCTTCTTCTTTTTCTTCCCCCTCCCTGCGCGAGTCCGACCCCTCTCCCTTTCTCTCTCTTTTTCTCTCTCCTCCCTCCTCCCCTTGCCGCGCCGCCGCCTTCCCTGCCACCCCAGCTCGCCGGCGCGCCGCCTCAGCCCTCCCCCACTGCCGGCCACCGCCTGGAACGCCGGAAAATGGCTCCAGAAGCGACGCGCAGCGCGCTCGCGACCTTTTGTCTTCCCGACCAAAATTCGGCCGATCCGGCCACCAATCGGACCGGGTCTTGTGTCTAAATTAATCTACTCGTTGAGAGCTTTTCATAGACACCAAGAACACCGAAATCCATCGAGCGGTTTGTCCAATTTTTACCCATGAAGTTTTAGCCCATTTTGACTTTCGGGCTAGATTTCTCGCAAACCGTGAACTCCACGAGAAAACCGAGAGTACCAGAGCGCTCCACTCGTCGAGAGCTTCTCGGGGATATAAATTTCAAAATTTTCCGACACCGTTTTTCGGTGGGTCGCACGGAACTTCGCAGTATTTTTCTGAGCATTAAATGAGCTTAGAAAATTATGAAAATTTTATATACTAACCCCCGTGTTGTGGGCTTCGTGTAGGTATCCTCAATTCGTGGAAATTCGACAGTTGATCAGGTTTGTGAATTTCCGGCCAGACAAACCAGTTACCGGAAAAGTCTCCGAATTGGACCGAGGTTTTGGCTACCCCCCCATTGTTAGATGTCCCGAGCGCGTCCCCAGAGTCAGAATCAGCAAAGGTAAACCCGAACCTTACTTTTTCGTAATTTTCTAGTACTCAAATAGGATTAAAAATCCATAAAATATTCGTGGTAGCTCAGAAAATTTTGATTCTTTTTGCAATAGCCTAGTAATATTGCTAAGGACCGCGGGGCAAAGTTTTAGAATTTTTAGAGCTTATTTGGGCAGTTTTTGCAAAAATGATCAATTATAAGGACTAAATTGAAATTTTACATATTGTGATGGATGACTGATTTGATGGGCCCAGGAGGGGCTGTGTGATGTGATTGAGTTGTGGATATATGGATTTGTGAATATAAAAGTGTGTTTTGAGCCCTTTTTGCAGGTTGGGTAGGTCCTAGGTATAGAGGAGACTCTGCTGAATTTTCGGCACGACTTAGGACGTATTTGGTCTTTTCTTGATTTGTATTGAGTCATTTGTATTAAATAATTGTAATGTAATTGTCAGGTGAGTCGTGATAGCCTTCTTCCTCCGCCCAGCCGCCACAGTGACCGTTGTCAAGTCTGTGAGTAAAATATTAATTTTAATTGTAATTTCACTATTATTATATGTTCAAGCATGCCCATGCATCACTTATATGCATATATCTATGTAGATAAACTTTAGGCACGATTTATGTTGCATTCATAACTGTGAAAGTGCCATGTATGTTATTGTGGTAATTTGGAGCAGTGTGCATGCGTTGGCATGCGTGTGATGTGGTGTGGACTATGGATAGGACGGGTAGACACGGCTTGAGATCTTCACTAGGACCCGGTCCTTCGGGGTAGACACGGCTTGAGTTCTTCGCTGGGACCCTGATTTGGTTATTAAGTGGAAGTCCGAGCTGAGTTCTTCGCTGGCACAGTTGGAATTAAGAGAGCTGTATAGGGATCAGCTCCCATATATTATGATTGATATTATTGGGTGTGTGAGTGCTCCAAATTATATTTTTGATGTTATGATGTGAAGTTATTGCTGGTGTTGCATTTCACTCCACATGGTGCATTAGTTTTAGATAGTTATAGAGATTATGGTTAAAATTGATATTTTACTCTCTGAGTCGAACGCTCACTCCTGTTCAATATTTTTTTCAGGCTACAGGAGGATTTTATTGTGGTTAACCTGCTTTTCTCCTTCGCGGGTTGTTTATCAATATTTGTGTAATTTTATTTACTCCTAGAATTTCCGCATGTGTTAGAAGTATTTATTTGATTTCAGTCTGTAATATTATTACCATGTTGGACCTGTAAACGTATAATGATATGCATGTTTGATGGACTGGATGAGGGAGCTGAGCTCCCATATGTTTTTATGATGATATGAGTATGTGGAGGGTGAGCTGAGCTTCCCAATTGAGTATTTATTGTGTTTACAGGTCGGGTAAGTCAAAAACTCCCCGTTGGTAGGTCCATTTTATGGCCGGACTCTGTCCGGTTGATTTCTTGAAATTGGGCCCAAATGGGCCTTAGAGTTGGGTAGTGAATAATTAGGCTTACTACGGGCCTCGGGGGTTTTAGGCTGGCCCAGGTCCTAGTGCCGGTCCGGCCCATAGGTTGGGTCGTGACAAATAATGAATGTATAATATATTTTATATTATAAATGAAAAAATATTTAAATATAAAATTTAAATTAATAGACTATTTTGTGAACCAAATAAGACTTTAAGGAACATATTATAATTTACTATTTTTCTATTTAAATTAATAAAATTATCATATATACATTTTATCCTATTTTTCTAAATCAAATAACATATTCACAAATAAAGTACATAACAGTATTTTTTTTACAATAATATAAATTTAAAAATTTTAAATATAAGACATATTATAAAAAAAATCATTTCAATCTATTATTTTTAAGTTATTATACTTTTAATTATATTTTTCCTACCTTCAATTTCACAGCATAATATATAATTTTCACTAATAATAATTTTTATTTTTACATTTTTACTAATACAAACTTTTTGCCATACTACTAAATCTATTACACATAATAAATAATACATATATAGATTTTATCCTATTTCCCTAAATCTAATAATATATTGACAATTATGCTACATAATTTAATTTTTTAATAATATTAATTTATCTCATTTTATTTTAAATATTGTAAAAAATAACAAATTATTTTTCTTAAAAAATATATATTTCTTTATCCACATTTCACCTAGTTACTTTTACCAAATAATATAATACACAGTACAAAAAAAACCTAAACATTTTTTTGAACTTATTCTTCTTTTAATATTTTTTCATTATTTACAACTTAAAAAACTGCATTTCACATTAATTTCATCCTATTTTTTTCCCTCTAAAAATTCTAAATATATATTCAAATTATTAATAATTTATTTTTTTCCCTATTTTCAACTATTTTTTTTACCTTCTTTACACATAAATTTATACCCTAAACCTAATAATTTTTTCTAACTTAAATTTTACAGCATAATATTTAAATTTCACTACTAATATTTTTTCATTTTTACTAATACAAATTATTAACCACATTATTATAATTATTACTTAATATTTTATTTCATTATTAAATTTTAAAAAAAATATCTAACTAATTCAAAAATTATCACTATACATAAATAATACACACACACACACACACACTGCACGTACCTTTGAAAATGGGAGAGAATCGGTGCATAAAATGAAAGGAAGAAGGAGGAGTATATATAGAGCGTGGGAGATGCTACTATAAGTAGAGTCTATCTGCAATGTTGATGGACAGGACGGGGTGGACGTAATAGGATATGAGATATGATTACACGTGTTGCCTTGGAAAGGGTATGTTGGCAGCTGAAGCTGCCATGGGCAGCGCCCAGCTGCCCATTTCTGCCAGTTTTTTTTTTCTACGCTAGACTCTTTTTTTTTTTTTTTTTTTTTTTTTCAGTTTTACTTTTGCATTTCATACCTATACTTGGTTCTGCATGTCATGCAAAACGAGATGTACTTGGTTCTGCATGTCATGCTAAACGAGGTGTATTTGGTTCACGCTAGAAAATGTCACTTGGTCGCTACTTATAGTAGCACCTAGCTGGGGAAATTTTTTTTCCTATTTTCATTGCTTTTTTTTTTTTACTTTTTTACCACTTTTTTCTTTTTTCTGTTTACTTCAGCAACTCTTTCACACTAAACGAGAAGAATCTAGTAGGCCCTGTAGTCGTTACCTAACGTAGCACCTACCTACAACAGACTTTTTTATTATTATTTTTTTTCTGTTTTCATGATTATTTTTTGTCTTGGTCAAAGCGACAGCGTGGGTCACTACTTAGAGTAGCGTCCTGCATTTTCAATTAATTTTTTTTTTTTCATTTCAATCCACATAAATTAAGGTAATTTCATTTGAGCTCATAGATGCTGGTCATAATTGAGTCTTCCTCTCTCTCTTTGCTAACTCATCAACTTTTACCCCCTTTTGGTAAATAATCAACAACCCACCCCCTTTTGGTAATTTAATTTTTCATTATCACCCTCTTGGTAATTTCCCCTTGTGCCTCACTCCAAATTTCCATATCCATAAAGACCGAGTTCTAGTGAGACTTGCTCAAGCTGCGACTACCCATCCAGTCCATATTCATCATATGCCATATATATCTATACATAATATACACACACCCCTAAATTATCCTCAGGGTGACAAACACAAGTAAATATTAATAAATAGATATGCAACAATAAGAGTGCTCTTAATTTATTTAACTAAGCATGTAAATATATTTATAAAATGCATGAACATGGCAAAAATATATAAATAATATTGAAATTACAAAATATAATCAATATCCAACTCACAGTGCAATCCAATGCTTATTGATTCTGCTCAGAAGAAGAAAATAATTGATTTGAATCACCTAAGCAAATATACTAAAGAACTGTTAAGAATATACTAACAATAATTAATTAAATAAATAAAAGACTTCTTAGATTCGTGCCAAAAATTCAGCAGAGTGTCCTCTATACCTAAGACTTAACCTCCCTGCAAGAAAACACAATTTATATCTCAACAACCCAAAGACCTCAGACCCACAATATAACATAATACAATGCCCATTCGGGGCCTCCTAGAACAACCTAAACTAGTGTCATTGCTCAACTTCAGCTCAAGGGTCTAAAATTTATTATTGTCCAAAAATATCCTATTTACTTTCAAAAATTCTATAAATATTCATGGAGGTCTTTAATAATATTATCTTAATATTACAATTAAAATTATTGTATTTCATATACTCATGAATATTTTATTAATTATCGAACTATAGCTCAACTTAAGGCAAAAATAGTGAATTTGCATTCAGAGTTACCTACGCTAATTCTAACACTTAGAACTCGTCCGGGGTATCTAAAAATAGTAGGAACGACTATAATGTCAACCTACTTCTGAGGTGAGTTCTGGAGCCCGAGTGTCCAAACTAAAATTGCAGTCTTGGGCGTCAATGGAATTTATCTGAAAGGAAAGGACCTGCATTAAGCCCACAATATAAGGAGTTAGAAAAAATTTTTTGTTTAATCCAAAAGATGATTTTAAAGACCCAAAATCTCACCAGTAAGCTAGTGGGTCTTGAAAATTTTTTAGTATCAAAAAGTTCTTGAATTGGTATCCTTTCAAAGCTCTCGAAGTGTACAATGCGCTGATATACTCGGATTTTTGAAAAAAAATTCGGTTTGAGAGAAATTAGTTTAGAAGTTAAAATGGGCTAAAATTTCTGAAGCTCGATTTGCGCAAACTGAGAAACGATACTACACAAACTTGGAATCTACATGATGCCTATGAAGAGGAGAGGGGGACTGCTGTCCCCTTTTTTAAACTTTTGAGTTTTTTTTTTATTATTTAAAAGCAAAACTATAAATTAATCTATAAACTTTCTAAATTTATAAATTAATCTATAAACTTTCTAAATTTTCTCAAATAAGTCCAAAAATTCTTTTCAACTAAGTCCAATTCTAATTTAATACATTTAAAATTAAGTAATGAAAACAATAATAATAATAATAACACAAATAATAATAATAATAATAATTATATTAAATTTGAAATATCTAAAACATAAAATTGTAGAATTTCACAATCAAAGAAATTTTAATTAAAAGTTAGAAAATTAAATTTTAAGACTTTAAAAAAATAATATCATGAAATATATTTATTTAATAAAGTAATACTATAATAATTTAATTTATAAATTATTTATTTTTAAAAATTTTTAAGATTATTACAATAAAGCTTAAATTTGGGTGGATGATACAATAAAGATTTTACTTAGGCCTATTACCCAGTTCACTATTTCTATTCATGAAATGCTAATTGTGGAATTAATTATCATTACAATAATAATTTTCAAATAAAAATAAAAACTAAAAAGTAAAACGATAATACCCTAAAATCTGAAATGCAACAATAGGAGAGAAGAAGAAAAGAAAAATATCCAAGTTGCTTATCTTTCCTAATCCCTTGATTTGGTCAAAGCCTTCCTAAAATACAACCAATAACATCAACGCCCACATGAAATAAAAAGCACCTATATACTTCTCCATCTCCATCTCCATCGTTTGGTGTTTGCTACATCTACAAAGCTCATCTAAGATACTTCAACTGTTACGCTTTGTATAGAGTACATAAAGTTGGAAGTTGATGAAAGCAGCAATTTTGGAAGCCTGGACGTGTTTACATGAGGAAATTAAAAGACACCCTATTAAAAAAAAATAAAAATAATAATATACATATATATATGTAATTAAAAATTGAAAAGTATATTATAGAACTGAAAGGTGGGACTATGTCTAATTTAACTTAGTATAATGATTAACAGCATATCACTTGACTAGCAAGTATCAGATTTGATTTTCAACTCCTCTAATTTTTATATGAAAATGATTGTAATATAATTTAATATATTTATGATTAAAATTATTAAAAAATAAAAAATAATAATTATTAAATTATACATATGTATATTTAAAAAAGTAATATATATAAAATTAAAATTTTATTCGAATTTATACAGTTTTAATATAATTTTTAATTAGATTTAGAATCAAATTAAAATAATAATATGAATTTTTTTAATAAAAAATAATAGTAAATAAAATATATATATATATATATTAATTTCGATATAATTCGATACTGTTGTTGATTCGGCTGTCAGTCATTTCTTAAAATTGTGACCTGATTACCAGCTTTGACTTAAAACACAAACATAGAACAGCAGAGTCGCCTGTGGTTGGTTGGAGATGAATTTGACCACATGCATAAAATTAGCAAGATATAAATATTGTGGGCCCCACTCAGTCTCAGCATTTCCATTTCATTGGCTAATTATTAAGGATAACAAGGGCACTGAAAAAATAAAATTTTCACTTTAAGAAAAAATAAACTTTTTTTATAATATAGAAATGATATGGATAATAAATCTCACGTAATTATATGTATATACGCCGATTATGCCTAATATTTTCTCCCTTTCGTTAGCCGAAATCTAAAATTTCATTCTTGTGCGTTAAGTCCATCTCATCGTCCCAATATCTCTACCTCTCCCAATTCCAAAAGCTTCTCAAATGCTACCCATAAACCCTACCTATCTCTTCTTCCCCTCAAATCCCTCTCCTCTCCTCCCTCTACCCTCCACAGCCACCAACTCTCGCCGCTGCTATGCAGCCGGCGACTTTGGAGTAGGACCCACATTCCCCAGGTGGTTCCACTTCACATCCGCTGCTGTCGATGCTGGCAGTATTCGAATTGGCCAGGACTCTGACGGAGCTACTTCTGCGCCGGTAGACGGCTCCTCCACCTCACCTCAGAGGGTGGGAGTTGGAGGTAGTGGCAGCAGCGGTAGTATTAGGGCGAATGCAAGAGAAAAGAAGTGGTCGAGAAACCGGGAGAGCTATTTGGCTGATAATGAAGACGCTCTTCCTCTCCCGATGACTTTCCCTGATTCTAAACCTGTCCCTCCTGAGGAGATTGACAAACGGCTACGATGCGATCCCGAAGTTCAGGTAAAATTTCTATTTTGATTAATTGCTGTTGCCCTTGATAAATGTAGACTTGGGAAATAAGATCTTCAACTACAAGATGAAACGATTAAATTGGCTCGGAATTGGACTGGTTCAACCTGGAACAGAAGCTAGTTCAGGAAGTGGTATTATATGCTTCATTGAAACAATTCAAGAATTAGCATTGGTTGTTCTAACTCTGGCTTGGCATATTGGTTGAGTATATGAGGCTTCTTATTATTTACAACAATGTGCTATGATGGTCTTATTAATGTTGTTCTGAATCTAATTTCTGGAAATGCAGGATTGTAAGGAAGTGGTTTATGAGTGGACAGGAAAGTGCAGAAGCTGCCAAGGTTCAGGATTTGTTAGCTATTATAATAAAAGAGGGAAAGAGACTATTTGCAAGTGTGTACCTTGCCTTGGCATTGGTATATTTCTTTTTCCTTCAAATTTTGAATTTCAGTATATAAATAAGAAGAAATGCAAGAGCTAATGGGATTTGCATTGCCCTTGATCGGATTATATTATATCATTTGGTTGGCAAAACATGCAAGGTTGTACGTGTCTATCATCACATATATGTTTTCGCAACACTATGCATTGCGGCTCTCATTGTTTGTTTCTTGAGATTATATATATATATATACTGATGCAGAGTGCAAGCTTGTGCATTTCTTATAGTTTTTTCAGGAGTATAAGTAAACTACGCACCTCATATGATAGCTATGGATCCATTATGGTGAAGTTAGATTTATTGGAAGATGGTGGTCTGTCCTTGATACCCTGTAGATTCTCATGGCATTGGATTAAACTAAGTTTGAAACAGCTCAAGTAAAGGCACATAATAGATACATCTAATTGCCAAGCATATGGGAGTTGGCTAAAAGCCATCAGTGCTCAGGTTGATATGAAGTTTCTGATTCAATAGAAAGGAATTTGCTAATCCTTGTGGTATTGAGTTGAGTTCAGTCTGAAACAACTTGATTCAAAGCCACATGACTGACAAACCTAAATTGCCAAGCATATGGAAGTTCATTAAAAATTTGAGGTTGATTTGAAGTTCTGCTTTTAATAGAATTTGCTGAATAATTTTTTTTTTCAATGTGTCTCTGGAAATGGACTTCTAATACTCTTTCTGCATTTCAATCCAAGGATACTTTGAATCTGATTCTTCCCTTCGCACGCAACTTCTTAAAGACCATTTTCAACCCTTCTTTATGGTCAATTATTATCTCTATTCATTGTGATGAATCCTGGCATTAATCTGTTGAATGGTATAAAGTGTATAAATAATAGCCCTGGCTGCTCTTCTAATATTCTCTGGTTCAGCAAACAATCCATCCAGATTGAGGAATGCAGAAGTTCTACACATTCACAATAAGTTTGGCTATGAATATGATAGCATAACTCAAGAAACATAGTTAAAGTTCCAACAATATTAAATTCAATAAAAGTGAAAAGTTTTCTGGAGGTACTCTTTTCTCGTAATGACGAGCTGCATAAATTTTGTGGAGACCTTCATTCCCCTGGAGTTATTTCTATCAAGGCACATTGCAGTTGCTTTGCCATTGCATTTCATAGAAATCATCATTGTGGATGTTTATTTACACTTTCAATATGGAGTGCTGGCTAAGCTTTACTCATTGGAATGAAACTATTCTGTGGAGGCGTGTAGGATGAAAAGAGAAGAAGAAAAGAAAAGAAAAATCTCTTTAGTATCTGTTTGTTGTTTTTGGATGTGCACGTGGTTTGTGAAGTTTAGGGATGAGAAATGTTTGACAATTAGTTTTGCATGCTCTCCTTAAGTGATTAAGAAGCTGAAGAAGAATAAGAATATTTTGCAATGCAAAAAGAGATTACAAAGAATGTTTCAAAAGTAGATTTAGGGAATATTAAGGTATAAACAAGCTTCGCAGATTCCCCAAGACTATCCTTTTTTTTTTCCCCTGGTGCAGAGTTACACTAGTGATTATATCCCTTTTGGCATGTACTTTTCCTCCAGTTATTATTACATTACTTCGCAACTTTTTTTGGGAGAATTATATTAATTTCCATCATGAGCATCTGTTTGTTTTTCAAGCAATAGACTCCGAGTTTTTATTTCCCTCTTGCTCATTGTGGTTTCAAAGTACAGTTGGGGTTGATATTTTTATTTCTGTTCTTGCAGGATATGTGCAGAAAATAACAGCTCGCAAGGACATTGGTGTAATGGAGGACTTGGATAATGGAAAGCCTCCCTGAGCCAAGGGAGTTTTTCCATTTCAGGGAGTATACCTAACAATAACTTTTATGAGTAGTATTTTTTGCTTCTTCCTTGTGAATTGACCCTTTACATTTATAGAGAATAAAAGTGGCATCCTCAAAAGCAGAATTTCCCTTTACATTTATAGAGAATAAAAGTGGCATCCTCAAAAGCAGAATTTGGACTAGTGACTCAGAATTTATTCTTTGCTTGTATTCCTCTTATCTTCTGGAACCACAGCTTTGTTCTTCCTTATCCTTATGTATGCATTCAGAATCTTTTGTTCAACGGCTAGCAAGTTGCTTAAGGAATAAAAGTTAACTTTCTTTATCAGACCTTAAATATAGAATAAACTTTTGAGTTATTAAGCAGGATATCAAGTTAGAAGTCATCTATCTGCTGTTCTATTGTTGAAGGTTCAGTAACATTTTGTATCTTTAAGCTTCTAACTGCTGTGAGAAAAAAAAAGACTCCATCACAGAAATGCCGAATGTTAGCTTTCTAGAGTTCCAGTACAAGCTTTCAAGAAATAAGCTTCTGCGAAGGCCATCCCGATTGTTCTCTTCCTGGGACAGACAAGGCTCTGGTGCTCTACCCTCTTTCCAGCCAAATTTGAGCGAGTTGAGGCGGGTTTTCAATAAATTTGATTCAAACAAAGATGGCAAAATTTCTCAGCAGGAGTACAAGGCCATACTAAGAGCTCTGGGACAGGAAAAAATGATAGGAGAAGTGCCAAAGTTTTTCCAGGTGGTTGATTTGGATGGAGATGGATTTATCGACTTCAAAGAGTTTGTTGAAGCGCAGAAGAAAGGAGGAAGCATTAATATGACAGACATTCAGAGTGCTTTTCAAGCATTCGACATAAATGGAGACGGTAAGATAACTGCTGAGGAAGTTATGGAAGTCTTGAGGAGGCTTGGTGAACGATGCAGCTTAGTGGATTGCCAGAAAATGGTCAGGGCAGTTGATGCTGATGGTGATGGTATGGTTGATATGGATGAGTTTACAACCATGATGACACAAACTTTGATTAATCATGATTAAGTGAGTCTACGTTTATATGAAGGCTTATTTTATTTGTAATCCTGAGTGACATGTTTAAGAATTCTGCATTTGATGCATGTGTATACAGGAGGGAATCTACTAACCATGTGTGTTTATAAATCATAATAACATTTTTCCTTTTATTCTTTTTCTTTTCTCCGTTTCTTCTTCTTGTTTTCCTTTTTAAGGCTAACACATAATCCTTCGTAATATATCACTTGCATATGTATATTAAAGTAAAAGTGAATTAAGAATTTGTTTAAAGCACTTCAAAAATTAATTGAAAATATACAGTAATTCTAAGGGCACTGGATATTTTTCTTCCTCCCTTTCTCCTTTTATTGAAATGTAAATCCAACTAGTCGAGATCAATCATTATCTTTCACTCTATCCCTTATCTCGGACGTCTTCGAGAATAAACCAAGGGAGGAAAGAAAATAGAAGGAATTATCCAACCAGTCAAGCTCGGTCATATATAAATATATATACTGTCCCATTTCTCTTGCACATCTATGAGAAGAAATAAAGCAAGGAAAAAAAAAAAGCAAACAAACAGAGAGAACTTCTATTGAAACCCAAATTCAATCAGCCGATATTAGTCATATTCTGCATTGCTTTGTGGTTAGGTATATAGCAATTCAGAGTTGCTCGTTGGACGTCATTGATATGGTATGGAAGCTTCTCTGGGCGCTCTGGAGAACTCGAGATGACGTGCTTTAGAATAACAATCATTCCCAACTAGTTCAGCTTGTAATTGAGTCCTCTTTCTTGACTCAATGGAAGCAGCACAATGTGTAGACCATTGTCTGGGACTCTGGTGGTATGGAGGGTGATGGGCATGTGGTTTGGAAAAGCCCTCCAGTAGACATTTTGAAATGTAAGTCAGATGCTGCTTTGTTTCATTACCGCCATCAACTTGGTGCAGGGTCGGTGCTTGGGACTGTAAGGGACAGATGAATGTCATCAATGATACATAAACTTTGGGGTGAGTAATAACATGCTACATAATTTTAATTTTTTAATTTAAAACCTCACAAACAATCGTGAAAGTAACTTAACACTTCATATTACCTACAGTCGGTTTAAATGTAATTTGCTGACCTGGCCAATCAAGGTGGGATATTTACTTTTCTTTTTCCTTTTCTCTTTTCTTCAATGTGAATTCTCCCCTCTCTCGCTCTCATCTCTGTTTTCTCTTTCTTACATGCATAGCGGCTTTTTCATCCTCATGTAAATTCTCTCTTCTCTCAAGATCTTTTTCACTGCGCTTCTTGAATCCCATATCACCATCTGACGTGGTCTTGAATAAAAGAGAAAAAAAAAAAAAAAAATTAAAACACTTGTTTCCTTGCAGAAAACTCTGAAGAAAAAGAAAGGACCCACATCAATGTGTTTTCCATCTAGACTCCAGCAAGTTTTAGCTTCGATTCTCTTGATTTTTCATTCCTTTGTCAACATCTAAAAATTTTAAGGTTTACATATATATATATATATATATATATATGGAGAATTTGTACTTTTAGTCTAATTGTCTAAGTGAGAGAGAGTGTTTCATCTCGAAATATTTTTTTAATAAGTGATAGATGGATGGTTGGGCTCTTGAATAGAGAGAAAAGATTGGGGGTAGATTACCATAATATATTGAAAGAGAACAAGAATTTCACAGATGATGATCTAAAGAAGTCATATGGGAAATTGGCAATGACCTGGCATCCAGACGAGAATCGCACCAACAGAACAAAGTAGATTTTTGAGGCCTATGAGGCATTTTTTCTTCTTAACCAATTTAATTTTCTCCTCTCCCAGGTAATCAATTCTTTCTTTTTCCCCCCTTTTCTTCCATGAAGATATCTAGAAAGAAATGAGAGGGCAAAAGTGCTCTGGGCTGGGTAATAATGTGGGGTTTAAAGTTATTTTTTCTGTTATTTGGGAGGTTTTCCATATTGTTAACAACTTCAAAGTTCATACACCATGAGTGAAATTTATCTTGAGAGACAACTTATTCATGTTTGTCAGACTATTATTTTTGGTCAATTCAATCCTAAGATTGTTGAGGCTTTATCCTTGTGCAAGGCTTTCAACTGGACTAAGAGCCATGTGCACCAATGCATTATTTTTGAAATAGATTCTTTGGTTTTGGTTCAGGCTCTAAAGGAACCAAGTTTTAGAGGTTTCTTGTTTTGGTGCCGTTGTTCAAAATTCTTTATCTCGATTAAAAGAGTATTTGCAGTGCTCTGTTGTCTTTGTGAAAAGATCATCGACTATTTCCTCCCATCTGGTAGCAAGGACAACTAATTCTTATCTCGTCTTTAAGAGTGGGGTTTTGTCCCTTCTATTTTATTTTATTTTATTTCTGATTTCATGATTCTTTTGGTACTTAATGAAAGTTTATTTTTTCCTAAAAAAGAAAATTCTCACTTCTAAGAAAACCATCTCTTTCTTATCTCTAAAATAGCCACCAATTAATTAATTTAAATTATTTTTAGGCCTTCTAATTTAATTAAATTAATAAAATTAAAAGTTTTAACTAAAATTAACATAAAAGTTTGATTTTTTTTTGCCATTCAATAATTGTTTTTTAAATTTTAAATATTGTTTTATTTTAAAAGATTATTCAAATGAGTCCAATTTGACAGAATTAACTAGTGCCGAGAAATAAAAGTGTCTCAATTATTTTAAAGAAATTACTCTTTTTTTCGTTGCTATTGTTTTTGATCCTAGGGTTAAATTAAATAGGTTATATGATATGTTGATTAAATATAATACATGCGTAAGATTAGTGGTAGATGTTGTAAAAATTTTTGGGCAAAATATTTATAACATTTATCATAATTATTTAGCAACACGTTCTATGATTAGTACACAATCCATATCATCACCAAGGGTAAGTAGCATATCAACGCTTAGGAGGCTTAGAAATCATGTGGTGTAAGCATTAGTCAGTTTTAACTAAAGAACCAAATTGAACAGATTTAATTTATTTTTTGGTCTGATCAATTCGGTTTTCATAATCATTTTTAAAAAATTTCATTTTTGGGTTTGGCTTGGTTAGGTTAATTTAGTAAAAACTAGAACTAACTAAACCGAACCGATGTTCACAGTATGCTATGTCATTTTTAAGTTTCCATGTATATGATGCCTTCATTTTTGTGAATCCCTCAACTTTTATGCATCTCTCATGTCTCTTGCTATGTCTCCCATCATCCAAGCTCTTGTTCTCCTCCATTAATGGATTGTGTGAGCATCCACTGACTCCTTTGCATCAACGAATTGTGTAATAACCTGTTGTCCTCGTCTATGGAAAACCTTATCAACCATTGCTTTTGGACAGAGGTGGGTTTTGTAGATTTGTAGAACTTGTTATCCTCCTCCATTAACGATTTAAGAATGATTTTTAAAATTTAAGTGTTTTGTAGATTTGTATGTTTGAGTCCTATAATTGTTAGGTTTTGCATTTGTGGATTGTTAGAATTTACTTATTATTTATTGATTTTGAGTTGTGATGATTTGGTTTTTGAGTAATTTTCCTTTTCATTGCGTGATTATGTGTTGTGTGTTGATGAATTGATGATTAGGGAAGTTTCTATAAGGAATTCTCAGAGTTTAGCTCTGCAATGGTGAGACTGGAGAGAGTGCATTAGAACTAATCTATTGAATCAAATAGATTTTTTTGATTCAGTTTGATTTAGTTTTACTATTAGTTTAGTTTGGTTTATAAAAATATACTATTTGGTTATTTAGTTTTTATGGTTCAGTTTAGTTTGAAAACCGAATTGAATAATTACACGCCCTACATGTTGCTGCAAAGACACAAAAAACCGTGAGGTATGTCTGGTCTCTTTAAATTATATTTATATTTATTAACTTCTGTAAAATTTGAAAACTATGATATTTTCTTTTGATCCTTAAATAGTGGAAAAACATGAGACTAATTTTCCAATGTTTGCAAGATTTGCAAAAGAAATGCTAGTTACTCTTCTATCAACAGTGGCAGTAGAGCAAATATTTAGTGCTAGGGGAAATATTAGATGAGACTCGCTCTGAACTGAACCCCGAATCATTTGAAGTACAAACTTGCATTTACAATTGGACTGAAGCTATAAGTCTCCAACAAGAAAATATTGTGAAGCACAAATGACAATTTAACAAGTCAAGACAAATCAAATACAAATGAAGATTAAGGCATGAGGAAATTAATTACAAAATTAAAAAGGTACGCGAATTATTATAGTTTTGGTTCCTTTAAGCCCCAAGAGAATGCATAGGCAACTTAATTATTCAATAATTAAGTTCAAGCCCAATTTTCCTTATATATATATATATATATATATAGCAAATTCAATATCTATATCAAAATCGAAAGTATAAAATATTGATATTGAATTTGCCTTCAAATGGAATATTAATCAACTAGGATTGAAATAGTGTGGAACTAAACCTTTAAGGTTCAACCCCAATTTAGCTTAAAAGGTGAATCAAAACTTACACCTAGATTTACTAGAGGCATAAAGAGGGAAGGGCTATGTGAACTTAAATAAAAGAGTGACAGTTTGTGTAATACTCATTACTTGCGCTAATTAGAATTGGTACCATGAGACAAAACATTCCCTAGAGTCCTAATTGATGGAAAGATCTAAAGAAGTGCAGTGTCAAGAGAAAATAATTAAAAAGGGAGGTTTAACTATAAAATGCCTACCCAGAAACCTTAGGCCACTGAAGGTTACAGCTTCAGTTACCAAAGTTCCCTAGAGCTGGGTATAAAACTTAAAGATCTAGAGGCTTTCAATAGCCTTTCCTCCCTCTTCATGACCCTTCTCCCCTCTTTCTTTGGTTTCTTACTCTTTACAGCCCAAAACTCCCTACCTTAGCTCCCAAATGAAGGAGAATCACTCCAAGCCTTTAAAAATGATAGATACACCCTTGTCTCTCCCTTCTCAAGAGACTTGAAGAAGGAATGAGAAACTCCTCTCCGTAGAAGCTCTAGCTAAGTGAGGTAAGCCTCATTGTCCTTCCTCTTAGTTTATTTAATGTTTTAAAATTAATATTTTGTAAATCTCTAGTTTACAATTTTAAGTTTGTTTTAGGGTTTAGTTTAACATAGAGATTTAGGTTGTTTAATAAGGATTTTATTTGTTTAAAGTATGAAGCGATAAAGTAGACTTAAAACAATAACATTAAGACTTAAGGTGGAGATTTAAGAGTGTAAAACCTAAGTTTTTGGACTGTGGACGAATTCTGAAAATTTCAAGATTCAACAATCAAAACATAAATGTTCGACAGTTGAATAATGTAAACAATTAAGTAAACAGTGCATGGCACCTTTAACATATCTATCCTTCTATGGTTGAAAGTAGTTTTGCCAGTAAAATTGTAATTTTTACAATTTTGTTTAAACCTTAATTATATACCCTTTCAAACCCTTCCTGTAGACATGAAAAATTAGGATATTAAGGAAGTAAAGTCAAGAAGTCAAAGAATTGTCTAGCAGTACATGAGGTAGTGGATTTCAACAACTAAAGGTGAGTAGGTAGTGCAGTCCAACAACTAAAGATGAGTAGAACCTACTTTAAGTGTTTTTAAATAATTTTCTTTAAATAAATGTTTAAATCATTTTATGCATGATCATGCATCATGACAAGTTATTTTGAGCTATATATGCATATCATATATGTTAGAACTTTATTGCATAAATCATGAACATGCTATAATATTATTTGTGATGTGTTTATAGTTCACGGACAACCCACTAGTTTCCAATAGGAAAGAAAATGAATGAAAAGACATGCATGCAAATGAGCTCATTTTGTAAGTGATGTAAGGATGCTAGGTAAGGCAATTTTATATCTCTAGCATCATTAAAATGATATGAATAATAAAGAGGAATTTTTGAGGAGCTCTCACAGAGGGTCAGGCACATTGGATATGATACATGATATGTTATTGGATGGAGGAACCACTTGTGACATGAACTATCTTGTTTGATTTGTTTGTGCTATGAAAACCCATGTGTATGTTACATTAGCATGTGCTTGGTTTACTTTATTTAAAAATGTACTTTCTTTCCTAAGTAGACTTTTACTCATTGAGTAACCAGCTCATTCCCTTTCTTTTGTCTCCCTTTTCAGTAGCTAGAGTTAAAGATGGAGTTAGCATAATCAGATTATGAGTTTTTGAAGTTGTTAACTCAATAAAACTTAAAAAGATATATGTAAATTTTATGGAACTTCTTTGGTGACATGTAATTTTGTAAATGATTTGTTGTGCTTGCAATCTCATATTTTATGATGTTAAATAAGTTATTTTCCTTGATTTATATCATTTAAAATATTTTATGACTTAAATGGGCCCCATGAAGATTTAAGAATGCATGTATAGGCTTGCTACAAGTTCTAGTTGCTTACTTGTTCTCTAGTGTTGATAAGGGTCTTGGATTTGGGTCATCATAGTTTGATCCAAAGGAAGAGAGAAGGGCTATATAACTTGAATGAATGGCAGAGTGATGAAAAAATTTGAGATTTTGTATAGATATAGTGGTGTATTATTAAAATAATGTAAAACAAATAAAAAAAATTAACCAATATAATATGAAGTTGAAGCAATTTACTAAAATAATGTGGTGTGTTAGGAAAAACCAATGTAACTAATCATCTACCCACACATTGCGTAATAATAATTTATATTTTTTATTGAACTTAAATTAAGTTAACTTCAGCTGATTAAATTATTTATTTTCCTTTATATTGATAAAAAATCCCACTTTGATAGGCATTTTCTTTAGCATTTTCTCTCTGCAACGATGGGACAACTTGCTTATGAAAATGCCAATTAAAGTGACGTTCTCTTAAGCATTTTTTGGACTTATATGACACATAAGAGGCAACAATTTTATTGCACAAGAAAATACCAAAGTGGTGGTTTCTTGCGATGTCATGCAAATTAATATTTAAAATTAATGTTATGTTTAAGTAAATTTAATATAAATATTTGTTATGATATAAATGTTAGAAAGAAAAATAAAATATGACAATAATATTTTTGATAATTTTCATTAATATACATTGTAAATAATTTTTGTTGTAATTATTGAAAGGTTAAAAATAGATGTACAAAATTCTAAGTTGTGTTAAAAAAAAAATAAAACAAAAAATTATTTGGTTTTGAAAATAGGAGGGAGATTTGTCATAAAAGTGCCTACCTATATTTGTTTTTTATGCTTTAAAATCCTATTTCTTAGTAATGTTTTATGTATTGATGATGCCTCGATGAAAAAGGCCCATTTCAAGTTGTTATGTAAGGTATATTAATGGAATGTAATCAAAGTAGAATAAAATTTAATATATAATATTATTTTATTAAGTATTCTTTGAATTTAAAATTATCAATATTAAATTAATGATAGTGGTTGCAGTGATTGGTGTTTGAGTGGTGGTGGTAGTGGTAGGATAGTGGTGATAAGGTGGGGGAGGTTGTAGTGGTATTGTTGACCATAAATTAAATAATTCAAATTATGTAATCATTATTACGTTTATTTTTATATGTAGTGATTATTATGTTACTTGAAGTGTAATTGACTACATTATGTAATTTTTATTTCATTAGATTAACTTTTTTGTATTACTAAATAAAAGTAATTAAATAGGTAATATAATTATGATTACATTACACCTTTAATTATGCTGTATCAAACATAATCTCATTTCATTTTAGTGTTCACCGTTAGGGGTGAGCATTATTCGATTCAAACTAAAAAATCGAACCGAACTGACTCAATTTAGAAATTCAGTTTGTTTAGATTGAAAATTTGATTCACTTTAGTTCAGTTAAGTTCGGTTTTAAGGTGAAAATTTTCAGAAAACTAAATTGAACTAATTAAATAAAAAGGTGTGTTTTTAAAGCATCACTAAGTCACCTTTGCTCTGGTGGTTAAGAGCATTACAAACCAGACAGGTGTAGTGTTCAATACTTACCACCATCATTTTATTTTCTTACAGCTTTTAAATAAAATCCTACCCATTCATTGTGGATGATCTCAACCGTTGAAGTAAAAGTATATATTTAACTTTAAAAACACAAATCCTAGCCTCCTCTCCTACACTCAATTCTCTCTCTCTCTTCTTCTTCTTTTTTTTCTTTTCCCTTCAAGAAAGGAATTGCCCTTGCAAAGTGAAAATCGAGAATACAATTATTTTTTTAAACCCAATTTTTGTGCTTCACTTTTGCAAAGTTTTTTCTTTTCCTCTCGATTCCTGTCTTTCCATCTCCATCTGTTTCTTTTCTTTTCCAGATTATAATTATTTTTTTTAACAAAGTTAAAACTATGTTGTGGATCTGTTGATGAAATTGGAGACTTGGCTTGGTGTCTTCGACTTTATCAGTGAATATCAAGCCGCTGGAGAGATCCACTATCATCTTGTTGTTTGATTTTCACTTCATGTCAATTGCAATAACATGCAGTGGATGATGTTCAGTGAAATGGATTTAGGTTATAGCCTTTCTCAATGAAGATAATTTGTAAATCAGTGATTTAGTATTTGTTTCCAATTTTAATTTGTTTATAAAATGATATTTATTTCTAATTACTAATGAAATTTGTTTAATTTGCTAAATTTTTGCTTTGTATTTTGTTAAATTTTCTATATCGAGAGTTGATTTGAGAATTGAATTGGTTGCTATATTTTGTTGAATCTTTCTCTATGAATTGAAGATTGGGAATGGAGAAAATGAGGGTGAATCTGTAACACCCTTCTCTCACCTACAGTGTAGCCGAGTAAGGCGTGCTACATTCGGTACCGAAGCACCCTATCCTGTCTTATCATTTACAATATTAATTTAATATCCGTTTAATTTTATTATCTCACTTGTAGAAATTTTTTTTTATCCTACTTCATTTTTATGGAGACCCAGATAGAGTCCCCTCTGTTCTATTAGTGCATGGTAGGTTTCATGGTACCTGTTAAAACAATTTATATCCATTTCATCTATTCATTCATCATATCACTTCTCATGCTCATATCAATTTCAAGAAAATAAATTACATTTCATTCATATAAAGTTTACATATACAATAATTTACAATTTATATACAATCTAAAATTATTTACATCATTTAATTACATACAATACTAAAATGCAAAATCTAATATGTACATAAGCGCTACCAAAAATAACTGATGAGGTGACAACCCACACGGTAGCAGATCTAGTCTAAGTCCGGTCTAGGCCTTACTGCTGCTACTGCTCTCCAGTACCTGCGCGTGGTAAGAACCAATGCGCTAAGAATAACGCTTAGTGGTGCATAAATAAGGAAAAAAAATAACTAAACAATTTAAATAATTATTTCACGTATAACCTTATAAATAAAATATCAATTTTCATGTATTTAAAATCTTTTACATGTTTTCTAGAACTTTGGAAGTAAATAAACTAATAGGGATCTTTTCTGTACATATACCTTATATTTAGTCTTATAAAATTCATATTAATGATTTTCTCATGTACTTATTTATATTTAAGGCTTATTGCTTTTATCTGTGCCCAAGTAACCTATGACAGACTATAAAGACTGGATACATGGGAGTATACTAGTTTGACATCTGTATGTCTACCCAATATACAACGGTCATATCAGGCACAAGGCTAGCGGACAGGCATAAGTCAGTAATAATGAAAATTGGCACTATGGCTATCGAGCAGGCATAAAGCCAGTAGAACAATCATCTTAGACATATGTTGTCCGTCAATGATTATTTCTATGTGCAGTATTATAATATGTAGTCCCTAATTGGTATACCAATCTATCCAAGCTATATAAATGAGTCTAGGTATACTTTGGGCAAAATAATGTTATTTCATACCTATAGTTTCATTAATTCATGTCATTTTTATTCTTAACAAAGTATTATATTTTATTTCATATCATATGCTAAGTTATTTTATGAACCTTTCTCAAGGTTCAGAATTTGGCAGTTTCTAGAGTCTTTCTTTGTCTAAGTAATTGATCATGTTATAGTCATTTTTAGGCCTAAGGTTCTTCATAGAAATTGTTACCCTATGTTTTATAGTTACTTAGAAATTTTTACTACAAATTTTCAAGTTTTGTAGAATTAATTATGGCCAAATCACTGTCCTGAACTCATGTACCCTATTCTACCAAGATTCATGTTCAGGTCAGAAACTTTGACTCCCATTTTAGGGTTCTTATGTTCATAATTTGAAGACCAAGTCTAAAAAAAAGTTGGACCCCTATTTCTTAGGGTTCCAGATCAGTATGGCTTATCCTAATTAGAGCTTCCTAGTGGGAGATATGGCTAAATGAGTGTTCTGGGGTCAAATGATCACTTAGGAAATTTCCAGAATTCATATACTAACTTAACGTAATAAATTGGCCCAGTTCCCTTAATATCTGGATTCTGATCAAATGACCAATTTTGTAGATCTATGTCTTATAGAAGTTTTTCTACTGGTTTGTATTGAATTTGGGTTTTTGTAGCCAAGTTATGGCCATTTTGCCAAAACTGATCGGTGAGCTTTAGTCTAGGAAATTCTGGGCAGAATGGTGCAGGTTAGTGGTATCCTAACTTGAGTCAATAATTTCATTTGGTTAGAGACATTTATGGGTTTGGTGTTCTTAATGAAAGTTGTACTCCTATGTCTAATCTTACTAATGGTATAAAATTCAAGTCATTGGACCTGTCTAGAGAGAGTTATGGCCAAATGAACATGTACTATTCATTTGGTCATTTTTTCTGGGTTCAGTGTTTGAATACTCGGATTGGGACAGTAAATTGACCAAGATTTTGGCAAAATTGGGGCAGGGTTTCTTCATGAAAAACACCTCCAATTGTCCTCACACCAATTGGAGTCACACAACTTTAGTTATAACTCAAACAAGACACTGGACTCATAGGTCTAAATTTCATGCATAAGAGAAGCACTCCCAATATTCCATCCTCCTTACTCCCAACTACAATTTATCATTCATAACACTTCAATGATAAAAAAATAGTCTCAACAAGATCAATCTCAAGCCATAACACCAAGGTACCAAAATTAATTCAAACCCTAACTCAAAATTTCTCAAATATTCAAATCCTACTTCTCACACATCAATTTATGTTCAAAGTCTCATAATCACCATCAAAGCCACCCATAAACATCTTTAATTACATCAAAACTCATCAAACACTTTCCTAATTCATGGCTGCCAAAAATGGAAGTGGCTCATATGTGGATATTTTCTTTCAATTCTTTCAAATTCTAAGTCAATTCATGCTTCTAACATGAAATCTAAAGAGAAATTAAAGAATAGTAGCACTAACCTTTTTGAGCAGAATTTTCCCAAGCTTAAACTTTACTTTCTTTCTTTTTCTAGGCTGCCAAACACTCTCCCAAGAGGAATTGACAAGGTTTAATGAAGGAAACTTAGGGTTTAGTGGTAGGAATTCAAGGTTATGGAGAGAGAAATGAAAGAAATTGTAATGGAGGTAGAGAGAGGGAAGAAGTCGACTGGAATTTGGGGAAGAAGAAGGCAGATTGGCCTTTCATTTTTAACCTATTTTATCTCTTTTTAATTTGGTTATAAAGGGTGTGTTGTAATATGATTGGTGGAGGGCATTATATTAACATCATTATGATGTCATAATTTGGGATTTAAGTCATTTTCTTTTTTTCTTTTCTATTTATTTTCAATAAATTTTTTAGCAATATTTATTCATATTTTATGTCATAATAATAATTTATTTAATTGGATAAGTTAGCTAAAAATTATCTCTAAAGACGAAATGACCAAAATGCCATTCGTTTTGCTTAATAGACTAAAATTGTCTGTACCGATCTAAATTTTTTTTTTAAAAAATTTTTCTTGGCATTCTAATGTCATTGAAACCTCAATGACTCTTCTTTGAAGTCTCAAAAATTATTTCACTGGGTTTTCTTTGGGTTTAGGGCTACTATTTATTTTTATAGCAACTTCCCGTTAGGTCACCCATCACTGAGGCACCGACTCATTTTACTCATTTGCAATTCACTTCTTTTAATTTTTCTTAATTTTATTTAGTCTTTATTCAGCCAATTTATGCCTCCTCACTCTAGTTGGAGTGTAGTTCCAGTCATCCTGACTGTCCGGATAGACATTAGTCATCGGAACAGTAGAATGTACGGACTACCTAAAGTGAGGGCATTACAAAATCTGTGAAAGAAAATAAAATAGAGGTTATGAAATCAAGAAGAAGAATCGAATTTTCAAACCGAACTAAACCGATTTATTTCAATTTGATTCGGTTCGATTCTTTACATAATTCAGTTCTATTCGATTTTTATTTTTTATAAAATTTGATTTTCAGTTCATTCGATTCAATTTTAACCGAATGCTTACCCCCTATTCACCTTGCTGGTTATGAGTACATGCTGGTTTTGAGTACAAGATTAAGATAAATGCTCCACGTCTTCATTATCTTGAGCTTAGAGGCGCTACATAGGATGATAATTATGTGAATTTTTCATCCTCCCTAGGTGAGGCATATATCTTTGATAGATGTGTTTGTGGGCTTTTTAAAGGAATCTCCCAAGTTAGGCATTTAATACTGAACGGTGATGTGATGTTGGTATGCTTAATTGACTTTTTAAATTGCATTCCTAATTGTTTTGATAATTATTTCCTATATATGGTGTAATTGATTATTCTGTCATTTGAGTTTTTCTATTATAGTCTTTAAACATCATTATTGTATACGGTTAACAAAGTTTTTCACATTATTATTATTATTATTATTATTATTATTATTATTATTATTATTATTATTATTATTATTATTATTATGTAATTTTTAAAATATAATTTATTAAAATAAAATTATAATTTTCTCTCTACCTCTTACCCACAATCTATATTTCAAAATTAAAAAAAAAAATTTAATTTTGTTAAAAATTTAACTTAAAATTTCATAAATTTAAAGATAATTTCTATTTGCACCAAAAATAATCTAATCAGCTCATTAATTATTTTAGGCCCATGATTAATTAAATTAATTTTTTTTAAAATTAATTTAATTTTGTTATATTAATTTAATTATGAGGCTTGAATTAAATAATTAGATATTATTTTTGGGTCATTATTAGAAGGGAGTTATAAGGAGTTAATCAACTACAAGAAGTTACCAGGTCATGAGCAAGTTGTCAACAATTAAGAAAACAAGTGTGAGGGAGTTACAAGAAGACGTGAGACGTAAGCAAAAATTAGTTTTGAAACCTTCACAGAATCAGTTAGGTACTACTATAAATATGCTCTGTTGTGTAATGTTAAAACCCCAACTACTCAATCAATCAATAATAATAGACTCCAACAATCTATTTATCTTTAATTTTATCTATCTTTTATTTTTCTAACCTTGCATTTATTTTCCAACTCTTGTACTTGAATTTCTAGCAATTGATACAATTTTTGGTTACTTTAATTGTTCATTTGAAGTGAGATGTTGATGAAACTGTGTTCAGTCTAGTTAGGTTCCCACAACCGTTTGAGAGAAGTCAAAAGAGTGCACAACTAATACACTTAGTATCTGACACGCTTACAATTCCTAAACTATTAGCCAGCCAAATTATTTTCTAAAGAAATAATTTTTGGCACACCCAGTGGGATGAAGGTCCCATTTTACCATTTGATAGCATTATTTTTGCAGGGAACACTATGCCTACAAAAACCAGAAGCAAAGAAACCACTAGGCTTAGGATGTGGAGGGAAGTTTTACTGAAATTGGTCCAAACGTGCAAATTCCGCTCATGGTGGAACACTTTGAAAGGCAACCATCGCAGGGAGAAGAAGTGTTGAATCCAGATGCAATAAAGTCTATACTTACCTTGCCTGCTAACCCAATCCAGGCGTGGGGTAGAGCAGTTCACAATATTTTTGATATGGAAAAACTAGCATCTACCATCACGAATGCTTTGATAAAAAACATTAATTCATGGGTGGAGAAATCTCATCAATTAGATGCACTATTTATTTATGCAAAATATAACATTCCAATTTTTTTCTTACTTCCTGATGGCCAGGTTCCTAGGCTAGAGGAGTTCGACTCGACATCTAGGAGTGCCAGGGATATCGGAGGGCAGTCTTTGCCATGACTTCCCTAAGCAAACATCGAGGAAAGCCGAATTCAGATTGAAGAAAGGTACTAGCCACCCCACAGAGGGATGAGTAGATGGCAGGACAACCTAGAACACCAGTGCAAGTTAGTTGCCCCAACGGCAGAATAGGTGCTTCTATGAAAATTATTAGAAACACTAACCCTACGATTATTTAAGCAGTTATGATACAAAAATTATTATAGGTCCTCAGACAGCTCCAGTGCCTCCACCACTAGCCTTTGGCTTGAGGGGTAATAGTCATAAAGGAACTAATGTCCCTATGGTGCAAGTGTAGCAACCAATTGCACCAGGTCCCTAGGTACTGATACCCATGGTTCAGGTTCTAGCAGTCCCAGTCGCACCACAGGTGAACATCAATGTAGTCAAGGATGCTATTCAGGAGCTGTATGGATAGGACCTTCGGTATATTGACCACCTAGAATTCCACAAGCCATATCCTAACGCCATTGATAGGGAGAACCCATATCCGATAGGGTATCATATCATTCAATGTTTTTTCAAGAGAAGATGGGCAGTCAACTTTGGAGCATGTAGTAAGGGTCACAGTACAAAGTGGAGAATTAGCAATTTATGAAAACTTTGCCAGTTACAAATTAAGACTATTCCAAATTCACTCACTAGAATCACTTTCACCTCGTATTCAACTCTCCCAAGAAACTTTAATTTTTTTCTTGGTAGGAAATGGAGAGGCTATTTCATACTCAACTCTTTTGGGTTGAACTAAAAGTATGCATAGCTGAGCTTTCCAGAATGACCCAGAGGAGTGGAGAGTCAGCAGATGCTTTCATTGCACTGTTCAAAAAGATAAAGAATAGGTGCAAGGTGTTCCTGCCTAAAACTAAATATGTCAAAATGGCCCAGAGGGGGCTAAACATCAAGTTTTGGAAGAAGTTCTAGGGTATGGAGTTCAGAGACTTCTACTAGTTGGATGCTAAAGTCGCAGAATATGAAGAATTTTTAATGGAAGAATTGAATTAGAAGAGGATAGCTATGGGTACATTTTACCAGGAGGTAAGTAATCATGAATTTACTGTAGCTGATTTGGTTACTATCGATACCTATATATGTCTTGCTTTAGATACACCTATTAAGGTGGTTCACCAGAGGAAGACTCAGATGACTTTAGCCACACCTCCTTAGTATGCCTTCAACACCAATAAGACTAAGGAGATATTTGATTTCTTACTGAAAGAAAGGTTTATTAATCTCCCTCCTAATCATAAGTTTCCAATCAAAGAGGAAATGAGAGGGAGAGACTACTGTAAGTATCACGATTCCTAGAATCATAATATGAATAACTATTGGGCCTTTAGGGTAATCATCTAGGATTGCATCAATAAGGGGGTCCTAAAATTCCCCAAAAAGAAAGACTTTATGTTGATTGATGAGGATTCTTTTCCTCTAGTGGCATCTATCAGTATAGCCATAGTTGATCTTGAGGAGTCATCAACGAATTAAGAAAGTTATAGGTACAAACTAAGGTGATTAAAAAATCTAAAGGCCTATCTCAGGGGTTTTCAACTTATGGAGCCTTTCCTTAAGTTCCTAAGAGGCTACTTAGGAGGCAGGCATGATATGCCACACCACCTGAAAGAAGCCCCAGGGAGGCATAAAGAAGATCTTACAATAAACCCAATTGGGGAACTGGCCACTATCTTGGCCATTTCCTGAGGAAGGTTGAACCTGCTACACCTGTGGCATCAACAGTGAAGTTTCAGAGCAGCCAGCCCAGGTTTGTAGCACCACTTAGCTAAATAAACAGTGGTAATTGGTATGCCATCCCAAATTTCCATAACCATTAACCCAGACATAGAAGAGGAGGCTCCAGAGGCAAATGGCTATGGAAAAAAGATAGGAAGAAGAGCAGAAGGTTCAGCCCCAATAAAAAAGCAAGTTCAACTAGAAAGCAATCGAAGACTCAGAATCTTTGGGGAGTTCAAAAGAAATAACCGCTCAAAAGAAAGAAGGTAAAGCTTTACTTACTGATTGTGATGTTGCTTACTTAATTTTGCCTGCTACTTTTCAGAAGGTAATAGCAGAAGTACCTGAGGAAATGCAAGGAACAGTAGATCCTTTCGATGCTGACTTATATAGTGGGGATGCTATCCAGTACACTAATCCAGAGAAGCCAAAGAAAATTATGATTGATAAACCATTAAGGCTAATGACCAAACATTTGTGGCCCCTGTATATCATAGCACATCTCAATGGCTGACCCACCTCTAGGGTACTCATTGACAATGAGTAGACAGTAAACATAATGCTGCTCAAAATGTTGCTGATGCTAGGGAAGTCAAAGGAGTACCTTATTACCACTGATGTCTTAGTGTTTGCATTCACTGGAGAGGTATCTAAGACTCTCGGGGTCCTTCCAGTAGAGGCAACTATGGGTAGTAAGTTTTTCACCACTGCTTTCTTTGTGGTTCATTCCACTATAAATTATTAAGCACTTTTAAGAAGAAACTAGATGCACACAAATTGGTGTGTTCTGTCATCACTTTGCTAGTTTTTGTTATTTTGGAAAAGGAATGATGTGGAAGTCATATGGGCACAATCCATATATAGCCCTTTCCAATGTAGTGGAGGGCTAACACTATGATGATGACATAAGCCTGATCTAGTTTTTGAAAAAGAAACCTCACCAGAAGGCTCGGGGGGTAGTAGCCTATAACTCCCGTGATAGAAATCATGTCTTCTGTGAAAAGTCTGCCATGACAACCGAGCTCACTGTTCCTGAATAAGGGACATAGAATGTAGAAATGGGAAATCTAATAAAAGAATTTGACACTGCACTTGCAATCGTACTTTACAAATGGCTAAAGGTAGAGCCCATGGTAGAGGAGCTCTATGATGAGTGAAAAATATACGCAAAGAGAAATGAAAGTAGTTGTAGTTGCCACAACCAGAATTCAAGTACAATAATTCCTTGATGAGATAGAGTAGAAGGAACTCTAGTGACAAAAGGTGTTGAGGTCATTTACGAAGAGGAACTAGAGGAGGATGGCCCAGAGGAGATACAATTTCAGGACCTGGAACTTGCACCTATAAAACTAGATGACGTATTGACCAGAGTTCATGACCCTCTACGGGAGGTCAATCTTAGCTCCCCTAGTGAGCCTTGGGTAACTTATACAGTTCTTTGTTAAGGAGTGATTTGAAATAAAAAATAATTTGGCTATTGGATGATTATAAAGATTTCTTTGCATGGAATTATGATAAGATACCAGGCTTACAGTGGAGCTTGGTCGAGCACAAATTACCCATTAAAAGCCAGATTACATACTGCATCGACAGGCACCTAGAAGGATGTGAAGGGAGATAGTCTTGAAGGTGAAGGAAGAAATTGAGAAACTATTAAAAGTAGGTTTTATTAGTCCAACCACGTACAGTCAATAGCTTTCTAATATTGTACCAGTTGTTAAGAAAAATGGGAAATTGCGTGTGTGTATTGATTTCAAAGCTTTGAATGCCACAACCCTGAAGGACACGTACGTAATGCTAATAACAAACATGTTGGTCGATGCCATTGCCAAAAATGAACTATCGTCCTTCCTTGATAGTTTCTCTAGCTACAATAAAATCTTTATCACATTAGAGGATGTGTATAAGACCACCTTCAGGTGTCCCAGTTCCATCAAAACATTTGAATGGCTAGTCATGCCTTTTGAGTTAAAAAATATTGGTGCTACATACCAGAGGGCTATGAATGCCATTTTTCATGACATGCTTGGACACTTCATGGAGGTTTATATCAATCACCTGAAGCACCTGAGGAAGAGTTTCCTGAGGATGAGACATCATCAGCTAAAAATCAATCCCTTCAAGTGCGTGTTCGGGGTGAAAGCCGAGAACTTCCTAGAATTTTTGATACATTAGAGAGGGATTGATATTGATCTAAATAAAACCAAAGTGATTCAAGAAGCTAAGCCACCTCAAATCAAGAAATAGTTGCAGAGGTTCTTGGGGTAAGTAAATTATTCAAGGAGATTCATCTCTAACCTTATAGGAAAGGAATAAGAGTTTTCAGATCTTCTGAGGCTTAGGCAAGAAAATGAGTTTAAGTAGGAGAAAAAGCACCAGCGGACTTTTGATAAAATCAAAGACTATCTCACTAGGCCATCGGTTTTGGTTTCGCCTTGGGGAGGTGTTCACTTAAACTCTATTTTGACTCTATCAGTTGTCTGTTAGTAGGAGATAACTATACAGGTCATGAACACATGGTGTAACACCCTGCTGTAGGCATCTCCGTAAATTCTACTATTCCGGTGACTAACTTCTATCCGGATGGTTGGGATGTCTGGAACTACCCTTAAATTTAAGTAAGAAGTCATAATTTAAGTTATTAAAGATCAAGCAAGGTTGAAGAAAAAAATAAAGAAAGTGGAATAAAAATCAGTTAAATGAGCATAAGTCCCGGTGATGGGTAACTCCACTGAGAAGTAATTATGGGTTTGGTTGCTACTACAGTTCCTATAGGATCTTGTAAGATTCTTAATTAAGGCTTAATTGGAGTATCACTATGAATTAGTAAGTCAAAGAGATGAAAAGAAATAAGTTCAAATAAGTAGAGTAAAAACTAAAGTGAAAAATGGAGATTAGGGACTTTTCGGGTATTATGGAAAAGATGAACAGAAACCCGGTAAGAGTAAAATTTGATTAATTAAATTTAAAGATCCAATATTGACAAAAAATGATATTTATTAAGTTAATGAAGTGGGATTAATCTAACTAAGCATGATTAGGATAATTAAGTATAATTAAATTAAAAGTCAAATGTAATGATTAGGACTTTCACCTTATTTACAAGTTTGCCATTATAAAATTTAAATAATATAAATATCTATAATTAGAGATAAGATCACCATCTTCATCCATCTTCTTCCTCTCATCTCTCTTGGCTGAACCTTCTTCTCACTCTTCCTCCATAGCTTATTTTCTTCCAAGCTTGATTTTTCACAAATTCTCACGCTCCATCACTAAAGATAGCTAATTTAAGCTACAATTTAGTGAGAGTACCACTTTAGAACAAGAAATTTCAAGGATTTAGGAAGATTTACCAAGTAACCAAGTTGGGGAAAAAACTCAAGGAAAGGGTAAACTTGAGTTTAGCAAGCAATTATGCATGAATTCATGTTTTTACATCATAAACATAGTATAAATGTGAATTATGATGAAATTTCTTGAATTTCTTCAAGGGGAAAATTCGGTCCAAGCTAGCAAGGACCAAGGACCAAGGGAAGAGTAATAGAGTTGAGTAGAGGTGATTTTGGAGGTCTAAACAAAGATTAAAAGCTTAATTATTTGGTATGTGCACTCTTAACTTCTTCTTTAATTTTATTATTTAGGGTTTGCATACTAATTAGGGTTTACGGTTAAATTGAATGTAAATGCTTAATTTATAGTTGGAAAAATGATGTTTATTGTGTATAAATGATGTAGTGCTTAAATGGAATCGTGTTGCTTGTTTGTGTTGAAAAATGCATTGTGAATGGCATGTTAGGCAATCTGTCCCAATTTGACCAGACTGGACTTCTAAGTCCATATCTTGAGTTTTATAATTCCAAATGACCTAAAACTTGTGTCAAATTAAAACTAAGATATAATGTTAAAACTTTTATGAAGACAAGCTACCTAAATTCTATGTGTAAATACCTTGAAAAATTGCTAGAAATTGAATTACCAAACTTGGAACTTAGGTATAGGGCACCCTGAATAGTCTGGATAAAATTGAGTATAACTTACCCTAGGATACTCCAAATGATGTGATTCTTAATTTTTTGAAAAGCTAAGACATAAAGAAACAACTTTCATGAAGAATAAAAAGATAAATTCTAATTGTAACTTGTTCAAGTCTGGACTCCAAAAGCTGCCCAGATCCTATCCTGCTATTAGTAAAGAATGCACCTGAACATGTCTTGTTCACTTGGACATAAGTCATTGTATATAATTCCAAATGAGGTAAATTTTACCTTGTTGGAAAGCTATGACATAGAGGAATAATTTTCATGAAGGACACTTGACCTTAAACTGAGTAGAAGATACCTGAATTGTGACTGGAATCTGGCAATGCAAAACTGAAACCCTAAAAAATGACTAAATAAATAGTACACACTAAATGGAGTATAACTCATTCTATAAAACTCTAAATTGAGTAATTCTTGAACCTGTGTAATCCTGAGACATAGGAGAATAATTCATATGGGACTGTGAGGCTAAATTATGACTGTAACCTATCCAAATTTGCTTGATAAGTCAGTCTAGAAATCTGTATAGATTTTGGAAGTGACATGAAAAATTGAGATTTGGTCACCTAAATAGTTTTGACAAAATGATGACTTAAGCTACACAAAGGCAAATTGAATGATTTCAAAGCGAAAATAAACATAAGACATAGATCTACAATGCTCATGAAGAAGGTATAGCCTAATTTCTACTATACCTTGACCAAATCTATTAAGGAAAATGAGGTGCCAAATATGAAATTTATGAAATTTGAGCCAAGTAAGCCTAGACAATGGGTATAGGATTGGATAAGTGGGCATGTTAATGGTCAGAGCCACCGCGTGGTCAGTACCAAAAATGAAAATCAGTGTTATACTTTTCAGAGTCATTTAGTGGTCAGTGCCAAAAATGAAAATCAGTGTTATACTATTCAGAGCCACCGAGTGGTCAGTACCAAGAATATAAGCCTGTGCTAAACCGATCATAACCACCGAGTGGTTAGTGTCATCAGTCCCGTTATCCAATCTATATACTGTCTTTCATAGGTTACTATGAGTACTGAAGAAAAGTCTTCAAGTGTGATCATAGAGATAATAAATTTAAATAAAACATGATAAAGTTCGTTTAACCCTATGAAATGGTATAATTGATAAGTATCAATTTATTGATTTATTTATATTTTCCGATGATATATATTTGTTTTAAAACTTTAAATTACTCTTGCATGAATACTATGAGCATATTGTGTTAATGTGCACAAGGAAACTTATTTTGCTTTAAATTAAGAGTGCACCACCAAGCTATTTAGCTTAGTGCGAAGAGTTGTTTCCTCACACAGGTAAAGTAGATAAAATGTAGATTTTGGCCGACAGGAGATAGTTTAGATCAGTAAAAAAGTCCAGAGTCACTGCATTCGGACTTTTGGGTAGATGTATCTTCATCACCTTCATTGTACATCATTACTCATATGTGTGTGTTCAGTTTTATTGCAAACAATATGATATAAATTTCATTTTGGAAATTGTAATCATAAGCATATAAACTGTAATTTAGCCACATGAGTGGTTAATGAGATTGTAAATTAAAATTTTTCTTGTGTCTATGCAATGTGAATGAAGCAATGATGTTGTTGAGAAATTTGATAGAAATGATATAGAAATTGAGATTTGCATATGTTATGAAAATTATTTAGCAGGGAGGGGAAACTCTTACAGTTTTTCTATTTTATAAAAGCTATTAAATGAGAATGTAAATAACATGAAAATAAAATTTGCAAAATAAATAATTGACAGAGATAGGTGCTCCATGCACCGAATGTGATATCTCCTTACTCAGTTTCACCGTAGACTGGGTAAGGGGGTGTTACATGTAGTGGTATTAGAGAAAGGTTTGGGCGTTCTTAGACCTAGATAACTATAACAAGTTATAACATATGTGTGTGAACATACATTGCATCTACTAAGGATTGAGGTGACTCTTATGCAGATCTACTCTCCTGTCTATTATAGGTTAGTGGAATGGACTTAAATACTCCTCGGGCTATTGAAGAGGAAGCAGGGAGTCATGCCCCAAAAAGCAATAGTGTCAGAGGTGTGAGGGATTCTACAGCACAGAGAGCTGCTGAACAGCTAGCAGAATCCCAGCAGTAGTTCTTTTAGCAGGTGGTTGATTTACTTAGGCAAGCAGTCGCAGCCCACACAAAAATCACCTCTAGAAAAGCTCCAAAAGTATGGGGTTGTGGATTTTAGAGGAAAGAGGGAAGATGACCCAGCTGCTGCAAAATATTGGCTGGAGAGGACTGAGAGAGTTCTTCAGCAGATGCATTGCACACCTGACCAAAGCTTGGAGTGTGCAGTCTCACTACAACAGGAGGATACTTATCAATGGTGGGACACAGTAATCAGGGTAGTGTAGCTAGATGTGGTAACATGGGATTTTTTTCTAACAGAGTTCAGAAAGAAGTACATCAGTTGTATTTACTTACAAGATAGAAGGAGAGAATTTATTTCTCTGAGGTAAAGACAACTGATAATAGCTGAATATGAGAGAAAATTTATCCGACTGAGTAAGTACACCAAGGAGATAGTTCCCACAGAGACGGATAGATACAGGAGGTTTGAGGAAGGCCTCAATGATAGCATTAGGCTTCATATCATAGTATTGTAGCATACATATTTCTCTTAGCTTGTGGCAGTAGTTATGAATGTGGAGAGGATTCGAGCTAGTGAGCAAAGTAGCAGGGGTGAAATGCAAAAGAGAGGCTTTAGCCAGTCTAGGTCCACATTTATAGCTAGTACGAGGCCCAGGGGGCTATCTAGTTAGGCACCTACTCAGAGGCTGGGACAAGGGTCCAGGTCCACTTTTAGGAGAGGTCAGCCAGCAATATCAGTGGCTAGCACTCTAGGACCAGTAGTGAGATGTCCTGCCTTAGTAGCATGCACACATTGTGGGAAAAGGCATAGAGGTGAATGCTGGGGATTGACTGGAGCTTGATATAGATGTGGAGCCACTGATAACTTCCAGAGGGATTGTCCCAGGAGGACTATTCCACCAGCATAGACAGAGAGGTCGGCTCCTACTGTACAGAGGGGTAGGAAGCCAGGGAGATCTGAGGCAGTAAGGGGCATTATGAGGCCTACAACTGAGACAGTGGATAGACTGGATACTCGAGTGGCAGCACATGCATATGCCATTCGAGCCAGAGAGGAGCAGGATGCACCTGATGTCATAGTTGGTACATTTTCTCTCTTTGACTCAGTAGTACATGCATTGATAGAGAGGGGTTTAAGGGTTGAAACCATTGAACAGGGCATCCTAGTTACTAACCTTTTAGGCCATAGTGTGATGGTGAACAAGGTCTATAGGGGTTATCCCTTGAGGATTCAGGAGTATGAGTTTTTAGCAGACCTTATTGAGCTGCCTTTTCATGAGTTTGATGTGATTTTGGGGATCGATTGGTTATCACGTCACCAAGGTGGATTGCCATTTAAAAAGAATCACATTGAGGACTCTTGATAACAAGGAAATCACTGTTGTGGGGGAAAGGATAGATTATCTGCCTAATGCCATATTAGCCACTACTGCAAGGAGATTGATAAGAAAGGGTTGTAAAGCCTACTTGGCACATGTGATTGATACTAGGAAGGCTAGGCCTGACCTTTATGACATACCCATTGTATGTGATTTTTCAGATGTCTTCCCTGAGGAGTTTCCTGGTTTGCCACCAGAGAGGGAAGTGGAATTCGTTATAGAGGTTATGCCTGGTATAACACTAGTGTCCATTGTGCCTTATAGGATGGCACCTACAGAATTGAAGGAGTTAAAAATCCGGTTACAGGAGTTGTTGGATAAAGGGTTTATACGCCCTAGTGTGTCACCTTGGAAGCACCGATATTATTTGTAAAGAAGAAGAATGGGACACTTAGGCTGTGTGTAGATTATAGACAGTTGAATAAAGTGACTGTGAAGAATAGATATCCTTTACCCAGGATTGATGACTTGTTTGATTAGTTAAAGTGAGTAGGTGTTTTCTCCAAGATAAACCTTAGATCAGGATATTGTCAATTAAGGGTAAAGGAGTCTGATGTGTTTAAAACTGCATTCAAAACCCGATATGGGCATTATGAGTTTTTGGTTATGCCGTTTAGGCTAATGACATAACCAATGCACCGGCAGCATTCATGGACCTGATGAACTGCATCTTCCATCCTTATTTAGATTGGTTCATGGTGGTTTTTATTAATGATATACTGGTGTATTCTAGGGATCGAAAAAAGCATGAGGAGCATTTAAGGGTTGTACTGCAGACCTTGAGGGAGAAGCAATTATATGCTAAGTTGTCTAAATGTGAGTTTTGCCTGCATGAGATTTCTTTTCTGGGCCATGTAGTGTCAGCTGATGGGATTAGGGTGGATCCCAAAAAGATACAAGCTATTGTGGATTGGAAACCACCTAAGAATGTGATAGAGATTAGAAGTTTCTTATGGTTGGCTGGCTATTATAGGAGATTTGTGAAGGGATTCTCTGTCATAGTATCACCATTGACTAAATTGTTGCACAAGAATGTTAAATTTGAGTGGGGTGATAAATGTGAAGCAAGCTTTGAAAAGCTGAAAGCAATGTTTACAAAGGCACCTATCCTTTCACAACCATTGTCGGGGAGAGACTTTGTGATTTATAGTGATACCTCTTAGAATGGATTAGGGTGTGTATTGATGCAGGAAGGGAAGGTAGTTGCTTATGCTTCTAGGCAACTTAAGCCACATGAGAAGAACTACCCCACGCATGATTTAGAATTGGAAACGATTGTGTTTGCATTGAAGATATGGAGGCATTACTTGTATGGTGAGAAGTGTTATATATACATAGATCATAAGAGTCTTAAGTACTTGCCCACTCAAAAGGAGCACAATCTGAAACAGAAGAGGTGGATAGAATTCCTATAGGACTATGATTGTGTTATTGATTACCACCTTGGGAAGGTGAATGTGGTAGCAGATGCTCTAAGCAGGAAGTCCATAACAGCCTTAAGATCTTGGAATGCTCGGTTAACTTTAGCACGAGATGGAGCTATTATAGCTGAGTTGCAAATGAAGCCTAGTTTGCTACAGCAAATGCAAGAGGCTCAAAAACAAGATGAGAAGCTAGCAACCATCATAAGGCAGATTCAAGAGGGAAAGGAGAATGAATATGAAATTAAGGGAGATAGTTATTTGTATCATAAAGGGAGGATATGTGTACCTAATGATGAGGAAATTAAGAAGAGCATTCTTAAAGAAGCACACAGTAGTTCTTTTGCCATGCATCCAGAGAGCACAAAGATGTATCAGGATTTGAAAATTCATTACTGGTGGCCTGGTATGAAGAAAGATGTTGCAGATTATGTGACTAAATACCTAATATGTCAGCAAGTAAAAGTAGAGCATCAAGTTCCATCAGGATTGCTACAACCAATGTAACACCCCTTACCCGTCTACAGTGTAGCCGAGCAAGGCGTGTCACATTCGGTGCCAAAGCACTTTATCTTTTCTTACTTTATTCCTTTAATAATTTTTAATCTCGTTATATTTTAAAATCAATTATATTCTAAGTAGAAACTGATGGAGTTTCCCCTGTTCTATTTCTATTTGGCGTGTCTCCATATTCACTTGTTTAAAAATTTCAACAATATATATTGCCAACAATAATCTCATCCATATCTATCACAACCATCTCATCATTTCAAATATCATTATGTATTTCAATTGCATATTCATTTCTATACAAATCCATTCATGCTCAATTCATAAATAAAAATTCTCAGACTTCATTAATTTACATGATTTACAAACTAATTACCTAAATTCATAATTTACATGATATCCAAATTAATTACATATGAAAGAGCCAATTTATTAATTTACATCACATACATGTTAAGTATATTTTCATAATTTACATTACAATATAGGAAATATTTATGATGTTCAAAATACATTAATATGACCTATATGGGCCTTATCTACATGCATTGCTGAGGAGGTAAAAACTTGAACACTTCTGCAGATCCGGTCTCCAAAATCCCAGTCTAATGTCCATTGGGCTTTATCTTCAGTACCTACGCGAGGAACCATCCATCGCGCTAAGCATTTCTGCTTAGTGGTGCAATAATATAACAAATGAATAATATACATAAATAAAACTAAGAATGGAGCAAAATTTGTATAATTAAGAATTATATTGATTTCATTTGAAATTTTAATATTAATTATCTTTAGTCATATTATATTGTTCTTTGGAAGCACTTCTTTCATAAATTTACAGTAATAATATACAATATACAAAATTAATAAAAATGTTGAATTTATGTTCATATTATTATGGGAAATGCATTTGTAATAATTATTTAAGTTATACCTATTTCGCTAATCTTTTCATCACTTTACTTAACAATTTTTATGTGTTTTGAAATCATTTCGTAATAAATAAATTTTTAGAACTAATCTAGTTCTTTTCAGATTTTTCCCACTCATTTATTTAATTTCCAATATATATATATTCTTAACTTATTCCACTGCCCAAGTAACCTATAGCAAGCTGACGAAACTGGATAAGTGGGTAAACTAGCACTGGACACCGTGGTGCCTCGGGCCGTCCTACCATGAGACTCAAAACGTCAACTACATATGCAATCAATATAGTTAAAAAGCCATGATAATAAATCGTCAGGCATACAAGCTATAAATGCGGGCATAAAGCCATAAATATGAGCATAAAGCCTTACGCAGTACTACCAAATCAATCCCCCTATTGGCATACCAATCTATCCAATCTAATACACGTGTCTAGGCAATACATGGGCACATTAGTAGCATTAAGTGTTAATATGTTTTATTATATTATTATATTTTCTATTTATATTTTGTAGCATTTTAATTTCTATTCATGGTAGAAGTATAAATTTCCAAATCACAGTTTTACATAATTTATGCGTTGATCATATCATCTATGTTGATTACAATTCATATTTCAAGTTTTATTACTAATGTATTATGAGTTCTATTTATCATGGGAATACAAGCCCTAACTACCTATTTACATGATTTAGGTATTCATTAAGTCATTTAGGTGAGTTACCAGTCATATTCCAAGTAATCCATGAACATTTCATGGATTTCAGATTTTATGCCTAATTTCTTTTAGCAATTTGGCCAAGATGCATAATCCATTTGGCCATACTTCCTTCATGAAAGTTGTTTCTTTATGTGTTAACTTAAATTTCCCTTTTGAATCATTCAATTTGAAGTGGTATAACTCTAGTTATAATCAATTGATTAAGGATTGTCCAGGATGCTGAACCCTACAAGATTACTGGTTTTAGGATTTTCCATCTTCTTTGTCATACATTTCCAAGCACTTAGGCTTAAAATTGGGTCTAGGTCCCTAAAACATCTTAACTTTTCAAATCATTTTGGATCATGTCAATTAAAGTTTTCTAGAGAAAGTTATGGTCTTTTAACCATTCGGGGGTCAAATGACCAAATACCTCAAATTCAGAAATTCCAAGTTTGGAGTTTTGACTTCTCCTAATAATTTCTCTAAGTTCCCTTATGATTTGAATTCTGGTCAACACACAAAAGTTATAGCTCTATTTCTTAGGGTTCTAGGACAATTTGGTTCATCCTCATTGAAATTTCCTAGTGAAAATTATGTTATAACTACTATCTCGGGGTCAATTGGTATTTTGGTTCAGGTTCAGAAATTCAGGATTGGAAGTACTAACTTGTCCTCGCAAATTGTCCATGTTCCATTACGTTCTGGGTTTTGGTCAAAACTCAAAAATTGTAGTTCTAGTTCTTATAAAAATTTTGGCTTTGGTTTCACTATATTTTCAGTTTTGTGGACCAAGTTATGGCATTTTTTCCACAACTGGTCGGATAGGTCAATGTCTAGGTTTTTCTAGTCAGGTTCTGGTTCTAGCAGTTTTGTTAGGTTAAATTTGGTTAACAATTTGATTAGGTTAGGGTTAGAATTAGGGTTCTTGTCCTCATGAAAAATGTTCTGCTATGTCTATGTTTTCCATGGGTTCAAAAATCAAGTCATTCTGACCTTCCTAGAGTGAGTTATGGCCATTTGAACATTCATTGTTCATATGGTCATTTTTCAGGTTCAGCTTTTAGTTATTCGGATTCAAGCCAATTTTAAGGCATTTTGTGGGTAGTTTCTGGGCTAGGTTTCTTCATGAAAAGTTTGGCTTTAGGTCTTAAATTTCATCTCCAATTGGCCTCACACCAATTGGAGCTGTCTAGCTCTACTTATGCTCATCTAAATACAATGGACTCATAGGTCCAGAATTCCCTACACAAGAATAACACTCCCAATACCACCATTCCACACTACTACCAACTTCAAATCACATTCAATGCACTTCAATTAGTCAATAATCAACCTCAACAACATCAATTGAACAACATTGCATTAATCCCCCAAATTTAGTTCCAAACCCTAGCTTCCACAATTTCCATTTCATGCAAACCATGCAATCTAACATTCTAATCACATATACATACTAAGCAACTCTAATAAACACATTTAATTTCAATTAAATTCATCAATTCCCACAACTACACATGCTGGCCAAAATTTCTCTTCAATCAAACATGTATAATTTCTCAATTTTCCTTGCAATTCTTTCTATATTCATACTTAACTTCAAGTTTACAAGAAGAGGAAAGGAAGAGAATAGCAGTAACTTTGTTCTTCTAGCTCTAATCAACCTTCAATCAACCCAACACTTGATTTACCTCTTTGAGGCTACCAACTAGATTTTCCTTTCACTTTTCTTCCCACTTTCCTTGGGTTTTATGGCTGGCTATGGAGGTTTATCAAGGCTGCCAACAATTTTGGTGAAGGAAGGTAATGGTTTGGAAGCTTGAAATGGTGTTTTAATGATAGGAAAATGAAAGAATTTGAGAGGAAAATGGAAGAGAGAGGGCTGGACGGGAGAATGGCTAGAGCAGAAGATGATTATCACTTAAAAAAAAAATAAAGAAATGGGTGTCTTATGTTCATAGGTTCTTAGAATTTAATGATGTCATGCTTGGTCATGCTTATGTCATAAATTTGATTTTTTTTTTCATTTCTTTTCTTTTCTTTTCCTTTCCCTTTTCTATTTCACACTTCATGATTTTAAATCATTCTTAGTGTTTTAATCTTTGTAATTTTAATTGACATTTAGGTTAAATTTCATCTCTAAGAGTGAAATGACCAAAATGCCATTCGTTGTGTTCATCGAGTTATAATTGTCTGTATCGATTGACTAAATTTTCTTATATTTTCTTAGATTTTTATTGCCATTTAAATCTCATAAATTCTCCAATTAAGTCCCAAATAATTGTTTTACAGGGTTCCCCATGGGTCTAGGGTTAGCAACCATCTTCACAGTCGCTTCTCGTTAGGTTACCCATCACCGGAGCTTCGGCTCATTTAACCGAGTTGCACTTCGCTTCTTTTATTTTTTTTTTCTTAATTTTTCTTGATCTTTATTTGATCAATTTATAACTCCTCACTCTAGTTTAAGTGTAGTTTCAGACATTCTGGCTATCCAAATAGATATTAGTCATCGGAATAGTAGAATGTACAAAACTACCTAAAGTGAGAGCGTTATAACCAATATTAATACCAGAGTAGAAATGGGATTGCATCACCATGGATTTTATTATTGGTATCCCTCTTATACAAAAAGAGCATGATGCTGTATGGTTAATAGTTGAGAGATTGACTAAATCTGCCCATTTTTTACCTGTTAAGACTGACTACTCATTGGAGAGATTAGCTGAATCGTACATTAATGTGATAGTTCGGTTACATGGAGTGCCTGCATCGATCATTTCTGATAGAGATCCAAGATTTACGTTGCAATTCTGAAAAAAGTTGCAGGAAGCTTTAGGCACTCAATTGCACTTTAGCATAGCATTCCACCCTTAAACAGATGGATAATCTGAAAGAGTAATACAAATGCTAGAGGATATGTTGAGAAGTTGTGTTATTGATTTTAAAGGAAGTTGGGATAGATATCTTCAATTGATGGAATTTTCCTACAACTATCAATCAAGCATAAAGATGGCACCATATGAGGCTTTATATGGAAGAAAATGTAGAATGCCTCTGTGTTAGACTAAACTTGGTGAGGATAAATTGATAGCACCGGACTTGGTGAGAGAAATTGAGGAAAAAGTAGAGCTCATCAAGAATAGTTTGAAAGCTTCCTCAGATAGATACAAGTCTTATGCAGATTTAAAGAGGAAAGATATTATTACGAGGTTGGCAATAAATTCTTCTTGAAGGTGTCAACATGCAAGTAAGTCCTCAGATTTGGGAAGAAAGGCAAGTTAAGTCCTAGGATTATCAGTCCATACGAGATCATTGAACGTGTGGGTTCGGTAGCCTATAAGCTAGCATTACCACCAGAGCTGGACAAGATTCACAATGTGTTTCATGTCTCGATGCTAAGGAGATACATATTAGATCCCTCACATGTTTTATCAGCAGAAGATATTGATGTACAACCTGACTTGACATATGAGAAAGATGAAGGAATGGAAGCGTGAAAAACACAAGTTTATACCATTGAATTCAAAAATTTTCACCTAGGGTCACATGCACCATGCAAGATTTATTTTTATCTATTTGATTTCAATGATAAACAACATATTAAAACTCTTTTAATATGTTTTTGGATATGTATTTGCCATTTAAGATTTTAAAATTAATCAGATTAATTTTAGAACCCTAGATTAAATCAAGAACGATTACACTAACCTCTTGATGTGCTGCAATGTTCGCGCTTTGAGATTCATCTTCAGGACACCAGATGTTGTCCCTCTAGCTTGTCCACACCAAGAACACCTATGGCAGCCCTTGAACAGCTTCTAAAGCCTTTTCTATTAATTAGAAATTCAAGTTCTGCCTTTTAAGAGATTAGAGATGTAAACAGGACACTAGAAACAATTTCTAGTGTTCTTAATTCAAGAGATTGATGGCTAATCTCTTTGAATTGATGAGAGATGAAGAGAAATAGCTGGAGAGGCTCAAAGTGGCGTGACAATTGAGAGGAGAGGCTGCTGGTTATGTTTTCTTTTCATAACCACACTTAAATAGCTAGGTTAACACATTAAACCCTAGCCACATGTCACCTTTTGATTAGCTCTAGGTTTAAGTGACCCAATCACATTGTGCCAAGTGTCAAACCTATATTTAATCTTGATTTTAATCATCTTACATGATTAAAAATATTTGGCAAGCTTATGTGTTATGCCATGTGTCACCATCTCATGGTGCCACGTGTCACACTGCAAAATGACCAAAATGCCCCTGTGTATTAATTTTGAGTTATTAACCAAAAATAATTATTTTATTCTTCTAATTAATTTATATCAAATATAAATTAATTAATTAATCTCTATTAATTAATTTCTCATCAATTAAATTCATATTTAAACACTTTAAATATAAATTTAATTTATACTACACATCCAATAATCTAGATTTGGTTTCAAGTCATGCTAGGGACTTTGCAATCTAATTGCAAACCAAACCTATTTAATTAATCAATTAAACTCTTTAATTAATTAATTAAATCATATTTAAATAGGTGATAACTTGTGTATGTGTGTGACTTACTAGGCTCATCACTAATTGGCAATGAGACATGATATCAACTCTTAATATCATCAAACTCTTTCTTACCATAAATGATTTCTCTAAATCATTTTATGAACCTCATAGACCATGGTTAACACCTAGCATAGCATGCCATGGCCACCCAATTAGTAATAAGGTTTACCTTAAATGAACCTATAATCATATGTTACCATGCACTAGAATCTCTCTGCTACAGAATCCCAAATCAAGCCGAGTCATGGTTTATGTCAAACTCCATTTGCTATGAATATTATGTTCTCTTTAATTCCAGTTCTTGATTAAAAAGATTTTCTCATCAGAAACTCTTTTCTGAATAAATCTATCTGTCCTGGCCAGGAACTTGAAACATCAAGAACAATTAAATGAACATAGGATTTTATCTCTATTTACTTAGAGGAACAGATTCCATCTTGATCAACACCTACCTCCATATATAACTAGTAGGAGCCAACACATGCCCATATACCCATACACAGTACAAGTATGAAAGCAGTATCAAACTCAAACTACCTATATACAAGATAACTGTGCTATCTCATGTCTAAAGATTATATGCACTGATATGATTTATGACAAAACATTGACAAGAGTAAACTCCATGTGCTTGTCATAAGTGTCACTGGTTCGGCCTACTTATCATTTATAAGTGCCTATCAAGTTTGTTATATGGCATGAGACTCACCATTCCATCTTATTTATATCTCATATAAATAACTTGGGAACAAACATGAATACAATCTTTCTGGATAAGTCATGTCCTTATTATGAAGTATCCTCGATTGTGAACCTATTTATGATACTTTGTGCTAGAAATATTGTCACTCATATTCTTAACAACTTAAGAATAATATTTCTAACAAAATATCAATGGACCTTTTCTATTACACATAAATATATTATGTAAACAGAAAAGTGGAAATGCCTTTTATTAATAAAATTATGTACAAGATACATACTAAATGATATGCTCTAGGGCATACTACTAACAAAAGAACCAGTAAAGATTGTACCACGAGAAATCAAAGAACTGAGGAATAAGAAAATTCCACTAGTGAAAGTACTCTGGAGGAACCATAAAAAGGAGGAGGCAATGTGGGAAAGCGAAGAGATCATTAGATAACAACATCTACAGCTATTTGAACCAAGTAAATTTTGAGGACAAAATTTATTTTATGATGAGAAGAATTGTAACACCCCGTTATAGGTAGCTCCGTACATTCTACTATTTTGGTCACTAACATCTGTCTGGATGGCTGGGATTTCTGAAACTACCCTTAAATTTAAGTAAGAAGTCATAATTTAAGTTATTAAAGATCAAGCAAGGTTGAAGGAAAAAATAATAAAGGAAGTGGAATATAAATCAGTTAAAAGAGTATAAGTCCCGGTGATGGGTAACTTCACTGAGAAGTAACTATGGGTCTGGTTGCTACTCCAGTTCCTGTAGGACCTTGTAAGATTCTTAATTAAGGCTTAATTAGAGTATTACTATAAATTAGTAAGTTAAAGAAATGAAAAGAAATAAGTTCAAATAAGTAGAGTAAAAACCAAAGTGAAAAATGGAGATTGGGGACTTATTGGATATTATGGAAAAGATGAATAGAAACCTGGTAAGAGTAAAATTTGATCAATTAAATTTAAAGGTCCAACATTGACCAAAAATGATATTTATTAAGTTAATAAAGTGGGATTAATCTAACTGAGCATGATTAGGATAATTAAGTATAATTAAATTAAAAGTTAAATGTAATGATTAGGACTTTCACCTTATTTAAAAGTTTGTCATTTCCCTTATTTACAAGTTTGCCATTATAAAATTTAAATAATATAAATATCCATAATTAGAGATAAGATCACCATTTTCATCCATCTTCTTCCTTTCATCTCTCTTGGCTGAACCTCATTCTCACTCTACATCCATAGCTTGTTTTCTTCCAAGCTTGATTTTCCATAAATTCTCACCCTCCATCACTAAAGATAGCCAATTTAAGCTACAATTTAGTGAGAGCACCACTTTAAAGTAAGAAATTTCAAGGATTTAAGAAGATTTACCAAGTAACCAAGTTGGGGAAAAAGCTCAAGATAAGGGAAAACTTGAGTTTAGTAAGCAATTAAGCATGAATTCATGTTTTCATGTCATAAACATAGTATAAATGTGAATTATGATGAAATTTTTTGAATTCTTCAAGGAGGAAATTTGGTCCAAGCTAGCCAAGACCAAGGGAAGAGTAAAAGAGTTGAGTAGAGGTAATTTTGGAGGCCTAAACAAAGATTAAAAGCTTGATTTTTTGGTATGTACACTCTTAACTTCTTCTTTAAATTTGTTATTTAGGGTTTACATACAAATTAGGGTTTGTGGCTAAATTGAAGGTAAATGGTTAATTTATAGTTGGAAAAATGATGTTTGGTGTGTATAAATGATGTAGTGCTTAATTGGAATCATGTTGCTTGGTTGTGTTGAAAAATGCATTGTGAATGGCATGTTAGGCAATCTGGCCGAATTTGACCAGACTGGACTTTTAAGTCCATATCTTGAGTTTTATAATTCTAAATGACCTAAAACTAGTGTCAAATTAAAGCTAATATATAATGCTAAAACTTTCATGAAGACAAGCTGCCCAAATTCTATGTGTAAATACCTTGAAAAATTGCTAGAATTTGAATCACCAAACTTGGAACTTAGGTGCAGGTACCTTGAATAGTCCGGATAAAAATGAGAATAACTTATCGTAGGAAACTCCAAATGATGTGATTTTTAATTTTTTGAAAAGCTAATACATAAAGAAACAACTTTCATGAAGAATAAAATGATAAATTCTGATTGTAACTTGTTCAAGTCTGGACTCTGAAAGTTGCCCAGACCCTATCCTGCGATTAGTAAAGAATGTACCTGAACATGTCCTATTTACTTGAACGTAACTCATTTTATATAATTCCAAATGAGATAAATTTTATGTTGTTGGAAAGCTATGGCATAGAGGAACAATTTTTATGAAGAATACTTGACCTTAGACTGAGTAGAAGATACCTGAATCATGGTTGGAATTCGGCAATGCAAAATTGAAATCCTGAAAAATGACCAAATGAACAATACACACTAAATGGAGTATAACTCACTCTATAAAACTCCAAATTGAGTAATTCTTAAACTTGTGTAATCCTGAAACATAGGAAAATAATTCATATGAGGACCATGAGGTTAAATTATGACTGCAACCTATCTAAATTTGCTTGACAAATCAGTTTAGAAATTTGCTTGGATTCTTGAAGTGACCTAAAATACTAAGATCTGATCACCTGAACTGTTTTGACAAAATGATCATAACTCAAGCTATACAAAGGCAAATTAAATGATTCTAAAGCTAAAATAAATATAAGACATAGATATACAATTCTCATGAAGAAGGTATACCCTAATTCCTGTTGTACCTTGGCCAAATCTATTAAGGAAGATGAGGTACCAAATCTAGAATTTATGAAATTTGAGCCAAGTAATCCTAGACAATGGATATAGGATTGGATAAGTGGGCATGTTAATAGTCAGAGCCACCAAGTGGTCTGTACTAAAAATGAAAATCAGTGTTATACCAGTCAGAGCCACCGAGTGGTCAGTACCAAGAATGAAAATCAGTGTTATACTGGTAAGAGCCGCCAAGTGGTCAGTATCAAGAATGTAAGCCTGTGCTAAATCGACCAAAACTACCAAGTGGTTAGTGTCACGAGTCCCATTATCCAATATATATATCGTCTGTCATAGGTTAATATGAGTACTGGAGGAAAGTCTCCAAGTGTGATCATAGAGATAATAAGTTCAAATAAAACATGATAAAGTGCATTTAACCCTATCAAATGGTATGATTGATAAGTATGGATTTATTGATTTATTTATATGTTCTGATGATATATATTTGTTTTAAAACTTTCAATTACTCTTGTATGAATACTATGAGCATATTTTTGTTAATGGGCACAAGGAAACTTATTTTTCTTTTAAATTTAGAGTGTACCACTAAGCTATTTAGCTTAGTGTGAAGAGTTGTTTCCTCGCATAGGTAAATTAGATAAAGTGTAGATTTTGGCCAATAGGAGATAGTTTGGATCTATAAAAAAGTTCAGAGTCACCGTGTTCGGACTTTTGGGTAGATGCATCTTCATCACCTTCATTGTATATCATTACTTATATGTGTGTGTACAGTTATATTGTAAACAATATGATGTAAATTTCATTTTGAAAGTTATAATCATAAGTGTATAAACTATAATTTAGCCACATGAGTGGTTAATGAGATTGTAAATTAAAATGTTTCTTGTGTTATGAAATGTGAATGAGGCAATGATGTTTTTGAGAAATTTGATAGAAATGATATAGAAGTTGAGATTTGCACAAGTTATGGAAATTATTTAGTAGGGGAATTGTTTAAATTTAGGGAAAACTCTTGCAGTTTCTCCATTTAATAAAAGCTGTTAAATTAGAATGTAAATAATATGAAAAGAAAATAATAGACAGAGATAGGTGTTCCATGCATCAAATGTAATATCTCCTTACTCGGTTTCACTGTAGACTGGGTAAGGGAGTGTTACAGGTGGTATACTATCTCAGTCAAAATCTTACAGACACAGAAACCAGGTACTCTCCCATTAAGAAGCTTTGTTTAGCTCTGTATTTGTCTTATATGAAATTAAGACATTATCTAATTGGGTCTAGAGTGCATGTTATTTCTCAAACTGACTTAATGAAATATATGCTATCTAAACCTTTAATTATTAGATGGATTGGGAAATGGTTATTGGCACCGTTTGAATTTACTTTAATTTATTATGATAAAAAATTTGTGAGAAGGTAGGTGTTGGCTGACTTTTTGGTAGACCATCCTTGTCTAGATGTAGTGTAACTAGTGGCATAAAGCTTGAATATTTTCAGTGCTCAGAAGGTTGCATGGACCCTATGGTTCGATGATTCTAGTATGAAAACTTTAGCAGGTGCTGGAGTTGTATTCGCTTCCCCTGCAAGAACCAAGATAGCAACATCATTCAACTTGGATTTCCAGTGTACCAATAATTAAGCCAAATATAAGGCACTGATAATCGGTTTAGAGATCCTCAAGAGGTACTTATTATGGGAGATTCGCAATTGGTCATCAAGTAGTTAACAGGTGAGTACAAGTGCAGTAGTTTCTTGTTGTCCCAAAATAGTCCAAGAGGGGGGGGGGGGGGGTGAATTGGACTTTAAACAATTTTTTTACCCTTTCTTGTAGCCTAATGAAAAATTGTGGCTTTGTTCAACTAGGTGCTCCTATATGTAATGAAAGTGATATCTGTTTCAAGAATGTGTTCCTAAATTGCAATTCAAGCCTCAATCAACATTCATAGCAATTTCTAACAAACATGCATCACAAAATATTCAACTAATTTCTGAACCTAATCAATATATCTTCAAATATATCAACTCAATCTATCATTAATATCTCTCAACATCCAACATCATGCATGGATAATAAATTACGCAAAATTAAAGAGATTAGAGTTAGAGAAATTAAACACAATGATTTTTATAGTAGTTCAGTTTAACTAGCTGTATCCACTCTCTCAAAGAACTTTTTTTGAGTCTTCACTCCACTATTTACTTTTTTAAAGGCAAGAGACCAAAAGCCCTTTACAAATTCTTAACAACTGCTATCTCAAGCACTCACACTCACAAGCTTCAATAGGTGCTTGTACAACCTCTCTTAAATGCAATTTAATGTTTTAACACTCACTCTCACTCAATACAAATCAAACTATAAAGAAGAGATTAGTTGATTTACCAACAGTAGTTCAAACACTTTAAAGCTCTTGAATGAAAGCAATAAATGAAATATCAAGTTTGGAGAGCAATTGTAGGCTTTCATTAAGTGTAAAATAAAGTAAAGAAAGTGTATTTATAGTCTTAAATTATTTTAGACTGTTTGAAACCTTTTTGGAACGTTACACACACTGTTCTAGGCAAATTAGTCGTTATTTTGTCTTTTTGCATGAAGTAGAGTAACTCTGATCATTTAGCAAACTAATGAAATTTTGGCAAAAGTAGCAAAATAGTTAGCAAACTATAATTTTACCAAAAGCATTAGCAAAATAATATTTTAGCAAACAGGTTAGCAAACTAATTTACAAGATGTCTTTTTCAAAATTTTCAAAAAAATTTTAATCTTTAAAAATCTAATTTAGACCTTAAGAGAAATATATATTCTAATAGAAATATCCAAGGTCATGATGAGAGAAAATTTTATAAAGTAATTCAAAGAGAAATTAATTTACAGCTCCAATTGATTAAAACTTTCATTTATTCTTTTTACACAAATCCTAAGACTCAATTTCTAACTCTATGACTTTTGTACCTTCAACTTGAGTCTTAGCTTTCATAATCTTGTTCTTTCTCAACTTAGATTCATCTTGAGATGCCTTTGAGTGCCCTTTCTCCTTAGATGCAACTTCAAAGATTCTTCATGAATAAGAGAAAGAATTTACACATTACTTGAAATTGAGTTAGATAGATTCTAGTTGAGTTTAGTTATCATCAAAATTAATGCTCATTTTGAGTTACATAGGATCAACAATCTCCCCCTTTTTTAAGATGACAAAAGTCAATTGAATCATCAATCAAGAATAATAAAAGTGTGCGTAAGTTTATGTATAACCAAGCATGTCAGTATGTGGGAATTACTCCCCCTAAATGTATGAACACAAGTTAAAAAAAAATTAAAAGTATTAATAGCTATACAATCTCCCCCTAAATTTATGCTACAAAAAATATTCATAAGATGTCCACAATTTCAATATGCAAAATGTTAAACTTAATAGTTTGCACACATAAGTCACAACAAGCACACATCCATTCTTAAAATAATTTTCACATACACACATCAATATAAGCACACATCCATATATCAACATAAGCACACATCCATTCTCCCCCTTTTTGTCTTCAGCTAAAAAGGAAACAGGAGATGGTAATCCAAAAAGAACCAATTAAGCACAAACTGAAAAATAATAGAGTGAATAGTAGTAAACTGAAAAACCAGCCAGCAACAGTAGGAAACATATTAGTAAACTAAAAAAGCAAGTCATTATCTAAACATTAAGTCTTTTGCTCATTCGAACAGTTTGGGAAGGCACTATCTTCTTCTTGGAAGGTTTGGCAGTAGGTGGCTGATGTAACACCCCTATGTTTGGTAGTGCATTCTACTGTTCCGGTGACCAGTGTCTGTCCGGACAGCTAGGATGCCTAGAACTACATTTAAATGTTGGTGAGGAGACCTGAAATAATGAAATACAAGAAAGGAAAATACAAGAAAAACAAAGGAAAAATAATAGCAATGAAATGTAACCAAGTTAAACGAGTCGAAAACCATAGCGATGGGTGACCGTAGCGGGAAGTTGCGGCGAGGACCATTGACTAGCCCTGGACTGCGGGTAAACCTGGAAAATTTTTTTAAGGCTTAAATAAACATCTATTGAAGTATAAATGACATTAGAAATATCAAAGAAAAATTAATTAATTAGTACAAAGAAAAATGAGAAATCTAGAAAACAACAAAACTCGGTGTTGTCGAAAAATCGGAAATACAACCCGAATAGGGGCATTGTGGTCATTTGGCACCCCGAGTTGTCTTTTGACCTAAATTCCATTAAAAATAAATGATATTAAACTCTAAAAATGTCATAAAAAAATTAAATTTTAGTACATAATGTAAATAGTGAAAGAATGGTGACAAAATTGCAAAATTGAAAACTTTGAATTATTAAATCATTAACCAAAGTTTAGTACTCCACTAACTACATTATGAGAGACATAAAATAAGTCTTAGTGGGCAGAAATTGATCATCTTCAACCTTCACAAAAAACCAGCCGAAACACTCACCATTGAAAGAACTCCATAGCCGTCCATGGTGAGCTCCATGCAACCTTGATCAAGTCACCTTTTCCACTAGGTTCCTTCACTAAACCTTGTCTACACACCTTGGGCAGCAATAAGGGAGCAAGAAAGATAAGTTTTGGTGGAGTTTTGAAGAAGTCCAAAAGAGGTAAGTGGTTATTTTCAATTCTTGTTTCATTAAAAGTGTAACTAAGGTTGTGGGTAGTTGAATTATGGAAGAAGTTTGAGGTTTGATGAATTATTGGTGATGGAGAATTTTGGAAGCCATGGAACCTCACCATGTACAGCTTATTTTTGTATGTAAATGGTAGTTTGGAATGTTGATTTAAATGTTTAATTGTATTGAAGTTGAATTCCATGTGTGAAGTTTGAATGTTAAGCTTGAAAAGTGAAAATGGAAGTTGATGTGTATGTGCAAATTTTTGGCAGCCTCATGATGAAGACTGAAGTGTTTAAGTTCATGAAATATTGTTGAAATATTGTACAAAAAAATGGCAGCATATATGTGTGTGGAATAGTAGTGATACGGTATGTAAATTGATAGTGGAAGTATATGTGATAATTAGAAGTATTTATGTGTATATATTATTGGGTTTGAACTTTGTGAATTGTGACTGCAATTGGTGTATTTTGAAGTGGTTATATTCTGTCCAAGTTGACCTATAATGTAGAGAATTGAATGGTTTTGGTTAGTGCCAAATGCAGAATGGTATGGAGAAGTGATCAGGTAGTTAGTGAATGTGTGTTGGTTTGGTGCTTGAAAGGCATGTAGAGGGCAGTGTGAAAACTAAGTGTGTGACTCCAATTGGTATGAGGCCAATTGGAGGTGAAACTAGGCACAAAATGTGCCAACTTTCATGAAGAAAGTCTACCTAAATTCTATCCAGAAAGTGACTTGAAAAATGACCGAATCTGGATTAGTGACTTGAAAGCCTGAAAATTGACCATTTGGGCAGCAGTTAGTGTTTTGGCCATACCTCACTCAAAACAGGTCCAAATGATCTGAAATTTTTACCATGAATAGATTAGACCTAGAGCTACAACTCTTATGGAGACACAAAAATCCAGAAATGACCATAAGCAAGTCAAATAGCTTGCACAAGTTCAGGTATAAAAACTGTCAGAACCAGAAATGACCTAAAAACGACCTAAAGTTGCCATTTTTAGTGCAATCTGTCCAGCTTCAGTAAATTGACCATATCTTGGTCTATACAACTCAGAATGACCTGAAATTTTGTCCTGAGTACAATAAGACATAGAGCTACAATTTTTATTCTTTGACCAAAAGCTAAAAACCAAGAGAAATAAGACTTTAAGCTAGACCAATCTAGCACACAAAAATTGAGAACTTGACATTTACATACAATGATGCTTGAAATAATTTGGCAATGAATGCCAACTTGTAAAAATGGTAAGTTGCACTATATTGGTAGCATATTGAAATGAAAAATGTGACATATTGGTAACATTAAACCTAATTTACCTAGAGTGCATCGAGGGTCAACATTATAGGTTGACTAAGGAAAATAATAGAATTAAATAAATTAATTATGAAGCCTTATTGTTAGAGACAGTTTAAATGAGTATTGAAACACTTCAAATTGTATGTTTCAGTTAGCAAAGACTCAGGGAAGGGGAAGGAAACACTGAGTCAGGGCCAAGAGGTTACACTTCAGAGGTTTGTGCACAACAGTTATTTCTTTTGAATTTTCAATTGAAATGAACTATAACAATTTGTTTATTATTGTTTAAATTGTGAAAATTTGTTTGAATGATATTTGATGGATACTTATTGCTTGAAAAACATTGTAAATGATTTGAAACCACAGCTATCATATATATTGATTGAATTCCTCGCTAGCTTGTCTAGTGGGACGAATTGACTTTGAACTCCCTCTCTGGCTGAAGTGTTGAGGTGTGTGCCTGTTGAGAACTAATAGGATGAGTACTCATATTATTGCTAGCTAGCTATGTTATTCCTCACTAGCCATCGGCTTTTGGGACGAATTGGACTATGGAATCATGATTAAGCTGTGTGTGTTATTTATTGATATTTATTGTGATATTGTGAAATGGAGTTTAAATTTTTTATGACATTCTCTGTCTTTTGAATTTAATTATGATTTTAAGTATCCACAGTTCATATGATTTATAGTTTATGATTTAAATTGTATTTTCTTAATGTTGTGCACCACTGAGACATTAGCTCAGCGATAGCTTTTTCATTGCTGTCGCAGGTAGACAGACGGACAGAGCAGCAGAATAGGTGCTTGTGCCACATTTTGAGATTTCACCGGGTATATCGAGTGTATCATATTGTGTAGTTTTTGTTGTAATGTATGTGCACTGTATGTATATATTGTACTTGGTCTTGAGCAGTTGTAAACTAAAATTGTAAATTATTTTGGCTTGTAAAAATATTGTGATATAATTATCTTGTCTCAGCTTTTGGAAACACTGGAAAATTGATTGTTGAACTGAGTTGGTAATGTGTCTCAGCTTTTGGAAAATTTATTGTGTTTAACAAATTTACTGGAGTTTGGGATTGTAAAAATATATTGGAAGTGCTTTATATAGGTTTTTGAAGAATTGTTTTATTCAAAATATATATGGCACTCAGCCAAAATTTTTACAGAAATTATTAATACTTCAAATGCGTTATTTAGTTTCACTTCAGTTAAAAATTTTTTTTTTAACACCTGTCAATAGTGCTCACCATTGTAAAAAGAAGTAAGAAAAGGTTTAAAATCTCTTGTAGTGTATTTAATGGGTTATCAGTAGACGAAGTTTTGTAATTCATTAGGTATACTACGGGATCATGTTATGTCTTACGGAGGGGTAGAGTGTGACATGTTTTAGTGGTATCAGAGCTAGTTTTTAAATTCTGTTTTGACCTGTAATTAGAATATTCTTTCTTCATAGTACAACTGCTCAATGTCATTATTTGATACGTACAGTATATTACATTATAAATATGCACTAACAGGAGGAAATCTCCTTGTGTTATTTGTTCAGGAGGCCTAAGATCCTCAAATTGACTATGGAAGAAGGGGATCGTTCAGTCGATCAATCAATAGAGGCTGAGGTACAAGGGGATGCCCCAGCCCTACACAATGTGAATGGATCAGCTGCACCAGCCCCTTTAATACCGCAGTTTCCTACTTAGTTCGCTCAGTAGATGGCTGCAATGTTCCAACAGATGGCTGGTAACATGCCTACTCAAGTCCCACTACAGACATCAGTGGTACAACCACAGTCTTCATCTAGGCAGTATGACAAGCTAATTAAATATGGGGCTACTGAGTTCAAGGCGACAGTAGATCCTCTAAAGGCAGAACAATGGTTAGAGAGAATGGATAGGGTGTTAAAGAAACTACATTGTACAGAGGAGCTCAGATTTGAGTATTCGGTGTCACTACTATAGGGAGACGCATATGATTGGTGGAAAACCATTCCTCATAGTTTTGTGGAACCCCCAGTACTAACCTGGGATGACTTTCTTCAGGAGTTCAGACAAAAATATGTCCCAGATGCCTATGTGGACCAGAAGCTACAGGAGTTCTTAAGTTTGAAACAGGGAAGTAGGTCAGTGGCAGAATATGAAAGGGAATTTTCCCACCTGAGCCACTATGCAGGGAGTCGCCTTGCTACCAGTAGGGAAAGATGTAAGAGGTTTGAAACCAGTTTGAAGCCCAGTCTCAGACTATAAGTGGTCGAATTCAAGCATACTAACTTCTCTGAGCTTATTTCTCAAGCATTGGAATTAGAAAGAATTGAGTTAGAAGTGGCCCTAAAGTAAAAGAAATCAGAGAAGACAGAAAAAGAGAAAGAGGGGAAGTCAGTAGATCAGAGTTCCAGTGGTCCTACTGGAAAGAGGAAGAACTTTGGGGGACACAGCAGAGGTAGTAAAAAGTATGGTAGGGGAAGATATTTGGGACAAAAACCTCCTCCATCTAGTCAGCAGAGTACCAGAAGTTCCTACCCTCCCCGCCAATGTGAAACTTGTGGAAGAAGTCATGGTGGGGTATGTTATAAGGCCATAGGAGCCTGTTATAACTGTGGAGGCATAGGACACTTTGCCAAGGACTGCACCAGTGCTCGTAGAGTTGGGCCACCTCCTACTACTGCAGAAGGGTCAGTTCAGAATCCTGCCACCAGAGGTTCACAACCACCTAGCAGAGGTAGAGGTAGGGGTAGAGGTAGTCTAACAGGCAGCCAAGGCACAGTGAATCAATCAGAGCAAGGAAGTGCTCCAGTCAGAGTCTACGCAATGAGACAGAGAGAAAAGGCTGAGACATCTGACATTGTGGCTAGTACCTTCTTAACTTTTAATCAAGATGTGTTTGTATTATTTGATCCGGGTTCTACCCATTCCTATATGAGTACTAGCATCATTGATTGCATTGCTGTTTTGTGTGTGAAAATGGACTTTGAGGTGCTAGTAACAAGTTCGCTAGGATAAGAGGTCAGGGTTAATAGAATGTATAGGGATTGTCCTTTGATGATCCAAGGATACACTTTTCTGTCTGATCTCATTGAAATGCCCTTTAGAGATTATGATATTATCTTGGGCATGGATTGATTAGCCAAGCATCATGCCATGATTGACTGTAGATTGAAGATAGTCACTTTTGGTCTCCCTTAGTACAATGGTGTGGTAATACATGGGGAGAGGCAGTTATTGCCATCAAACATCATTTCAGCTGCACTAGCCAAAAAAATGATCAGAAAGGGGTGTGAAGCATACTTGGCACATGTGGTAAACACCCAAGTGGGGAGTCCAGCATTGAGGGACATCCCTACAGTATATGACTTTCTAGATGTGTTTCTTGATGAATTGCCAGGATTACCCCCAGAGAGAGAAGTGCAGTTTGAAATTAATGTTATGCCTGGTGTGGATCCAATCTCCATAACACCATACAGAATGGCACCAGCAAAGTTGAAGGAGTTGAAGATACAGTTGCAAGAACCACTTGAAAAGGGCTTCATCTGCCCTAGTGTGTCACCTTGGGGAGCGCCAGTATTGTTTGTTAAGAAGAAAGATGGCACTCTCCACTTATGTATTGACTACCGATAATTGAATAAGGTGACAATAAAGAACAGATATCCATTGCCTCGCATTGATGATCTGTTTGATTAGTTGAAGGGTGCAGCTGTATTCTCCAAAATTGATTTGCGATTTGGTTATTATCAGTTGAAAATGCAAGAACAGAGTATTCCAAAAACTGTTTTAGAACTTGATATGGCCACTATGAGTTTCTAGTAATGCCATTCGGGTTAACTAATGCTCCAACTGCTTTCATGGATCTGATGAACACTATCTTCAGACCATATCTCGACCAATTTGTGGTGGTGTTTATTGATGATATTTTGATATATTCAAGGAATGCAGAGGAGCATGATAGACATCTGCAGATTATACTGCAGACTTTAAGGGAGAAACAGCTATACTCCAAATTGTCGAAATGTGAATTTTGGCTAAAAGAAATCTCCTTTTTGGGACATGTTGTGTCAGCTGAGGGGATCAAGATAGATTCCAACAAGGCAGAAGCTATCCTTAATTAGAAGCCACCCAGGAATATCACAGAAATTCGCAGTTTTCTGGGTTTAGCTGGATATTACCGCCAGTGTGTGAAAGGGTTTTCTATGTTAGCTTCTCCACTGACCAAGCTGCTTCGGAAAGATGTAAAATTTTAGTGGACAGATAAATGCCAACAAAGTTTTGATGAGTTGAAGAGGTGTTTGACTGAAGCTCCAGTCCTTACTTTACCTACCCTGGGTAAAGAATACACAGTTTATAGTGATGCTTCTCACAATGGGTTAGGCTGTGTACTGATGCAAGATCGGAATGTCATTGCTTATGCATCACGCCAGCTAAAACCGCATGAGAGGGACTACCCAACACATGATTTGGAGCCTGCAGCTATTGTTTTTGCTCTGAAGATCTAGAGACACTATTTGTATAGGGAGAAATGCTACATCTACACAGATCACAAGAGCTTAAAGTACTTAGGCACCCAGAAGGAATTGAACTTGAGGCAGAGGAGATGGTTAGAACTGATTAAAGATTATGATTGCTTCATAGACTATCAACCAGGGAAAGCAAATGTGGTGGCTGACCCCTTAAGTTACAAGACTATGGCAAGTCTCAGAGTTTCTCCTTTGTCCATGGTACATGAGTTGAAAGCACAGCATGGCAGTTTGGAGATTGATGATGAGGGACAGATAGTAGTTGCATGGCATGTACAACCAGTGTTGATTGATCAGATTAGAATGGCTGCTCAGAGTGATGAAAAATATCAAAAGCTACTGAAAGAAGTTTAGCAGGGCAAGAAACCTAAATTTTCTGTGAGAGATGATGGTTTATTACTACATCAGAGCAGAATGTGTGTTCCTAATGATGTGGAATTGAGACAGATCATTATGAAGTAAGCACATGAGTCTCCTTTTGCTATGCATCCTAGTGGAAAGAAAATGTACAGAGGGCTGAAAGAGCATTACTGGTGAATGGGTATGAAAAGGGATGTAGCTGATTTTATTTCCAAATGCCTAACTTGTCAGCAAGTGAAGGCAGAACATTAAGTTCCAGCTGGTTTGTTACATCCATTGCCAGTACCAGAGTGGAAATGGGAACGGATAACTATGGATTTTGTGATGGGACTTTCGAGGACACAGAAAAGTCATGATGCAATATGGGTTATAGTTGATAGACTAACTAAGTCTGCTCACTTTTTGCCAGTCCAGATGGACTATAGTTTGGAGAGATTGGCCAGATTACACATAAATGAGATTGTAAAACTGCATGGAGTGCCAGTATCAATTGTATCAGACATATATCCTAGGTTCACTTCTAGATTCTAGGATAGTCTTCAGAGAGCCCTAGGAACTAGATTGAACTTCATTACGGCATTCCACTCATAGACAGATGGCCAGTCTGAAAGGGTAATTCAAATATTAGAGGATATGCTACAGGCTTGTGTGATTGAGTTTGAAGGTAGTTGGGACACACACTTGCCTTTGATTGAGTTTGCTTATAACAACAACTACCAATCAAGCATTGGGATGCCTCCATATGAAGCATTGTATGGCAGAAAGTGCAAAACTCCCCTATGTTGGGATGAAGTAGGTGAAAGAAAGATGATTGGGCTAGAAATTATTCAGTAGACAGAGGAAAAGATCAAATTAATCAGAGATCGACTCAAGGCTGCATCAAACCGTCAGAAGTCCTATATTGATCTGAAGAGAAGAGATATTAAATGTGCAGTGGGTGATAAGGTATTCCTCAAAGTTTCTCCTTGGAAGAGGATTATGAGATTTGGCAGAAAGGGGAAACTGAGTCCTCGTTTCATCGGACCATATGAGGTTTTGGAAAGAGTGGGTCCTTTGGTATATCGATTAGCATTACCTCCAGAGCTAGAAAGGATACACAGTGTCTTCCATGTGTCCATGTTAAGGAGGTACAGATCTGACCAATCTCATGTACTATCAGTTGAAGAGATTGAGGTAAATCCAGACCTCTCATATGAGGAAGAACCCAAAGAAATTCTAGCATATGAGGTGAAGCAGCTAAGGAATAAACAGATACACCTAGTTAAAGTGCTATGGAACCATCATTCAGGCCAGGAAGCTACTTGGAAACGTGAAGAGGACATGAGGAGACAGCACCCACAACTGTTCAGAAACTGATGCTAGGTAAAAGTTTGCGACAAAATTTATTTTAAGGGGGGGAGAATTGTAACACCCCTATGTTCGGTAGTGCGTTCTACTGTTCCGGTGACTAGTGTCTGTCCGGACAGCTAGGATGCTTAGAACTACATTTAAATGTTGGTGAGGAGACATGAAATAATGAAATACAAGAAAGAAAAATACAAAAAAAACAAAGAAAAAATAATTGCAATGAAATGTAACTAAGTTAAACGAGCCGAAAATCATAGCGATGGGTGACCGCACCGAGAAGTTACGACGAGGACCGTTGACTAGCCCTAGACTACGGGGAACCCCGGAAAATATTTTTAAGACTTAAATAAACATCTATTGAAGTATAAATGACATTAGAAATATTAAAGAAAAATTAATTAATTAGTACAAAGAAAAACGAGAAATCGAGAAAACGACAAAACTCGGTGTTATCGAAAAATTAGGAATACAACCTGAATAGGGGCATTATGGTCATTTGACACCCCGAGTTGCCTTTTGACCTAAATTTCCATTAAAAATAAATAATATTAAACTTTGAAAATGTCATAAAAAAATTAAATTGTGGTACATAATATAAATAGTGGAAGAATGGTGACAAAATTGCAAAATTGGAAACATTGGATTATTAAATCATTAACCAAAGTTTAGTGCTCCACTAACTACATTATGAGAGACATAAAATAATTCTTAGTGGGTAGAAATTGATCATCTTCATCCTTCACAAAAAACCAGCCTAAACACTCACCATTGAAAGAACTCTATAGCCGTCCATGGTGAGCTCCATGCAACCTTGATCAAGTCACCTTTTCCACTAGGTTCCTTCACTAAACCTTGTCTACAACCTTGGGCAGCAATAAGGGAGCAAGAAAGATAAGTTTTGATGGAGTTTTAAAGAAGTCCAAAAGAGGTAATTGGTTATTTTCAATTCTTGTTTCATTAAAAGTGTAACTAAGGTTGTGGGTAGTTGAATTATGGAAGAAGTTTGAGGTTTGATGAATTATTGGTGATGGAGCATTTCGGCAACCATGGAACCTCACCATGTACAGCTTATTTTTGTATGTAAATGGTTTTAAATGTTTAATTGTATTGAAGTTGAATTCCAAGTGTGAATTTTGAATGTTAAGCTTGAAAAGTGAAAATGGAAGTTGATGTGTATGTGTAAATTTTTGGCAGCCTCATGATGAAGATTGAAGTGTTTAAGTTCATGAAATATTGTTGAAATATTGTACAAAAAAATGGCAGCATATATGTGTGTGGAATAGTAATGATAAGGTATGTAAATTGATAGTGGAAGTATATGTGATAATTAGAAGTATTTATGTGTATATATTATTGGCTTTGAACTTTGTGAATTGTGATTGCAATTGGTGTATTTTGAAGTGGTTATATTCTGTCCAAGTTGACCTATAATGTAGAGAATTGAATGGTTTTGGTTAGTGACAAATGCAGAGTGGTATGGAGAAGTGAGGAGGTAGTTGGTGAATGTGTGTTGGTTTGGTGCTTGAAAGGCATGTAGAGGGCAGTGTGAAAATGAGCCTATAACCCTAAGTGTGTGACTCCAATTGGTATGAGGCCAATTGGAGGTGAAACTAGGCACAAAATGTGCCAACTTTCATGAAGAAAGTCTACCTAAATTCTGTCCAGAAAGTGACTTGAAAAATGACCAAATCCGGATTTGTGACTTGAAAGCCTGAAAATTGACCATTTGGGCAGCAGTAAGTGTTTTGGCCATAACTCACTCAAAATAGGTCCAAATGACCTGAAATTTTTATCATTAATAGATTAGACCTAGAACTACAACTCTTATGAAGACACAAAAACCCAGAAATGACCATAAGAAAGTCAAATAGCTTGCACAAATTCGGTTATAAAAACTACCAGAACTAGAAATGACCTAAAAATGACCTAAAGTTGCCATTTTTAGTGCAATCTGTCCATCTTCAGTAAATTGACCATATCTTGGTCTATACAACTCAGAATGACCTGAAATTTTGCCCCGAGTGAAATAAGACAGAGAACTACAATTTTTCTTCTTTGACCAAAAGCTAAAAACCAAGAGAAATAGGACTTTAAGCTAGACCAATCTAGCACACAAAAATTGAGAACTTGACATTTACATACAATGATGCTTGAAATAATTTGGCAATGAATGCCAACTTGTAAAAATGGTAAGTTGCACTATATTGGTAGCATATTGAAATGCAAAATGTGACATATTGGTAACATTAAACCTAATTTACCTAGAGTGCATCGAGGGTCAACATTATAGGTTGACTAAGGAAAATAATAGAATTGAATAAATTAATTTTTAAGCCTTATTGTTAGAGACAGTTTAAATGAGTACTGAAACACTTCAAATTGTGTGTTTCAGTTAGCGAAGACTCGGCGAAGAGGAAGGAAACACTGAGTCAGGGCCAAGAGGTTACACTTCAGAGGTTTGTGCACAACAGTTATTTCTTTTGAATTTTCAATTGAAATGAGTTATGACAATTTGTCTATTATTGTTTAAATTGTGAAAATTTGTTTGAATGATATTTGATGGATACTTATTGCTTGAAAAACATTATAAATGGTTTGAAACCACAGCTATCATGTATATTGATTGAATTCCTCGCTAGCTTGTCTAGTGGGACGAATTGACTTTGAATTCCCTCTCTGGCTGAAGTTTTGAGGTGTGTGCCTATTGAGAATGAATAGGATGAGTACTCATATTATTGCTAGCTAGCTATGTTATTCCTCACTAGCCATCGGCTTTTGGGATGAATTAGACTATGGAATCATGATTAAGCTATGTGTGTTATTTATTGATATTTATTGTGATATTGTGAAATGGAGTTTAAATTCTTTATGACATTATCTGTTTTTTGAATTTAACTATGATTTTAAGTATCCACAGTTCATATGATTTATGGTTTATGATTTTAAATTGTATTTTCTTAATGTTGTGCACCAGTGAGACATTAGCTCAGCGATAGCTTTTTCATTGCGGTCGTAGGTAGACAGACGGACAGAGCAGCAAAGTAGGCTGTTTGTGCCACATTTTGAGATTTCACCAGGTATATCGAGTGTATCATATTGTGTTGTTTTTGTTGTAATGTATGTGCACTGTATGTATATATTGTACTTGGTCTTGAGCAGTTGTAAACTAAAATTGTAAATTATTTTAGCTTGTAAAAATATTGTGATATAATTATCTTGTCTCAGCTTTTAGAAACACTGGAAAATTGATTGTTGAACTGAGTTGATAATGTTGAGAAATTTATTGTGTTGAACAAATTTATTGGAGTTTGGGATTGTAAAAATATATTGGAAGTGCTTTTTATAGGTTTTTGAAGAACTGTTTTATTCAAAATATAGATGGCACTCTGCCAAAATTTTTACAGAAATTATTAATACTTCAAATGTGTTATTTGGTTTCACTTCAGTTAAAAAATTTTTTTTAACACCTGTCAATAGTGCTCACCACTATAAAAAGAAGTAAGAAAAGGTTTAAAATCTCTTGTAGTGTATTTAATGGGTTATCAGTAGACGGAGTTTGGTAATTCATTAGGTATACTATGGGATCATGTTATGCCTTACGGAGGGGTAGGGTGTGACAGCTGAGAAACTTGAAAAGCCAAAGCATCACAAGAATCATGCTCCTGTGATTCATCCTCATCAGAATGGCTTTGGGGAGCAATAGTCAGACATTGGTATGGATTTGTCATTGTAGACTTAACTCTTTTCCTACCAGTCTTAGCTTGAGAACCTTCAGCTATAGGAATTTCAGGTGGAGTACCCTCCTACTGATCCTTTAGAGAATCATCATTCTTCTATGTAGACTCAACTACTGGGTCTACAACTTGTTCACTTTCATGTTCAACAGTAGGTTCAACTGCAGGTTCTGTAATATGTTCACTTTCATGCTCTACAATAGCAGTAGATTCACCAAGCCCAGTACCTCCACACTCAGCATTACTATGATCAAAAGCATCGCCATCATGAGTAGAAGGATCACCTGCATGTGCATCAGTCTCAACTCAAGTTGTAAAATCATTTCCCTGGGCCTGCTTAAGATTTGCAATCTGTTTCTTCAAATCCTCATTTTGAGCAAGTAAATGATCCACTTTGTAATCAACAAGATTTATAAATTTCTTCAGAAATTCAAGAGGCTGATTAGATGCACTGAATTTCTCATTAATAAATTCTTTCAATCCTTAAAGCTCACTTATAATCTCATTTTTGAAATCAGAATCAACTTTGGCTTTAGAAGATCCACCTTTTTCAAAACGCTTCTTTCTATCATCATTATCTGAATGAATTTCTCTAAGCACAATTAAATCTTCCCTAGAACTTTCCTTAGAAACATCTATGTCTAGCTCTCTAAACAAGGCAGTTAAAAGATGTGCATATGGTAATTTTCCAATTCCATAGGTTTTACACATATTTTTAAAAATCAAATAAGCCAAATTCATTTTTCACTTTATTAACAATATGCCACGTGATGCACATATCCAAATAACTCAAATATCCATAGCTGCCAGATTTAGGACAAAACACATAATTCACCATAATGTGAATAATTTTAATGTGCTGAAGGGCTTTAGCGCTAGTGGATTTTTCACTAGTGTAAGTGTTGGCAAGAAAGACTTCACTCTCAAATTTAGTCAAATTAAAACCTGGAACTCTAGCAACATCTCGATGAGCAGAAATTCTATTGCCATCATTAGGCAATTTTAAGGCTTTGGCAATCAAATCAATAGAGACCACATACATGTTATCATTCAAAGAAACCTTAAATCTGTCTTCTTCATCGACAACTTTTAAAGTTCTATAAAACTCTTAGACTAGTCTAGGATAGTAAACATCAGTGCATTCACACACAGTCAACCATTCTTAAAATTTAAAGAGTTCCTTAAATTGAAAATCAACCTGATAAAAAATTTCCCACTTTATAAACTTACAATCTAGAAGTGCTTTGTCAACAAGAGAACCAGATGATTTTGAAGTAGCCTGTTCACGCTAAATGTCGATCCCACGCACTTTCCTTCCTTTTTGCTTTTCTTGTACTGTGACTGTAGGCTTAACTTCTTCAGATGAATTAGATGATGCCTCATTGGAATCAATTTCTGGTGTTTTCCTCTTTTCTTTCAATTTTTTCTTTAAAGCAGTAACGGGTATTTCTTCAAATGAAGAAGAGGACGATGAGGCTATGACTGGGGATTTACATTTGGCGCGAGCCATGGATGGCAAACCAGAGGCAATGAAGAATTGGGAGTTTAAAATGGGTTCCAGTGCATTGAGGAATGAATGAAGGATTAGGGTTTAAAAAAAAAATTTAAGAGAGGCGCTTGAGAAATAAGGATGAAGATGGGTCGGTGCAATGAAAAAAAATTTGAAGGAAGAAAATGGGTAAGATTGGTACCGAGAAATGATGAGAAGCTGAGAAAGAGTTGAGTATAGCGAGAGAAAAAAAATGCAGGTGGACTATGGTTTCGTGGAGCGATGGGTATATTTGAGACGATGCAAAATAAATTTTTCTTGAGTCCCGCGCTTTCCTTCTTCTTGTTTATTTTATTTTATTATTTTTTTAATATATATATATATATATATATATATATATAAGACAACAAAAAAAAAATTGAATGGTTAAGTGCATTGATTAATGAGCAGAGAGTCCCATGCACAGACACTTTTAAACTTAAAATTGGAACAACATAATACATAGCAAACTAATTTTAGGCACGCAACAATAGCATATAACTTAGTAAACTAATTTTCACAAGTATAAAATTAAGTTAGCTAAAGTATCTCACCACATCAAAATGCAAGCCTTAAACTTTTTATTACTGAAAGGAGAATTATTTCGAAAAGGCTTCGACGACTTATTACTCCGGTGCCTTAGTCCTTCTGAGGCTTTGAAGGTGATGCAACAAGTGCATGAAGTTATCTATGGAGTGCACCAGGTAAGGGTGAAAATGAGATAGCTTATTAGGAGACATAGCTATTTTTGGCTGAAAATCCTAAAAGATTGTATAACCTATGCTAAGGGATGCTAACAATGCCAAAAGTATGGTGCGGTCAGGAGAAGGCTAGCAGAGGAAATGCACCCCATCTTAAAGCCTTGGCCATCCAGCGACTAGGCGATAGACCTAATTGGGATGATCCACCCTGCGTCTTCAATGGGGCACACCTTTATCATTATTGCAATAAATTATTTCCCCAAGTGGGTAGAAGCGATACTTGTGAAGAAAGTTGAACAGAGGGATGTAATTAACTTCATCAAAGAACATATCATGCACGGATTTAGGATTCCTCAGACTATTATAATTGACCAGGGGATTATATTTACTAGATAGGACATAAAAGACTTTGCAGAGAATTATGGTATAAAACTACTCACTTTAACTCCGTACTATGCTTAAGTCAACAGACATGTAAAAGCATCCAATAAAACATTAATAGGTATCTTGGGAAAGATGATCGAGGAGAATCCAAAGGAGTGGCATCGAATACCGTCAGAGACCCCGTGGGTATACAAAACCTTTAGGAGAGATGCAACAAAACTAAGCCCTTTTGCCATAACCTAGGGGCATGCTGCTATCCTTCTCATGGAGGTAGTAGTTCCCTCACTTTGGTTGGCAAGATAGAATGACTTGAGTCTAGGAGAGTACACAAAGTCAATGGCTATGGAGTTATTAGATAAAATTTGCATGCAAGCCTTTAACCATATGGCCACACAAAAGAAAAAGGTCTCAAGGATTTACAACAAAAGGATCTGAAGAAAAGACTTCTAGGAAGGTGACTTGGTTTGGAAAACTATACTGCCAGTAGGTGCCAAGAATAGAAAATTGGCAAATGGTCTTTGACTTAGGAAGGAACCTTCCTAGTGCACCTGATACTTATAGGAAATGCATATTAGCTGCTAGCCTTGCATGGGAGCCATACCAAAAAGTAATTAATGGTAATTACTTAAAGAAATACTTTCCCATTATGTGGGAAATGCAGGACTAGCCAGAGGAGGAAAGCTAAGGCCAAACCTATGGCCCCACTTAGCTGAATGTATAACCTTACCTAATTAAACCCACAGTTTTTTTGAAGGTTCCTACAAGCACTGACATATGGTAATATTTTTAATGTGTTCACACATGTAAAGTTAAAACAGATATTTAAAAGTAGGCCTGTTGGCCACTAATATAAATAAAAAAGCCAATCCATTGCTAAATGTTCATCAAAAGCTATTAAATAACTGTCATATAATATACTGTACTGCATCCCATAAAAGTACAATTCTCAAATCAAATTTAAAATAGGGGCAGCAGTGCTACTTGGATAGATAACAAATGGCTACTGTTGGAAGAAAGGAAGTCAAGGCAGCTATGACAGCTCTGAATCTGATGCTCCATCTGAGGAAGTCCTGCCTTCAACATTTATCTTCCTGACACTTTGGGTGTAGTCCACTCGCATCTTTGTAACTTGATCTAGCAATGAGGCCTTTTAGGTCTTTACCTGGGCAATCTTAGCCTCTAGCTCAAGTAACCGCTAATCTAGTGTAGTAATCTCCTCTTTCTTCTCCTGAGCCATGCTCACCTGAGAGTTGGCCTAATCCACCAATAGGTGAAAAATGGTCTTCCAAGATATAAACTATTGAATCTCGTTAGTCAAAAATTCGATTGTCCTTATACTATTCAAGTGCTTGGGGAATAAATTAGATAGCTGAGCTCAGAAGTCACCAAACTACCTAGATGGCTCACAAGCTACCAAAGTAGAAAGAGAAGATAGTCTCATGCCCTATTGATCTTCAGAAAGGTCACCAATATGAGGGGAGAACTTATAGAATCAATTTTGAAGTTAGTGAAGAATGAGAGATCCAGGGAGGATAAGGGATTAGCTACAGTCTGAAAGATGATTAGTGGAGATGCAGGAGCAGCTGGTGTAGCAGCAGCATTAGGCTTATTAGCTGGTGCTACAGTAGAAGTAGTAGCAGAGTCAACAAAAGTCATTACGACCTAAGGATTTGGTACCTACATGAAAAAGGGAGTTAGTATAGTGAGAGGGAATAGTAATGGGTGAAGTCACAAATCTTAGTAAAAGAAGCAAACTGCACATCATCTAGATAATTAGCTTCCTCTACTACCTCAGTGTTATCTCTCTGATCAAAGACAAGTGTAATAGTCCTTCCACCATTACTAGAGATAGCAACTTGGGAAGAAGAGATATCCGTGGTGGAAGTGCCCTTAGAGGAATCAGTATAGTTAGAGTCTGAGGTAGTAGGGATCACAACAGGACTCAAGGCAGAGGTCTTAAGACCTTTAGTCCTTAGAATTATATGGCCTAAGTGCTTGATCATAATGGAGATAAGAGGATCTTTCTCCAATCTGGAAGTAGAACGTGAAGTGCTCTGAACCTTAGGCCTAAAATGTGGTGTAGTGGACTTTACTTTCTTACTAAGAGGAGAAAGTTGAGAAGAGGCATCTTTTATTTCTTGACAGACCGAGAAACAAACGAAGCACCTATAAAAGACAACAAGTTAAAAGTGAATACATATAAAATAAATAAAAATAAGGTAAAAGAATTACCTAATGGAATATGAGCTCTTCCAAACTCCTAGAATCTACAAGTCCACCAACTATAGAAGGCAGAGTAGTAGAGTTTAGGGAAGACACTAAACAAACTTAGTTGTCTCATAGAGCCTGGAGTCATTATAAGAATGGAGAATGATTTGGTCTCGAGGAAAAAAAGCTCTGGTCCCATTGACCGAGTTATAGGAAGTTGCTAAGGATAGGATGCCCTAAATCAACCAAACTGCTGGGACTAGAGAGAAGGCATATATAGCTCCAGCCCTAGGTGAGTCACTTTTAGTAAGGTACCAAAGGTAGCACTAGTATTTAAAGGCCTTATAGTAATAAACGAGGCCCCGGTATAAATAGCTATCTCATTAGAAGGTGCATCACTCTGGTTCAGCCACTAGGGTAGTTGAAGTAGAGCGAGATCCTTTAAAGAGTCAAAGGGTGTAAAGTCATCATAGCCTCTAGGAGATAGGCTGAGGAAAAATTACAACACTTGGTTAGTACTCCAATCACAAGCAGAGGATACAACCCTAGACCCAAAGACCTTAATCAAAGGAGCTGGAGGAGAACTTAATAGTTGAGGAAAATAGGAGAAAAGCCACAATTGGACACCCATAAACTCCCATTCACCTTACTCATGGGAGCATCAAGAGTCATCTAAGCCAATCAGCTAGTGCCTGATAAATAGAGCCAAGACGCATACTCCCTAAAGTGCACTTACCTCCTATGGCTATGAAATGAGCCAAAGGAAAAAACCTAATAAAAGGATGACTAGATACAAGATAAAATAGGTACTTAGACAGGAGGCACCAAATAAAAATGATGTGTTTAGTAATGGTGGTACCTGTCCTGGTAGAGATCAGAGTAACATAAGAAATAAATTTCTCCTTGTGTTGATATTTCAACTCAGGCTTTGTAATTAAACTTGGCCCATCATCACCAGTTACTGGTAGACCTGTCAACATGTAAATGTCCTTCAGGGTGATGGACATAGGTCCCATAGGCAAGATGAAGTAGTTACAGGTGTAGGACCAAAATTGAAGAGAACCCAAAATAAGTCCAGGGTAGAATGAAGGATCAAAGCAAGTCAAGTAGATGAACTTCTCAATGCCAACCTTATGGCAGAGGCTCGAGTGTATGGAAGAAAGTCTATCAATTCACTTGGCCCACCTAGGTATGTATCTCAGCCAAGATTTTATTTTCCCTGATTTTGGGATAGCCTTCAAGCTAGCAGCTCATCCGCCTTGCCGAGAGGAAAAGGAGGACCTGGAAGGTTAGTAAAGGTATACAGTAGTCCAATACTAGCATTAGCCACACCCAGGTTTTGTAGAAATAAAGAAAGGAAAAGTTAAAGAAACACTAGGGGAAGTGGCTAAGGAAATTATAAATAAGGCAAGAACATTTACTGTCATGGATGAACTGGTACACCTGAAGAACTACCAATTGAAGAGAATCCTAAAGTAGCACCTACAGAAATAATGACAGCACCTAGTCAGAAAAAATTTTGGCAGAGTTTCCTCTGTATTGAGAAGGAATAGAAAATTGGCCTATTAAAATAAAAGCTAATCTTTGAGAGAAAAGCAACAAACACAACCTGCAGGGAAACATAGAAGCACAATAGCAATAATTGACACAGAAAAGAGTAAGTGTAGTAGAAAATTTCTTACCTCTAGTTACTATGGAGAAAGGATTAATACTAGATGACGGGAAGCTAGGAGGAAAGAAAATCCTCAGGGTAGAAGAAGCATTAAGTCTTGGAACAAAAGAACTTAGGGGAGATACCACTAGAGGAGACATTGCACTAGCACTGATACCAAGTGAGATGCTAGGTGTTATACCAAATAAAGTACCAATTGTAGTGGCAGATGCAGTAATGGGGGTTGTACCAAAAGTGGCAATAGGTGTTGTACCAAATGTGAAAGGTGCAGTGCTAGGTGCAATAACAGGTGATATAGCAAGCGCAGTGCCAGGTGTAGTAGATAACATATTGGCAATTAAAAATCTAAAGATAAGCATAATGCAACTAAGTTATCCAACATGCCCTAAGTGCATAAAAACAGTCAACATAGCAAAAAGGTACCAATTTCATTTCAGAAGAAACATAATTAGCGATACTTGCAATTCTTTCCAAATCCTTCTCAGATTGTTCAAAATCCATGTGAATCAACAACACCCAATACTCATTTCACTAAGAAATGGTTATCATAACTAGGATTGATTCAAAAGAAAGCTTAAAATCAAAATAGAGAAGAAGAAATACCGTATATGCGATGAGTATAGGATGGAAATGAAAGAAAAATGCACTATAACAAGCCTTAGGGTGTTAGGTTAGCAATTTTAGAATTTCATAACCCTAATTTTTATGCAATATGCTTAAACACTTTATACTGTTGCAAAAACTTTAAATTAGGTCATAATCAATTGCTAATAAGCCTAATTAGCTATTAGGAAACAAAACCCCTAAATTCCTACAAGTTGGAATTTAGTGAAATTCTTACTCCAATAGGCCCAGAATCAAATTCTAACTACCTAATCCAAGGAGTGAAGCCACCAAGTGTTGGCTCTTTAGCTTGTCTACACAAGCTCCTTGATCAACCAAAATCTTCTCCTTGAATCTCCTTTTGGTTCGACCAAACTAGGAAGAAAGGAAGAGAAGGATTTTTGTAACACCCCTTACCCGGTCTATAGTGTAGCCGAGCAAAGTGTGCTACATTCGGTGCTGGAGCATCCTATTCTGTCTTGTCATGTACAATATTAATTCATTTATATTATATTATGTGTAAAATTTTTTTTTTATCCCATTCTGTCACATCATTTCTCATGTTAATCGTTCATGTACCATATCATAACATTACTCATAAAATTTTCAAATAAAATAAACCTGCATTTTATTCATATAACATTACTCACAATAATATACAATTTTCTATACAATCCAAAATTTAGTTGCATATCTCCATCTGATTTATTACATACAATAACCAAAATACAAAATTTAACTATATATGAGCCCTACCAAAAAGAACTGGTGAGGTGACAATCTACACTGTAGCAGATCTGCTCAAGTTCTGTCTAGGCTCTACTGCTGCTGCTGCTGTGGCTCTCCTGTACCTACGCGTGGTAAGAATCAACGCGCTAAGCATAATGCTTAGTGGTGCATATATTGAAATAAAAATAAACAAATAACTGAAATAATTATTCTACGTGTATTCTTATAGGGAAATATAAAATTTTATGAATTTTCTAGGTCTTTTACATGTTTATAGAACTTTGGACAAAATAAATTAATCGGAGTCTTTTTATGATGTGTCTTATGTTTAATTCAATGAAGTTCACCTTAACAATCTTCTCATGTATTTATTTCAATTAAGGATTTATACTCATTTCTGTGCCAAAGTAACCTATGACAGACTATAAAGACTGGATACACGGGAGTATACAAGTTAGACAGCCGTATGTCTATCAAGTATATAACGGTCATATCAGGCACAAGGTCAGCGGGCAGGCATAAGCCAGTAATAATAAAAATTGGCACTATGGCCATCGGGCAGGCATAAAGCCAGTAAAATAATCATCTTAGACATATGTTGTCTGTCAATGATTATCTCTGTGGGCAGTACTGCAATATGTAGTCCCTAATTGGTATACCAATCGATCCAAGCTATATAAATGAGTCTAGGTGTACTTTGGGCAGAATAGTATTATTAAGTATTTATAATTTCATTAATTCATATTATTTTTATGCTTAACAATTTATTCTAATTCATTTCATCTCATATGCCTCATTGTTTTATGGACTTTTCCTTAGGTCCAGATTTGGTGCACTGTCTTTACATAGTAGATTGACTAGGATATGGCCACTATTTGGCCACACTCCCTTCATAGAATTTGTTTTTCTATGTCTTATAGTTACTCAAAAATTTTTATTACAATTTTTCAAGTTTTGTAGAATTAATTATGGCCAAATCACTGGCCTGGACTCATGTATCCTGCTCTACCAGGACTCATGTTTAGATCAGAAACTTTGACTCCCATTTTAGGGTTCTTATGTTCATAATTTGAGGACTAAGTCTAAAACAAAGTTGGAACCCTATTTCTTAGGGTTCCAGATCTGTATGGCCCAACCTAATTGGAGTTTTCTATTAGGAGATATAGCTAAATGTATGTTCTGAGGTCAGATGGTTGTTTTGAAAATTTCCATAATTTATATGTTAACTTAACCTAATCAATTGACCTAGTTCCCTAGGTTTCTTGGTTTTGGTTAAAAGATCAATATTATATATCTATGTCTTATAAAACTTTTTCCATTGGTTTCATTGCATTTGGATTTTTATAGACCAAGTTATGGCCATTTTGCCAAAACTGGTCGGGTGAGCTTTAGTCCAGAAAATTCTGGGTAGAATGGTGCAGGTCAATTTAGTGTCCTAACTTGAGTCAACAATATCATTTTGTTAGAGACATTTCTGGGCTTGGTGTTCTCAATAAAAGTTGTAGTACTATGTCTAACCTTTCCAATGACATAAAAATCAGGTCATTTGGACCTGTCTAGAGGAAGTTATGGCCAAATGAATATGTACTGTTCATTTGGTCAATTTTCTGGGTTCAAGGTCTGGACATCCGGATTGGGACAGTAAATTGGTCAACTTATGGACAGAATTTGGGCATGATTTCTTCATGAAAAATGGGGCATTTTGTCCTAGGTTTCATCTCCAATTGGCCTCACACCAATTGGAGCAACACAACTCCAGTTATAACTCAAACAATGCACTGGACTCAAAGGTCCGATTTTCCTGCATAAAAATGAACACTCCCAAACTCAATTCTTCCAACTCTACAAACTTCATTTAACATATATAGCACTTCTAATGGTCATTAAATCATCTCAACATCATCCATTTCAAGACACACATCAATTTCCTCAAAGTTAGGTCAAAAACCCTAACTCACAATTCTTCAATTCATGTAAACACATGCCAATCAATTTGTTCATCACAATTACTTATCAATATCACTAATAAACACAAATAATTTCCTCAAAACCATCAAACCACAACTCATATAATGGCTGCTAAAATTTAGTAATTTCCTATCCCTAAAAATTTCTTTTAATTTTATATCAATCTAACTTAATTTAGCAAGCTTGTCATACTTAGAAAAGAAATAGAAATAAATTAGTGCACTAACCTCTTTGGTGACTTAATAAACTTCACTTCTACCTCTTCTTATGACTATCAATAACTTCCTTATGATGTGGTGAGAAATTTTTGTGAAGAAAAATTAAGGTTTAGAGGTGAAAAAGCTAAGAAAAAAAGAGCTTGAAAAAAAATGAAAATGGTGGAGCTTGGAATGGGGTTTCTCGACCATGGGAATGGAAGGAAGAAGATAATGGCCAATTTAATTTTTTTTGTCCTCTTTTAAGCCTTCTTATCCCTTCTTATAAATTTGTTAATTTTCTATTGGTTCAAAATTTTTAAATGATGTCATATGACATCATAAATAAGATAATTACTTTATTTCCTTTCTTTTCTTTTCTTTTCTTTTCTTATTTTATTATTATTATTATTTTTTTATAAATTCATAATTTAAATTTATTTTTGGTATTTTTAATCTATTTTATTTTAATTGACATTTAGGTCAAAATTCAACTCTGGGATTAAAATGACCAAAATAAATGCTTGTCGGGTTATTTTTGTCTGTACCGATAAATAAATTTTCCTGGATTTTCTTTGATATTTTTAATGTCATTTATACCTCATTAACCCTTAAATTTAGTCTCGAAAATTATCTCTTGAGATTCCTCACGTGTCCGGGTCGTGAATTGTCTTTCTTGATACTTCCCGCACGGCCACCCATCATGACCAGCTCGTTTAACCGAGTTGCAATTTGTTTCTTTTACTTTTCTTAGTCTATATTCAGTCAATTTATGTTTCCTCACTCTAGTTTGAGTGTAGTTCCAGACATTTAAACTGTCCGAACAAAAAATTAGTCGTCGGAACAGTAGAATGCACGGACTACCCAAAGTGAGGGCATTACAATTTTTCTAGGTTTCTTGAAAGGAAGTAGTGAGAAACTCTTTCTCAAGGTTTGATTCAAGATCAACAACACTTGTTTCTCTTGAATTTCAAACAAGGAAGATGAAAGAATATTTTTATCTATGGAGGAAAGATGGATGGCGCCAAAGGAGAAAGAAGATGATAATAGTTCTTTCTTTTCTCCTTTTATCTTTAAGTTAATTTTTTTTTAATTAAAATTAAGATGACAAGTGTTAACCTTTTGATACAAAGACCAAATGAGCTTCTAACTCTAATTGGTCCATTTATCATGCCTTTAATTTTAATTAAGAAAATTAAACTTGATTAATTAGTATTCTAAATACTAATTAACTAATTAATTAGTATTTTTCCTCCCATATTTGACCAAGTCAAATGGTCAAATTGTTAAATTTTGACTTAGTCAAACTAGTCAAAATTTATTTTCTTCCTCATTATAAATTTCTTAAGTTTATATTTAAACACTTTAAATATTAACTTGAATATTTTCATAGGTAAATTTAGTTTCAAGTCATGTTAGGGACTTTGCAATCTTATTGCAAACTAAATTTATTTATTCAATTAATTAATTAAACTATTTAATTAATTAATTAAATTAAATTTACTTTGATCAAGTTGCTCTTATGTGTGTGACTTACTAGGTTCATTACTAATTGACAATGAGAATAATATTAACTCCTTAACATTATTGGAACCATTCCAAACTTAAAATGAAATTTCCTTTTCATTTAAGTTCTCATAAATCATGGTTGATATCTAGCATAATGTACTATGACTTTCCAACTAGCTATGAATTAATTCTCCAATTCATGAACCTTGATCATACATACCATGCACCAGAATCTCTCTATTACAAAATCTCAATTCCAGCTAGAGTCATAGTTCATGTCAAGCACTTTTGCTTGGAATCATATGTCCTCCTTTAATGCCTGAATGTATGCATTGTGGTAGGAGACACAGAGGGGAGTGTCGACTGTTAACTGGAGAGTGTTTCAAGTGTGGGGCTACGGATCATTTCATAAGAGATTGCCCTCAGAGGAGTGGTTCAATAGCTCCAGTACAAGTTGATAGACCTTCCTCTACAGTTCAAAGGGGTAAAAGATCGGGTAGAGCAGAAACGGCTGACATTTCACAGAAGATTATTTCTGAGACAGTAGAAAGGCCAGAAGTCAGGGTGGCACCACAAGTATATGCTATGGAAGCTCAGGAAGAGCCAAACCCAGACACTGATGAGGCGATACAAGGAAGTGAAGAAACAAGGAGGTAGCAACTCCACGATTACTTAAGTCAGGTAAATTTCGAGGATGAAATTTTTCTTAAAGGGGAAGAGTTGTAACATCCTCACTTTAGCTAGTCCATACAGTCTATTGTTCCGGTGACCAGTGTCGGTCCGGATAGCTAGAATGCCCGAAAAAAAAAATATTTAAATTAAAGTGAGGAACCAAAATTAACTCAAATATTAATAAGAAAAATTTAGGAAAAAAAAATTTTAGAAATAAAATACAACCACGTTAAATGAGCCGGTGCCCTAGCGATGGGTAACCTAGTGAGAAGTTGTGGTTCTCGCAACTAGGAGCCCTAGACCAGGGGGAAAAATTATAAAATAATTTTTGGGACTCTAGAGAAGGGTCATTGAGGTTCTTATGGCATTAGAATGCCAAGAAAATACTTAGAAAAATTTTTCAATTGGTACAGACAATTTTGGCCCGTTAAGCCAAACGGAGGGCATTTTAGTCATTTCATCTTCAGAGATGATTTTTGGCCAACTTTTTCAGTTAAATAAATAATTTATATAACATAAAATATGATTAAATATTGTTAAAAATTTAATTAAAATTAATTGAATAAGAAAAGGATGAAAAAATGAAAGAAAATGGATTTATGACATCATCATGATGTCATTAAAACTCACCCAACCAACCCAATCTTGACACATGGCATAAATATATATAAAAGAGATAAAATGGGTTGGAAAAAGAAAGAAAAATCAGTTGCTTCTTCAACCTTTGGGGCAGCCAAAAACGTGGAGAGAGAGAGAGAGGAAGGAAAAACTCCATTAAAGCTCACCCAAGCTCCCAACCTCACCAAATCTCACCCCAAAACCCTAGCCTTCTTCACAAAAAAATTAACCTAGCACCATGAGGAAGCTTTGGCCAGCTAAAAGAAAGAAAAATCAAGAAGTTTTTTTAAGCTAGGGAAACTCTCCAACAAAGGTTAGTGACCTAACCATGAATTTTTCTTTAAATTCATGTTAAGAACTTTGAATATGTGTAAATTGCAAAGAAAAAATATGTTGAATACTATTTGTATGTAAACCCTAGATTTTTGGTAGCCATGGTTAGGGTTTGATTGTATTGAGTTTAATGAAATTAAAAGACTATCATGGCTGCCCATAATATGTATTTACCAAGTGGATTGAAGAAATGCAATGAAAATGCATGAAGGGTAATGTGTGAGTTAGGGTTTGGGGTGGAAAAATGGGATTTTGACCATGTAATGATGAAAATAGGTTTTAATGGTCAATTAGTGACCATTTAGTTCTGTTTATATAAAAAATGAAGTGTGTTGAGTGATGGGATTGGGTTTGGTGTGGCTGCCATGAAAGTGACCTGCAGAATGGAGTGACCTGCAGAATTGGACTTGAGTCCAGCAGGTTTGGGCAGCCATAACTTGAATTGTAGAGGTTCAATTGGTGCAAAGCTAATTGGACATGAAACTAGACACATAATGGCACAACTTTGGTGAAGAAACCATGCCCATAAAACCAAACCAAGTGGACCAAAAGCTTGCCCTAATCTTGGTGACTTGCAGTCTATTTCTGCAGAATGACCAAATGAACAGTGATTGTTCATTTGGCCATAACTCAATGTAGTAAGGTCCAATTGACCTGAAATTTTACCAGCAACAAGCTGAGATATAGACCAACAACTTTCATGAAGGAACCTAACCTAAATTATGACCAGAACCTATCCAACAAGGGAGTTGCAGTCACTATTCACTGCACTATAGATATGGTCAGTCTAGAAAAATTTCAATCTGGTCAGTTGTGATTTTTGGACCATAACTTGAGCTACAAAACTCCAAATGGAGTGAATCAAAAAAGGAAATTTAACTAGACAAAATAAGGAACAACTTTCATGTTGATCATTTTGCTAAATTCCCATTGCAAAAATGACAAATGGAACAGTAAAGATGAAGTATGAAAACTGAAAATTTTGCTCAATTAGCATTAAGCTTAGAAATGGTATTGGCAACCAATACCAACAAATTTTGAAGGTAAAATGTGGTATGTTGGGAGTATTAAAACCAATGTACCTATTGTCTATGCAAAAGTCAACATTTAGTTGACTAATGAAATGAATAGTAACTTTACACATAAAGTACAAATATTCAAGAAATGACTTTGTAAAATGCCCTAGTAGGCCTAATGTGATTGGTTTGGATAGGTTGGCATGCCAATAGAGTTTTGATAGCAGTACTGCATATGATGTATGGCTTCATTGCCATTCTGTGATGTGATAGCCTATGGCTATATTGATTATGATGTTTTACTTGGCTTTATGCCTTATTGCTTTTATGGCTTATTAGCCATTCTGTTTGCACACCGGAAGACACATTGTGACCGATGGTGTGACAGCCCGAGGTACCTAGTACCCAGTGCTAGTTTACCCGTTTATCCAGTCCGGTCAACTTGTATTGGTTACTTGGACATGAAAAAGTATAACTGTAATTGAACTGATTATTAAGGAAAATAGGGAAATTAAATATCAAGAATGATTACAATAAAATACAAAAAAGCTCAAAATCATCAACGAAACAATTAATAAAATGCATGAAGAAGTTAATATTAAATTTTACTTTATTTTATTTTATATTGTCACCACTAAGCAGAATTGCTTAGCGCGTCGCTTTTGCCATGCACAGGTACTGGAGACCTAGCTGGGGAGCCCAGCAGACACCAGACAGGGTGAGCCTTCAGAGCTGCATCCGGAGTTCCGAGTCACCTCACACCTGCGGTGCATATGGTAGGACATAGGATTTTGGGAGCATTTTGTATTTTGTCATTTTGTAATAGTCTGGATTGTAACTATAAACTCTTGTAATTATGTATTAATGTAAATATATGAAATTTCATATTATTGAAATTTTCTGCATAATGTATGTTGATAAATGAAATGTTGAGACATATTTATGAATATGCTTCAAGTGATGAAGTGAACAAAAATATTTTGAAAATAGTATTGTGATTTGAGAATGAGATTTTTAGATTGACTTGAATGTGTATAATTGAGTTTGGATTTGGGAATTATTTTGGAAGTGGTTTTAAACAGGTTCAGAAGAACTGTTTTTCCAATTTACAACCGGCACTCTACCGGATTTTCTATAAAATTTGCGGATAAATTCAGATTTTTCAAAATTGAAAATAAATGAATTTTAAAGGGATAAATTGTAATAGAAACATAAATTGGTACTTCGGCACACTGAGTGGCATAACTTGCTCGGCTACACTGTAGACTGGTAAGGGGTGTCACAAAAATGATTTGGAGAAATCATGTAAGGTAAGGAAGAGTTCCAATGATATTAAGAGTTAATATTATTTCTCATTGCTAATTGATAATGAGCCGAGTAAGTCACACACCTGCACAAGTTTACCACTAAATTAATTATGATTTAATTGATTAATTAAAGAGTTTAATTAATTAATTAATTAGATTTGGTGTGTAATAAGATTCTAAAGTCCTTAGCATGACTTGAAACTAAATCTTAGATATAGGATGTATAATATAAATTGGATTTATATTTAAAGAGTTTAATTGTTAAATTAATTAATGAAGATTAATTAATTAATTAATTTATATGTGATATAAATTAATTTGAAGGAGAAATTACAATTTTGAGTTGAGAACTCAAAAATGCTAGCAAGGGAAAAATGGTAATTTTGCATGGTGACACGTGACACCATGAGATGGTGACATGTGGCACTCATCTTTGTGTGCCATTTTCTTCCATGTGATGGAAAATGACTTTTGATTAATTAATCATGGCTTGACACTTGTCTTAATGACATTGAGACAACTTAAAAGCAAAATTGAAAATGATCATGACATGTGGCACACCATTAATGGATTTTGTCTCTTGCATATAAATTCAAGATAAGAAGAAACTTGTTCTTCTCTCTTCCTCACCATCTTGGACAGCAACCTCTCCCTCTCTCTTCTAAAAATATTTATTCCATTGATACTTGAAAGAAAGCTTGTTTCTTTCTTGAATAAAAAATTCTAAAAATTGTTTCTAGCCTCCAACATCCAATTAAACATCACCTAAAGACACATATCCTAATTGTTAATGGTTAGCAAGCATCAAAGAGAGGATTTGGGGCTGCCTAAGGTGATCTTGGTGGAGCTTGTGGTGGACAAGCTAGAGGAGCCTCAATTGAAGCTCTTGGAGATTACCAAAGGGAATAAGAAGGTTGATTTTGCACCTTTGAGGTTAGTCTCCTCCAATCCCTTTTTTTTTAGCAAGGGTTTGGTTTGATTAATAGTTAATCAACAATTCTTAATGGCAAATGAATAACTAGTGCATGTTAAAAGTGTGTTTTGGCATGCCTAGGGATGTTTAAAGGTTGGTTAGAATCATAATACACTTGTATTTATGCATAAAACCCTAGAAAATTTTTGAAATCCAACCTTCTAAACCCCTTAACCCACCCTTTCCCTACCTTTAATTAGTATTAGAGCCACTACATTTGCCATTAGAATTGATTATGGGACTTAATTGTGTGATTGGATGGGATTTGGGTTGATTTGAATGAGATTCGGATTGAAAAACCCTAAGAAAACCTTATTGCCACAAGAAACACAGCCTGGGCATGTCCCAGGCCACGGGCCTTGTTTCTAGGTTTGTGTCACATAGAATGGGCAGAAAGTTACAAGGCCCGTGTTGTTAATTAACACGGACCATGCTTTTACACGACACAAACCATGTAATTTAGTGCCTTAGGCTGTGTAATTTGTTACACGGGCCGTGTTGTTTCACACGGGGTGTGTTTTACATGGAAGGGCATGTTTTAGCTAATTTAAAGGGTTTTGTATGTAATTGTTGTGTAATCTATGACTCTAAATTGAGCCTAAACCTAATTAAATGGTTTAATTAGGATTTTCAATCGTACAAATAAATTTTGAAAATTATTTTCATGAAAATTAAATTTGGGAAAAGTTCCTAAATTTGATATTAATTTGAATGAGATTCAAATTAAGTTATAAATTGGGTACATGATATTCAATTTAATTATGCATGTATATTTATGTTTAAGTGTTAAATGTTAATATGCATGATGGATGATCATGGACAATAAAAGACCAATGTGATTGGATTTTTTTCTTTGGGATGTAATAATTAATTTTATTCATAGTAGCATGTAATATAAGTGTTATATTACATAGGATATAATTTCATTTATTTAAGGACTCTAAAGTCCAAATTCTTATAAATTCACCTTAGTATGCCAAGGGTTACTCTGTAATTGGATTGCAAGAAGGACGACGAGATCAAGAGCATTGGTGGGACCAGTGGGAGGATATCAAGATCAAGGGTTGATTTATGTACTCCTTCAACATCTCTTGTAATAGAATAGATGAAATACACCTAGGAAATGCCTTGATTCAATTCTTGGTGGCTCAGAATTGAATCCCTTAGAAAGTCCATGATCATGCCATTTTATTTAGTTATCCATATATGCATGAGATGTGTATGAATGGATGCTTAAATGTGATATGGATAATGTGTAAAGTGAGACCTTAATAGTAATTAAGTCAACCACAAAATCTTCTAATAAATGATTAAGTTGGTAGTGGTATAATTGTGATAATTATATCATGGCTCTCCACTAGGGAAATTAAATTTGGAAATTTTAGACACTTAAACTTTCGGCTATAGTTACATAGGGATGGTTTTTGTGGTCTAAGAGAATTACTAAATTTAATTGTTAAAGCATATGATGTTGTGAGTTTATTGGTACTTTGGTGATCAATAATGGATGTACCTGAGGTTATCAACGTTCAAACTTCCATACTCACTAGCCTAGTGGGCTCAACTTAACTAATGCAAGATAGGCCAAGAATGGATGTACCTAAGGCTTTGAGCATTAGGAGCCAAATCTATTGATTGAGTTTCACATGAGATGTGATGAACAAGTGTTGTTCACTTATGCATTATTAAAAGTATCCAAGAAAATGTGATTTGAGGATATTTAACAATATAGAAGAATTCAATCACTAACTAGAAATCCATACAACTACGATTTCTGTTTCCTACTATGGAAGTGTAGGATTCGCCAAGTTAGTGGGAGGACTAATTTGATTAAAAGACCATAATCATATTGGTGGTTAATTTACTTAATAAAAGATAACTAATTTGAATCTTCCTTTTTCTGCAGTAATAACATCTGATAATTATGGCATAAAGATTCAACCCGTTATCAAACATACTAAATGAAAATAGGCTCACCGAACCTAACTTCTCTGACTGGCTCAGGAATTTGAGAATTCTTCTCAATCTTGAGCGTATAGGATACGTTCTTGATTCTAAGATTCTTAGTCCACTGCCACTTGAAGCCACAAAAGAACATGACACTTTGAGAAAGTGGCATAAAGATGACATGCAAGCCAAGTGTTATATGCTTGCTTCTATGACTAATAAGTTACAAAAGTAGCATGAGAAAATGCAAACTTATTCTAAAATACTGAGTCACCTTCAAGAGTTGTTTGGTGAAAACAGTAGGTTGGCTAGATATGAGATATCTAAATAACTGTTCAAAATGAAAATACATGAAGGCCAAGATGTGGGAGAACATGTCCATAACATGATGGACTTTTCTCTTCAAACGGAATTGATCCTACAATCCTTACCTGAGTCTTTTGGAAGCTTTATCACAAACTTCCATATGACTAAACAAGAGTGCACTTTGGTTGGTCTTCTGAACATTCTTGTGATTGCTCAAGGCAATATGCCTAGCAGGAAGGGAAAGGAAGTGGCACTTGTTGCTTCTTCTTCTTTTAGTAAAACCAAGAAGAAGAAGAAAAGTAACAAGAAGAAGCCATCTTCTGCCCCTGGCCCTTCTAGTAGAGTGGGCAAAAAGAGCCAAACAGTGAAGAAGAAGGCAGAAGCAGGTCCTGCTGACAAGGGAAAGTGTTTCCACTATCAAAAGGATGGGCACTGGAAGAGGAATTGTCTATAATACCTATAGTTGGTAAAGAACAAGAAAACAAGACCTTCTGAAGGTATAGCTATTTCTTATTTCATAGATTCTGGTATTGCTTGTCATACTAATTCTGCTTGGGTCATTGATACTAGTTCTAATTCACATATAATTTCTGATGTGCAGGAACTAGTAAATCTTAGGAGCTTGGATCATGGAGAAGTGAGATTGAAGATTGGTAATGGATCAAGTGTTGATGCCAAAGCCATCGGATTTACTTCTCTTATTGTATATAGTCATTTTGATGATAATGTTTTGTATTTAAAGGATGTTTTATATGTACCCAACATGTATAAAAACATCATTTATATATCTAATTTGACTAGAGACGGTTATGAATTTAGATTCATAAATGATGTATGTACAGTTTATTATGGTAATAAAATTGTATGTTTGGGTTACTTGCAAAATGGTCTTTATTATTTTAATAATGAATGCAAAACAGCTCCAAGCACCGAATATGAAATTAATGCAACAGAAAATATTAACCTTAATCTAAAACAACTTTGGCACTTAAGATTGGGTAATGTAGCAGAAGATAGGATCACTAAGTTGAAAAGGATGGGGATTTTGTCCACTTTGGGAAATAAACCATCACCAACTTGTGAATCCTACCTTTAGGGCTAAATGACCAAATCTCCCTTTATGGGACAAGGGCAAAGAGCTGAAGATATTTTAGAACTCATACATAGTGATGTATGTGAGCCATTTAAAGAAATGGCTAGAGGTGGAAATTACTACTTCATTACCTTCACTGATGATAAATCTCGGTTTGGGTATTTGTATTTAATGAAATACAGGTCTAAATCCTTTGAAAAGTTCAAAGAATTCAGGGTTGAAGTAGAAAATCAAACAAGAAAAAGTATTAAAACCCTTCTATCTAATCGAGGAGGTGAATACTTAAATACAGAGTTTGATGAGATCCTTCGGGAACAGGGCATTATTTCACAATTGACCCATCTTGGTACACCACAGTTGAATGGTGTATCGGAAAGGAGAAACCTTACTTTGTTGGATATGGTACTTAGCATGATGAGCTTCACTTATTTGCCTATTTCCTTTTGGGGATACGCATTAGAAACTGCACTGTACATTCTTAACAGAGTTCCAACTAAATCAATTTCTTCCACACCATATGAGATATGGTATGGAAGACAACCATCCCTTAAACATGTTAAGGTATGAGGTTGTCCAGCTTTTATCAAAAAGCTAAAAACTGATAAATTGGAGACAAGGTCCAAAAAAGGTAGGTTTGTTAGATATTCAAAAGAGAGTTTTAGATATTATTTCCATCTTTCACAATCACAAAGAGTTGTGATAAGTAAAGATGCAATTTTCTTAGAGAAAGAGTTTCTTCAAGAAAGTGGCAAAGGAAGGAAGATAGAATTAGAATTAGAGAATTCTACAGATGACTAACAATCTGCACCCATGGATATTGATCCAGTGGGAGAGCCTATACCTATAAATAATGAATCCACAACACTGGTTCTTCGCAAATCTAGTAGAATATCTCATCCACCAGAGAGATATGGATTTATTCATGAGAATGAATAAGAGTTGTTTATGCATGAAAAAGGTTGATCATGGAGATCATCCTACTAGTTATGAAGAAGCTATATCAGATATAGATTCTTCAAAATGGCTAGAAGCCATGAAATCTGAAATGGATTCCATGCATAAGAACAAAGTCTGGGATCTTATAGATCCACCTGAGGGTATTATACCCATAGGATGTAAATGGATTTTCAAGAGAAAGATTGGACCTGATGGAAAGGTAGAGACCTTCAAAGCTAGGCTTGTAGCTAAAGGGTTTCGCCAAAGGGAAGGAATTGATTATGAAGAAACATTCTCTCTCATGGCCATGCTTAAATCCATAAGAATTCTTCTAGCTATTGTAGCACACTATGACTATAAGGTTTGGAAAATGGATGTCAAAACCGCTTTTCTCAATGGTGTTATTGAGGAAAGAATATAAATGGAACAATCCAAGGGTTTTGAATCCAAAGAAGGTTCCAAGGTGTGCAAGCTTAAGAGATCCATTTATGATCTTAAGCAAGCTTTTAAAAGCTGGAATAAATGTTTTGATGAAGCCGTTAAATCTTTAGGTTTTATTCAAAACATTGATGAGCCGTGTGTGTATAAGAAGACTAGTGGGAACATGACTATCTTTCTAATGTTATATGTGGATGATATATTATTAATAGGCGATGATATTTGTGACACCCCTTACCCGTCTACAGTGTAGCCGAGCAAGTTATGCCACTCAGTGTGTCGGAACACCAATTCATGTTTCAATTTCAATTAATCCTTTTTAATTCATTTATTTATAATTTTTGATAAAACTAAATTTTTCTGCAAATTTTAAAGAAAATCCGGCAGAGTGCCGGCTATAAATTAGAAAAACAGTTCTTCTGAACCTGTTAAAAACACTCCCAATAATATCATCACCTTATTCTCAATCAACCTCCAATATATTCTCAACAATTTCTCAATTCACTTCAATATCTCAAAATTCAATTAAATTCAAACCACAGTCAACTCAATAAAAAAAAATGCTCAATTAATTACTGAACATGTTTCATAGATATTTACATCAAAAGCATAATTACATGAATTTATAATATACATTACAGAAGGTTACAAAATACAAAATACCAAAATATCAAAATAGCCTAATGTCCTACCAAATGCACTGCAATGTGAGGTGACTTTGAACTCTGAGTGCAAATATGAAGGCTCACCCTGTGTGAGGTCTGTTGGACTCCCCAGCTATGTCTCCAGACTGCAGCGTGGCAAAGCGCTAAGCAATTCTGCTTAGTGGTGACAATATAAAATAAAATAAAATAAAATAAGACATGTGTGCAAAATGTATATTTACATTTTTGGGTGGACTAAATTTCAAATATTTATTGCAATATTATTCGATTAAAGTTTGGTAAAATTTATTAATACTGCCCGAGTAACCTACACTAGTTGACTGGACTGGATAAACGGGTAAACTGGTACTGGGTACTAAGTACCTCGGACCATCACACCATCGGTCACATTGTGTCTCCCGGTGTGCAACAGAACAGCTAATAAGCTGTGATAATTATCGGGGATTAAAGTCGAGTATAATAACTCATTATCATAGCCAAAGGCTATTATGTCACAGAATGGCATGGGAAGCCATGAAATACAGAATGGCATAAAGCCATATGCAGTACTGCTAACAGAACCCTATTGGCATGCCAACCTATCCAAACCAATCACATTAGGCCTACTAGGGCATTTAACACTTTTAATTTGTGTAATTCTTTGAAATTGAAATTTTTATGACCACTATTCATTTCATTAGTCAACCAAAATGTTGACTTTTGCATTGACAATAGGTAATTTAGTTTAAATATCATCAACATACCACATTTTGCATTTTAAACTTGTTGGTATTGGTTGCCAATACCATCTCTAAGCTTAATGTGAATTGGACAGAATTTTCAATTTTCAAGCCTTGGGTTTACTGTTCCATTAGTTACTGTTGCAGTGGGAATTTGGAAAAATGGTAAACATGAAAGTTGTTCCTCATTTTGTCTAGTTTAATTTCCTTTTTTGAATCACTCCATTTGGAGTTTTGTAGCTCAAGTTATGGCCTAAAAACCATAACTGGCCGGATTGGGCAGATTCCAAAAATCTGGGCAAAACTGGTTCTGCCAGATTTGGTAACCTAAGTTTGGTTGGCAATTTGACTAAGTTATGGTCATAATTTGGGTCACATTTCTTCATGAAAGTTTTTTTTCTATATGTCACCTTGTTGCTGGTAAAATTTCAGGTCAATTGGACCTTGCTACATTGATTTATGGCCAAATGACCAAATACTGTTCATTTGGTCATTTTGCCCAAGCAGATTGCAGGTCACCCAGATTAGGGTAAACTTTTGGTCAAGTTGGTTTGGTTTTCTGGGCATGGTTTCTTCATCAAAGTTGTGCCATTATGTGTCTAGTTTCATGTCCAATTGGCCAAACACCAATTGAACCTCTACAATTCAAGTTATGGCTGTCCAAACAGGCTGGACTCACAGCCACACCTGCAGGTCACACAAGGCAGCCACTCCAACCTCAAATCCCACAACCCAATTCACTTCATTTTTGATTCAAACCAAACCAAATGGTCACTAATTGACCATTAAAGCCTACTTCCATCATCACAAGATCAAAGTCTCATTCTTCAACCCAAACCCTAACTCAACAATTCAAAACCATGCATTATCATTGCATTTATCAATTCACTTATAAGTTACACTTTAAGGGCAGCCATACTTGCATGTTAGCTCCCCAAAAATCATCACCCTATTACCCTAACCATGGCTGCCAAGATCTAGGGTTAGCATACCAATGGTCTTTCATCAAATTTCTTTGTCATTTGCTCACATATATAGTTCTTAAACATGAAACTAAAGTGAAATTGAAGGTTTAGGTCACTAACCTCTTATGGAGTGAATTTCCCACTTGCTCAAAGTCTTGGTTTCCTTTTCTTTTTGCTCCTACAAGCTTCACTAGGATGTAAGGACAAATTTTTATATTGCTAGGTTAGGGTTTTGTTGGGTAAAACTTAGAGAAATCAAGCTTTGAAAGCTTGCTCAAGGTTGGCAATGGTGGGTGGGGTGACGCCAAGAAGAAGAAAGGAGAAGGTGTTCTGATTTTTTTTTTATTTTCTACCCATTTAACCTCTTTTAAATAAGATTATGCCATGTGTCAAGCTTTGATTGGTTGGGAGAATTTTAATGACATCATTATGATGTCATAATGCCATTTTCTTTCATTTTCTCTCCATTTCTTGTCTATTTAATTTAAATTAAATTTTTAACAACATTTATTCATATTTTATATTATATAAATTATTTATTTAACTAGACAAGTTGGTCAAAAATCATCTCTGAAGACAAAATGACCAAAATGCCCTCCGTTTGGCTTAACGGGCCAAAATTGTCTGTACCGATTGAAAAATTTTTCTAAGTATTTTCTTGGCATTCTAATGCCATAAGAACCTCAATAACCCTTCTCAGGAGTTTCAAAAATTATTTTATAATTTTTCCCTTGGGTCTAGGGCTCCTAGTTACGAGAACCGTAATTTCTCACTAGGTTACCCATCGCTAGAGCACCGGCTCATTTAACTTGGTTGTATTTTATTTCTAAAATTTTTCCTAAATTTTTCTTATTAATATTTGAGTTAATTATAGTTCCTCACTTTAGTTTAAATATTTTTCCAGACATTCTAGCTGTCCGGACCGACACCGATCACCGGAACAGTAGAATGTACGAAATTGCTACAGGGATTACAACTCTTCCCCTCTAATTTAAATTTCGTCCTCGAAATTTACCTGATGCAAACAGTTGAGGGAACTGTTGCCTCATCGTCTCTTCACTTTCCCAAGTTGCCTCCTCAGTGTTGTGGTGCCTCCAAAGCACTTTCACCTGTGGGATCTGTTTATTTCTCAACTCTTTCACTTCCCGAGCCAGGATCCGTATGGGTTCTTCTTCATATGTCAAATCTGGTTGTACTTCAATTTCTTCCATGGAGATGACATGTGAAGGGTCTGAGCGGTATCTTCTGAGCATGGACACGTGGAACACATTGTGGATCTTGTCCAGCTCTAGTGGTAAAGCTAGCCTGTAGGCTACTGGTCCCACACGTTCAATGACTTCATATGGGCCAATAAACCTAGGGCTCAACTTACCTTTTCTTCCGAACCTCAATATTTTCTTCCATGTTGAGACTTTGAGAAACACTTTATCACCAACTGCATACTCTATCTCTTTTCTCTTCAGGTCGGCATAAGACTTCTGTCTATCGGAGGCAATCTTCAGGTTAGCTTTGATTATTTTCACTTTTTCCTCAGTCTGTTTGACCAGGTCTGGTCCTACCAGCTTATCTTCACCCAATTTAGTCCAACACACTGGGGTTCTACATTTCTTTCCATACAGTGCTTCATACGGAGCCATTTGAATGCTAGCTTGGTAGCTATTGTTGTATCACAGTGCGATGGGAGGTATCTATCCCAACTTCCCTCAAACTCAATGACACAACTTCTCAGCATATCCTCAAGGACCTGACATATATTTCATGTTATTATTATCATTTCAGTTCAATATTCGCATTAGTTCAATTGGTTTCAGTTGTTTACCTGAATTACTCTTTCTGATTGCCCATCCGTCTGAGGATGAAAAGCTATGCTGAAGTGGAGTTGTGTACCCAAGGATTCATGCAACTTCTTCCAGAATCTTGATGTAAACCTGGGTCTCGGTCAGATATGATAGAAAGTGGGATTCCATGCAGCCTAACTAACTCACTGATATACAATTCTGCTAGCTTCTCCAGTGAGTAGTCAGTCCTAACTGGCAAAATGTCTTGACCGTCAATCATCCACTATCACCCACACTGCATCATGCTTCCTTTGGGTGAGAGGTAGACCACTAACAAAATCCATAGTGACCCGGTCCCATTTCCATTCAGGTATGTTTATAGGCTGTAACAAACCCGATGGAACTTGATGTTCTGCCTTAACTTGCTGAAATGTCAAGCATTTAGTCACATAGTCAGCTATATCCCTCTTCATACCAGGCCACCAATAATGAGGCTTCAAATCATTATACATTTTTGTGCTCCCCAGGTGCATAGCATAAACACTCGTGTGCGCTTCTTTCAGAATACTAGTCTTCAGTTCCCCATCATCTGGTACACACACTCTTCCTCTGTAGTATAGACACCCATCTGCTTTCACCTCATATTCAGTTTCCTTCCCCTCAGGAATTTTAGCCATAATTGCCATTAGTTTTTCATCTGCCTTCTGCCCATCTTGTATTTGCTGTAGTAGGGTTGGCCTCACTTGCAACTCAGCCAAAATAGCTCCATCTTGAGCTAAGGGATGACAGGCATTGAGTGATCTTAAAGTGTGATGGACTTCTGCTCAAAGCATCGAACTACATTTGCCTTCCCAGGATGATAATCTATCACACAATCATAGTCCTTTAGGAACTCAATCCATCGCCTCTGTCTAAGATTGAGCTCCTTCTGGGTTGGCAAATATTTTAGACTCTTGTGGTCTGTATAGATGTAGCATTTTTCACCATATAAATAATGCCTCCATATCTTCAGCGCGAAGATAATCATTGCTAACTCCAAGTCATGAGTAGGGTAGTTCTGTTCATGTGGCCTTAACTGCCTGGAAGCATAGGCGATCACTTTCCCCTCTTGCATCAATACACACCCTAGCCCATTATGTAAGGCATCACTGTAGACCACAAAGTCTTTTCCTGACTCTGGCTGTGTTAACACTGGTGCTTCTGTCAACATAGCCTTCAACCTCTCAAAACTGGCTTGGCACTTGTCCTTCCAGCTAAATTTCACATTCTTATGCAACAACTTGGTCATTGGAGCAGCTATAAGAGAAAACCCCTTCACAAATCTTCTATAGTATCCAGCTAGCCCCAAGAAACTTCTGACCTCAGTTGTATTTCTGGGAGGCTTCCATTCCATCACTGCCTCTATCTTTTTGAGATCCACTCTAATCCCCTCTACTGATACTATGTATCCAAGGAAAGAGATTTCACTCATCCAGAAGTCACACTTGGACAATTTAGCATACAGCTTCTTTTCTCGCAGGGTTTGCAGAACAATCCTCAAATGTTCATCATGTTCTTCTCTGGTCTTGGAATACACCAGAATATCATCAATAAAGACCACTACAAACCAATCTAAGTATGGATGGAAGATACAGTTCATAAGGTCCATAAATGCTGCTGGTGCATTTGTTAACCCAAACGGCATCACTAGAAATTCATAGTGCCCATACCGAGTTCTGAATGCAATTTTTGACACATCTGCATCCTTTACCCTCAGCTGATGATATCCTGATCTGAGATCAATTTTTGAAAATGCACCGGCTCCTTTCAACTGATCAAACAGATCGTCGATTCTGGGCAATGGATATTTATTCTTCACAGTTACTTTGTTCAACTGCCGGTAATCGATACACAATCTCAAGGTTCCATCCTTTTTCTTCACAAACAGCACTGGAGCTCCCCATGGTGACACACTGGGGCGTATGAACCCCTTATCAAGCAACTCTTGCAATTGAGTTTTCAACTCCCTCAATTCAGTGGGTGCCATCCTATAAGGAGCAATGGAAATGGGTGCTGTACTCGGCATTACCTCAATAGCAAACTCGACTTCCCTTTCTGGTGGTAAACCAGGCAACTCTTCAGGAAATACATCTGGGAAGTCTCTTACTGTGGGTATATCATTCAGGTTTGGCTTAGCTTGCCTAGTATCAACCACGTGTGCTAGGTAAGCTTCATAACCTTTTCTCATCATTCTTCTTGCAACTGTAGCTGAGATAACATTGGACAGGTTATCTGTCCTTTCACCCACAACAGTGATCTCATTACCCTCAGAAGTTTTCAGAGAAATTCTCTTCAATTTACAATCAAATATTGCTTGATGACGTGACAACCAGTCCATTCCCAAAATCACGTCAAACTCGTAGAAGGGCAATTCAATTAGGTCTGCCGAGAATTCATACCCCTGAATCCTCAACGGGCAACCTTTATACACCGTATTCACTATCACACTGTGGCCTAGTGGATTTGTGACCAGAATGTCTTGATCACTCTCCTCTACTGGAACTCCCCTCTCTATGGGTAGTTTGATGCAAATATAGGAATGAGTGGATCCTGGATCCACCAATGCATGTACAGAAGTGTTGTAGAGGGAAAACGTACCCCTGATGACATCCGGGGCATCTTGCTCCTCTTGAGCTCTGATGGCATAAGCCCTGGCTAGTATTTTAGTGTCTGGCCTCTCAATTGACTCGGATGCAGGCCTCAGTGATGGACCAGCTGCCTCAAGTTTACCAGGCTTCCTACCTCTTTGTGGTGCAGGAGCAGGTCTATTAGTTTGTGTTGGAGCAACTATAGTAGTCCTCTTCAGACAATTCTTGATCTGGTGTTCTGTAGATCCACACCGCAAGCATGCACCGGTCACTCGCCAACATTCCCCCTTGTGCCGCCACGGCGTCTTGACAAGCGAGAAGATGCAGGCTGGTCCCCTAAACATAGTCCACTGGAGAGCGCCCATTGATGGTATGGGTGGCCTCTCCTAGGTGTGAGCGTGGTGCAGGCCTGAGGCCCGACCCTGACCCTGTGGTGGTCCTAAACTCTGAGCAGGACCCTTACTCTTCTTACTGGGAGCAGAATATGCATTGGACTGAGCCGGACCCCTCTTCTGCTGTCTTTCCCTTCTATTTTGTTCATTGATTCTAACCCTTTCCACTTTTGATGCTGCATCTACCAGTTTAGCAAAATCCGTAATCTCTAGTGCTGTGATCATAACTTTGATGTTGTCATTGAGCCCTTCCTCAAACCGTCTGCACCTCTCTGCCTCGATAGGGACTATCTCCCTCCCATACCGGCTCAGTCTAACAAACTCACGCTCATACTCAGCCACTGACAACTGTCTTTGTCTCAAACTGATGAATTCCCTTCTTCGCTCTTCTAAATATACTTTGCTAATATATTTCTTCCTGAACTCTGTAAAGAAGAATTCCCAGGTGATCTGTTCAGGTTGCACCTCACTGGTTACTGTGTCCCACCACTGATATGCATCATCTTGAAGTAGGGACACAGCACCCACCAGGTTCTGCTCGGGGGTGCAGTTTAGCTATTTCAGTACTCTGATGGTTCTGTCCAACCAATTTTCTGCAGCCATGGGATCATCCTCCCTCTTCCCAAAGAAGTCTACAGCCCCATGTTTTCGCAATTTCTCCAAATGGGACTTCTGTGGTGCTGGTGGAGGTTGTGGTTGTGGTTGTGGTGGTGGAATTGCCCCCATCATTTGCCGGTAGAATTCAGTCATTTGCTGGAACAGAGCAAACTGAGGTTGGGCAGGTGCCTCAGCTACTGGTGGAGCAGATTCTCTCCTGCCCCCAGACTCAGCCCTAGGTGGAGCATGACTCTCCACCTCTTCATCAACTGCTCTTTGTGAAGCAGGATCCATAACCTATTCAAAATGAGAAAGCAAACAGATCTGCATCAGTGTCACCTTAACACTTACAAATGCAATGCAATGGTATGTACTCTATCTAGACCCAGAAACGCCTAAACCGATGCTCTGATACCACTAAATGTGACACCCCTTACCCGTCTACAGTGTAGCCGAGCAAGTTATGCCACTCAGTGTGTCGGAACACCAATTCATGTTTCAATTTCAATTAATCCTTTTTAATTCATTTATTTATAATTTTTGATAAAACTAAATTTTTTCGCAAATTTTATAGAAAATCCGTGAGTCCGGCTATAATTGGAAAAAGCAGTTCTTCAACTCATTAAAAACACTCCCAATAAAATCATCACCTTATTCTCAATCAACCTCCAATATATTCTCAACAATTTCTCAATTCACTTCAATATCTCAAAATTCAATTAAATTCAAACCACAGTCAACTCAATAAAAAAAATGCTCAATTAATTATTGAACATGTTTCATAGATATTTACATCAAAAGCATAATTACATGAATTTATAATATACATTACAGAAGGTTACAAAATACAAAATATCAAAATATCAAAATAGCCTAATGTCCTACCAAATGCACTGCAATGTGAGGTGACTCTGAACTCTGAGTACAGATATGAAGGCTCACCCTGTGTGAGGTCTGCTGGACTCCCCAGCTATGTCTCCGATTACTGCGTGGCAAAAGCGACGCGCTAAGCAATTCTGCTTAGTGGTGACAATATAAAATAAAATAAAATAAAATAAAATAAGACATGTGTGCAAAATGTATATTTACATTTTTTGGTGGACTAAATTTCAAATATTTATTGTAATATTATTCAATTAAAGTTTGGTAAAATTTATTAATACTGCCCGAGTAACCTACACTAGTTGACTGGACTGGATAAACGGGTAAACTGGTACTGGGTACTAAGTACCTCGGACAATCACACCATCGGTCACATTGTGTCTCCCGGTGTGCAACAGAACAGCTAATAAGCTGTGATAATTATCGGGGATTAAACTCGAGTATAATAACTCATTATCATAGCCAAAGGCTATTATGTCACAGAATGGCATGGGAAGCCATGAAATACAGAATGGCATAAAGCCATATGCGATCGCTATGAGAACCCTATTGGCATGCCAACCTCTCCAAACCAATCACATTAGGCCTACTAGGGCATTTAACACTTTTAATTTGTGTAATTCTTTGAAATTGAAATTTTTATGACCACTATTCATTTCATTAGTCAACCAAAATGTTGACTTTTGCATTGACAATAGGTAATTTAGTTTAAATATCATCAACATACCACATTTTGCATTTTAAACTTATTGGTATTGGTTGCCAATACCATCTCTAAGCTTAATGTGAATTGGACAGAATTTTCAATTTTCAAGCCTTGAGTTTACTGTTCCATTAGTTACTGTTGCAGTGGGAATTTGGAAAAATGGTAAACATGAAAGTTGTTCCTCATTTTGTCTAGTTTAATTTCCTTTTTTGAATCACTCTATTTGGAGTTTTGTAGCTCAAGTTATGGCCTAAAAACCATAACTGGCCGGATTGGGCAGATTCCAAAAATCTGGGCAAAACTGGTTCTACCAGATTTGGTAACCTAAGTTTGGTTGGCAATTTGACTAAGTTATGATCATAATTTGGGTCAAGTTTCTTCATGAAAGTTGTTGGTCTATATGTCACCTTGTTTCTGGTAAAATTTCAGGTCAATTGGACCTTGCTACATTGATTTATGGCCAAATGACCAAATATTGTTCATTTGGTCATTTTGCCCAAGCAGATTGCAGGTCACCCGGATTAGGGTAAACTTTTGGTCAAGTTAGTTTGGTTTTCTGGGCATGGTTTCTTCATCAAAGTTGTGCCATTATGTGTCTAGTTTCATTTCCAATTGGCCAAACACCAATTGAACCTCTACAATTCAAGTTATGGCTGTCCAAACAGGCTGGACTCACAGCCACACCTGCAGGTCACACAAGGCAGCCACTCCAACCTCAAATCCCACAACCCAATTCACTTCATTTTTGGTTCAAAACAAACCAAATGGTCACTAATTGACCATTAAAGCCTACTTCCATCATCACAAGATCAAAGTCTCATTCTTCAACCCAAACCCTAACTCAACAATTCAAAACCATGCATTATCATTGCATTTATCAATTCACTTATAAGTTACACTTTAAGGGCAGCCATACTTGCATGTTAGCTCCCCAAAAATCATCACCCTATTACTCTAACCATGGCTGCCAAGATCTAGGGTTAGCATACCAATGGTCTTTCATCAAATTTCTTTGTCATTTGCTCACATATATAGTTCTTAAACATGAAACTAAAGTGAAATTTAAGGTTTAGGTCACTAACCTCTTACGGAGTGAATTTCCCACTTGCTCAAAGTCTTGGTTTCCTTTTCTTTTTCCTCCTACAAGCTTCACTAGGATGTAAGGACAAATTTTTATGTTGCTAGGTTAGGGTTTTGTTGGGTAAAACTTAGAGAAATCAAGCTTTGAAAGCTTGCTCAAGGTTGGCAATGGTGGGTGGGGTGACGCCAAGAAGAAGAAAGGAGAAGGTGTTCTGATTTTTTTTTTTATTTTCTGCCCATTTAACCTCTTTTAAATAAGATTATGCCATGTGTCAAGCTTTGATTGGTTAGGAGAATTTTAATGACATCATTAGGATGTCATAATGCCATTTTCTCTCCATTTCTTGTCTATTTAATTTAAATTAAATTTTTAACAACATTTATTCATATTTTATATTATATAAATTATTTATTTAACTGGACAAGTTGGTCAAAAATCATCTCTGAAGACGAAATGACCAAAATGCCCTCCGTTTGGCTTAACGAGCCAAAATTGTCTGTACATATTGAAAAATTTTTCTAAGTATTTTCTTGGCATTCTAATGCCTTAAGAACCTCAATAACCCTTCTCTGGAGTTCCAAAAATTATTTTATAATTTTTCCCTCGGGTCTAGGGCTCCTAGTTGCAAGAACCGCAACTTCTCACTAGGTTACCCATCGCTAGGGCACCGGCTCATTTAACTTGGTTGTATTTTATTTCTAAAATTTTTTCTAAATTTTTCTTATTAATATTTGAGTTAATTATAGTTCCTCACTTTAGTTTAAATATTTTTCCAGACATTCTAGCTGTCCGGACCGACACCGATCACCGGAACAGTAGAATGTATGAAATTGCTACAGGGAGGGTGTTACAATATTGGTATGCTAACATCTGTAAAAACCTGATTGTCAAGTACTTTCTCTATGAAAGACCTTGGGGAAGCTACCTAAATTCTGGGAATTCGAATCTATAGAGATAGACCAAAAAGAATAAGAGGTTTATCCCAAAGGCTTTACTTGGAAAAAGTGTTGAAGAGGTTCAACATGCTTGATTCCAAGAGGGAATAGTTTCCAATTAGGCATGGAATTCACTTTTCTAAGGAACAGTCTCCCAAGACTCCTGAAGAAAGGGAAAAGATGGCCAAGGTTTCTTATGCTTCGGCTATAGGAAGCCTAATGTATGCCATCTTGTGTACTTGGCCTGATATTGCCTACGCTGTTAGTGTGACTAGCAGGTTTCAATCCAATCTAGGTTTGAAACATTGGATAGCTGTTAAGAATATCCTCAAGTACTTGAAAAGGACTAAGGATTTATTCTTGATAAATGGAAGAGGTGAACTTCAACTATAAGGATTTACAAATTCTAATTTCTAATCAGATATTGATGATAAAAAGTCTATCTCAGGGTTTGTATTTTTGAGTAATGGAGGCGCTGTCTGTTGGAAGACTTCTAGGCAGATAACTATGGCAGACTCCACCACTGAAGCCGAATATGTTGCTGCATGTGATGCTGCAAAAGAGGCTGTTTAGATCAAGAAGTTCATTTCAAAAGTAGAAGTGGTTCCTTCCATTGAGTCAGTGGTTCCTCTCTACTATGACAACAATGGAGCCATTGCACAGGCAAAGAAGCCTAGGTCTCACCAGTGATCCAAACTCATAGAATGGAGATTTCATATTATCAAAGAGATAGTTGGAAGAGGAGATGTCACCATAAAAAAAATAGCTTTAGTTGACAACCCAACTGATCCACTAACCAAAGCCATGATACAGCAACAGTTAGACAGACATCTTGAGAAGATGGGTCTTAGATACTGTAGTAAATAGCTCTAGGCCAAGTGGGAGATTGTTAGTTGTGTGTGCCCTAGAGCATACACTAATCTTGTAACTTGTAAATAACATTGTAAATATATTAATGGCAATAAACATTTCATTTAAATGTTGCGTATGTATAATATCATATTTGTTTGAAATTGTCCATTAGCAATATGTTATATATTCTATTCTTATGAGATAAGAATATGAATGACAGAATATATGGGACATTTGCTCTAAATCAGAGTTCGCAGGTAAAGGATATTTTGGTGGGCACATTCTATCCAAAGAGCTGTCACCTCTTTTTGTCTCCATTAATCAGTATGAGATACTGATATATATGGAATGGTGAGTCTCATGCCATCTAATATGAGATATTAGGATAAATATAGTGGACACTTATGAGATGAGTAGGTCAAACTTGTAACATATAGATAACATGAACATGGCGTTTACTCGAGTCGATAAAATGTTATTGGTGTCATACTAGTGCTTATAATCCCCAGACCTAAGATTACACGGATTTCTCTTATATGGGTGGTTTGAGTTTGATACCACTTACATATCTGTACTGTGTATGGATATTTCGATGTGTGTTGGCTCAGATTACTCATATGTTGGGATAGGTATTTAATCAAGAGGGGATCCGTAGCCTTGAGTAAACAGGGTTAAAAGTCCTTTGCAGATTTGAGTTGTACTTGATAAGATTAAGTTCCTGGCCAGGATGCATGACTTTGTCAGGAAAGGTGTTTCTTGATAGTAAAAGTCTTATATGTCAAAAATCAGATTTCAAATGAGTGCATAAGATTCCATGATAAGGGGTTTGACTCTTCCATGACCCTTAATGGGATTGGGACATAATACGGAAGGATTTTAGTGCATGATGACGTATGATTAAGGGTTCATATTTAAGGTATTCCTTATTGCTAATTGGGTGGCCATGGCATGTTATGCTAGGTGTCAACCATTGTCTATGAGATACCTAAAATGATTTGGAGAAATCATTTAAGGTAAGGAAGAGTTCCAATGATATTAAGAGTTAATATCATTTCTCATTGCCAATTGGTAATGAGCCTAGTAAGTAACACACCTACATAACTTTACCACAAAGTTAATTATGATTTAATTGATTAATTAAAGAGTTTAATTAATTAATTAAATAGATTTGGTTTGTAATAAGATTACAAAGTCCCTAGCATGACTTGAAACTAAATATTAGATATTGGATGTATAATATAAATTGGATTTATATTTAAAGAGTTTAAATATGAATTTAATTGTTAAATTAATTAACGGAGATTAATTAATTAATTAATTAATTTGTGATATAAATTAATTTGAGAGAAAATTACAATTTTGAGTTGAGAACTCAAAAATGCTAGCAAGGTAAAAATGGTAATTTTGCGTGGTGACACGTGACACCATGAGATGTTGACATGTGGTACTCATCTTTGTGTGCCATTTGTCTTCCATGTGATGGAAGATGACTTTTGATCAATTAATCATGGCTTGACACTTGTCTTAATGAGATTAAGACAACTTAAAAGCAAGATTAAATACGATCATGACATGTGGCACACCATTAATGGATTTTATCTCTTGCATATAAATTCAAGATAAGAAGAAACTTGTTCTTCTCTCTTCCTCACCATCTTAGACGGAAACCTCTCCCTCTCTCTTTTAAAAATATTTCTTCCATTGATACTTGAAAGAAAGCTTGTTTCTTTCTTGAATCAAAAATTCTAGAAATTGTTTCTAACCACCTACATCCAATTAAACATCATTTAAAGACATATACCCTAATTATTAGTGGTTGGCAAGCAACAAAGAGAGGATTTGGGGCTGCCTAAGGTGATCTTGGTGGAGCTTTTGGTGGATAAGCCAGAGGAGCCTCAATTAAAGCTCTTGGAGACTACCAAAGGGAATAAGAAGGTTGATTCTGCGCCTTTGAGGTTAGTCTCCTCCAATCCCCTTTTTTTTTTTAGCTTGGTTTGGTTTGATTAATAGTTAATCAACAATTCTTAATGGCAAATGAATATCTAGTGCATGTTAAAAGTGTGTTTTGGCATGCTTAAGGGTGTTTAAAGGTTGGTTAGGATCACAATACACTTGTATGTATGCATGAAACCCTAGAAAATTTTTGAAATCCAACCTTCTAAACCCCTTACCCCACCCTTTCGCTACCTTCACTTTGCTTGGATCACAGTACCATTGTTATCACAATATAATGGAATTGGTGACTCAATTGAAGGGACCACTCCAAGTTCTGTTATGAACTTCTTTATCCAAATAGCTTCCTTTGCAGCATCATATGCAGTAATATACTTGGCCTCTATAGTAGACTCGGTAGTTGTAGTCTGCTTGGACCTCTTTTAGCTAACTGCACCTCTATTACATATGAATACAAGATCAGAGATAGACTTTCTATCATCCACATCTGATTGGAAAGCAGAGTCAGTAAAACCATCTAGTTGGAGATCACCTTCTCCATATATCAAGAATAAATCCTTAGTTCTTCTCAAGTACTTAAGGATATTCTTAACAACTATCCAATATTCCAAACCTAGATTAGATTGAAATCTGCTAGTCAAACTAATAGTGTAAGAGATATCTGGCCTAGTACACAATATTGCATACATTAGACTTTCAATTGCCAAAGCATATGGAATCCTAACCATTTTCTATTCTTCCTCAGGTGTCTTTGGAGACATCTCTTTGGAAAGGTGGATATCGTGCCTTATTATTAACAATCTTCTCTTGGAATCAAGCATGTTAAACCTCTTTAACACATTTTTCAAGTATAGATTTTGGGATAAACCTATCATTCTTTTCGATCTATCTCTATAAATACGAATGCCTAGAATATAGGTTGCTTTTCCTAAGTCTTTTATGGAAAAAATTATCTTTTGGATACCCAACAAACTGTCCCTTCTCTAATTTGATTTCCAATTTATCATTCTTCTACTTTTTAATATAAGTTGGAATAACATGCTTAAGACTTGGTTGCCGACCATGCCATATCTCATATGGAGTAAAAGAAACTAATTTAAAAGGGACTCTGTTAAGAATGTATGAAGTCGTTTCTAGTGCATATCCCCATAAGGAGATTGGTAAATCAATGTAGCTCATCATGCTACGTACCATATCTAATAAAGTACAGTTTTTCCTTTTAGATACACCATTTAATTGTAGCGTTTCTAGAGGAGTCAATTAAGAAATAATGCCTTGTTCTTTTAAGAACTCATTGAATTCAGTACTTAAGTATTCTCCTCCTTGATCTGATCTTAGAGTTTTAATACTTTTTCTTGTTTGTTTCTCTACTTCAGATTTGAATTCCTCGAACTTTTCAAAGGATTCATGTTTATATTTTATCAAATACAAGTACCCATACCTTGATTTATCATCAGTAAAGGTAATGAAGTAGTGAAAATCACCTTTTGCCATTTCTTTAAATGGACCTCATACATCACTATATACCAGCTCCAAAATATCTTCAGCCCTTAACCCTTGTCCAACAAAGGGAGATCTAGTCATTTTGCCTTGAAAGCACGATTCACAAATTGGAGTAGGTTTAGAACTCAATGAGGATAAAATCCCCATTTTTTCTAAATTTGTAATCCTATCTTTTGCAATATGACCTAATCTTAAGTGCCATAGATGTTCTGGACTTGATTTGTTTTCAATGATGGCATTAAACTCAATTTGATTACTTGGAGCTATTTTATAATTATTATCCAAATAATAAAGACCATCATGTATATTACCCATATCAATAATTTTATTTCCAAAATAAATATTATGAATATCATCTATGAATCAAAATTCATATCCATTACTAGTCAAATTAGATACAAAAACGATGTTCTTAAAAGCATTAGGTACATATAATACATGATCTAAATACAAAATATGTCCATTTAGATATTAATATTTAGACCCTTTGGCTAAGGCTGCAACTGTTGCTTCATTGCCAAGTCTAAGTCTAACATCCTGTGCAACCAAGCTTTCATGGTTTACTAGTTCCTGCATATCAAAACATGTGTGAGAACTTGCACCAGTATCTAAAAGCCAAGCTGTAGATGAACTGTGAGTATTATTTGAATCTAAATAACAAGAAATGGACATACCTTCAGAAGGTTTATCCTTTTTGCTTTTTAGAGCCACTAAATACTCACGGAAATTTCTCTTCCAATGCCCTTCTTTCTATTAAGGGAAACACTTTCCCTTGTTTGGAACAACTTTAGATTTCTTCTTCTTGGACTAGTTTTTGGATATCTTGCTAGATGGACCCGGGACAGAAGGTTTCTTTTTCTTATTGCTTTTCTTCTTCTTGGACTTTCCAGAAGAAGAAGAAGCAACCAAAGCTACCTCCTTTCCCTTGTTTTCAAGCATATTTTTCTATGCTATGACCAGCAAATTAGGCAGACCACCTAAGGTGCACGAATGTTTAGTCATATGGAAAGTTGTGATAAAAGATCCAAATGACTCAGGAAGGGATGGTAAGATCAAATCCGTCTGAAGTTGGAAGTCCATGGTGAAATCAAGAGCTTCCAACTACTCTATCAATTTGATCATCTTATGAATATGGGCTCCCACTTCCTGTCCCTCAGTTATCCTCATCCAAAATAATTGCTTAGATATCTCATATCTAGCATCTTGACTATGTTCACCATACAACTCTTGCAGGTGATTGAGGATCTCAAATGCACAATGCATCTCTTCATGGTGCTTCTATAACTCATTGGTCATAGAAGCCAGCATATAGCACCTAGCCTGCATGTCATATTCTTTCCATCTATCCAAGGTGTCATGTTCCTCCTGTGAGGCCCCTTCTAGTAAAGGACCAGGAACCTTTGAATCTAGAATGTATCCTATAAGCTCCAAATTTAGGACAATCCTCAGATTTCTTAACTAATCTGAGAAGTTTGAACCAATTAGCCTATTATGGTTAAGAACGCCTACTAATATGTTAGAGGGTTGTGGTTGTGTGCTCATTTTATCAGATTTATATTGCATAAAATAACAAGATTTCAATTAGCATATTGTATAAGTATATTACTAAAATGATTATGGTCTTTTAATCAAATTGGTCCTCCCACTAATTTGGTGAATCCTACACTTTCAAAGTAATAAACAAAAATCATAGTTGGGTTGGATTTATAGTGGGTGATTGAATTCTTATAAACTATTAATCATCCTCAAGTACATCTATTCTTGGAATCATAATAATTCATAAATGAGTAGCTCTTTACTAATCACATGTCATGTGAGGTTCAATAAATTTATTTGGCCCCAAATTCTCAAAACCTCAGGTACATCCATTCTTGGTTTATCTTGCATTTGTTAAGTTGAGCCTACTAAGTTAGCAAGTATGCAAATTTAAACCTTAATGATCTCAGGTGCATCCATTCTTGTCCACCAAAGTATTTACATACTCACAATATCTTATATTTAAAATTATTTCTAGAAGATCTCTTAAACTAAATATATCATTTCTATGTAACCAAAGCCAATAATGTAAGTGTTTAAAACTTCTTAAATAATTGCCTTAGTGGAGGGCCATGATGCAATTTCCAAAATTAAACAATTACCAACTTAATCATTTTGTTGAAAGATTTTCTTGGCCGACCTAGTTACTATTCGATCTCACTTTACAAATTAACCGTTTTACATGCATGTCTCATACATGTCATGAACATATATATCTCATATATACATTTATCAAAATGGAAAAGTAAAAGGCATAATCATGGACTATTCTATGGAAATTCAATCCTAGCCACAAAGATTGAATTCAAGGGCATCCTAGGTTAACATTCATCTATTTCAGCTTGATCACAAATCTTCAACTCTTGAATCTCTATGCTCCCACTGATCTCCATCAATGATTGAGGCTTCTTTCTTCTTGTAAAATCCACCAAGCCAATTACATTATTTATCCTTGGCATACCAAGGTAAAAATTACAATAGAATGAGTATACAAGCTTAAATAACTAAATTACAACCTACAGCTATCACAACAACTTTATAATACAACCCTTACAAAAATAAAAAATAATTATCACAATCCTATAGAAATAAATAAAAACACAATCACATTGGTTTTCTAGAGTCTATAATCATCCTTCATGCCAATACACATATTCAATACTTGAATATGCATTTTAATTTCAAATATCTTATATTCAAAATTAAAACTACCATGAATCACATTCAAAATCATGTTATACTAATTTTGGGACTTAGATTAAATATTTTAATCGCCAAGAAAAGCCATAAAACTTGATCAAGCACAATGATCACATCATTGTCACACCAACTTCGCCATTAAGTGCTTTAACCAAAATTCATGGTTTTTCTTGGTTTCCCATGGTTCCAAACTACATCTCATACATGTTAAACACCATAAAATAAGAAAACTCATCAAAACAAAATTGTTTGGACAATGTCAAATTTTGGCCGAATGCCTTTTCCACCATAATCTCATCATGGCCAAATGACATTCATGCAATTTCCTTTAAATTTTTATTGCTTTCAATTGCATCTCATGCAGCACATAAGTGCCCTAAACATCATACAACATGATTAAATGCTCCTAATGGCAAATTAGGGTGGCTCTAATACTAATTGAAAGAAAAATGCACCATTATAAGCCTTAGGGTGCTAGGCTATCAATTTTAAAATTCATAACCCTAAGTTTCATGCAATATGCATAAACACTTTATACTATTGCAAAAACCTTAGATTAGGTCATAATCAATTGCTAATAAGTCTAATTAGCCATTAGGAAATAAAACCCCTAAATTCCAAGAAATCAGGGTTAGGGAAGTTCTTACCCCAATAAGTGCAGAATCAAATTGTAACCACATAATCCAGAAAGTGAAGGCACCAAGTGTTGGTTCTCTAGCTTGTCCACACAAACTTCTTGATCAACCAAAATCTTCTCTTTGAATCTCCCTTTGGTTAGGCCAAACTAGGAAGAAAGGAAAAGAAGGATTTTTCTAGGTTTCTTCAAAGGAAGTAGTGAGAAACTCTTTCTTAAGGTTTGATTCAAGAATAATAATACTTGTTTCTCTTGAATTTCAAACACTGAAGATGAAAGAATATTTTTATCTATGGAGGAAGGATGGACGGCACTAAAGGAGAAAGAAGATGATAATAATTCTTTCTTTTCTCCTTTTATCTTTAAGTTAATTTTCTTTAATTAAAATTATGATGACAAGTGTCAACCTTTTGATATAAAGAGTAACTCCAATTGGTCCATTTGTCATGCCTTTAATTTTAATTAAGAAAATTAAACTTGATTAATTAGTATTCTAAATACTAATTAACTAATTAATTAACCATTAATTAATTAGTATTTTTTTCTCCCATATTTGACCAAGTCAAATGGTCAAATTATCTAATTTTGACTTGGTCAAACTATCTAATTTTGACGTTGTCAAAATTTATTTTCTTCCTTATTACAAATTTCTCAAGTTTATATTTAAACTCTTTGAATATTAACTTGAATACTTCTATAGGCAAATTTAGTTTCAAATCATACTAAGAATTTTGCAATCTTATTACAAACTAAATTTATTAATTTAATTAATTAATTAAACCATTTAATTAATTAATTAAATTAATTTTATTTTGATCAAGTTGCTCTTATGTGTGTGACTTACTAGGTTCATTACTAATTGGCAATGAGAATAATATTAACTCTTTAGTATTATTGGAACCATTCCAAACTTAAAATGAAATTTCCTTTTCATTTAAGTTCTCATAAATCATGGTTGATATCTAGCATAATGTACCCTGAGTTTCTAAGTAGTTATGAATTAATTTCCCAATTCATGAACCTTGAACATACATATACCATACACAAAAATCTCTCCATTACAAAATCCCGATTCCAACTAGAGTTATGGTTCATGTCAAACTCTTTTGCTTGGAATCATATGTCCTCCTTTAATTCTAATTCTTGATTAATAAGACTTTCCTATCAGCAACTCTTTTCTTACTAAGTCTATTTGTCCTGGCCAGGAACTTGAATCATCAAGAACAATTAAATAGATATAAGATTTTATCCCTATTTACTTAGGGTAATGGATCCCATCTTGACTAACACCTATCTCCATATATAATTAGTCAGAGCCAACACATGCCTATATACTCATACATAGTATAAGTATAAAAGCAGTATCAAACTCAAACTACCTATATATAAGATAACTATGTTATCTCAAGTCAAGGGATTATATGCATTATTATGATCTAGATGACTTTGTATTGACAAGAGTAAACTCCATGTACAATGTAACACCCCGAACCTCCGAGTTATGAATAGTACCATTTTTTGTCCGTGACTATAACTATTCAAAGACACCTTGAGGACCAAAAATAAATAAAAAATTAATTGACATAGACACAATAAAAATTCAAGTGAACCAAAGACCTAAGGATTTAACAGGTATAAAAAAAAAAGGATTATGACCCGATGAGGGGCATTTTGGTCAATTCACTTCAAGAGTTGACTTTTGACCAAAATGTAAATTAAATTAAATAAAAATAAAATATTGAATTATGAAGAAATATTGAGGGAAAAATTAGAGTAAAAGTGAAAAGAAAATAAAAGAGACAAAAATCTAGAATTTAAATTCCATTTTTTGACCTAATTAAAATTTAAGGGACCAATGGGCTTTAGACAACTCATTAAATGAATTAAAAAGAAATAAATAAGTATAAAAGAAGACAAAACCCTCCCTTTCTTTCCCATTTAGTTACCACCCACTCTCTTTCCTTCTCTCTTTCTTTCTTTCTTCTTCTTCCTTCTTTCTCCATTGACACCCATTCTCAAAACTCAATTCCTTGCTTTTCCTCTATGGGTTTTGCATCTAATTGGTAGAGAGCATCAAATTTATATTTGATTTAAAGATTAAAAGCAAGGGGAAATAAGAGATTAGAAGAAAATTGAAGATTTGGGGAGTTGGAAGGAAGTCATCAAGAGGTAAGTTCTTTAATGCTCATTTTGTTATACAAACCTTAAATTAAGTTAGATTATGATGAAATTTCATAAGAAAATGAAAGGAAACATGCATGGAACCTAAACTAGGGTTTTGGCCAAATTGGAGAAAAATTAGGATTTGATATATTTCAATGAAAATGATGATGAAATCAAGCTTAGTTGAAGTAGTATGCATGATTAGATCAAAGAAATTGCAAGAAATGTGTATAAATTTAATTATGGGAGATTAGGGTTCATGGGAAAATTGGATTTTAGTGCCAGAGAGTGAAATTGGTGTGTGTAGTGTTAAATTATGATCATTTGAGGTTTATTTAGTTTGAATTGACATTGGGTTGATGAATGGAAGTAACGAAATGATAGGATTAGGGAAAATTGCAAACTTTGGTGTTTGAAAATTGTGGGTTTTGTGCTAGGAAGTGTCATTGATGTGTCAATGCTAAATTATAGTCATTTTGGGTGAATTAAATGTGAATTGAGGTTGGTTAGAGGGAATAATTGAAGAAATGAAAATTTTAAACCTAGGGCAGAATTTACACACTGAGTTCAGTGTGTTTGACAGCCCATAAATTGAGCTACACAACTCCAATTGGTGTGAAACCAATTGGAAATGAAACTTAAGACATAGGGCTAGAATTTTCATGAAGAGGCCCACCCCATAAACTGTCCAGAAATTGCCTAAACCTTGGCTTGAACTTAGAGACACAATTCTGAAACTTGCAGAATTTGACCATATAAATAGTAAATTTTACATGGCCATAACTCTCTCTAGAAAACTCCAATTTAGTTGATTCTTGAATCGATGGAAACCTAAGACATAGTAGAACATTTCATATGAAGAACTTGAGGCCAAATTATGGACTTAACCCAATCAAATTGCTGAGCAAAGTTGAATCACCGAATCTGTAGAATTGCAAATTTACCATATAAACAGTAAACTTTTCATGGCCATAACTCTCTCTAGAAAACTCTGATTGTCACACCCTACCCCTCTGTAAGGCATAACATGATCCCGTAGTATACCTAATGAATTACCAACTCCGTCTACTGATAATCCATTAAATACACTACAAGAGATTTTAAAAACTTTTCTTACTTCTTTTACAGTGGTGAGCACTATTTACAGGCATTTAAAAACTTTTGTGAACTGAAGTGATAGAACTAACACATTTGAATTATTTGGAATTTCTGTAAAAATTTTGGCAGAGTGCCATCTGTATTTTGGATAAAACAGTTCTTCAGAAAACCTGTAAAAAGCACTTCAATATATTTCCAAATCTCAACTCCAACATTTTCTCAACACAACACATTTCTCAACTCAAATCCACAGTGATTTTTCAAAGACTGAGATAAAAGAAACATAATACAATTTTTACAAGCCAAAATAACTCATAATTATTTTACAACTTCAATGTACAATTTTTATTTACAACTGCTCAAAACCAACAACAATATGTACATACAGTGAACATACATTACATTACAAAATACAAAATATTGGTATACTCATTATACCCAGTAGTCTCTTGCTGGAGGTACTAGCAGCCTAGTCTGCTGCCCTGTCTGTCTGTCTACCTGCGACAGCAATAAAAAGCTATCGCTGAGACAATGTCTCAGTGGTGCACAACATTAACCAAATACAATTTAAATCACAATTCATAAGTCATGTAAATAGTGGATACTTAAACCATAGTTAATTTCAAGACAATAATTGTCAACAAGAATTTAAACTCCATTTCTCAATATCACAATAAATTTTAATAAGTCAGATCATGGTTGAATTCAAAAGACAGTATATGTCAATTAGAGTTTAAATTCATTTCACAATCTCACAATACATATCAATAAATCACACACAGCTTTAATCATGTTCCCAAATTCAATTCATCCCAAAAGCCGATGGCTAATGAGGTATTCAATTCATCCCAAAAGTCAATGACTAATGAGGAATAACATGGCTAGCTAGTAAAAATATGAGTACTCATTCTATTCGTCCTCAACAGGCACACACCTCAACACTTCAGCCAGAGAGGGAATTCAATTCATCCCACTAGACAAGCTAGCGAGGAATACAATCAATGTGCATGATAGCTATGGTTTCAAACCAATTACAGTGCTTTTCAATCAATAAGTATCCATCAAATATCATTCAAACCATTTTTCACAATTTCACAACTTAAAACAATAATATGCAAATAGTCATAATTTATTTCAATTGAAAATAATTCAAAAGAAATAGCTGTTGTGCACAAACCTCTGATAACTGTCTCCGGGTCTGGACTCAGTATTTCCTTCCCTTTTCTTGAGTCTTTGGTAACTGAGAAACACAATTTGAAGTGTTTCAGTACTAAATTAAACTGTCTCTAACGATAATGTTCGATAAGTAATTCATTAAAGGCTATTATTTGTTCAATCACCTAATATACCGACCCTCGATGCATTTTAGGTAAATTAGGTTTTAGTGCCATTAATATGTCACATTCGATAGGGTTTTAGGGTTGGTACGTTTTACCAAACTCATTTCTATGTATACTGCGTTTCCTTGCATTTTATTGCAATTTGCTGGATTCCGGGATACTAGTTTGACCTAGCCGGACGACCTAGTTCCCTCGGTTTTTGGGTTTCGGTCAAAACTACAAACTTGTAGATCTATGTCTTATGGAACGCGGGGAAAAATTTTAGGTCATTCTGAGTTATGTAAACCAAGTTATGGTCATTATACTATTGCTGGTCAAATGGCATCAAATTAGGTCAATTTTAGGTCAATTTGGTCAACTTTGGTTCGGCCAGTTTTTGGACCCGAAATTGTGCAAGCTGTTTGACTTGCTTATGGTCATTTCTGGGTTTTGGTGTCTTCATAAGACTTGTAGGTATGGGTCTTAACTATTCATGGTTAAAATTTCAGGTTAATTGGACCTGTTTTGAGTGAGTTATGGCCTAAACACTAAATGCTGCCCAAATGGTCAGTTTTCAGGTTTCAATTGCACTTAATCCGAATTGGTCATTTTCTTATGTCACCTTGCAAGCATAATTTTGGTATGCTTTCTCAATGAAAGTTGGCACATTTTGTGCCTAGTTTCACCTCCAATTGGTCTCATACCAATTGAGGTTACACATTTAAAGTTATAGGCTAAAATGCATACTGCCTTAATCACATTGCTAAAACATACATCAATTACACCCTTACCTTACTATATGTCCACTTCCCTTACCAATTCTGTTTTGGTTCATTACCAAAACCATATTCCACTTTACATTAACATCACTTTGGGCAGATTACAAACATCCTTAATACACCAATTAAAACTCACATTTACAAAGTCTAAGTACAATCACATATACACCTAAACCTTACTAGTTCTTACATACACTTTACACAATCAATCTATATACATATCCATCAACCTTAATGTCAATATTTCTGCCAACACCTTCATGAACACATACATTTATCCAAGAATCCCAAGGCTGCCGAAAAGCTTCCTCAACACCAAAGTGTCCTACAATTCATCAATTTCCATTCCAAGTGCAAAATCACCATATGCATATGGAATAATTTACTAGGATATTAAATCACCATAACCAACATAATTTCTCATCAAAATATGCACAAATATTTCATCAAATACATAACTCCATGGCTGTCCAAAATGGACATCTCAATAACTCTTCAAACTTGAAAATTTTCTTCACAAAACCAACACCCATAACATGAAGACAAAGTTTAACAAAGTAATCTTCCAAAATACAAACTTACCTTATGGTTGGAACTTGCCAAACCTTGACTAAACTTCTTGATTTTGGTATCAAGCTCTTCCTTATGATGTGTAGACAATCTTTAATGAAGGAACCTAAGTGATTGGAGTTGAAATGGAGGGAAGGATCAAGCTCTAAACCAAACGGCAATGGAGGATTTTATTCTTCTTCAATTCGGCAATGTTGAGAGGGTTTGAGGAAGATGAAGTTTCAGCTGCTATAGTGGACTTACATCAGCCCATTTTATGATTAGTTTAATAATTAGTGGACCACTCACACAAATAATTCATATTATAAACTTAACCCCCACTTATTCCACATTTAACCTTTAATTTTTGTTATTTACTTTAGGTACCACCAAATTAATTTTTCATTTTATTTTCTAAGTGTAATATTATTTATTTTTAATGGACATTTAGGTCAAAAGACAATTCGGGATGTCAAATGACCATAATGCCCCTGTTCGGGCTGCATTCCCGATTTTTCGGTAACACCGGGTTTTGTCTGTTTTTCGATTTCTCACTTTTCTTTGTACTAATTATTTAATTTTTCTTTGATCTTTCTAATGAGATTTATTCTTCAATAAGGGTCTATTTAAGTCCTAAAAATGTTTTTCAGGGTTCCCGCATGATCCGAGGGCTAGTCAACGGTCCACGCCGTGACTTCCGTCTGATCACCCATCGCTAGGGTTCTCGGCTCGCTTAACTTGGTTACATTTCTTTGCTATTATTTTTCCTTTGTTTTTCTTGTATTTTCTTTTCTTGTATTTCATTATTTTATGTCTCCTCACTCATATTGAAGTGTAGTTCTAGGCATCCTAGCTGTCCGGACAACACTGGTCACCGGAGCAGCAGAACGCACTACCGAACTTAGGGGTGTTACAAATCTCCCCCATTTAAATAAATTTCGTCTCGAAATTTTACTCGCGATAGTCTCTGAAGCAGTGTGGGTGTTGTCTCCTCATATCCTCTTCACGTTCCCAAGTAGCTTCTGGCTGAATGATGGTTTCACAAAGACTTTAACCGTGTGTATCTGTCTATTCCTCACCGCTTCACCTCATATGCCGAATTTTTATGGGTTCTTCCTCATATGAGAGGTCCGACTTACCTCAATCTCTTCAACGATAGTACATGAGATGGGTCGATCTGTACCTCCTTAACATGGACACATGGAAGACACTGTATCCTTGCTAGCTCGAGGTAATGCCAACCGATATGCCAAAGGACCCACTTTTCGTAACTTCATATGGTCCGATGAAACGAGGACTCGCTTCCCCTTTACGCCAAATCTCATAATCCTCTTCCAAGGAGAAACTTTGAGGAATACCTTATCACCCACTGCGTACTCAATATCTCTTCTTTTCAGATCAACATAGGACTTCTGACGGTCTGATGCAGCTTTGAGTGTATCTATAATCAATCTAATCTTTTCCTCTGTCTGTGGACAATTTACGCCCAATCATCTTCCTTTCACCGCCTCATCCCAACATAGGGAGTTCGCACTTTACGCCATACAAAGCTTCATATGGAGGCATCCCAATGCTTGATTGGTAGTCATGTTATAAGCAAATTCAATCAAAGGCAAGTGTGTATCCCAACTACCTTCAAATTCAATCACACAAGCCCGTAGCATATCCTCCAATATCTGGATAACCCTTTCGGTGGCCATCTGCGTGGGTGGAATCTTTGTTTGAAGTTCAATCTAGTTCCTAGGGCTCTCAAGACTACCCCGAATCTAGAAGTGAACCTAGGATCTCTGTCGGACACAATTGATCATGGCACTCCATGCAATTTTACAATCTCATATATGTACAATCGGCCAATCTTTCCGTGCTATAGTCCGTCCGAATCGGCAAAAGTGAGCGGACTTGGTCAATCATCAACTATAACCCATATCGCATCATGACTACTCTGTGTCCTTGGAAGTCCTGTAACAAAATCCATAGTTATCCGTTCCCATTTCCACTCTGGTACTGACAAAGGATGTAACAAACCAGCTGGAACTTGATGTTCTGCCTTTACTTGCTGACAAGTTAGGCATTTGAAAACAAATTCAGCTATATCTCTTTTCATACCCATCCACCAGTAATGCTCTTTCAGCCCTCTGTACATTTTAGTTCCACCAGGGTGCATAGCAAATGGAGACTCATGTGCTTCCTTCATAATGATCTGTCTCAATTCCACATCACTAGGAATGCACACTCTGCCCTGATGTAGCAATAAACCATCATCTCTCCCAGAGAATTCAGGTTTCTTGCCCTGCTGGACTTCTTTCAGTAGCTTTTGATACTTTTCATCACTCTGAGCGACCATTACGATCGATCAATCAACACTGGCTGTACATGCCAAGCAACTACTGTCTGTCCCTCATCATCAATCTCTAAACTGGCATGTTGTGCTTTCAACTCATATACCATGGACATGGGAGAAACTCTGAGACTTGCCATAGTCTTGCGACTTAAGGCGTCAGCCACCACATTTGCTTTTCCTGGCTGATAGTCTATTAAGCAATCATAATCTTTGATGAGTTCTAACCATCTCCTCTGCCTCAAATTCAATTCCTTCTGGGTGCCTAAGTACTTCAAGCTCTTGTGATCTGTGTAAATGTAGCATTTCTCCCCATACAAATAGTGTCTCCAGATCTTCAGAGCAAAAACAATAGCTGCTAACTCCAGATCATGTGTTGGGTAATTCCTCTCATGCGGTTTCAACTGGCGTGATGCATAAGCAATGACATTTCGATCTTGCATCAGTACACAGCCTAACCCATTGTGAGAAGCATCACTATAAACTGTGTATTCTTTACCCGGAGTAGGTAAAGTGAGGACTTGAGCTTCAGTCAAACACCTCTTCAACTCATCAAAACTTTGCTGGCATTTATCTGTCCACTGAAATTTTACATCTTTCCGAAGCAGTTTGGTCAGTGGAGAAGATAACATAGAAAACCCCTTCACAAACCGACAGTAATATCCAGCTAGACCCAGAAAACTGCGAATTTCTGTGATGTTCCTGGGCGGCTTCCAATTAAGGATAGCTTCTACTTGCTGGAATCTAGCTTGATCCCTTCAGCTGACACAACATGTCCCAAAAATGAGATTTCTTTCAACCAAAATTCACACTTCGACAATTTGGCGTATAGTTGTTTCTCCCTTAAAGTCTGCAGTACAATCCGCAGATGTCTGTCATGCTCCTCTGCATTCCTTGAATATATCAAAATGTCATCAATAAACACCACCACAAATTGATCAAGATATGGTCTGAAGATAGTGTTCATCAGATCCATGAAAGCAGCTGGAGCATTTGTTAACCCGAATGGCATTACTAGAAACTCATAGTGGCCATACCGAGTTCAAAGCGCTTTTGGAATACTCTGCTCTTGCACCTTCAACTGATAATAACCAGATAGCAAATCAATTTTGGAGAATACAGCTGCACCCTTCAATTGATCAAACAGATCATCAATGCGAGGCAATGGATATCTGTTCTTTATTGTCACCCTATTCAACTGCCGGTAGTCAATGCACAAGCGGAGAGTACCATCCTTCTTCTTAACAAACAACACTGGTGCTCCCCAAGGTGACACACTAGGGCGGATGAAGCCCTTTTCAAGTAATTCTTGCAATTGTATCTTCAACTCCTTCAACTCTGCTGGTGCCATTCTGTATGGCGTTATGGAGATTGGATCCACACTGCATAACATTAATTTCAAATCGCACTTCTCTTTCCGAGGTAATCGCAATTCATCAGAAACACATCCGAAAGTCATATCTCGTAGGGATGTCCTTCAATATGGACTCCCCACTTGGGTGTCTACCACATGTGCCAAGTAGGCTTCACACCCATTTCTCGATCATTTTTCTCGCTAGTGCAAATTAAATGATGTTTGATGGCAATAATCGCCTTTCCCATGTATTACCACATCATTGTAATCGAGGAAGGCCAAAAGTGACTGCCTTTCACTTACAACAATCATGGCATGATGCCTAGCTAACCAATCCATGCCCAAGATGATATCATAATCTCTGAAGGGCATTTCAATGAGATCCGACAGAAAAGTGTGTCCTTGGATCACCAAAGGACAATCTCTATACATTCTATTAACCCTAACCTCCTGTCCTAGTGGACTTGTTACTAGCACCTCAAAGTCCATTTTTGTACATGGAACAGCAATGCAATCAATGATGCTAGCACTCACATAAGAATGGGTAGAGCCCGGATCAAATAACACAAACACATTTTGGTTAAAAGTTGAGAAGGTACCAGCCACAACATCAGATGTCTCGGCCTCTTCCCTCTGTCTCATTGCATACATTCTGATTGGAGCACTGTCTTGCTCCGATTGTTTCACTGTGCCTTGGCTTCCTGCTGGATTACCTCTACCCCTGCCTCTACCTCTGCTAGGTGGTTGTGAACTTCTAGTGACAGGGCTTTGAACTGACCCTTCTGCAGTAGTAGGAGGTGGTCTAACTCTGCAAGTACTGGTGCAGTCCTTGGCAAAGTGTCCAGTGCCTCCACAGTTATAATAGGCTCCAATAGCCTTGTAGCATATCCCACCATGATTTTTTCCACAAGTTTCACATTGGCGGGGAGGGTAGGAACTTCTGGTACTCTGCTGACCAGATAGGGGAGGTCTCTGTCCTGAATATCTTCCCTTACCAGATTTCTTGCCACCTCTGCCATGTCCCCCATGGTTCTTCCTCTTTCCAGTATGACCACTGGAACTCTGTTCTACTGATTTTCCCTCTTTCTCTGTCTTCTCTGATTTCTTTCTCTCAGGAGCAATCTCAATCTCAATTCTTTCCAACTCTAGGGCTTGAGAAATAAGTTCAGAGAAGTTAGTGTGTTTAAAGCCGATTACTTGTACTCTAATACTGGGCTTCAAGCCAGTTTCAAACCTCTTGCATCTCTCCCTACTGGTAGAGAGTAGACTCACTGCATAATGGCTAAGGCGGGAAAATTCTCTTTCATACTCACCACTAACTGCTCCTCTGCTTCGCACTTAGGAACTCTTGCACTTCCGGTCTACATAAGCATCGTGACATATTTCGCCTCAATTCCCGAGAAAGTCATTCCAGTGTCAAGATCGCAGTTCTACTGCATCGTGGGGAATGGTTTTCCACCAATCATAAGCATCCTCAGAACAAAGACACCGAGTATTCAAATCGAGCTCCTCTGCAATGCAGTTTCTTGAATACCCTATCCATCCTCTCTAACCACTGTTCAGCTTCTAGAGGATCTACTGTCCCTTTAAACTCTGTAGCCCCATACTTCATCAATTTATCATACTGCCTGGTAGGAGACTGTGGTTGTACCATTGGTGTCTGTATTGGGACTTGAGTAGGTACATTGCCAGCCATTTGTTGGAACATTCTGACCATCTCACGAGCAACCGAGCAAGAAATCGCGATCGCAGGGGTGGTGTTCTAACCACCGACATTATGTAGGCCTGGGCATCCCTTGCACCTCGCCTCAATAGATTGATAGACTGAACGATCACCCTCTTCCATAGTCAATGTGAGGATTTTAGATCTCCTGAACAAATAACACAAGGAGATTTCCTCCCGTTAGTGCATATTTATAATGTAATGTACTGTATGTATTAAACAATGATGTTGAGCAGTTGTACTATGAAGAAAGAATAATCAAATAACAGGTGAAAACAGAATTTAAAAACTTTGCTCTGATACCACTAAAACATGTCACACCCTACCCTCCAGAAGGCATAACATGATCCCGTAGTATACCTAATGAATTACCAACTCCGTCTACTGATAATCCATTAAATACACTACAAGGGATTTTAAAAACTTTTCTTACTTCTTTTACAGTGATGAGCACTATTTACAGGCATTTAAAAACTTTTGTGAACTGAAGTGATAGAACTAACACATTTGAATTATTTGGAATTTCTGTAAAAATTTTGGCAGAGTGCCATCTGTATTTTGGATAAAACAGTTCTTCAGAAAACTCAGAAAAGCACTTCAATATATTTCCAAATCTCAACTCCAACATTTTCTCAACACAACACATTTCTCAACTCAAATCCACAGTGATTTTTCAAAGACTGAGATAAAAGAAATATAATACAATTTTTACAAGCCAAAATAACTCATAATTATTTTACAACTTCAATGTACAATTTTTATTTACAACTGCTTAAAACCATCAACAATATGTACATACAGTGAACATACATTACATTACAAAATACAAAATATTGGTATACTCATTATACCCGGTAGTCTCTTGCTGGAGGTACTAGCAGCCTAGTCACGCCTGTCTGTCTGTCTACCGCGACAAAGAATAAAGCTATCGCTGAGACAATGTCTCAGTGGTGCACAACATTAACCAAATACAATTTAAATCACAATTCATAAGTCATGTAAATAGTGGATACTTAAACCATAGTTAATTTCAAGACAATAATTGTCAACAAGAATTTAAACTCCTTTTCTCAATATCACAATAAATTTCAATAAGTCAGATCATGGTTGAATTCAAAAGACAGTATATGTCAATTAGAGTTTAAATTCATTTCACAATCTCACAATACATATCAATAAATCACACACAGCTTTAATCATGTTCCCAAATTCAATTCATCCCAAAAGCCGATGGCTAATGAGGTATTCAATTCATCCCAAAAGTCAATGACTAATGAGGAATAACATGGCTAGCTAGCAAAAATATGAGTACTCATTCTATTCGTCCTCAACAGGCACACACCTCAACACTTCAGCCAGAGAGGGAATTCAATTCATCCCACTAGACAAGCTAGCGAGGAATACAATCAATGTACATGATAGTTGTGGTTTCAAACCAATTACAGTGCTTTTCAATCAATAAGTATCCATCAAATATCATTCAAACCATTTTTCACAATTTCACAACTTAAAACAATAATATGCAAATAGTCATAATTTATTTCAATTGAAAATAATTCAAAAGAAATAGCTGTTGTGCACAAACCTCGATAATCGTCTTCCGGTCCGACTCAGTATTTCCTTCCCTTTTCCTGAGTCTTTGGTAACTGAGAAACACAATTTGAAGTGTTTCAATACTAAATTAAACTGTCTCTAACGATAATGTTCGATAAGTAATTCACTAAAGGCTATTATTTGTTCAATCACCTAATATACTGACCCTCGATGCGTTTTAGGTAAATTAGGCTTTAGTGTCATTAATATGTCACATTCGATAGGGTTTTAGGGTTGGTACGTTTTACCAAACTCATTTCTATGTATACTGTGTTTCCTTGCATTTTATTGCAATTTGCTGGATTCCGGGATACTAGTTTGACCTAGCCGGACGACCTAGTTCCCTCTGTTTTCGGGTTTCGGTCAAAACTACAAACTTGTAGATCTATGTCTTATGGAACGCGGGGCAAAATTTTAGATCATTCTGAGTTATGTAGACCAAGTTATGGTCATTATACTATTGCTGGTCAAATGGCATCAAATTAGGTCAATTTTAGGTCAATTTGGTCAACTTTGGTTCGGCCAGTTTTTGGACCCGAACTTGTGCAAGCTGTTTGACTTGCTTATGGTCATTTCTGGGTTTTGGTGTCTTCATAAGACTTGTAGGTATGGGTCTTAACTATTCATGGTTAAAATTTCAGGTCAATTGGACCTGTTTTGAGTGAGTTATGCCCTAAACACTAAATGCTGACCAAATGGTCAGTTTTCAGGTTTCAATTGCACTTAATCCGAATTGGTCATTTTCTTATGTCACCTTGCAAGCACAATTTTGGTATGCTTTCTCAATGAAAGTTGGCACATTTTGTGCCTAGTTTCACCTCCAATTGGTCTCATACCAATTGAGGTTGCACATTTAAAGTTATAGGCTAAAATGCATACTGCCTTAATCACATTGCTAAAACATACATCAATGACACCCTTACCTTACTATATGTCCACTTCCCTTACCAATTCTGTTTTGGTTCATTACCAAAACCATATTCCACTTTACATTAACATCACTTTGGGCAGATTACAAATATCCTTAATACACCAATTAAAACTCACATTTACAAAGTCTAAGTACAATCACATATACACCTAAACCTTACTAGTTCTTACATACACTTTACACAATCAATCTATATACATATCCATCAACCTTAATGTCAATATTTCTGCCAACACCTTCATGAACACATACATTTATCCAAGAATCCCAAGGCTGTCGAAAAGCTTCCTCAACACCAAAGTGTCCTACAATTCATCAATTTCCATTCCAAGTGCAAAATCACCATATACATATGGAATAATTTACTAGGATATTAAATCACCATAACCAACATAATTTCTCATCAAATATATACACAAATATTTCATCAAATACATAACTCCATGGCTGTCCAAAATGGACATCTCAATAACTCTTCAAACTTGAAAATTTTCTTCACAAAACCAACACCCATAACATGAAGACAAAGTTTAACAAAGCAATCTTCCAAAATACAAACTTACCTTATGGTTGGAACTTGCCAAACCTTGACTAAACTTCTTGATTTTGGTATCAAGCTCTTCCTTATGATGTGTAGACAATCTTTAATGAAGGAACCTAAGTGATTGGAGTTGAAATGGAGGGAAGGATCAAGCTCTAAACCAAACGGCAATGGAGGATTTTATTCTTCTTCAATTCGGCAATGTTGAGAGGGTTTGAGGAAGATGAAGTTTCAGCTGCTATAGTGGACTTACATCAGCCCATTTTATGTTTAGTTTAATCATTAGTGGACCACTCACACAAATAATTCATATTATAAACTTAACCCCCACTTATTCCACATTTAACCTTTAATTTTTGTTATTTACTTTAGGTACCACCAAATTAATTTTTCATTTTATTTTCTAAGTGTAATATTATTTATTTTTAATGGAAATTTAGGTCAAAAGACAATTCGGGATGTCAAATGACCATAATGCCCCTGTTCGGGCTGCATTCCGATTTTTCAGAACACCGGTTTTGTCTGCTTTTTAGATTTCTCAATTTTCTTTGTAATAATTATTTAATTTTTCTTTGATCTTTCTCATGAGATTTATTCTTCAAAAAGGGTCTATTTAAGTCCTAAAATGTTTTCCGTGGTTTCCATGATCCGTACTAGTCAACGGTCCACGCCGTGACTTTCCTAAGGCCACCCATCGCTAGGGTTCTCGCCGCTTAACTTGGTTACATTTCTTTGCTATTATTTTTTCTTTGTTTTTCTTGTATTTTCTTTTCTTGTATTTCATTATTTTATGTCTCCTCACTCATATTGAAGTGTAGTTCTAGGCATCCTAGCTGTCCGGACAACACTGGTCACCGGAGCAGCAGAATGCACTACCGAACTTAGGGGTGTTACACTGATTTAGGCGATTCTTGAACCGATGGAAACCTAAGAGATAGTAGAACATTTTGTATGAAGAACATTAGACCAAATTACAGAGTTAACTTGATCAAATTACTTAACGAAGTTGGATTGATAAATCTGCTAGAACTGAATCTGCAGCATGAATAGTGACGTGAACAGTAATCTTGTTTTGGGCATAACTTGAGCTACACAACTCCGAATTAGGCGATTCAAAAAGGAAAATAAAGTTAAGACCTAGATGAACAATTTTCATGAAGAACATCTCACTAAATTATGATCGAAACTAGGTAAAAATTGGGTTCAAAAATTAGGGCACCAAGCTATCCAAAACCAAAATTTTCTAAAATTTGCAAAGCTAACCTGGGATGCATTAGACATGCATGTAATGAGTTTTTGGCAGCAATTGAGATTAGTATTGAGGTATTCTATTTGTGTATTTTCACTAGAAAAAGAAGTTGGAATGGACAAGGAATAGTGAGTAAAGAGAAAGGAGAGCATTGAAGGTTTGCGCATAACTAATATTTTCTTTGTTTTTAAACTTGTAAATTGCTTGGAATGTGTTAAATTGAATGAGTTTGCTTTGAACAAGTTTACTTTGACTGAAATATGGTTTTTCTCTTGCATTTAAGAAATTTGGGTGTTGCCACCTTTATATGGATATTATAATGAATTTAAATGTGTTTATTGGTTTATAAATATGATTGTTGAGTGGGAAATTTTTGAAAGCTGTTTTGAAACCATAGTTAGCATGACAGTCCCTTTCGGAACTCCCCAGTAGTAACGGCTACTTGGGGTTGATAATTGATATTGATTATGTCTCCCATTAATGACGATTAGTGGGGTAAGACTACATGAGTACTCATTAGCTAGCTAACCCTTCCCTCATTAATAACGATTAGTGAGGTTGAGATTGCTTTGTCGTGGTGTACAACACAAAACTGATCGTGAAATTTTGTGTCATGGCTTGAACTGTGTATTGATGTTGGCAACACTAATGCTTTGTGAATTGTGATTTATGAAGTGTGATTTCTCACTTGAAATGTTATTCCAATAAATGGCTTTTATAGACATAGAACTATTGTGAAGTTTTCATGCTTAAGAAAAATGTGATTTATTATGCTTTGACAAATTGCGTTTTACCTTAAGTTTTAAAGTTATAAGTTGTGCACCATTGAGTGATATACTCAGCGATAGCTTCTTTATGCTGTCGCAGGTAAGGGAAAGGAGAAGGTTGCCGAGTGAGAGACTTGAAAGCAGCATATTGTTTGTGGGTATTTACGTTAGGTATACCCTTGTGATTCCTTTAGATGTATTTTGTACCTATATGTATGGATGTACGGACATTGAGCAGTTTGTATTTAAAAGCATTGCATTGCTATCATATTTTGAGTTTGTAACTATTTTGTATTTTACTTTGAGACTTATGAAAATGTAACTTTTGCAATATTTAGTCTATCATTATTTCCAATGAATGTTTACATGGAATTTTAACTATTCTCATGCAGTTTTCCGTAAAAGAATTGATAAGATAAAAAGTTATGGTTTGTATTAAAATCCTTTGTAGCATAACTAATGGGTTATCGGTAGGTGGAGTTCGGTGATTCATTAGGTATGCTACGGGAACATGTCGTGCCTTACAAGGGATAAGGTGTGACATACAAGTCATCTTGTGTCTCTGGTTTGGCCCACTTATCTTATAAGTGCCCATCATGTTTGTCATATGGCATGAGACTCACCATTCTATCCCATTAGTATCTCATGCTAATCCATGGATACAAACATAAGTGATAATCATTCTGGATAAGTCATGCCCAATGAAGTATCCTTGATTGTGAATCAAATTTATAATACTTGTACTAGAATATTCTGTCACTCACATTCTTAATAACTTAAGAATAGAACATCTAATAAGATATTAATGGAATTTTTCTAAATTAAAATAATTCGAATATAAATGAAAAGAATAATTGCCATTAAAAGGGAATAAATGTTTACATGATACAATACAATGATATACTCTAGGGCATGCTACTAATAGGAAATTGCAAAAGAATCACCAAAGAAGGGGTCAAGTGTAACACCCTCACTTTAGGTAGTCCGTGCGTTCTACTATTTCGACGACTAATGTCTGTTCAGACAACTAGGATGTCTGGAACTACACTCAAACTAGAGTAAGGAGGCATAAATTGACTGAATAAAGGCTAAGAAAAATTAAGAGAAAATAAAAGACAAAAATTGCAAATTAGTTAAACGAGCCGGGGTCACAGCGATGGGTGACCGTACGGGGAAGTAACTGCAAAGTCAGTTGCCGACCCCAAACCAGCGAGAAGTCCTAAGAAATAATTTTTGGGACTTAATTGAAGGCTTATTGAGGTATAAATAACATTAAAAGTAGCAAAGAAAATTTAGAAAATCTAATCAATCGGTAAAGGAAATTATAAACCGACAAGTCTAACAGAGGGTATTTTGGTCATTTCAGCCCTAGAGCTGAATTTGACCTAAATATCAATTAAAATAAGAGAGATTAAGACACATAAAATAAATTAAATTATGAATTATGTAATGGAAAAATGAGACAAGAAGAGAAAAGAAAAGGAAATAAAATTTATTGCATGGGCATGATGTCATAATGACATCATTTAAATTAATTAGCCAATTGGAAAATGACAAAGGGTTATTAAGAGTTAAGAACACTTAAAGAAGACAAAGAATTAAAATTGAAATCATTTCTTCATCTCCTTCTCCATCTTGCCATCCACCATGGTTATGGTGTTCCTTCCATTTTCAAGCTTTTGAGCTTGAAATATCCCCCTTGCTCACCATAATTTTCCTAATATCCCTTCACTAAAATTAATCCCCAAACCAAGAGGAAGATTTTGGTTATCAAAAAGTGAAGAAATTCCAAAGTTTAGATAAGTCAAAAATTGAACTACAAGAGGTTAGTGCTAATCCTTTTTCTTTTCTTTATTTAAACATTGAATTGGAGTTGATGGGAGTAGAAATTGCATAAAATAAAAAGGGAACTCTTACCAATTGAATACCCTAAAATTTGGTAGCCTTAGGAGATGTAGAGATTTGATGATATTATGAACATAATTGTCATTAGTGGTGTTAATTAATAAGTAGAGATGATAAATATATTGAATTGTAAGTGATATGCTTGAAATTATAACTTTGAGTTAGGGTTCTGGCCATAAATTAGGACTTTTGAGAAATTGTTGAAAATTTGCATCTTGAGATTGGTTATTGCTTAATTGAAGTGCCATGTCTGTTAAATTGAAGTAATGGAGCTGGAGGAACTTGAAATTGGGAGTGCAATTTTCTAGCAGGAAATTCGGACCTATGAGTCCAGTGTATTATTTGAGCTATAACTAAAATTGTGTAGCTCCAATTGGTATGAGGCCAATTGAAGGTGAAACTAGACCCAAAATACCCCATTTTTTATGAAGAAACCATGCCCAAATTCTGCCCAAATCTTGACCTAATTACTGTTGCAATCCGGCCTACCAAATCCTAAGCCCAGAAAATTGACCATGTTCATTTGTTCATAACTTCCTCTTGACAGATCCAAATGACCTGATCTTTGTGGAATTCGAAAGCTTAGACATAGTACTACAACTTTCATGAAGAAATAAAACCCAGAAATGTCTCTAACCAAATCAAATTGCTAGCACAAGTTAGATCAACAAAACTGTCCAGAACAACACTGTCTAGAAATTCTAGACTAAGGCTCACCCGACCAATTTTGGTAAAAATACCATAACTTGGTCTACAAAATCGAAAAAGTAATGAAACCAGTGCCAAAAGTTTTATAAGACATAGATCTATAATATTGATGCTTTGACCAGAACCCAAAACCCAAGGGAACTAAGTCAAATTGTTAGAACAAATTAGTACACCAAATCCTAGAATTTGTCTCAACTACCACCTAACACCAAAACAGAATTTATATCATAACTTTCACTAGGAAATCCTAAATGGGATGAGCCAAACTGTTCTAGAAACTTAAGAGATAGGGCTTCAACTTTGATTTATAAACTTTTCTCAAAATTTGAGTGTATCCCTAAAATGAGAGTCAAATCCACTGACCTGAACTTGGAATCTTGTGGACACAGGGCACCTGAGTCCAGGCCAGTTAATTTGCTATAATTAATTCTACAAGACCTGAAAAATTATAATTCAAAATTTTGAGTAATCATAAGACATAAAGTAACAACTTCTATGAAGAACATTAGGCCTAAAAATGGTTGTAACATGTCTAAATAATTAGAAAAATATTGACTTCAGAATCTGCCTGGTTCTAGAACTTAAGTGAGTTAAAGAACCAGTTTTGGTTATTTGACCATAACTTGAGTTCTAAACTCCAAATGACATGATTCAAAAAGAAAAATAAAGACAAGACATAGAGAGACGACTTCCATGAAGGAAGTGTAGCCAAACAGTGGCCACATCTTGGCCAATTTGCTAGGAGAAGATAAGACACCAAATCCGGACCTAAAGAAAGGTTAAAGATATTATTTGATATATGACATGTAAATTACCTATATGAATTGTTAAATGTATAAGCTACATGAAAATGAAGGAGGAACCTATTTTTCCACTATAAATTGACATGAAACTACTATAAAGCACTAATAGTGCATGACATGAAATGATAAGATCATAAGTAATTAATAATATTAATTTGCCCAAAGTATACCTGGACTTATTTATACAGCATGGATCGATTGGTATACCAATTAAGGACTACAGATTGTAGTACTGCCCAGAGGAATAATCATTGATAGATAATATATGTCTAATATGATTATTCTACAGGCTTTATACCTGCTCGTTGGCCATTGTGCCTAATTTTATTTCTGGCTTTATGCCTGCCCGTTGGCCTTGTGCCTGACATGATAGATGTATACATGTTAGACATATGGATGTTTAACTAGTATACTCCCATTTATCCAGTCTTTATAGTCTATCATAGGTTACTTGGGCACATATATTAGTAATATATTTTAAATTTAAATAAGTATATGAAGAGATCACTGTCATGAATTTAATAATACTGAATATGAAAAATATGTATAAAAAGGTCCTTATAATTTGTTGCTCCCAAAGTTTCATAAACATGTAATTAATTCAAAATTTTAGTAAATTGTATATGGATAATTATTTCAAATATTTTATTATTTTTATTTCAAATTATTGCACCACTAAACAGAAATGCTTAGCGCGTTGATTTTTTCATCGCGTAGGCATAGGAGACCACCAGCAGCCGCAGTAGAGCTTATACAGGGCTTTGATCAGATCTGCTGCAATGTAGATTGTCACCTCATACTGTTATTTTGCTAGGGCTCATGTATAGCTAAATTTTGCATTTTGGGTATTGTATGTAATTAAATGATGTAAGTCATTTTGTGATTGTGAATAAAAATTGTAAATATTGTACTTGAGTTTATATGAATGAAATAAAGTATTTTATTTACTTGAAATAATTATGAGTATTATGATGACATGACATGGTTTATGAAAAATATGAAATGACTATGGACTGTTTAACAGGTAAATAAGGAAACTCGCCATGCACTAATAAAACAGAGAAGACTCTGTCTTGGTCTGCATAAAAAAAAAGGGATAAAAAAAAATCTACACGTAAGATAACAAAATTAAATAGACATTAAATTAATATTGTACATGACAAAACAGGATAGGGTGCTCCGGCACTGAATGTAGCACAACTTGCTTGGCTATATTGTAGACGGGTGAGGGGTGTTACATCAAGGGCCATTGGCAAATGGAGGTATTGATGATGGACGTTGAACAGATGCCGAGAAAGGACTGGTAGTGATCGTCAATCCAAGAAATGGGATGCGTCAATCCAAGATTACGCGAAAGTGCACCAAGAACACCGTGAACTAACAACGAGGATGCTTGCCGACAGACAACCATGGATGGTGGATTGACAACAGCTTAAGAATGGCTAAACCAAGGAGTGTGTGGTGAAAATGGTGGTACACTGAAAAGAGGAAGAGAGAAGGAATGAAAGTTTGAGATGACTTTCTCTTGGGAAAGTTGGAGAAAATGGATGAAGAGAGAAGAAGGTTGCAATTAATATGAATAGATAAGTTTCTCTTATAAGGCAAAAGGCATAATTACTTTGGGAAGATAATAGATTGATTAGACTTTTGATAAAAGTCTATTGAGATTAGGATTCATAGAGATTAAAGATTTAAATTATTTAAGTAATAGAGAAGTAGGAGATGTTCAAGTGTTTAAGAATAAATTAACCACGTTAGAATGGCCTCACCGGCCAATCAATGTGTGGGGGCAATTGTTTGCACAAAAAATAATCTAATCAGCTCATTAATTTTTTTAGGCCCATGATTAATTAAATTAATTTTTTTTATGAAATTAATTTAATTAATTTTATTATATTAATTTAATTATGATGCCTAAATTAAATAATTATATATTATTTTTGGATAGTTATCAGAAGAGAGTTACAAGGAGTTAATCACTATAGGAAGTTGCCAGGTCTTGGGCAAGTTGTCAACGGTTAAGAAAATAGGTGTTGGGGAGTTACGGGAAGACATGATCAAGAACCTTCGTAGGATCAATCAAGTAATACTATAAATATGCTATGTTGTGCAACTTAAAACCCTAACCACTCACTCAATCAACAACAACAGACTTTAGTAGTCTATTTATTTTTAATATTATCTGTCTTTTATTTTTCCAGCCTTATATTTAATTTTAAGCCTTGTACTTGAATTTCCAGTAATTTATACAATTTCTGGTTATTTTAATTGTTTATTTGAAGTGAAATTTTAACGAAAATGCATTCAATCTAGTCAGGTTCCTACAACCATTTGAGAGAAGTCAGAAGAGCACACAATTAATACACTCAATATCTGGTATGTTCGCAATTCTTAAACTGTTAGCCAGTCAAATTGTTTTCTAAGGAAACAATTTCAATTCTATCTAATCTTCATACGAATTACCATAAATAAATTGCCATGACTTCTAGCCGCAGCAATCAATCAATGATTATTTGCTTTCGAAAATACTATTTTTATTTTTTATTGGTGTTTTCTATTTTCTTTTAACAATTCAACTGCAGAAGTGATAACTCTAGAAAACATCACTTTAATTGACATTTTCATAAGCGTGTTGTTTGGGAGAAAATGCTCAAAAAAGTGTTGGCTGAAATAGCTTTCTATGCGTCACTCAAGTCCAAAAGACACTCAAGAAAACACTACTTTGATTGGTATTTAATTGTGCCAAAAAAGTTATCTCCAATACATTATTCAAGTGAAAAAATACTCAAGAAAATGCTACTTCAATTAGTATTTTTATAAGCAAGTTGTTATTTTCTTTCTCCGTATATAACTTGCTTATGTAAACACTAATCGAATTGACATTTTCTTAAGCATTTCTCTTTTTGCGGTGAAGAGGTAACTTGCTCATGAAAACTCTAATTGAAATGATATCTTTTTGAGCATTCTCTCTTTTTGTAGCGATAGAACAACTTGCTTATAAAAATACTAATTACAATAGTATGTTCTAACACTAAATTATTTTAATAAATAATTTTAACTTTAGATGCCACACACATCTCCACCCCCCCCCCCCCCCCCCAATAAATATTAGCCGAATTAAATCGAAAAATTTAACTAAAAAACTGAATTAGATATCATGACATAATACAGTCTCTAAACGACGTAGCATATATAAAATTACTACTTTTAACTTTGTTTTTTCAGAATAAAAAGAAATTGTATACAGATAAAATCATTCTCAAATAAATTTTCTTATTACTTTCCTTCCAATTTGAGGGCAAAAGAGTTGTGAACCCAACTTATCTTTTCCCATATTTTCTAGTCTGTCCATTGTTTCTTCATTCCCAAAGTAAACAAAAGAGAAAATATTATCTACTTTTCGCAGTTTTTTATTATCCACTTTTCCAAATATGACATAACATCGCAATGCCAAGTAACATTTTCAACTTCTATTCCTGAACATGCCAATCCTGTTACTGAAGTCAACAAGGAAGAAGAATAAGCAGGCCCCTTTAAGACAAACTCCTTTTTCTAGGAAAAGATGAACATACAATAGCAAAGATGAAAGCAAACAAAAAGGCATGTCACAATGCAAAGTTATAAACAGTATTAGAGCAGCAGTTTCTTTCTCCTCTTTCTTTCTTGCTAATATCTCAGACCAGGTCTGTAAGATCAGGTCATGACTACCAGCTTTTGCACCACTCCGCAATTAGGAGCATGTAAGCACAGACTCCAACCGCTATTATGCATTGAGATCATAACTTTATCCTCTTATCCAACTTACAACATTTCTTAAGAACTATAACAATGTAAAAACAAGATTATTCAATTGCCTCTAATTTGGAGATAAAGTTGCCACTACCAATAGAAAAATGCCCAGGACATAGGCTGTCACATTCTAAGGAGACTTCTGAGTATGTTAAGCCATTTTGAATTTCAACAAGACCATTCCCAAATATAACAATAAGGGAAAAAAATTAATAAACAAATTAAAACGAGAGAGGGAGGAAGGGGAGGGAAGGGGAGGGGGAAGAGAGAGAGAGAGAGAGAGAGAGAGAGAGAGAGAGAAAAGGGCCAGCAGTTGTTAACATAGGGAAATCTCATAACAAATAATTGATCGATCATTAAAACAACTAAACCACACATGTGAAGCAGTAAAAAGTTTATTTTCTATCACTAGATGTGCTGGTTTCACTGTCCACAGTAGCAGATATGGTTCAGAAGATTTGGCAATTTACATATCAAAATTCCTTAAAGAGATAATCTCGCTCAATACATATGGAGAGTGTTGTGCTCATAACTTTACCAGTAATCTCCACAAGAGCAACTGCCATCCCTGAAATGATGAAATCTTTTATTATCCCTAACTATCAATTCCCTCCCAACAATCTTGGACATGATCTTGATAGCATTGTGACAATCACCACACACCCGGAGGTTCTTAATGATCCTCAAGGGTGTTCTTGCAGGAGTACTGATGAGACCATATGCAATTGCCAAACGCTCACTGTGATATAATAAGGCTTGCTCCTTGGCTTCTTGATCAATGTCATGAAGAACATATCTAGTATCTGGCACATAACTCACAGCCTTACTCATTGCCTTCAATTTCTCATCATCTTTGTAAAGGGTAGGATTCCGGAACTCAACAATTCTATTCTTTCCTTCAAGCATGCTGATGGCACTAAATTTCTTTGGCAGCGGAGTAGGGATCTTGTTGGCAACAGACATTGATGAGTCAAGAGCAACCATCAGCTCCTCAGCACGGTCTTCAAGATCAACATCTCCATGAATTCGAGCATAATTCCTCAATGCACCCCAAATTTCCACTGTAGGTGCAAAAGGCAGTTTCTGAATGTACTCTTCAATTTCATCAACAAATCCAGACTTTCCAAGAACATCTATAACCCCCAAATAATGTTCCATCCCAGGATTAATTCCATACTCATTTTTCATTGACTCAAAATGTAAAAATCCTTCCTCCACTGCATCTGCACTAGCACAAGCAGACAAAACTGCAAGAAACGTTTCCTCAGTTGGTTTCAACCCCAGTTTCCTCATCTGCTCAAATAATTGCAACCCTTCATCTCCCAAGTTATTATTTGCATACCCATTTATCATCAGATGCCATGTCTCCATATTCCTATCTGGCATATGATCAAAAACTCTCCTAGCATCAGTCATACTTGCACATTTCCCATACATTTCAATCACCTTATTGTTAAACTTGAGATCACCTCTATATGTTGATTGCAAAAAGTAATCATGTACCTTTTTGGCATCCTCAAGTTTCCCACACAACTCAAACAAAGCATAAAAACAATCAGCATCAGCTTTAACACCTTCATCCATCAACTCAATGGCTTCCTTAACCTTCCCCCCCTGACACAAACGCATCAAATCCACTATTGAAGGAGCCGGAGCAGCAGCAGGAGCAGGAGCCGGGGCAGGAACATTGACGTTAGCATTCAAATTAGGTACTCGAGTCTCCAAGGCCCCACGTTCTTGATTTGGGTTTTGCTGAGGAGCCCACTGAACAGGATTTCTAGCTTGTGGGTATGTCTGACTTTGATTGTTCCACTGATTTGGGCTTCTAGGTTGCCGATAATCCTGAACACTAGGGCGCACCTGACCAGGATTTTGGTATTGGGGATAGTTTTGAGTCCGGGAATTCCACTGATTAGGATTTTGTTGTGGTTGCTGCTGATGATGAGAAAAGCCATGAGCAGGGGAATTCAACTGATTAGGATTCACCTGACTAGGGTTTTGGAACTGGGGATAGTTTTGACCTTGAGGACTCCATTGATTTTGGTTTTGTCGTGGTTGTTGGGGAAATGAAGCAGGGTATCCCCCATTCGCGTTACTCTGGTTCAAATTTTGGAAATAGAACTGATTGTTACCAGGGTTTATATGTTGAGAAGGTTGTTGATGGGTCTGGGTCCGTGCATTCCATTGATTATGGCTCCTTTCGCCTTGAGAGGGCCACTGATTAGGGTTACTATGGCCCTGTGGCGAGCCCCACTGATTAGAATTCCCCCCGTTCCAGTGGGCATTAGGGCTTCTCTCGTCCTGATTACTAGAGGGTGGAGGTCTTTGATAGTCATCAGGAACAGCATAAGAGGTGCTTAGGGTTTTGGAGAGGATTAAGGTCCTATTGATGCTGCTATTGAAAGCGAACTGAGGGTTTAGAAGAGAACGTACCTTGAAGAGCGAAGAAGATAAAGGAGTCAGTTTGAACCTCGGCGATCCCCGAATCGCCATGAGAGACGACATTTCCTTTCTCTGTTTTGTATTTCAACGTAGAGCCAAAAACCCTAGCAAAAACCTCTGTTCTCAGCTCTCGCCAGAAGTTGTCAGTGACTCGTTTTAGATTTGGTGGGTGGGGTTATAAAATTTTGATTTCTCAAAAATGCCCTTTTCTTTTCATCTCTAACGAAAGAGGGGTATTATTTCATTTCCATCTTTTATTTTTAATTTATTATTAAAAAATTTCATAATTTTAATTTTACCATCGCTTTAAAATTAAAAAAATAATTTTTTTTTATAAAAAATTTATTAATTAAAAATAAAATATAAATTAATATATTAAAATTTTATATGAATAACAAAAAATAATATAAACAACCTAAGAAATCTAATAGTAATTTTAGCATTATATTAAAAGTATTTTGTATATTCACAAGTTACCCATTCACTCCTTATTTTTTTATAAGTTATAGATTGATACAAATAACGCGATTTTATTTTTCTTTGCTTTTATAAAAAAATATAATCATATTTTGATTAATGAAAAATTGAAAATTATATAAAATTTATACATTTTATTTCGTCAACTTTACATAAAATAATATTTTATTTTTATGAAATAAATATAATTATTTCATAAAAAATTAAATTAACACTTTTATTTTATTTTATAAAAAAAATTATAGTTCGTTATTTTATAGATTTACATGAAGTCATGTCTGCTTCTTAAAAAAAAAACAATTTCACAAAAAATATATTAAATTAACCAAAAAAAAAATAACACTTCATGAAAAATAAATAAATAAATATATATATTATTATTATTATTATTTATTTTATAAAATACTATACTAAAATATTATTTTTAAAATAATAATAATAAGTTTAAATATTTTCATTACACTATTTATTATTTTTTTTCTACGGAGTTTCATATTTTTACATTAATTTAATTCATGAATTAATTATTTTATGAAAAATAAAAGATTAATTTTCATAAAATTTATGAAATGAAATGCGTGTGTTAACCTGAAGAATTTTAAAAATAAATAATTTATAAATTTGATTATTATAATATTATTTTATTAAATAAATATATTTCATGAGATTATTTTTAAAGTTTTAAATTTAATTTTTGAATTTTGAATTAAAAATTTTCTTGATTGTGAAATTCTTTAATTTTATATTTTAGATATTTTAAATTTTATGTAATTATTATTATTATTATTATTATTATTATTATTTAATTTTAAATGTACTAAATTAAGATTGAAAATGGGTGAAAAGAATATTTGGACTTGTTTGGAAAGGTCTTGAAAATGTAAGCATCAAACTATAAATTTACTTTTAGGCATATAAAAAAAAAATTAAAACGAGAATCAGATAGAACACTCGCTCCCCCTCCCCCCATTTTGAAAATTTTTATTTCAGTCCTCCCTTTATTCTTTTTCCTTTTTCCCTCTTCTCCCACCACCCACCACAACCCACTAGTCACCTTCCTCAACCACCCACAACCACTGCCATCAGTTTTCGGCTAGTTTTTGGCCGTATAAAAGCCAAAATGCTAAAATAGCCCCTTGATGGTTTTTTAGTCGTTTCTCCCTCCTCCGATCACCATTTCCAGTGAGATAAGTCTCAAAACATTCATCTCCTCGTGGGCATCGCATAAATACCAAGTTTGCGTGGTATCGTTTCCTAGTTTGCGCAAATCGAACTTTGTGAGTTTTAATCCATTTTGACTTCTTAAAGGAGTTTCTCCCAAACTAGAATTTCACTCAAAAATCTGAGTATACCAGTAGGTTGTACACTCCGAGAGTTTTGAAATGATACCAATTTGAGAATTTTTTTAACATTAAAAAATTTTCAAGACTCACAAACTTGCTGATGAGATTTTGAATCTTTAAGGCTATCCTTTTTGTTAAATAAAATTATATTACTTCTTACATTTTGGGTTTCGTGTAGCTACTTTTATTTCATAGAAATTTCACTTACGCTTGATACTCTAATTTTGCTCTGGACGTGCGAGCTCCGGGACCCACCATGGAAGTAGGTTGATATTATAGTCGTTCTTACCATTTTCAAATGTCTCGAATGCGTTTCAGGTGTCAAAATTGATGTAGATAACCCCAAACTTAAACTGACCTTTTTTGCTTTAAGTTAAACTTTGGCTCGATAATTTATAAAATATTCATAGATAATTAAAATTTAGTAATTTCAATTATAATATTAATATAACTTTATTAAGGATTCCAGGGAATATTTATAGGATTTTGGGAGTTGTTTTGGATGATTTTTGAATGATAGTGAATTTTAGGCACTGAGCCAAATTTGAGCAATAGCATTAGTTAGTTGATCTGGCAAGCCTTGGATGGGCATTTCGTTGTACTATTTGCTTAAAGCCTTTGGGTTATTGAGATATAAATTGTGTTTTCTTTCATGAATGTTAGGTTCTAAGTATAAGGAAAATTCTATAGAATTTTCGACACAAATTTAGGATGTCTTTTGCCTCTTTAATTAATTTATATTAGTCTATTCTTGACGGTTTCTTGATGTGTTTGCTTAGATGATTCAAACCAGCCTTTCTCTTTTTCTCAACAGAACCAATAGACGTTGAGTCACATCGTCTGTGAGTTTGATGTTGATTATTCTTATAATTTAAATGTTACTTATATTTTTAGAGCATGCTCATGCATTCACTTATATAAATATGTAAATATTTATTATATCAAGAGCATCCCATATTTATTGCATTATAAATGTTCCTGTTTTTTGCTACCTTGGGGATAAGTTGAAACTTATATATGTATATATTGCGGATGTGGAAATCCTAGGGTAAGTGCGGTATGAGAAATTCATTGACTCCCACGGATATGGATAAGGATGGGCGAGGTAGGTATGTGATTATATTATCGCTGACTCTTGCCACCTGTAGGGTAGGTACGTGCATTGTATTATGATTGACTCTTACAGTATGGACTAAGAGAACATATTAGATTTTAGAGAGTTAGGGTATGAGATTGGCTCCTAATATATATTATGTGTGCGTATATAGCTCCAAATTATCTTCATGTGTGATAATTTGGGTGACTTAATTGTTTGGTATATTTATTCATTTGTAGGATTGCATTAGTATTACATAGTTGCAGAAATTGTGATTATAATCAATATCTAACTCCTAGAGTTTAATGCTCACCCCTATTCAATTATTTTTCCTAAGTAACAGGTGGATGTTACTTTGAAGTTAACCTGCTACTTTGAAGTCAACTTGTTTTCTTTATCGCTGGGAAACTTGAACTATTGATGTGATAATTATAGTTATTTTCATTTATTTACATTTAGAACTCCACAGTGATTGTATTAATGTTTCTTATAAACTTATATTCCTTGTAAATGTAAAACTAACTTGTTAAACTTATTATATATGAGGGATGTTAGACTTAGGGTGAGCTAAGCTCCTCATTTGATATTGAATATGATTGTGGTTTGTGAGGGTAAGTTGAGCCCCACAAATTGTGGATTTTATCATGTTATTGGTTGGGTACCGTCGGATTGTCCATTTTATGGTCAAACTCTGTTCATTTATTTTCTTGATTTTGGCTTTCCTTTTTTAGGCTTTATTTTTAAGTTATAGATTGCTTAGGCTTACTACGGGTTTCGGGGGCCTTATGTCGACCTAAGTTCTAATTTCGGTCTGGCCTAAAAATCGAGTCATGACAAATTTGGTACCAAAGTTTAGGCCTTAGATTTATGGGAAATGTGGTCTTAGGTTTGTCACATGTGGAGTATAAAGATCCTGTTTCATCTTTTCTATTATTCCTTATTTCTAGTATCAGCATTTGATGTGTGCCCAATGCATCAATTAAATTAAATACTCGACTATACTAACTAAATTGTAGCAAGAGCAAGTGGAGGTCAATCTCAAAGAGAATGATTGACTAATTAGTAAGGTGAACTCAAGTACTCACACACATTAACAATAAAGAAACCAAAGGGTCTTGAATTTTATTAATTATAAGGAAACTAAACTAAGCAAATTAAACTAAAAGATGAAAGTATGCAAATTAACAAGAATGCAACTAAGACAAATAACACAATATCATAAACAGCTCATTAAAAAGATATGTATCTACCATGAAAATTAACTATCAATCATTGACATTAATTCAATAATTCATTCACTTAAACAAATTGGCTGTAGAAACCAAACAAGTGTCAATTTCTCTATTTCTCCTTACTTACTAGATTAATCAAAGCCAGTGTCTAATTAACCCTAACAAATTGAACAACCTTAGTCAAGTGCAAGATTTAGCTCAATGGCAGCTTTAAGATACTAAAGAAACATCTCCAATTCTAGATAACAATTACACAAGTGGCACAATCATTTGACCTAGATTATGAATCTCTAAGCAATATGATGAATTCACGTAATATCACCTTTGCTATTAATGTAAAGTTAATCAAGTAATTACAGACTTAATCAATTATACTAGCATTAGACATACATGAATAATTAAGTAGTAGGCCTCTTAAATAATTAAACATCCCATCTTTTCATGTATTACAAGAGAAAACATAGATATTCAAGTGAAGAAAATACTGATTTAATTGATAGCTTAAAATAGTCTCATGACAATTATTTCATGGTTTCAACAATCCTCTCTATTGAAGAAGGAAATTGCTCACTCATGGCAATAAAAGAAAACACAATCAAAATAACAAAAACAACTAAAAATATGTTGTCCTTTATGAATGAAATTTGAACAACTTGAATTTGATATTGATGATGATGCCACACACTCCAAAGGGATGTGAAAGTGCTACACAAGCCAATGAAGAAGAAGAAGAAATCACACTAGTAACTAGATTAAGTAACTACACCTTTAAATGCACAAAGAGGGAATTTGACCACTATAAGTATAAGAGAATCCATTAGCTCTAGATCTGTATTTTGAACCCTTTTTATAGAGAAAAATAGGTTAACTAAGACTTCATATTTGATTTAAGAGTCTTAGTTGCATTCTGACTTAAAACTCTCTCAAGAATCTTAGTTAAAGTAGGAAAACAAGTTAAAAACAACTCTCCTTATACTGATCTGCCACTTGCACGACCTTAGGGACCCACACACCTTTATTTTATTTTTTTTAAGCCTTAAATAAAATAATTAAACACACCAATTAAGGCCCTAACCCTTAGTCCCACATAACTCAACATAAAGAACCCAAATACACTGAACATGTGAGCCCTCAATGTCTTAAAATATGTCAATAAGGTCCATCTAAGCCCATAAGGTCAGATTCAAACCTAAATAGTGGATCACATACAAGCTCCATTAAGGCTATCTAAAGAAGCTCAATATAGGTTAATGTCCGAATCTATTCGTTTATCACCATTAGCCTCCAAATACCATGAATAAGATACCTTTAAGCTCATTTTGTCATCGACTAACTTCTCATCAAAATCGCACCTTTATATGCTTTAAAATGCTTGATGTATGCTTTACTTCTTTTTGTGCTTAATTTACCTCTTTATGTTTCATAAGCTCTTTCATGCTCTTGTAGACAGCAAATAACATAAAACCAAGAATTAACAAGCTAATTAAACAAGAAATAAACTTGAAAGACTAAGTATGTAATGATAAAAATGTGACATTTTAAGCAATTATCAAATTCCCCCATCTTGGCTTTTGGTCATCCTTGATCAAAATTAACTAAAACCTAGAATAATGACTCAACCTATACCTCCCAATATTATCAAAGGCAAGTATATCATAAGTGTGAACATAACCAAGCTCTCTAAGAATCATAAGCATCATGAAAGAAATCTCTTCACATACATTAGAACTTCACTTAACATAGCAATCTCATCAAAAAGCTAAACATACCAACATGGAGGATCCTTACATAGGTACAAGAATTATTCCATCTCTCATGTGTTTGGGGCAAAGTGTTTGCTCTCAAAATTCAATCCATAAACATGACCTACCATAAGCATGTTTATTCTCATCTCCACTACTTAGATTATATGCTTAACATAAATCATAATGTCTTTATCAAGGTTGTAATAGGGCTAGGGTAAAAGTATGGAACGATGGATATATAAGTTAAAGAACCAAAGAAATGAGTAGAGCATCCAAAACTCATGAATTCACAATATAAAACATATACCAACTAGAATTCATCACATTACAAACACAAAGCTATTTTCTAACTTCAACTCTCTTGTTCACACCCTTTCAACAACAAAAATTATAACAATTGATGTTTTTTCATTATAGAAATGGTAGCATAGTAATGAATGCAATTTACTTTATTTCTTTCTTGTTCCCTTCTTTTTTTTTTCTTTGAATTTGTTGCTTTCCATTCCTACTTTTCACTTTGCTTTAGAATCAAGGGAACATCAATTGTATACTTTCAAACTCACATCCGCGATTCATTACCATTCTTACAAACATTCCAACAAAATCTATTCAAAAAGTATCAAATGGTCTACTAATCGTATGGTAGGGTAGAAACACTTGTTTTACAGGCTAAGGCTTATAACGTGGCTCAATTACAAAGAATAAGAATAATGTATACTTAAAATTGGCTCACTAGGGGGACAACTTTTAGTCGTCAAAAGGTTAGCTATTTAGACTAAATTGGTTACATCTAATTTACCTTCATTACTTAAATGCAAGCATATGTTAATGTAATCTCAACAAGATTAAAAGCAAGTTCTAGAGATATAATATTCATGAATGAATTTTGCACACGACAAAGAAATAGATTGATATTGATGTTTCAATCTTAGGCTTAAAAGCTCACATAAAGGCTATTGATCCACCATATTAGCATATTCAACCTTTTAATTCAATTATCACATAAAGAAAGCCTAAATTGTACAATCTCTCTCTATATACTCTATATATGTGTGTGTGTGTGTGTATGTGTGTGTGTGTCTGTGTAAAAGTGTAACATCCTCATTTTAGCTAGTCCGTACAGTCTACTGTTCCGGTGACCAGTGTCGGTCCGGACAGCTAGAACGTTCGGAAAAATATTTAAACTAAAGTGAGGAACCAAAAATTAACTCAAATAATTAATAAGAAAAAAATTTAGAAAAAATTATAAAATAATTCTTGGGACCCCAGAGAAGGGTCATTGAGGTTCTTATGGCATTAGAATGCCAAGAAAATACTTAGAAAAATTTTTCAATCGGTACAGACAATTTTGGCCCGTTAAGCCAAACGGAGGGCATTTTGGTCATTTCGTCTTCAGAGATAATTTTTGGCCAACTTGTCCAGTTAAATAAATAATTTATATAATATAAAATATAAATAAATATTGTCAAAAATTTAATTGCAATTAAATAGACATAAAATGGAGAGAAAATGATAGAAAATGGATTTATGACATCACCATGATGTCATTTAAAATTCTCCCAACCAACCCAATCTAGACACATGGCATAAACATATATAAAAGAGACAAATGGGCTGGAAAAGGAACAAAAAAATCAGACTTCTTCTCTTCTTCTCCTTGATGTAAAACTCTCCCACCATAGCCACCATGAGCAAGCTTTTGAAAGCTTGAATCCACACCCTTTCTCACCATAAAAGCCCTAGTTGTCTTCACAAAAAATTCACCCCACACCTTGAGAAAGCTTTGGGCAGCAAATTTTTGAAGAAAAATTGAAGTTTTGCAAGACCCAAACTTAGTTCCAAAGAGGTTAGTGACCTAACCATGAATTTTTTAAAAATTCATGTTAAGGACTTTGAATGAGTGTAAATTATAAAGAAAAAAAATTGTTGAATACCATTTGTATGTAAACCCTAGATTTTTTGTAGCCATGGTTAGGGTTTGATTGTGTTGAGTTTAATGAAATTAAAAGACTATCATGGCTGCCCACAACAAGTACTTACTAAGTGGATTGATGAGATGAAGTGAAAATGCATGTGGGGTAATGTTTGAGATGTTAGGGTTAGGGTTTGAGATGGAAAAATGGGAATTTGAGCATGTAATGATGAAAGTGAGTTTTAATGGTCAATTAGTGACCATTTGGTTATGTGTAAACAAGAAATGAGGTGGTTTGATTTGTGAGAATTGCAGTTGGTGTGGCTGCCCATGGTGACCTGCAGAATTACACATGAGTCCAGCAGGTTTGGGCAGCCATAACTTGAATTGTAGAGGTTCAATTAGTGCAAGGCCAATTGGACATGAAACTAGACACATAATGGCACAACTTTGGTGAAGAAACCATGCCCATAAAACCAAACCAAGTGGACCAAAAGCTTGCCTTAATCTGGGTGACCTGCAGTCTGATTCTGCAGAATGACCAAATGAACAGTGATGGTTCATTTGGCCATAACTCAATGTAGAAAGGTCCAATTGACCTGAAATTTTACCAGAAACAATCTGAGATATAGACCAACAACTTTCATGAAGAAACCTACCCCAAATTATGAGCAGAACCTATCCAACAAGTGAGTTGTAGTCACTATTCACTGCACTATAGATATGGTAAGCCCATAAAAATTTCAATCCGGCCAGTTGTGGTTTTTGGACCATAACTTGAGCTATAAAACTCCAAATGGAGTGATTCAAAAAAGGAAATTCAACTAGACAAAATAAGGAATAACTTTCATGTTGATCATTTTGCCAAATTCCCACAGAAAAAATGACTAATGGAACAGTAAAAATAAGATATGAAAACTGAAAATTCCGCTCAATTAACTTTAAACTTAGAAATGGTATTGGCAACCAATACCAACAAATTTTGAATGAAAAATGTGGTATGTTGGGAGTATTAAAACCAATGTACGTATTGTCCATGCAAAAGTCAACATTTTGGTTGACTAATGAAGTAAATAGTAACACTAAAACTTGAAATTCAAAAATTGTAAAACTTAAAAATGTAATATGCCCTAGTATACCTAGCAAGATTGGTTTGGATAGCTTGGCATGCCAATAGGGTTCTGTTAGCAGTACTGCATATGGCTTCATGTCATTCTGTGTTTCATAGCTTTCCCATGCCATTCTGTGACATAATAGCCTTTGGCTAAGTTATTTGAGTTGATATACTTGGGTTTTAACCCTGATAATTATTACAAATTATTAGTCGCTCATTACACACGGAGACACAGTAGTGCGATGGTCCGAGGTACTTAGTACCCAGTGCCAGTTTACCCGTTTATCCAGTCCAGTCAACTAGTATGGGTTACTCGGGCAATGATAATAAACCTTATCAAATTTTAAGTAAATAATACTACAAACAATACTAGAAATTAAGTCTACCCAAAAATGAAATCATACATTCTACATAATTATTTTATTCTATTTTATTTTATTTTATATTGTCACCACTAAGCAGAATTGCTTAGCGCGTCGCTTTTACCACGCGCAGGTACTGGAGACATAGCTGGGGAGCCCAGCAGACATCAGACGGGGTGAGCCTTCAGAGCTGCATCAGGAGTCCAGAGTCACCTTACATCTGCACTGCATATGGTAGGACATTAGGACTATAGGTGGCCCTTTTGTATTTTACATTTTGTATTAGTTTGGATTGTAACTATAAACTCCTGTAATTATGTATTAATGTAAATATATGAAATTTCATATTATTGAAATTTTCTGCATAATGTATGTTGATAACTGAAATGTTGAGAATTATTTATGAATATGCTTCAAGTGATGAAGTGAACAGAAAAGTTTTGAAAATAGTATTATGATTTGAGATTGAGATTTTGAGATTTGACTTGAATGTGTATAATGGAGTTTGGATTTGGAAATTATTTTGGAAGTGTTTTTAAACAGGTTCAAAAGAACTGTTTTTCCAATTTGCAGTCGGCATTCTGCCGGATTTTCTATAAAATTGCGGATAAATTCTGAATTATCAAAATTGAAAATAAATGAATTATAAAGGGATAAATTGTAATAGAGACATAAATTGGTGCTCCGGCACACTGAGTGGCACAACTTGCTCGGCTACACTGTAGATGGGTAAGGGGTGTCACATTTAGTGGTATCAGAGTATCGGTTTAGGCGTTTCTAGGCCTAGATAGAGTGCATACCATTGCATTGTATTTGTAAGTGTTGAGGTGAAGCTGATGCAGATCTGTTTGTTTTCTTATTTTGAATAGGATATGGATCCTACTTCGTAAAGAGCAGTTGATGAAGAGGTGGAGAGTCATGCTCCACCAAGGGCTGAGTCTGGGGGCAGGGGAGAACCTGCTCCACTCGCAGCTGAGGCACCTTCCCAACCTCAGTTTGCACTATTTCAATAAATCACCGAGTTTTACTGGTAAATGATGGGGGCAATTCCACCACCACAACCACAGTCACAACCACCACCAGCACCACAGAAATCTCATTTGGAGAAATTGAGGAAGCATGGGGCTGTAGACTTCTTTGGGAAGAGAGAGGATGATCCCATGGCTGCAGAAAATTGGTTGGATAGAACCATCAGAGTGCTGAAACAGCTAAATTGCACCCCCGAGCAGAACCTGGTGGGTGCTGTGTCCCTACTTCAGGATGATGCATATCAGTGGTGAGACACAGTAACCAGTGAAGTGCAACCTAAACGGATTACCTGGGAATTCTTCCTCACAGAGTTCAGGAAGAAATATATTAGCAAAGTGTATTTAGAAGAGCGAAGAAGGGAATTTATCAGTCTGAGATAGAGACAGTTGTCAGTGGCTCAGTATGAGCATAAGTTTGTCAGACTGAGCAGATATGGGAGGGAGATAGTCCCTACAGAGGCAGAGAGGTGCAGACGGTTTGAAGAAGGGCTCAATGACAACATCAAAGTCATGATCACAGCACTGGAGATCACGGATTTTTCTAAACTGGTTGATGCAGCATCAAAAGTGGAAAGGGTCCGAATTAATGAACAAAATAGAAGGGAAAGATAGCAGAAGAGGGGTCCGGGTCAGTCCAGTACATTTTCTGCTCCCAGCAAGAAGAGTAAGGGTCCTCCTGCTCAGAGTTCAGGACCACCACAAGGTCAGGGTCAGTCTCGAGGCCTGCACCACGCTTCACACCTAGGAGAGGCCAGTCCACACCATCAATGGGCAGCTCTCCAGGGACGGTGTTTAGGGGACCAGCCCCTGCATCTTCTGCTTGTCAGTACTGTCAGAAGTGGCATAAGGGGAAATGTTGACGAGTGACCGATGCATGCTTACAGTGTGGATTGACAGAACACCAGATCAAGAATTGTCCGAAGAGGACTACTACGGTTGCTCCAACACAAACTGACAGACCTACTTCTGCACCACAAAGGGGTAGGAAGCTCGATAAACCTGAGGCAGCTGGTCCATCACTGAGGCCTGCATCTAAGTCAGCTGAGAGGCCAAACACTAGAATACCTGCCAGGGCCTATGCCATCAGAGCTCAGGAGGAGTAAGATGCCCCGGATGTCATCAGGGGTATGTTTTCCCTCTACAACACTACTGTGCATGCATTGGTGGATCCAAGATCCACTCATTCCTACATTTGTATCAAACTACCCATTGAGAGGGGAGTTCCAGTAGAGGAGTGTGATCAAGACATTCTGGTCACAAATCCACTAGGCCATAGTGTGGTAGTGAATAAGGTGTATAAAGGTTGTCCATTGAGGATTCAGGGGTATGAATTCTCGACAGACCTAATTGAGTTGCCCTTCCACGAGTTTGACGTGATTTTGGGAATGGACTGATGTCACGTCATCAGGCAATAGTTGATTGCAAATTGAAGAGGATTTCTCTGAAAACTTCTAAGGGTAATGAGATCACTGTTGTGGGTGAAATGATAGATTTCCTGTCCAATGTTATCTCAGCCACAGTTGTAAGAAGATTGATGAGAAAAGGCTGTGAAGCTTACCTAGCACACGTGGTTGATACTAGGCAAGCTAAGCCAAACCTGTGTAATATACCCATAGTAAGAGACTTCCCAGATGTATTTCCTGAAGAGTTGCCTGGTTTACCACCAGAAAGGGAAGTCGAGTTTGCTATTGAGGTAATGCAGGGTACAGCACCCATTTCTATTGCTCCTTATAGGATGGCACCCACTGAATTGAGGGAGTTGAAAACTCAGTTGCAAGAGTTGCTTGATAAGGGGTTCATACACCCCAGTTTGTCACCATGGGGAGCTCCGGTGCTGTTTGTGAAAAAGAAGGATGGAACTTTGAGATTGTGTATTGATTACCGGCAGTTGAACAAAGTAACTGTGAAGAACAAATATCTATTGCCCAGAATCGACGATCCGTTTGATCAGTTGAAAGGAGCTAGTGTATTTTCAAAAATTGATCTCAGATCAAGGTATCATCAGTTGAGGGTAAAGGATGCATATGTGTCAAAAACTGTATTCAGAACTCGGTATGGACACTATAAATTTTTAGTGATGCCGTTTGGTTTGACAAATGCACCAGTAGCATTTATGGACCTTATGAACCGTATCTTCCATCCATACTTAGATTAGTTTGTAGTGGTCTTTATTGATGATATTCTGGTGTATTCCAAGACCAGAGAAGAACATGATGAACATTTGAGGATTGTTCTGCAAACCCTACGAGAAAAGAAGTTGTATGCTAAGTTGTCCAAGTGTGACTTTTGGATGAGTGAAATCTCTTTTCTTGGACACATAGTATCAGCTGAGGGGATTAGAGTAGATCCCAAAAAGATAGAAGCAGTGATGGAATGGAAGCCTCCTAGAAATACAACTGAGGTCAGAAGTTTCTTGGGGCTAGCTGGGTATTACAGAAGATTTGTGAAGGGGTTCTCTCTTATAGCTGCTCCAATAACCAAGTTGTTGCACAAGAATGTGAAATTTGGCTGGAACGACAAGTGCCAAGCCAGTTTTGAGAGGCTAAAGGCTATGTTGACAGAAGCACCAGTGTTAACATAGCCAATGACGGGAAAAGACTTTGTGGTCTACAGTGATGCCTCGCATAATGGGCTAGGGTGTGTATTGATGCAAGAGGGGAAAGTGGTCGCCTATGCTTCCAGGCAGTTAAGGCCACATGAACAGAACTACCCTACTCATGACCTGGAGTTAGCAGCAATTATCTTCGCACTGAAGATATGGAGGCATTATTTATATGGTGAAAAATGCTACATCTATACAGACCACAAGAGTCTAAAATATTTGCCAACCCAGAAGGAGCTCAATCTTAGACAGAGGCGATGGATTGAGTTCCTAAAGGACTATGATTGTGTGATAGATTATCATCCTGGGAAGGCAAATGTAGTTGCTGATGCCTTGAGCAGAAAGTCCATCACAGCTTTAAGATCACTCAATGCCTATCTGTCCTTAGCTCAAGATGGAGCTATTTTGGCTGAGTTGCAAGTGAGGCCAACCCTGCTATAGCAGATACAAGATGGGCAGAGGGAAGATGAAAAACTAATGGCCATTATGGGTAAAATTCCTAAGGGGAAGGAAACTGAATATGAGGTGAAAACAGATGGGTGTCTGTACTACAGAGGAAGAGCGTGTGTACCAGATGATGGGGAACTAAAGACTAGTATTCTGAAAGAAGCACATACTAGTATTTATGCTATGCATCCAGGAAGCACGAAAATGTATAATGATTTGAAGCCTCATTATTGGTGGCCTGGTATGAAGAGGGATATAACTGACTATGTGACTAAGTGTTTAACATGTCAGTAAGTTAAAGCAGAACATCAAGTTCCATCAGGATTGCTACAGTCTATAAGCATACCTGAATGGAAATGGGACCGGGTCACTATGGATTTTGTTAGTGGTCTACCTCTCACCCAAAGGAAGCATGATGCAGTGTGGGTGATAGTGGATAGATTGACAAAGTCAGCATATTTTCTACCAGTTAGGACTGACTACTCACTGGAGAAGCTAGCAGAATTGTATATCAGTGAGATAGTTAGACTGCATGGAATCCCACTTTCCATCATATCTGACCGAGACCCAAGGTTTACATCAAGATTCTAGAAAAAGTTGCAAGAAGCCTTGGGCACACAACTCCGTTTTAGCATGGCTTTTCATCTCCAGATGGATGGACAGTCAGAATGAGTAATCCAGGTAAACCCAAGAACTAATTGAATTTTCGCAATTAATAAATTGAAATGATAGTAACAATGTGAATTATGTGATAGATCCTGGAGGATATGCTAAGGAGTTGTGTCATTGACTTTGAGGGGAGTTGGGATAGATACCTCCCACTGGCAGAATTCGCATATAACAATAGCTACCAAGCTAGCATTCAGATGGCTCCGTATGAAGCACTATATGGGAGGAAATGTAGAACCCCAATATGTTGGACTGAATTGGGTGAAGATAAGCTGGTCGGACCAGACCTGGTGAAACAGACTGAGGAGAAAGTGAAGATGATCAAAGCTAACCTGAAGGTTGCCTTAGATAGATAGAAATCATATGCCGACTTGAAGAGAAAAGAGATAGAGTATGCAGTTGGCGATAAAGTGTTTCTCAAAGTCTCACCGTGGAAGAAAGAACTAAGGTTTGGGAGAAAGGGTAAGTTAAGCCCTAGGTTCATTGGCCCATATGAAGTCATTGAACGTGTAGGACCAGTGGCCTATCGGCTAGCTTTACCACCAGAACTAGATAAAATTCATAATGTATTCCATATTTCCATGCTGAGAAGATATCGCTCAGATCCTTCACATGTCATTTCCATGGAAGAGATTGAAATCCAACCGGACTTGACATACACAGAAAAACCTATACAAATCCTAGCTCGAGAAGTGAAGGAACTGAGAAATAAACAAATTCCACTAGTGAAAGTGCTTTGAAGGCACCACAACACTGAAGAGGCAACTTGGGAAAGTGAAGAGATAATGAGGCAACAGTTCCCTCAACTGTTTGCATCAGGTAAATTTCGAGGAAGAAATTTTTATTAGAGGGGAAGAGTTGTAACATCCTCATTTTAGCTAGTCAAATGCAGTCTCATTCGGTGACGATGTCGATCCGGACAGCTAGAACGTTCGGAAAAATATTTAAACTAAAGTGAGGAACCAAAACTTAACTCAAATAATTAATACGAAAAAAATTTAGGAAAAATTATAAAATAATTCTTGGGACCCCAGAGAAGGGTCATTGAGGTTCTTATGGCATTAGAATGCCAAGAAAATACTTGGAAAAATTTTTCAATCGGTACAGACAATTTTGGCCCGTTAAGCCAAACGGAGGGCATTTTAGTCATTTCGTCTTCAGAGATGATTTTTTGCCAACTTTTTCAGTTAAATAAATAATTTATATAATATAAAATATAAATAAATATTGTCAAAATTTTAATTGCAATTAAATAGACATAAAATGGAGAGAAAATGATAGAAAATGGATTTATGGCATCACCATGATGTCATTTAAAATTCTCCCAACCAACCCAATCTTGACACATGGCATAAACATATATAAAAGAGACAAATGGGCTGGAAAAGGAACAAAAAAATCAGACTTCTTCTCTTCTTCTCCTTGACGTAAAACTCTCCCACCATAGCCACCATGAGCAAGCTTTTGAAAGCTTGAATCCACACCCTTTCTCACCATAAAAGCCCTAGTTGTCTTCACAAAAAATTCACCCCACACCTTGAGGAAGCTTTGGGCAGCAAATTTTTGAAGAAAAAATTGAAGTTTTGCAAGACCCAAACTTAGTTCCAAAGAGGTTAGTGACCTAACCATGAATTTTTCTTTAAATTCATGTTAAGGACTTTGAATGAGTGTAAATTATAAAGAAAAAAAATTGTTGAATACCATTTGAATGTAAACCCTAGATTTTTGGTAGCCATGGTTAGGGTTTGATTGTTTTGAGTTTAATGAAATTAAAAGACTATCATGGCTACCCACAACATGTATTTACTAAGTGGATTGATGAAATGAAGTGAAAATGCATGTGGGGTAATGTTTGAGACGTTAGGGTTAGGGTTTGGGATGGAAAAATGGGAATTTGAGCATGTAATGATGCAAGTGAGTTTTAATGGTCAATTAGTGACCATTTGGTTATGTGTAAACAAGAAATGAGGTGGTTTGATTTGTGAGAATTGCAGTTGGTGTGGCTGCCCATGGTGACCTGCAGAATTGGACATGAGTCCAGCAGGTTTGGGCAGCCATAACTTGAATTGTAGAGGTTCAATTGGTGCAAGGCCAATTGGACATGAAACTAGACACATAATGGCACAACTTTGGTGAAGAAACCATGCCCATAAAACCAAACTAAGTGGACCAAAAGCTTGCCTTAATCCGGGTGACCTGCAGTCTGATTCTGCAGAATGACTAAATGAATAATGATTGTTCATTTAGCCATAACTCAATGTAGAAAGGTCCAATTGACCTGAAATTTTACTAGCAACAAGCTGAGATATAGATCAACAACTTTCATGAAGAAACCTACCCCAAATTATGACCAGAACCTATCCAACGAGTTAGTTGCAATCACTATTCACTGCACTGTAGATATGGTCAGCCCAGAAAAATTTCAATCCGGTCAGTTGTGATTTTTGGACCATAACTTGAGCTACAAAACTCCAAATGGAGTGATTCAAAAAAGGAAATTCAACTAGACAAAATAAGGAACAACTTTCATGTTGATCATTTTGCTAAATTCCCACTGAAAAAATGACTAATGGAATAGTAAATATAAGGTATGAAAACTGAAAATTCTGCTCAATTAACTTTAAACTTAGAAATGGTATTGGCAACCAATACCAACAAATTTTGAATGCAAAATGTGGTATGTTGGGAGTATTAAAACCAATGTACCTATTGTCTATACAAAAGTCAACATTTTGGTTGACTAATGAAGTGAATAGTAACACTAAAACTTGAAATTCAAAAATTGTAAAACTTAAAAATGTAATATGCCCTAGTATACCTAGCAAGATTGGTTTGGATAGCTTGGCATGCCAATAGGGTTCTGTTAGCAGTACTGCATATGGCTTCATGCCATTCTGTGTTTCATGGCTTTCCCATGCCATTCTGTGACATAATAGCCTTTGGCTAAGTTATTTGAGTTGATATACTTGGGTTTTAACCCTGATAATTATTACAGCTTATTAGCTGTTCTGTTGCACACCGGGAGACACAGTGTGACCGATGGTGTGATGGTCTGAGGTACTTAGTACCCAGTGCCAGTTTACCCATTTATCCAGTCCAGTCAACTAGTATGGGTTACTCGGGCAATGATAATAAACCTTATCAAATTTTAAGTAAATAATACTACAAACAATACTAGAAATTAAGTCTACCCAAAAATGAAATCATACATTCTGCATAATTATTTTATTCTATTTTATTTTATTTTATATTGTCACCACTAAGCAGAATTGCTTAGCGTGTCCCTTTTGCCACGCGCAGGTACTGGAGACCTAGCTGGGGAGCCCAGCAGACATCAGACGGGGTGAGCCTTCAGAGCTGCATCAGGAGTCCAGAGTCACCTCACATCTGCACTGCATATGGTAGGACATTAGGACTATAGGTGGCCCTTTTGTATTTTGCATTTTGTATTAGTTTGGATTGTAACTATAAACTCCTGTAATTATGCATTAATGTAAATATATGAAATTTAATATTATTGAAATTTTCTGCATAATGTATGTTGATAAGTAAAATGTTGAGAATTATTTATGAATATGCTTCAAGTGATGAAGTGAACAGAAAAGTTTTGAAAATAGTATTGTGACTTGAGATTGAGATTTTGAGATTTGACTTGAATGTGTATAATGGAGTTTGGATTTGGAAATTATTTTGGAAGTGCTTTTAAATAGGTTCAAAAGAACTGTTTTTCCAATTTACAGCTGGCACTCTGCCGAATTTTCTATAAAATTTGCGAACAAATTCTGAATTATCAAAATTGAAAATATATGAATTATAAAGGGATAAATTGTAATAGAGACATAAATTGGTGCTCCGGCACACTGAGTGGCACAACTTGCTCGGCTACACTGTAGACGGATAAGAGGTATCACAAAAAGGACTTTTTAAATCCCTAACAATTACTCTTAAAGTCAAACAAACCGTTGTCAATTTAATTGATCCATTTAAGCCTCTGACAATTAATCTTAGAGTCAAATAAGCCCTTGTAAATTTAGTTGATCCATTTCAACCTCCTGACAATTACTGCTAGAGTCAAATGAGCCCTTGTCAATTTAGTTAATCCATTTAAGCCCCCTGACAATTACTTTTAAAGTCAAAACATTGAAAATTTGGGTAAAGGAGGCTTAATCTCTATCGCATGACTTATACGTGATTGACAGACATTTAGTTGATGTTTATTTTTGTTACATAACTTAAGAGTTAAACTCTTTATTGCTCTCTCTCTCTCTCTCTCTCTCTCTCTCTCTCTCTCTCTCTCTATGACTTAATTCCATCAATAAAAGATAAATGATTGAAAATATGGGTATTGTGTATTGTTATTGCCATTCACCATGCCTAGTGTTGAATTCAGTACTTTTCGGTATGCCTTGAGCTTGATGCAGAAGTGAAGTTTTAGGCACTGCATGATCCAGTGGCACTGGGCAATGCTGGATTCACGTTTAATGGGACACACATAGCATCAAGTGCGAGTTTTTAAAGTGAATTTTAGATTCATAGGGGTTTAAATGTTTCAATTAAATTAACAATGACTTATTTAACTCTATAAGTAGTTGTCAGGGGCATAAAAAGATAAATTAAATTGACAAAGGCTTATTTGACTCCAAGGTTAATTTGATAGAGTATAATGTAATGCAATAAAAGTTGTAATGTAATGTAATGTAATGTAATTGTCATCACATTCTTATGTTTAGTTACAAAATAAAAATATAAATAGTATAATATAAATAATTTTGATTGTAATATTTAATTTATTATAATGTTAATAATAAATACTAATAGTTACCGTAATTAGTAGTCGAGTGGTGGCAACAGCAGTAATTAGATTGTGATGATGATGGCAAGGTGAGGTAATGGTGGTGGTGGCAGCTAGGTGGTGGTGGTAGAGGATAATGGCTAGTCATGATAGCTGTGGTTAAGTGGTGGTAATAGCAATAATGGTAACAGGATAATGGTGGTGGTGGTGGTATTATATTGATAATAAATAAAAAAAAAATAAAAAAATAGTTATAATTACATATATTTTTGCATATAATGATCATTACGTTATTTTAAATATAATTAATTATGTTATGTAATTGTCATTTTATTACGTTAAATTTTTTTATGTTACCGATTACGATTGTATTTCAGTTTTGATTACATCATTCCAACCATGTTTGATTTTAAGAGTAATTGTCAAGAGTTTAAAAGAATTGACTAAATTGATATGAATTTGTTTGACTTTAAGAATAATTTTCAAAAGTTTTTAAAAGGGGTTTTTTGCCTTCTCTTTGTGCTCACATGTTTGAGCTATGATTTGGATCAGTTGGGCTCGAAATAAATGGTTTGGTGCTTAGGTTTTAGCTTGATTTTTCATTGCCTGGTTTTATGTTTTTCTCCTTTCTTATTAATTATTCTTTTTTTATTATTATTATCGTTAATTAGCCTTTTGTACATGCTGAAGCGTTTGATACAATTGGTTCAGTGTAGAACTTAACATCAATTATTATTATTATTATTATTATTATTATTATTATTATTATTATTTTTTGTAAAATCAAAATAGCTAAATTCATTCACTTCTTAAGTTTGAATTAGAGGGAAGACAACGACGTTGGGAAAGAGGTTTCTGGGTATCTCGACATTGGGTGGGAAAGGGAGGCAGTAGTCTTCGTTTCTAGTGATGAATTTTTTATTTTAATTTATGTTTATATTAAATAATTAGAGATAATTAGAGTTTAATTTATTATAATTTAAATTTAATTTGGGATATTAAAAATGATGACGTGACATTTCTACTAGTTGTCAACGAGAATTTTAATACTAGAGTCCAATTGATCTAAAGTCCAAAGTTAGGGGTAAAATTGTTTAAAAAATATATAAAATTTGAAATATAATTTAAAAAAAAAAAAGCAAAGTTTAAGACCATTTTTCCTATAAAAAAATAATTCATATAGCTCTAGTAAATATAATAATTTTTTTTTATTAACGATGGAAGTATTAAACACGAATTAAATACAAAATTAATAAAAATGAGTTTAAATTTATAGTGTCATGTGGTTGTGAAACGAAATAATTCAGTAACTTTCATTAGTATGTAAGTGGATAAAATTTTACAATTTTTTTCTAATACATACGAGGAAATAATATGGGCTACAAAAGATCATTCACGTTGCCGTTACATCTAATTGAGTTGAGCCTAACTATAATTGTGACAAATTTTAAGTTGATTCCTCAATTTAATTTCAATTCATTCAATTTAATGATTTTTAATTTATTTTAATATAAAATTTAAAATAATTTATCAAATTAAATACTTAATTAAAAAAAATCTCATTATTTAATTTAGTTTGAAATTAATCTATTTGAATTAATCTAATCAAATTGATTTTTAAAAAATTGATTGCTTGATTCAGAACGTTATATAATTTATAAGGTGACTTATATTTTATTTAAAATTTTTATGTATAACAATTTAATGAGCAATTCAAAATAATACGATTTGATTGGCATAAAAATAACAAAATTTATGAGCAGCGTAAGAACATTTTTGGGAATGTGTGAAAATATCATAAGTATTATATATGAGCAAGCATATCAAGTATAATAAATAATAAGACACAGACATATTAAAAATAAATTATTTTTTTTATTCATTTATTATAATCAATAAAATTAATTTGAATGTCCTTCCATCATTTGTAGGCGGAATTATTCATAATTTGAAAAAATTAAATTCATTTTTGTTAAATAATTTTTTAAGAGTTATTTAATTAATAATTATTTTATAAAAATATTAAGAGAGTAGAGATTTGAACCTATATATTATTAAGTATTAGGAATGTGATATTTCTTAAATCACTAAACCAAACTAGTTAAACTGTCTAACTAGAATCTCTATATACTACATGCAATTAAAAATTTTTTTTTTAATTAGAGGCTCGTTGGACTTTAGGCTTTTTTTTTTTTTTTCATATTTTTTGTTGTTTTTCAATATGAAGAAAATATATATTTTTTAATTAAAAAATTAAAATTGAAAAGTATAATAAATTAAAAAAAATAAAATTTAATAAATCTATATAATATATAAATGTATGAAGGAAGGGAGAACATTAGTTTTGTCTAAATTGCCTTTTATTATTTATAATATTCACAATTATATTTTTTATTAGCTAATTTAATTTTATAATTTATATAAATTTAAAATTTTTAAGACTTAAAATTTAATTGTCTATAAAATTTTAGAACTTATATAAATAAAAAAATTTTAATTCTACTTATATTTAAATTCTACTTAATTGAATTTTAATTATAATATAATTTAAAATAAAATTTTATAAAAATATTTTCATGATTTATATTATTTATAAAAATAAAAAGGTATTTTATTTATATAAATCACTTTTTAATGAATTCTAATGTATTTCTATCTCTATCTTATAATTATTTATTTAAAAGTAATTTAATATAATTACATTTAAATTTATTTAAATGAATAAGAAAATAAATTAATTTTGGCCAACCAAACATATGAATTCTTTCATTAACGGTTTTTAAATTTTCTTTTAATTTAACTTCTTACAAGTTTATTTAAAAAATATTTTATATAAAATAAATTTATTTTTTTAATTATAGATATATTTCTAAAATTCTTAATTATTGCATTAATATATAAATTAGTTCTAATGAAAATTGAATTTAAAAATCCTATGTAAATATCACTACATTTATTGATAAGCTTATATTTAAAAATAATAAATAGTTAAATTTATATATTTATAAAACACTTATAATTATAAAATTATATTATAATAATAAATTTTTCATAATAAATTTCATCAAAATAATTTCTTATTTTCATTAATATACTTTCACCTTCATAAATTTAATCTAAAAATAATAAGTGTACATAAATTTAATCTAAAAATAATAAGTGTACATACAATATATATGTCATAAAAATTGAAAATTTATTATATTATCATAATAATAATTAATATATTATAACAATAGTATATCATATAAAATTTAATAAACAAATTATATATAATAATATTAAATTACAATACATACAACAAGTACAAAAAAATGAGCAATGTAAATTTAAAAATAACTAATAAAATAAAATATTAAGCATAAATTTCAGAAAGAAATCATCTATGTTTTAAAAAAATCATTTTATCAAAAGAAAGTATCTCCACCAAAGAAAGTGTTTCATCAAATAATTAATTTTAAGCCATAACCTCTTTTAATTTAGTCCTTAAAATTTGATTTTATTAATAAAATAGTTATTTCATTAAAGTTCAACAAATTAACTGTTAATTAAAATGTAAAATAAAATATTTTATTCGTAATATTAATAATTCACAACATAATGCATCTAATTTCGTTTGTATAATTTAAATGAAAATAGACCGTTAAAATTTTCTTGAAATCAATTTTATATTATATTCTCTTTTTCTCACACAAATGACCCAAATTAGTTAAGGACAGTCAATCTCATAAAAGAACGAGAAAATTATTATTTAATATTTATATTTTAATAAAATTAATTATTTAATTTTTATATTTTAAAAAATATATTATTTAATTATTTAATTTTAATCAAATTATTATTTAATTCCTTTATTTTAATGAAACTAATTAGTTAATCTCTATAAAAAAAAAATAATCCCTATGCAATGAAAAACACAGTTAATTCTTGTAATTTGATTTTGTTAATTTTTAATCCATTCTATTATTTTTTTATCCTAAACTGTCTTGACCCTCTCCTGTTATTTTTCTCTTATACTCTTTTATTTTTTTCTCCATATTTATTCCTTTTTCTACCAACACTCTTCTCCCTCTCATTTTCTCTCTATTTTTCATTTTCTAATAAAAATTGATACAAGCTAAACTCATAAAAGTTTAATCAATGCCTCTATATCTCCGAGTATTTAAGGCGATAATTTAGAAAAATTATTTTTCAGTAAAAAAAAACACAAAAATGAAGTTCAAAGAATTAAATGGAAATACTTGAATATTTAAAAATATAAATTGAGATTGTGTCTCTACACAATAAAATTTTTATTCAAGAATACATTTTTTAAAATATAGGAACTAACGGATTAATTTCAATAAATGGACTAAATAGTTATATTTTTCAAAATATAAGGATTAATTAATTAATTTAATTAAAATAGAGGCATTAAATAATAGTTTGACATGCAAGGACTAGCAAAAAAATTAACGAAAGGATTAAATAATTTAACGAAAATAAAATACTAAAATTAAATAAAATATTTTTTAAAATACAAAAACTAAATAATAAAATTTGTTAAAATATATAAATTAAATAATAATTTTTTTAAAAAAAAATTGTATAACCATCAAAATATTTAAGGAGAGTTTAGTTTTTTTTTTCAATCGGTTTGAATCGAATTATTTTGAATTATAAATTATTTAAATTGTTTACCATGTTGATATATAAAAAAATTTTCTAAATAATTTATATACTTTATTGATTAAAAAAATTAGAAAGATCTTAAATATAATTGATTAAAAAATCAGTTGCTTAACTTTATTACTAATAGCAACTAATTTTAAAATTGATTGCTAAAGTAAATAATTATTGTAATTGAATATAAAGTTAGCAATTATTTTGTAATTGGTTGTAAGAATCGATTACTAAAATTGATTGTTATTTATAATCAATTACTTATTGGTTACTAATAACAATCGATTTTTGCAACCAAATCGATTGCTAAATTTTTCCTCCTAAAAGTTTTCATCTTTTTTTTTATTTGCAATTATTTTGCGAATTAGTTGCCAATAACAATTGATTTTTACAACCGATTAAATCTGTTACTAATAGTAATCAATTTTATAACCGATTTTTTTTCCTAAAAATTATTGCTCAATTTTTTATTTTCTTTTTTTTTATTTATAATCAATTTGCTAACAGTAACCGATTTTTTCCTTCAAAAATTACCATCCATCTTTATATTTTTTTTATTTTGATTTGTAATCGATTTGCGAGTTAGCAACCGATTTTTGCAATAAATTGATATAAATTACTAATAGCAATCAATTTTGTAACTGATTGTGAATCAATTGTAAAATTTCTTCTTAAAAAATTTTCATCTAATTTTTAAAAGAAATTAGCAACCAATGATAATCAGTTACTAATTTGTTTTTATAAACAATTATTTATTTTCTTTTCCTACTGCTTATTTATTTTTTCTCTCTTTCTTCTATTTACTCTCATTTTATTTATCATTTTCTCATTTCTGACATATTTTCTTCGTTACCTATTTTTTTCCTCATTTATTTTTTTATCATTTTTTCTAATATATTTTTTTTCATCTTTTTCTTTCTCATCTATTTTGATTTGTCTTATTATAAATATATTTTTATATTTAATTTTTTGTTAATATTTTTTTATAATAGTTATTATTAGTAATTTTTATAATTTTTTATAGTAATTTTTATACTAATTTTTCATTAATAATTTATTATTTTAGTATTTTTTTTGAAAATTTTATTGACTTAAATTTTTTTATTTATTATTTGGAAATTTATTTTTTTTATAATTTTTTTTAACTAGCAACCAACTTTTTGGTTTATTAAATTAGTTGTAAATAACAATCGATTTATAAAATAGTTATAAAATTACAAAATTAAAGGCACTAAATTTTTTGCAATCGATTATGTATCAGTTGCTAAATTGATTGCTACTAGCAACCTATAGTGTAACAGCCCAGCCCATTGGCTAGCATTGTCTGCTTTGGCTCAGCCTATACTAAACCTTACGGATTTTTTTCTTGGGCTTTTACACCCAAAAGTGCGCTAACCAGTGTTCTAAGACCATCCAATTTAAGTCCAGAATCTTTCCCGTGCTTTGCCAATATGAGATTTGCCTAAGGGACCTTTCTCCTCCCCCCCCCCTCCCCCCCCCCCCCCCGGGCCCCCTTTTGGGACTCAGCGTCCTCGCTGAGGTTTGCCCCACCATTCTCAAGAGGCCACGCGGAGTGCTCTAATATCAATTGTAACGGCCGGGCCCGCTGGCTAGTATTGTCCGCTTTGGTCCAGCCCATACTAGGCCTCATGGATTTATTCCTTGGGCTTTTACACCAAAAAACGCTCTAACCAGTGTTTCAAGTCCACCCAAAAGCACGAGAGAGATCCTTGACTTAAATTGGGTGGTCTTGAAACACTAGTTAGTGCGCTTTTTGATGTAAAAGCCCAAGGGACAAATCCACGAGGCCTAGTATGGGCTGGGCCAAAGCGGACAATATTAGCCAGTGGGCTGAGCTGTTACAATTGGTATTAGAGCACTCCACATGGTCTTTTGAGCGATGGCGGGACAAACCTCAATAAGGACGCTGAGTCCTAAAAGGGGAGGAGAAATGTCTCTTAGGCAAATTCCACATCAGCAAAGCACGAGAGAGATATTGAACTTAAATTTTGTGGTCTTGGAACACTGGTTAGTGCGCTTTTGGGTGTAAAAGCCAAGGGACAAATCTGTGAGACCTAGTATGGGCTGGGCCAAAGCGAGTAATACTAACTAGTGGGCCAGGCCATTACAATTGGTATTAGAGCACTTCGCGTGGCCTCTTGAGCGATGGTGGGGCAAACCTCAGCGAGGACGCTGAGTCCCAAAAGGGGGGGAGAAAGGTCCCTTAGGTAAATCCTACATCGACAAAGTACGGGAGAGATCCTGTACTTAAATTGGGTGGTCTTTGTGGAACACTGGTTAGTGCGCTTTTGGGTGTAAAAGCTCAAACGACAAACCTGCATGGCCTAATATGGGCTGGGCCAAAGCAGACAATACTAACCAATGGGCCGGGCCAAAAGTTTTATTTTTTTTAAATTTAATTAATTTAGCAACTGATTTGGTTGTCGATTGCTATATGCAACCAACCTCATTGCAACTAACTGAATAAGTTGTTAAATCAATTAGCAACCAATTTTAATAGATTAGTAACCGATTCGATCGGTTGCTAATATATTTTTTTTCATCTTTTTCTTTTTCATCTATTTTGATTTGTCTCATAAATATCTTTTTATATTTAATTTTTTGCTAATATTTTTTTATAATAGTTATTATTAGTAATTTTTATAATATTTTTATATTAATTTTTTAGTACTAATTTTTCATTAATAATTTATTATTTTAGTAATTTTTTGATAAATTTATTTATTTGAATTTTTTATTTATTACTTGGAAATTTATTTTTTATATAATTTTTTTAAACTAGCAACTAATTTTTCGATTGCTAAATTAGTTGTAAATAACAATCGATTTACAAAATAGTTGTAAAATTTAAAAAATTAAAGATACCGAATTTTTTACAATCGATTATGTATCGGTTGTCAAATCGGTTATTATTAACAACTGATAGTTTCTTACCAAAAGTTTTATTTTTTTAAAATTTAATTAATTTTAGCAACTGATTTAATTGTCAATTGCTATTTGCAGCTAACTTCATTGTAACTGACTGAATCGATTAGCAACCAATTTTAATAGATTAGTAAGATTCGATCGGTTGCTAATATTTTTTTTTCTTCATCTTTTTCTTTCTCATCTATTCTGATTTGTCTTATAAATATCTTTTTATATGTAATTTTTTTTATAATAGTTATTGTTAGTAATTTTTATAATATTTTTATATTAATTTTTTAGTACTAATTTTTCATTAATAATTTATTATTTTACTAATTTTTGATAAATTTATTATTTGAATTTTTTATTTATTATTTGAAAATTTATTTTTTTAATTTTTTTAAACTAACAATCAACTTTTCAGTTGATAAATTAATTGCAAATAATAATCAATTTATAAAATAATTACAAAATTATAAAATTAAATATATCAATTTTTTTTATAATCGATTATGCATCAGTTGCCAAATCAGTTACTATTAACAACAAATAGTTTCTTATTGATGTCCCAAAATATGTCCAAGAGGGGGGTGAATTGGACTTTAAAAACAATTTTCGGTTTTTGCTCAAAACCTTTGAAAATTGCAGCTAGGTTCAACTAAATTATCTAATGTGAAAAATGAACAATATAGCTCTATTGACAAGTTGACTCAAGGTTAAGCTGTATGCAATCAGTATACTGATATAACAGACTATATAAGCATTCAGTAAATATATCGATGGCGAATACGTTTTATCACAAAGAACTAGAGCGTTATACGGATATCCTATCCGACGACTGTGAGATAACCAACAGAATATATCAGATATCAGCAGATTTTGCAGTAAACTATTTTTCTCAGATAGCAGCAAGATCAACAGCATATGATATCAATTTTCATATCAGCAAAAGCATATCATTCATAAAGCTAAATTGCAAAAATGTAAAGAGCAAGGGTTGAAAAAATGAACACTGAAATTTTTATAGTGGTTCGGCTTTAACTAGCCTACATCCACTCTCTCAAAGATCCCACTTTGAGTCTTCACTCCACTATTCTTCTCTTTTCAAGGCAAGAGACAAAGCCCTTTACAAATCTTCTCAACAAAGCTTTTACAAGTAGCTTCACACTTCTACCAAGTGTTATCCCAAACACTTATCACAACCAAGCTTCAATAGGTGCTTGAATGACCTCTCACAAATGATAATAATGTGTTTAAAAACTCACTCTCACTCAATTACAACAGAAACTATAAAGAAGAGTTGAGTAAATAAGCCAATGATGAGCAATAAATCACTTTGAGCACTTTGAATGAAAGCTTTAAAGATTTTGAACAGTAGAGGGACTTTCATTAAGTGCAAAATGGCCAAAGGAAGGTGTATTTATAGCTTTGGAACGTTTTTTACCGTTGCAGAACTCATTTGAATGTTACAGATACGAATTTCAAGAAAATAGCCGTTATTTTGTCATTTTCTGCGATGTTGTGCAGAGTTGAAACAGTTAGCGTACTTGAGAAAATAGCAAACCAGTTAGCATACTAATATAGGTAGCAAACCAGTTAGCATACCAGGAAAACTTTTCTGCATAACTTTCAAAACTATAAAACTTTACACCAAAACATAGTCAAACACTTTTTAGGCCAATATTAATAAAGAAAAATCTTTTGAGGGATTAAAAATAAGAATCATTGACTTTTACTCCTCAATTCTTTTCACAAGTAATCCTAAGAAATAAAACTAACTCTAATACTATATGTACCTTCAATTCTGATTTTCAATGCAGCCTTGGAAGGTAACCTTTTCTTCTTTTATCTCTTTTGCTTCGTCTTGTGTTATCCTTAGAATGTCATCCTTTCTTCATAAGGACCAATCCATCATAAAATCCTTTTGTCCTTTTTCTTTGAGATACACAACACTTAACAACAATGTTAGTTTGATTCTAGTTGAGTTTTGGTATCATCAAAATCTATGCTCCTTTGAGCTTGTGGGGTCAACAATCTCCCCCTTTTTGATGATGACAAAACTCAATTGAATCACCATGTAAGTATTGATAAGTGTGAGTATATGTATGAATGTATATGTGTGAATAACTCCCCCTATGTATGTGCTTATATCAACAGTTAATCACAAATAACTCCCCCTTAATAATTTTAATAAAACATCCATAAGCATTTTCTTAAGGAGTCAAGTGTGACTAAAGATACTAACTAATTATACACAAGTATGCACACTAATCACAAACTGTATATCATTCACAAGTGATATCAACAATATGCACACCATAACAATATACTATTCACAAACTATATCAAGTATCAAGATTACCATTCATTACTTTTCTCCCCCTTTTTGTCAGCATCAAAAGAATATGGGAGAAATCATGCATGTCAAGAATCAGTCTAAGTGCAGTGAATAAACAGTCAATACAGTAACTGATATAGCAGACTAATTTAAAGTTCAGAAAAACTAAAAGTAGCAAGCTAAGTAGCAAACTAACAGACAGACTGTTAGACAAAATTCAATCAAGGTTCAGTTTATCCTTTCAGCCTGGAACTTCTCCTGATTGGTTTTGGAGCACCCATTTTCAGCTTTTTGGGCTTGATAGGTTTGTCACTCAAAGTTTGAAGAATTGCAGCAGCCAATTCAGTTCCGGGTGTCAAAGGAACAATAGGCCCAGCTGCTAACTCGAGAGTACTGCACTCATTTCAGACTTTTGCGCTTTAGTCTTTTTGCCAGAGGGTTTACCAGTTTCCTCTTTCTGTTTGCTTTTTTGTTCCTTTTGAGTTGTTTTGCCCTTTCCTTTTGCAGGAGCAGCAGGAGCAGGTGTCTCTGGTTCTGCCTCAGACTCTGAGTCACTCATATCTTTCCCACTACCATCTTTGCTGCCTCCATTACCATTTTCATCAGAATCATCATCATCTTTTTCTGCTTCAGCTTTTTCCTCTTCTTCCTTTTCTTCCTCTTTCTCTTCTTCTTCTTCAGTTTCTTTCTCTTCCTCTTCTTCTGTTTCTTCTTCCTCTTCCTCTTCTGTTTCTTCTTCTTCTTCTGTTTCTTTCTCTTTCTCCTTTTCTTTCACTTTCTCGGCTAGAGGAACAGAACCAGTAGCAACCTTACTGGTTTCTCCAGCCTCAGTGGTTGAGATACCCAAATGGACTTTGATTTTAAACAATTCTTCCACAATCTTGTACATCAACATCAAAGATCCATCAACTTTAGAGTCAAGAGCATTCATAAGAATAGTTTGAAAACTTCTAAATTTTTGTAGTTCTCCAAGTTCAATTTCAACAAATTCTCTCAAATTGTTTACTTCCTCCAAAATACCTTCAACATTGAAAGTACCACTTGCACTATCTTTGGAGCTAGCACCTTGCTCAAATCTAAGCTTTCTACCATCATCATCTTTTTGCAAGCTAGTGATTGGGATCATATTGGTTCTAAGTTTCTCAGTTTCCAAAGGTATCCCAAAGTCTCTAAATAGACCATTTAGAAGATGAGCATAGGGTAGCTTATAAGGTGGCTTCCATTTCATGATTTGTTTCAGCATAAAATAGGCAAGATTAAACTCAATTTGGTTCACTATATGCCAAATTATGCAGAGGTCAAGGGTACTCAAATAGTTGGGACTGCCGGTTCTAGGATTCAACACATAAATGATAAAACTATGAAGAATTTTAATGTGTTGATGAGCATGGGTAATGCTAGTCTTATCCTTCACTTCTCCTTTAAACACTTCACCCTCAAAATCCCGTTTGTTAAATCCTCCAACAGCAAAAACATCTTTGTGGGAGCAGATTTTGTTCCCACTGTTTGGAATTCCTAGGGCTTTAGCTAATCTAGCTACTGTCACTTCATAAATTGTCCCTTTCATTTTCACTTTAAAAGACTCATCTTTGTCAGAATCATCAACCCTCAAATTTTTATAGAATTCTTGCACTAAGTCCACATACACTCCTTCAGTATCAGAACACAATTTATCCCATTTTTGATACTCAAACAAAGATTGCAAAGGAACGGAAATTTCAACAAAAGCAGGCCAGTGAATATACCTTGGCTCATGAATAGCCCTCTCCATACGCACAACTGGAGCTTTTGAAGTCTTTTTCTTTTTGGTTCCCTTCTCTTGAACTGACTCACTGGTTCTTTTCTTGGGTGTTTCTTTTGGTTTGCCAATTACCAGAGGAGCATCTTTTTGTGGAGGAGGTGACGCAGGGACACTTGCGTCAGTTGAGTTTGATGATGAGTATGTGGTGATTTTGGCTTTCCCTTTTCCTTTGTCTCGTGCCATGACCAATCTTAGAAATAAATTGGGCCGAAATGACAGAAAGAACTGAGATTATAAAATCAGTGATGTGAGCAGCCAATATATATACATTTATATATATAATCAATTTTAAGCATATCAACATCCATTTTTCACAACAGAGCGCAATGACAGAAAAAATTAGAACAGACAGCAAAAAAAATATTCGGGTTCTTACGAATCCATGGCAGTCGATTTATTATTATATACCACATTTCACGAAGTGTTAATGCCAAAAAAAATTAACAACAGAGCGCTAAAACAGAACAAACAACCGAGAGCAAATAAAAAAAATATCAGCACATTACGAAAGCAGAACAAACAGGCATAGAAGAGTATGAAACACGATTCCATTAAAGGTTTAGACTTTATACCTGAAATATACTGAAACAGAGTGTGCGAATCGACAAAGAAAAATAATCAACAGCAAATGATTTCTTTCGGCAGATTAGAGAAATAACGGAAACGAAAAATTTTGGGAATTTTCTATCTGCAAACAATCGATTTAATCGATTCACTAACAATAGGTTTCAGAAGAATTTAAAAATGATGAAGGAAAACGATTGCTTGAAGGGGTGCGACCAAAATGGTTTTGTGAATGGAAAGAGAAAGGCAGCCGTTCGGGTTCTGGGAAACGAGGCGACGGAAAGAAGGGTTTTGAATTTTAAAACTTGAAATGACACAACTGTAGGTTTTGCAGGGAATAGGTAGCGTGTAGCAGAGGAGAGCGAGAAGACGATGGTTCATAAAAAAAATTAAATCCCGCGCAAATCAAAGTGTTAAAAAGTCCATTTTGCCCTTAAATACATAATGATGCAATACTTTAAGTAGAGGGGTATTTAAGTCATATGGGCTTTAAGCATGCAGAATAGGCGCTTCGAGAAAAAATAATTTTAGAGTTTTAGAGCAATCGACTGACTTCGGTTGCCAACGAAAAGTAGGAGCAGTGGTAAAGCGTTTAGCAAACAAGAAAATTAGCAAACGGATTAGTATGCCACTGAGAGCAAATTCTGCAGATTACTGTTCATATCTGATATAATCCAGAATTTTTCAAATTACACCAAAAATATCAGAATACATTTTCAACACTGCAAATCAACATATATCACTTCATTTTCATATGGAAACATGAGAATACATCAAAATTTAATCAAAAGCATCAATCATACCAAGTTCTCTTCTTATTTTGCAAAAAATTTCCTCACTAAGTGGCTTTGTGAAAATGTCAGCAAGCTGTTTTTCAGAAGGGACAAATTCGATTTGAATATCACCATTTTGAACATGATCCCTAATAAAATAATGTCTAATTTCAATATGCTTACTTCTAGAGTGTTGAACAGGATTTTTTGATAGGTTTATAGCACTAGTATTGTTACATCTTATGGGAATGTGATCAAATTTAATTTCAAAGTCTTCAAGCTGTTGTTTCATCCACAAAATCTGTGCAACACAACTTCCAGCTACAATATATTCAGCTTCTGCAGTAGAAAGTGCAACAGAGGTTTGCTTTTTACTGTGCCATGAAACTAATGCATGACCTAGAAATTGACAAGTTCCAGAAGTGCTTTTTCTGTCTAATCTACTACCAGCAAAATCTGAATCACTATAACCAATAAGATCAAATGATTCACATTTTGGATACCACAAGCCAATATTGTGAGTGCCAATGAGGTATTTAAAAATTCTCTTAACTGCTACAAGATGAGATTCTTTTGGACATGACTGAAATCTTGCACATAAACATACACTAAAATGAATATCTGGTCTAGATGCTGTTAAGTAGAGTAAAGAACCAATCATACCTCTATAAAATTTGTTATCTACCTCTTTACCTCTTTCATCTTTCTCCAATTTAATTGTTGAGCTCATGGGAGTTCCAACACTTTTCATATCCTCCATTTTGAATTTCTTTAGCATATCCTTTATGTACTTGGACTGATTTATAAAAATTCCATCTTTCATTTGCTTAATTTGCAATCCAAGGAAGAAAGTAAGTTCACCCATCATACTCATTTCAAATTCACTTTTCATCATGTTGGAAAATTTCTTACAAAGAGAATGGTTAGTAGCACCAAAAATAATATCATCTACATAAATTTGCACAATAAGCATGTCTTTTCCTATTTTCTTAATAAAAATAGTAGTATCCACTTTTCCTCTTTTAAAATCATTTTGAAGCAAGAATTTACTAAGTCTCTCATACCATGCTCTAGGAGCTTGCTTTAAACCATAGAGAGCTTTAGTAAGCTTGTAAACATGATTTGGAAAGTGAGGGTCTTCAAAACCAGGAGGTTGAGCTACATAAACTTCTTCATCAATATATCCATTTAAAAATGCACTTTTAACATCCATTTGATAAAGCATGAAATTCTTAAAACATGCAAATGCACACAACATTCTAATAGCTTCAATTCTAGCAACCGGAGCAAAGGTTTCATCAAAATCAATACCTTCCTCTTGGTTGTATCCTTGAGCTACTAGTCTAGCTTTATTTCTAACTACATGTCCTTTTTCATCCATCTTATTCCTAAATACCCATTTAGTTCCAATAACAGTGTGCTTTTTAGGTTTAGGAACAAGTGTCCAAACTTTGTTTCTTTCAAACTGATTTAATTCCTCTTGCATAGCAAAAAGCCAATTTTCATCATTTTGAGCATCATCATATGTTTTGGGTTCAAATTGAGAAACAAAAGCAACATTACCAAAATATCTTCTAAGTTGAGCTCTTGTCATCATTCTTTGTGATGGACTATCAAGAATGTCATCTTTGGCATGATTTCTATGGTATCTCCATTCTTGTGGAATATCTTGATGTTGAGGTTCCTCAATTTGTAGTTCTTCCACATTTGGTTGGGAGTCATCTTGAATTTCAACATTTGTGGAGCAAGGGAGTTCTTCTTCTTTATCATTTTGATCATCCTCCACTGGTTCTTTTGATTCAAGCTCATCATTATTTGAACTCTTTGAGTTTAGAATCTGCTCAAATTCATCATCACAAGAATCTTTCCTTTGCAAGGAAGTGTTAGCATCATCAAAAAGTATATGCATTGATTCTTCCATGGTCAATGTTTTTCTATTGAAAATCCTATATGCTTTGCTATTTGTTGAATACCCTAGAAATATTCCTTCACAAGATTTAGCATCAAATTTCTTGAGATTGCTGTCTTTGTTATTCAAAATGTAACATTTGCAACCAAAGACATGAAAATATGCAATATTGGGTTTTCTTCCTTTCCAAAGTTCATAAGGAGTTTTCTTTAAAATAGCTCTAATGGAAACTCTGTTTAAAATGTAGCATCTTTGTATTCTGACTTACGCCCAAAATATTTTGGTAAACTGTTTTCATTCAAGATTGTTCTTGCCATTTCTTGCAAAGATCTATTTTTCCTTTCAACAACTCCATTTTGTTGTGGAGTTCTAGGAGCTGAAAATGTATGATAAATACCATTTTGAGAGCAGAAATTTTCAAACAAATTATTTTCAAATTCTTTTCCATGATCACTCCTTAAAGATGTAATGCAATACCCTTTTTCATTTTGAGTTCTTTTGCAAAAAGCTTCAAATATATCAAAGGTTTCATCTTTATGAGCAAGAAAGAAAGTCCATGTGAATCTTGAAAAATCATCAACAATTACAAATGCATATGCCTTGCCTCCTAGACTTCTAGGTGTGATTGGACCAAAAAGATCAAGATGCAACAATTCCAATGGTCTAGACGTAGTTACAACATTTTTTGATTTAAAGGATGATTTTGTATGCTTACCAAGTGCACAAGCTTTGCATTGAAATTCTTTTTCAAATCTTAACTTTGGAAGTCCTCTAACAAGGTTCTTTCTAGAAAGTTTAGCAAGTGTACTCATGCTAGCATGTCCTAATTTTCTATGCCATAACCATGCACTATCATCTGAAGTCATAAAACATGTTTCACAATTTTCTTCAAGACTTGTTAAATCAAGTAGGTAAATATTATCTATTCTAGCACCAGCAAACATAACATTATTTCCATGAATTTCACAATGTGTTGAAGTAAAAATGACTTTAAAACCATTGTCACACAATTGACTAACACTTAAAAGATTATACTTTAATCCTTGAACTAATGCAACATTCTCAATGCAAGGATTTTTATCAATAGTTCCACATCCAACAATTTTAGCTTTGCTTTTATCACCAAATTTCACATAACCTTCTTCTTTCAAAGTAAGAGAGGAAAACTTGCCTTTATTTCCTGTCATGTGCCTAGAGCAGCCACTATCAATGTACCAATGTTCATTTCCAAGATACTCCTTAGCGGACACTAAATCAATTAACTGTTCTTAGGTACCCAAGCAACTTTGGGTCCTTGAATGTTAGTAACATTAGGTAGGGTTCCTTTAGGCACCCATACTTTCTTTGCCTTAAAGGTTCCTTTCCTAATAGGACAAGCATTAATCATATGACCATTGTGATTGCAATAAAAGCATGTAATACTTGGTTGAGAAAATGATGTAGCTTTAACAAAAAATTGTTTGTATTTTCCATACTTCATAAATCCATCATATCCAATTCCAGATTTTTCATTTGTAAATCTTTGATTCCCAAGAAGTATATCAAGTGTTTCTTTTCCTTTTGTAAATTTAGATAAATCTCTTGTCAAAGATTCAACTTTTTCTTCAAGAATTCTGTTTTTCTCAAGAAGTTGTTCACATACTTCTTTTGATCTTTGAAGCTCATCATTAACTTCCTTAAATAATTTCATTTGAGATTTATAAAATTCATTTTCCTTTGAAACCATACTCAATGAAATATTTTCTGATCTTAAAGCACAATTTTCATGAACTAAAATTTTGCATTTCTTTTTAAAAGTTCTATACTTATCATATGTCTTCACAAATGCAAGTTCTAATTCATCAACATTAGAAAGTTCAAGATTTACCTCATTTTCACTATCTTCGATGTGTGAGCTTTCACCTTTTTCTTCAATTGCCATCATACAAGTGTTTGCAGCCTCTTTGTCACTTGTTTCATCATTTGATGAAGAATCACCGTCACTCAAGTTCTGCCATTGCCATTTTGCTTTTGTCCTTTCTAAACTTATTTTTCTTCTTCAATGTAGGACATTTTGGCTTAATGTGGCCTGGTTTGTTACACTCATAACAAACTATTTCACTTGAATGATTTGGAGTCTTTGGAGCATATTTCTTTGTGAACTTCTTGTATTTGCTTCCACCTTTTCTAAATGCTCTTTTGAATCTTTTGACTATCATAGCCATATCTTCATCATCATCACTTGAAGCACTTGAATCATCACTTGAATTAGCTTTAAGAGCAACATTTTTCTTTTTCTCATCTACTTTTCCGGATATGAAAGCTATCCCTTTCTTTTTCTTTTGATCACCTTCATTCTCATCTTTCTTATAAATCATCTCATGTGCAATGAGAGAACCAATCACTCATCATAGGTGTATTTTCCAAATCCTTAGTGTCTTGAATAATGAGAGTTTTGCTTCCCACGTCTTTGGAAGAGACCTCAGAATTTTCTTCACAAGTTCTTGTTCTTCAAATCTCTTTCCAAGAGCTTTAAGTAGATTTACTAGGTCTGTTAATCTGGTACTCATTTCAGCAATAGTTTCACCAGGTTTCATCTCAAATAATTCATAATCACGGATGAGGAGGTTTGCCTTTGACTCTTTTACCACATCAGTTCCTTCATATGTGACTTCAAGTTTGTCCCATATCTCTTTTGTAGTTTGACATCCTGAAACACGATTATACTCATTAATATCAAGAGCACAATGAAGAATATTAATAGCCTTAGCATTTGTAGAAATTTTCTTCCAATCATTATCATCAAATTCAACTTCAGCTTTAGGAATTTGTACAGTTCCTTCACTGGTTTTATAAGGAATATAAGGACCATCTTTAACTATTCTCCAAGCATCAATGTCAACAGATTGTATGAAGTTTCTCATTCTAGTTTTCCAAAAGGAGTAATTTGTGCCATTAAAAAGTGGTGGTCTAGTGATGGAATAACCTTCAGCTAAGAGGCGTGTATACAGAATTTCTAGATGAACTAGCCATGTGTGTGGATCACTCTAAGGGGTTTAATCCTCAAGCAAGAGAGACAAGCTCTGATACCAAATTGATGTCCCAAAATATGTCCAAGAGGGGGGTGAATTGGACTTTAAAAAACAATTTTCGGTTCTTGCTCAAAACCTTTGAAAATTGCAGCTAGGTTCAACTAAATTATCTAATGTGAAAAATGAACAATATAGCTCTATTGACAAGTTGACTCAAGGTTAAGCTGTATGCAATCAGTATACTGATATAACAGACTATATAAGCATTCAAGAAATATATCGATGGCGAATACGTTTTATCACAAAGAACTAGAGCGTTATACGGATATCCTATCCGACTGTGAGATAACCAGCGAATATATCGGATATCACAGATTTTGCGAGAAACTATTTTTCTCGGATAGCGGCAAGATCAACAAGATATGATATCAATTTTCATATCGGAAAAGCATATCATTCATAAAGCTAAATTGCAAAAATGTAAAGAGCAAGGGTTGAGAAAATGAACACTGGAATTTTTATAGTGGTTCGGCTTTAACTAGCCTACATCCACTCTCTCAAAGATCCCACTTTGAGTCTTCACTCCACTATTCTTCTCTTTTCAAGGCAAGAGACAAAGCCCTTTACAAATCTTCTCAACAAAGCTTTTACAAGTAGCTTCACACTTCTACCAAGTGTTATCCCAAACACTTATCACAACCAAGCTTCAATAGGTACTTGAATGACCTCTCACAAATGATAATAATGTGTTTAAAAACTCACTCTCACTCAATTACAACAGAAACTATAAAGAAGAGTTGAGTAAATAAGCCAATGATGAGCAATAAATCACTTTGAGCACTTTGAATGAAAGCTTTAAAGATTTTGAACAGTAGAGGGACTTTCATTAAGTGCAAACTGGCCAAAGGAAGGTGTATTTATAGCTTTGGAACGTGTTTTACCATTGCGTAACTCATTTGAACGTTCTGAATCAATTTCAAGAAAATAGCCGTTATTTTGTCGTTTTCTGCGATGTTGTGCAGAGTTGAAACAGTTAGCGTACTTGAGAAAATAGCAAACCAGTTAGCATACTAATATAAGTAGCAAACCAGTTAGCATACCAGGAAAACTTTTCTGCATAACTTTCAAAACTATAAAACTTTACACCAAAACATAGTCAAACACTTTTTAGGCCAATATTAATAAAGAAAAATCTTTTGAGGGATTAAAAATAAGAATCATTGACTTTTACTTCTCAATTCTTTTCACAAGTAATCCTAAGAAATAAAACTAACTCTAATACTATATGTACCTTCAATTCTGATTTTCAATGCAGCCTTGGAAGGTAACCTTTTCTTCTTTTATCTCTTTTGCTTCGTCTTGTGTTATCCTTAGAATGTCATCCTTTCTTCATAAGGACCAATCCATCATAAAATCCTTTTGTCCTTTTTCTTTGAGATACACAACACTTAACAACAATGTTAGTTTGATTCTAGTTGAGTTTTGGTATCATCAAAATCTATGCTCCTTTGAGCTTGTGGGGTCAACACTTACCAAAAGTTTTATTTTTTTAAAATTTAATTAATTTAACAACTGATTTAGTTGTTGGTTACTATTTGCAACTAACTTCATTGCAACTGACTGAATTGGTTGTTAAATCAATTAGTAATCAATTTTAATGAATTAATAACCAATTCGATCGGTTGCTAATTTTTTTGTTTTCTTCGTGATATGTTTTTTATATGTGACATTATAAATGAGCAAATATTTTAAATTAAAATGATTAAATAAAATTTATAATTATCTATACATAATAATTTTGTGTTAAAATTGTGGATATAATATTTTGGATAATTATAAAACTTTTGTTATGAGTTCTTGGATAAATAAAAAAAATGATTTTGGTATATTTTCAATATATTAGAAGGGCCATGGCCGTCCCAAGTCGATGGCTCCTATCCCTCTAATTTTTTTAAATTATTTTTCAAATATACAGAAGAAGGATCTCAATAGCTTCTCAATATTTACAAATACATATATGGGCATTTTAAACATTGATAAGTAATATAAGGCATGCTAGCCATGCATGATTTAATTAGTGTTAAGTAGCTAGACATGGAAAGAATTTTGCCCTTTCAAAATGAAAGTTTGCTTTCAATCTTCAGAATTAGTGGCTGCCAAACCCAGATTTGCTTGGTATTGGTGCCTAGAGAAAACCCACGACACCTGGTTGGAAATTTTATGAAGTACACGGAAATTCACCTTGACTTTTCAGAAATCAATTATAAAATTAATGATTTTTTTTTTTCTAATTGGAGAAAAAAAAATTTAGGTATAAACAAAAAAAATTGGTCATGCGCGTAGATATACAGAAGTTTCAGTTAAATAAATAGAGCACATTAAGTTAGAGGATAGAAAGAAAAAAAAGGGATAAGCCTAAATTGACTTGGAGGAGAGTAGTACAATATGAAGTATTACATATTTCTGAGTATTTAACCCAAAATCGTTTAGAGTGGAGAAAACGAATTCATATAGTCGATCCCAAATTTTTGAGATAAAGACTTAGTTGAGTTAAGTTGAGTTGTATAAATAGAAACAAATTAAAAGGAGCCTATAACGTGGAAGATATCTAAGGATGCCAGGGCTCCCAAACGACCCCGCCCACCCCAGAAGAATGACATCGCAGGAAGCTCAGGTCAAGCCAAGTTTATAAATGGGGAAATCCATAATTTTATACAACTATATGGCCCTTTTTGGATTTCTAAACCTAAATTCAAGTGAATGGAACTGAATTTGTGCTGGATCCATTGCTCTCGCTTCAGTGTTTGCTAATTGAAACTGCAGTTTCCGCATTAAAAAAATTGGAATTGCCGGCCTAGCTTATTTGACAAGGCCATCCCTGTCTCTTCTCTAATTAATAATTCGTGACGGAAAGCCTTTCTTCTCCGTCTGCCAATTCCCAGCCAGGTAAGATATATATATATCCTTAGGAAAGTGACATCTACCTAATACATGACATTTTTCAATACCGGTAAACCTAAAAGAAGTTCACGTGATATGATCATACAGAAGCTTCAATTCCTTGTGCATCATTATTGGAAGGGAAATTTAGATGAATTCTTAAATTCCCTTGAGATTTTTAGGTCTAGCCATTGTCCCTTCCGGCTTAATTTTTGAGCCGGAATCAAAGGTTTAAGGCCTGGCCACGGGATAAACGGGAAATGGGTTGGTTAGCTATGATTTCAGTTCATAACCAGTTTTGATCTGGTTTAATTCCATTTCTGATTCTAGTTTTTGACGATTTTAATTTGGATTTGAAAATGATTTAACTCATGTAATGTTGTTCAGTTTGAATTGGGTCGCAATTAACAACTCAAATTGTTGATATCAATTCTGTTTCAGTTCAGGACTAGGAGAAGAAACTGAAACTGATGCTTATATCCAGGCCAATTTCAGTTTAAGGCCCTAAACTATTGACCTAAACCATTCCCTAAATCGACCTGAATCAATTTCGATGTGAATCATTCCTTGACCGGGTCCACAGACATTGGTGGGCTACATCTCATATATCTTTTTCTAATTAAATCGATTTTACCTGCTAAAGTGAAAACAGGTGCTTTTCCTTTTCCTATGAACCAAAGATATATGCCATTGCCATCATTACACCACTTGTGTTGTAGTATAGCTATTTACAATGTTCTACAAATAATCATCATAGCATAGCACAAGAACAAGATTAATCACCAAGCAGCTTTTAATTATTAATTAAGATTTGTATATGTTTGACAAAAAAATTGCTAAATCAGAAACAGTAATCTTATGGAAAGTCAAACCACTGACAATCATATTTTGCAGATGAAAAATTCTGTAGCGTGGAATAAAAGGTCAAACCAGAAAGCCAACCATGATCAGGCAATGAGTTCAGACTTCGGACTTCAGACCATGATGAACCCAATGGCAGATGTGTTATTTGAAATTAGGCTAATTAACCCTTATTTTTATAAAATTACTATGTATTTTATAAATTGATTCCTCTTAAATTTAAATATTAAATTATTTTTTCAATGAAAAATATATTTTTATATTGAGAAAATAATTAACTTTGATTTAATGATTGTTTAGTTGCTTGTATAAAGAGATATTAGCAATGATGTAATTCTTGATAGTTTTCAAAATATTAAATCTAGTTAAATACAATTATAAGAATATTTTTAATAATACTTTGTTATATTTTTTATATATTGACCCCAGAAAAAATATTTTCTGGATCTGCAACTGTGAAGACCAAGAGAAAGAGAAGGATTCTGGCAAGCTTGGAGCTTAATTCTACAGATAACACAACGTTAAATTTATCACATAATTACAATAATAGTACAAGTTAGCAAGACTATTTATATATGTGAAGATTGGGAAAATTTATTCTGGAAGCCTCATCCATAATATACTAATTCCTTGGGAAATAGTGCATACCCCCTCATCCAACTAAAAGAAAAGAAAGAGGCTTTGCAGAAACACATGCAGGATCACACTTCTTGATGCTTAAATTAGTTGTGCTGCTATCTGCTTAAAAGAGGAAACCAGCGTTCTTGGAAAGAAGATTGGTAAGAAATCATGAAGAAGAGAAAAACAAGCAGAAACCCAACTCCCCAAGGAGTTCCTCCAGCCCTGTGAAGAGAGTCTTTCTCTGGCAAAGGAATAAAGTAGGAAAGCCTTCTGCTTTCATCATTAGAAAGCCAGTGAACGACCAGCAAAAGTAGCAGTGGGGACACCATCAGAACCAGCTTCACTTGATCGAACATGCCCTCTAGAACTGGCTCGTAGTTCATGTACCACGAGAAGCCTATGAGCATGAAAAGTATCAGAAGGAAGAAGCAAAGGTGTATCGGCAAAGGAGGCTGGGAATATGGCGATGAATAATTACCATTTGCCATGTTCTTGTTGGGACCAAAAAAAAAAGGTTAAATCAAGGATTAATGTGTATGTGAAGGATGAGAAGAAGCGTTAGAGAGGTTATTAAGAAGTGAAGGAAGAAACGTGGGTCATATAGAGAGGTGATTATGGTTTTATGGTTGTGTATTTTTGCATAATGAAGGAAAGGGTGAGCTTTAATTGGAAAATAATGATTCTTCCTTTATTCAATCCCGCAGGCAGCAGGGTAGTTCCAAAAGGGGAGGTAAGAGTTATGTGGTTGAGATTCAAGTAATAGAAAGTGGAGTAATGAAGAGATGCCACGTACCACCGACCATAGACCATATATCTGCCAACCCATGAATAAAACAAATAAAAGCCACATAGACTAGATGGCAACCCATTTCAAATTTTCAATCTAAAGAATTCCTTGAATCGTAAGTATATATCAACTCATTTTAGTATTTCTAGACATTATTATCTATAAAGAAAAACTCATCAGTTATCTATGATAGAGTCCATGTTAATCAATATTCTAGCAAGTGAAGGAAACTCATATTTCATAATATTGTTAACGTTAATAGATTATAGCTTATCAAAAAAACCTTGAATAGAATATAACCGTAAGTCCTTTGCTAAAAGTAAAAGTTAATTCTCATGCCTGGAGGGAAGAATATTAATTGATTACCAACTAAGTGTTCAAAAAGCAAGCCATGATTAGATCTTCATGTCAAAAGAAATAATGTCTCTTAGGGCATGTAGTCATTCAAGAACCCTATAATTCATTGATAATCGAAGTGGGTTACAACTGGCCAAACACAATCCACGAAAGAATGAACAGAGCAAGAGTTTGTTTGTCATATGTTTGAAGTTGGCGTTTTAATATAAGCGGCATCATCTACGCAGGAAAACTGAAGTGTCTGTTACTGTGCAGTGTAACATATACTGCTGCTTTCTATGTGACTACTCAGGCTTCTTGCGTAATGGAGAATCAACTTTAGCTAGATCCGTCATGGATCTGACTCACTCGCTCACATGAAAAAAAGTGTATTAGTTTCTACTAGCTAGCTTTAGGTCTCAATGTCTAAGCAATTCATGGATTGAGGATAACAGAGGGTTTTTTCTTTTTTTTTTTTTTTTTAAATAATCTTTACCTGATTAAAATTTTAAGGAAGGTCCCACAATATCATACAAGAAGATTATTAATTTCCAAGTGGTAGACGAGAGAATCCTAACTATATCCTAGGTGAGATGACTTTGTGTGTACACCTGTGATTTTTCTTTGGTTAGGTACTTTTATTTTCTTTCTCTATATACATATATCTAATAAGAAATTTGGTCTTGTGGACCCGGCTTAGTTGGCAAATTTAGTTAAAAGGCATAATCATCTTCATCAATCGAGATTGCTTAATCACTCGACCAATTGCATTATAATGTTTCTAAACCTGGTGAAAAAGCTCTGAAACGATAGTTTTTGTACCAGATATAAGTGCGGTAAGTCAGAGTTAAAAAAGGAGAGATTTTTTTAGTATTCAAGCATAGCAACTTTACATTGAGAGAGATCGTTAGCAAGATTTCTAGAAAAGATTTTTAGCAAAAATTTCAAAAATTGAAGCTGCAAAATTCTCATCTAGGTTCTTCATTATATTTTCTTTTGATGTGTTTTCTTATTTTTCTTATTTCAAGTTTGATTGTAGAACTCACATGAATAAGTAGTTTTCTTTATTCTGGAGTTAAAGATTAGTACTTTTTATTTAATTATAGATTTAATTTAATTCTATTTCAATAGATCTGGGATTTTATTTTTTGATTCAATTTTCATATTTTTAATGCATGCTATATATTGGTACTTAGTATTGATTTTAGATATTAATTAAGGTACTGAAAGGTAAAAAATTAATATTGGATAAACATGATTTTGAACTTGAGAATTTTGACTTAGAGATAGGCTAGAATTTTATGTGAAACTAACAATTAATCAAAGAACTTAAAGAATCATTATGAAAGTAGAGTTTAAGTCAATTAAGATATAACTTGAATGCCTTAAGAGATGACTTAAAATAATTTAAGATTAATTTCCTTCATAGTAATAATTTTCAAATTATTGAGTAGGTGAGATTAAATTTGTGATTGATAGCAGTGTGAACTCCTAGCTCTTGAATGATTTTACTTATTGATATCTTTAGTTTATTTAATTTGCTCTTATTCACTTTCTAGTTATAATTAGTTTAGTTTATAGATTTCCCTTTAAATTTGATAATCTAGATAATTATAATTACTGTGTAGTTTGGTAAATAAAATTTCTTATGAGAATGATATTCTACTCACTACTCTATTATTTATTAATGATCTGTGCACTTTCGAGATTTTGCACAATAAGTTACGAAGTAGTAGATATACAAGATTTTTGATAGACAGCATATGAGACCAACAAGGAGGGTTGCACCAGTGAGATAGATCATAGGACTTGGGCACTAAAAGCTAAATGCAATAGTAGGAAAATTTCGATTTGGTACCATCTAGAGATACACCTATTGGTGAATAGAATTTGATATGGCCCAAAAAGTTTCGTAAGCCACTAACCACGACACAGAAAAAAATGTTACAATGACTAAGGGTCAAGTAGTGGTATAAGAGGAACTTTGACACCAAAGACAATGCTGAATATCAGAAATTGGACAATGAAAAGCTGCAGTTACTATTAGTTCAAAAGTGGGATTTGCTTGGTCAACCAATGTTGTAGCAAGTATTATCTATGTACTTAATTCGAAAACGAGAAGAAAGTCCATATGGGTTCACAAAAAATGCTAAATTGTGATCAAAAGTTCAATCCTTTTGTTAAGAACCATGTCTATTTCCGTTAGGTTAAGTTTTGATGTTGGGTCTTTTCAAAAAAAAAAAAAGAAAAACAAAATTTTGATGTCAGTATGTATAAATTTTTATTATATTATATTATTATTATTACTAGTTTTTACTAAACATGTGTTACACGTACGAACTTGTGATTTAATTTGTTTATATATAATTTTATATTAATTTATTGTATATAATATAATATCACCATAATATATTTATTTTCCGTGATCAATTAAATTTAGCCCTTTATTATTATAATGTCAACTTACCATTACTATATTTTACTCTAATTGTAGAATATTCTTATTATGTTTAAAATATTTTGTATTTTTAAATATGCATCATGCAAAAATCATTTTATAATATTATATTGTTATTTTGTAATAGTTATATTTTATAAAATAGAATAATTAATGATCAATCTTATTTAATAAATTAAGTCTAACATTTTTAGTTTGAAATAAGATCTATATATAAAAATACTGAAGTAATATACAAGAGTTATCAAGATTTTATTTAATAAAAAAATTATAGATAATTTATTTTTGTCAATAATTGACATTTTTTATTTATAAACAAAAAAAGCTAGCTTTCTCTTTTTTTAATCAAATTATATTTATATAATCCTAATTTTACTAAAACTAAATTTAATATTACTCATCATTTATTTTATTTTATTTTTTAAATTGCTCAGCATCTTATATGTTGAAATTGTGAAAGAGAAAATTTCTTTTTTTTTTTTTTAAATAAGAGATCATTTCATTTTAATTGCTCGAATTTTATTTTTATTTGTTATGATATTTTTTAAAAATTTTAAATGATAATATATTTTGGAGAGTTAATGATATATAAACTATAATATAATATTTCAAATTAATTAAATAAAATTAGTTTCAAATGATTTAAATTATTATTTCACTAAATCTAGTTCATATACATATGAATATTGTGTAAAATAGAATTTAAGTTCATATAGAACTATAAAAAATTAATAAATTAATATTAAGTAAAATAGAAATTAAGTACACATATCAAAAATTAATATTAATGTTTTAAATAAAATAAAATAGTTTTTTTATTTTCATTATAATAAAAATTAAGCATTTGCTGTCATGGTCATTTATTGAAGCAAACTAAAAATATTTTATTTAGACATACCATCTGTGTTCCATTCATGAACAGTTGAGGCATTGAATTTTGACTGAGTTAGAATGTTAGGTCTGTTTTATATGCCTATGTCTAGAGATATTATTGGAATAGATTCTATTTTCTTGGGGGTTTTGTTGGTCTGTGTCATGCTCTAGGATGTTGACACTTCTCTGGGATGCTTGAAGAGTGTCAGGTGCTACAGGAGTAGAAGTGGATACTTCTAGTCTGTTGAGTTGATTCCTAATAGCTTGCATGAACTTAGTTCTATTGTTTTGTATGTTTTGTTGGCTAGTTTTGGAAACTTGAAAGGGTTTACAAGGTTTTTTTTTTTTTTTAAATTTTGTATCATTGGATTTTGGAGTTTCGGCAGAAGAAATTACTACTTTTTGGGCTTATTCTATTATAGAAAGTTGATTTTCTAAGGTATTGAGATGGGTATTTGTAAAGTTATTTTATTGAATAATATCTTTAATATTCACAGAATCACTCCCATTTATCTTTTTGTAAGGGTTTGCTTCTACAGTTTGGTTAAAATGGGTTATCTTAATTTGTTTAAGACGAGGATGATTTGATTCTATCTTCCTACCATAAGAGATTTCCTATTCTAGTTTTTTACTCCTAATTGTAATAGGGTTCAAAGATTTTATAAATGGATATGAGATGTAGTTTTCAAAGGCATACATCTCGAACCAATCAAAGAATAGAATATGAATCTGATGTGTTTCAACAAATTCATAGAATTGTTTTTGCATATTATGCCTTTGCTACAAAAAATGTTTGAAAAACCACAATCTTTTTTGCTCATTTTCTTTTGAATAAAAATCATTGACAAGAAATTTTTTATCCACATCAAATTCTTTTTGTTATGGAATCTTTTCTCTAATCAGATAATCTTCTTCCTGAAAAAAAAAGTACAAAAATTAGAAAAAGCAAAATACTGTTCCTTTACCTGTCGTTTGCTGACACTCCAAAACTATAGTTTAATCTCATAAAAACAGAAACTTTCAGTGCATTCAACCAAACTACTTTTACAAAATCTTTTCAATCCAGCTTTGCATTGTTAGAAAATGCTCCTAGCTAGCACCCACGAACTGCACAGTGAGCACTCATGGACTACACAATAATTTTCAAAATTCCAATACTACCATTTAAACTCCTTTAAAAAAGAGAATTCTTGCAAATGATTTTAATTCAAAAGAAAATAAGCAAAAAAGATTGTGGTTTTTCAAACATTTTTTGCAGTAAAAGCGTGATATACAAAAACAATTCTATGAATTTGTTGAAACACATTAGATTCATATTTTATTCTTTGATTGGTTCAAGATGTATGCCTCTAAAAATTACATCTCATATCCATTTACAAAATCTTTGAACTCTATTACAGTTAAGAGTAAAAAATCAGAATGGAAAATCTCTGATGGTAGGAAGATAGAGTCAGATCATCCTTCTCTTAGATAAATTAAGATAACACATTTTGACCAAACTATAAAAGTAACCCCTTACAAAAAGATAAGTGAGAGTAATTCTGTGAATATTAAAAATATTATTCAACAAAATAACTTTACAAATGCCCATCTCAATACCATGGGAAATCAACTTTTAGGATAGAACAAGCCCAGAAAGTAGCAATTTCCTCTGCTAAAACTCCAAAATCCAGTGATACAAAATTAAAAAAACCCTATTTTCAAACCCTTTCAAGTTTTCAAAACTAGCCAACAAAACAGAAAAAATAGTAGAACTGAGTTCATGCAAGCTATTAGGTATCAACTTAGGATATTAGAAGTATCCACTTCTATTCCTGCAACACCTGACACTCCTCAAGCATCCCAGAGAACCCCTAAGAAAACCCTAAAATCAATAGGCTTTATTGGCAGAAAATAGAAACTCTTCCAATAACAGCTCTAGACATAGGCATAGAAAATAAACCTAACATTTTGACTCAGTCAAAATTCAATGCCTTCACTGTCTATGAATGGAACATATATGGCATGTTTGAATACAATATCCTTAGTTTGCTCAAACAAATGACCCAAATAAAGCCTTTACTGAACTCCTAATGTAACAACCTGAGTTTTTATATATATACATAGGAAATATGTAAAAACTAGACTATTAATTTATTACTATTTTATTCATGGTATTAAATTAGTATTTTCATAATAATGATATTTTTACTTTATGAATGTTATTTTTACATGCATTATTATTACTATTATTATTTTAAATTGTTATTTGTAATATTGTCATTATCAAAAATCAATTAAAGTCATTTAAGATTATATCATATTAAATTTCTTTAGAGTCTTATTATTATTATGATTACTAAAGTTTCATTTAATTTAAATATAATAAAAGAATTTTTGGACCTAATTGTACATATCTAAAAAGTTTAGGGACCAATAGGGTAATTAAAAGTTAAAAAAAAAAAAGATTTCAAAATGCAGCAGCAGGAACCCCCCTCCCCCTCTCTCTCGCTCTCTCTTTTCTTCCTCCCATTTTATGTGTCGATCCATCATTGTCGGCTAGAGAACAATGGCGACCACCCCCCAGGAGGCAAGGTGACATTCCAGTGACGGCAGGGAGGCTGGCAGTGGTGAATAAGACCAACGGTGGAAGCCAAAATGGAGAGAGAGAGAGAGAGAGAGAGAGAGAGAGAGAAGTTGTCTGGCCAAAATTCGACCATTCCGGCCAATGACCCCATCGATCCCAACTAGCTCCCCTCCACTTGGGGAAGCTTTTTTTACCAGCTTTATCGCCGGCAGTCACCTGATTTGTGCAAAATGAGGAGAGAGAAAATGAGTATTTTTCGAGCTTTCTAGCCACTTTTCCGATGATCCGATTGTCGGATAAAAAAACTGAGACCACTGATAAACTCAGTGCGATGAAACCTTTGAGATGGGATCAATCCCACTCCGATCGGACACTGTTTGAAAAAGGCGATCATCGGACGGTCTAGATCACTTGGTGAGATTTTTTACTTTTTTTTGATACTCAAAAATTAAATATGATTATATTATAATTATTAATAAATTTTGGACTTCGTTTAGGTACAATCAATCAATAATAGCTCACTGGCACCCAAGATCGAGTTTTCAGCCTAATCTGGCTGCTCGGCGGCATGTCTTGGAATATAGTCAATATTACAGTCGATTCTAGCATTTTTAGACGTCTTGGATGCATTTCAGGTGTTAGAATTGGCATAGATAAATCCAAACTCTAAATTACCTCATTTTCCTAATGTCGGGTTTAGAATAAAATTCATAAAATATTTGTGGATAGCCAAAAAATTATGATTCTTTTTGCAATAGCTTAATACCATTGTTAAGGACTATGGGGCACGTTTATAGAATTTTTGAAGTTGGTTTAGATGATTTTTAAAAAAATGTTAGGCTTAAGCCTTATAGCTGAATTGTCTAATTACTTGAGTTTTATCTGGTTTGGCAGGCCCAGGAGGGGCTGTGTAATGTTATTAAGATGTTGGCCTGAGGCCTTGGGTTATAAAAGTGTTATTTGAGCTACTTTGCAGGTTAGGTAGGTTTTAGGTACAGGAAAAACTCTGTAGGATTTTTGGCATAAATTAAAGTGTCTTTTGACTCTTTAAATTCTTATTTTGTATTAGTTTTGATAAATTCATTAATATAATTATTTAGGTGATCAAAGTTAGCCTTCCTCTTCCACCCAGCCACCACAGTAAATTCTAATTTATCAGTGAGTAGATATTGATTTTATTTATAATTTCAATATTATTATATATTCAAGGCTTGCCCATGCATTCACTTATATATATATATATATATATATATATATATATATATATATATATATATATATATATAGCTAAATCTTAGGCACGGTTTGTATTACATCTTTATTTGATGAAATTATTGTGGGTGTCGTCTTAAAGTAATTTGGAGCTATGTGCGTGTGTTAGCGTATGTGTGATGTGATATTGAATATGGGTAGGACAGGTAGAACGGCTGGAGCTTGACTCTCTTGGACCCAATCCTTTTTGCAGATAAGTCGAGGTGAGTACGACTTTGAGTTAATCTTGCTGACTCCTGCATTTGGATTATTAAGAGAAATTATGGCTTGAGTTGATCTCACTGGTGGGTATTGAATTAAGAAAGCTGTATAGAGGATCAGCTCCCATATTTATATATAGTGATGTGATGTCACACCCTACCCCTCTGTAAGGAATAACATGATCCCATAGTATACCTAATGAATTACCAACTCCATCTACTGATAACCCATTAAATACACTACAAGGGATTTTAAAAACTTTTCTTACTTCTTTTACAGTGGTGAGCACTATTTGCAGGTGTTAAAAACCTTTTTGAACTGAAGTGATAGAACTAACACATTTAAATTATTTGAAATTTCTGTAAAAATTTTGGCAGAGTGCCATCTATATTTTGGATAAAACAGTTCTTCAGAAAACCAGTAAAAAGCACTTCAATATATTTCCAAATCTCAACTCCAACATATTTCTCAACTCAAATCCACAGTGATTTTTCAAAGACTGAGATACAAGAAATATAATACAATTTTTACAAGCCAAAATAACTCATAATTATTTTACAACTTAAATGTACAATTTGAATCTACAACTGCTCAAAACCAAGAACACTATGTACATACAGTGGTCATACATTACAGTATAAAATGCAAAATGTGGTATACTCATTATACCCGATAATCTCTCGCTGGATGTACTAGCAGCCTAGTCTGCTGCCCTGTCTGTCTGTCTACCTGCGATAGCAATGAAAAGCTATCGCTGAGACTGTAGACCCTTATTTTGTGATGAGTATGTGCATTGAGGCCGTGGGAAACCCGATGATGAAAAATTGTATGACTATAAGATATAATTGAAAGCATGGAGCTGAATTATTAATACCGTGGCATGATCTTGAAAAAATAAAAATAATAATAAAGTTTTGGAGAAATTAATTTAATTAAATTTAAATAAAATTTTATTTTATTTAAATTTAATATGGGTAGTTCTTAAACGGATCTAATTAAGTTTAATTGGGCTTCATGGGCCTAAGAAAGCCTAGTTAGGAATTTTAAATGGGACCCATTTAATTATTTTCTGAAAATTAAAATAACAAAATATCTCTCTCCCCATTGGCCCCACTCTCTTCCTCACTCCCTATTGGTGCCACCCCCTTTCCCTCTCTTCCTATTGGTTGGAAAACCTCACCCATATCCTAGTCTCAACCAAATTCCTCAATCTCAGTTGTTTAAGTTATCTGAACCTTATCACCCTAGGACTCCAAACCCTACCATACCTCTTCCTCACTTCCTATTGGTGCCTTCCCCTTCCCCTCTCTTCCTATTGGTTGAAACACCTCATCCATATCTCAGTCTCACCCAAATTCTGCAATCCTAGTTGTTTAAGTTATCTGAACTTTATCACCCTAGGACTCCAAACCCTATCGCACCTCTCTCCCAAAATCCTACAAATACCCCACTGATAAAAAATAAACAAAGGGGGGAAGATGGGAGGAAAGAGGAAGAGAAAATTCAGAGCTATAAGAAATTTAGAGATATTCAAGACTTTTTGAGTTCTTCCTTATTTTTTCTTTTCTTCAAGAAGATTTTCATACAAGATTTCTGAAAGGTCAGTTTTTATTGTTTTCTTTTTAAGATCTATGCCACACAATATTTTAATTCTATGCTCTTTGTCTTCAATTTATTTTATATGTTCATATTGATCATGTAATAATGTTTAATTTGAGGGGATACACAACTCTGCACATGTTTAGTTTCTGTCTCTCGTATTTTTATTATTTTTCTTTATTTTCTGAATCTGTAAAAAATTTGTAAAAATTATATTCATATTCTACACGTAATTCCATTAATTTTAGGCTCAAGAATCACTAAAAAAGCTTTAATATTTTGTAAGTTATGACTGTTTGAAGTTAGGGTTCCTGTAAAATCTGATTTGCAGGATATCCGACTTGTGGAGCCCATATCTCCCTTGTTCCTTAATATTTTTGTGCAAATCTAGTGTCTAAAATTAATTTTAGAATCTTATGAATCTTTTTCAATTGGCTTTGCATTCATATCTGTTGTGGTTAATGAGTTACGAATTTTACAAAAAAAGTAGTACGATTCTGTTACTTAGAAAAGTTACGATTTATGTAGACCATTCGGCTAGGGTTTTATTTGATTTATAAATTTTATGATCTTGTATGATATGTAGGCTGTCTTCTGTAATTTTTTTATGATTTTTAGGCATGTTTAACTATTTTTAAAAAATCGAATTTCTTGCTACTGTTAATCTGCCAGAATTTGAAAATTATATATTTATGCATGTTCTTGTATTTTCTTAGGTTTTAATTGATATTTGATCTATTTTCTGTATTCTTTTAATTCAAGAAGTGTTATAAAGTATTTGGATCATGTTATAAGACTTAGACCATTAGGTAGTTGTAACTAATTAGGAATCTTAACCCTTTAGGAGACTAGAGTTAGAATCTAATGTAAATTGTTATTAATATTTTATTTATTTCTTTTATTTTCTTTAGTTTCTTTATTACAAACAAAATTGGTAAGTAGCCCTAAGGTAAGTACCAAAGAGGGCATTTGCGTGGAGCTTATATGGAGCTAAACGGGAGTAAGCCAGGGATATCATTGCCATACTAGAAGAGAAGACCCTTTTTTAAGGGTAGCTTGCCCCAATGGCAACTGCATTTACCAACAGGTAAGTAGCTCTAACTTCTCGAATAACCATTGGCATGAAATTGTAGTAATAATAGAACTTTTATTTGGTAAATTAAAATTAACTTTGTTTTTAATTTAACTGACTTTTGCATGTAATTAATTTAAATAAATACTTTGTAAATTAAAATTAATTTTGTTTTTAGTTTAACTGACTTTTGCATGTAATTAATTTAAATAAATACTTTGTAAATTAAAATTAATTTTGTTTGTAAATTAAACTAACATTGGCATGTAAAATAAATTTAATTTAATACTTTGTAATTGTAAAATAAATTTGCATGTTAGAAATCTTTATTAGGTTGTGATTGTTTGGGACTTATGTGATATTAGAATAAATTACACATGTACATAATTAACTTAGTTCAATTATCCTTAGGGTAACTTGGTGAAAATTAATTAATTAGGTTAAATAGAAACGTAGGGTTATTTGAAATTGAATTTGTTTGTAAATTAAATTCCCAATAATAAATTAATTTTAGTCATCTGGTAAATATCATTTAAATAATTAGCAACCCCATAGATAGGAATTACTTGTGCATGAAAATTGTATGTAAACAACAACCCTTTTGTGAATTACTTGCGTGTGTATGATTAGAATTGCATTTTAGGATAAAGTTTAATAAAGGAATAATAAACAAGACTTCTAGAAACATTAGTAGAGGACTGGCACTCGAATTAACGAGGTTAGACCAGGCGTAAGGGGTGCCTAACACCTTCCCCTTACGTACCCACTATCCCGAACCTAGACATTGGGCTATGGTAATGACGGTTGTGGAAACTCTGCAAGGAGTAAGTTGCCATCCATGACCCTCGAATGAAACACTGAATATGTCCCGGTTATTACCCGGGTGGCGACTCCTGTCAATATATGCCTTCGTGGCATAAATCTTTAGTACCGTAGTAGTGTTATGGGAAGACGGTACTTACCAGTGGTTTATTTCTATTAGGATTGTATGAAGTGCATGTCTAGGAAATGCTGTCTAAGGAGGTGGTACTTAAGTGAGACCATTGTGACTCCACCATCTTTCCTGGGCATTACCTGGTGCATTTTATATAATTTTAATGGATGATATCATGCCCCTCACTCCACAGAGACAATGTCTCAGTGGTGCACAACATTAACCAAATACAACTTTAAATCACAGTTCATAAATCATATAAATAATAGATACGTAAAACCATAGTTAAATTCAAGACAATGAATGTCATAAGGAATTTAACACAATATCACAATAAATCTCAGTAATCAAAACGTAGTTAAATTCAAAAGACAGTGAATGTCAATAAGAATTTAAACTCCATTTCACAAATCATCAAAGCTCATAATAATACAATTTAGTCAAATAATTTACGAACACAGTGTTGCCAATTCATACACAACTTAAGCCATGACACAAAATTTCCGATCAATACCGCGTTGTACACCACGACAAAGCAATCACAACCCCACTAATCGAAATCAATGAGGAAGGGAGCTAGCTATATAATGAGTACTCATCCGATCACCTCAACTGGTAAACCAGAGAGGGAGAAAAATAAACGATCACGACTCCATAAATGGAGAAGGAAAATAAACGATCACAACCCCATAAATGGAGAAGGAATGATATGATACTGTCATGCTAAGTGTGAACACAAAATCAATTCCAAACATTTTATTCAAATGATTCGTGAGAATCCAATAAATTTCTAAAGTCATAATTTCATTCACAAAATGGCAACACAATTCATAATTAACTTCAAATTTTCACAAATCACACTAAATCAATTTTTCCACAGTTTCAAATTATTTACAATGCTTTTCAAGCAATAAGTATCCATTCAAACACATTTCCATAATTGAAAACAATAATATACAAATAGTCATAATTTATTTCAATTGAAAAATTCAAAAGAAATAACTGTTGTGCACAAACCTCTGATAACTGTCTCCTGACCTTGACTCAGTGTTTCCTTCCCTTTCCCTGAGTCTTTGCTAACTGAGAAACACAATTTAAAGTATTTCAGCACTCATTTAAACCGTCTCTAACAATAATGCTTGATAATTAATTCACTAAATTCTAATATTTGCTTAGTCAACCTAAGATGTCGACCCTCAATGCATTCTAGGTAAATTAGGTTTTAATGTTATTAATATGTCACATTTGATAGTATTTTAGAGTTGGTACATGTTACCAAGTTCATTTCAGTGTATACTGCATTTTCTTGCAATTTGCTTGATTTTGGGATACTAGTTTGACCTAGCCGGACGACCTAGTTTCCTTGATTTTCGGGTTTTGGTCAAAACTACAAACTTGTAGATCTATGTCTTATGGAACGCGGGGAAAAATTTCAGGTCATTCTGAGTTATGTAGACCAAGTTATTGTCATTTTACTATTGCTGGTCAGAATGCATCAAAATTGGTCACTTTAGGTCATTTTAGGTTCGGCCAGTTTTTGGACCCGAACTTGTATAAGCTGTTTGACTTGCTTATGGTCATTTCTGGGCTTTAGTGTCTCATAAAACTTGTAGATATGGGTCTTAACTATTCATGGTCAAAATTTCAGGTCAATTGGACCTGTTTTGAGTGAGTTATGGCCTAAACACTAACTGCTGCCCAAATGGTCAATTTTCAGGCCTCAATTGCACTTAATCCGGATTTGGTCATTTTTCAAGCTACCTTGCAAGCAGAATTTTGGCAAGCTTCCTTCATGAAAGTTGGCACATTTTGTGCCTAGTTTCACCTCCAATTGCTCTCATACCAATTGGAGCGACACACTTAAAGTTATAGGCCTAAAACACAAACTGCCTTATTGCATTTCTTTCATACACATCAAGGATCACTCTTAACACTTACCAAACTCAATATTCAAGTCAATTCTGGTTGTATCATGACCTAAACATAATTCACAACACATTATAGGTCATTGTGGCAATTTACAATTACATTCAATGTGCACCATAAAGTGCAAAATTTATCAACTCATTTACAATAATTTAAGCATCTAACCATAACACTTTTACATGTACAACTTCACACCATCATACATACACTCAAACTGCCATAACCACTATTGCAATTCCACATTATTATTCCATAAACCAAGCATGAATTCCAGCATTCTTCAAGAATTAACAAACTGCCACCATGCTACCTTTACATTCCATTAATTTCCAAGCTTCCAATTTCAATTTACATTTACATATACTAAGTATACATCACCCAAACAATTTCCTATACAATATACATTTAATCAATCATTTAATTCACCATTTACAAGTAAAAATAAACTATCTTTAAAGTGTTTCCATGGCTGCCAAAAGTACACTTCCCATTCAACATCAAACTTCAAAAATCTCTCCATAAATCAAACACCCATAACATCCTTACAAACTTTAATTAAACAATAATAAAAAACACAAACTTACTACTTTGGAAATTCTTCAAAACCTCACCAAAACTTCTTAAAATTGCTATCAAACTCTTCCTTGTGATGTGGGGATAAACTTTAATGAAGCAACCTTGGTGTTTGGAGGTGGAATGGAGGAGATGTGGGAGCTTGAATCACATGCGGCAATGGACGATTTGGGGGCTCTTCACTACGGCAATGATGGTTTTGAAGGTTAAAGATGAAGTGTGACTGGAGTAATCTGCCCACTTAATGCATATTATAATCCTTAGTGGTCCACTCACATAAATTAAATCATATTATATGTTTTAATTGATAATTACTCCATTTACCCTCCATTTTTGCTATTTACATTAGGTACCCCTAAATTAATTTTTCATTATATTTTTCAAGTGTAATATTATTTATTTTTAATGGACATTTAGGTCAAAAGACAACTCGAGATGTCAAATGACCACAATGCCCCTGTTCGGGTTGCATTCCTGATTTTTCGGTAACACCGGGTTTTGTCCATTTTTCAATTTCTCACTTTTCTTTGTACTAATTATTTAATTTTTCTTTGATATTTCTAATGATATTTATACTTCAATAAATATTTATTTGAGTCCTAAAAATATTTTCCAGGGTTCCCCGCAGTCCAGGGCTAGTCAACGGTCCACGCCGTGACTTCCCGGTGTGGTCACCCATCGCTAGGGTTCTCAGCTCGCTTAACTTGATTGCATTTCTTTACTATTATTTTTCTTTTGTTTTTCTTGTATTTTATTTTCTTGTATTTCATTATTTTATGTCTCCTCACTCATATTGAAGTGTAGTTCTAGGCATCCTAGCTGTCCGGATAACACTGGTCACTGGAACAGTAGAACGCACTACCGAACATAGGGGTGTTATAATTCTCCCCCCCTTAAAAAAATTTCGTCTCGAAATTTTACATGGCATTAGTCTCTGAACAGCTGTGGGTGCTGCCTCCTCATATCCTCTTCACGTTCCCAAGTAGCTTCCTGGCCTGAATGATGGTTCCACAGCACTTTAACCAGGTGTATCTGTTTATTCCTCAGCTGCTTCACCTCATAAGCCAGAATTTCTATGGGTTCTTCCTCATATGAGAGGTCTGGATTTACCTCAATCTCTTCAACTGATAGTACATGAGATGGGTCTGATCTGTACCTCCTTAACATGGACACATGGAAGACACTGTGTATCCTTGCTAACTCCGGAGGTAATGCCAACCGATATGCCAAAGGACCCACTCTTTCTAGAACTTCATATGGTCTGATGAAACGAGGACTCAGTTTCCCCTTTTTGCCAAATCTCATAATCCTCTTCCAAGGAGAAACTTTGAGGAATACTTTATTACCCACTGCATACTCAATATCTCTTCTCTTCATATCAACATAGGACTTCTGACGGTCTGATGTAGCCTTAAGTCTATCTCTGATCAATCTGATCTTTTCCTCTGTCTGCTGAACAATCTCTAGCCCAATCATCTTCCTTTCACCTACTTCATCCTAACATAAGGGAGTTTTGCACTTTTTGCCATACAAAGCTTCATATGGAGGCATCCCAATGCTTGATTGGTAGCTGTTGTTATAAGCAAACTCAATCAAAGGCAAGTGTGTATCCCACCTACCTTCAAACTCAATCACACAAGCCCGTAGCATATCCTCCAATATCTGAATTACCCTTTGGTGGCCATCTGCGTGGGTGGAATCTTGTCTTTGAAGTTCAATCTAGTTCCTAGGGCTCTCTGAAGACTACCCCAGAATCTAGAAGTGAACCTAGGATCTCTGTCAGATACAATTGATACTGGCACTCCATGCAATTTTACAATCTCATAAATGTACAATCTGGCCAATCTTTCCAGGCTATAGTCCATCCGCACTGGCAAAAAGTGAGTAGACTTGGTCAATCTGTCAACTATAACCCATACTGCATCATGATTACTCTGTGTCCTTGGAAGTCCTGTAACAAAATCCATAGTTATCCATTCCCATTTCCACTCTGGTACTGACAAAGGACGTAACAAACCAGCTGGAACTTGATGTTCTGCCTTTACTTGCTGGCAAGTTAGGCATTTGGAAACAAATTCAGCTATATCTCTCTTCATACCCATCCACCAGTAATGCTTTTTCAGCCCTCTTTACATTTTAGTTCCACCAGGGTGCATACCAAAAGGAGACTCATGTGCTTCCTTCATAATGATCTGTCTCAATTCAGCATCATTAAGAATGCACATTCTACCCTGATGTAGCAATAAACCATCATCTCTCACAGAGAATTCAGGTTTCTTGCCTTGCTGGACTTCTTTCAGTAGCTTCTGATATTTATCATCACTCTGAGCAGCCATTCTAATCTGATCAATCAACATTGGCTGTACATGCCATGCAACTACTGTCTGTCCCTCATCATCAATCTCTAAACTGGCATGCTGTGCTTTTAATTCATATACCATGGATAAAGGAGAAACTCTGAGACTTGCCATAATCTTGCGACTTAAGGCGTCAGCCCCCACATTTGCTTTCCCTGGCTGATAGTCTATTAAACAATCATAATCTTTAATGAGTTCTAACCATCTCCTCTGCCTCAAATTCAATTCTTTCTGGGAGCCTAAGTACTTCAAGCTCTTGTGATCTATGTAAATATAGCATTTCTCCCCATACAAATAGTGTCTCTAGATCTTCAGAGCAAAAATAATAGCTGCTAGCTCCAGATCATGTGTTGGGTAGTTCCTCTCATGCGGTTTCAGCTGGCGTGATGCATAAGCAATGACATTCCGATCTTGCATCAGTACACAGCCTAACCCATTGTGAGAAGCATCACTATAAACTGTGTATTCTTTACCCGGGGTAGGTAAAGTAAGAACTGGAGCTTCAGTTAAACACCTCTTCAACTCATCAAAACTTTACTGGCATTTATCTGTCCATTGAAATTTCACATCTTTCCAAAGCAGCTTGGTTAGTGGAGAAGATAACATAGAAAACCCTTTCACAAACCGACGGTAATATCTAGCTAAACCCAGAAAACTATGAATTTCTATGATATTCCTGGGCGGCTTCCAATTAAGGATAGCTTCTACCTTGCTGGAATCTACCTTGATCCCTTCAGCTGACACAACATGTCCCAAAAAGGAGATTTCTTTCAGCCAAAATTCACATTTTGATAATTTGGTGTATGGCTGTTTCTCCCTTAAAGTCTGCAGTACAATCCGCAGATGTCTGTCATGCTCCTCTACATTCCTCGAATATATCAAAATGTCATCAATAAACACCACCATAAATTGATCGAGATATGGTCTGAAGATAGTGTTCATCAGATCCATAAAAGCAGCTGGAGCATTTGTTAACCTGAATGGCATTACTAGAAACTCATAGTGGCCATACCGAGTTCTGAAAGCAGTTTTTGGAATACTCTGCTCTTGCACCTTCAACTGATAATAATCAGATCGCAAATCAATTTTGGAGAATACAGCTGCACCCTTCAACTGATCAAACAGATCATCAATGCGAGGCAATGGATATCTGTTCTTTATTGTCACCTTATTCAACTGCCGGTAATCTATACATAAGCGGAGAGTACCATCCTTCTTCTTAACAAACAACACTGGTGCTCCCCAAGGTGACACACTAGGGCGGATGAAGCCCTTTTCAAGTAATTCTTGCAACTGTATTTTCAACTCCTTCAACTCTGCTGGTGCCATTCTGTATGGCGTTATGGAGATTGGATCCACACCAGGCATAACATTAATTTCAAACTGCACTTCTCTTTCCGGAGGTAATCCTGGCAATTCATCAGGAAACACATCTGGAAAGTCATGTACTATAGGGATGTCCTTCAATGCTGGACTCCCTACTTGGGTGTCTACCACATGTGCCAAGTATGCTTCACACCCCTTTCTAATCATTTTTCTGGCTAGTGCAGCAGAAATGATGTTTGATGGTAATAACTGCCTCTCCCCATGTATTACCACATCACTGTACTGAGGGAGGCCAAAAGTGACTGTCTTCAGCCTACAGTCAATCATAGCATGATGCCTAGCTAACCAATCCATGCCCAAGATGATATCATAATCTCTGAAGGGCATTTCAATGAAATCAGGCAGAAAAGTGTGTCCTTGGATCACCAAAGGACAATCTCTATACATTCTATTAACCCTGACCTCCTGTCCTAGCGGACTTGTTACTAGCACCTCAAAGTCCATTTTTGTACATGGAACAACAATGCAATCAATGATGCTAGCACTCACATAAGAATGGGTAGAACCCGAATCAAATAACACAAACACATCTTGATTAAAAGTTGAGAAGGTACCAGCCACAACATCAGATGTCTCGGCCTCTTCTCTCTGTCTCATTGCATAGACTCTGACTGGAGCACTGTCTTGCTCTGAATGTTTCACTGTGCCTTGGCTGCCTGCTGGGCCACCTCTACCCCTGCCTCTACCTCTGCTGGGTGGTTGTGAACTTCTGGTGACAGGGCTCTGAATTGACCCCTCTGCAGTAGTAGGAGGTTGTCCAACTCTGAGACTACTGGTGCAGTCCTTGGCAAATTGTCCTGTGCTTCCACAGTTATAACAGGCTCCAATAGCCTTATAGCATATCCCACCATGATATCTTCCATAAGTTTCACATTGGCGGGAAGGGTAGGAACCTCCGGTACTCTGCTGACCAGATAGAGGAGGTTTCTGTCCTGAATATCTTCCCCTACCCGACTTCTTGCCACCTCTGCAATGTCCCCATGATTCTTCCTCTTTCCAGAGGGACCACTGGAACTCGATCTACCGATTTTCCCTCTTTCTCTGTCTTCTCCGATTTCTTTTTCTCAGAGCCGCCTGCACTCAATTCTTTCCAACTCTAAGGCTTGAGAAACAAGTTCGAGAGAAGTTAGTGTTTGAATCGACCACTTGTAATCGATATTGGGCTTCAAGCGGTTTCAAACCTCTTGCATCTCTCCTATTTGGTAGCAAACTGCATAATGGCTCAGTGAAAATTCCCTTTCATACTCACCACCGATCTGCTCCCTGTTTGGACTTAGGAATTCTTGTAGCTTCCGGTCTACATAAGCATCGGGGACATATTTCGTCAATTCCCGAGAAAGTCATTCCATGTTAGCACTGCAGTTCTACTGCATCGTGGGGAATGGTTTTCCACCAACATAAGCATCCCCAGAGCAAAGATACCGAGTATTCAAATCGAGCTCCTCTATGCAAGGTGCAATTTCTTGAATACCCTATCCATCCTTTCTAACCATTCGGCCTCTAGAGGATCTCTGTCCCCTTGAACTCAGAGCCCCATACTTCATCAATTTGTCATCTTGCCTAGTAGGAGATCGTGGTTGTACCACCGTGTGTATTGGGACTTGAGTAGGCACATTACCGACCATTTGTTGGAACATTGTAGCCATCTCTGAGAGAATCGAGCAGGAATCATGCATCAGAGGGGTCTTTGAACCACTGACATTGTGTAGGCCTGGGGCATCCCCTTGCACCTCAGCCTCAATAGATTGATCGACTGAACGATCACCCTCTTCCATAGTCAATGTGAGGATTTTAAATCTCTTGAACAAATAACACAAGGAGATTTCCTCCCGTTAGTGCATATTTATAATGTAATGTACTATATGTATCAAACAATGATATTGAGCAGTTGTACTATGAAGAAAGAATATTCAAATAACAGGTGAAAACAGAATTTAAAAACCAGGCTCTGATACCACTTAAACATGTCACACCCTACCCCTCTATAAGGCATAACATGATCCCGTAGTATACCTAATGAATTACCAACTCCATCTACTGATAACCCATTAAATACACTACAAGGGATTTTAAAAACTTTTCTTACTTCTTTTACAGTGGTGAGCACTATTTACAGGTGTTAAAAACCTTTTTGAACTGAAGTGATAGAACTAACACATTTGAATTATTTGGAATTTCTGTAAAAATTTTGGCAGAGTGCCATCTGTATTTTGGATAAAACAGTTCTTCAGAAAACCTGTAAAAAGCACTTCAATATATTTCCAAATCTCAACTCCAACATATTTCTCAACACAACATATTTCTCAACTCAAATCCATAGTGATTTTTCAAAGACTGAGATACAAGAAATATAATACAATTTTTACAAGCCAAAATAACTCATAATTATTTTACAACTTAAATGTACAATTTGAATCTACAACTGCTCAAAACCAAGAACACTATGTACATACAGTGGTCATACATTACAGTACAAAATGCAAAATGTGGTATACTCATTATACCCGATAATCTCTCGCTGGATGTACTAGCAGCCTAGTCTGCTGCCCTGTCTGTCTGTCTACTGCGGCGACAAAGAATGAAAGCTATCACGAGACAATGTCTCAGTGGTGCACAACATTAACTAAATACAACTTTAAATCACAGTTCATAAATCATATAAATAATAGATACGTAAAACCATAGTTAAATTCAAGACAATGAATGTCATAAGGAATTTAACACAATATCACAATAAATCTCAATAATCAAAACGTAGTTAAATTCAAAAGATAGTGAATGTCAATAAGAATTTAAACTCCATTTCACAAATCATCAAAGCTCATAATAACACAATTTAGTCAAATAATTTACGAACACAGTGTTGCCAATTCATACACAACTTAAGCCATGACACAAAATTTCCGATCAATGCCGCGTTGTACACCACGACAAAGCAATCACAACCCCACTAATCGAAATCAATGAGGAAGGGAGCTAGCTATATAATGAGTACTCATCCGATTACCTCAACTGGTAAACCAGAGAGGGAGAAAAATAAACGATCACGACTCCATAAATGGAGAAGGAAAATAAACGATCATAACCCCATAAATGGAGAAGGAATGATATGATACTGTCATGCTAAGTGTGAACACAAAATCAATTCCAAACATTTTATTCAAATGATTCGTGAGAATCCAATAAATTTCTAAAGTCATAAATTCATTCACAAAATGGCAACACAATTCATAATTAACTTCAAATTTTCACAAATCACACTAAATTAATTTTTCCACAGTTTCAAATTATTTACAATGCTTTTCAAGCAATAAGTATCCATTCAAATACATTTCCATAATTGAAAATAATAATATACAAATAGTCATAATTTATTTCAATTGAAAATTTTAAAAGAAATAACTGTTGTGCACAAACCTCTGATAACTGTCTCCTGGCCTTGACTCAGTGTTTCCTTCCCTTTCCCTGAGTCTTTGCTAACAGAGAAACACAATTTGAAGTGTTTAAGTACTCATTTAAACTGTCTCTAACAATAATGCTTGATAATTAATTCACTGAATTCTAATATTTGCTTAGTCAACCTAAGATGTTGACCCTCGATACATTCTAGGTAAATTAGGTTTTAATGTTATTAATATGTCACATTCGATAGTATTTTAGAGTTGGTACATGTTACCAAGTTCATTTTCGTGTATACTGCATTTTCTTGCAATTTGCTGGATTCTGGAATACTAGTTTGACCTAGCCGGACAACCTAGTTCCCTCGATTTTCGGGTTTTGGTCAAAACTACAAACTTGTAGCTCTATGTCTTGTGGAACGTGGAGCAAAATTTCAGGTCATTCTGAGTTATGTAGACCAAGTTATGGTCATTTTACTATTGCTGGTCAAAATGCATCAAAATTGGTCACTTTAGGTCATTTTAGGTCATTTTAGGTTCGGCTAGTTTTTGGACCCGAACTTGTGCAAGCTGTTTGACTTGCTTATGGTCATTTCTGGCTTTGGTGTCTTCATAAGACTTGTAGATATGGGTCTTAACTATTCATGGTCAAAATTTCAGGTCAATTGGACCTGTTTTGAGTGAGTTATGGCCTAAACACTAATCACGCCCAAATGGTCAATTTTCAGGCCTCAATTGCACTTAATCCGGATTTGGTTATTTTTCAAGCTACCTTGCAAGCAGAATTTTGGCAAGCTTCCTTCATGAAAGTTGGCACATTTTGTGCCTAGTTTCACCTCCAATTGGTCTCATACCAATTGGAGCCACACACTTAAAGTTATAGGCCTAAAACACAAACTGCCTTATTGCATTTCTTTCATACACATCAAGGATCACTCCTAACACTTACCAAACTCAATATTCAAGTCAATTCTGGTTGTATTATGACCTAAACATAATTCACAACATATTATAGGTCATTTTGGCAGTTTACAATTACATTCAATGTGCACCATAAAGTGCAGAATTTATCAACTCATTTACAATAATTTAAGCATTTAACCATAACACTTTTACATGTCCAACTTCACACCATCATACATACACTCAAACTGCCATAACCACTATTACAATTCCATATTATTATTCCATAAACCAAGCATGAATTCCAGCATTCTTCAAGAATTAACAAACTGCCGCCATGGTACCTTTACATTCCATTAATTTTCAAGCTTCAAATTTCAATTTACATTTACATATACTAATTATACATCACCCAAACAATTTTCTACACAATATACATTTAATCAATCATTTAATTCACCATTTACAAGCAAAAATAAACTGTCTTTAAAGTGTTTCCATGGTTACCAAAAGTACACTTCCCCATTCAACATCAAACTTCAAAAATCTCTCTATAAATCAAACACCCATAACATCCTTACAAACTTTAATTAAACAATAATAAAAAACACAAACTTACCACTTTGGATGTGACACCTCTTACCCGTCTACAGTGTAGCCGAGCAAGTTATGCCACTCAGTGTGTCGGAACACCAATTCATGTTTCAATTTCAATTAATCCTTTTTAATTCATTTATTTATAATTTTTGATAAATCTAAATTTTTCCGCAAATTTTATAGAAAATCCAGCAGAGTGCCGGCTATAAATTGGAAAAACAGTTCTTCTGAACCTGTTAAAAACACTTCCAATAATATCATCACATTATTCTCAATCAACCTCCAATATATTCTCAACAATTTCACAATTCACTTCAGTATCTCAAAAATTCAATTCAATTCAAAACACAATCAACTCAATGAAAAATGCTCAATTTATTATTGAACATATTTCATAGATACTTACATCAAAAGCTTAATTACATGAATTTATAATATACATTACAGAAGGTTACAAAATACAAAATATCAAAATATCATAATATCAAAGTGGCCTAATGTCCTACCAAATGCACTGCAATGTGAGGTGACTCTAAACTCTGAGTGCAGATATGAAGGCTCACCCTGTATGAGGCCTGCTGGACTCCCCAGCTATGTCTCCAGTACCTGCGCATGGCAAAAGCGACGCGCTAAGTAATTCTGCTTAGTGGTGACAATATAAAATAAAATAAAATCAAATCAAATCAAAACATGTGTACAGAATGTATATTTACATTTTTGGGTGAACTAAGTCTCAAATGTTTATTGCAATATTATTCAATTGAAGTTTGGTAAGATTTATTAATACTGCCCGAGTAACGTATACTAGTTGACTGGGCTGGATAAACGTAACTGCATCGGGTACTAAGTACCTCGGACCATCACACCATCGGTCACATTGTGTCTCCCGGTGTGCAACAGAACAGCTAATAAGCTGTGATAATTATCGGGGATTAAACCCGAGTATAACAACTCAATTTCATAGCCAAAGGCTATTATATCACAGAATGGCATGGGAAGCCATGAAATACAGAATGGCATGAAACCATATGCAGTACTGCTAACAGAACCCTATTGGAATGCCAACTTATCCAAACCAACCACATTAGGCCTACTAGGGCATTTAACACTTTCATTTATGTAATTCTTTGAAATTGAATTTTTATGATTACTATTTATTTCATTGGTCAACCAAAATGTTGACTTTTGCATTAACAATAGGTAAATTAGTTTAAATATCATCAACATACCACATTTTGCATTTTAAACTTGTTGGTATTGGTTGCCAATACCATCTCTAAGTTTAATGTGAATTGGATAAAATTTTCAGTTTTCAAGCTTTGGATTTACTGTTCCATTAGTCATTTTTGTAGTGGGAATTTGGAAAAATGATCAACATGAAAGTTGTTCCTCATTTTGTCTAGTTGAATTTCCTTTTTTGAATCACTCTATTTGGAGTTTTGTAACTCAAGTTATGGCCTAAAAACCATAACTGGCCGGATTGGGCAGAACCCAAAATTCTGGGTAAAATTGTTTTTGCCAGATTTTGTAACTCAAGTTTGGTTGACAATTTGACTAGGTTATGGTCATAATTTGGGTCAGGTTTCTTCATGAAAGTTGTTTTTCTATATCTCAACTTGTTTCTGGTAAAATTTCAGGTCAATTGGACCTTGCTACATTGAGTTATGGCCAAATGACCAAATACTATTCATTTGGTCATTTTGCCCAGGCAGATTGCAGGTCACCCGGATTGGAGCAAGGTTTTGGTCCACTTAGTTTGGTCTTATGGGCATGGTTTCTTCACCAAAGTTGTGCCATTTTGTGTCTAGTTTCATGTCCAATTGGCCAAACACCAAATGAACCTCTACAATTCAAGTTATGGCTGTCTAAACAGGCTGGACTCACATCCAAACCTGTAGGTCACACAAGGCAGCCACTCCAACCTCAAATCCCACAACCCAATTCACTTCATTTTTTATTCAAACCAAACCAAATGGTCACTAATTGACCATTAAAACCTAATCCCATCATCACAAGATCAAAGTCTCATTCTTCAACCCAAACCCTAACTCAACATTTCAAAACCATGCATTATCATTGCATTTATCAATTCACTTATAAGATACACATTAAGGGTAGCCATACTAGCATGTTAGCTCTCCAAAAATCATCACCATATTACCCTAACCATGGCTGCCAAAATTTAGGTTTAGCATACCAATGGTGTTTCATCAAATTTCTTTGTCATTTACACCCATTTATAGTTCTTAAACATAAAATTTAAGTGAAATTCAAGCTTTAGGTCACTAACCTCTTTTAGCTCAAATCCCAGCCAACCAAAACTTTAATTTTTCTTCAAAATTTTGCTGGCCAAAGCTTCCTCAAGGTGTGGGGTGAATTTTTTGTGAAGACAACTAGGGCTTTTGGTGGAAGAAAGCTAGGGAAATGGAGGTTTAGAAGTTTGTTAATGGTGGTTATGGTGGAATGCTTCACGGCAAGAGGAAGAAGAAAGAAAGAAAAGTCTGATTTTCTTCATTTTCCAGCCCATTTGACCTCTTTTAAGTTAGTTTATGCCATGTGTCACCATGTAATTGGGTGAAGGCACACTAATGACATCATGTGATGTCATAAATTCCCATTTAATTCATTTTTTTTCTTTTCTTTTCTACTCATTTTTAATTCAATTTTTAGTAATATATATTCACATTTTATTTCATAATAATTATTTAATTAACTGGACAAGTCGGCCAAAAATCATCTCTGAAGACGAAATGACCAAAATGCCCTCCGTTTGGCTTAACGGGCCAAAATTGTCTGTACCGATTGAAAAATTTTTCTAAGCATTTCCTTGGAATTCTAATTTCATAAGAACCTCAATAACCCTTCTCTGGAGTCCCAATAATTATTTTATAATTTTTCCCCCGAGTCTAGGGCTCCTAGTTGCGAGAACTGCAACTTCTCACTAGATTACCCATCGCTAGGGCACCGGCTCATTTAACTTGGTTGTATTTTATTTCTAAAATTTTTACTAAATTTTTTTTATTAATATTTGAGTTAATTATGGTTCCTCACTTTAGTTTAAATATTTTTCCGGACATTCTAGCTGTCTGGACCGACACTGGTCACCGGAACAGTAGAATGTACGGAGTTGCTACCGGGAGGGTGTTACATTGGAAATTCTTCAAAACCTCACCAAAACTTCTTAAAATTGCTATCAAACTCTTCCTAGTGATGTGGGGATAAACTTTAATGAAGCAACCTTGGTGTTTGGAGGTGGAATGGAGGAGATGTGGGAGCTTGAATCACATGCGGCAATGGAGGATTTGGGAGCTCTTCACTACGGCAATGGTGGTTTTGAAGGTTGAAGATGAAGTGTGAGTGGAGTAATCTGCCCACTTAATGCATATTATAATCCTTAGTGGTCCACTCACATAAATTAAATTATATTATATGTTTTAATTGATAATTACTCCATTTACCCTCCATTTTTGATATTTACATTAGGTACCCCTAAATTAATTTTTCATTATATTTTTCAAGTGTAATATTATTTATTTTTAATGAAAATTTAGGTCAAAAGACAACTCGGGATGTCAAATGACCACAATGCCCCTGTTTGGGTTGCATTCCCAATTTTTCGGTAACACTGGGTTTTATCCGTTTTTCGATTTCTCACTTTTCTTTATACTAATTATTTAATTTTTCTTTGATATTTCTAATGATATTTATACTTTAATAAATATTTATTTGAGTCCTAAAAATATTTTTCAGGGTTCCCCGCAGTCCAGGGCTAGTCAACGGTCCACGCCGTGACTTCCCAGTGCGGTCACCCATCGCTAGGGTTCTCGGCTCGCTTAACTTGATTGCATTTCTTTACAATTATTTTTCCTTTGTTTTTCTTGTATTTTCTTTTCTTGTATTTCATTATTTTATGTCTCCTCACTCATATTGAAGTGTAGTTCTAGGCATCCTAGCTGTCCGGACAACACTGGTCACTGGAACAGTAGAAAGCACTACCGAACATAGGGGTGTTACATGTGACACATTGGTGTGTGAGTGCTCTAAATTATCGTTTGTGTGAGTATTGTTTGAATTTCGTTGAATATGTTTGTATCTATTGCATTTCATACTTAGAGATGCATTAGCCTTAGATAGTTATAGAAATTGTATTTAAAATCGATATCTTACTCTATAAGTCGAATGCTCACTCCTGTTCAATAATTTTTCCCTTAGTGACAGGAGGGCTCTTTGAGATTAATCTGCTTTTTTTCTCACAGGTTTACCAGCAAAAGTTTTATTATGATTTTATTTCCTTATTTTCTAATTTAGAACTCCGCGTGTGCTACTAGTATTCTAATCTTGATTAGGATTGTAATAATTTATTTCTTTGAAATTGTAAATATATTATATGGGTATGTTGGAATGTTTGAGATGAGTATTTATCTTGGATATGGGAGCTGAGCTCCCATTTGATTATTTATTATTTTAAGGATTATGAGGGTGAGCTGAGCTCCCCAAATTGAGTTATTTTGTGATTACAGGTCAGGTGAGTTAATACTTGTTATACCCCTCATCCGACTACAGTGTAGCCGAGCAAGGCATGCTACATTTGGTGCTGGAGCACTCTATTTTATCTTACTTTATTTCTTTAAAAATTTTGTTCTCGTTATATTTTAATATCAATTATCTTTCTATGGAGAAACCAGCGGAGTTTTCCCTGTTTCTATTACCATTTGGCGTATTTCAATATTCACCTGTTTGAAAATTTTAATAATATTTTAAAATAAAAATCTCATCCATACTAATCATAATCATCTGATCAGTTTAAATATTCTCTATATAATTCAATTTCACATTCATTTCTATACTTTATCATTCATGCTCCATTCACACATCAAAATTCTCATATTTTCATTAATTTACATAATTTACAAAATCATTACATAATCTCATAATTTACATGATGTATAAATTGATTACATATGAAATAGCCAAACTAATGTGAGGCCTATCTACATGCATTGCTGTGGAGATGACAAACTTATATACTTCTGACACTTCTACAGATCAGAACTCCAAAATCTCTGTTTAATATTCGCTGGGCTTTACCTTCAGTACCTGCGCGAGGAAATAAATCCATCGCACTAAGCATTGCTGCTTAGTGGTGCAATAATATAACAAGAAAATAATATATACAAAATACAGATGGAAATAAAACCTAACTTGCATAATCAAGAATTATTTTCATTTCATATGGAATTCCTAATATTAATTATCTTTTGTCATATTATAATATTCTTTGGAATCGCTTGTTTCCTAAATTTCATGTAGTGATATACAAAATATGAAATATATTAGTATATTACATTTCTATTCATGTTCTTTCAGAAGATGCAGTTGTAATTATTTATTTAAATGATATCTATTTTGCTAATCTTTTTATCCTTTCACTCAACATTTCCTAGGTGATTGGATCATTTCATAGTAAATAAAATTTTAAAACTAATTCTAGTTTCTTTCTTATTCATTCATTTAATTTACATTATTCTTAACAAATTTCACTGCCCAAATAACCTATGACAGGCTGACTAAACTGGATAACGGGTCATTGGCACTGGACACCGCGGTGCCTCGGGCTGTCATACCATGGGACGCTAAACGTCAACCACGTATGCAGTCAAAATGGCTAAAAAGCCATGATAACACATAATCGGGCATAAAAGCTATAAGTACGGGCATAAAGCCATGAATGCGAGCATAAAGCCATGAATACAGACATAAAGCCTTTCGCAGTACTGCTAAAACAATACCCTATTGACATACCAATCTATCCATTCTGACACATATGTATAGGCAATACAAGGGCACATAATACCATTAAATGTTCATAAGTTTCATTATTTTATTATAGGTTCTAATTATAATTTTTAGCATTTTAATCTTTTTCTTAATAGAAACATAAATCTCTAAGTCTAATATTTACATAATTTATACGTTCATCATAATTTATATAGTCATTATATTATCCATATTGATCACAATTCAAAACAATGGTTCACATGTACCATTGTATTCAAAACATTTTTCCTTTCTCATTTATACATTCGAAAATCTACTTATGTAATTACAAATTTTTATATTTCAAGTTGAATTATTAATATTTTATGAATTCTATTTGTGATGGGTATATAAGCCCTAACTACCTATTCCCATCAATTAGGTGACTTACTTTTCATGTTTCAAGCAACCCATGAACATTTCATGGATTTCAAATTTATGGCCTTAATTTCCCTCTAATAATTTTGACTAAGATGCATAATCCACATTTGTCATACAATTCTAAGCATTTAAGCTTATAATTGATTCTAGGTCTTCATCTTAATTTGCTAATCATTTTGATTACTATTCATCTTACTAGTCAACCAAAATGTTGACTTTTTCATACTTAATGGACATGTTAATTCTAATTACACCAAAATCCCACATTTTGAGTTTTACATTTGTTAGTATTAATTCTCAATTGCAATTTAAAGTCCCCTAGATGCATTTCTAAATTTTCAGTTTGATTACTTAAGTTTACTGTTCTATTGGACAATTCTATAGTGAAAACTGGGCTAACTTTTCTTCATCAAAGTTGTTCCTTATTGTGCCTTCTTTAATTCCCTTGTTGATTCACTGCATTTGGAGTTTTTAGCTTAAGTTATGGCCATTTTACCATAACTGGCCGGATTGACCTGTACCCAGAATTTCTGGTCAAAATTGGTTCTGCCATATTTGGTATCTTGAATTTGATGGACAATTTTATTAAGTTATGGTCACAATTTAGAGTTATGTTCTTCACGAAAGTTGTTCTAAATTGTCTAATCTTTCCATTGATATAAAATTCAGGCCATTTGGATATTTCTACACTGAGTTATGGCCAAATGAACAAACACTGTTTATTTGGTCACTTTTACCAGGTCCAGAATTGGTTACCCGAATTTGGCCAATTTTTAGGCCATCCTAAGTTTGTTTTCTGGGCAAGATTTCTTCATCAAAGTTATGAAATTTTATGTCTAGTTTCATTTCCAATTGGCCTTGAACCAATTGGAGTAACATAGCTCAAGTTATAACCCTAGGAATACACTGGACTCAAGTCCAGTACTCTAGCACAATGGGGGCAGCATACCACTTTCACTTTCAAGGCCACAATTACTTCCAATTTAGGGTCAAACTTCATCAAATTGTCACTAATTGACCATTAGAACTCCAATTAACCATTCAAGCACAATATCTCCAATTTTCATACTAACCCTAATTGATCAAATCTCATTCTCATGCAAACTAAAAAAGATTCAACTCCATTCAACTCCAATTCATATGTATACATTAATTGACATTAATATACAAACTTAATTGCAACTAAACCATCCAAACCCTAACCCTCTCTTGGCTGCCACAATTCATACATACTCCTACATAAGTGTTTTATTCAATTTTTTAACAATTTCTCATTCACTTTAACTTCCTAACATGGAATAAAAAGATAGATGTAAGAGTTAGCACTAACCTTATGTTGATCACTCTTCCAAGCTTGTAAAAACTTCTTAATTTCTTCTTTCAATTGCTGCCTAGAGGTGGTTTATGGTATAAGGAGGAGTTTTAATGAAACAACCTTTGGAATTTATGGTGATTTTTCAAGAGAATTTCTAGTAAGAAGTTTGCATGAAAATGGTGTGAGGAGAGAGAAGGGAGAAACGGCTGAATGAAGGAGATGAGATGCAGATTGTTGTTTCATTTAATCCCATTTTATCTCTTTTTAATAACTTTAAATTTGCTTGTTGTGTTGTGATTGGTGGAGGCCGTCTTAATGACATCATGTGATGTCAAAATTCCAATTTTCTTCATTTTTCTTTTCTTTTCTTTTCTTTTCTTTTCTACTCATTTTTAATTAAATTTTTATCAATATTTATTCATATTTTATGTCATAATAATTATTTACTTAACTGAACAAGTTGGCCAAAAATCATCTCTGAAGATGAAATGACCAAAATGCCTTCCGTTTGGCTTATTGAGCCAAAATTGTCTATACCGATCGAAAAATTTTTCTAAGCCTTTTCTTGGCATTCTAATGCCATAGAAACCTTAATGACTCTTCTCTGGAGTCTCAAATATTATTTCATAAATTTTCCCCTGCGTTTAGGGCTTCTAGTTGTGAAAACAACAACTTCCCACTGGGTTACCCATCGTTAGGGCACCGGCTCATTTAACTAGGTTGTATTTTATTTTTAAAATTTTTCCTAAATTTTTTTTACCATTATTTGAGTTATTTATGACTCCTAACTCTAGTCTAAATATTTTTTTTAGACGTTCTAGCTATCCAGACTGACACCGGTCACCGGAACAGTAAAATGTACAGAATTGCTACAGTGAGGGTGTTACAATACTCTCTATTGGATAGTCTAATTTATGGTCAGACTTTGTTCATTTGTTTTCTTAAAATTAGACTATGTTTATGGGCTTTATGGTTGGGCTAGGAATAGTTAGGCTTACTAGGGGCTTTGGAGGCCTTATGTTGACCCAAGTCCTAGTGTCAGTCTAGCCTAGAATTTGGGTCATGACACCTATAGCAAGATTTTCATGACAGCTCAAAGGATGGTGGAATTACCATCTCATTGCCCAACAACAAATGGAAATCTTAGGGTCAATCAAAACTAATGAAGATGGAAGACCCACACTTGATGAATTAGAACAAAGAATTCTAGATGTTATAGCCACCCTAATTGTTACAATCCTTGCATTTTGTAGGTGATCCTTCTCATCTCAAAGATAAAAACACTGAGTTACTTTCAAACCTTAGATGCGAAAAGCTCAGTAACTTCCAATACTATAAAAATACCTTTCTCATTAGGGTAATACTTAGGAAAGATTTAAACCAGCCTTGTTGGAAAAGAAAAATTTCTAGTAGGACTTCTAACCCTTTTAGGAAAAAAATTCAGAAGTAAAATAACAAAAGCTTTTGGAAGCCTAATCCCTTACAATTTACTAACCTATGGTGAAGTAATTAGTCTCACCTAAAAAGAAAGTTTAAAGATTTATCAGGATTTGAAATTACATAAACACTTGAAGTGGGAAATCAGGAAAACTCATGAAGAACTAGGATCTTTCTGCAAATAGTTCAATATAGGTATAAAAAACCCAACTTCAAATTGTGGAAGAACTTATAGCAGAAAACCTATAAAAAATCATCCCACAAAAAACCTTCAAAACTCTAGCAAGACTCTTATTGCAACCAAAAAAAAAAACCAGTAAAAAAATTCAAAAAAGAACTCTAGGACTAACAAAACTAATCCTAGATCTAAAACAGACTTCTAAAATATCACCTGTTACAAATATGATAAGAAATGCCATATCTCTAAATATTGCAAAATAAATAGCAAATTGCAAGAACTTAAACTAGAAGAAGAAGTAATTAGCAAAATAACCTCTCTTTTAGTCAAAACAACTGAGAATGAAACCAGCTCTTCAAAACTCATTGAAGACAATGAACCCTTACAAGTAGACGAGTTAGTAACTTCCTCTTTTAGTTTTAACTCTAGTTCAAAATCTGAACCGGATACAAAACAAGTCAACATGATTTCAAAGGACCAAGAATTTATATTAGAAGTCCTAAAACATATTGAAAATTCCCTAATAAAAAGAGTTTTTTGACAAACTCCTCAAATCTTTTAAAGAAAAACCAACACAAATAACTTCCCTGCTACCTTCTGTAAGTATAAACACTTATGATCTAACATCCATACTTGAAAGAAAGAAAACTTCAAAATAACTAGTGACCACTAAAAGTCTCCAAGAAAAGATAAAAATAAAAGTTAAACTCAAAACTTTGAAAGAAAGACAAATACAAGATTCAAAAATTCTCCAAACTTTACTTTTAAAAAAAACTTAAGAAGAATCTGAAGATGAAGAGGAAACTCAAAACTTAGAAAATTGGGAAAATGTTCTAGAAGATTTTCTCTTTGCCTTAAAATAAATTACTTATAGAAAATATTTAGTACAAATTACAATTATTTTTTCGAGAAATTTCAAAATTAATACAAGTGCCCATTTTGATATAGGAGCATATGTAAATTGTATGAAAGAAGAAATTGTTCTAAAATGATTTCATGGAAAAACCAATGAAAAGCTTTCAATTGCAAAAAATTCAAAAATGTCTATTAGCTACAAGACTAAAGCATCTATAGTTAATAATGACTTTTTTATTAAAACATCTTTTGTTTTAGTAAGAGATATATATCATAGTGTAACATTAGGGGCTACTTTCATTAACTTGACAACTCCTTACAAAGTTAACTATGATAGTATTTCTTTCAACACAAAAGGAAAAAAAAAACCTTATTTTCTCTTTTATAGAAAAACCAAAAACTAAGAATTTCAATCTTATAAAAGCCTACTCTATTTATGAGAATGAGATTAGTGTTTTAATAAAAGGAAAACAAAAACATTTGCAGTTTTTGAAACAAGCTGTTTCCTTACAAAAAATAAAACATCAGTTACAAAATAACTTGATAAAACAAAAAAATTTCTGATTTCAAAAACCAAATAAAAAATTATATTTGTTTTGATTTGCCAATAACTTTTTGGAATAGAAAACAACATATGGTTGATTTACCATATGAAAATGATTTTGATGAAAAATAAATCCCTACAAAAGTGAGACCAATCCAAATGAATACTGATCTTGAACAACATTACCGAATGTAAATTCAAGGTCTAGAATCAAAAGGATTGATTACAAAACCCAAATCACCCTAGAGTTGTACAGCTTTTTATATAAACAAAAATTCAAAAATAAAAAGAGGAACTCCAAGATTAGTGATCAATTACAAACCTCTAAACAAAGCTCTTAAATGGATTAGGAACCTTATTCTAAATAAGAAAGACCTTTTACAAAAATTACACTCTATATTTGTATTTTCAAAATTTGACATGAAATCAGGATTTTGGCAAATACAAATTGATCCAAAAGATAGATATAAAACTACATTCACAATGCCCTTTGGATAATATGAATGGGTAGTCATGCCATTTAATTTAAAAATTGCTCCATCAGAATTCCAAATGATTATGAATGAAATTTCTAATCCATATTCTAAATTTTGCATTGTCTATATAGATGATGTCCTCATCTTTTCCAATTCTATTGAGCAACATTTCAAACACTTCAAAACATTCTTCCATATTTCCAAAAAGATTGGATTAGTTATCTCTAAATCAAAAATTTCTCCTTTTCAAACTAGAGTTAGATTCCTTACATTATATCACCCAAGGAACTATAAAACCCATTTGAGAGATTTTTAGAATTTGCAAATAAATTCTCTGATAAAATCTTAAATAAAACTCAGTTTTAGAAATTTTTAGGAAGTCTCAACTATGTCTTAGATTTCTGTCCAAATATTAACCATCTAGTAAAACCTTTGCATGATAGGTTAAAGAAAAACCCTATTCCCTGGACAAAACAGCACATAAAAGTTATTCACTAAATCAAGAAATAGATCCAAAATATTCCTTGCTTATATCTCGCAGATCCTTCAACTCCTAAGATAGTCAAAACAGATGCCTCAGAGTTAGGATATGATGGTATTTTAAAACAAGTCAAAATGGGAGGGAATGCATAGTATAATTTCATTTTTCACATTGAAATGATTGCCAAAAGAATTATTTAACTATTTAAAAAGAAATTCTTTTCAATTGTTATATGCATTACAAAATTTCAAGTGATTTACTCAATTAAAAGTTTTTTACTTCACATCAATTTTAAATTAACAAAAGAAATTTTACAAAAAAATATTCAAAACATTACCTCTAAACAAACTTTTGCAAGATGACAAGCAATCCTTAGTATTTTTAATTTTGATATTAAGTTTATTAAAAAAGATATAGATTTTATTCCAGACTTTCTAACCAAAGAGTTTCTTTAAAACAAAGCCTAATGGTTCAGAAAAACAAAGAAAAAGCCACAGTTCAAAACCCAGAAAATCCAAACACAAAACCAACTTCTTTTAGCCAACCTATCAAATCATGGATTGATATGGTAAATGAAGAAGAGGAAGCCCTTATAAACAAATCACCAGAAAAACAATTGCAAATCCAAGAATGGATAGAATCACTATCCAAGTCTCCAAAACTACTTCTGGCATTACAAAACATCTCACAGGTTCAGACTCTATAGACTCAGCAAAGTATGATTTTTAAACCTATTTCAAAAATTTTGGAGAAAGGAGAAAGTTCCTCTCCAAAAATCTTTTCTCAAAATAGTTTGCTAAACAATTCTCAAATTGTTTTGTACCAAAAAAAAAATTCAAAAAAGGTTTCTGAATATTTCTTAAAACCACATTTTCAAAGCATATTGACCATAGAGGATGAATTTTATGACAAAAACCTCTCTGTAGCAATTTCAAATATTTTTCCTCAAGGTTGGTATTTTAAGCCATGGGATTTAACAAAACCCAACCTTACTACATGACAATTCTTGAAGTAACTGAGTCAGTTAAATTCAAACACTTTTTCAATGATAAAAACCATGTTGAACCCAGCTTATTCAACCTGCCAGATTCAAAAAATCCTTCACCCTATAGAATGCTGCCAAAACCTTTCAAAATCCAAAGTTTTCCCTCTAGTTTCAAAACTTAGTTAAACCATTGCTCATCCTTCAACTATTGGGATTATCGGCAAGCCTGATTTTAATACCTTCCTCATGCAAAACTATAAGAATAGCCACTCTTAGTTATTCTATTTCATAACCAATATTGATATTACAAAAATCCTTCCTAGTTTGTTCAATAGTGGAATTACTTTGGAGCTATTTTAGACCTTTTCACACCAAAAATACAAGAAAGTTTCACCTTGTTTAAACAGTATTTCAAACCCTCAGAAAAAGAGAAAAGGTTCTCACTCCTTTTTTTCTGCACAAAATTCTTTCTACCTTGGGTCCTTGTTTGGTTCCTTGAGTACCATTAGCAAGATGATATCAATATCCTAGCTAGGAGATTCGAGGTAAAATTATGGGACTCCTTTAATGTCCTAGAAAAATTTTTAAAACTAACTGTTCAAGACTGGCTCAAAACCCAAGACCTCTTGCAAGGACCATCAAGTTCAAATTCAAACTTCTTGGCTCAAAAATCTCAAGCTTCAGCCAAACTTACAGTAGCAAAAGCTGAAAGAGAATAATTTGCAATTATGAAATAACTTCTACAAAGTAGGTCTGATTCGTTTGTAGCAGATTTAGATTTAGAACCCATTATTAGCCTCAGTGATGAAAATGAAGATAACTGTTATGGAATCTTTTCTCAAATTAGATTATCTTTTTCCCAAAAAAAAAAAAAAAAGAAGTATAAAAGCATGCTTGAAGTATATATAAATATCAGAGCTATTCCTTATATATATATAATTTTAAAAACTAATTGGTATTGATCATTTAATAAATTACATTAATATTTTTTTTTTAAATATAGAAATATATAAAATGATTAGAATTTTATTATAATTAGTTTACTATAGATAAGAGATTACTAATGCTATTTATAAAAGTAACATAGTACTTATGTTGTTAATAATAGTACAAAAAGAGATTTAACCCTAAATTTCTATATTTAAATAGTATATCCAAATAAATCATAAACTATATAAATAATAGAAAAAAAAGGGTAGTTTAAAATATATATATATATATATATATATATATATATATATATATATATATATATATATATATTTAGGACTATCAAACTAAACAAATAAAAAAATTTAAAAATACAAATCAACTTTAATTAATAGTAAAATAAAATAATATAATTTGGTATTATGATAATGAGCAAATAAATTTAATTAGTTATTGAAAATCAATGCATTAACGATAATATTATATCAAATATAAAAAATAATAAAAAAAATTAAATTACGAGCATGTACAACAGACATAAACAACATGCAATCCACATTAAAAAAAAAAACTAGTATATATAAAGTATGAATGAGAGGCAAACTTATGAATCATCAAAATGCTTACTTTCTAAAATTATTTACAATATTACAAAATACATGTCACGACCCAACCTATGGGCCGGACCGACACTAGGATCTGGGCCAGCCTAAAGCCCCCGAGGCCCGTAGTAAGCCTAACTATTCACTTAACCCAACTCTAAGGCCCATTTGGGCCCAATTTCAAGAAATCAACAGGACAGAGTTCTGCCATAAAATGGACCTTTCAACGGGGAGTTTTTGACTCACCCGACCTGTAAACAAAATATAATATCAATTGGGGAGCTCAGCTCACCCTCCACATACTCATCATCATAAAAATAAATGGGAGCTCAGCTCCCTCATCCAATCCATCAATCATGCATAGAATATTTTTACAAGTCCACATAACAATTATATTACAGACCCAAATCATTTAAATATTTCTAACACATGCGGAAAAATCTAGGAGTAAATAAAATTACGCAAATATTGAATAACAACCTGCGAAGAAGAAAAGCAGGTTAACCATAATAAAATCCTCCTGTAGCCTGAAAAAAATATTGAACAGGAGTGAGCGTTCGACTCAGAGAGTAAAATATCAATTTTAACCATAATCTCTATAACTATCTAAAACTAATGCACCCTGTAGAGTGAAATGCAACATCAACAACATTTTCACATCATAACATTAAAAAGGTAATTTGGAGCACCCACGCACCCAGCAATATCAATCATATATATATGGGAGCTGATCCCCTATACAGCTCTCTTTATTCCAATTGTGCCAGCGAAGAACTCAGCTCGGACTTCCACTTAATAACCAAATCGGGGTCCCAGCGAAGAACTCAAGTCGTGTCGACCCCGAAGGACCGGGTCCCAGCGAAGATCTCAAGCCATGTCTACCCGTCCTATCCATAGTCCACACCACATCACACGCACTCCAACGCACGCACACTGCTCCAAATTACCATAACAACATACATGGCACTTTCACAGTTATGAATGCAACATAAATCATGCCTAAAGTTTACCTACATAGATATATGCATATAAGTGATGCATGGGCATGCTTGAACATAAAATAATAGTGAAATTACAATTAAAATTAATATTTTACTCACAGACTTGACAACGGTCACTGTGGCGGCTGAGCGGAGGAAGAAGGCTGTCCCGGCTCACCTGACAATTACATTACAATTATTTAATACAAATCAAGAAAAGACCAATTACGTCCTAGGTTGTACCAAAAATCCGGCAGAGTCTCCCCTATACCTAAGACCTACCCAACCTGCAAAAGGGCTCAAAACGCACTTCTATATTCACAATCCATATATTCACAACTCAATCACATCACACAGCCCCTCCTGGGCCCATCAAATCAATCATCCATCATAATATGTAAAATTTCAATTTAGTCCTCATAATTGATCATTTTTGCAAAAACTACACAAATAAGCTCTAAAAATTCTAAAACTTTGCACCGCGGTCTTTAGCAATATTACTAGGCTATTGCAAAAAGAATCGTAATTTTCTGAGCTACCACGAATATTTTATGAATTTTTAATCCTATTTAAGCACTAGAAAATTACGAAAAAGTAAGGTTCGGGTTTACCTTTGCCGATTCTGACTTCGGGAACGCGTTCGGGACATCTGACAATGGGGGTTTAGCCAAAACTTTGGTCCAATTCGGAGACTTTTCCAGAACAGTGCATGCGCCGAAATTTACTGAGACCAGTCAAGCACAAATTTCCGCAAATTGAGGATACCTACATGAAGCCCACAACACGGGGGTTAGTACATAAATTTTTCAGAATTTTCTAAGCTCATTTAATGCTCGGAAAAATACTGCGAAGTTCCGTGGGACCCACCGAAAAACGGTGTCGGAAAAATTCGAAATTTATGTCGCCGCGAAGCTCTCGACGAGTGGAGCGCTCTGGTACTCTCGGTTTTCTCGTGGGATTCACGGTTTGTGAGAAATCTAGCCCGAAAGTCAAAATGGGCTAAAACTTCCCGGGCAAAAATTGGACAAACCGCTCGATGGATTTCGGTGTTCTTGGTGTCTATGGAAAGCTCTCGACGAGTAGATGATTTTAGACACAAGACCCGGTCCAATTGGTGGCCGGATAGGTCGGATTTTGGCCGGGAAGTCCAGGCGTCGCGCGCGCTTTGCGCGTCCGTTCAGAGGCCGTTTTCCGGCGTTTCAGGCTGCGGCCGGCCGTGGGGGAGGACCTAGGTGGGGCGCCGGCGAGGTAGGAAGGCAAGGGAGGTGGCGGCGCGGCAAGGGGAGGAGGGAGGAGAGAGAAAAGAGAGAGAGAAGGGGAGGAGGTCGGGACGCGCGGAAGAAAAGAGAAGAAGAAAAAGGAGCCGGTCCGATTCGATTGGTCCGATCCGGTTCGGTTCAATTCGGCCGGTTCGATTCGGAATACAAAATTTTGAATTTTTACTCTGCCTTGGGACCGAAAACGAGGTCCAAAAATTTCGAAAAAATTTCAGAAAACTCAGAAAAATACGTAGACTCCAAATATATTTTTATTTTTGCCACGTAGTTTTTAAAAAAATTTTTAAAAATCATCAAAGTTTATATTTTTGGAAAATCGAACCAGATTTTTAAAATCCAAAAAATCTCAAAAAAATTCCTAAAATTTAAATAAAATTAAAATACCATAAATGCTCATAAAATAATAAAATTTGAAATTTTGGGGTGTTACAATACAAATAAAAGGAATTATAAAAAAAATAAAGAAACATGATTATTATATACCATATATTCTAATAGGATTAAAATTTAAATTTATATATTTTATATATTATAATTAAGTAATAAATTTTAATAATTAATTAAAAATCAACCTTCATAAAACATTCTTAATATATATATATATATATAAACATATTAATATATACAAACATAAAACTTATTTAAAACTTTTTTTTTTAAAATATGAATTTAAGATTTCTTAGTAAAATCTATGATTTTTTTTAGAAAAAAAAAACATAAATTTATAATTTCTTAATTAATTATTTTTCATAAAATTGATCAACTTTTTTTGAAAAAAACTTCGAAGCCAATTGTTTTTAGGAAATATGAATTTTTTTTCTCAAAATTTTATTTGAATTAGGTGGAAGTTAAGTACAAGTAGGTTAAGAATTTTAAATTTATATTAACTCTAAAATTAATTTATACAATAAAAAATTATATAATTATAAATAATATAAATAATGAAAGGTATTGTTGGCATTCCAAATATTCCCCCCTTCCTACATTTATATAATATATAGATTATTATTATTATTCTTATTTTTATTATTATTAAGCAGTTTAACTCAAATATTAAGAAAATAAAAATACTGTAAATTAATACAAGTACAAATCAAAAATTAAAACTATCATAAAATAATTTTTATTTTGATTGGAAGTAAAAAAATTTTTTACTCAAAATATTAATTTAATTCGAATTGTATACCCAATTTAAATTGATTCATAATTTAATTAAATCCAAACTTAATTTGAATTTGATATACTCAATTTATTTTTATTTTTTTAATAGAAATTTCACTACTCAATTGATAATATATTAATTCACAATATAAATTTAAATTACAAAAATTATGTTAAAATTTCTTTTTGAGTTTAAATTTTAAATCATCATCATTATTACCAAATTTTAAATTTTATTATACTTTTTGGTAATAGCAAAATTTTTAAAATAGAATTTACACTTGTATTTATAAAATAAATTTAATATGGCTTAAATTTTCCAAAATACTAATATGATTGTAATAGTTTATTTAAATTATATGAAAATCTTCTCCAATATGAGTTGGTCCAGTAGTTGATTTAGTAGTTGAAGGCATATAATCTCATCTAGCAGATTTAGGTTCGAATTCCACTCCTTCAATTCTCTATTTAAAAAAAAAAAACCTAAAAATTATATGGAAATCCATTTCATATATAGTAGAATTCAGAATTATAAAACATAGATAAAGTTTGTCAAAGAATTAATAATTAATTGACTGATTAAAATTATGCAAAAGAAATACAATATTAAATTTATGTATTCACAACAAATTTAAAATTATATTTTAATTATAAAATTTCTATAATAAATCTCACCTACTCATTTACATATTTGGTATTTTCTATTTCATAAAAATTCAATATTAAACTTAAATTACTAAAAGAATTAGGATATAATAGGCAAATATTTGTTTTAAAAAAAATTAAAGTTTAGAAAATTTAATACAATGAGCCTAACTTTCACGTAGTATTTTCATCCATTATATTTTATATATATATATATATATATATATATTATTTTTATTACATTTAAGTTAGTAATTAGATTAACATGGGCAAATTATATTTATTATTTTTTTCCAAAAAGTAAAAGTATAGAATTTGAACAATTTTAATTTAATGAGTTAATTTACATTTATTATTAATTTATTCTAATTTTTAATGTCTTCATCCATTATTATATCTTTTATTATATTATATTTAAATTTGTAATTAAATTAATATTATATATTAATAAAATAACGTATAACTTTCAAAAAAATTGTTCCAGTAAAAATAATTTTTAATTTATTAAATATTATATTATATAACACTATAATAATAATATATCATATATAAAAAAATTAACAAAAAATTATATATATATATATATATATATATATATATATATATATATATATATATATATATATATTTAAATAATGAGTATGCATGTCAGGCCCAACGTGCAATGCACATGGCAGAAAAAATTACTTTTTTAAAATGATTATAAATATGTAATAAATAAAATAGTCATATATATATTGATATAAATATAAGTTTTTTATTTTATTAAATATTTAATTTTTAATAATAATTTTATAATTATGCTAATAAAAAAGTTAATAGTAATTTTATGATCATGTTAAGATATTTTTGTCTACCTAATTATTCTCCTCCACTTTTATATATATATATATATATATATATATATATATATATATATATATATATATATATATATATATATGTTAAAAAATTAAAATAAAATATAATATTATAAGTTTTTAAATACTTAAAACCGTTAAAAAATAATTAGTAAAAGTAAGATTTAATGTTTAAGGTTTTTTTTTAAATAGTTTTATTATAATAAATTAAATAATTTGAATGTATTAATAATACTTTACAGAATTCAAATTATAGAATTATTATATTAAAAATTATAATAAATTTTAATATAAGTAAAATTATTATTAAAATAATATTAAAATTTTAATTATAATAATTATTGTAATATTAGAAAGTTATTAGCAATGACGATATCATCTCAGGGTTGCCCTAGAGAGACTTTCGTGGAAGAAATGGACCAGGAGTTTATCATCATCCGTCCTGGCAGACATCTTGGTAATGTAAGTAGCCAGGTGAATGCGAGGGTCTGAGTTCCCGGTGTATTTGTCGAAGTCCGGGACCTTGAATTTGGGCGGTAACACCACATCTGGTACCAGTCTCAGTGACGATACATCTACTGAACCGTACATATTCAGTCCCTCTATTGTTCTTAATCTTTCTTCTAAAGTAGATAACTTTCCATTCTCTCTTGTTTTACTTTCTCCTACTGGATGAGCTATTCTCCCAGTTGGGAAATAAGGGACAGGGTGAACCGGAGGGATCGGGATTGAGAGGTGTGGCTCGGTATTTGAGACAACCGAGGAGTAAGGGAAAGGTAGGTCATTATTTAGGAGGGTTAAATTGACAATGATTGTCAGATCCGGAATAGGTAGCTGAAAAGTAAAAGAGGTCGAAGCTTGGTGAGAATCAACCATCGTTGGGGGTGGGGGAGGTAGTGGCAAGTTTAGTTCTGATGCAGGTTTATTTTGGAACATCTCCCTCATCAGTTTCATGAGCTCTGAGACTTGGTCTCTTAATTCAGAAACTTGTCCTTGTAGGTTCTGGACTTGTTCCTGATCTTCCATTAGTTTCTTCGTTCGTGATCTTGTTTAAGTACACTCGTCTTGGTCGAACTGCTTGTTCGGTCAGGCTTGATTTGCTTGAAGCAATGTTGATTTCCTGTGTGAAAAATCATTAAATGAATTTCAAATTTCGTTAAAAATTAAATGTCCTAATTTGAACAAAGGATATAGTGGCATCTGAAAGCTAGGAATGGGATCTGCAGAAGAATAATTGCATCAATTTTATCATGGCATCGCTTGATAGTCTGACGATGAATGACCGGATCGAATGCGCGTCTATGATACTTATCCATATGGCACATTTATCTTTTCGCATAACTCCAGCGAGTATAGTTCCTACGGGAGTCATAGTATTCATTCACAATTTGCTAAACAATGGCCCAAAGCTATTTTATTAATCAAATAGTTCATACATAGCATTATTTACATTGGTCTAGGCTCAGGGAGACTCTTTATAATGCAATGACATCTTTTGAGATACTCATAAAGTCTTTCTTCTTGTCTGGCAGGGTCGAATATCTTCAGGGCATATTCGGATTCTGGCAAGAGCTCTTGTTTCCCTCGTGCTATCATTCTCTCCAGTTGGTCAACATTTTCTCTCAGCTCTTGATGGAGAGTAGCTTGTCTTTCTTTTTCTTTTCTTTCTTTAGCACACTCCTTCAGAATATCATTGATAAGTTGTGCTTGCTCTTTCAGTTCAAGCTTCTTCTTTTTACCCTCTTGTTTATACTCTTCCATGAGTATCTCTTGGTACTTCATTTTCTCTTGCAAATCGTTATTCTGAACTCATGCCTCCTTTATTGCGCCTTGGAGAAAGATCTTTTCCCTTTCCCCTTGCATTTCTTGCTCCTCAAACCTTGCTTTTTTAGTCATTGCCTCTCTCCTGAGCCTTTTTACCTCTCTTTTGAGGACCTGCTGTTGGTCCTCCAACTACCTTATCTGTTCTTGTAATTGCTGGTTCTCGGTATCCGATTTTTATAGGGAGGCGACCAAACGAGCATTAGCTTCTTCTGAAAGGATGTTCTAATGAGGGATGCTACCTCCAGGTTCAGTTGGCTTGGCAATTTGGTGTCCTTGATCCCTGCTGGCCCTCCATTTAAGATAATCTTTCGTGGTACTCGGACCTTTAGGAGATCTTTCCATCATAGTGACGTTCTCCCAGGATTTGCAGAATACTTTCAATTCTTCCTCGCTGCCAAGTTCATGATAGAAATGAACTTGATGGTATTCCTCAATGCTGAGCGCTGATTGGGTTGAACCAAACTGCCTCATTATCAAAGCCGGGGCGTAATTTGTGTATCCGGTCACTCCAATCAAAGACACCGAATGACTATTCTCTGTACTGAACAAAATTGGCCGACCTAACATCCACAATTTCCTCCAGCAGTAGTTGTGACTGTTGAAGTCTAGAATCTGGTCTTGCCATTGTAGCTCGTTCTTTGGACTGATCGCTAATCTAGCCATTTTCTCAATAAGCGGCTGGCTAGGATACCAAGTTAACCCCTTAGTCTCCAAAGGACACCTGTGACTGAGGATCCAGAGGTATAACAATTGAGAACAGCACTTAATAGATCCCCTGCCTTATTGTCGACAATAAGTAAGAGTTAATAGAGTTTCTGCAAGGATCGCCGGTACTGGGTTAACCTTCTGCTTTTCTACTGCCCATAACATCTCCGTGACACTGCAAGTTATAATTCCCAAAGGCCCAGGGAATAAGATCAGGCCATAGATCCCCAAAGCTAGTGCTAATGAAGCTCGCTCTCATTGTTCATCTCGGATGTACAGGTCTAACTGCTTCTTGAGGTAGGTCCAATACCATTCATGTGTGTTCCCTTTGACAGTTTCTCTTGCCTTTGCTTCCTCTGGGGGAACTCCTAACATATGCCCGAACCGTTTCCAAGTCTGCTTATGCTCGAGGTGTAGGTAGATCTGATTCTGTGCCACGTAAGAAATCTCCAACAGCGCCTGATATTCTTCCATAGTGGGGGTTGTATTGATGTCGTTGAAGGAGAACACCCCATACTTGGGATTCCAAATTGACAGCATGGCCTTTAGCGCCAGAATTTGAACTTTGATCCGTATCAAGGTCGCGATCCTTCTATATTTTTCCTCGAACTTCGCCTTGACGTGATCAGGAAGCAACTTCCAACTACTAGATAGACCCTCGAGACTGGTCATTCTGACTTCGACCTTGCTTGGGTCTAGTGGAGGTAACCGGCCAGCATCTCCCCTGGTGACATCACTTTATGGGGATACTGAACTATGAGGAGGTCCGGACCACGATTTAGCATTCTATTCTGGTCTAGGAACTTCTTTTGCTGACTGACTCGAAGATGCCATGTTAAAATTGACATTTATTCTTTTACAAACCCTGATTCTGTGATGCTTCTGGAGAAAACTCGTTAGCAGGACAAATTCAGGTAATTTTGAATTATACTGTTGGCGGGGTGATCCCTACACATCTATCAAAGTAGGAAGATGTGTAGATCCTCCTAACAGTATGATCCAAAATTACCCTCAAAAATAAAAATAAAAAAAAACATAAGAAAACAAAAACAGAGTAGGGTGAGAGCAAGTATGTCCCTTTTGTCCTAAAATAAGGAGAATCCTAGTACCGGGTAAGTGCTATCTAATTGAATAGTTCTATCTTATGAGGTAGTTTGTTACGGCTTCCAGCTACTGTGATAGTTTAGCTCAAGGTCTAATTTTCTAAAAGCCACAGGTTCCCAAATTGCCTCTATTATAAACAGTAGAGCCTCATTCCATCACCATGATACTAACGGGAGAAGTCCATGGGTATCACAGTAGATGGAATGAGTTTCAATCTGAGCAGAAGCCTTCACGAATACTAACGGGATAAAACCCACGGGTACCGCTACGTGACTCCCTCCTACTTCCCTAAAGGGTGTGAAAGCCCGGGTATAGGGCTGAAGTGTGTGAGGACATTGTGAAAGTACTCAGTGTGTGAAGGGAAGTATTTACCTCTTCCCTTCGTGGGGGAATCTTTTTCTCTTTTTTTTTTTATATTCTTTTGACGAAAGTTGCTGTGTGAGAATAAGACAAGCAAAAATGGTCAGGACAATAACAAATCAATATATCAAGATTTTTGAATTTTGCAAATTGCGATTTCAATTTATATAAGCATAAAACTAAATCTATTCTTGGACCTCTAAACCATAAAAAAAACCATGTCCCCAGTGGAGTCGCCAAGCTGTCGCAAGGTATTTTGCGGTCGCCTGGACGAAAGCTCTTCACTGAAGTGGGAAAAGTGAGGAGTCGCCACTTTAATTTTGAGGGAAATTAAAGAAAACCATTTGTGAAAATAAATTTAAAAGAAACCACTTCGAAAACAGAGATTCTAGGTTCGGGGTCCATATACGGGCGGGGAAGGTGTTAGGCACCCCGCCTCGTCCCTCAATGAGGGTAAACAGATTTAATGTTATGCTCTTTCATAAATTAAAAGGGTAATTAGGGGGGTTGGGATAGTGATGATGTTAATCCTTTGTGCAAAATAAAGGGATGTTTGATATTTCACTTATCTTGGGTTGCCCAGGAACACAAGTTCGTGAGATGGCCCTTTAGTGAATAAGTGTTTGAGTGAGGTTGTCTTGTGTATTGGGGTCATGTCATTTAGTTTGAATTTTGTTAAGAGAACTCGGGCAGGGAACTTCTCCCGATCTCTAGATATATTTTATTAAGAGTTTTGAGCGGGAGATTTCGAATAAGAACTCTCCTCCGATCTCCCTATTTTAATTTAGGCGAGAATTAGGTAAGAACTCTCCCTCGATCTCTTAGGGTGTTTGGTTTAAAATTTGATGAAGGATCTCGGATAAGAACTCTCCTCCGATCTCCGCATTTTTATTTGAATGAGGATTAGGTAAGAACTCTCCCCCGACCTCTTTGGTTCAAAAATTCAAATAGAGGATCTCGGATAAGAACTCTCCTTCGATCTCCACATTTTTATTTGAATGAGGATTAGGTAAAAACTCTCCTCCAACCTCTTAAAGTATTCGGCTTAAAGTTTTAATGAAGGATCTCGGATAAGAACTCTCCTCTGATCTCCGTGTTTTTATTTGAATGAGGATCGGGTAAGAACTCTCCCCCGACCTCTTAAAGTGTTCATGACATAAGACCGAACTTTTCACCGATCTCGTATATGACTACCTTGTCCGAACTTTTTGGCTGGCTACATCCGATCTCTCTAGGTTACTAGTCTGGGTTCTTATCTCAATTCCCGCTCTATTATGCTATTTCCTAGACTCGCTTAGTAGCCCGACCTCATGACTTTTCTCCTAATCCCTTATTCATTCTTTGATTATTTTTACTTATTCAAAAGAAACTATCACGTTAGGATATTGCTACTAAATTACCTATAAGTTACCCACAACCGGAACACCTATATTTGAAGGAAATAAAAAACTAAGGACAAATAAATAACGTGAACTTATGAAGGGAAAAAGTAAACTCAAGAGAATAAATATAGGTCGGAGGGATCTATATGGGATCCTTAGTATGATTGGATTTAATGAAAATTTCGAGAATAGAAGCAAAGAAAGTAAAACGCGAGCGGTCGGCAAAATGACAGTCTAGGCACTTACCTGTATGAGGTCGATGCTATCAAACTGACTCTGGAGATCACAAGTATTGTAGAGTTGAAAGTTGGTGATACAAGGACCAATGCTTACTTCGAGATTGCAAAAACCAGGTTAAGATGCAGTTGAACCGAAGTGATAGAAACTGGGTCAGAATGAGATCAAGCTGAAAGAATAATGTGTTGATGTTGGGGTGATGAAGACGAGACTGAACAGAAATGGTGTGGTAGAGTGACAAACAAACAGAAAATGAAGGATTTCAGGGTTCGAAAACTCTATCAATGGAGATACTCAAGAAAACTAGTTTCTAAAGTTTCTCAATTTTTATGCAAGCTTAGAATGGCAAAGCAGCAAAACTGAATTAAATTTCAGAGCCTTTCTACTATAATCACAACCACCCTTTTTTTGTCCGTCCCTTCTACATTATTGCATGTAGGTATTTATAGGGAACGGGTGCTACTAATGAAGGGTCAGGATCTCCCCTTGGAGAGATGGAAGGTTTGGATTTAAAAGGACATAATCCGACGTCTGACAATTAAAGGGAATCAAAACAGACGGCTGGGATCCAATTCAGAATATCTGTCCTTTCTCTTCTTAATCCAACGGCTCAGGGTCTTGCCTGTCAGGACAGATCCAAAAGCTGAGAATAAAAGGCGCCGGACCTGTCGTCTGCCTTTTGATCCAAGGGCTCCGGGTTCGTCCTTACAAGTATAATCAAGGGTGGAGATTGAGATGTACAGAACTGCCATAACTGTTTTTGGCGTCTGTCAGCAATGTGGGCGATTCTGCAAATGAGGCGTGCGGTGAAGATTTGCTCACGCCTGCAACGCTTTAACTACCTCGGCTTTGATTATGTAGAGAGTTATTGGAAGTCATCTCATCCTCTCTGTGCTTTCCGATCTCTATTACTTCCGCTCTCTCTATTATGACCCTCTTCTTTTCTTATCTGTCTCATATCGGGCCCCTCATCGCTTCCCAATCTCTCCCATTCCAGAACCTTCCTCTTTATCCGATCAGCCTTGGTCAAAGCAATTAATTCTTCGGTTAACGATGCATCCGCTTTGGTTTCTGTACGCAATAAATGCTCAGGCCCCATATATATGCACCAGCGAGAAAACTCCTCCACACTTCATTTCTCCTCCTTCTATTTCCCCATCTCTCCTGTTCTAGCTTCTCCGATGACAATTCCGATTATGGTGACTGCTTTTGATTTTTTTTCGACTGTTTTCTTTGCTCCTCAACTGAAAATTTATGATCCCGGCGATCGAAGAAACATGAGAACAATATCTAATGGCAGTGAAGGAACAGGACTAATTTACCGATCAGGATCGAAAATAGCGATCATGCCGATCTCGAATCGGTCCACCAGTATAATTGGTGTACCGATCTCGAGCAAGAGTACTGCTAATTTCCATCTTAATGTTGGTGACCGCCTCTTGAAGTTCATTTGGCTCCTCCCCACATCGAGCATCTAGACTGCAGCTCGGTTCTGGTCGATGACATCGACGATGACTCCACTCACCATCATGAGAGTCATAGTCACTCCATCTGAGCTGCACATCTATCCAATGCCTGTGGCTGGCTTTCTGATCAAACACATCTTTTGATTCAGTCACAAGACTAGGCTTTGACACAGGTCCTTACTAGGTAGGATGTAGTGCCGATCTTTAGAGATCGCCCAAATGATATAATTTGACCTTTTAAAGGTTCTCTTAATGATGTAATCCGATCTCTTGAGATCGCCCAAATGATGTAATCTAACCTTTTGGAAATGAAATGAAATTTTATTTGAAGGTCATTATTTAATTATTGCATTGGTTGTTTTCCGATCTCTGATGTGCATATCCGATCTGATCTTTAACTAAATCGTCATTAGCCGATCTGCGGCCCTGAAGATTCGCACAATCCGATAACCCTAACTAGCCGATCTCATTTTATTCGATTTTATTATTGTGTTTCTGGAACCTTCTAACGACATGTCAAGAAAGCGGGTCGATTCCGCTAGCTGAAGTGCCACTTGGGACTTTGTGAGTATTAAATGCTCAGACGGATATAAATAGGGGGAGGGTCAGTCAGTTGCTCTCTTATGTCACTTTCAGCACTTTGCTAGCAACTTCAAAATTCTCTCGTTCCTTCAAGTTTTTCCAGCACTGATCACATTTCGATAAGGGTTTTAATCCTTCTCTTAGTTAAACTTCTTTTATTTCATTGAAAATGAGTGGCGCCGAGGGTCAGGGAGCTACGAGCCCGCCTTCTGTCCACGTTTCGTGGACCTCGGAAGAGGGCGATATAATTAGATCGGGTGGTCAAACCAGCACGGCCCTCATTCTGGTAATCGGTCCGGCTGCCAGACCGAGGCGAGGGGGATCTTTAAGGAGAGACAACTTGCCCATTGATGAGCTGCCTTTAGTTCTGAGTGAAACGGATCTTCAAACTATAAGCCAGGAGTACAATCTGCGGATCGACTCATTTGAACTAATCAAATGCCACGGCGATCACCGGGCCGATCACTTCTTTGATGAGGGCGATCTCATCATGGTGTATGAAGAGCAACTGAAGGCTGGGCTCCGTTTTCCCTTAGACGAATTTTACAAGGCCGTTCTAAAATTTCACCATGTCTCGGTAGCCCAAGTACATCCGAACTCCTGGCGGACTCTAATAGCCTTCTGGGGCCTCTACCGAGCTAAGGGATTGGAACCCACGGCTAAAGTCTTTGCTGAGCTACATAGGTTCGCTCGCAGGAAGGATGATGAGTTCTGGTTCTTCCAAGCTAAGCCCAATTGTTCTCCCTTTACCGATCTCCCCTCTTCATTAAAGAAATCAGAAGAATCGATTCTTCATTTTGAGGAGCAAAGTTCGAAATGGCTTTGAGGGCATTCCATGGAGTTGGCAACATTTGGTCACTCCGATCCCAAAAAAGATCGCTCTAAATAAGGACGAAGACGCCGTGGTGAAAGAGTTGAAGTCTCAAGCGTCCACCCAGAAGTTCTCTTGCTTTGATGCGGTGATGGCCGAACTGAAGTATTGGATGATGCAGCTAATCACCGATGATGAATACAAGCTTCAGCTCTCTGACCTTGGCCCTGGTACCTTCTATATCTCTGATCTCTGAACCTTAGCGAACTCACTTACTTTTTTTTGTGCAGGTATAGTGGGCGGCGATGCTTCAAAAGAGAGCCAGAAGCGAAAGAGGGAGGTCTCTAGGAAGGTACGAGAAATGAAGATCGCCGCGGCATCACAGACGCTAAGGCGAGATTCAGGAGAAGCGCCGGGAGACTCGTCCCATCCTTCGGGACAACTGGTCCCAGAAGTAGAGGTAGCTCCTTCTCCCCCTCGATAAGAGGAACCACCACCTCCACCTATTCCTTCTAGTGCGAAAGGTGGGCCTTCTCAACCTACTGTGAGGACCCTGTCTCGAGGTGCCTAGGTCCTCATTCATTCCCTAGAGAAGAACCGATCAGTTCAGGAGAATCCGGGCTTGGCCAAAGTTCTGGGAGCTTCCATCTGCCTCCAGGAAGACAGAAACAGGCTGACCCGGGGTAGCATTAATGATCTCCTGGCTCAGACGATGAGTTTGAGCGTAGAGAGCCTGGTGAATCAGCATATAATCAGGGAAAAGGCTCATCTTTTGAGGCAAGAAATTCTAAAAGCGGTCCAGGATGCAGCTTCTGCCCAAGCCCAACTTTCATCTGCCCATGACTATATTGCTGAAATCGAAGGTCGGATGAAATCTTACGAGAATAAACTAGCCGAACAGGCTCATGAACTTGGGGAAGCTCGGTCGCTCCGAACTGTCGACGTCGCTCGCCTTACTGAGAAACTCAAAGTGAAGGAAGAAGAGGCTGTGACGAGGGAAGCTGGTGCTTATGTGAATGCACATAGCGATCTTCTGGCCGAGCTCGAGAGGCGTTATCCTGGGGAAGACTTCTCCTGGATGGTGGATCTTGCTCCCAGAGACGAAGAGGGGAGTGAGGAGGAAACCAAGAAAGAGAGAGAGGATGAGCGAAATGTTAATGTAAAACAGGCTGGGGGTGACCCTCCAGTCGAATGACTTGTACTTTTATTTTGAGATGAAATGAAATCCCTTTTGTTCAATTTGTTGATGAGATCGGAAAGTATCCAAATTGTATGAGTGCTTGATTGTTTGAATGTATTAGGACATCAAACTTAAAAGCGATTATTAATCTAAGTATAAGAGGTCGGAAAAACATTGTAACCATGAGATCGGCCTAAGCCGAGACCAAACACCGGATAGAACTTTAGATAATTAAAATTAGAAACTTGATTTGAATACTTAAGATCGGAAACACCATTAATTCGGATTGAAACCTTAACTTTATTAAACGATTTTCCACAATATTTATACGGGAGAGATCGAAAATAAGATGGGATGGCATGGAGACATGATATTGGTTTGATCTTACTTTGACGAGAGATCGGAAATGAGATTGGATGGCATGGAGACCTGATATTGGTTTGATCTCCTTTGTCGAGAGATCGGCAAGCATTCGACTAGATGCGGGATCGGTTTATTTCCTGATCGAGTCACTTGTAACCGAAGAATGTCGGCTGGGGGTTGATTTTCAAAGTTCATTGACTTCGGTGATCGGCCAAAATATAGTGTCAACAGTATTGATCATTAATAAATTACATTAATGTTTTTTTTTTTTCAAATATAGAAATATATAAAATGATTAGAATTTTATTATAATTAGTTTACTATAGATAAGAGATTACTAATGCTATTTATAAAAGTAACATAGTACTTATGTTGTTAATAATAGTACAAAATGAGATTTAATCCTAAATTTCTATATGTAAATAGTAGATCCAAATAAATCATAAAATATATAAATAATAGAAAAAAAAAGGATAGTTTGAAAACATGTATATATATAGTCTAATATATTTAGGACTAACAAACTAAACAAATAAAAAAATTTAAAAATACAAATCAACTTTAATTAATAGTAAAATAAAATAATATAATTTGGTATTATGACAATGAGCAAATAAATTTAATTAGTTATTGAAAATCAGTGCATTAACGATAATATTATATCAAATATAAAAAATAATAAAAAAATTAAATTACGGGCATGTACAACGGACATAAACAACATGCAACGCACGTTCAAAAAAACTAGTATATATAAAGTATGAATGAGAGGTAAACTTATGAATCATCAAAATGCTTACTTTCTAAAATTATTTACAATATTACAAAATACAAATAAAAGGAATTATGAAAAAATAAAGAAACATGATTATTATATACCATATATTCTAATATGATTAAAATTTAAATTTATATATTTTATATATTATAATTAAGTAATAAATTTTAATAATTAATTAAAAATCAACCTTCATAAAACATTGTTAATATATATATAAACATGTTAATATACACAAACATAAAACTTATTTAAAACTTTTTTTAAAACATATGAATTTAAGATTTCTTAGTAAAATCTATGATTTTTTTTAGAAAAAAAAACATAAATTTATAATTTCTTAATTAATTATTTTTCATAAAATTGATCAACTTTTTTTGAAAACAACTTCCAAGCCAATTGTTTTTAGGAAATATGAATTTTTTTCTCAAAATTTTATTTGAATTAGGTGGAAGTTAAGTACAAGTAGGTTAAGAATTTTAAATTTATATTAACTCTAAAATTAATTTATATAATAAAAAATTATATAATTATAAATAATATAAATAATGAAGGGTATTGTTGGCATTCCAAATATTCCCCCCTTCCTACTTTTATATAATATATAGATTATTATTATTATTATTATTATTATTATTATTATTATTATTATTATTATTATTATTATTATAATTATTAAGCAGTTTAACTCAAATATTAAGAAAATAAAAAATACTGTAAATTAATACAAGTACAAATAAAAAATTAAAACTATCATAAAATAATTTTTATTTTGATTGGAAGTAAAAAAAATTTTTACTCAAAATATTAATTTAATTCGAATTGTATACCCAATTTAAAGTGATTCATAATTTAATTAAATCCAAACTTAATTTGAATTTGATATACTCAATTTATTTTTATTTTTTTAATAGAAATTTCACTACTCAATTGATAATATATTAATTCACAACATAAATTCAAATTACAAAAATTATGTTAAAATTTATTTTTGAGTTTAAATTTTAAATCATCATCATCATTATTACCAAAATTTAAATTTTATTATACTTTTTGGTAATAGCAAAATTTTTAAAATAGAATTTACACTTGTATTTATAAAAAAAAATTAATATGGCTTAAATTTTTCAAAATACTAATATGATTGTAATAGTTTATTTAAATTATATAAAAATCTTCTCTAATATGAGTTAATCCGGTGGTTGATCTAGTGGTTGAAGGCATATAATTCCATCTGATAGATTTAGATTCGAATTCTCCATCTCCAATCCTCTACTTTAAAAAAAAAAAAGAATAAACCTAAAAATTATATGGAAATCCATTTCATATATAGTAGAATTGAGAATTATAAAACATGGATAAAGTTTGTCAAAGAATTAATAATTAATTCACTGATTAAAATTATGCAAAAGAAATACAATATTAAATTTATGTATTCACAACAAATTTAAAATTATATTTTAATTATAAATTTTCTATAATAAATCTCACTTTCTCACCTACTCATTTACATATTTGGAATTTTATATTTCATAAAAATTCAATATTAAACTTAAATTACTAAAAGAATTAGGATATAATAGGGAAATATTTGTTTTAAAAAAAATTAAAGTTTAGAAAATTTAATACAATGAGCCATTATAACTCTCGTGCAATTTATTTTGTCATTTTAACTTTCACGTAGTATTTTCATCCATTATATATATATATATATATATATATATATATATAGTTATTTTATTTTTATTACATTTAAGTTAGTAATTAGATTAACATAGGCAAATTATATTTATTATTTTTTTTCCAAAAAGTAAAAGAATAGAATTTGAACAATTTTAATTTAATGAGTTAAGTTACCTTTATTATTAATTTATTCAAATTTTTAATGTCTTCATCCATTATTATATCTTTTATTATATTATATTTAAATTTGTAATTAAATTAATATTATATATTAATAAAATAACACATAACTTTTATAAAAATTGATCCAGTAAAAATAAATTTTAAATTATTAAATATTATATTTATATAATACTATAATAATTATATATCATATATAAAAAAATTAACAAAAAATTATGTATATATATAAATTTAAATAATGAGTACGTATATCAAGCCCAACGTGCAATACACATTGCAGAAAAAATTACTTTTTTAAAATGGTTATAAATATGTAATAAATAAAATAGTCATCATTGAATAGGATTAGAGTTTTATATATATTGATATAAATATAAATTTTTTATTTTATTAAATATTTAGTTTTTAATAATAACTTTGTAATTATGTTAATTAAAAAGTTAATAGTAATTTTATGTTCATGTTAAGATATTTTTGTCTACCTAATTATTCTCCTCCACTTATATATATATATGTTAAAAAATTAAAATAAAATATAATATTATAAGTTTTTAAATACTTAAAACCGTTAAAAAAATAATTAGTAAAAGCAAGATTTAATGTTTAAGGTTTTTTTTTTTTAAATAGTTTTATTATAATAAATTAAATAATTTTAATGTATTAATAATACTTTACAGAATTCAAATTATAGAATTATTATATTAAAAATTATAATAAATTTTAATATAAATAGAATTATTATTGAAATATAATTAAAATTTTAATTATAATAATTATTGTAATATTAGAAAGTTATTAGCAATGACGATATTACATGGGTTAGTCTCTCGTTACCAAAAATATTAGGGATGTAGATTTTATTTCTAAATAAAATACTTTTAAAGGGTGACAGATTTTCACTTAAAACAAAAGAGAGGCAAGTCGCCTAGGCGTGAGAAAATAAATTTTTATTTTCAAAATGGAAAGTCATTTTCACTTAAAAGTAAAGGAAAGCGTTTTTTCAGAATGTATTTTTTTTTCTCTTACTTTTTTTTGTGTATCCAAATAAAAAGTCAATATTTTTTTTTTATAATCACATATAAGTGGAGATAAGTCTCATGGGTAAAGTAACATTATTTTTAGTTTATTAAATACTTTCTAGATTGAAACATATTGCAGATTTTTTTTTTTCCTCATATGTTGCTAATTTTTAGTGCATATAAGGTTATTCGGCTTGGCTCTATTGAATATCTGTAGATCTGTTGAATTAATTGTGCTTAATCTATAGACATATTTTTCTGTGGTAATGCTACATGATACTTGTAAAGAAATTGTCAAATAAAATTGTGAATATATGTCAAGTGTGTATTAAAATTATTTTCTCTTTGTGTTTTATTTTAAATAGATTGTCACATATAAGTATTTAATAATTATTTTTTTAATATTATAATTTATTTATTTATATATATAAAGTAGACATATTTTTCTATGGTATGCCACATGAAGCTCCCTATGAAGAAATTGCACATAAAATTATGAATATATACTAAGTATGTATTAAAATTCTTTTCACTTTCTTTTTTATTTCAAATAGATTGCCACATAAAAATATTTAATAATTACTCTTTTAATACTATAATAATATTATTATTGGATAACCATATATTTATAATTTTTTTCTTTTGCACTATCTTAAATTACTAAATAAAAATAATATTTAAGTACATTATATTTCTTTAGTATATTTAGAGGATAAAAAAAATTTTGATATTTAAAAATTTAATCAATTTAAAATTATTTATAATTTTTAATTATGAAATTTTTATTAAAAAAATTAGGAGATAAAAAATTTAATTTATATAAAAAATAAAAATAAAATATAAAATAATTAACAATAAATTTAAAACATCATTTCGAGGCAATTGCCTAGTTTGTTGTAGAGGTAAACATAAAGCCCATCAAAGCCCAATTAGACCGAACTTGTAACTTTTAGAGCTTTCCAGATGGGTGTTTGGTACGTATTAATAAATCAACTGTGTGTATATAAAATTGAACGTAAGATTCGTTGGTAAGCCAAATAGAAGTAGTATTCCAAATAATAATAAATTCAAACTAACATAAAATATATTTAATTAAATATCATACTTATAAATACAATTGTTTAATTTCAATTGCACTGCATAATACAAATCAAGTAAAAAGATTTTATGTTTATTGTTTATATTTTATAATTAAAATTTAATTTATAATATGATATAAATAATTAAAAATATTTAAATTAAATAATTTAGTTTGTAATATAATATAAATAACAAATAGTTAAACATAAGATTATTAAACCAAATCGAAATAATATTATAAATAAAATTGAAATTGAAATAAAATATATATTTAATCAAATATCATTTTTATAAACACATTAATTTAATTTAATTCAAATAGAATTAGAATTTTTCTTTCCACCATATATTGGCACTAGAAAATTGCTCCTACTAATTCACGTGACCATCAATAATTTTAATTTATATACTTTTAAAATTTAATATATAAAAAAATAAAATAATATCTTAAATTTTTATTAATTATTATATATTTTATTTTTATTGTTTTTATCTTTCAAAATTGTTAATAAAGATTTCATAATAGAAATAATATATATGTGTGTGTGTGAAGATATTGTAACTTACCTTATAATAATGACTACTTATTATAATATTAAGAAGCTAACCATTAAATAACTTAGAAGTTATATAAATAATTAGGGAATTAATAACTTAATTATAATTTAAAGTAATTAAAATTAAAAATATAGAAAATTAATAGAGAAAGCCATGTGGCACATGGCAATATAATAAACAATGCCACATGGTAATACCATAAAATAGAATGCCACGTTGCAGTAACATAGATTTAGGTTTAATTACAATACTAAAATAATAAAAATAAAAATACTTATAAATAATTAAGTAGCTGTAATTTAATAATTATATTAAAGGTCTTTTTTTACTATTAAAAGTTCGCCCTCTCATTCGTGTGTGTGTGTGTATATATATATATATATATTTGCAATTTCTACTCTTATTAATATTGAAAATAATTAATTCGTAATTGATGTTGCCATGGATTTCCTAGATATTGGATTTAACCTGATTGAGAGTCTCCTGAAAATCAAAGAACGGGCGAGGGCCAGTGATAGTTGATAACTACTTCGACGCTCAAGTCAATAATTGGATTATGAATCGAGTATTTAGTATAATAGAAGTGAGTATTTTGTTTGCATACCTATTTCTGGAGCTTTACATTGTTTATATAGTGATTGAGATAAAATCTTGGCTAGATCTTCACGATTTCCTATTTGAGTTGTAACGGTAATCATCATTAAATTATGTTAAGAATTAAGTGTAATCATTGGCGTGGTCTTCACTTGGTCCGAACTCAAAGAGAGTGTAGATCTCTCCGATTAGTCCGATCTCTTCGAAACAAGTCAAAACTTTCTCAAAGCTCTCCTTAGCACTTAGTCTCTTTGGGTGTTAGTCTGTGAGATCAGATGGGCAAGCTCTGCCCTGTTTTGAGCTCGGATGGATAGGTTGACCAATTCTAAGCTTGGATGGGCTAGCTCTAACTGGGTTGGTTTATTAGCCTTTTATATCATAGTCCCCCCGCCAAGTCTGAATTTTTAGGTTTGGAAGATGTCTTTTTAAAACTCAATGAGCATTGATGGCTTCTCTCTCGACAGCTGTAAAGAGATAAATGACTATTTTTGGCGTTCAAGGAGATGGTTTTGACAGCGATTTGAATTTTTCATCATTTAATGCTCCCCATTATATATATATGCATCTCTTGTGCCAGTTTTGCTTTCATCTTGTTCTCTAAATTCTCTCGATTTTTTTTGGCTGGCGACTTTGTGACTATAGCGAGACTCTAGCAAAGTTTCTTCTACAATAAAAAAAGGTAGTGTCTTTTGCTTCTTATCTATTTTCTTCTTCTTCATTGCTCTTTTTCCCCTTTTGAGAATGAGTGACATCGATAGTCAAAGAATGGCAAGTACCCCGTCTGTTTAATTTTTGTGGAGCTCCGACAACAACGTGGGAACTAATGGGAGGGGTGAGGTGGATGAAACGTAGACTGAGTCAAACCCTTATAACTCTACTGGTCCTAGCAAAAAGATGGCTCATAAGCTGAGAAAAGAATCACTGTTAGTGGATGCGGTTCCATCAGTTCTGCTATCCTTCGATTTAAACCGAATAAGCAAAGAGTTCAATCTCTCAGGGGATATGTTTGAGCTGATCAAGTGTCATAAGGATTTTCGTGCCAATGATAGTTTTGAGGAAGGAGATCAGATTGTAGTTTATGAGGAATAGTTAAAGGCCGGTCTACGATTTCCCTTAGAGCAATTTTATAAGGATGTGTTAAATTATCATCGCATTTGTATAGCTCAGCTTCATCCAAACTCTTGACAAACTTTAGTGGCCTTCTGAGGTCTGTACCAGGCTAAAAATCTAACTCCTATGGATAAAGCCTTTGCTAATCTTCATCGCTTCTGATAGTAAAAAAATGAAGAATATTGGTTTTTTAAAGCAAAGCCGAACTGTGGGCTTTTCATTGAACTCTCATCTTTTTTAAAGAATTAGAAAGACAAATTCTTTATGTTTTGGAGCAAAAATCCATGTGGGTGTTTCAAGGAGCTAGAATTACCTGGCTGAGAGGCCTCAGAGAGACATTATCCTAAATCTGGATAAAGAGTTTATGGTAATGGAGTTGAAAAGTCAAGCCAACACTTGTTAATTTTTAAATACCAATGTTGTGAGTGACAAACTAAAGTGGTGGTTGGCCAATGTTGTGGCTGGGGAGAGCATCCCACTATAACTTTCTGATCTTAGGCCTGGAAAGGGAAAATCCCCTAGTTCTTGCTCTCTTAACTTAGTGCAAACTCACTAACTACTTTTTGTGTGCAGATATGGTGGGGACTGAAGATGAGAAAGTTTCAAAGAAGAGGAAAAGGGAGCTTGCTAAATGGGTTCTCCAGAAGAAAGAAGTTGCTACTTAGGCTGCTGCTGCGAAGGTGGGAGATTAGCACTTGTAGAAGAGGGCCCAAGCTGAGGAGACTGTCTCATTGGATTAAATTTAAAATGTGCCCATTGACATTGGATTGCCAATAATTCAATATCAGCCTTCTAGTCAACCATCGATTCCTACCACTTCAGGGGGTGGTTCATCTGAGCAACTAATCTCCAAGGGTGCTCAAGTGCTTTCCCAGTTTCTGGAGAGGAATCAGTCTGTGAAAGGCAATATTGACCTGGCTAAGGTTACTGCTAAGACCCTATGCCTTCTGTAAGATCGAGCTCAGATGGGTCTAAAGAGTATTGATGATCTCCTCAATCAATCCATGAGCTTAAGCCTGAAGGTAGTTGCTACCCAACATATGGTGAAGAAAAAGGTGAACTACCTCAGGTGGGAGATGTCAAAGGCCTCACTGAAGTTATACCCTTCAAAAATAACTTGACCATTATTAGTGTTAGGGTGCAGGAGCTGGAGGAGCGAGTGCGATCTTCTGAAGAGAATGTGGCTTGGCTACAGAAAGAGCTAGAGGATGCCAAGGCAAGTCAGACTGCTAACCTAGCTAAATTTTTTGAAGAGCTTAAGGCAAAAGAAAATGAAGTAATTGAAAAGGAGGCTAGCTCCTACGTGTAAGCCCACAGTGACCTTCTTGTTGAGCTGCTAAAGCGTAACTCGAATGAAGACTTCTCCTGGCTTGAAAAGCATGCCCCTGGTGCTGAAGCTGAGAGTGAGAGTGAAGATGAGGAGGCTAGGGGCTTTATGAGTGTAAATGATGATATACAGGCAAGTGGGGATCCACCTGCTGAATGAGTGTACTTTCCACTTTTTATTAATGAAATTTGAGTGTTGTTCCAACTTTTCTTTTTTGTTTGAGATTGTTTATACTAACCTACTATTTTTTATTCAAAAAATCATCCTCTTTTATACTATCTCGAAAAGTTCTTTAGAAATTCGAACCTTCAATAGGACAACTGATTGTTATTAATGATAGCTTAGCATCGTTGAGTGAGATTTTGACAAGAACCATGCCTTTGTTAGGATTTGTGCCTTGGATGAGGTCTTTGCTCCTCAGATGTAGTCTTTATGCCTCGGATGAGGTCTTTGTGCTTCCAATCTTTCTCGAAGATCAGTGTTATGTGTGTGGATTCGATGTCTTTTCTAAAATTGGGTGATTTGTTAAAAACTAAATCTAAACTCATTTATTGATAATGTCTTTTCAAGTTGCAAACATTCTATGCCTGTGGGAGTTCATTCCCACTTGGGTATGCGATCTTATAAGCTCTTGGGTGGATAACTTTTAAAATTATATATGGTCCTTCCTAGTTGCTACCTAGCTTACCTACTTTTGATGTGCCTCCTAAAATATCCAGTCTTTTTATAACTAGATCGCCAACAGTAAAGAATCTATGTTTTACCTTTTCATTATACATGCTTATCATTTTTTGACGATATTCAGCCATCTTGATGAAAGCTTGGTCTCTTACTATCTCTATTAGATCAATATTGAATTGAGGTTTTCATTCTTCATTGCTACTTCTGGATTCTCTGTTTGAGAGCTTAGGATGCTGATCTTTATGGGGATTACTGCCTCTGAGCCATATGCCAAGGAGAAAGGAGTTTCACTTATTACAGATCTGGGAGTAGTTTGGAACGTCCATAGTACAAATGGGAGCCAAGGAGAAAGGAGTTTCACTGATTACAGATCTGGGAGTAGTTTGGAACGTCCATAGTACAAATGGGAGCCAAGGAGAAAGGAGTTTCACTGATTACAGATCTGGGAGTAGTTTGGAACGTCCATAGTACAAATGGGAGCTCTTCTGGCCACCTATCATGCCATTGGATTGTGGATGATTTGTTAAAGTAAATAAGAGATCGATTCCCCATTCTATGCAAAATCCTTTGAATTTATGTCCTTCAAACTGAGTTCCATTGTCTATGATGATGACTTACTGGCAATAATGAGTTATGTTGCTTTTGCTTTGGGCCATTTGGTGAAGTAGTTTATGGCAACAATGATGTATTGTCCAGATCCAATAGCTATTCGATCAATGTCAACTTCTCTGTAGGAGTTCAAGGGATGAAACCGTGCTCCTAGCATTTCCTGCATTGCTGAACTAGGTTCTTGGCATCGTCTACTGCTATGGGCCAAAAGTACCCTTGCTGGAATGCTTTTTTAGTGATTGTCTGAGCTCCTTCATGGCTTCCATACAGTCCCTCATGAATATCTATTAGGACTGCTGCTCCTTCTTTGGGTGAGATGCATTTTAGCCATGGCTGTGTAAAAGACTTCATGTAGCAGAATGTTGTAACCTAATGATTTTTGCATTGTCTTCTTTACCTTCAATGATTCATTGGTCAATGTTTCGTGCTCCAGATAATTGAAGATCGAGGACATCCATGTTGAACCGATGTCGATTGGGAGGATCTCTTCCTAGTTAATTGTTGGTTGACTTATTTCTTCAAGGTGGACCAGTTGAGATAGGTGCTGCTCCTCTGCTGTTACCATTTTGGCTAGGGCATTGGTGTCACAGTTCTCTCCTCTAGGGACTTATATGATTGTGACATCTCTAAAGTTATATCATATCTGGGCTATTAGTTATTGTATTCTAGCTTCATACTTTCCCAAGTTTAGGTCCTGACCTTGAAAGTTACCTTGACATTGATTCACTACCAACTGAGAGTCAGAATATATAGTGACATTAGGGGTTCTTACCTCCTTGATTATGCGTAGGGCAATCAATAGAGCCTCATACTCGGCTATATTGTTTATAGCTTGGAAGTTTAGCTGTGCGACATATTTAAGTTTTATGCCTTGAGGGCTTTCCAAAACAATCCCAATTCTAGATCTACTAGTGCTTACTGCTCTATCAACCCAAACGTTTCATGTTGCCTTTTGCTTTGTTTCTGCTTTCAGCAATAGTGTGAGTCCAACAATGAAATCAAAAAGGACCTATGCCTTTAAGGCTATTCGAGGAACATATTTGATGTCGTAGGCTCTCAACATTATTGACCAAATGGATAAATGACCTGAAGTGTCTAGCCTCTGTAAGATTTTTCTTAAGGGGTAATTTGTGTGTACTTCAAGGGTGTGGGACTGTAACGCCCTCACTTTAGATAGTCTGTGCGTTCTACTATTTCGGTGACTAATGTATATCCGGACAGTTAGAATGTCTGGAATTATATTTAGACTAGAGTGAGGGGTCATAAATAAATCAAATAATAGTAAGAAAATTAAGAAAAAATTTTAGAAATGAAATACAACAAAGTTAAATGAGCTGGTGCCCCAGTGATGGGTGACCCTAATGGGAAGTTGCGGTGAAGACAACTAGTAACCCTAAACCAGAGGGGAATCCTGTCAAATAATTTTTGGGATGCCAGAGAAGAGTTACGGTGCCCTAGGTAGCATTAGAATGCCAATAAAAAGTTAGAAGAATTTTTAAGATCGGTACACACAGTTTTGGCTCCTTAAGCCAAACGGAGGGCATTTTGGTCATTTCGCCTTCAGAGATGATTTTTGACCAACTTGTCCAATTAAGTGAATAAATTATATGACATAAAATGTAAATAAATATCGATGAAAATTTAATTAAAAAAAAACAAAAGAGAGAAGAAAGAAAATAAAAAGAAAAGAAAAATAAATTCTAATTATGATGTCATAATTCACTAATTATAATTTCTATCCAATAGGCATTAAAGAACTACTTAAGGAAGAAGTAAAAAATGATTAAAAGAAAAGAAAAATGCATCTTCTTCTTCATTAACCTCTTGGCCGAAAATCATAGAGAGAGAGAGAGAGAAGAGAGAAACCCCATTGATGCTTGATTACAAGCTTGAGTTCACCCACCAAACCACCTCAAAACCCTAGATTATCTTCACTAAAATTTATCCTTACAAGTAGAGCAAGACTTGGGCAGCAAAATGAAAGAGAAAAAGTGGAGTTTTCAAGCCCTGTGAACTGGCTAATTCAAGATTAGTGCATATACTTACCTTCCTGTCTCTTAAATTTTTGTTAGAAAGTTAAATTAAATGAGAAATTGGTGAAAATTTGAACAAAGCATATATGTGGGAGTGTGCATGAATTTCGGCAGCTCTGATGTATGAGGGTATGATGAGTTTAATTGATATTAAACTTGCCTAGAAATGGTTTGAGATATGTATATATGTGATGGATAGGTTGATGGAGTATAGGTTGCATGAGATGAATATGGAAGTTAGGGTTTTGACCTCAATTTTGGGAATTTTGTATTGTGACTTGAATTTGATGATGTTGAGTTTGACTATTGACTATTAGAAGTGCTATGAATATGAATTGAAATTTGGAAGTTGGGTGTAATTGAAATTGAGAGTGTTGTTCTTATGCAGGGAATTCTAGACCTATGAGTCCAATGTGTTTAAATGAACATAAGTAGAGCTAGCCAGCTCCAATTAGTGTGAGGCCAATTGAAGATGAAATTTATGACCTTAAACCACATTTTTCATGAAGATACCCTGCCCAGAAAACAAACCTAAGTTGCCCTAAAATTGACATAATCCGGGTAACACACATACTACCCTAGAAAATTGACCAAATGAACAGTGTTTGTTCATTTGGCCATAACTCAATGTAGAAATATCCAATTGACTTAAATTTTATATCAATGGAAAGATTAGACAATTTAGAACAACTTTCGTGAAGAACATAACTCCAAATTTTGACCAAAACTTAATGAAATTGTCCATCAAACTCAAGACACCAAATTTGGCAGAACCAATTCTGCCCAGAATTTTAAGTACAGGTCAATCAGGGCAGTTATGGTAAAATGGCCATAACTTGAGTTACAAAACTCCAAGTGGAGTGATTCAAAAAGAGAAATTGAACTAAACATAATAAGAAACAACTTTGATTAAGAACATTTGACTAAATTCTCACTGTAGAATAGCCTAATGGAACAGTAAACATAGGACACAAAAACTGAATTTTTGAAAATAATTCTAGGAGGCTTTGAATTGCAATTGGCAATCAATGCCAACAAACTTAGAACCCAAATTGTGGTATAATTATGTATCAAATATTTGTATACATATTATGTATAAAAAAAGTCAAAAATTTGAGTGAATAGTGATATGTAAATAGTAATCCCAAAGACATAAGAAATAATTAAAGAAGCCATTATGAGTACTAATATATAAATATAGTGTAATTAGTGAATTGAATAAATGAATCAATTGAATGTAAGCATGAGACATTAGTTCTCATTATTGTAGAAAGAAAAAATACTTTGTGTACAATGGTGTAGAAGGATAATTGATGTGAATTGCGATCATATGAATGATCAAATGAATGTATAAATTATAATTGGAATTTGTCACGAAATAATGAAGTCATAAAACACAATATATTAATATTTAATGGTACTATGTGCTCATGTATTGCCTATACAAGTGTGTCAAATTGGATAGATTGGCATGCTAATAGGGTATTGTTTTAGCAGTACTGCGAAAGGCTTTATGCCTGTATTCATGGCTTTATACTCACAGTCATGGCTTTTATGCCTGATTATATGTTATCATGGCTTTTAGCCATACTGATATGTTATCATGGCTTTTTAGCCATACTGATATGTTATCATGGCTTTTTAGCCATTCTGACTGCATACGTGTTTGACGTTTTGCATTTCACATCCCATGGTATGACGGCCTGAGGCACCGTGGTGTTCAGTGCCAATGACCTGTTATCCAGTTTAGTTAGCCTGTCGTAGGTTACTTGGGCAGTGAAATTTATTGAAATGAGTTAAGAATAATAACAACTGAAAATATTAGCAATTAAATAAAAGAGTAAGAATATTTAAAATAAATTAGATTAGTTATTTAGTAGAAAGAATTGAAATGAATTGGAACGATATTAAAATTTAATTATTATGAAACAATCTGCGATAACCTAGAAAGTATTGAATGAAATAATAAAAAGATTTGCAAAAGAGATATAAGTATAATACTATTGTGAATTTAGGAATAAATTGCTTCTTAAGAGGAATAAATTAGAATGAAAGATAGTTGATACTAGAAGTATTATATTAAATTAGATTAAATTCCAGAGTATCCAAAGTATCATATATTTCTTTTTTTATTTGTATATTATTTTCTTTATTATATTATCGCACCACTAAGCAGCAATGCTTAATGCAATGGATTTGTTTCCTCACGCAGGTACTGAAGATAAAACCCAGTGGATATTAGACTGAGGTTTTTGGAGTCGGATCTGCAGAAGTGTCAGAAGTGCTCAAGGTTGTCACCTCCTCAGCAATGCATGTAGATAGGGCTCACAAAAGTTATTTTATGTATTTATAATTAGTTATTATATTGAAATGTAAATTATAGAATTGTAATTAATTTGTATATTATGTAAATTGTAAATTATGTAATTAATGGAAATTTGAGAATTTTGATATATGAAATGAGCATGAATGGATATGCATGGTAATGAATAAGAATCGAAATGTATGGACACTATCAGAAATGATGAGTATGAATGAGATCTTTATTTGAAAATGTTATTGAAAATTTCAAACAGGTGAATAGTGAATCATGTCAAACGATAATAAAATAGGGGAAACTACGTTAGTTTCTCCAAAGAATATGAATTATTTTAAAATATAACGAGTTCAAAATTATTAAAGGAATAAGGTAAGATAAGAAAGGGTGCTTCGGCACTGAGTGTGACATGCCTTGCTCGACTACACTGTGGTCGAGTGAGAGGTGTTACATTTATTGGTATCAGAGCACGGTTTAGGCGTTCCTAGGCATCGATAGATAGAATAAGATTGTGTGCATAACATGCATTATATTCATATGAGTCGAGGTGGCACTAATACAGATCTGTTTTCTTTGATAAGGTGAAGAAATAAGGAGATAGCAATTCCTCGACTACTGACGTCAGGTAAATTTTGAGGACGAAATTTTTGTTAGAGTGGAAGAATTGTAACACCTTCACTTTAGATAGTCCATACATTCTACTATTCCATTGATCAATGTCTGTCCGGATAGCTAGAATGTCTGAAATTATATTTAGACTAGAGTGAGGAGTCATAAATAATACAAATAATAGTAAGAAAAATTAAAAAAAAATTTTAGAAATGAAATACAACAAAGTTAAATAAGTTAGTGCCTCAGTGATGGGTGACCCTTATGGGAAGTTGCAGTGAAGATAGCTAGTAACCCTAAACCCAAGGGGAATCCTGTGAAATAATTTCTGGGATGCCAGAGAAGTGTTACAGTGCTTTAGGTAGCATTAGAATGCCAAGAAAAGGTTAGGAGAATTTTTAAGATCAATACAAACAGTTTTGGCTCCTTAAGCCAAACGGAGGGCATTTTGGTCATTTCGCCTTCAGAGACAATTCTTGACCAACTTGTCCAATTAAGTAAATAAATTATATGACATAAAATGTAAATAAATATTGATAGAAGATCAATTAAAAAAAACAAAAGAGAGAAGAAAGAAAATAAAAAGAAAAGAAAAACAAATTCTAATTATGATGTCATAATTCACTAATTGTAATTTCTATCCAATGGCGTTAAACAAATACTTAAGGAAGAAGTCAAAAATGATTAAAAGAAAAGAAAAATGCATATTCTTCTTCATTAACCTCTTGGCTGAAAATCATAGAGAGAGAGAGAGAGAGAAGAGAGAAACCCCATTGATGCTTGATTACAAGCTTAAGTTCACCCACTAAACCACCTCAAAATCATAGATTGTCTTCACTAAAATTTATCCTTACACCTAGAGCAAGACTTGGGCAGTAAAAAGAAAGAGAAAAAGTGGAGTTTCAAGTCTTGGAAATTGGCTAATTCAAAGTTAGTGCATATACTTACCTTCCTCTCTCTTAAATTTTTGTTAGGAAGTTAAATTAAATGAGAAATTGGTGAAAAATTGAAAAAAGCATATATGTGGGAGTGTGCATGAATTTCGGCAGCTCTGATGTATGAGGGTATGATGAGTTTAATTGATATTAAACTTGCCTAGAAATGGTTTGAGATATGTATATATGTGATGGATAGGTTGATGGAGTATATGTTGCATGAGATGAATATGGAAGTTAGGGTTTTCACCTCAATTTGGGAATTTTGTGTTGTGACTTGAATTTGATGATGTTGAGGTTGACTATTGACTATTAGAAGTGCTATGAATATGAATTGAAGTTTGGAAGTTGGATGGAATTGAAAATTGGGAGTGTTGTTCTTATGCAGGGAATTCTAGACCTGTGAGTCCAGTGTGTTTAAATGAACATAAGTAGAGCTAGCCAGCTCTAATTAGTGTGAGGCCAATTGAATATAAAATTTAAGACCTTAAGCCATATTTTTCATGAAGATACCCTACCCAGAAAACCATTCTAAGTTGCCCTAAAAATTGACCTAATCCGGGTAACACACACACTGCTCTAGGAAATTGGCTAAATGAACAATGTTTGTTCATTTGGCTATAACTCAGTGTAGAAATATCCAATTGACCTAAATTTTATATCAATGGAAAGATTAGACAATTTAGAACAACTTTCACGAAGAACGTAACTTCAAATTTTGACAAGAACTTAATGAAATTGTCCATCAAACTCAAGACACCAAATCTGGCAGAACCAATTCTGCCCAGAATTCTGAGTACAAGTCAATCAGGCCAGTTATGGTAAAATGGCCATAACTTGAGTTACAAAACTCCAAATGGAGTGATTTAAAAAGAAAAATTGAACTAAACATAATAAGGAACAACTTTGATTAAGAACATTTGGCTAAATTCTCACTGTAGAATAGCCTAATGGAACAGTAAACATATGACACAAAAATTGAATTTTTGAAAATAATTCTAGGAGGCTTTGAATTGCAATTGGCAATCAATGCCAACAAACTTAGAACCCAAAATGTGGTATAATTATGTATCAAATATTTGTACACATATTACGTATAAAAAAGTCAAGAATTTGAGTGAATAGTGATATGTGAATAGTAATCCCAAAGACATAAGAAATAATTAAAGAAGCCATTATGAGTACTAATATATATAGTGTAATTAGTGAATTGAATAAATGAATCAAATGAACGTAAGCATGAGACATTAGTTCTCATTATTGTAGAAAGAAAAAATACTTTGTGTACAATGGTATAGAAGGATAATTAATGTGAATTGCGATCATATGAATGATCAAATGAATGTATAAATTATAATTTGAATTTGTCATGAAATAATGAAGTCATAAAACACAATATATTAACATTTAATAGTACTATGTGCCTATGTATTGCCTAGACATGTGTGTCAGATTGGATAGATTGACATGCCAATAGGGTATTATTTTAGCAGTACTGCGTAAGGCTTTATGGCCGCACTCATGGCTTTTATGCCCAATTATTTGTTATCATGGCTTTTAGCCATACTGATATGTTATCATGGCTTATTAGCCATTCTGACTGCATATGTGGTTGATGTTCCACATTTCATGTCCCATGGTATGACGGCCCGAGGCACTGTGGTGTCCAGTGCCAACGACCCATTATCCAGTTTAGTCAGCCTATCATAGGTTACTTGGGCTGTGAAATTTATTGAAATGAGTTAAGAATAATAGCAACTGAAAATATTAGCAATAAAATAAAAGAGTAAGAATATTTAAAATAAATTAGATTAGTTATTTAGTAGAAAGAATTGAAATGAATTAGAACGATATTAAAATTTAATTATTATGAAATAATCTGCGATAACCTAGAAAGTATTGAATGAAATAATAAAAAGACTTGCAAAAGAGATATAAGTATATTACTACTGTGAATTTAGGAATAAATTGCTTCTTAAGAGGAATAAATTTGAAGGAAAGATAGTTGATAATAGAGGTACTATATTAAATTAGATTAAATTCTAGAGTATCCAAAGTATCATTCATTTCTTTCTTTATTTGTATATTATTTTTTTTGTTATATTATCGCACCACTAAGTAGCAATGCTTAGCGCGATGAATTTGTTTCCTTGCACAGGTACTGAAGATAAAGCCCAATGGATATTAGACTGAGATTTTTGGAGTTGGATCTGCAGAAGTGTTAGAAGTGCTCAAGGTTGTCACCTCCTCAGCAATGCATGTAGATAGGGCTCACAAAAGTTATTTTATGTATTTATAATTAGTTATAATGTTGAAATGTAAATTATAGAATTATAATTAATTTGTATATTATGTAAATTGTAAATTATGTAATTAATGGAAATTTGAGAATTTTTATATATGAAATGAGCATGAATGGATATGCATGGTAATGAATAAGAATCGAAATGTATGGACACTATCAGAAATGATGAGTATGAATGAGATCTTTATTTGAAAATGTTATTGAAAATTTCAAATAGGTGAATAGTGAATCACGTCAAACGATAATAAAATAGGAGAAACTCCGTTAGTTTCTCTAAAGAATATGAATTATTTTAAAATATAACGAGTTCAAAATTATTAAAGGAATAAGGTAAGATAAGAAAGGGTGCTCCGACACTGAGTGTGACATGCCTTGCTTGGCTACACTATAGTCGGGTGAGGGGTGTTACAGGGACTCGAAGTACAGTCTTAACTTTGTAATTGCTGAGAGTATGGAAAATGCTAATTTTTCTAAGGTCGGATAATTAAGTTCGGCTCCTTTCAGGACTTAGCTTGAATAGTAAATTGGTGTTTACTGTCTGTCTTCTTCTTTTACTAGAACTAAGCTTATAGTCTCCTTGGTCACTGCTAGAAAGAGATAGGAGATCTCGCCTTGTCTAGGTGAGTCCAATAGAGGAGGATTTGTTAAAAAAATTTTGAGTTCATCTAAAGCTACCTAACAGTCTTCTCCCCATTTAAAGCTCTTTCTTTCTTTAAGCACTTTATAGAATGGTAGGCAATTCGTTTCTGAGCATGACATAAAATGCCCAAGCACGATTATTCTCCCGTTCAATTTCCTAATTTCTTTGATGCTTCTCGGTGGCTTCATTTCCATAATGGCTCTAATTTTTTCAAGGTTGGCCTCTATTCCTTTTTCTAAGATTAAAAATCCTAAGAATTTTTCTATTTTGACTCCGAACGTGCATTTTTTTTGTTATTGAATATGTCGAATACCTCTACGATATCTTTTGGATGATTTCCCAGATTTTTGCACTTTATGATTATGTCGTCCACATATACCTCTACCATCTTACCAATTAGCTTTTCGAACATTTTTGTGACCATGCTTTGATAAGTTGCACTTGTATTTTTAAGACCAAATGGCATTATCTTGTAACAAAAGATGCCCATGTCCGTGATGAATGTTGTCTTCTCCTCGTCTTCAGGATCCATCTTTATTTGGTGGTACCTTGAGATGGCATATACTAAAAAGCATACAAAATGTCCTGCTATGGAGTCAACTGGCTTATTAATTGTTGGTAAAGGGTAATGGTCTTTTGGGCATGCTCTATTAAGGTTGGTAAAGCTAACGCACATTCTCCATTTACCGTTTGTCTTTTTAACTAGGACTATATTCGCTAGCCATGTTGGGTATTTGACCTCCCTTATGAGACCCGCTTTTAATAGCTTTTGGACCTCTTCTATAATGATTTGTTGCCTATCCACTGTAATTTTCCTTTTCTTTTGTTGTACTAGCTTGGTGTTTAGGTCAATATTGAGGCTATGAACCATGATTGTTGGATATACTCATAGCACTTCTTCCAAACTCCAAACAAAGGTGGATGATCTCTTGGCAAGCATTCTGATGAGATCATCCTTATTCAGTCCTTATAGTGCAGTGTCGATCCTGATTTTTTTCCCATGTGGAGCTCTATCTATTCTATCTAATTTGCTAACTCTGGAGAGATGTTGCTTTTTGATTTCTTTAGGAAATCAATTGGTAATGTGACCTTGCCTATTACTTTTATGGATCAGTTGTAGCATTCATGTGCTGATTTTTGGCTCCCTCTAACCATTGCTATTCCACCTGGTGCTAGAAGTTTCAAACACAAATAATCCATATTAATTAAGATGTTATTAATGTTTAAAATTGGTCATACCAAGATGGCATTGCAGGACAGTGGGATGTCCACTACTACAAACTCTGCATATATTGTATGCTTGTGGACTTCGTCACTTAAGATTACTGTTAAATTTATGGTTTCATCTATTGGCATAGTCTTGTCTCCTAGTCTGACCAAGGGGAATGTTACTTTAGTAAGATTTACTCTCTTCAATCCTTGTTTCTTGTAAACTTTCATTGTGGTCAAGTTGACCGAACTACCTATATTGATAAGAACTCTTCGTACTAGGTACCTGTTCAAGAAAATATTAATCACCAAAGGGTCAGATGAGGTCTGTTAATATTTTTGTAGTCTTTTGGCTCGAAAATGATTGGATCCTTGGAGATGGATTTTGTGTTGATGAAAAATATATTTTTTGAGCTGAGAGCCTCAACTACCCTTTTACCATTGCTTTTATGCCTTCCTGGTCCTCCTGCTATGACATTGATGATTCTAGTGGGCTCTTCTTTGTCGTGTTTTTTTAGCTCCTGTCTTTTAATTTTTCCTATCTTCCTTTTATCCTAGCAAACCTTTTGAGGTTTCTTTATCGAATGAGCCATTCGATTTCATCCTCTAATTGTCAACATTCATCTGTGGTATGTCCGTGATCATCGTGAAAATGGCAGTACTTCTTTTTGTCTTTCTGATTTGCGATTTCTGGTTTCATTTTCTATGCCCATTTGATTTTTTCACCATTCTTCTATATCCACATTAATACTTGGGCTTTGGATTCTATCAGTGGTGTGTAAGAGCTATAACAATCTCGTCGAGAGGTTTTGGAGTCTGAAACATAAGCTCGTTGGTCACTACATCTTTTTTCATATCTCCTTTTTGAGCTTTGGCCCACGCGCCTCTCCTTTTTCAAGGCTGTACTTTTATCATCCAACCTGATGTACTTCTTTGCTCGTTCCATCAGTGGATAAATAATCCCTGAAAGATTCTCCTTTTGCTTGGCAGATCTTCCTAAGGTCAGATGATAGATTTTTGGGAGGGATGTAGCTCACAAATTTTTGCTTGAATGAGCTTGCTAGCTATTCAAAGTTCTCTATAAAACCATATGGGAGACTTTGATACCACTTCTGGGCTAATGCTGTTAGCGTTGTTGGAAAAGCTCTGCACAAAATAAAATTATTAACATTTTGTAAAAGTATCATTGTATGGAAATTTACCAAGTGGCTCCTGGGGTTAGAGGTCCCATCATATTTTTTTAGAGTTGGTATTTTAAATTTTGGTGGAAAAACTTCTAATAATATTTCTTCACTTAATGGTGATCCACCTCCCATTCCATAATTATCATCGTGGGAATTCTTTTGGAACTTCGTGATTGTTTGTGAAATTTTCTGGCTAAGAGCACTTTGATTAGAGTCTAATTCATCATACTTAAAATAAACTTTCTTTGCCTTGCCCTTGCTGTTTCTAGATTTCACCACTCTAACTAGCTTTCCATATGGTATGGTGGTTACGAAAGGTGGAGGTGGCGGTATTATCACTAGTGTATCAGGGCTGCTACCCTTAATATTTTACTCGTATTCTATCTTCAATAATTTCAGCATAGCTTTTATTTCCCTAATTTTTTTTTATCATAGAATCAGGATCAGAGAAGCCTACTAGCTGGGTTTCATGGGCTGCTACATTTGGTTATGGGTCTACTGCCATTGGCAAAGTGTCCATGTCTCCCAAGATTTCTGAAGTTGTATTTCTAGAGTTTGAACTTGCATCAGCCATGAAACTATTATGAAATTAAAAATTTTTCAGAGAGAACCATGAACAAAGTTCTAATGAAAAAGTGGAGGAAAAAACAGCCAATGGTTTTTTCCACAAACGGTGCTAATTGATGTTGCCGTGGATTTCCTAGATATTGGATTTGACTAGATTGAGAGTCTCCTGAAAATCAAAGAATAGGTGAGGCTTAGTGGTAGTTGACAACCACTCTGATGCTTAAGTTAGTAATTGAATTATGAATCGAGTATTTAGTATATAGAAGTGAGTGTTTTGTTTGGATACGTATTTTTGAAGCTTTACATTGTTTATATAGTGATTAGGATGAAATTTTGGCTAGATCTTCATCGGTTTCGTATTTAAGTTGTTACGGTAATCATCTTTAGATTATGCTATGAATTAGGCATGATCATTGGCGTGGTCTGAACTTGAAGAGAGTACTGATCTCTCTGATTTGTCTGATCTCTTCGAAATAGGTCGAAACATTCTCAGAGCTCTCCTCAAAGCTCAGTCTCTTTAGGTGTCAGTCATTGAGATCAGATGGGTGAGCTCTACCTGATTTTGAGCTCAGATGGGCAGGTTGATCAGTTCTAAGCTGGAATGGGTGAGCTCTAGCTGGGTTGGTTTATTAGCCTTTTAGATCAGTAACATATAGAAAATAATTATAAAATTCTAATTCAATAATTAAATTTATTTTTAAAATTATGAAATTTAAATTAGAGCATTAATTAAAGTTAAATAAACAAAAATATTAAAACTATTACATTGGAGAGAGTGAACTTAATTAACCAGGAATGGAGTCTAATCCGATTTAATTATAACTGATATGCATCGCTTTCCTCCCTTTTGGGTGGGGGAAGGCCCTCCTCTTACTAGAGTTTGGGTTGATCCCTCCTACCTTTGGTTGGGTGTGGTTTGTGTTAGCAAGATCGCAATGCTTCAAGTGAGGGTCTTTGTGTAGATCTATGTTACGTCTCTATTTGAGGGCTAAAGTAGAGAGGTGGATAATTGAGTGGCTTTCAAAGGTGGTTTTCTGTCAAAGGTTAAAAAAGATGTTGGTGGTAGGTTTCAATTGTCATCCAGCACCCCCTTTTCTAAGTTATTCTGTTGTCGTCATGTGTTGATGCCTCTATATTTCTTCAGTTCAAGATGCTTAGTTGGAGGAAGGGCTCGTGCTATAGGGGAGGTAATGATACAGCTGCTAGAGTATTTCCTTTGGTTAGATGAGTTTTTCTGTTTTAAATCCTCTCGTGATCGTTTTAATCAGACCTTGGTAGTTGGCTTACATGCCATTGTATTGCGGTGCTGATGATGCAGGTTAGTGCTTGTGGAGCTTTTTTCTTCAACATTACCAATGGTCTGTGGTAGCAGTACCTTGAAGGAGTAGCTAAGAGCTTTATCTATGAAAGCATCTAGAGACTTACTTGGAGCCATCTAGTAGGCTAGATCCATCAAATTGTGCTTAAAGTTTTTTTGTTTCTATACTTTGTTTGGATGGATTTTGGGCCTCTAGCCAAACTTATGCACTGCTTTCTAATTTAATGAAATTCATATTTCATGATAAAAAAAAGTATAGATAACCCATCCAAGATGTTTGAGGCAATTGGTGTCTTAATTTGTAACACCCTCCTTCTAGCAACTCCGTACATTCTACTGTTCCGGTGACCAGTGTCGGTCCGGGCAGCTAGAACTTCCGAAAAAATATTTAAACTAAAGTGAGGAACCATAATTAACTCAAATATTAATAAGAAAAATTTAGAAAAAATTTTAGAAATAAAATACAACCAAGTTAAACGAGCCGGTGCCCTAACGATGGGTAACCTAGTGAAAAGTTGCGGTTCTCGCAACTAGGAGCCCTAGACCCGAGAGAAAATTCATAAAATAATTTTTGGGACTCCAGAGAAGGGTTATTGAGGTTCCTATGGCATTAGAATGCCAAGAAAATATTTAGAAAAATTTTTCAATCGGTACAGACAATTTTGGCCCGTTAAGCCAAACGGAGGGCATTTTGGTCATTTCGCCCTCAGAGGTGATTTTTGACCAACTTGTCCAATTAAGTACATAAATTATATGACATAAAATATGAATTAATGTTGATGAAAAATTAATTTGAAGTTAGTAGAAAAGAAAAGAAAAGAAAATGAAATATAATGTAAATTATGACATCATTATGATGTCATTTAAAAATCCCCACCAATTACATTTAAACAACCATTTAATTAACTAATAAAAAGAGACAATTGAGACAAAAAAAAATCAAAAACACTATCTGCCTTCTTCTCCCTCAAACCAGCCGAATTCTTCCCTAACCCAAACCTCCATTAACACTTCATCAAGCTTCACACCCCACTAAGTTTCACCATAAACTCACTTAATCACTTCACAAAAACTCTTCCTTGCATCTTAAACTCTCTCTAACCAGCAAAAAGAAGAAGGAAAAGAAAGTTTTTACAAGTTTGGGAGTTAGCTCCAACAAGGTTAGTGCCATCTTTCTCCTTCTTCCTTTGGATATTCATGTTAAAACATTAAGTTAGGCTAGGAAATTGTGGAATTGAAGAAAATTAAACATGCTAGGGTAAATGGTGAATTTCGACAGCCTATTGGGGGTGATGATTTTGATGGTTTTGATGGGCTTAGAGTGGACTAGAGATAGTGTTTAAAGTGTATATATATATATATAATGATTAGTGTGTTTAACTAAGGTGTGTGGTGTGAATTGATATGGGGAATTAGGGTTTTGGAGAGAAACTTGGACTTTGCTTATGAAATGGTGAATGAACATTTTAATGGTCAATTAGTGACCATTTGAGGTAAGTTGACCATAACTTAGAGTGAATTATAGCATTACAAACTGATTTGGTATGTTGCCTAGTGAAACCAGTAGGGTGGCTGTGAGTCCAGCCTATTTGGACAGCCATAACTTGGGCTGTGTAGGTTCAATTGGTGTTTGGCCAATTGGACATAAAACTATACACATAATGGCACAATTTTGGTGAAGAAACCATGCCCAAAAGACCAAATTAAGTGGACCAAAAACTTGCCCCAATCCGGATGTCCTGCCACCAGATTCTGCAGAATGACCAAATGAACAGTGATTGTTCATTTGGCCATAACTCATTGTAGAATGGCCCAATTGACCTGAAATTTTTACAGCAACAATTTAAGATATAGACCAACAACTTTCATGAAGAAACCTACCCCAAATTATGAGCAGAACCTATCCAACAAGGCAGTTGCAATCACTATTCACTGCACTGTAGATATGGTCAGTTCTGAAATTTTTCAATCCGGCCAGTTGTGGTTTTTGGACCATAACTTGAGGTACAAAACTCCAAATGGAGTGATTCAAAAAAATAAATTCAACTAGACAAAATAAGAAACAACTTTCATGTTTATCATTTTCTCAAATTCCCACTGCAACAGTAACTAATGGAACAGTAAAGTTAGGGTATAAAAACTGAAAATTCTGCTCCATTAGTTTTAAGCTTAGAAATTGTATTGGTGATTAATGCCAACAAGTTTTGAATGCACAATGTGGTATGTTGGGAGTGTTAAAACCAATGTACCTATTTTCTATGCAAAAGTCAACATTTTTGTTGACTAATGAAGTGAATAGTAACACCAAAGCTTGAAATTCAAAAATTACAAAATTCAAAAGTATCAAATGCCCTAGTATACCTAACAAGATTGGTTTGGATAGTTTGGCATGCTAATAGGGTTCAGTTAGCAGTACAGCACATGGAATTATGCCATTCTGTGATTTTATGGCTTTTAGCCATTCTGACATTGTGTTGAGACTTGGCCTTGTGCCTAATGTTATTTACAGCTTATTAGCTGTTCTGTTGCACACCGGGAGATACATATGTGACCGATGGTGTGACGGCCCGAGGTACTTGATACCCAGTGCGAGTTTACCCGTTTATCCAGTCCAGTCGTCCAGTACAGGTTACTTGGGCAACCAAACATAAAAGTGGCCAAATTTAATGAAATAATGAATATAACAAGTACAAAATAAGTAAGATTACAAATACTCATCGAAAATTTATTTGAAATGAAACATCAATACATTCACTGCATATTTACTTTCTGTAATTTATTTTTATTTTATTATTAGCACCACTAAGCATTATTGCTTAGCGCGTTGTTTTGCCACGCGTAGGTTCTGGAGATACTGACCGAGAGCCCAGTAGACCACAGACTGGGTGAGACCTCCTGCAGCTCTGCATAGTGTCCGTGTCACCTCACCATCCTCAGTGCATTGGTAGGATACTAGGTTTCATTTTGGTATTTTGTAACTATCTTTTATTTTCTATTGTGTAAATGAGACTTATATAATGTATTTTGATGTTAATATAAATAGTGAAAATTGTGGTTATGAATGGAAAATTTGAGTAATTATTTATTGCTTATATATATGAGTACCATGAGAAATGAATGATTGAGAAATGTTGTTGAAAAATATTAAGATTTTGATGATATTGGAGTTTGAGAATGATTGAATATGATTATCGGAAGTGTTTTTCACAGGTTCCGAAGAACTGTTTTCTCCATTTTTAGCCGGTACTCTGCCGGATTTTCTATAAAATTTTCAGAACCTCAAATAAATTATAATTTCAATAAATGACTTAAATGAATTATATTTCACAAGTTATATTCAAAACTATGATAAAAATTAAATAAGGAAGAATAAAAATGATTAAGATAAAATAGAGTGTTCCGGTACACCGTGTGACATAGCTTACTCGAATATACTGTAGACGGGTAAGGGGTGTCACATAATTAATATTGGATTAATAATTAAAATTCTCCATCTGATGTCACAAAATGAACTTTTTACTTGCTATTTTGATTTCTCTATTTCAATTCTCCAATACAAATAAAAAGTTTTTCTTGCCAACTATTATTGGACAACAAATTATAGAACATATCTAAAAAATGTTCTCTTTCATTCACATAAGTATGAGATTCATTTTTTATAATTTATGAAAAGACTCATATTTTTGTGAGTGCAAACAATACTAAAATTTAGTGCTCTAGATGTACTCAATAATTTTCTTTATTGGATGGGTGTAGGCACCTTTTTTTTTTTTTTATCCCTTTGAATGTATACTTTGTAGAGCCAATAAGGAGTCCCGTGATAAAAATATCACTAGATGGTAAAGATTCTGAAACATTTTAGAGACTATGGAATGACTAGAAAATTAATAAAATGAAATCATTTTTTTAGGAAGTAATTCATTTTACGAATTTAATTGTGTTTTAGAAAAATAAAAGGTTTTGCGTGTAAAAATGGGTCTAAAAGTCTATGTTATTTAATTAAGCTTAATTTAATATTTTTAGGACTTCAAGTGGAACTGGAAAATAATTAAATAAATTGAATTAAATAATCAAATCCTTTGATTTTAATTTTCAGCCAAATTAAAAAAAGGGCCTAGGTAAACTTTTGAGTTTAATTATTTTTAAATTTTTTTCCTTTTTTTAATTAATAAATGAAAATATAATAAATATAATAAAAGGGAGATTATTTCGTAGAGGCTCCACTTAGGGATAATCCAAATTTTTTGTTTTTAGTTTTTCTTTTATAAGATAAAATAAAAAAGATATCAATTTTTTATCCAAAGATTAGGATACATTTTTATTATTTATATTTTATTTAGTTATTTTTCTTTTCTTTTTTTTTAAATTTTAAACCTAATTAGATTAAGTTTACTTAATCACCTTCCCTAATATAAATATATCATTATGATTACGGTTTGGGGAGAGGAAGGTGGCTGAAATTAAAAAAAAAAAAATTAGGTTAATTTTTTGCTCATAATTGGTGTGTGGGAGCGCTTATGATTAGAAGTTTTCTTCCTCTCCAATTGCACATATAATTTTTCTCATACATTCACACAATTGCACCTAGATTCATTTAGTTTAGGCTCATTAATCATTGTCAAATTATTTTAGGTTATTCCATAGCCTTCAAAGGAGCCAAGGCAGACATTCAATTCCAAAGAAATTCATTCCAAGAAAAGGTATGTTTTTGATTGGGTACATATATTCTCTCTTAGTTGTAATTTCATCACTTTTATTATTCATCCTTTTTCATCATGTAATTATTAGATTTAGACTTGAAAATAATTTTAGTAGATTCATTAGTTTTTTTTTTTTTTTTTTTTTGCACATAGAATGTCCTTTTGAATCATTAAAAAGTTGTTTTGTAGTTTAGATATTAATTTTTGAAGTTATGACTTGATTATGAATGATTGTTATGATGCCCAAATTTTTAAAATTTGTTTAGGGCTCAAGTCTTGCTTATTTTAGACATTTTTTTTCTTTTTGGTGCTCTTTTAAGATGTCTAATTTATTGTCATATTTTTTATATTTGCAAAATTCTTAGTAGATTGGTGTGAGTAATTTTTGCAAAATTATTGTGCAATACTATCTACATTTTGTTTTTGGTCAATCTAATTAATTTTCCTTACTTGATCTTGGATAGAATAGTTATTTTCTTTTTACCATGTTTTAGTTTGATATGTTGGGTAGCATTTGGTAAATTTTTATGATTTTTTCATGATGTTCTAATATTTTTCCTTAATTTTACAAAGTTGCTACCTAGTTTTAGGATTATTGCATATAGGATAATTTTGGTTAATTTTACATTTTTTTTCATTTTTCCATGTTAAAATTTGATATTTTTAGGACTTTAGGTATTTTTTCTAGATTTTTTCTCATAAGTTTTGTATTTTTTTTTATAGATTTTATAAAACATTCATATAAATATAAAGTTTTCGATCTAAGTTATTTTAGTCACAATTAAACTTCTTTTCTATTTTTTTAATTAATTTCCATGTTTTTTATTAATTAATTCATGATAATTATGCATATTAGATGTAACACCCTCCCCGTAGCAACTCCGTACATTCTACTGTTCCGGTGACCGGTGTCGGTCCGGACAGCTAGAACGTCCGGAAAAATATTTAAACTAAAGTGAGGGACCAAAATTAACTCAAATATTAATAAGAAAAATTTAGTAAAAATGTTAGAAATAAAATACAACTAAGTCAAGTGAGCCGGTGCCCAAGCGATGGGTAACCAGAGGTAAGTTGCGGTTCTCGCAACGAGGAGCCCTAGACCCGGGGGAAAAATTATAAAATAATTTTTGGGACTCCAGAGAAGGGTCATTGAGGTTCCTATGGCATTAGAATGCGAAGAAAATACTTAGAAAAATTTTTCAATCGGTACAGACAATTTTGACCCGTTAAGCCAAACGGAGGGCATTTTGGTCATTTCGCCTTCCGAGGTGATTTTTGGCCGACTTGTCCAGTTGAGTAAATAATTAATATGACGTAAAATATGAATAAATATTACTAAAAATTAATGTGAAAATGAGTAGAGAAAAGAAGAAAAGAAAATGAAAGAAAAACCTAAATATGACATCACATGATGTCATTTGGAGGGCTTCCACCAATCACAACCTAATAAGCCAAATTAAAAAGAGAAAAAAATGACAAATGAAGACACAAAATTTCTGGTTCTTCTTCTTCATTTGGACATGAATCTCTCCCTCTCCCTCCACCATTTTATCAAGCTTTGAACTTGATTTTCTCTTCATCCACTCACTAAAACCCATAAGTCTCTTCATCAAAAATTAATCCCACACCTAGACAAAGCTTTTGGCAGCCTAGAAAAGGAAGGAAAGTGAAGTTTTAGCTTGAAGAAATCTGCCCTACAAGAGGTTAAAGTGAGGTTAGTGCTATCCTTTCACTCTCACTCCTTTAATCCTTGTTAAAGCATCATTTTAAGTTAAGAAATTGTAAGAGTTTGAAGTAAGTTATATGTGTTAGGGCATCTTTAATTTTTGGCAGCCCTAAGGAAGGATGAGGTTGATTGTTTTAATGAATTTAGAATGGATAGAAATGATGTTTAAGGTATGAATATGCATGGATGTTGAATTAGTGTGCTAATTGAGGTTTATGGATAATTTAAATTGGACATTAGGGTTTTGAGAAGTGAAACTTGGATTTAGCTTATGGAATTGTGAAAGAACATTATAAGGGTCAATTAGTGACCATTTTAGGTATGTTGACCATGAATTGGACTGAAAAATAGTATAGCCAAGTGAATGTGTAGGCTGCCTTGTTAGTGCAAGTGAGTGATCAAAATTCAGTCCACTTGGACTGCCATAACTTGGGCTGTGTTAGTCCAATTGATGTTTGGCCAATTGGACATGAAACTAGGCTTATAATGGCACATTTTTTCTGAAGAAACCATGCCCAAAAGACCAAAGAAAGAGGACCAAAACTTGGCCCCAATCCGGATACCCTGCAAACAGCCCCTGCAGAAATGACCAAATGAATAGTAATTGTTCATTTGGCCATAACTCACTGTAGATTTGGTCAATTGACCTGAAATTTTTACAGCAACAAGTTAAGACATAGACAAACAACTTTCATGAAGAAACCTACCCCAAATTATGACCAGAACCTAACCCAAATGGCAGTCACAGTTACTGTTTAAACCTGCAACTCTGCAGATTTTCATTTGAGCAGTAATGTTTGGATGGCTATAACTCTCTCTAGAAAACTCGGATTTAGGCGATTCTTGAACCGATGAAAACCTAAGGCATAGTAGAACATTTCATATGAAGAAAGTTAGACCAAATTATGAACTTAACTTGATCAAATTACTGACCAAAGTTGGACCAAAAATCTGCCAGAATCCATGATAGCAGCATGAACAGTGCACGTGAACAGTAAACTTATTTTGGCCATAACTTGAGCTACAAAACTCTAAATGGAGTGATTTAAAAAAAGAAATTCAACTAGACAAAATAAGGAACATTTTCTATGAAGGAAGTTTTGTCAAATTCCAACAGTAAATCGACCAATGAAACAGTACAACTTCGGAGCACCAAAACCGAAAATTGGCAATTTTGCCAAAATGACCTAAGCTTTGAGAAAGTGACCAAAACCAACAAGTTTTAAATGAAAAATGTAGTATGTTTGAAGAGCCAAAGTCAATGTACATATTTTCTATGCAAAAGTCAACATTTTAGTTGACTAATGAAGTGAATAGTGACATGAAAACTTGAAATAAGCTTAGAAATGGATTTGGTAATTGATTCCAACAAGTTTTAAATGCAAAATGTGGTACATCGGGAGTGTTAAAACCAATGTACCTATTGTCTATGCAAAAGTCAACATTTTTGTTGACCAATGAGGTGAATAGTGACACCAAAACTTGAAATTCAAAATTTGAAATTAGAAATGCATCTAGGGGACTTTAAATTGCAATTGGCAATTAATACTAGTAAATGTAAAACTCAAAATGTGGGATCTTGGTGTAATTAGAATTAACATATCCATTAAGTATAAAAAGGTCAACATTTTGGTTGACTAGTATGGTGAATAGTAATCAAAATGATTAGTGAATTAAGATGAAGACCTAGAACCAATTCTAAGCTTAAATGCTTAGAATTGTATGACAAATATGGACTATGCATCCTAGTCAAAATTGTTAAAAAGAAATTTAGGCCATAAATTTGAAATCCATGAAATATTCATGGATTACTTGAAACATGAAAAATAAGTCACCTAATTGATGTGAATAGATAGTTAGGGCATATATGCCCATCACAAATGGAATTCATAAAATATTAGTAACTCAACTTGAAATATAAAAATTTGTAATTACATAAGTAGATTCTTGAATGTATAAATGAGAAAGGAAAAATGTTTTGAATACAATGGTACATGTGAACCATTGTTTAGAATTGTGATCAATATGAATAACATAATGAATGGATAAATAAACCATATTAATGTATGAATGAGACATTAGTTCTCATTATTGTAAAGAGGAGAAGTATTTTGAGTACAATGGTATAAAAGAATAATTGATGTGAATTGTGATCATATAAATGATCAAATGAATGTATGAATTATGATTGAAATTTATCATGAAATAATGAAGTCATAAAGCACAATATATTAACATTTTAAAATATCAAATGCCCTAGTATACCTAACAAGATTGGTTTGGATAGTTTGGCATGCCAATAGGGTATTGTTTTAGCAGTACTGCGAAAGGCTTTATGCCTGTATTCATGGCTTTATGCCCGTATTCATGGCTTTTATGCCCGATTTCATGGCTTTTATGCCCGATTATGTGATATCATGGCTTTTTATCCATACCGATCTGCATACATGGTAGACGCTGCGTCCCATGGTATGACGGCCCGAGGCAATCATGTCGGTGCCAACGACCCGTTATCGATCCACTGCCTAGTATAGGTTACTTGGGCGATCAATTAAAGTATTATTCAATTCAGCTAAGTTAAGTTAAGTATAATGAAAATCCAGTACAATTAAATTAAGTATTGAATGAATAAGCAAAAGAGATTAGCAAAAGAAACATAACAAAAATATAAATTGCGTAACTGCATGGACTTGAAATACAATACGATAGAATAAATTATATACCTGCTAGTATTACTGAAAAGTTATAAACTAAGCACTTCCAAAGAGGAACAAACTAGTATATAAGATCGTTGATACTAGAAATACCATACCAAATTAAATTGATTCTTGAGTATCTGAATTATCATTTATTTCTTTCTTTACTTGTATATATTATTTCTGGTTATATTATTGCACCACTAAGCAGAAATGCTTAGCGCGATGGAATTGATTCCTCACGCAGGTACTGAAGGTAAAACCAGTAGACTGTCGACTGAGATTTTTGGAGTCCAGATCTGCAGAAGTGTCAGAAGAGTTCAAGATTGTCACCTCCTCAGCAATGCATGTAGATAGGGCTCATTTTATACATGTTATTTATATTGTTCATTCCTAGCACATTGTAAATTATTTGTATATCTTGTAAAAAATAAACTCATGTAATTAACCTATGAATTATGGAAGCTATTCAAAGTAAGTATTTTAGTATGTGAATTGAATTTGAGTTATAATGAGATTATACTTGTGAATATTGAAATTGTCTTTGGTAGGTTCAGAAGAACTGTTAGTCCAAATTACAGCCGACACTTTGTCGGATTATCGTTAAAATTTTTGAAATTTCCAATTTAGTTAGATTTTGATAAAAGTAAAAATAGCCTAAATCTTCAATAAAGTTTTTGAATAAATAAATCAAGGACTGTAATGAAATCAGATAAAATAGAGTGCTCCGGCACACTGAGTGGCATAACTTGCTCGGCTACACTGTAGTCGGGTAAGGGGTGTCACATTAGATTTGCTAGAACTAGGATTAAATGATTGGCTTAGGTTAGGAGACTTTAATTGGTTAAAATTAATTCTAATTGTATGTTGGTTTAGTTTAATTAATTAGGTTAATCTTATCTTTTATTTTTTTATTTATTTCTATTTATTTAATTCAGTTTTTTTTTTAACTTGAATACTTACTATATATATATTTGAGTTATATATAAGCTAAAGCCCACTAAAGAAGCCTAAAACTGAAATTGTGAAGGAGGAAGATGCACAAATGGATTTTTGGAGGTCTAAAATGAAGATTTGGAATTGAAGGCCATTTGCATAAGGTTAACGGGCTCGAGGCCTTTTAATAATTATAGGTTAATTTATTTAATTTTTGTTTTTGGGATGTAAAGGCCATTTTAAGGTTTTAATCTCTATTCTCCTCCCTCTCACTTTAGTTTAGGACTTTAATTTTATTTTGATTATTTTGAATATTTTCAAAGGCTTTTGGCATGTAATTAGACTTAATAAAGATGCATAAAAGGGAACATGGTAATTAGTGGGCTTAAATACATAACCTAGAAGCATTGACATGTTTAGGACCATCCTCTTCCTCTTATGCATGTACTTTAGATTGAAATACTTAGGATTCTTTCTTCTATATGCTATTTATGACATGTAAAATGACTTGACATGTAATTAACCTAGCTAAATATGCACATAAGGCAAGGCAGTAAAAGGGTAACATCACTAAACTAGTAACTTGGCATGTTAGGAATTACTTATGCATATACATGGTTCATTTGTTTAAATTAATTGTGTGTGTAATATTAGATTTGCATAAATGTATAAACAAGGAACTAAATAAATAAACAATAAGATAGACTTTAGGAATTATTAGTAAAAGCTGGCCCTTATTCTAAGATAAGTCTAAGCAAAGAGAGTGCTTAATATTTTCCCTTTCTTATACTAACTATCTTAAATCTAGGCCATTGGGCTCATCGAAAAAGAAGGGTAGTAGATCTATACATGGGATGAGTTGCTACCCACATTCCTTCTTATGAATTTTTCCCAGATATTACTGGGGTGGTGACTTCTTCTGCCTTTGTGGCATTAATATACTAGCATCGGGGTCGTGTGATGGGAAGACGATGCTAAACCAAGTTTGAGGGTCCCACAGCTTGGTAACTCCACTAGGGACTAAGAATAGTTACTCCAACTTGATTCATTTAGTCTATTATTGTTTCTTTTATTAAGTTTCTTTGCTTTGCACACCATTTGCACATATAATAAAAGTGTAGTCAACCATAATGTGATGCAGCCTCGTGAGGATAAGATTGAGGAGGCCTCTGTTCCATTTGAGCATTGGTAAGTCAACTATCTCTGTAAACCATGGCGCATATATTAGGATATAAAAAGAGGATGAACACAATCATTTGCACCTTTGACTTTTTTAAGGTCAATAGGAGACATAATGCTTAAGCGCTCTCGCTTTTGGGGAATCTTTTTTGACTTGGGACAAAGATATAAGGATGGATTCTATCATGCTAGCCATAGAAACATATGACCTTAGGACCCTTATTACATGTGATGAATTTGGTTTATAAACGTATATGTTAGATATGTAAGTTTTAAAGGAAGATTGCATTGATTTAGGCTAAAACTTAAGTCCTTATGTTGCTTTTTGAAAAATTAAAAGCCCAAATATATTTTATCTCCTTAGAGGGCAAGTGGAAGCCCACTTACATATTAGACTATTAGGTTCATAGACCTTTTATTTATGAGGAAAGGCTCCATTTTAGGCTAATTCCCTGTTGATATGCCTAAAGTACCCCTACCTAGGACAAAGATTTTTTACTCAAAATTATCTATTTAAGAGATTTTCTTAGTAGGACTATATTTGTAACAAGGCCCATATGGTCCATTTTTATCAATAAACTTATTCTATCTTGTTTAATTTTAACTTTTTATTTCTTCAATTTTCATCTACTATGGTTCAATGTGCGTGCCATGTTAGGCCCAAATAATGTACAATTCAATAAGTTAAAAGCCCATTCATGCATAACCTTGTACATAAACATAACATATTAAACCTTTGTGTTAGACAACCATCATATCTCTAAAATGAACTAAGAGTGCTCCTATCCCTATAAACTGGACTTGTGAGAAAAATAGATTGTTAAGAAAGACCAAGCTTTTAGAAAGCCCTATTCAACCAAAATCTTTAAGAGTAGTTAGTACACCATCACCAATAGCCGAGAATGAGGACATTAGGATTATGCTCAAAGAAATGTTGGATGAGACCATCAATGGCAAGATGGAGGACATGATAGCTAAGTTCCTTAAGTTCTTGGGTAATCAACCAGTGGGGGAAAACAATGGAATTAAGGGGCCCAAGCCCACAATTGAAAATGCTTTATAGGAAACTAATGGAAAGGCCCAAGATTTATTTGATGCAAACTTTTGGGTTCAGGATGACCATTGACACAAAAGGTTATGAAGGTTAAGAAGGAGCCCAATAAAGAGTACAAAATCATGACTAAGAAGTTTGAGAAGTTGCAAGCTAGCCTTAAGAAGCAGGTAGAACTAGGAGGCATTAATCTTTTTGACTCTGAGGATTTGGACATCCATGTGGAAGAGGGCTTGCCTAAGGCATTCAAGATGCCTAATTTGCCTAAGTTTGATGGTATTGGTGATCCGAAGGCCCATCTGAGGTCCTACTTGATTGTGATGAGGCCATTAAACTAAATAAGGAGCAGGTGACTCAGTTCTTTCTAATGTCACTAGAAGGAACAACCTCATCACCATAGTATGGGCTTGAATCCATAGTCAGAAAAGATTATGATGAGTTAGTAAGAAGATTCTTTAAGTAGTACTCCTACAACATTGCTTTGGATGTAATCCTTAGAGACTTGGAGACCATTAGGTATAAACACAGTGAAACTTTCTTAGAATTCTTAATGAGGTGGAGGAAAAAGGCTATGAAGATGACTCATAGGCCCCATAGAGAAAGATCATATGTGCTTGGTCATTACGAACCTACTACTAGTTTACTATGAGAAGTTGTACTACCTCCTTATAGCCATTTTTGAATTGTTGTATGATGTGGGGGTCCTAGAAGATGGGATGAGTGAAAGAGTAATGCATATTAGCCCAAGAAGGGAGGATACCAGCCTTCAAGAAGTATAGGAGGAGAAAAGATTATGGACGTCTATGCTGTAACTAAAATCCCTAAAATCTTTTCCTGCCTAGACAAGCCCCTTTCCAAGGTATGTAAGTATCTTAAATCTCATGGCCTAGTCCAACCCTTATCTCCTAGACAAATTCCAAACCCTCTACCACCAAATCACAAAGCTAACTTCTATTGTCACTATCACCATATCCCAGGCCATGATATAGATAACTATTTTTTATTGAGGCATGATGTTTAAAACCTCATTGATGATAAGAAAATAGTGGACCCAGAATGAAGGCCCAACACCTGTACCAATTCAATACTTAAAACTCAATCTAACCATCGAAGAAAGAGAGAAATGAAGATTTTGGGCCTCGAGAGGTGAAGTTTGAAAGTAAAGAGATGCCCAAAATGATAAAAGGAGTTCAAGGAGAGATATGAGTAATAAGCATGAGAAAGACATTTGCAAGTTAGAAGCCATGTACTTGGAGTTATGCTTCAAAGTTCAAGTCTCTTTTTTTCTTTTTTTATTAATGAATCTGAGGTCTTTATTTTGATGTATTTGATGCCAACTTTGAGGCCATGATTAATAATACGTATTCTCTATTTGCTTTTTTGTTTGGTATTTGTATTGTTGGTCATGTGCATAATATCCATAATCACTTAAAATTCATTTCATTTGTTGAACTCAATCTCTATTTACTTGGGTACACCATAAAACCCTAAGGAAGTAAATTGGTATAGGGAAAGCTTCTCATTAGAAGTTTTCTTCCTCTCTAATTGCATTTACAATCTTTCCCACACATTCACACAATTGTACCTAGATTCATTTTGTTTAAGTTAAATAATCATTATCAACTTATTTTAGGTTATTAGGTTTTTAACTTTCCAAATCCTTCCAAGGAGCCATGGGAGACTTTCAATTCCAAAGAAATTCATTCCAACAGAAGGTATGTTTTTGGTTGTGCACCTATATTCTCTCTTAGTTGCAATTTTATCACTTTTATTATTCATGAATTTTCGTTATGTAATTATTCAATTTAGGACTTAAAAATAATTTTAGTAGATTCATTAGGTTTTTTCCACATGGAATAGCCTTTTGAATCACTAAAAAGGTTGTTTTGCAGGTTTAGATATTAATTTTTAAAGTTATGAGATAACTAAATTTCTAAAATTTGTTCATGGGTCAAATTTTGCTTATTTTTAGTCTTTCTTTTTTTTTTAGTGCTATTTTAATATGTCTTATTTATTCTTATATTTTTATAATAGCAAAATCCTTGGTAGATTGATGTGAATAATTCTTGCAAAATTATCGTGCAATGCTATCTATATGTTGGTTTTGGTTAATCCAATTAATTTTCCTTACTTGATCCTGGTCAATCCAAAATTATTGTGCAATCTTATCTTTGATTTTTTTTATTTATTTATTTTCAGTTTATTTAATTCAATTAATTTTTTTATTTTAACCTAAATACTTACTTTTTATATTTTTGAGCTATTTTCACATGTAAATCAATTAAATGAGCCAAAGCCCACTAAAGAAGCTCAAAACTGAAATTGCAAAGGAGGAAGGTGTGCAAATGGAATTTTAGTGGATTAAAATGAAGATTTGGAATTCAATGCCTCTTGCAAGAGGTTAGTTAATGCGCTTATGCCTTGTAATAGTTGTAGTTTAATTTATTTAATTTTTATTTGCGTTAATTGTCAAAAAAAAAACCTGAAATTTGCCAATTTTGCATAATTGTCATTTAAATACTCATTTTTTTTTTATTGATGTCTCAAATTGACCTAGCCGTCAATAAACCATTAGTATATTTAATGAGAATTCCACGTCAGCTAGATATCATCACTGGAGATGCCACATCAGAAACTTCAAATTAGGTTTAATTGCAAAAATAAATAAATAAATAAATAAATAAAGTTTGTCAATTTTTGCAATTAAATCCTAAAATTTGCATAATTGCTAATTAAACCCTCATGCTTAATTGATGTCTCAAATTGACCTGACCGTTCATAAACCGTAAGTATGTGTTGGTAGGGAGGTAATTGTAATGGCTTTTGTTTTGACTATTTTGGTTAGGAGCTACATTTTATAAGTTTGTTGATTGTTGATATTAATGGCAATTGATTTAGGGGAACAGTTGTTCATGGTTGTTCTTTCTTCTAGTGGTTTAATCCACCTTGTAACAGGTAGAAGAAAATATATTTGCTTTAGCAAAGAAATGCTCTTAAGGAGAAAGTTATAGAGTTTGAGGAGATTAACAACAAAATCATTAAGAAATGGGTACTACTCAATGAAAAGTGTGATTACAATAATACACTAATTAATAATTTGTAGAGCAAAGTCGAAGCGTTAACAAGGAAAAAAAAAGAATGAAATAATTTATTTAAAGAAAGAGTTGACTATATAGAGGAAGAATAATTTGATTTTGTTTTATTTTGTTCTATTTATAGGGTTGTATTATATTGTTATGTATACGTATAGTAATATTGAACAAGCTTTTTTAATGTTAGATTGAATGTGTAGGTTGATTAGAATGGAAATGGTAGTTGTATCTGCAGAATAGAATTTCGTTTTTTTTTTTTTTTTTTTTTGCAATTAATCCTTTTTATTTTTGGGGATGTAAAGGACATTTTAAGGTTTAATCTTTATTATTCTCCCTCCTTCTTTAGTTTAGAACTTTAATTTTATTTTGATTATTTTAAATATTTTCAAATGGACTTTTGGCATGTAATTAGAACTAATAAAAATGCATATAGGGGAACATGGTAATTAATTAGCTTAAATACATAACCTAGGAACATTGAATTATTTAGGACCCTCCTCTTCCTCTTATGCATGTACTTTAGATTGAAATGTTTAACATTCTTTCTTTTGTATGCTATGTAAGAGGTGCAAAATAACTTGGCATATAATTAACCTAGTTAAATATGCAAGTAGGGCAATGTGGTAAAAGTGTAACATCATTAAACTAGCAACTTGGCATGTTAGGAATTACTTTGTATGTATGTTGTAACACCCCTATGATTGGTAGTGCATTCTACTGTTCCGGTGATAGTGCCTGTTCAAACAGTTAGGATGCCTAGAACTACAATTAATTATTAGTGAGGAGACATAAAATAATGAAATACAAGAAAAGAAAATACAAGAAAAACAAAGGAAAAATAATAGCAATGAAATGAAACTAAGTTAAACGAGCCAGCACCGCAGCGATGGGTGACTGCACGGGGAAGTTACGGCGCAAACGATAGCCGACCTCAGGACTATAGGAAACCCTCAAAATTTAGTTTCGAGACATAATTAAAGACTTATTGAAGTGTAAATGTCATTAGAAATATCAAAGAAAAATTAATTAGTACAAAGAAAAACGAGAAATCGAGAAAATGACAAAAACTCGGTGTTACAAAAAAAATCGGGAATGCAACCCAAATAGGGGCATTGTGGTCATTTGACATTCTGAGTTGTCTTTTGACCTAAATTTCCATTAAAAATAAATGATATTACACTTGGAAAATGTCATGAAAAATTAAAATGGTGGTACATAATCTAAATAGTAAAAGATATGAGGAAAATGTGAGAAATTGGAATCTTTGGATTAATTAATACTTTAACCATACTTAGTGCTCCACTAAGTGAAGTTAATGGACATATAATATAGTATATTGGGACAGAAAATCTATCATCTTCAACCTCCCAAACAAACCAGCCAAAAATCCTCCCAAGCTTTCATCCATGGCCACCCACTTCCCAAGCACAAATCTCCATGATCAAGCCATGCTTTCCACAACTTGTCTTCATTAAAGTTTATCCCAACCCTGCAAGCAAGAATTTGATAGTAATTTTAAGAGGAATAGGTGAAGTTTGGTCAAGCTTATAAGGCGTAAGTATCCATTTCTTCAACTTTTCTTTGTTAAAGTTTGTGTGGGTGTTGAGATAAGTTGATATATGGAAGAAAAGTTGAAGTTTGGTAAGTTAGGGTGCTGCTCCATTTCGGCAGCCATGAAAGTTTAATACGTAACTTGTTTTCTTCATGTAATTAATGATTTGGGGTGTTGATTTAAATGTTTAATTGTATTGAAGTTGAATTCCATGTATAAAGTTTGATTTGTAAGCTTGAAAAGTGAAAATTCAAGTTGATGTGTATGTGTAATTTTTGGGCAACCTCAAAATGGAAATTGGTAAGGTTCAAATTCATAAAATGTTGTTGAAATATTGTACAAAAGAATGACAGCATATATGTGTGTGGAATAGTAGTGATAGTTATGTAATTTGATGATGGAAGTTTGTGTGATAATTAGAAGTATTTATGCGTATATATTGTTGGGATTGAACTTTGTGAATTGTGACTGCATTTGGTGTATTTTGAAGTGGTTATATTCTGTCCAAGCTGACCTATAATGTAAAAAATTGAATGGTTTTGGTTAGGGCCAAATGCAGAATGATATGGGAAATGAAAATGTAATTGGTAAACATGTGTTTGGTTTGGTATTTGAAAAGCATGTAGAGGGCAGTGTGCAAATGGACCTATAACTCTAAGTGTGTGACTCCAATTGGTATGAGGCCAATTGGAGGTGAAACTAGGCACAAAATGTGCCAACTTTCATGAAGAAAGCCTACTTAAATTATGTCCAGAAAGTGACTTGAAAAATGACCAAATCCGGATTAGTGACTTGGAAGCCTGAAAATTAACCATTTGGACAGTAGTTAGTGTTTTGACCATAACTTACTCAAACAGGTCCAATTGACCTGCAATTTTTACCATGAATAGTTTAGACATAGATCTATAATTCTTATGAAGACACTAAAGACCAAAAATGGCCAAAACCAAGCCAAATAGCTTGCATAAATTCGGGTACCAAAACTAGCCAAACCAAAAGTGACCTAAAAATAACCTAAGCCTACCATTTTAGTGCATTCTGTCCAGCTTTAGTAAATTGACCATATCTTGGTCTACACTATTCAGAATGACCTAAAATTTTACCCCGGTTGCAATAAGACATAGACCTACAAGTTTATAGTTTAGACCGAAACTCGAAAACCGAGGGAACTAAGTCATCCGGCTAGGTCAAAATAGTACACCGAAATCTAGTAAATTGCAATAAAATGCAATACACTTGGAAATGAAATTGGTAACATATACCAATACTAAAGGGCTATAAGATGTGACATATTGGTAACATTAGAATTGACTCACTTAGAGTGCATCAAGAGTTAACATTATAGGTTGACTAATGAAATGAATTGAAGGGAATAGTACCAAGAAAATTTAAATATTGGATTTTATGGTTGGAAACAAATTCATTGAGTATTGGAACACTTTAAATTGCGTGTTTCAGTTGATAAGGATATTGAGAAGCATAAAGAACATTGAGTCAAGGCCTAGGAGCAACTCAAATCAGGTTTGTGCACAACTAGTTTTTAACTAATTTTATTCTGAATATTTCATATGATTAAATGACATATTTTTCTTATGTATTATGTTTAACAAGCATTGGATTTAATTCAATGATTATTGAAATTGTTATAGTATGTATGAATTTGGCTTTGTGAAATGGTATTTTCACAAGTATTAAGCATTGTTGTGGATTAAATAAATTATATTTTGGAAAATTGTGATAGAACATGTTTTGAATTGTGATGGGCAATTTGCATGGAAAAATGCAAATATATGATTTGAATTGTGATGAGCATAAAAATTATTAGATATTGGAATTAACTTTGAATCGAATTGTATTGTGATTTATGCTCACTAAAAAGATTGTGATATTGTTTTATATCTCACTATAGATGCTTGACTAGGTTATTACCCATCTCTCTTATTTATTGAGAAGACAAAGGAGTTAATTGTGTTTTGATTACCATGGTACGTGCACAGGCTTAGATTCTCCTCTTATTAGAGGTTAGATCTAAGTTTTTTTTTTGTGTTATGGCCCTTTTGGTAGATTCAGTATTGTGGTGTGTACTGTGCACAATGATTCGACCTCCCTGACCATAGGGAGTTAGAATCTGATTCGACCTCCTCGACCATAGGGAGTTAGAATCACCCCGAAAATGGCCCTTTCGGATTAGTCTTGCATAGTTAGTGAGATAAAGAATGGTTTTCAAGATAAAGAATGGTTTTTTTTTAATAGTAAAGAATTGTGATTTCAATTATAATTTATGTATAATTGATTTTATTAGAATTACCTTAAATGGTTAGTTATGATTTGATAAATTAAATTCCGTGATCAAAGTCATTTTATATAAATGATTTATATTATTGGCAATGAATATTTTAAGCTTTTGAATTCGATGAGTATCCAGATTTTCAAATTATTTGCTGTAATTTTTGTTAAGGTATATTGTACTATGTTTTAAATTATAGTTGTGCACCACTGAGTTCACCACTCAGCGATAGCTTTGTATGCTGTCGCAAGTGAAAAGAGCATAGAGTAATTGAGAAAGCTTCTTTGAAGAGACATTCAGATCAGCTCTAAGTTTACCCATGTACACAGGTTTTGATGTATGCATGTAATAATATGTATGTAAATTATTTGAGCAGTTGTATAAAAACTCTTGTAAAATATTTTGGTATGTAATTAAATGTAAATTATTGTAAATGTAAATTTTAGGTTTCATTTACTTGAATAGTTTTGTAATATTAATTTTTGAGTCTTGTAATTAATGAAATATTTCTTTTATGATGAGGTTGGTTTGAAAATGAAATGATTGATTATTGAGATTGAATTGTGAGATGAAATAAAGTTTCTTGGAGTTGTATTTGAGAAAACATATTGGGAGTATTTTTCCTTTTCAGGTTTGAAGAACTGTTTTCTCAAAACACAGCCGGCAATTTGCCGAAATTTTGAAAAAATTTTATAACACCAGACTTTAATCAATGATTTAAATTTCACGAAAATTGTTTTAAAATCCCTTGTAGTATATCTAATGGGTTATCGATAGGAGAAGTACGGTAATTCATTAAAAGTACAACGGGATCATGTTACATCTTACCGGGGAGTAGAGTGTGACATGTTTTATGGTATCAGAGCAATGGTTTTAAAGTAAATTTTGAACTGTGAATTTGAAATCTTTTTGTAGGTAACTACAATTGCTCAAATGTTTGATACATATAGTACATTTATATCATAAATATGAACTAATGGAGAGAAATCTCCTTGTGTTGGTTGTACAGGAAATAGAAAATCCTGTGAAAAGATATGGAAGAGAAAAATGGGACAATAGAACAGTCTGTGATGGCAAAAGTACAAGTTGAGGCACCAGCCCCACAAAGTGTCGAAGGCCCGACTGTACCAGTTTTACCGGTACAAATTACTGCATAAATGGCCCAGCAAATGGCTGCTTTCTTTCAACAAATGGCTGCTACTCTGTCAGCTCAAACTCAAGTACAGACCCAACCCCCACAAGGGCAACATGAAATAGAGAAGAGGGAGAAACCTATCGGTCAGAGCTCGAACAGTAATTTGGGGAATAGAAAGGAATTTGAGGAACTCCGATCTCAGGGATATGACAGAGGTGGATCATCAGGGTAGAGAACGCCAAAATCTAGTCGTCGAACAACCAGAAGTGCCTATTCTGCCCGTTTCTGCCATGTTTGTGGTAAGCTAAATGGAGGTATTTGTCGTAAGGCCTTTACAGCCTGCTACAATTGTGGAAAGCTTGGACACTTTGTTAGAGATTGTACTAGAGCACCTCGATCTGCTCTCTGGAGTTCACAGACAGTTAGTCAGAGTCGAGATAGAAATAGAATTGGTACTCCTCACCACCATAACACAGTGAATCAACCCGAATATAGTAGCGCACCAGTCAGAGCGTCCACTATGCGCCAAGGAGAAAGAATAAAAACTTCAGATGTAGCTGCTGGTAAGTTCTTAATTTTTGAAAGAAACAATTAGTTATTATTTGATCCCAGCACTATTTAGTTGTATGTTAGTGTTAGAACTATATGTTCTGTTGCTATTCCTTTACATGGTAATGAATTTTGATGTATTAGTAACTAGTCCTTTAGGATAAAAACTATAATAACAAGTATGATTGACATTAATTTTGGAAGAATTGTTAGCTAAAAGTATTTTCTAAAACACCATAAATTATAAAGCTAATTGGCGAGCCTACTTAATGTAAGGCAAGAGGACCTAAAAATAAGTTACAGTAATAGAATTGCTCTCGATGAGGGCAAAGATATTACTGTTAGTAATTGTCAAGGGACATTGTATTTAGAATCGGTTTAGGATATTAGTGGATTCGAGAAAGATAAGATGTTAGAAATCCTAGTCCATGAGGTTATAACGTAGTGACTATGTAATGTTCTCGATGTTTGTATTGTAAGCTGCAAATTACAGTACCGACACGAGATTATTGTGTAGAGCTACGTGCTTCCTTGTGGTACAATAAAATAAGAATATTTGTAAGTAATCTATAAATTGATACAGTTACGCCCGAATAGAGTGCTATTACTGAAAATAAATGTGAAAATTTTAGTCAGAAATTTAAAACTTCAGAACTAGCTTGTCGAAAGACTACACTTGTAAGGTAGCTGGAGTCAATAACTTGGTTACAATAATGTGAACTACCTGTACCACAGTAATTGCTATAAGTTTAGAGATATTAGTACGACTTATCATCCTCAGATGGATGGACAATCGAAATAAGTAATTCAAGTAAATTCTGAAACTCATTGAGTTTCTGTAAATAATGAAATGAAATGATAATAATAACCTGTAAAATATAATAAGCCCTCGAGAATATACTGAGAACTTGTGTCCTTGAATCCGAGGGGAGATGGGACAGATACCTCCCACTAACAGAATTTGTATACAATAATAAGTGTCAAGCTAGCATACAAACAGCATCCTATGAAACATTGTAAGGGAATGGATAACTATGGATTTTGTGATGAGACTTCCGAGGACACAGAATAGTCATGATGCAGTGTGGGTCATAGTTGATAGACTAAACAATTCTGCTCACTTTTTGCCAGTCCGGATGGACTAAGTTGGAGAGATTGGCCAGATTGTACATAAATGAGATTGTAAAACTGCATGGAGTGCCAGTATCGATTGTATCAAACAGAGATCCTAGGTTCACTTCTAGATTCTGGGGTAGTCTTTAGAGAGCCCTAGGAACTAGATTGAATTTCAGCACGGCATTCCACCCACAGGCAGATGGCCAGTCTGAGAGGGTAATTCAGATATTGGAGGATATGCTACGGGCTTATGTGATTGAGTTTGAAGGTAGTTGGGATACACACTTGCCTTTGATTGAGTTTGCTTATAACAACAGCTACCAATCAAGCATTGGGATGCCTCCATATGAAGCTTTATATGGCAGAAAGTACAGAATTCCCCTATGTTGGGATAAAGTAGGTGAAAGGAAGATGATTGGGCTAGAAATTATTCAGCAGACAGAGGAAAAGATCAGATTGATCAGAGATCGACTCAAGGCTGCATCAGACCATCAGAAGCCCTATGTTGATCTGAAGAGAAGAGATATTGAATATGCAGTGGGTAATAAGGTATTCCTTAAAGTTTCTCCTTGGAAGAGGACATTGAGGAGACAGCACCCACAGCTGTTCAGAAACTGATGCCAGGTAAAATTTCAAGACGAAATTTATTTTAAGGAGGAGAGAATTATAACACCCCTATGTTCTGTAGTGCGTTCTACTGTTCCGGTGACAGTGCCTGTCCGGGCAGCTAGGATGCCTAGATTTAATTGTTAGTGAGGAGACATAAAATAATAAAATACAAGAAAAGAAAATACAAGAAAAATAAAGGAAAAATAATAACAATGAAATGAAACTAAGTTAAACGAGCCAGTACTGCAGCGATGGATGACCGCACGGGGAAGTTACAGCACAGGCGATAGCCGACCCCAGGATTGCAGGGAACCCTCGGAATTTAGTTTCGAGACATAATTAAAGGCCTATTGAAGTATAAATATTATTAGAAATATAAAAAAAAATTAATTAGTACAAAGAAAAATGAGAAATCGAGAAAATGACAAAACTCGGTGTTACAAAAAAAATCCGGAATGCAACCCAAATAGGGGCATTGTGGTCATTTGACATCTCGAGTTGCCTTTTGACCTAAATTTCCATTAAAAATAAATGATATTACACTTAGAAAATGTCATAAAAAATTAAAATAGTGGTAATAATCTAAATAGTAAAAGATATGAGGAAAATGTAGGAAATTAGAAACTTTAGATTAATTAATGCTTTAACCATACTTAGTGCTCCACTAAGTGAAGTTAATGGACATATAATATAGTATATTGGGACAGAAAATCTGTCATCTTCAACCTCCCGAACAAACCAGCCAAAAATCCTCCCAAGCTTTCATCCATGGCCACCCACTTCCCAAGCACAAATCTCCATGATCAAGCCATGCTTTCCACAACTTGTCTTCATTAAAGTTTATCCCCACCTTGCAAGCAAGAATTTGATAGTAATTTCAAGAGGAATAGGTGAAGTTTGGTCAAGCTCATAAGAGGTAAGTATCCATTTCTTTAACTTTTCTTTGTTAAAGTTTGTGTGGGTGTTGAGATAAGTTAATATATGGAAGAAAAGTTGAAGTTTGGTAAGTTAGGGTGCTGCTCCATTTCGACAGCCATGGAAGTTTAATATGTAACTTGTTTTCTTCATGTAATTGATGATTTGGGGTGTTGATTTAAATGTTTAATTGTATTGAAGTTGAATTCCATGTATTAAGTTTGATTTGTAAGCTTGAAAAGTGAAAATGGAAGTTGATGCGTATGTGTAATTTTTGGGCAGCCTCAAAATGGAAATTGGTAAAGTTCAAATTCATGAAATGTTGTTGAAATATTGTACAAAGGAATGGCAGCATATATGTGTGTGGAATAGTAGTGATAGGTATGTAATTTGATGATGGAAGTTTGTGTGATAATTAGAAGTATTTATGTGTATATATTGTTGGGATTGAACTTTGTGAATTGTGACTGCATTTGGTGTATTTTGAAGTGGTTATATTCTATCCAAGTTGACCTATAATGTAGAGAACTGAATGGTTTTGGTTAGTGCCAAATGCAGAATGGTATGGGAAGTGAAAATATAATTGGTAAACATGTATTTGGTTTGGTGTTTGAAAAGCATGTAGAGGGCAGTGTGCAAATGGACCTATAACCCTAAGTGTGTGACTCCAATTAGTATGAGGCCAATTGGAGGTGAAACTAGGCACAAAATGTACCAACTTTCATGAAGAAAGCCTACCTAAATTCTGTCCAGAAAGTGACTTGAAAAATGACCAAATCCGAATTAGTGACTTAGAAGCGTGAAAATTGACCATTTGGGCAGCAGTTAGTTTTTTTACCATAACTTACTCAAAACAGGTCCAATTGACTAGATATTTTTACCATGAATAGTTTAGACATAGATCAACAATTCTTATGAAGACACCAAAGACCAAAAATGGCTAGAACTAAGCCAAATAGCTTGCACAAATTCGGGTACCAAAACTGGCCGAACCAAAAGTGACCTAAAAATGACCTAAGCCTACAATTTTAGTGCATTCTGTCCAGCTTTAGTAAATTGACCATATCTTGGTCTACACTATTTAGAATGACCTGAAATTATGCCCCGCGTGCAATAAGACATAGACCTACAAGTTTGTAGTTTGGACTGAAACTCAAAAACTGAAGGAACTAGGTCATCTGGCTAGGTCAAAATAGTACACCGAAATCCGGTAAATTGCAAAAAAATGCAATACACTTGGAAATGAAATTGGTAATATATACCAACACTAAAGGGCTATAAAATGTGACATATTGGTGACATTAGAATTGACTCACTTAGAGTGCATCAAGGGTCAACATTATAGGTTGACTAATAAAATGAATTCAAGGGAATAGTACCAAGAAAATTTAAATATTGGATTTTATGGTTGGAAACAAATTCATTGAGTACTGAAACACTTTAAATTGTGTGTTTTAGTTAATGAGGATATTGAGAAGCATATAGAACATTGAGTCAAGGCCTAGGAGCGACTCAAATCAGGTTTGTGAACAACTAGTTTTTAACTAATTTTGTTTTGAATATTTCATATGATTAAATGACATATTTTTCTTATGTATTATGTTTAACAAGCATTGGATTTAATTCAATGATTATTGAAATTGTTATAGTATGTATGAATTTGGCTTTGTGAAATGGCATTTCCACAAGTATTAAGCATTATTGTGGATTGAGTAAATTATGTTTGAAAAATTGTGATAGAACATGTTTTGAATTGTGATGGGCAATTTGCATGGAAAAATGCAAATTTATGATTTGAATTGTGATGAGCATAAAAATTATTGGATATTGGAATTGACTTTGAATCGAATTATATTGTGATTTATGCTCACTAAAAGGATTGTGATATTATTTTATATCTCACTATAGATGCTTGACTAGGTTATTACCCATCTCTCCCATTTGTTGAGAAGACAAAGGAGTTAGTTGTGTTTTGATTGCCATGGTACGTGCACAGGCTTAGATTCTCCTCTTATTAGAGGTTAGATCTAAGTTTTTTTTGTGTTATGGCCCTTTCGAAAGATTCAGTATTGTGGTGTGTACTGTGCACGATGATTCGACCTCCCCGACCATAGAGAGTTAGAATCCGATTCGACCTCCCTGACCATAGGGAGTTAGAATCACCCCGAAGATGGCCCTTTCGGATTAGTCTTGCATAGTTAGTGAGATAAAGAATGGTTTTCAAGATAAAGAATGATTTTTTTTTTAATAGTAAAGAATTGTGATTTCAATTATGATTTATGTGTAATTGATTTTGTTGGAATTACCTTAAATGGTTAGTTATGATTTGATAAATTGAATTCCATAATCAAAGTCATTTTATACAAATAATTTATATTATTGGCAATGAATATTTTAAGTTTTGGAATTTGATGAGTATCCAGATTTCTAAATTATTTGCTGTAATTTTTGTTAAGGTATATTGTACTATGTTTTAAATTATAGTTGTGCACCACTGAGTTCACCACTCAGCGATAGCTTTGTATGCTGTCGTAGGTGAAAAGAGCATAGAGCAATTAAGTAAGCTTCTTTGAAGAGACATTCAGATGAGCTCCAAGTTTACCCATGTACACAGTTTTTTATGTATGCTTGTAATAATATGTATGTAAATTATTTGAGCAGTTGTATAAAAACTCTTGTAAAATATTTTGGTATGTAATTAAATGTAAATTATTGTAAATGTAAATTTGAGGTTTCATTTACCTGAATAGTTTTGTAATATTAATTTTTGAGTCTTGTAATCAATGAAATGTTTCTTTTATGATGAGGTTGGTTTGAAAATGAAATGATTGATTATTGAGATTGAATTGTGAGATGAAATGAAGTTTCTTGGAGTTGTATTTAAGAAAACATATTGGGAGTGTTTTTCCTTTTCAGGTTTGAAGAACTGTTTTCTCAAAACACAGCCGGCACTTTACCAAAATTTTGAAAAAAATTTTATAACACCATATTTTAATCGATGATTTAAATTTCATGAAAATTATTTTAAAATCCCTTGTAGTATATCTAATGGGTTATCGATAGGCAAAGTACCGTAATTCATTAAGTGTACTACGGGATCATGTTACATCTTACCGGAGAGTAGGATGTGACATGTTTTGTGGTATCAGAGCAATGGCTTTAAAGTAAATTTTGAACTGTGAATTTGAAATCTTTTTGTAGGTAACTACAACTGCTCAAATGTTTGATACATATAGTACATTTACATCATAAATATGAACTAATGGAGAGAAATCTCCTTGTGTTGGTTGTACAGGAAATAGAAAATCCTGTGAAAAGATATGGAAGAGAAAAATGGGATAATAGAACAATCTGTGATGGCAGAAGTACAAGTTGAGGCCCCAGCCCCACAAAGTGTCGAAGGCCGGACTGTACCAGTTTTACCGGTACAAATTACTGCACAAATGGCCCAGCAAATAGCCGCTTTCTTTTAACAAATGGCTGATACTCTGTCAGCTCAAACTCAAGTACAGACCCAACCCCCACAAGGGCAACATGAAATAGAGAAGAGGGAGAGACCTATGGGTCAGAGCTCGAACAGCAATTTGGGAAAGAGAAAAGAATTTGAGGAACCCCGAGCTCAGGGATATGATAGAGGTAGATCATCAGGGCAGAGAACACCAAAATCTAGTCATTGAACAACTAGAAGTGCCTATTCTGCCCGTTTCTGCCATGTTTGTGGTAAGCTACATGGAGGTATTTGTCGTAAGGCCTCTGGAGCCTGCTACAATTGTGGAAAGCTTAGACACTTTGTTAGAGATTGTACTAGAGCACCTCGATCTGCTCTATGGAGTTCACAGATAGTCAGTTAGAGTTGAGATAGAAATAGAATTGGTACTCCTCACCACCATAACACAGTGAATCAACCCGAATATAGTAGTGCACCAATCAGAGCGTCCACTATGCGCCAAGGAGAAAGAATAGAAACTTCGGATGTAGCTGCTGGTAAGTTCTTAATTTTTGAAAGAAACAATTAGTTATTATTTGATCCCAGCACTACTTAGTTGTATGTTAGTGTTAGAACTATATGTTCTGTTACTATTCCTTTACATGGGAATGAATTTTGATGTATTAGTGACTAGTCCTTTAGGATAAAAACTATAATAACAAGTATGATTGACATTAATTTTGGAAGAATTGTTAGCTAAAAGTATTTTCTGAAACACCATAAATTATAAAGCTAATTGGCCAGCCTACTTAATGTAAGGCAAGAGGACCTAAAAGTAAGTTACAGTAATAGAATTACTCTCGATGAGGGCAAAGATGTTATTGTTAGTAATTGTCAAGGGATATTGTAATCAGAATCGGTTTAGGATATTAGTGGATTTGAGAAAGATAAGATGTTAGAAAACCTAGTCCATGAGGTTATAACATAGTGACTATGTAATGTTCTCGATATTTGTATTGTAAGCTACAGATTACAATACCGACACGGGATTATTGTGTAGAGCTATGTGCTTCCTCGTGGTACAATAAAATAAGAGTATTTGTAAGTAATCTATAAATTAATACAGTTACACCCGAAGAGAGTGCTATTACTGAAAATAAATGTGAAAATTTTAGTCAGAAATTTAAAACTTCAGAACTAGCCTATCGAAAGACTACACTTGTAAGGTAGCTGGAGTCAGTAACTTGGTTACAATAATGTGAACTACTTGTACCACAGTAATTGCTATAAGTTTAGAGATATCAGTACGACTTATCATCCTCAGATGGATGGACAGTTGAAATAAGTAATTCAGGTAAATTCTGAAACTCATTGAGTTTCTGTAAATAATGAAATGAAATGATAATAATAACCTGTAAAATATAATAAGCCCTAAAGAATATACTGAGAACTTGTGTCCTTGAATCCGAGGAGAGATGGGACAAATACCTCCCACTAACAGAATTTGTATACAATAATAAGTGTCAAGTTAGCATGCAAATGGCACCCTATGAAACATTGTAAGGGAACGGATAACTATGGATTTTATGATGAGACTTCCGAGGACACAGAATAGTCATGATGCAGTATGGGTCATAGTTAATAGACTAACAAAGTCTGCTCACTTTTTGCCAGTCCGGATGGACTATAGTTGGAGAGATTGGCCAAATTGTACATAAATGAGATTGTAAAACTGCATAGAGTGCCAGTATCGATTGTATCAGACATAGATCTTAGGTTCACTTTTAGATTCTGGGGTAGTCTTCAGAGAGCCCTAGGAACTAGATTGAACTTCAGCACGGCATTCCACCCACAAATAGATGGCTAGTCTGAGGAGGTAATTTAGATATTGGAGGATATGCTGCGGGCTTGTGTGATTGAGTTTGAAGATAGTTGGGATACACACTTGCCTTTGATTGAGTTTACTTATAACAACAGCTACCAATCAAGCATTGGGATGCCTCCATATTAAGCTTTATATGGCAGAAAGTGCAGAATTCCCCTAAGTTGGGATAAAGTAGGTGAAAGGAAGATGATTGAGCTAGAAATTGTTCAGTAGACAGAGAAAAAGATCAGATTGATCAGAGATTGACTCAAGGCTGCATCAGACCGTCAGAAGTCCTAGGTTGATCAGAAGAGAAGAGATATTGAATATGCAGTGGGTAATAAGGTATTTCTTAAAGTTTATCCTTGGAAGAGGACATGAGGAGACAGCACCCACAGCTATTTAGAAACTAATACCAGATAAAATTTTGAGACAAAATTTATTTTAAAGGGGGGGAGAATTATAACACCCCTATGTTCGGTAGTGCGTTCTACTGTTCCGGTGACAATGCCTTTCTGGATAGCTAGGATGCCTAGAACTACGTTTAATTGTTAGTGAGAAGACGTAAAATAATGAAATACAAGAAAAGAATTTACAAGAAAAACAAAGGAAAAATAATAGCAATGAAATGAAACTAAGTTAAACGAGCCAGCACCGCAGCGATGGGTGACCGCACGAGGAAGTTACGGCGCAGGCGATAGTCGACCCCAGGACTGCTGGAAACCCTCGGAATTTAGTTTCGAGACATAATTAAAGACTTATTAAAGTATAAATGTCATTAGAAATATCAAAGAAAAAAGAGAAAACGACAAAACTCGGTGTTACCAAAAAAATTGGGAATGCAACCCGAATAGGGGCATTGTGGTCATTTGACATCCCGAGTTGCCTTTTGACCTAAATTTCCATTAAAAATAAATGATATTATACTTGAAAAATGTCATGAAAAATTAAAATGGTGGTACATAATCTAAATAGTAAAAGATATGAGGAAAATGTGAGAAATTGAAAACCTTGGATTAATTAATACTTTAACCATACTTAGTGCTCCACTAAGTGAAGTTAATGGACATATAATATAGTATATTGGGACAGAAAATCTGTCATCTTCAACCTCCCAAAAAAACCAGCCAAAAATCCTCCCAAGCTTTCATCCATTGCCACCCACTTCCCAAGCACAAATCTCCATGATCAAGCCATCCTTTCCACAACTTGTCTTCATTAAAGTTTATCCCCACCTTGCAAGCAAGAATTCGATAGTAATTTCAAGAGGAATAGGTGAAGTTTGGTCAAGCTCATAAGGCGTAAGTATCCATTTCTTCAACTTTTCTTTGTTAAAGTTTGTGTGGGTGTTGAGATAAGTTGACATATGGAAGAAAAGTTGAAGTTTGGTAAGTTAGGGTGCTGCTCCATTTCGGCAGCCATGGAAGTTTAATATGTAACTTGTTTTCTTCATGTAATTGATGATTTGGGGTGTTGATTTAAATGTTTAATTGTATTGAAGTTGAATTTCATGTATAAAGTTTGATTTGTAAGCTTGAAAAGTGAAAATGGAAGTTGATGTGTATGTGTAATTTTTAGGCAGCCTCAAAATGGAAATTGATAAGGTTCAAATTCATGAAATGTTGTTGAAATATTGTACAAAAGAATGGCAGCATATATGTGTGTGGAATAGTAGTGATAGGTATGTAATTTGATGATGGAAGTTTGTGTGATAATTAGAAGTATTTATGTGTATATATTATTGGGATTGAACTTTGTGAATTGTGACTGCATTTGGTGTATTTTGAAGTAATTATATTCTGTCCAAGTTGACCTATAATGTAGAGAATTGAATGGTTTTGGTTAGTGCCAAATGCAGAATGGTATGGGAAGTGAAAATGTAATTGGTAAACATGTGTTTGGTTTGGTGTTTGAAAAGCATATAGAGGGCAGTGTGCAAATGGACCTATAACCCTAAGTGTGTGACTCCAATTGGTATGAGGCCAATTGGAGGTGAAACTAGGCACAAAATGTGCCAACTTTCATGAAGAAAGCCTACCTAAATTCTGTCCAGAAAGTGACTTGAAAAATGACCAAATCCGGATTAGTGACTTAGAAGCATGAAAATTGACCATTTGGGCAGCAGTTAGTGTTTTGACCATAACTTACTCAAAACAAGTCCAATTGACCTACAATTTTTACCATGAATAGTTTAGACATAGATCTACAATTCTTATGAAGACACCAAAGACCAGAAATGGCCAGAACCAAGCCAAATAGCTTGCATAATTTTGGGTACCAAAACTAGCTGAACCAAAAGTGACCTAAAAATGACCTAAGCCTACCATTTTAGTGCATTCTGTCCAGCTTTAATAAATTGACCATATCTTGGTCTACACTATTCAGAATGACATGAAATTTCACCCTGCGTGCAATAAGACATAGACCTACAAGTTTATAGTTTGGACCGAAACTCGAAAACCGAGGGAACCAAGTCATCCTGCTAGGTCAAAATAGTACATCGAAATCAATGGTAAATTGCAATAAAATGAAATACACTTGGAAATGAAATTGGTAACATATACCAACACTAAAGGGCTATAAAATGTGACATATTAGTAACATTAGAATTGACTCACTTAGAGTGCATCAAGGGTCAACATTATAGGTTGACTAATGAAATGAATTGAAGGGAATAGTATCAAGAAAATTTAAATATAGGATTTTATGGTTGAAAACAAATTCATTGAGTACTAAAACACTTTAAATTGCGTGTTTCAGTTGATAAGGATATTGAGAAGCATAAAGAATATTGAGTCAAGGCCTAGGAGCGACTCAAATCAGGTTTGTACACAACTAGTTTTTAACTGATTTTGTTCTGAATATTTTATATGATTAAATGACATATTTTTCTTATGTATTATGTTTAATAAGCATTGGATTTAATTCAATGATTATTGAAATTGTTATAGTATGTATGAATTTGGCTTTGTAAAATGTTATTTCCACAAGTATTAAGCATTGTTGTGGATTGAATAAATTAAGTCTTAAAAAATTGTGATAGAACATGTTTTGAATTGTGATGGGCAATTTGCATGGAAAAATGTAAATTTATGATTTGAATTGTGATGAGCATAAAAATTATTGGATATTGAAATTGACTTAGAATCAAATTGTATTGTGATTTATGCTCACTAAAAGGATTGTGATATAGTTTTATATCTCACTATAGATGCTTAACTAGGTTATTACCCATCTCTCTCATTTGTTGAGAAGAGAAAGGAGTTAGTTGTGTTTTGATTACTATAGTACGTGCACAGGCTTAGATTCTCCTCTTATTAGAGGTTAGATCTAAGTTTTTTTTTGTGTTATGGCCCTTTTGGAAGATTCAGTATTGTGGTGTGTACTGTGCACGATGATTCGACCTCCCCGACCATAGGGAGTTAGAATTCGATTCGACCTCCCCAACCATAGGGAGTTAGAATCACCCCGAATATGGCCCTTTTGGATTAGTCTTGTATAGTTAGTGAGATAAAGAATGGTTTTCAAGATAAAAAATAATTTTTTTTTTAATAGTAAAGAATTGTGATTTCAATTATGATTTATGTATAATTGATTTTGTTGGAATTACCTTAAATGGTTAGTTATGATTTGATAAATTGAATTCTGTAATCAAAGTCATTTTATACAAATGATTTATATTATTGGCAATGAATGTTTTGAGTTTTGGAATTCGATGAGTGTCCAGATTTTCAAATTATTTGATGCAATTTTTGTTAAGTATATTGTACTATGTTTTAAATTATAGTTGTGCACCACTGAGTTCACCACTCAACGATAGCTTTGTATGCTGTCGCAGGTGAAAAGAGCATAGAGCAATTGAGTAAGCTTCTTTGAAGAGACATTCAGATGAGCTCTAGGTTTACCCATGTACACAGGTTTTGATGTATGCATGTAATAATGTATATGTAAATTATATGAGCAGTTGTATAAAAACTCTTGTAAAATATTTTGGTATGTAATTAAATGTAAATTATTATAAATGTAAATTTGAGATTTTATTTACCTGAATAGTTTTGTAATATTAATTTTTGAGTCTTGTAATCAACGAATTATTTCTTTTATGATGAGGTTGATTTGAAAATGAAATGATTGATTATTGAGATTGAATTACGAGATGAAATGAAATTTCTTGGAGTTGTATTTGAAAAAACATATTGGGAGTGTTTTTCCTTTTCAGGTTTGAAGAACTGTTTTCTCAAAACACAGCCGGCATTTTGCCAAAATTTTGAAAAAATTTTTATAACACCAGATTTTAATCAATGATTTAAATTTTAAAAAAATTATTTTAAAATTTCTTGTAGTGTATCTAATTGGTTATCGATAGGCGAAGTACAGTAATTCATTAGGTGTACTACGGAATCATATGACATCTTACTGGGGAGTAGGGTGTGATATATGTAGTTGATTTGTTTGAATTAATGATATGTATAACTTTATACTTGCATAAATGTATGAACAAGAAACTAAATAAAGAATCGATATGACAGACTCTAGGAATCATTAGTACAGGCTGACTCTTGTTATAAAATAAGTCCAAGTAGAGAGAATGTTTCCCTCTCTTGTACCCACTTTTTCGAACTTAGACTATTGGGCTTATGGTAAAAAAAGGGTTGTGGACCTCTACAAGGGGTGAGTTGCCACCCAAATACTTATGAATTTATTCTGGTTATTACCTAGGCAACGACTCCTTTTCTCCACTTTTTGAGGCGTTAATATCCTAACATCGTGGTAGTGTTACGGGAAGATGATACTAAACTAGGTCAAGAAACTCACAATGGGTCTTGCTTTGAATTATTTCAATTGTCAATTAATTTTAAATCTGATAATGAGATCAAGTCATACTAATTTTTTATGGTAGGTTAGTCGAATTGCTCATCATGTTATTATATAAAAAGAATTTTATTTTATCAATTATAAATTCTTTTGGTTTAAAATCATTTTTTTTAAAAAATAATTTTTATTAATTCAATTTTATCAAAATTCCAATTAATTGGATAATTTCAAACAGATCAATTTCAAATCTAGTAATATGAATTACCATGTCATTTTAAAATTTGCACATATTAAAGCAGTTTATAAGTTATTTGAATTGAGCTTATTTGGCTTGAATTAGTAAATTGAGTAAAAATTTACCATTGATCTAGTGTCTATATAAAATAGAGAAAAATATATATGCATTCAAATTCTAACATCTCCTTTTCTTTAAAAATTTCCATTGACAAGCACAAAATTACAGTTGTTTCATATTTCTTTTTTATTTCGTAATTTTTAGTGAATAGAATTTATTTAATTTTACATTTTAATTTATTTTAATTTTGAGACAAAAATAAAACTTATTAGTAACTAATATATATTTAATAAGAAATTAAAATTTCGAATTTGGCTTCCAATCAAAAGATTTTAGATTCATTCTGGCTTAAGTTGAATTAGTTGATGTGCATTCTCTAGTATTTAGCACAATTGCTTGATATTTATTTTAAGTTTAATAGACCATAATGCAACTTAATGCAATTATAATTTTTATTGAATCTCAATATAAAATTTATATTTTTTTTATATTACATCGTGATCTATCAAATATACAGTAGATCAAAATGCCATCTAAACCTAAGGCTATGTTTGGATACAAAATGGGGAGGAACGAAAATAATGAAAGGAAATTGAAAGAAAAATAAGGAAAGGAATTTATTTATTTATTTTTTGTTTGGGAAGAGATAAGAGGGGAATGAAAATAATATTTTTTAAAATTTATTATTTTGTTCTTAATTTTATGAGGATGTACAATTTTCTTTAATTAAATATACTTTTTCTTCTTGAATAGATGATTTTCTATCTAAAGTGAAAAAAAAATCTCAAATGTAAAATAAATATTATTGCCTTTATTTTCTTCCATTTCTAAACAAGAAAAAGTGATAATTTCATTTATTTTTTATTATTTATTTTCTTTCGTTTCTTTTTTCTGCGTATCCAAACAGAGTTGAAGATTAATTTTATATTTTTGTTACTTTTTACATCAATCATGTAGTGCGACCAAACTAATTAAGGTAGGCCAATCTTGGAAAGAAAGCATAGTCCATTCATAACGTTTAAGGCAATCAAAGTCACCAACAAGGCTAGAAGCCCATTCAAAACCTTGCCGTTGTTCTTCTTCTTCTTCCATTCAAAACGTTCATCGCAATCAAAGTTACCAAAAGGCTAAAAGCCCATCCAAAATGTTCTTCTCCTTCTTCAAGGCAATCAAAGTTACCAAAAAGCTAAAACCCATTCAAAACGTTCTTTCCAAGGTTGAAAGCCATGAAAAGACTAAAAGCCTATCAAAACGTTCTTCTTCTCAGCTATTTATTATAGCGGATAGCTGCGGAAAGTTCATAGTTAATAGCTAATATTTCATAATTAGTAATTGATAATTGTTATTTTTTAATAAAATATTATTTATTATTATTGATATATTAAATAATTATTGAAAATATAATTTATTTTTAAATATTTATATTATTATTTAAAAGTAAGTAATAAATTTTTTTTAAAAAAATTATATTTAAATTCTACAAATTTTCATATATAATATATACAAAATGGAGAAGGGTGGGAAACACTGGAATTGTCAAAAATACTCCTCATTATCTTTATTATTCATAAAAATATCAAAAAATTGATTTATAGAGACATTAAATGATTCGTCACTAATAATAATATTAGCAACAAAGAATCCATCACTACTCCATATTACTTTATTGGTAATGACTTTTAAGGATGAAAAATATGTCTCTAAATCCTTAAAATAGTTTCAATTTCTACTATAATTAATATAAATTAAAATTTTAATATTATTTTAATAACGATTCTTATATTAAAAATTATTTTATAATTCTTAATATATTAATTCTATAATTTTAACTCTATAAATATTATTAATTTAGTAAAAATTTATTTAATTTATTATAATAAAATTAATATAAAATCCTTAAAAATTGAATTTGACTTCTATCATTTATTTTTTTAATTGTTCTAAATATTTATGAACTTACAATATTAAATTTTATTTTAATTTTTGAATAAAAAATGTTTTATATGTATATATTTATATATTAAGTATAATATAGAATAAATGTTAAACTTGAAATCAATATCAAACTTTCGTGTATAATAAATTGATAAAAAAATAGTTAAAATTATAAAAAGTATGCCAATTTTATTTTTCTAAAAATATTTGGCTGATTTTAAAATTCCTAAGACCAAGCAAATTAAATTATATTTTGGGTTTAATCTCTCTCTCTCTCTCTCTCTCTCTATATATATATATATATATATATATATATAATATATGTATGTATGTATTTGGGGTTAAATAACCAAATGTGGTCAATTTTGAATTATCGAACTTAATTAATAATGAATGCAGTTTAACCCAATTTATGCATCATTTGGCATTTATAGATTTAACAGCGTACGTGGTTGGACTTAATTGATCAAATAAATTGGTGGGCTCAAATAATGAATTATTTGGTTTTAGTTTTTTTTTTTCTTTAATCAGCAATCAAGATTAAGTCACATTTCTAAGCGATTTTAAAGGCGTATTCTCCCACATCACTTGATGCATTTGAAATAAATAATTTTAAAGTGCCCTCTAACAAAATTTTGTCCTAATTGACAAAGAAGGAGCTACTATCTTTACCAACTATATTTCAGATATAGATAAAAAGCTATAGAGTTTTAAAATTCTATTAAAGATAATTATTTAAACTTCAGGATTTAATTACAAAAATTGATAAATTTTAGTAATTAACCCTAATTTAGGATTTCTAATGTGGCTTTTTCAGTGATAATATGGCAACTAACATAAAACTCCCGTTAAATATATTAACGGTTATTTAACGGTGGGTCCAATTTGAGACATCAATAAAACATGAGATTTTAATTGATAATTATTTAAACTCTAAGGTTTATTTGTAAAAATTGTCAAACTTCAGGGTTTTTTTGGGCAATTGATCCTTTTTATTTTTGGGAATGTAAATAACATTTTAAGGTTTTAATCTCTATTCTCCTCCTTCTTTCTTTAGTTTAGGACTTTAATTTTGTTTTGATTATTTGAATGCTTTTCAAATGGACTTTTAGCATGTAATTAGAATTAATAAAGATGCATATAGAGAAATAAGGTAATTAATCATCTTAAACACATAACCTAAAAACATTGACTTGTTTAAACCTAAAAACATTGACTTGTTTAGGACCCTTCTCGTCCTTTTATGCATGTACTTTAGATTGAAATGCTGAGGATTCTTTTTTCTGTATGCTATGTATGACATGCAAAATGACTTGGCATGTAATTAACCTAGTTAAATATGCATGTAGGACAATATGGCAAAAAGATAGCATAACTAAACTAGCAACTTGCATGTTAGGATTACTTGTGTATGTACATGGTTGCTTTGTTTGAATTAACTGTGTGTGTAACTTTAGCCTTACATAAATGTGTCACGACTCGATCTCACGGGCTAGACCAACACTAGGACCTAGATCGGTATAAAGCCCCTGAGGCCCATAGTAAGCCTTACTGTTCTCCAAATCCATAATCAGGGCCAAAATCTGAGGCATAACATACAAATAAAATCAAAATAAAATATTATACTTTTACTCGGGCCAAACCAACCCGATAACTATCAGATAATAAAGTTAGGGGAGTCCAGCTTAACTCTAATACCACCATTTACAAACAATTTAAATATCATAAAAATTTTACATTTATTAAAAACACTAAAACTTAAATTTATATAGCACCTGATAAGATTATTACTATTGCTAACACATGTGGAGTTCTAGATTATAATTTTAGAAAATAATAATACAAATAAATAACTGTTAATAAACCTGCGAGGAAAGAAGCAGGTTATTCTAAAAAAGAACTCCTCCTGTAGCTTGAAAAAATAGGGTGAACAGGATTGTGCGTTCGACTCATAGAGTAAGATATTGATTTTACATATAATTTCTATAATTATCTAAATCTAGTGCATCCTCAAGAATAAAATGTAACATCTTCACACAATTTAAACAAGTCAAGTCATAATCACACCAAAGGCAATCTGGAGCACTCACACACCCGTGTGTTAAATCCATACTCATATATATATATATATATATATATATGGGAGCTAATCCTCTATACAGCTTTCTTAGTTCCAACCTTTGCTAGTGAGATCAACTCAAAGCCAGACTTTCTCTTATTATCCAAATGCAGGGTCCAGCAAGATCATGTTAAGCTTTGCCTGTCCCGACTTATCCATAATATAGATAGGGTCCTAGCAAGTCAAGCTCCAGCCACATCTACCCGTCCTACCCATATCCATATACACACCACACACACCAAACTCAAGTACACAGCTCTAAATTGGCATAAAGCAACACATACAGCAAGTCATCAATTACATATGCAACACAGGGCGTGCCTAATAATTAACTATGTACATATATTTATAAGTGATGCATGAGCATGCCTTGAATATATATTAATATACAAATTATAAATAAAATCAATATCTAATTACAGATTGTGCGACTGGACTACAGCTGGTCCGGCTAGAAGGAGAAAACAGCCGGCATTGACCATCTAAATATACACACTGACCTCTATCAAAAGACTAATAAAATTAAATAATTGATTCAAACCATAAAATCAAAATAATTTCTAAGATCTTGTCAAAATTTCAGTAAAGTTTTCCCTATACCTAGAACCTACCCATCCTGCAAAATGGTTCAAATAACACCTCTAAAATCACACATCTCAATTCATATCTTATCAACATTATATGGCCCCTCCTAGGCTCTCCAAACCAAGCAATAATCACAAAATTGAAAAATTATGTTTTAGCTCTTAAAACTAATATTTTGCAAAAATCACTCAAACGAGCTCTAAAAATTCTAAACTTTTACCCTGCGGTCTTTAACAAGGTTATAAGACTATTGCAAAAAGAATTATAATTTTCCAATCACTCATGAATATTTTATGAATTTTTATTCTAAACCCGATACTAGGTAATTAAGGAAACTTAGGGTTCGGGTTTACCTATGTTGATTTTGATGCTAGGAACGCGTCCGGAGTGTCTAAAAATGTAAGGATTGACTATAATATTAGCCACGTTCTAGGACAAGCCACCGGGGAGTCGGATCTGGCCGAAAACGTGGTCCCAAGCGCCGGTGAGCTATCATCAATCCGATCGCACCTAAATTAAGCCCAAAGATTGTTTAAAATTTTTCATATAATTATTTTAAATTTTCGGACATAAAAAATTTGAAAATCTCACCAAGCGATCTGAATCGTCCAATGATTACCTTTTCCAAACAGTGTCCGATCAGTGCAGGGCTAGTCCCATCTTGAAGATTTTGTCGCTTTGAGTCCAACAGTGGTCTCGGATCGTTGATCCAACAGTCGGATCATTGATCCAACGGTTGGATGGTCCTAGATCTGATTGAAAAGCTTAAAAAATCTCAAATTTCTCTCCTCCATATCTCACTCATCTGACCTCCATTTGCTACAAAATTAGTATCAAAAGAAAGCTCTCAGAACAAGCTTTCTAGCTCTACCTGAATCTTCTTGATAGGACGTTAGATGAAGATGGAACGGCGCTTGGAAGTTGGGCCACCTATGTGCACATTTTAAGAGGAAATTCCTCCATTTGCGCCACTGTCAGTGCTGCTTCAGCCAGCAGACTGGTTGTCGGCATGACCCAGGGTGGGGGAAGCTCCTCGCCGATGGTGGTGGTGGGTGGTTGCCGGAAAAGATGGAGAAAGGAAAGAAAAGGGATGGGGAGAGGAGAGAGAGGATGATTGTGGGTTGGGGGGGGGGGGTGTTTTGGTTTTCTTCTTTTGTTTTTGTTTTTTTTTTTTAATTGTTGGGATGAATCTGGACATCCATATTGTCTTGATTCATTCATGGAAAAAATTTCAAACAAATCCTTGATCTTTTATATATTTTTCAAGTCAGTCTTACAATACTATATATGAAAAATTAAACCATAAAGAAAATATAATAAATAATATTGATAAAAAGAATAGTAATAATAATAATAATAATAATAATAATAATAATAATTAAATAAATAATAATTAAATCAATCTTAGAACCAAGGTTAGAAATAATATAATACTATACCTTGTTAATTGATTAAATACTAATATTTAAACTAATCATTTAGACTATTAAATAATTTATCAAATATGTTTAGAAATAATATTAAGAGTATATATATATATATATTTCATATTTTTATATATAATATTTTAATATTATTTTAATATTATCTAACTATAATATTAAATTTGGGTTATGACAGTCTTCCCCCCTTAAGAAAAATTCGTCCTCAAATTTTCAAACAAACCGGGGATAAGTGCGAGCATTTACTCCTCCAGCTATGCAGAGATGGTTAAAACATTTTATCCTTCAAACTCTTCGTATACTATGGATCACATTTTACTGCTCTCTGACTCTACTGTAGTGTCCTAACTATTATCATCATTTCATAATGAAACTCTTACCTTTATTGCTCGTCCTTTTTCTAACATATCTACTACCCACTTTGCCTCCACTGCGCTTGACTTGATATCTCATAACTTCTATCAACTTTGGTGTTTACCTCTCTTTCATTGCATCCTAACATGTCTCTTATTGACTTCTGTCCTCATTCCTATGTTTCAACAATCTCTTCTCCCTAAAGACATGACTTATATTCCTTATTCTATAGTATCATAGGAGATGCTTACCTATAGCTCCTATCATAGGCATCTTATTCAAAATCTTTACTTGTCCTCTGACTTCAATGGTCAACATCTATGCATATTCTCACTCCCATGATACTTCAAATTTCCAATCTACTTTGTGTCATTACTAAAGTCCTTAGACCAACTCCTGTCCATCTTAGGTGACTAGTCATGTAGAGCTCCATCCAAGTGCCAAGTGTACCCTACACCATCTATCAACATTGAAAAGTGAATTAGGTCTCTTCTCCTATATGAAAAAAGTGTTTGTATTCCCTAACAACCCAGTTAATGTGACTTTATCATTTCCCACTCCTTCTCCAGAATGGAAATATTTTGACTTCTTCCTAAAGCTTCTTATTTTCATCATTGTAACCAACTCTATAGGACTTTCTCCTATCATTTGGATCTTATCCATTTCCTTTTTCTGTTTCTACTATTGTTGATATCTTTATCCTTTTGTACTTATTCTTTAACCTTTGTCCTCTCTCACCCTTATACCTTTTCCTTCAAGGATGTCCATCCCATCATCAACTTTATCCTTCTTTTTATTTCATAGTCCTATATTGATTACTAGTTTTATTACTTCTGGAATCTAACTTTATGATTGACTTCTACCAGAACATGTAACACTTGTAACTGACCATATAAAATTCTTCTTCTATCTCCTTTCCTAACTTGACCATTAGATCATTATCATTCCCTATTATCCTTTGTAGGAAATTATTCATCGTGATTAGATAGGAGCCCTTAAAACTATAAATTCCACTTAAACTACATGGCTATGGGAAATGTGTGCTATTCCATAATTTTAGATAAGATACTTCACATGTTCATCCTCCTTAATATAACCACATATACTGCCCATAGCTCTCCAAACTTCAGCCTCAAATTTACCCATCAGCAACAGTTTTATTGTAACACCCCCTCACCCGTCTACAGTGTAGCTGAGCAAGGTGTGCTACATTCAGTGCCGGAGCACCCTATTTTATCTTACTTTATTCCTTTAAAAGTTTGTTCTCGTTATATTTTAATATCAATTATTTTTCTATGGAGAAACCAGCGGAGTTTTCCCTGTTTCTATTACCATTTTGCGTATTTACTATTCACCTGCTTGAAATTTCAACAATATTTTTACAATAAAATCTCATCAGTTATTTTCATAATCATCTCATCACACATCCAATTCTTGTAACTCATTTGCATATATATCCATTCATACTCAATTTATGTATCAAAATTCTCAAACTTCATAATTTACATGATTTATAAGCTAATTTCATAAATTCACAATTTATATGATGTACAAATTAATTACAATACCATAATTTATATTACAATTAATAACTAATTATAAATACATAAAATAACTTTTGTGAGCCCTATCTACATGCATTGCTGAGGAGGTGAAAACTTGAACACTTCTGCAGATTTGGACTCCAAAAATCCCAGTCAAATATCCACTGAGTTTTAGCTTTAGTACCTGCGCAAAGGAAATAATCAATTGCGCTAAGCATTATTGCTTAGTGGTGCAATAATATAATAAAGAAATAATGTATACAAATAAAGAAAGAAATAGATTATACTTTGGATACTCTGGAATTTAATCTAATTTAATATAATACTTCTAGTATCAACTATCTTTCGTTCTAATTTATTCCTCTTAAGAAGCAATTTATTCCTAATTTCACAATAGTAATATGCAATTCCCAAAAATTCTAAGAATATTATTATTCTTAACTTTATATTATTATAAAAAAAAATACATTTGTAATGCTTATTTAAGTTATATCTCTATTACAAATCTTTTTATCATTTCATTCCATGCTTTCTAGGTTATCGCAAATTATTTCATAATAATTAAAATTCTCAACTTTTTTCATAATAAGTAAATCTTAATATCGGTTCAGTTCATTTTAATTTTTTCTACTAAATAACTATTATAATTTATTTTAGGTCGTCTTACTCATTTATTTAATTTCTAATATTTTTAATTACTAATATTCTTAACTTATTTCAATAAATTATCTTATATTCTATTTTGTCCCTCTTTGGAAGTGCTGAGTTTATATAGTAATAATATTCAATATACAGATTAATTCTAGGAGTATTGTATTTTTGGTTCCTACAATTCTGAAAATTTCATTTGTACTACTTGATTCAGTTATGTTTCCATTGCTAATCTTTTTCCTCATTTCATTCAATACTTTCTAATGTTTTTAATTACCAATATTCTTAAATAATTTCAATAATTTACACTGCCCAAGTAACCAATGATAGATTGACTAAACTGGATAACGGGTCGTTAATACCTCAAGTAGTTGGACTTAGTTGATCAAATGAATAATGTGGTGCGCTTTAATGAATTATTAGGTTTTTGGGACCTTACAGTTGTAAAAAGGGCCAAGTATCTAATGCATGCTTAGATGAAGGCACTTCAATCCGATTCTTCAAGATCCCTTAGGTAGAAGCTTAGAGAAAACTTTAGCACTTGAAGACATCCCAATCACAAACTAAGTGTATCACCTTAATGCCCAAATACACAGGCCACAGAAGGTAAAGGCAAGCTCACTAGCTTAGGGAAATAGGAAAACAACATGCTCAAAGGGGCATCAAAAATCATCAGAGACATAGCCTAATACACTAACCCCAAAACATACTTCCCAAAGAACATTGGTCGCCATAGCAAGGTGATAGGCTAGTGGAAGATACTCTCTTAAAGGGTGGCCTAAAGCAAGACAAATGATAAACTTATGAATCAGGCACCATGTAAACATTATATGATCATAGTAGATTGGCTATAACGGGAGGCAATAAGATTTAAAATATGTAATGTTCCCACACTACTTATATTTTTATGGTAACTTAGGAAGAAGACTAGGTGTGTGATTCCCTGTGACTAGAAGACCAGTTAGTGCAATTATATCTTACAATGTTATACACATGGGACCCATGGAGAAAATGAAGGAGTTGCAAGTGCAGGATTGTAGTCTTAAAGCACCAGTAACTAACCTAAGACAAAATGGAGGTGATGAATGGTATAACAAAATGAAATCATAAACCCAACTCACTTCCATATTTTTGAATAACTGGGTGCAAGCTGATTTATCCTAGCTTCCTAACCTTCTTGGGCTAAGATTTTATGCCTCCAACCTTAGGAATTGACTTCAAGCCATTCCATATGATTAAGTCCTAGTAGTGTCCCAAGTGGAAAAGAGGCGTTGGTTTCTCAAGTGCAAGTGCTAAGGGACCTAACTCTTTAAATTGTTTTAGTTCCATTTTCCCATAACATTACTATGGGCCTTGGATATTAATACCGCAAAGGTGGATGATTTTCTGGCGTCGTTACTTAGGAAATAATTAGGATAAATACAAAATGGATGTGGGCAATTACTCTATCCCTTACAAAGTACCACTACCCTTCTTCATCATATGACCAATGGACTAGGTTCAAGATAGTGGGTATGAGACAGGGAAGGTGTTAGACACCCTCTTTGCCTGGATTATCCAATACAAAGTATTGGACTAGCCTCTACTTGTGTTTCCCAAAGTCTGTCTCATTATCCTTTTATTAATTTTCTTATTCACCTAAATATGTAATTCCTACTTTACACACACACGTTGTTCATTTAAGCAATCAACCATAAGACTTATGCATCCAAATCCCTAAGTCGTGCCGTGTTTCCTGTAACGTCCCAGACTTTTGTGCTCTGAATAGTGCCATATTCTGTCAGTGAATAGTACTATTCAAAGCCAGTCTGATGACCAAAAATAAGATGAAAATAAAATGAAATAAGTATTATAAAAATCAAAGTACCATCGAGTTATGGACTTAATTAATATTATCGAAAAAGATTGACTATAACCCGATGAGGGGCATTTTGGTCATTCGACACCCTGAGTTGACTTTTGACCTAAATGTCCACTAAAATGAGCTTTGAAAATGGATTAAAAATATAAAGTTATATGGAAAGTGAAGAAACGACATAGAGGGAATTATTAGAATTATTAAAATTTTAATTATTATAATTAATATTTAAATTTATTATAAGGATAAATATGATTAAAGAAGACAAGAAACATTAAATGAAGGTCATCTTCTTCCTTGTTTCTTCCATTTGGCCAAACCACCATGAGAGTTTTCTTCCATCATTTTTTGAGTTTTCAAGCTTGATTTCTCTTGTCAATCTCATCATATTTTCATAACTCTCCAACATTAAACCTTCATCTCTCACCTTGGAGAAGCTAGTAGTAGCAAAAAGGAAGGAAATCTTGAAGTGTAGGCAAGTCAAACCTTGGTCAACATAAGGTTAGTGTAATACTAGTCTTCCCTCTTTCTTTAGTTATTTATTGTTAACAAGTTAAATTAGGTTGATATTGCATGAGAAGGAAAGAAAATAATGAATATAAATGAAAGTGGAATTTCAGCATCCATGGGTGAAGTGGGAGTTTGATGGTTTTGAATGATTTAAATTGTTTAGTAATGGTATTTGATGACTATACATGTATTAGAAGTTGATAGGCATGTGTTGTATGAAATGGAGATGTTGGAAGTTAGGGTTTTGCATGAAAATTTAGGGTTTGATGATATGTTGGTTAAATAAAGTTGTTAAGGTCATTTATTGATCATTTGATGTGGTTTTACTATGAATTGAAGTTAGGATGTTTATTGAATTGTGGAATTGGAAGTGTTGTTTTTGGTGTAGGAATTATGGACCCTGAGTCCAGCATGATTAGGTAGCCATAAGTAGAGCTTCATTGCTCCAATTGGTGTGAGGCTAATTGGAGATGAAACTTAGGACATAATGTCATATTTTATATGAAGAGACCCTGCCCAGAAACTGACCTTAGAATGCCTTAAAATTGGCTTGAATCTAGGTACCAAATTCTAAACCTAGAAAATAACAAAATGAACAGTAAATGTTCAAATAGGCATAACTCACTGTAGGAAGCTCCAATTGAGCTGATTTTTGAACCTATGAAAAGCTTAGACATAGGAGAAAATTTCATATGAAGAACTTAGAGCCAAATTCTGTCCCTAACCCAACCAATTTACTAGTCCAAATTGGGTCAGCAAATTTGACCAGAACCAGAACTTGACCTAAAATTCTGGACATTGATCATACTCGACCAGTTTTGGCAAAAATGTCATAACTCAGTCCACAAAACTGCAAATGCAATGAATCTAAAGCCAAAACCTCCATAAGACTAGAACTACAATTTTGGTATTTTGACTAAAACACAAAACCTAATGGAACTTAGACAATTTGCTAGGACAAGTCAGTACTTCCAGTCCTGGATTTCCTGAACTTGAACCAAAATGCCATTTGACCCCTAGACAGTAGTTAAATCGTAACTCCCACTAGAAAACTCCAATTGGGATGAGCTAAACTGTTCTGGATACTTAAGAAATAGGACTCCAACTTTGGTTTAGGAATTTTACTCAAATTCTGAGAGAAAGGACCCTAAAATGGGAATTATAAACACTAACCTGAACCTGAAATCTTGAATGTATAGGGTTGATGAGTTCAGGTCAATTAATTAGCCATAACTCACCCTACACAACCTTAAACTTAGTGATTCTTGAACTTGTGTGACCCTAAGACATAGAGGAACAATTCATATGAAGGACATTAGGCCTAAATATGACTATAACATGTCCAAATACCTAGAAAAAGTTGGGATTCTAGAATCTGCCTTGTTCTATAACAATAATGAATCAATGGACCAGTCTTAGAAAATTGACCATAACTTGAGTTCTAAAACTACAAATGACATGATTCAAAAAGGAAAATAAAGTTAAGACATAGAGGAACAACTTCCATGAAGGAAGCGTGGCCAAATAGAGTGTACAACTTGACCAATTTTCTAGGTGAAGTTAAGACACGAATCTTGGATTCATAAAATTCTTTACAAAATAACTTAAGTTATAAATGCTATTTACCCTACATGGGTTAATGAACACATAAGGGTTGCAAATATGTACTTGGGACTTATGTTTCCCATTACAAGTAACATGAAAATGCTATGAAACACAAATAGTGCATAACATGAAATAATGAAACTATAAGTGCTTAAAATTACTAATTTGCCCAATGTATGCCTAAACTTATGTGTATAGGTTGGATTAATTAGTATATCAATTAGGGACCACAAATTGCAGTACTTCTTATATGAATGATCATTGATAGACAACATATGTCTGATATAATTATTCTTCTGGCTTTATGCCTGACATGATATGATTACTAGCTTTTATGCCTGACATGATTTCTAGCTTTATGCCTGCCTGCTGGCCTTATGCCTAACATGACATGATGTATACTTGGTAGACACACAGGGTGTTTAACTAGTATATTCCTGTATATCCAGTCTTAATAGTCAGTTATAGATTACTTGGGCACTTATATGATTTAATAAGCTTTAATATTAAACAATTACATGATAAAAACCCCAAACACATAATATGCTCCTACAGAGCAACAAAATATGCAAAGATTCAAAGTATAAAAGTACATTATTTTATGGTTCTCCACCGATGAAACATGTATTTCTATTTATATAGCTTGTTTTATTTATTAAAACTACATGTCAATTTTCTCCTTCATTACAATCACAACCATTCCCCCTCGCTATTGAAAAATTTTTACAATAGTAATAGTGTTGCACGAAGGAGGAGAACCACAATTTCCAAATGATGATTTTGACTATTCTAGGCATTAGATAGATAGAAATGCTCAATTCCTCATACCTAAAGCTTCCAGCCAGCAAATATATGATTGAGTTTTTTAATATATCAACAATGGGTGATTTACAACATTACGGTATAATTCTTGTTAAACCATGATTGATTTGTGCCAATGAAAATAAAACTGATCATATTACAAATGGCAACCAAAAAGAAAAATGAATGAGATAGAGGGAGAAAAAGAAATAAAGAAAAAAATAACATAGAGAATAAATAAATAATATTTTTTATACTAAATTTTGACCTATTTAGTTAGTTGAATAAAATTAAATCCAAATTATATATTATCTAAATTGCTAAAATTAAAAGATTTAAATTTGCATAAATATTTAAAATTTTCATATAGTTACTTTTATTTATTTATATTAATAAAAATAATTATAAATTATAAATAATTTGTGCTTTCATATAAATTTAGAAATATATATTAAGAACAATAAATATTAAATTGAAAATATACTAAAGATAGTCATATTTTGTTTTATAATAATATAAATTTATGTTTTTTTTTAATATATAGAAGATTATTAGTCTATATTTAAAAAAGGTATTAAATATAATTCTATAAAATAATTTTATTAAGATTATTTCTTTTTAAATAAAAAGAAAAAAAAAAACTTGATCTTCACGTAGACCATGTTTGCATGTTTAGAACTTTTTTCAAGCTAAAATGGGATGGTGATGTGCCTCAATATGGCACCTACAGAATTCAATTTCTTGCACACCATAGGCTAAATCAAGAATGGGCTAAGAAGCATGTTAGGCATATAAAAGAAAAAATAAGCTATACTTATGAAAATAGACTTAATCTATTTGGAATTAAAAGAACTAGACCTAAAAGAAGCCCAATATTTAAGTCCATATTTAATTGGCTTGGTGGGCTTTGGAATAATGCATGGGGGCCCAAGAAAGAACCATGGGTGTGCGGCAGCCAAAAGAGGTCGAAAGTGCTATTTTGAAGAAGTCTTAATCATTTATGTTTGTAGTCTTTCTTTTATATTAAGTGTTTTAGTTGATTTATGATTCCTAGTTTAATTAGGTTTGTTGTTTATCTAATTTTTGTTCAAGTGGTATTAGTTTTATTTTGTAGATACTATAAATGGTCCTTCTTTTCCATTAGGCATATACTTTGATTTAGATTAATAAAATTGAGCTTTCAGCTTGTTCTTTTTATTCACTTGTCTCTTTCAAGAGTGGCATGAGATTGACTCTTATCGTTCTTGTGGTGTGGAGACTTGTTATTGTTCTTTTTTCTTTGCGGTGCTTTGCTTATTAAAGATTGAAGGTTCAAGATCCTTGCTGGTTCTTCATTGGTGGCATTCAACTTATCCAAACGAGATCAACAAGTTCTTTTATTTGATGTTCTTATTTTCTACATTTCTTTGAACATCAATCGCAACCTTAGCTTGGAGATTCATTTAAGATTGTACAAGATTGTTCAAGATCCATCATGAACGTGTTCTTGGAAGGAGTTTTCTAGATTTGGAGTTGAAACAACTTTGGAAGTTCCTTTCATAGCCAAAACCTTAATTTGATTTCATTCAAGTAGCGCACATCCAGCCTTGGTGTGCACTTAATTTCTTTTGCTTCAATTACTTGTTTTGATTGATTTAAGTTATTTGGGTTTGTTTAGAGTTGCTAGAGTGGGCGCATATTAATCTTAGATTATTGGCATTTTAGAGTTACAATCGTGCAAGTTTGACTTGATTCATTGCTGGCCGAATTACTAGTGAATTATTCATTCTTTTATTTTGTTTTATTATTTTAATTGTAACCTCAAGGCACATCAGATGGGAGAGTAATAACAACAACAATAATAATAATAAGCAGTTTAAAATTTGTTCACATAATAGTTTTTGTTTTTTTAAATTAAAATAAAATATGATAAGATTGTAGAATTTTGAATTAACGTGGACTTATAATAATAAAGACTTTCTTTTTTATTCTTTCGTTTTAGTGATTGATAATATATTTAATTTATAATTTTTAATATTATAAATAGTATAAAATTTAATAATATTTTTGTCCATTTAGAAGTTTACGCCTCATTCATATGTGTGTGCATATATACAAAAGACTAAATAAACTCTTTTTTTATTATTTTATAAAACATAGGACAAACTCTGACTTAAATTTTTACTTCAATTGAAATACACTCACAAATTACAATCAAAATAACCTATAGGTACTTGGGGTGTTTGGTTTTAGTTTCGGGATAGTTTTTATTAGCTGAAATTGGAATCAAACCTTCATTTCTTTAATACATAGGAATCAAACAGGGAACCAAACTTCGGCTCTTGTTCCTATTCATTTCTAAGCAATTTTTGTATGGCTTCTGTTCTAATTTCGGTTACATTTCAATTTCGACTTTAGTTTTAATTTTATTTTAAATCTTGATTTTTACACCTCAAATTGCAGCATTCCTATATTCATTTTAAAATAATAAAAACAATTTTAAATTTATGATATCAAAATAACAATAAAAATAATAATATTAATATCAAATATATATATATATATATTCCTTAATAAGAAAATTATATTATCTTCTACATAGTTCTTAATTTTATGGTCTTTAACCAAAAGATACATATATATATAATTAAGAACTAAAAGGTTTGTTATATGATTAGCATATGATTTAGCCGATTTAATGCATTTATGACAAATTATTTAGAAAATGTTAGAAAAATAAAGGGATAATTGCCGAAAAAAATTCTATACTTTTCAAATTTTTGCAATTCTGCTCTGTACTATGAAAATTATCAATTAAATCCTAAACTTTTTAACCATTATCAATTCTACCCTAATCATTGTGAAAATTGTTATTTCACTAATAGAGACGACATGTAAGCGCTACGTAAGAATGCAACTTCAATAATATGTAATACTTTTCATATTAGCATGCTGAAATAATAAATTTCTACCCAAAAATACATGTTTTTAGTCTATTCAAGTATTATAATTTCATATCTTTGTTTCATCTGTCAAAACTAAAAAAATGTTTAAGTGCAACTTGTTAAATATATATTAATACAAGGTACTTCCATTGAATTAAACATATTTTTTCCTTTTATTCAAATATGTGTCTTCATCTTCTATATTGACTACAACTAAGTCATACTTGCATGGCATGTTACGTACCGTCTCTTTTAGTGAGATAACAGTTTTTTTAACGGTGGGATAGAATTGGCAAGGATTAAAAAGTTCAGGGTTTAATTGATAATTTTCATAGTATGGGTTAGAATTGCAAAAATTTGAAAAGTATAAATTTTTTTTGGCATTATCTAAAAAATAAAAGATAATATTAAATTATATACATTTACAATTAAAAATAAATTAAGTTATATATATAATTAAGTTATATATATATATATATATATATATATATATATATATATATATATATATATATATATATATATATATTAAAGCCACGTGTGCCACATAGACTAAAAAGCATGCTTAAAAATTGTCATGTGGCACTTCTTTTATTATAGAGTGTGCCACATAGGCTAATAAATATGCTTAAAATTTGTTATGTAGCATCTTTTTTATAATCTTTATTTTAAAATTTATTTATAAAAATTAATTTATCACAATAAATATTAATTTATCTAAATATTTTTAAATTTCAATTATAAAAATCTTATCTCAACTATTAAAATCTAAAGTTATTTAAAAAAATTTAAATATATATTTTTATAAAATTTCTTATATTTAAAATATAAAAATTTTAATAATGATATTTCCCCAATCGCCACATAGCATATGGATTTTCTTTCTATTTTATTTATCCTCTTATTGGCATATGTCAAATAATTTAAATTTGAAATAAAATTATAATTAACTAAAATTTTGCAAGATAATTATAAAATCATAAAGCATAGTAGAATATATATTAAATTATATTTTCAAAATAAAATAATAAATAGTATGCTCATGTGACACCTCTTTTATTATAGTATGCTACATATATTAATAAGCATGCCTAAAAATTAACATATGCCATATTTTTTATTTTCTTTATTTTTAAATTTATTTATAAAAATTAATTTATCATATTACATATTAATTTATCTAAATATTTTTAAATTTCAACCATGAAAATCTTATTTGAACTATTAAAATCGAAATTTCTTTTAGTATATATTTTTTAAGAATTTTAAAATTTTCTTAAATTTACAATTTCAAACATTATAAAACTATATTCATCATATTATATAACCCTAAAATCAATTATTTTTTAATTAAAATTTTAATTACATTAAAAAGGATGAATATATATATATACACACACTTAATATTATTTAGAAAATTTAAATACATATTTTTAAAATATATATATATATATTTAAAATATAAGAATTTTAATAATAATATCACACACTTAATATTATTTAGAAAATTTAAATACATATTTTTAAAAAATATATATATATATATATTTAAAATATAAGAATTTTAATAATAATATTTCCAAAATCGCCAAGTGACATATATTATTTCTTTTTATTTTATTTATCCTTTTATAGATATATATATCAAATAATTCAAAAACTAATTAAAAAAAAATAATTAATCAACTCATTTATTTATTGAATTTAAAATATAATTATAATTAATTAAAATTTTTATATTATTAAAATTTTGTAAAATAATTGTGAAATTATAAAGTATAATAAAATATATATTAAAATGTTTTTTTAAAATAAAATAATAAATGGTCCGCACAATGCGCAGGCGAAATAATATACAAATTAGGATTGCAAATTTTAATTTTTTATAATATAAATAAATACAATTAAACATATTAAATAGAATTAAATTAATTAATTTTGAAATAAGAATTGTAATTGGATTTGAAATTGGAAAGCCAATTAATGAAAGGCAGATTTCTTTGTTCTGCTGCCAGTCCAATTACCAGAGAAATTGCCATTTAATTCGCACAACATTATCCCGAATTCAAGATCCATGAAAAATAATTGAAATAAAAATTATTATAGGATTTAAAATTGAATTGAATTTAATAATATTATTAAATACATAGAAATGATATTAAATATATTTTTTTATGGGAGATTCGTTTTTGGTCATTGCAAGTCAATCATAAATACAACATTGATATTGGTTAGGACTTAAAACTTTAATTATTATTATTATTATTAAAAAAGTAATACTAAAATTTTTAATACTATAAATAGTTAAAAAATAATATTTTTATCTATTGACAAGTTCGCACGTTGTTGTTTTCGCTATATATACTCATAATTTAATTTTTTATATAAATTTTTTTGTTAATTTTTTATATATGATGTAATATTATCATGGTATTATAAATATTACATTTAGTTATTTAAATTAAAATATTAATTTTAATGTTATTTTAATTAATTATATGTATAAAAATATTTGTTAATTTAAAATTATTATATTTTTATGGATCATATTTTTATGAAAATTATTTGTTATATAATAATAATAATAATAATAATAATAATAATAATAATAATAAACTTGAATGTAATATAATAAAAAAATGATATAATAATAAGTTTTAAAAATATAAATGAGTGAAGATGTTTAAAAATTAAAATAAATCAATAAAAAATGAAAGTTAGCCCATTGAATTAAATTTATTCAAACTTTATTATTTTACTTTTTTTTAGGAGAGAAAGTTTGATTTGCCTATATTATATTTTTTATAATTTAAAATAATATTAATTTGCATAATAAAGTTGCACAGCTATATTAATGTAAAAAAATTATTTGTAAAATTAAAAAATAGGATAATTTTTAAAATATATTTTATAGTTTAATAGGATAATTTTTAAAATATATTTTATAGTTTAGTTCATTATTACTATAAAATTTTTATTTTCATTATATTGATATATTGAAATTTTATTTTATCATATTGTTTAATATGAATAATTCGAGAGGAGTATAACTTTTTATATAAATATATGCAAAAATATAATTAGACTTTCTTATAACATTATGGTCAAAATCAATAATCTAATTAAGATTTACTAATAAATTAAAAAAATATGTTCATGCTCATAAGAAAATTAAAAAAAAATTATAATTAGTCTACATTTAAACTAAATAGAGCCAAAAAAATTAAAATCTCACAAAATCGTATGTAAAATACATTTTTTTAATGTAAAAATGACATTAATCATCCCAAATATTATAGGATGCGTCAATATTAAAAATAAAAAAATTAATCTATCTTAACCGATATAAATATCATTGAATTTGCAAGAATATTGGTTTCATTTTGATTTACATTTATGTGCAACTACCCTTATAAGATTTTGCCCACTAAAAAAAAGACACAAAAATTTAGTAAAGAAAGGAAAAAAATTACATTATAAATCAAAGTTAATTAAGCTTAAATCATATTGCACAAAAATAGAGAAATCTAAAAGATTTTCACTAATAATATTTAAAAAAAAAAGCCACAAATTTATAACATATAAAATATTTGTTACTGAATAGAATTAAAATTTTATATCTATTGACATAAATACAAATCTTTTATTTAATTCAATTGTTAGTTTTTAATAATAATTTTATAATTATGTTAATTAAATAGTTATTTTTAATAGTAATTTTTTTAATTTAATATTATAAGTTTATAATATTTAGAATACTTAAAAAAATAGATTAGCATAAGTGAGATTCGATAATTAATATTGTTTACTAATTTTATTGTAATAAACTAAATAATTTTTAAAGAATTAATAATACTTATAGAATTAAGAATATATAGAATTAAAATAGGACTTTTAGTACAAGTCCAATTGCTATAAAATAATAATAAAATTTTAATTATACTAATTATAGTAATAATAAAAATTAAAATTATTCATAGATGTAGAGGCAGATAAGTTGTCGCTAAAAATTATTAGCAATGAATTTATATTGAATAGCTTCTCATAACGAAAAGTACTAGCGATCAATAACTTATTGCTAAAAATTACTAGCGATGAATTTGGATAAGTCGTTGCCAAAAAATTATTAGTGACAACTTTGTATAGAATAGCTTCTCGTTGTTGAAAGTATTAATAATGAGTGCACATTCGGTAAAGGTAATTAGATGGATTTTTGTCACTAATTTATGTTATTAGTGACAAATATATACAGTTGTCACGATAAATACATTTTTGTTGGTATTTTTATGAATAATATAAATCATGAAGAGCATTATTGGTAATGTCAATATTCTCCCTTCATATATTTATATATAATATAGATTATAGATATATAGATTCTAGATTATATATTATTATTATAAATATAGATTATAAATTACAAATAAGACTAAATAAACATTTTTTTTGTCTATTTTATAAAAAATAGGAGAACAAACTACGGCTCAAACTTAAATAGGAGAACAAACTGCGACTTAAACTTTTTACTTAAATTGAAATATACACTCTCAAATCACAACAAAAATAACCTTTTGTTATTTTTTGTGGCTTGAATTTTTTGATATGTTTTCATGGGCCTGAATTGTGATCCGACCTGAAAGTTCGCGCTGTGACCCAGTTGAGATAAAAAGTGAGATCTGTGGTGGTAGCGCAGGGCACGGGCTGATAGGCACGGGGGCGAAGCCCACCATTGATCTCCTTGGGGCTGCAGAGGCAACGCCCCCGCAGTATAGACCAGTATAAATATTGTAATATTCTACCCTTTGCGGTAGAGTTGTGAGATATTCGGAAAATACACTGAGGTTAGGGTTTGAGAGTTCTGATTGATTGTATCTTGCTCTTTTCATCATAGTGGAACTTTTTTCTCTTGTCTTGCCCGTGGACGTAGACCTTACGATTGAACTATGTTAAAACATGTGTTATTCTTCTTCTCTTTTCAATACTGTGTGATTGTGCAATTTGTGTGTGTGCCTTAGATTTGCGTGCTTGTTATAACAAACTAGTATCAGAGCTTTGTGCGTAAAACCTAGGGTTTACATATGACATTATCTTCCATGAAGTATGAGATGGAGAAGTTTGATGGTGAATCGAGTTTCAGTCTGTGAAAGATTAAAATTAAATCTTTCTTAATTCTACAAGGTCTATGGAAGGCAATCGATGATAACTTTCCAGAAGGTATGAAAGAGGTGGAGAAGGCTAATCTAAAGGAGAGAATCTTGAGTGCGATTTTCATGAGCGTAACTGATAATGTCCTACACGAGATTGCTGGTGAAAGCTCAGCATCTACGGCATGGAAAAAATTAGAGGAGTTATACTCTGCCAAATCACTGACCAATGCCTGTATCTAAAGAAAAGACTTTACAATCTGAGAATGAGGGAAGGTATGCCCATTAAAGAACATCTGGATGAATTAAATTCAATCATTACGGACTTGAAGAATATTGATATTGAGATTGATAGTGAGGATCATGCCCTTATTATGTTATGTTCTTCGCCACCCTCCTATGAAACTTTTGTTGATACTTTTTTGTATGGGAAAGATAGTATTTCACTAGACGATGTTAGTAATTCTCTAAAATCGAAGGAGTTGAAAAAGAAATTTCTAGATAATGGAGAAAAATTTGAAGGGGAAGGTTTGGTGAGCAGGGGAAGAACACATTCAATGGAGGGTTCTTCCAGCAGGAAGAAATCTAAGGCCATATCTAAGTCAATAATGAAAAAGACATCTTGAGTGATAACGGGTTGGAATTTTGCAATCTTGAGTTCGATGCATTCTACAGCAATGAATGTATAGTGAGACATCGCACTTATACAAGAACACCACAATAGAATGGTATTGCAAAATGCATAAACAGAACGCTTTGTGACAAAGCACGAAGCATGCTCTCACATTCAAGATTGGAAAAGGATTTCTGGGCTAAAGCAATTAATACAGCTTGTTTCTTAGTTAATAGATTTCCATCTACAGCTATTGAGTGCAAAAGTCCTTTTGAGATCTGGTCCGGTTTACCTGCTGATTACTCTTAGCTGAGAGTATTTGGTTGCCCTGCTTATGCTCATGTGAGAGATGGTAAGCTTGAGCCGAGGGTAAGAAAATGCATATTTCTAGGGTATGCATCTAGAGTGAAAGGCTGCAGGTTGTGGTGCAATAATCCAAAGTCTCCAGGATTAATTATTAGTAGGGATGTGATTTTAATGAGTCTGCTTTATTGGATAGTCAGAGGGAGACGTCAATAGCAGAATCAGATCATGGTGTCAGAGAACAGGTGGAGCTTAATATTAATACTTTAGCAATTCAGTCCAATGATTCAGAGGATGAGGTGCAAGATCCTGATCAACAAGAGGATGCACCTGAGCAATAGCAATAAGAACCATATAGCATTGCAACTGGTAGAGACCACTACAGAGATATGCATATGTAGATCTAGTTGCGTTTGCCTTGTCAGTTGTTGAAATAGTTGATGTGCATGAACCCAGCAATTATAGAGAAGTTATTTCTTGTTCAGATGCAGATCAGTGGGTCGGTGCTATGAGTGAAGAAATTGAATCTCTTCACAAGAATCAAACTTGGGAGCTTGTAACATTGCCTAAGGGACAAAAAGTGGTAGGTTACAAATGGGTATTTAAGAAAAAGGAAGGCACTCCAGGGATTGAAGCACCTCGATATAAGGCACGGTTGGTAGCAAAAAGCTTTACTCAGAGGGAGGGGATTGACTTTAATGAAGTGTTTTCTTCAGTTGTGAAGCACAGTTCTATCAGAGTCTTACTTGCTATGGTTACTCTTCAAGATCTAGAGCTTGAGCAACTAGATGTAAAAATAACATTTTTGCATGGTGAGTTAGAGGAGCAAATTTATATGAGTCAGCCTGAGGGATTTGTTATTCCAGGTATGGAAAACCATGTTTGTTTGCTTAAGAAATCTTTATATGGTCTAAAACAGTCTCCTAGGCAGTGGTACAAAAGATTTGATACATTCATGGTTCGTAATGGCTTTAATCGTAGTTCATATGACAGTTGTGTGTATCATAAAAAGCTTTCAGATGATTCCTTTATTTATTTGCTACTGTATGTGGATGACATGCTTATTGCTACTAAAAGCATATCACAAATTAACATTCTAAAAAAGCAGTTGAGTGATGAGTTTGAGATGAAGGATTTGGGTGCTGTAAATAAGATATTGGGAATGGAAATTATCAGGGATAGAAGTGTTGGGAAGCTTTTCTTGTCTCAATAGACCTATGTTGAGAAAGTGCTTAAGTGTTTTAACATGAATAATGCTAAGCCTGTGACTATTCTGTTTGTTGTCCATTTCAAGTTATTTGCAGACATATCACCAAAAATAGATGAGGAAATGGAGCACATGTCTAGTGTTCCCTATTCGAGTGCTGTTGGTAGCATCATGTATGCTATGGTATGCACCCGACCTGACATTTCACATGCAGTTAGTATTGTGAGTAGATACATGGCGTGTCCTGGGAAAGAGCATTGGCAGGCAGTGAAATGAATTTTGAGGTATTTGAAGGGTACTACAGATGTTGGTCTGACATTTGACAGGGCCAAGATGAGTGATTCAGTTATTAGATATGTGGATTCAGATTTTGCAAGGGACTTAGACAAGAGGAGATCATTGATAGGTTATTTGTTTACTCTTTCTGAAAGTGTTATCAGTTGGAAGGCAATATTGCAAGCTATAGTTGCTTTGTCTACCACAGAGGCTAAATATATGGCCTTAGCAGAGACAATAAAGGAAGTTTTATGGTTACAAGGTTTGGTGGGTAATCTTGGATTGATACAGAACAAGGTAACAGTGTTTTGTGATAGCCAGAGTGTAATACATCTCACAAAGAATCAGATGTACCATGAGCGAACTAAGCACATTGATGTCAAATATCACTTCATTCGGGACATTGTATCTCAGGGGACTGTAGTTGTGTAAAAAGTCTCTACACATAATAATCCAGCAAATATGATGACCAAGGGAGTCCCAGTCAGCAAGTTTAGGCATTGCCTAGACTTGATTGGTGTTTGTAGTGCTCAGTAATGCCCTTGCGAGGGCATATAGCAAGACAGAGTATTTTTGTGGTTTATTTTGTTGATAATTGAGAGAATTCAAGTCAAGGGAAAAAATTGTTATTTTTATAGCTTGAATTTTTTGATATGTTTTCATGGGCCCAAATTGTTACCCGACTCGAAAGTTTCGCGCTGCGACTCAGTTGGGATAAAAAGTGTGATCTGTGGTGGTAGCATGGGTTGATAGGCCTGGCCAGAAGCTCACCACTGATCTTCTTGGGGCTACGGGGGCAACACCCCCCGCGATATGGACCAATTTAAATATTATAATATTCTACCCTTTGCGGTAGAGTTGTGAGATATTCAGAAAATACACTGGGGTTAGGGTTTGAGAGTTCTGATTGATTATATCTTACTCTTTTCATCATAGTGAAACTTTTTTCTCTTGTCTTGCCCTTAGGCGTAGACATTACGATTGAACCACATTAAATCTTGTATTATTCTTCTTCTCTTTTCAATACTGTGTGATTGTGTGATTTGTATGTGTGCCTTAGATTTGTGTGCTTGTTATAACACCTTTAACCACATAAACTTTACAAAAATACAAGTAAAAAGAAACATTTGAATTATTTTATGCTATATATGTTTGGATACCAAAATTTGAAATAAGGGTTTATATTTGATTTTGATATAAATTGTTGATGAATTGTGAATTTCAAATAACAACATTTTACTTATTAAAACTTATTTAGATTAGATTTCAAGTAACATCATTTTATCACTTTGTTTGTTTCAATTCTATAGTAAAATTCTTTTCATTTGCAAATCAATTCCATGATAGAATTCATTTATAAATGAATTCCTTTGTTTGGTATTTTTTTTTATTAAATATGGAATTCATTTCAAATGAAATACATTTTTTTAGTAAGAGTAAAGAATTCAAATCAAAATGTTCTTTTTCTAAAATTACCCTTCTATATCTATCATTACATACATCTTTTTCTTTTTTTTTCTTTAATACAAATATTTAAAATAGTTATAATGTTATCTATTTGTGCATGTGTCTATCTGTCTGTGTCAATCTTTATGTTTATGTTTGTGCCTATATTTATGTTTGTGCCTATCTAAGTTTGTATATATTCTTTGTCTATATTTGTGTCTATGTCTATGCCTATGTCTACACCTATATTTGTGTTTATATTTATGTCTTTATTTGTTGTCTATGTCTATATATGTTTGTATCTATATCTATTTGTTTGTCGGTATATCTATATTAGTATATATATGTGTTTATGTCTATTGTCTGCATTTGTAAATGTTTGTGTCTATGTCTGTGTCTGTCTATCTATGTTTACATCCGTCTATGTATATTTATGTCTATATCTATAGTTGTATTTGTGTCTGTTTGTCTACATCTATACATGTTTATGTGTGTCTTTGTCTATATTTGTGTATGTGTTTGTTTGTCTATGTTTGTATCTACATATTTATATGTCTGTATTTGCGTGTGCTTGTATTTGTTTTTATGTCTGTCTATCTACATCTGTATAAGTTTACATCTGTCCATGTCTATGTCTGCCTATCTATGTTTATATATATCTTTTTCTATCTATGTCTATTTCTGTAGTTGTGTTTGTGACTATCTTTCTACATCTGTACATGTTTGTGTTTGTCTATGTTTGTATTTGTGTCTATATTTGTCTGTCTACATTTCTCTTTATCTATTTCTATGTTTGTGGCTATTTATCTACATCTGTATATATTTGTATTTATGTCTGTATCTATCTTTCTATGTTTGTATATGTCTGCTTTTGTCTTAGTATATGTTTGTGTCTATATATCTTTTTGTTTTTCTTTTTATGTTCATGTCTATGTTTGTACCTGTGTTTATATGTGTCTATGTCTGTGTCAATGTATGTTTGTAATAGTGTTTGTATCCGTATCTGTATCTCTATCTGTTTGTATATCTGTGTGTGTGTTATATAGATAAAATGAGAGAATAATGAGAAGAAAAAAAAATCAAATGATATATAATAAGATAAGGTAATTTTGTTACTTAAAATATATATGATTTTAAGTTTGGAATTTATTTGCAAACTTTACCAATTTCAATGGAATTTAGTTTATTTATAATAAATTTCATGAAATTGATAATTAATAATTCTAAATGAATTTTCATTTAAACTAAAAACTCAAAATTTACATTTATAAATGAATTCCACAAAAATTTGTTGAATTCACTTATACCAAACAACACTTAAAAAATATTTCAAATCCACACTCAAATAAGATACTTTTCACATTTATGAGTTTAATTTAAATTCATAACTTTAATTAATTGAAGAAAACCTATACATTCATCAAATGCAAATCTCAAATTTTAACTTCTTCCATCTAAACACAAGGTTTATGTATTAAAAATGGGAGAGATTATGGAGTGCTTTGGAGCATATGCTCACTCTCTCACAATATATAAGACTGGCTTTTTTGTTTTTTTTTTAGTAGGGGGATTGAGGGAGTGGGGACTCAATCATAGATTTACTAGAACCAGACTAGGCAAGACCTACTTCTCCTTAATTTAAGAAATAATTGTAATTTTATATATGTAAGTAACACTACCTTTAATGCTTCAAGAGTATATTATAAATTTCCAAAATAAGGAGCATGTTATCTTGTCATGGTGGGTGTGATAATTGGAGCCATCATAACGCCGCGTTTTTGCCTATCCATATTGGCCTCCCAACCTTTATTTTCAATAAGATAAAAATTCAATTAAATAAAAAACAACTAACAAAGTCAATTTATAAAAATGAAAAAAAAAAATAACTATAAAGAGTCAATTAAATCAACTCAACTAACAAGTCAATTTTAATAAGAAAAAAATGATTAAAAATCAAGAGAACACACACACACACACACACACACACACACACATATATAAAACCAAATTAATCTAATTATTTTTTTTTAGAAATTGGTCATGATATAAGAAGAAATTACTAACCCTTTCTAATGACAACATGTGTCCTTAGATGTAACCCTTAGTTGTAGTGTATAAGTTGCAAGACACAGGCCGTATACAATTTATAGGGCCCTAGTTGAAGCCTCCACCTAGGGGCAAGGTGCTTTTGGCCTTATTCCATGAGCACAACCACCTAGCTTGAACCTAATTAACGTGTTTAATAAGAAGTCTAAACCTACTTTATAAATATCCTAAGACCTACTAGATGACTGACCTACATCTTAAGTCACCTTAAGTTGATTGGGGCATTAAATAGCTGAATATAAATATTTAATACTCTAGAGTTCTATATCCCTATACCCGAATACAATTATCCTAATCAGATGTGATAGAGACTACTATCCCACATAGGTATGATAGAAAAGATATCCTTGTAGTGTTTGAACCTCTCATAAATAACCAACTTACTCTAACAGGACACATGGCTGACCCTTATTGGCCAAGAGATCATATATAAACCCATTAGGTACCAAATGGAAAAATATTCTCCAACTCATCTATTACCTTATTCTATCTCCTCTTATTTATTTTTTCCTTTATTATTATTTACTATCCAATATAACTAATTAATCATAATGCCATGTAAGAAAGCCATACTTTATAGCCTAATTGTTCCCTTGTCTTGCAGATAACCAAATCCAACAAAAATAGCCTTTGGAGAGGTCGTGGGAGGTCCTTGACAACTATTAAAGCAACAACTAGAAATCATATAATGGTCCTATTTTACTACTCAACATCCCTAATCACACATTGTACTCATATCCAGAGCCTCTAAGGATTTCAAAACTATCAGGACATGTAAGAAATTATATGAAATATCATTTAAAATATAAAAATACTCCAAACTTTAAGATTTTTTGAATTGTTATAATTAAAATAAATAACACTTGGATAGGATTTTAAAATAATAAATGTCTAGCTAGAAGTCACATGAAATCCATCATTTTGATGCAATAAAAGTATATTTTATACAAATTATTAATTAAAATATATAAAATTAAATGAATTTGATAGTAAGGGTGGCCACGGTCTTATTTGGAACTGGAACCAAATCAAAACCGAAATCGAATCGATCAAACTCGAACCAAAATCAGTCAAAACCATAATCATTGTGAAACCAAACCTAAACTATCCTCCCATGGTTTGGTTTAGGTTTAGGATATTGTAAAACCAAATTAAAATGGCAAACTAGGCCTGCAGCAGCCAGACCTAACACCTAACAAAGAGCTAGGTACCAAGCCCAGCGTGATAGGCAAGCTTGGCTCACTTAGTGGTTAGTAGCAAATGAAATGACAATTCCATTGCTCATTTAAAATCAACACTTTCAAATGGTAAAAAAATGGTTATTGCATTTCTTTTTTTTTAATTTTAATTGTCAACTAATTTTAAGGGATAATTTTGGAATTAAAAATTTTCAAAAACTCTATATATACCCCAATCCACCCTTAATTCATTCGCACAATTCCCAATATTTTCTAAATTTCCACACTTTAATTTTTTTTATACCCTTATAAAATTTCTAGTACCACATTATTGTACTCAATAACTCTATTATTTTTTTTATACTATCAATAAAATTCAATGTGTTCTCTATTACTCTATTTTTTTATATTCTCATAAAAAATTTTAGTACCCTATATTTTTTATTTAATATTCTACACTATTTTTTTGTTTTCAAGTTTCTAGTACCTTTATTTTTTTTTTATCTTCTACACCTTTTTTTTTTTAATTTCTAGTACCTTTTTTTTATCTTCTGCGCCAATCATAGTATCATACCATTTTTTGAGAAAATGGCAAGTAATGGATTTGGAAATTTATCAAGGAGCAAGGGGAAGAGTAATATTAGTGAATCAACATACCCAATTCCAAATGAGCCTATTGCAGTTAATTTAAGCGACATAATAGAGCAAATTGGGGATAATGATGATGATGATGTTAAAGTTCAAGAGTTATTTCACCACACTCAAGAAAAGCCAATATCAACATGCTAAGAAGGATGAGGCAAAAAAAGTACTCACTTACAGCATTTTCAAAGTCTACTTTACAAAAAAGTGAAAATCTGAAAATACATTTAATGTAATTTGCAACTATTGTAGCCAAGTCTACACCTCAAAATCGGAGGTGCATATGGCGCATTGAAGAGGCATTTGGAGTAGAAATATCTAACCAAAATCAAGTATGATAAGTCTTAAACTCAAATTTTCACGTATGCAAATACTAAATCTCAATATTTATTTCAATATTCTGATTAGAAAAATAAAGAAGAATTCACAGAAATGATTTCTATTGAGCATATATCATTTAGTTTTGGTAAAAAAAACTTGGCTTTATTAATTATTGTCAAAATATTTTAAATGCTAGTGCAAAATGTGTTCCTAGAAATACTTTAAAATGTAAAATTTTGTCTTTATTTAGAAAAGGAAAAAAAGAATTAAAAGAAGTATTTTTTTTTTTAAATACGAATGCACAAGTTTATATTAGTAGTGATATTTGGAGTGATCATTGACAAATACATTTTTATATGGGCATAACATATCATGGGACTAGTAATGATTAGATTATGCAAAAAAGAATAATTGTATTTCGTGTTTTTAACGAAAGGCATACTGTTGATAATAATTATAGAATGATTAAAAATATTTTCGAACAAATATAGATTTGTTTATGAAATTTTTTCATTTGATTTTGGTAATGCTATTGCAAATTTTACATCAATTAGGGACCTTAAAAATAATTTGCTAACCCAATGGAAAAAAATTTTTATATTAGGTGTGCATATTATGTTTTAAATTTGTGTATGCAAGATGGTTTAAGAATCCTTAATGAATTTATTTCTCTCATCGAAAAAGCAATTTCATTTTTATGAGGACTTCCCAAATTATGAAAGAATTTACTAAATTTTGTAAAATAAATTATAGAAAACCAAAAAGATTTTCAAGAAATGTTTCCACTTGTTAGAATTCAATATATGAATTGCTAAACGAGTCATTTAGATATAGAGGTTTATTGTGCACTTTTATGGGCAATAATGTGCCACAAATTCAACTATTTTCACAAAATTAGGATATTTGAACAAAACTTTTGGATATTTTAAAAGTTTTTAATAATGCAATATATACTTTGAGTGGTGTTTATTATCCTACATCTCATTTATTTATGATTGAATGTCTTAACATTATTGGTGTATTGCAAGACCATGAAAATGATGTTGATTTAAAAAATTGTATTTCTAATATGAAGAAAAAATGGTTAAATTATTTTGAAAATTTTCCTTCACTTTATCTTGTTGCTTGTTTTTTGATCCTAGAAGTAAATTAGATGGTTTAATTGATTATTTGTCTCTTTATTTTTCGTATTTAAATCTCGATGATGAGATTGATTTTTGATATTCATGCAATAATTATTGAAATTAGAAAAATAATTTTATATTTATATAGTGAATTTTGTTATTTTAGCAAACAATTAGTTTCCAAATCTTGTCTTCTACTCAAGTTTAGAATGAAACGCCCTCCAAAATAAGCATGGGCAATCATGCCTTATTGCAAAGGCAAAAAAGACCTAGAGGATCCCTTGCCAATAATTATGAATTTGACATTTATTTAATCACTATTTTCAAGTTTATTAATAGTAGTGTAGGTAAAGAATTTATAGTAATTCATTGGTGGTATCAACACACAAATACTTTCCACTCCCTTGCATTAATTACTAAATAATACTTTCCACTCCCTTGCATTAATTACTAAATAAATTTTAGCAACACCATTCTCCACAGTTGCAGTTGAACAAGCTTTTAGTGTAGAGGGTAGTATATTAGATGAGGCATGACCCAGTATGCTCCCTGAATCATTAGAACCTCAAACAGGTTTGGATGATTGGACTAGGATAGCTTTAAGGCAATAGGAGATCATGCGTGAAGGAAATAAAGATTTATATAACATAGAAACTGATAGAACAACAATGGGATCAAACGGTTGTGGATGCGATTAAGAAAAGGGGGCTATCTAAATCTGAATAAAATGTAAGAGAACTAAGTGGGTTTTGATTTCTCTAAACTCTAAGAGGATATATAGGCAACTTACAAAATTGAGTTCAAGCCCTTCTTCGTTTTTTTTTAACAAAAATTAATTTTATCTCTTTTAATTTCTATAATTTTTTTAATTAAATCTACACATTTCTTATTAACTTTTATTAAGAACACAAATAATTTTATTTTCTTCTTTTCTTATTTTATTTGAAAGATTTCTTACGTTAATTTTTTCCTCCCATTTTTTTCTATCAAATTCCCCCCAACCACCCATCAAACCGTTTCAAACTGTGGCTCCAACCGGAACCTGTGGTTATGAACTGCCTCCCAAACCATCTCTTAGCAATTCGGTTTAAGTTCAATATTTCTTCAAACCTAAACCTAAACCGGCAATTTCTGAACCTTGGCCACCCCTATTTGATAATATTTAGATAATGATAATCAGATTTTTTATGAGTACAGATAATTTAAGATGAATTTTAATTGAGTTGATTTAATTTTAATGATATATTACTTGTTGACATCTCTATTGGGAATAAGTAAAATCGATCGAAGTGAGTTGACTAGTTGAGTTCAAATTTGCTATTTTTAAATAAACAACAACTAAATTTTAATACGAAACTTGTTGGAGTAGACTATATAGATATTTTATCGTCATTCAATTTTGTTAGACACTAAATCTGCATTAATTTTCAAAACTTGTGAGTCTCTATTTCTAGATAAAATTTGATCAAAATTGAGACCCTTCTAAATTTAAATTCCATCGACATAATATTAATTATATTTTATATTATTTAATTGTATATGTTTATTTGATTATTTTGTGTTTATAATGTACTTTGACCTGACTATTTTAGTCATAACTTCTGTAGTAGAAACTTAGAAAGCTAATAATTAGATGTGTGCAAGAGGTAATACATACCTATCCCCATATCAAATCCGCGGTTCTTGAGCTCTCTATATTCTTGACACAGTGCACAAGTCTCACAGCAGAAGTGAACTAGGCAATCCACACAAGGTGCCTCCTCCAAGTCATATTGGCCTCTCAATTTTGAGCGATAGAAGCACGAGAACAAGCAAGCAAAACCTGTAAAACCCAGTAACAGTCCATACACAGCCCCACTTCCAGCACATGCTGCAATATCAACATCACAGGAATTTCAAGCTACATATATATGCAAGGTTATCTAAATCAAAAGAGAAAAAAATGAAATACCCATTTGGCCTTTCTTTAAACCAAAAACAAAAATGAGATCTTTAAGGAAAGAAATTAGGAAAATGATTTTCAGGGCTTACATGATGATCCTTTGTTCAGTATCTCAGCTATCTGTCCAAATGTGATGCAAGGGCAAAAGCAAGTGATCATACCTAAAAATAAACATATCAGAGTTAATTAAAAAGAAAAAACCACAATTAATTAATTAATTAACTGATAGGCAATTTGTGTTTACAATTTGCAGGATCATCACAGCAATGGCATAAACCGGTGGACCACTTCCCCACCGCGCCGGGAGGGCGCATACCAGCCTGAATATATGAAGCATAAGGCTGTGGAGCGTAAGATTGTGGAGGTAGTGTGTTTGGAATTCCTGAAACATGGATTGGTTCTGGTTGGTCATTTGATGGTGGATACATTTTGCAGGTGGAACCGAGTAGGAATTAATCAAGGACCCTTCTATCTATATACAAGTATCATAATGAATAAGAAAAGCAAGCGACCAATCAGCTTTTAACTTAGTTGTACTATGATCGCCTCAATAATTGTGAAGCCTCGTGCTTGGGCCAATAATGATAATAATAATAATAAGGAAAGCAAGCAGAAATTTATTTTAAAAAAAGACTTGGTAAATGAGGCTTCATGACTATGTTCAGGTTCAGGTCAAGCTTCAGCGTAGCTGGCAAACGTGTTTCATACGTTCAGATTTAGGATCAAGGAATTTTTTTTTTTTTTAAATTTATATTCACATTTTTTTTATTATTATTAACCTTAATTTCCTTAAATTACTTTTAAATTTGCATCCATTCTAACTTTTAATAATTTTAATCGCCATAACTAATTCATGTTTTATGAGGATAATAACTATTTTATCATTATGGAACCCATTATACAGATGTATATTTTTTTTTAATATAAAAATCTAATACATCTTATACTCTAAAAGTTTAGCCTTTAATTTAATTATTTTTTCTTCTCAAAAATATGTTGCTTAATTGGTTATGTATATATTGGAAGAAAATATAGGAAGATTCCTACTTAAAAGAATTACGAGCCCAATTATTACTTAAAAAAAAATTATAATCTATTTATTTTTGTTCATAGTCTGTGACCTATTGTTTCAAAAAAAAATTTAGCTTGTTTTTTTTTTTTTTTTGAAAAATTTCACTGTAATTTGAGGAAAGCTAATCTTATTATTTTCTTATAAAATTGATTTAGTTGATATTTAAATTTAAGACTTTACAATTTTGAAATAATTTTAATATTATTAAAGTTAATTTTATTATTAATATTATGAATTAAATAAGTTGAGAGTGGATATACATAAAGTTTAGTAGTGTAAATATTGTTTTTTTTTCGAATTTCAGTGTTAATGAAATAATAAGGTGAACTTAACAATATCATAAAAATATATATATAAAAAAATACACCGTCGTGCTCTACACGCCAACATAAATAATAAATAAATATATTGTCGGTCGAAAGACGTGGTGAATTTTTAAAGCAAGGAACTATAAACAATAATCAAATACTTGTCTCTTTAATTTATTTAAATTTCAACAGGAATATCATCATTACCTCCTGGTTTTATCCTTTAATTATATTTAATTTTTAAGTGCTGAAATCGGCTTTGCGTCTTCTATGCAACTTCCTGGGGCATTTTTCACGCAAGTTGGCTGGAAGAGCAGACTATTTTATGCTATTATTCAATGACTAGGACAACAAATACATTTTTTATGAATAAAATTCTTATATTTTGAATGAAAAAGTCATGTGGATCAACTTGATCCGAATTAAGAAGAGGATGTCTAATTAATGGATATAAAAATATTATTATAACTAAAGTTGAGCATTCATAATAATAAAAGAATAATTAAAATATTCAATTATTAATCAGTTACTAATTCGTTAAAATTGATTGCTAATTGATTTAGTAATCGATTCAGTCAGTTACAATGAATCTTATAACAAATAACAATCAACATCCAAATTGGTTACAAATAGCAAGCGACAACCAAATTAGCAGCTAAATTAATTAAATTCAAAAAATAAAATTTTTAGTTAAAAACTGTCGGTTACTACTAGCAACTGATTTAGCAATCGAAATCGATTACTAATAGTAATCGAAACATAATTAGTTGCAAAAAAATTAGTTTCCTTAATTTTATAATTTTGCTATCATTTTGTAAATCGATTACTACTAACAACCGATTTAACAATCGAAATTGGTTGCTAATAATAAACGAAACATAATCAGTTACAAAAATTTCGGTTTCTTTAATTTTGTAAATTTGTAACCATTTTATAAATCAATTACTATTTGCAACTAATTTAGCAACTGAAAAGTTGGCTGTAATTTTAAAATATATATAAATTAAATTTTCAAATAAGAAATAAAAATTCAAATAAATGAAGTTTTGAAAAATTACTAAAATAATAAATTATTAATGAGAATTAGTACTAAAAATTAATATGAAAATGTCATACAAAATTACTAAAAAATAACTATTATAAAAAATATTAACAAAAAATTAAATATAAAAACATATTTATAAGAAAAATTACAAAAAAAAATTACCCCATATATCTCATTACAAAAAATTTTTATTTTATGCCAAAGAAAAATAAATTAAATAAAAAAGATGAGAAAGAAAATGAAAATGAAGAAGAAAAAAAGATGAGAATAAAAAAGATGATGAAGAAAATATATGAGAAAGAAAAAGATAATGGAGAAGAAAATATATAAGAAAAAAAAAGATTGAGAAAGAAAATTATTGAAGAAAATAGGTGAGAAAGAAAAAATAATATAAAAATATGTTAGAAAAGAAAAGATGATGAATAAAATAGATAAGAATGAAAAAGATGATGAAGAAAATGAGACAAAGAAAAGAAAGAGAGAAAAAAAAATAGTAGGAAAAGAAAATGAGTAATAGTTTATATAAGCGAATTAGCAACCGATTGTTGGTTGCTAATTTCATTTAAAAATTGGGTAAAAATTTTTGGGGCAAAAATTTGTAACTAATTCACAATTGGTTACAAAATCGGTTGCTAATAGAAAACAATTTTAAAAATCAATTGTTGTTGGCAACCGATTCTCAAATCGGTTGTAAAAAAAAAACAAAAAATTAGGCGGGAATTTTTGGAGGAAAAAAATTGGTTGCTATTAGTAACTAATTTGCAAATTAGTTACAAATCTAAAAAAGAAAATAAAAAATTTGGTGAAAATTTTTAAGGGAAAAAATCAGTTGCTATTAGTAATCGATTCATAAATCGATTGCAAATAAAAAAAATTTTGATGAGAAATTTTGGGGGAAAAAAATTTAATAACTGATTTACAATTGGTTATAAAAATTGGTTGTCATTAGCAACCAACAAGGAATCGCTCGCAAATAACAACTGATTGCAAATCAATTGCCAACTCTGGAGCCAATTAAAATAATTTTTTAATTTAACAACCAATTTTCTAAGTCAACTGCTATTAGTAAACTATTTTAAAATCGGTTACTATTAGCAATAAATTTTGACAACCGATTTTAAAATCAACTACTGATCATATATTTAAGGTTTTTTAAATATTGATTAGCAATTGATTTTAGCAACAAATTATAAATCAGTTGCTATTAGCAACTGATTTCTTAATCAGTTACTAATAACAACTGATTTAGCAACCGATTATTGAATCGCTTGCTTTTTTTTTAATAAACAATTTTTTTGGAAAAAAATCACAAATTGATTGCTAATAACAATGATTTCAATCAATTATAATAATCGGTTGCAAATTTTATTTTTTATTTTTTATAGTGTTTAAGTTTTATTAAGCACTAGCTACTCTAAAGTTTTATTTTTTGGAATTGCTTTAAATTTTAATTGTGATCATATTTTATAAAGTCCAACAATAAAATATTATAATAACGTGAAAGTGTTTTCTTGTTAGTAGAACTGGCTTTAGTCCATGTTAGTCCCTTGCTCTGAGTGTTTCTACCTAGTAATCCACCCTTCTTCTGCAGTACCTTATTAGCTTTCCACTTCTCCTCCCCCAACCTGCTTCTCTCATTACCTTTGGTATTGATGATCCTCCTCTCATTTAAAATAATAAGCCTTTTTTATTGCTTTGTCCTTTTTTTTTTTTTTGCCCCTTTAATGCTTTTATTGCTCTTTATTGAGATGGAGCCATTACACCCATCCATTAATGATCATATAAAACGCAAAAATGCCTTCCCTTTTACCTTCTTTTGCCTTCTCTCATGAAAGGGATAATATTAGAGTCCCAGAAGGGAATCCATGGTCCATCAATAAGCAGCTTCTTATTTTGAAAAATTAGTCTATCTAATTGAAGTTAAATGAGCTAGATTTCTCTTCATGACCTTTCTAGATACATGTCTATGGATTGCCCCCAAATCAAATGACTAAACGAAATTGCAACTAAATAGATAAAATCTTTAAAGGATTGTTGGACGCATATTTTGCCTCAAACCATGATGTTTCTGTTAGTAAGAATCTGCATATGAAGGTGGAGGTCGATGTGCGCAAACCTTTGTTCGAAGGTTTCACCAACAAGAAACTAGATAGATCTCTAGAAAAAATGAAATTCAAATATTAAAGACCATTAGATTTCTATCATATGTATGGACAATTAGGGCATCAAATCCATACATGTCCAAACATTGCAAAAAAGTTAACTTGTAACACCCCACTTTTAGGCTCTCTAGATCATATCCATCAGCCGATGGAATATTCAGTGGGACCTACACTGGCATAACTGGTAAAGTGGTCTACCAATAAAGACTTTGGAGGTAGTGTCTACAAAGTTAATGTTTAAGAAGCTCTTTGTCAAGTGTGCCTTTGGAATGTTTAATGAGTGTTTCTATGGTGTATCTTTTGAATTCGAGTCTTGTAAATTAAATTGAGTAAATGGTGCTTAAAAAAAGGGAAGTTCGTCTATAGAACTTCAAAGTTCAGCTGTTAAACCTCCTTAGCAAAAGAGGGGTATTTAAAACCTACTTTAGTCAAATTGAGAAAAAAATCTTCGCATTTCTCTTTCCGTTATCTACCTTTCTCCACTATTTCATGCAAGAAACTCAATTTGAAAGTGGAAATTCAAGTTTTATGGTTTGTTTTGACTTTGTGCATTCATGTGAATTTTATGGTTTTTCATGGAGTTTGAGGCCTTGGCATCTTTAAAAGGAAGCCGCTATCTCTTCTTCCATCATTCTCAAGTCCTTGAGGTTGGTACCCTTCTCTCCTCAAAAAGATTTTCTTATTTAATTTTAGTAAAGGAAGTTTTATGGATTTTAAATATTTGTGCATGTTAGAGTTTTAGAGTTCATATCTTTTAATGCATGCTTTTTAATGAGATCTTATGTTTTAATAGTCTCGATGACTTGGATATGAGAAAATTGATGAGTTTGTGGTTGTTGTTAGACAATTTCAACTTTCATGTGTTAAAAGGTTTACTGTTAGGGATTTGCATGTTAAAGTTAATTAAAGCTTTGAATTGTAGGGTTCAATCCATGAAGAATTAGTGTTGCACATGTAAGTTTAATGGCATGTTCTAGTGTTGTCTACTTTATAGATTGAGATAAAAGAAATGTTTACTTGTAGTTAGAAAATATATTTTTGTAAAATGTGTTTAATAAATAAAGTTTTTGAAGAAACTGGATTTTCACGCATATGTGGGTCTTGTGAAATGGGTTATGTGGAATTGTTGATTCATGATGAATCTCAAGGTTCTTTTAGGTTGGTTTGTGCCTAGAATTTGGGTATTTGGTGTGGCATTAAGTTTTGAGACTTTGGTACTTGTTTTAAAAATGTTATGGTGCGGTTTTACCTATTGAATTCGGGTGCAAATTTTGGTTAAACCCATGTTTGGATGCTGAACCTAGGGATGTTGCTTGAATATCAATAAAAAATCTAGGTTCAGTAGCTGAAACTTGAAGTTTGGCTGCTGAACCCTTTATAAGCGTAAATTTGTTTTACATTTGTTTTGCTTCTTAACCTTAGGTTTGGTTTTTGAACTTTCAAACTTCAAGGTTTGGCTTCCAAACCTCCTTTGGACAATAACTTGTTTTCTTTGCTTCAATGAGTCCATAATCTAATTGCATGAACATAGAGGGGGTAATTATCAAGGTTTAATGTTCTTGATGTGTTTTAAGGAGTCCTAAATATAGATTTAATGAGTTTTTTCTTTATCGCCACTTGTAAAGAGTTAGTGATCGGTATTCAGTGAAGTCGGGCCCTAAGTTGGAGTCCACCTTAAGAGATCCAAGTTTTAATCTTAAAGTCTACTTTCCATAGCAAAGGGGTAAGAAAAGAATATTAATAGTAACTACAAGAGTTAAGTATAAATTACTAAAATTAATGTTAAATGCTTATATTTATTTAATTATTTAATTATTGCTTTAAGATGATCATGAATCGTGAAATGCATTAATATTAGGGTATAAGGCATTAGAATCTTATGTATTGTTCAATTTGCATAATGTTATGATGCAGGTTAGCTTCATGGATAAGCCATTGACTCCATTATGGTATCATATGAGATGTTATGTTATGTTTACGGATCCAAAAGTCTAGGTGAGTCCTAGTTATGCCTGATACTCTAGTTATGCCTGATACTCAAGTCAGTAATTGGATTATGGATAGAATATCAATATAATGAGAGTGAAAGATTTATTTTGCATACTTATTTCTGAAGCTTTACTTGGTTTATATAGTGATTGGGATGAAATTTTGGCCAAATCCTTGCTAATTCCCTAACCAATTTGTAACAGTCATTACTCATAAGATTAAGCCAGGAATTAGGTGTGGTCGACGTGTGATCGATGGCGTGATGGATAGCGTAATAATTGATTAGCTAGATCTCAGAGGATGTCGATCTCTTCATTCCTTCTTTGATCTGTCCGATCTTCAGATGACAAGTTGGAGCATCTTGAGAGGTCTCTTCATAGCTCAATTTCTCTGACTGTTGGGTTAAGATCGACTGGGCAAGCTCTATCTGATTCGGTGTTTGGTTGGGTGAGCTCTGGCTGGGTTGATTTATTAGCCTTGTATATCAGCTTCCCATTCCACTGAAAACATATCTATAACTAATCCTCAAAAAATGAAATGTTTTTCTTAACAAGCAAACATGGGTTTAAGCTAGTCATCCTATGCTGCTTTTGTCCAATACATCTTTAAATATTTTATATTTAATGATGACTCCTTCTTTAGATAAAGATAAAGAGTTTTTCAAAATTATTAATAACAAATTCAAATTGGGATTCAATTATTACTTCTCTTTCACTGTATAAAAGGGTTCTCAGGTTTATCAATCAAACTCTCACCAGGCCTAATAATTTTTTCTTTTCCAAAGGAAAAATGTGTAAGCTATTACAAAGTTGAATTGGGTTAAAGGATTCACATAAAAGGAATCATCTAACAAGCACTTCCTAGGAAGACAATGTGCTACAGAATTCCTTATCCTATTGATATGAAAAAAAGTTCACCGTCTCCATATCTTGACATAGGTAAATAGTATCAACAACAATTCCTTGAATGGCATTGGAAAGATAAGCACCATGGCATTGTTGGATGAATGATAAAAAGTCCCCTTCAAACCAAACTCTTCTAAAATTCATTTACTTGGCCATGATAGCCACCTCTTTACATGCTAAAGCCTCTAATAGAAGGGGATCGGTGATGCCATAATAATGTTTACAACTCCATCCAATTGGACTACCTGCTGAATCTTGAGCAAGAGCTGCTATGGCCCCAAAATTGTTAGCAACACTAACCGCCCCATCAAATTTAATCTTAATTAGTCCTTAATGGGGGTTGACCAAGTCAAGGAAGGATGATGGAGCTCCGTTTGTGGCGTTGAGTTTATGGTAATCAACATACCATTTTCCTACAATGCCATCTTTGGCATGCCTGTATTGTTTAATATAAACGTTTATACATGCATATGCTATTTAAAGATGATGTCAAATCAAACCAAACCAAATAGATTCTGTTTAATTTGATTTATTGATTTAGGCTTTATCTTGGGCCTTTTTTAGACTCATTTTAGACCTAATTTTAGTTATTTTTAACTCCATTTTTAAACAAAATGACAATTAATTAAAAATAAACTATTTGGTTTGGTTCTACCCAATTTTTAGAAAATCAAATCGAATCAAATAGATCAAATTTCTTAAAATTAAGTTAATAGATTATTTTAAAAATTATACCACATCAATCAAAAGAATATAACAACTCATTCAAAACATATATAGATGAATTTTTATGGATTTGGAAAATAAAATTTAAAATTTAGGGTGTTTAGTTACCATCATTGTATTTTAGTGGACAAGATTATAATTTTTTTCGAATCAATTTTGGGCTTTAGCTATAATCACACCTAATCTCAAAGACTAAAATTTGTGATTCAAAATTAAAATGTTTTGTTATAATTGCAATTACCACAAACCTTTGGCCTTTTACATCCAATTGGCCTATTATAAACAACCAAACTGAACCTAATAGGAAAGTCGAACCAAATTGAAAATTTTTTGTTTGGTAATTGGTTATTTCCTGCCTTAAAGCTTTAGCGACAAATCTTTAAATATCCACTCAATCAAACACTCAATAATCCAAGCATCCAAAAGAAAAAAAAAAAATCTAAGTGCAAGAAACTTCAATTAATTACATCAATTTTTAAAAAGAAACTACATATGCAACTTAAATGTTTTAAGTTGCATATGGGTGTTGCAAGAAATAACATGCAATACCCGCCTCATTGCAAAAACAATGTGAAACTTGAATCTCAAAACATGAAAAATTAACAAAGAAATTGGCATCAATAGATGTTAAAAAAAAAGAAAAAAAAAAACAGAGACTACCTCTCAGATTCTAATGCCCACAACCATTCCGAACACAATTACCATTCCGAACAACACCTAATAGAAGCATAGCAAAACCCTCAATCTTCCTCGGAGAACTTTGAAATTTTAGGTGATGCAAGAAACAAGAGAAAGAGTCACTCACAAGTGTCAAGACTAAATACTCATCACCTACTAGTCCTATGGCAAACACATCTTTCATTTTCACAATTCAAAGAGACGTTAACCCTCACAAAGGGAAGACATGGTCAATGTCGAGACCAAGGAGTGCAAGCTAATGAGAGCAATAAGTGTGTGGCTATCTGTTAGAGAATTGATGATTTAGGTATTTTTAGTGTGTGAAAGGCAGTGAGACAGTGATCAAGAGAGAATGAAAGAAGAGAAGACAGAAAAAGTTAGAAGCTTTATGGAGGCGAGGAAAAGGAAGGCCTCAAGATAATGGTCCTCACATTAAGGAAATGATGGAGTGAAACAACCATAGGTATATCTAGGCATATAAAATGATGCATCATTTGCTTGAAACTTCAGTTTGGTTTAGTTTGTTTGGTTTTTTATTGAATTAATCGAGCCAAAATGAAAAACCAAAACTTTTTTAAAATAATAATAAAACTAAAATGATTAAAAAAAAAAAAAAAAAACCTAACCAAAAAACTGAATTAAGTAGGTTTAGTTTGATTCTTCAATTAAAACTAAAATTTACTCTAATTAATTTGATGTTTGAGAAAGAAGATGAGAAAGAAGAAGAAAAAGAAGAAGTGGCTAAAGGGTTTTAGCCTTTGCACTCATGTTGTATGGGTTCCACATGTCAAAATTGGTTGAGAAGAAGGTTGAGCAATAACATTTAACTAGAGATCTTGCCTGTACGTTGCACATATTATTTTATTTTTTTAATGTAAAATTTATTTTATATTTTTAAAATTTTTTTTTCCATAATCATATTATAAAATTTTATTATGATAAAATTTTTAATTAATCACAATTTTATTTCAAGTATTGAAAAATAAATATGTTATTAATAGATTATTTTTTATTATTTTTTAAATTAATTGACAGAGTCATATATCAATAAAATGATATATAAATTGGGAAAAAAATACCATATCATAACGATTTTTGGAATGTTATTATTAAAATTCTTGACTTTGAATATAAGAAATGATTTTAAAATTAAATTTTCAAATTTTATGAATAATTTTTATTGATTATAAATATATATATAATTTTGAAAAAAATAATTTACCATTTTTAATCTAACCAAAAATTTAATTAAAAAGTACTTACTTTTGTAGATATATAATATGATAATTGTAAATTTAAGAATTTTAAAATTTTTAAAAAATTAGGATATGTCACATGGTAATTAGCACTCTTACTAAGTTATGTGGTACACCTTTCTAAAGCCATTTCTAAGGCTCAACTAAGTATCTCTCTCTATATATATAAATTGATTAATAGGTTATTTTTTAATACTTAGCAATAAAAGGATAAAAAAAAAAACATATATATCATGTCACAATCATTAAAATGTCATTATTAAATTGTTAGAATCTAAATATAAGAAATGTTTATAAAATATATGTTAAAGTTCTTTTTAAATAATTTCTAATGAATAATTATTTAAATGTATATTAATATAATTTTTTTAAAAAAATAATTCACCATTTTTCTAAATCTAATTGAACATTTATCTAAAAAAATATTATTTTTAGAGATATATAATCAATATGATGAATATAATTTTATAATACTTGAGATTGTAACCTTAAAATTTTAAAATTCTTAAAAGATATAGTAAAAAGAATTTTAGATATATTTTTTTTTTAAGATAAGATTTTAGTAGTTAAAGTTTGAAAACATTTAAATAAAAAGTTGATATTTACAATAATAAGATAAAATTTGTATTAAAAATATTGTTTACATCAAAAATAATTATTTTATTAATTAATTATTTTTAGGCCTAAAAATTAATTAAATTAATTTTTGTGAAATTAATTTTATTTTCTTAATTTAATTAATTTGGGGTATGAGATAATTAATAATTAAATCAGTGGTGGTTACTAGATGGTTATCTGAAATAAGGGAGTTGATTCCAAGCAGTTCCAAAGAGTGAGCAAGTGGTTACAGGCAATCATAGAACGTGACAAAGTATATTCCAGAGTCTTCCAGATACCTATAGGCAGAACAATAAAAGTCAAATACACTACAATGAGAAAGGCCCCCAATAACATCAAACAACAACAACTTAACCAGACTCTAGCAGTCCTTTATTTTTATTTTATCTTTCATTTATTTTTTCCAAAGCTTTTGTATGTAATTTCAAGTCTTGTACTCTCTTTTCAATTAAACTAAACGTCCTTTTAATTTCCAATTTACTTGCTCTTTTAATTTTGGAGTAAGATTGATAAAACTGGGTTCAGTGTAGTCAATTTTCACAGTCATTTGATCCAATGGTCAGAGTACAATCACAGGTGACATACTCAATATTCGGCATGCCTGCGCATTTCCTAAATTGTTAGCTAGCTAAATTATTTTTTAAGAAAATAATTTTTGGCACGCTTAGTGGGACAAAAGTCTCATCTCAACACACATCTCCATTGCTCTTTGCCAAAAATTAGGAAATAATTTTTGGCACGTCCAGTGGGACCAAGATCTCATTCAACTTGACATTATTATTTTCTTTCCATTTTTGTAGGCAACATCATGCCTCCAAAAATCAGAAGTGCTCTTGGCAAAGAAACCACCGAGTCTCAGGACACTAAGGGGAGTCCTACAATAGTTGGTATAAATCTTCAAGTTCCTCTCATGGTGGAATAATTTCAGAAAGGACCAGCTACTCATGGAGAAGAAGTGCAGAATCCAAATGTGTTAGAAACTATACATACCTTGATTGACGCTCCAAACTAGGAGTAAGGTGGTTTAATTTTTGTTATTAATGAAAGAAACCTTGCAGCAACCATCGCTGATGTCCTGGAGAAGGGCATAAGAAGGCGGATGGACATTGCTCTCGATAAAATTAATGCAAATATGGAGAAGATTATTTTACTGATTCAGTCAATGGCTAAAAGGTTTAATTTACCTATTCTGTTACCTTCTGATGGCCAAGTCTCTAGGCCAGAAGAATCTGATGCGGTATCTAGAAGTGCTAGGGTGAGCTCAGGAGGCAGGTCCTCCTGAACTCCTCAGGGCAATACGGAGGGAAGCCATGCTAACAATGAGGAAAGATACCAGCAATCCCACAGAAGAGAAGAACAGGTGGCTAGCCAAATAAGAACACCAGTTTAACCCAGCTACCCCAACAGCAAAACTGTTGTTCCCACGTAAGTCATTAATAACACTAACCTAATCACTCAACCTACTATTTATGATGCAAAAGTAGCTTCAGGTCCTCAGGCAGTACTAGCTCTCCAGTAGTAATAGGTGCAAATGCCTTAGGTGACCTTTAGCTCTTTTGGCTTAGGGGGCAATAACTTTAGAGGAACTATAGTTTCTACTATATAGATAGCTCAACCAGTACTAACACCTCTCCCTTAGGTACTACTGATTCATGAAGTTTAGGTACCTGCCATTATAGTTGCACCCTAGGTGACTATGGATGCTATTAGAGATGCTGTGCAAGAGCTATATGGTCCTAGCCTTAGACAAATTGGCCAAACAAAGTTTCATAAGCCATATCTAGACTTTATTGATAAGGAGAACCCTCCAAAAGGGTAACACATCCCAGACTTCAGTGTATTTTTAGGAGAAGATGGATAGTCGACTCTAGAGCACATACCAAGGTTCACAATCCAGTGTGGCAAATTACGAGAACTTTGTTAGTTGTATGTTGAGACTGTTTCCAAACTCTCTTACTAGTACTGCTTTTACTTGGTACTCTACTCTTCCTAAAAACTCTGTGTATTCCTAGTAGAAAATGGAAAGGCTATTTCATACTCAGTTCTTCAAAGTTAAGCTAGAAGTATGTGTTGCTAGACTATCAAGAATGACATAGAGAGAGAAAGAATCAGCTAATGCTTTTATTACTTGATTCAAGAAAATGAGGAATAAGTGCAAGTTGTTCTTACTAGAGATCAAGTATGTGAAGATAGCCCAATGGGGACTGGACATCAAGTTGAGAAAGAAGTTCCAGGGGATAGAGTTTAGGGACTTGTTTGAACTTACTGCTAAGGTAGCTGAATATGAAGAGCTACTAATGTAAGAGTCACACCAGAAGAGGACATCTATGGGAACCTACTACTAAGAGGTAAATAACTATGAACTTATTATGGCTAACTTAGTGACTACTGGTACTTGTGTCTGTCCTGCTTTAAGTGTTGCAAATGAGCTAGCTTCACAAAGAAAGACACAGCCTACTTCAAATATACCCCTTCATTATGCCTTCGAAACTAGTAAAATGAAGGAGCTATTTGACTTTCTACTAAAAGAGAAGTCCATTAATCTTCCCCCTGACCATAAGCTACCAACCAGAGAAGAAATAAAGGAGAAAGATTACTGTAAGTACCATAACTCCTGGAATCACAACACCAATAACTGTTAGGATCTCAGGGGAGTGATCTAGGACCATATCAACAAAGGTGTCTTAAAGTTTCCTGAGAAGAAGGAATCAATGCTTATTGATGAAGACTCATTTCTTCCTATGGCTCCTATCAACACGACCATTGTGGACCTAAGGGGCATCATATATGAACTCATAAGGCTACAAGTTCAAACTAAAGTAATCCAAAAATCCAGAGGTTCCCTTCACAGGTATTCAGTCTATGGCACCCTCCCAAGGGTTACTAGGGGCTCAGTCAAGAGATGCCTCTAACTTAAATCACCATCCAGGAATTGGTCAGGTGACATGTACCTGAATGACAAGTACCGAGGTGACAATTACTGAGTTCTAGCAGATACCAAGGTACCAAGGGAGTCAATAGGAAAGCTGATTGCCAGCTAGATTGCTTTCCTCAAAAGGTCCAAAATTTCACATTTGCCACACCTCCTACACCTGTAATGAAATTTCAAAAGAACCAACCCAGGTTTATGGCACCACCCCAGCACAACCAAGCAAAAAAATGGAAGGTAGTTCGCCATCCCAAATTCCCACAGTCACTGAGCCAAGCACAAAAGAAGATGCTTTAGAGGTAGCAAATAGTAGAAAAGAAGATAAACAAAAGTTGAAAAAGAAAAGCCTTTACCAAAAAGCAAATTCAACAAAAAGGCCACAGAGGATTCAGAGCCGGTGGAAAGTTAAGAAGAGGTACCACACCAAGGAAAGATAGTGAGAAACTACCTATTAATTGTGATGTTACTTGCTTACTATTATTCGCTACTTTCCAAAAGGTGATGGTGGAAGAACCTAAGGAGGTTCCTAAGAAGCCAGTAGATCCCTTAAAAGTTAAAGTGTGTAATGGAGTTACCACATAATGCACCAACCCAAGGGAACCAAAGAATGTTGTAATCAATAAACCATCTAAAAGGTGACTAGGCACCTACATCCTTTGTACATAATGGCTTATCTCAACTGTCGCCCCATTTCTAGGGTGCTGATTGACAATGGGTCAGTAATAAACATTATGCCACCTAAGATGCTATTAGCCTTGGCGAAGATAAAAGAGGACCTGATCACCACTGATGTCTCAGTATCATCTTTCATTGGAGCTGTATCTAAGACTCTCAGTGTCCTGCTAGTAGAGGTAACGGTGGGAAGTAAGTCTTCTAATACTATATTTTTTGTTATATGTTTTATTGCAACTTATCAAGCTCTATTGAGGAGGGATTGGATATACACAAACTGGTGCATTCCCTCATCTTTTTCACCAATTTTTACTGTTTTGGAAAGGAAATGATGTAGAGGTGATATGGGCAGATGCTAAGCCTTTTGTGACTAACTTTGAGGTAATTGAGGCCCAAAACTATGATGTAGATATCATTCCCATTCAGTTCCTCAATAAGAAAGCTTGAGGGCCACTAGCTCATAATGACCCTAGAGAAACTCATGTGGTGTATTCTAAAACCACAATAGCATCCTCACGTATAGAAAAGAAGTAGAAAGAGGAATCAAAGGAACTAATAGAAAAAGATAAAGAAACACTTGCAATCGTGCCTTACTATTGGCCGATGAAAGAGCCCTTAATTGAAGAACTCTAGGATGAGTAGCAAACACAATCAGGAGGAGTTGGCAGCAGTTGTAGTTGTCATTTCTAGAGTTCAGATGTAGTAGCTCTTTGACAGAATGGAGATGGAAGAGAACTTACAAGTTAAAGGAGCTGAGGTCATATATAAAAATAACCAGAGGAGGAGGGACACGAAAAACTGCAACTTTAAGAATTAGATCCAGCACCTGTAAAGTTGGATGACATATTGACTGGCGTATAAGATTCTTTAAAGGAGGTAAACCTCAGCTCACCTGAAGAACCATGGGCAACTTATATCAGCCCTCTGTTAAGGAAAGACTTAAAACAAAAAAATAATTTCTTTACTTCATGAATATAAAGACTATTTTGTCTGGGATTACCATGAAATGCCAGGTCTCTAAAGAAGCTTAGTGGAGCACAAGTTACCAATTAAGCCTGAGTACAAATTTCACTACTAGGCACCCAAGAGAATGTCAAGGGAGATAATCCTAAAGGTGAAAGAAGCGGGACAATCAATGGTTATCTAACATTGTACCTATAGTTAAGAAGAATGGAAAATTATAGGTCTATATTGATTTCTAGGCCGAAAACATGTATGTGATGCCAATTTTAGAAATACTTATTAATGTTGTTGCTAATAATGAATTGTGGTCCTTTCTTGATGGCTTCTCAGGTTATAATCAAATATTTATTGCTCTAAAAGATGTGTCAAAGACTGCCTTCAAATGTCCTAGTTCCATTGGGACATTTGAGCGGCTGGTCATGCCTTTTGGTTTGAAGAATGCAAATCCAACATACCAGAGGGCTATGAATGCAATATTCTATGACAGGCTGAGGCATTTCAAGGAAGCCTATATTGATGACATAGTAGTGAAGTCTAAAAGTTCTGATGAACACATAGAGCATTTGAGGAAAAGTTTCCAGAGGATGAGACAGCATCAACTGAAGATAAATCTCCTCAAGTGCACCTTTGGTGTCAAAACCAAAAACTTCTTGGGTTTCCTAGTATATCAAAGGGGAATAGAAGTATATCAAAGCAAAACTAAAGCCATCTAAGAAGCAAAACCACCCCAGACTAAGAAATAGTTACAGAGATTCCTAGGGCAAGTAAATTACTTAAGAAGATTTATATCTAATCTTGCATGTAAAGCAAAAGAATTCTCTGACCTGTTAAGGCTTAAACAGGAGAGTGAGTTCAGATAGGAAGATAAGCGCTAGTAGGCCTTTAATAAAATCAAGGGGTATCTCACTAGGCTACTGGTACTCGTTCCTCCAAGGTATGGTGATCCATTGAAGCTTTATCTATTTATCGCTTTTGATTCTCTTGGATGTCTATTGATAGAAGATAGCCAAATGGGACATGAGCAAGCAGTGTACTACTTGAGTTAAAATCTGAAAGATATAGAAGCAAGGTATTCTCTAATTGAGAAGCTCTGCTTGGCCTTGTATTTTTCCTGTATAAAATTAAAACATTATTTAATAGGTTCCAAGTTATATGTAGTTTCACAAATAGATTTAAGAAAATATATGTTGTCCCCACTGATAACTGAAAGAATTGGGAAGTGGTTATTAGCTTTGTTAGAATTTACCTTGATTTATTTTCCCCAAAAAGTTATAAAGGGACAAGTACTGGCAGACTTTCTGGCTGACAACCAATGCCTGGAAACAACAAACTCAATGGAGTAAGGATTGAATGTCCATAACATAGAAAAAGTACCATGGTCCCTAAGGTTCGATGGCTCCAGTACTAAGGCTTTAATAGGTGCAGGGATCATTATTGTATCACCTGCAAGTACCAGGATAACTCTTTCCTTCAGTCTAGCATTCCAATGTACCAATAAGCAAGCTGAGTATAAGGCATTAATCATCGGCTTGGAGATCCTCAAAGAATTGAGAGCAGTGGAGGTACACACTATAAGAGACTCGTAGCTGGTCATTAAGTAGCATACTGAAGAATAAATGTGTGGCAGCTTCTCCTTTACCCCTTATTTTATTGCTGCTATACAAATTTTGGATTGTTTTAAGGAAGTTTTGCTCACACATGTGTCAAGGGAAGCCAAATGGGAAGCTGATAAATTGGCTTAACTAGCTTTTAGTGTAACACCCCAATGTTCGGTAGTGCGTTCTACTGTTCTGGTGACCAATGTCGGTCGGACAACTAGAATGCCTAGAACTACATTTAAATGTTAGTGAGGAGATATAAAATAATGAAATACAAGAAAATAAAATACAAGAAAAACGAAGGAAAAATAATAGCAATGAAATGTAACCAAGTTAAACAAGCCGAGAACCTTAGCGATGGGTGACCGCACCGGGAAGTTGCGGCGTGGACCGTTGACTAGCCCTGGACCGCAGGAAACCCTGGAAAATATTTTTAAGACTTAAATGAACATCTATAGAAGTATAAATGTCATTATAAATATCAAAGAAAAATTAATTAATTAGTACAAAGAAAAACGAGAAATTGAGAAAATGATAAAACTCGGTGTTACCGAAAAATCGGGAATACAACCCGAATAGGGGCATTGTGGTCATTTAACACCTAGAGTTGACTTATGACCTAAATGTCCATGAAAAATAAGTACTATTAAATTTTGGGAACCCCATAAAAAAGGAAAGCAAATGTGTAATGAAATTTAGGAAAAATGTGGGGGAGTAATTTAAATTATGAAAACTTTGGAATATTAAATACTTAATATAAGTTAGTGGGACACTAAGTGAGACCATATAAGCATATGTGGACAAATGTGGACAGCCATTCATCACCTTCATCTCCTTCATCCTTCATTGCTGAATTCCTAATTCTCTCCCAAACTCCATTGCCGTCCCACATTTGAGCTTCCATTTCCCATGATCAAGCCATGATCCTTCAATACTCCCTTCACTAAAGTTATTCTCCACACCATGGGAAGCATGTAGAAAGCAAGAAAGAAAGGTTTTGGTTAAGATTTGGTCAAGCTTCAAAGGTGGTAAGTGTGTATTTTCCATTCTTGCTTCCTTAAACTTTGAGAGGATGTTGTGGGTAGTTGAATTATGGAAGAATTTTTGAAGTTTGATGTTTTAATTGTGGTACACCATTTTGGCAGCCATGAGAACTCACCATGAACAGCTTGTCCTTGCATGTAAATGGTTGTTAAGATGTTGATGTAAGTGTTTATGTGTATAGAAATGATTTAGACAATGTGTACTAAGTGTATGTGTGATAGTGCACTTGGTTTTGGAAGCTTGGAAGCTATTTGAAGGAGATGTGAAAATCGGCAACTTTAAAGTGTAGTTTAAAATGTGTTGTTTCATGGTTTGGTTTACTGAATTATGTTGTTATTGATGGCAACATGTATATGTGTATAATGGTTTGGAATTGGGTATGTAAATGGGGTATTTTCATGTGGTTAAATGGCGTAAATGGACTTTGGAAAAATTCTGAGTTATAATGTGTATGTTGAGAGTGGATACAAGCTGCCCAAAATGACCAAAATATAATGTAAAGTGTGTTAATGTTATGGTACAAACTAGAATTGGCATAAAAGAGTTAATTTGGTAAGTATAGGATGTGTAATTAGTAAGGGATGAACAATGTGTAATAGGGCAGTGTATATTTTAGCTTAGAAGCTTAAGTGTGTGACTCCAATTGATATGAGATCAATTGGAGGTGAAACTAGGCACAAAATGTGTAACACCCTCACTGTAGCAATTACGTACATTTTATTGTTCTGGTGACCGGTGTCGGTCCGGACAGCTAGTACGTCTAGAAAAAAATAATTAGGCTAGAGTAAGGAGTCATAAATAACTCAAATATTAATAAGAAAAATTTAGAAAAAATTTTAGAAATAAAATACAACCAAGTTAAATGAGCCGGTGCCTTAGCGATGGGTAACCCAGTGGGAAGTTGCGGTTCTCGCAACTAAGTGCCCTAGACTTGAAAGAAAATTCATAAAATAATTTTTGGGACTCCAGAGAAGAGTCATTGAGGGTTCCATGGCATTAGAATGCCAAGAAAAGGTTTAAAAAAATTTTTCAATCGGTACAGACAATTTTAATCTGTTAAGCCAAACGGAGGGCATTTTGGTCATTTCGTCTTCAGAGATGATTTTTAGCTGACTTGTCCAGTTAAGTAAATAATTATTATAATCTAAAATATGAATAAATATTGCTAAAAATTGTATTGAAAATAAGTAGAGAAAAGAAGAAAAGAAAATGAAAGAAATTAGGAATTATGACATCATATGATGTCATTAAACACTCTCCACCCAATCACTATTTGACAAGCAAATTAAAAGGGATTAAAATGACATAAAAATGAGATAAAAATGAAACGATTCCAGCAGCCCCTTCTTCTTATTCCCTCACCAAAGAGAAAAAAAAAAAAAAGAGAAAGACCACCATTAAAGCTCCAAATGAGCTTGATTCCCTAGCCAACTACACCATAAAACCTCACCCTCTCTTCACAAAAAATTTCCCTTACCACTAGAGCTAGACTTGGGCAGCCATTAGAAGAGGAGAAAGTGAAGGAAAGTGAAGGGTAAAAATTCATCTAAGAGGTTAGTGCTAATTTTCTTGCTTCCATTCTTTTCTAAGCATGAATTTAAGTTGAGTTAAGTTGAAAATTTGATGAAAAATGAATTAAAGATGCATGAACTTGCCCCATGAAATTTTGGCAGCCTTAGGGTACCTAGGGTTTCAACAATTTGATTGCATAATAGTTATGTATGGCTGCCATTAAACATGATTTTGGTGTTTTAATTCATGGATTGTATGTATATAGAGAATTGAAATTGTTGGAGTTAGGGTTTGGGCACCAAAATTTGGATTTTGTTTAAGTATTGGTGAGAAGAGGTTGTAATGGTCAATTAGTGACCATTTGGTCATGTTTGAGTAGGAAATTGAGTGAATGGTGCTAAGAGAATTGAGGTTATGTATGCTGTCCAGTGTGCACTGCAGGACTGGGCATGAGTCTAGCAGGTTTGGGCAGCAATAATTTGAACTATAGAGGTTCAATTGGTGCAAGGCCAATTGAAAATAAAACTAGACACATAATGGCACAACTTTGGTGAAGAAACTATGCCCAGAAAACCAAACCAAGTTGACCAAAAGTTTGCCCTAATCCGGGTGACCTGCAATTTGCCTGGGCAAAATGACCAAATAAACAGTGTTTGGTCATTTGGCCATAACTCAGTGTAGAAAGGTCCAATTGACCTGAAATTTTACCAGCAACAAGATGAGATATATACCAACAACTTTCATGAAGAAACCTAACCCAAATTATGACCAGAACATATTCAAGAAGTGAGTTGCAGTCACTGTTCCTAACACTATAGATTTGGTCAGTCCAGAAATTCTAAAAAATTTTCAATCCGGCCAGTTGTGATTTTTGAGCCATAACTTAAGTTACAAAACTCCAAATGGAGTGATTCAAAAAAGGAAATGCAACTAGACAAAATAAGGAACAACTTTCATGTTGATCATTTTGCCAAATTCCCACTACAAAAATAACCAATGGAATAGAAAATGCAAAGCATGAAAACTGAAAATTCTGCCCAATTAACATTAAGCTTGGAAATGGTATTGGCAACCAATACCAACAAATTTTGAATGCAAAATGTGGTATCTTGGAGAACTTAGGTTCAATAAATTTATTATGTATTAAAAAGTCAACAATTTGAGTGAATAGTAATGTAAATAGTAATACAAAGACACAAAGTATAATAACTAAATTGGTAGAGAAAATTAAGGTATGAAATTTGGAATCCATGAAACATTCATGGATTACTTGGAATAGAAATAGTAATTCACCTAAATGACTTAATGAACATTTAAGTTATGTGAGTATATAGTTAAGATTTGTATTCCCATTACTAGTAGGTCCAATAAAACATGAATGATACCACTTGAATATGAAATGAAATTAACCTAGATGGATTGTTGAGTATAAATGGGATGAGGTTTACATTAGGATTTATGTTTCCATTACAAATAAGATAATAACACCTTGTATGAGTTACGAATTCATATAAATATTGTAATAAATAAATGAATCACATGAAAATATGAATGGAACATTAGTTTTCTTTATAAGAGAAAGGAAGAATGTTTTGAGTATAATGGTACATGAACACCATTGTTGTGAATTATGATCAATATGAATGATGTAAGGAATGTATGAATATTATAATGAATGTATAAATTATGAAATTTGTCATGAAATAATGAAGTCATAGAACACAATATATTAATATCTAATGATATTATGTGCCCTTGTGTTGCCTAGACATGTGTGTCAGATTGGATAGTTTGGCATGCCAATAGGGTATTGTTTTAGCAGTACTACGAAAGGCTTTATGCCTGTATTCATGGCTTTATGCCTGCATTCATGGCTTTATGCCTACACTCATGGCTTAATGCCCGATTATGTGATATCATGGCTTTTTAGCCATACTGACTGCATACGTGGTTGACGTTCTGCGTCCCATGGTATGACGGCCCGAGGCACCGCGGTGTCCAGTGCCAACGACCCGTTATCTAGTTTAGTCAGCCTGTCATAGGTTACTTGGGCAGTGAAATTTATTGAAATAAGTTAAGAATATTAGCAATTAAAAATATTAGAAATTAAATAAAATAAATGAGTAAGATGACCTAAAATAAATTAGAATAGTTATTTATTAGAAAGAATCGAAATGAACTGGACCGATATTAAAATTTACTTATTATGAGATAATCTGAGATAATCTAGCAAGTATTGAGAAAATGCTAAAAGATTAGCAAAGAAAATTATAACATAAATAAATATTGCAAATGTGACTTATATAATAATATAAGCATAAATTTATTATTTTTAGATCATTTTTCTTTGTACATTATTACTATACATTAGCGAAATAAACACTTTCAAAGAAGAATAAATTAAGATAAAACATATTAAATTTTAGAAACCGCATGTAAAGTATAAATAAATCTTAATTATCCGAACTTTGTTTCTATCTTTATTTGTATATTATTTTCTTGTTATATTATTGCACCACTAAGCAGCAATGCTTAGCGCGATGGAATTGTTTCCTTCACGCAGGTACTGAAGCTAGAACCCAATGGACGTTTGACTGGGAATTTTAGGAGTTATGATCTGCAGAAGTATTTGAAGTATTCGAGATTGTCACCTCCTCAGCAATGCATGTAGATAGGGCCCATATAGATTATATTTTATATTTTGTATAAAATGCTTAGATATTGTATTGTAATGTATATTATGAACAGGTAGTTAATAGAAATGTGATGTAAATTAATTAATTAGCTTTTTCATATGTAATTAATTTATATATCATCTAAATTATGAAATTTTGTAATTATTTTGTAAATTATGTAAATTAAGGAAATTTGAAAATTTTGCTTATATAATTTGAGAATGTTTACATATAAATTGAGTATGAATGGAAATGCATGGATGAGATTTGAAATATGAGAAAATTATGAGAATGATTGATGAGATAATTATGATTAGCATGGATAAGATTTTATTTTGAAAATATTGTTGAATTTCAAACAGGTGAATATTAAAATATGCCAAACGATAATAAAATAGGAAAAACTCTGCTGGTTTCTTCGTCAAAAAATAATTGATATTAAATTAAACAAATTCAAAATTATTAAAAAAATAAAGTAAGATAAGTTAGGGTGCTCCGGCACCGATTATAGCACGCCTTGCTCGGCTACACTATAGTCGGGGGAGGGGTGCTACAAAATGTGCCAACTTTCATGAAGGAAGCTTACCTAGATTCTGCCTAGAAGGTAACTTGAAAAATGACCAAATCCGGATTAGTGACTTAAAAGCCTAAAAATTGACCATTTGGGCAATAGTTAGTGTTTTGACCATAACTTACTTAAAACAGGTCCAAATAACCTGAAATTTTTACCATGAATAGTTTAGACATAGATCTACAATTCTTATGGGGACACCAAAGCCCAGAAATGGCCAGAACTAAGCCAAATAGCTTGTACAAATTTAGGTATCAAAATTGGCCAAACCAAAAGTGACCTAAAAATGACCTAAGCCTACCATTTTGGTGCATTCTGTCCAGCATTGGTAAATTGACCATATCTTGGTCTATACAACTCAGAATGACCTAAAATTTTGCCCCGCATGCAATAAGACATAAACCTACAAGTTTGTAGTTTGGACCAAAACCTGAAAACTGAGGGAACTAGGTCGTCCGGCTAGGTCAAAATAGTATACTGAAATCCGATAAATTGCAATAAAATGCAATACACTTGGAAATGAAATTGGTAACATATACCAACACTAAAGGGCTATAAAATATGACATATTGGTAACATTAGAATTGACTCACTTAGAGTGCATCAAGGGTCAACATTATAGGTTGACTAATGAAATGAATTAAAAGGAATAGTACCAAGAAAATTTAAATATTGGATTTTATTGTTAGAAACAAATTCATTGAGTACTGAAACACTTTAAATTGTGTGTTTCAGTTGAAAAGGATATTGAGAAGCGTAAGGAACACTGACTCAGGGCCAACAGGCATATATCAAAGGTTTGTGCACAATATTTTTATATTCACTGCTTGTACCAGAAAATTTATTTGAAGAAATGAGTTATGAATAATTTTTTTATTGTTTTGGCTTTGGGAATTTTATTTGGAAATTATTGTGTTGCCTACTTTGCAAACGAAAATTTTGAGATAAAATATAATTTGTGGTTTGTATGAAGTATTTAAATATTGTGATTTGGAATTGTTTTGATTCACACTTGGCATAACAATATTACTATGTTCCTCCTCCATTTATGGAGTGAGTGTGATTATATTCCTCCCTCTTTGACTTGTCAGTCTAAGGTGAGTGTGAATGAGTACTCATTATCTAGCTAGCTGCCTCCCTCATTGATTTCGATTAGTGGGATGAGTGTGCCTTATCGTGGTGTACAACACGGCATGTTCGGAAAAGTTTGTGTCATGACCTATGTTGTGTTATTGGTTTGCAACATTGTGTTATTCAATTGTTTGATCAAATTTGTGTTATATGAGCTTTAAAAAATTGTGAATTGTTTGGACTGTAAATTGTCAATAAAAGTTTTACATACCGCATTTTAAATTATTATTCTGCACCACTGAGTAAATTTTACTCAGCGATAGCTTTTCATTGCTGTCGCAGGTAGACAGACTGATAGGGTAGCAGACTAGGCTGGTAGTGCTACATTAAGAGTTCATCGGGTATATTGAGTATACCATATTTTGCATTTTGTATTGTAATGTATGTTCACTGTATGTATATATTGTTCTTGATTTTGAGCAATTGTAAATTAAAATTGTACATTAAAGTTATAAACTAAATTTATAAATTATTTTGGCTTGTAAATATTGTGATATATTTCTTTTATTCTAGCTTTTGAAAAACACTGAAAAATTATTGTGGATTTGAGTTGGCAAATGTTGAGAAACTTATTGTGTTGATTGGATATTGGAGTTTGGGGATTGAACAAAATATTGAAAGTGCTTTTTACAGGTTTTTGAAGAACTATTTTATTCAAAATACAGATGGCACTCTATCAAAATTTTTACAGAAATTATTAATACTTCAAATGTGCTATCTGGTTTCACTTCAGTTAAAAAAATTTTAACACCTGTAAATAGTGCTCACCACTGTAAAAAGAAGTAAGAAAAGGTTTAAAATCCCTTGTAGTGTATTTAATGAGTTATCAGTAGACGAAGTTGGTAATTCATTAAGTATACTACGGGATCATGTTATGCCTTAGGGAGGGGTAGGGTGTGACATGTTTTAGTGGTATCGGAGCAAGTTTTTAAATTCTGTTTTAACCTGTAATTTGAATATTCTTTCTTCATAGTACAATTGCTCAATGTCATGGTTTGATACATACAGTACATTACATTATAAATATGCACTAAAGGGAGGAAATCTCCTTATGTTAATTGTTCAGGAGGTGTAATATCCTCTAATTGACTATGGAAGAAGGGGACCATTCAGTCGATCAATCAATAGAGGCTGAACTACAAGGGGATGCCCCAACCCTACACAATGTGAGTAGATCAGCTGCACCAGTTCCCTCAATACCACAGTTCCCTGCTCAATTTGCTCAGCAGATGGGTACGATGTTCCAACAGATGGCTGGTAACATGCCCACTCGAGCCCCACTGCAGACACTAGTAGTAGAACCACAGCCTTCAGCTAGGCAGTACAACAAGTTGATTAAATATGTGGCTACCGAGTTCAAGGGGACAGTAGATCCTCTAGAGGTAGAACAATGGTTAGAAAGAATGGATAGGGTGTTCAAGAAACTGAACTGCACTTATGAGCTGAAGTTTGAATACTCAGTCTCACTTTTACAGGAAGATGCATATGACTGGTGGAAAACCATTCTCTATAGTTTGGTGGAACCCCCAGTGCTGACATGGGATGACTTCCTCAGAGAGTTCAGACAAAAATATGTCCCAGATGCCTATATGGACCAGAAGCTACAGGAGTTCTTAAGTCTGAAACAAAGGAATAGTACAGTGGCAGAAAATGAGAGAAATTTCTCTCGATTGAGTCATTATGCAGGAAGCCTGCTTACCACTCCTAGAGACAGATGTAAACATTTTGATACTGGGTTAAGGCCTAGTCTAAGAATGCAAGTTGTGGGGTTCCGACACCATAATTTCTCAGAGCTAATATCGCAAGCCCTAGAACTGGAAAGAATTGAGAATGAAGAAACAGTTAAAAAGGGTACAGAAGAAAAAGAGAAAATTAGAAAGACTACTGATCAAGTTCCTGATAGTGGGTCAGGAAAGAGAAAGCACTTTGGAGGATCTAGCTCACGTGAATCGGGTAGAGATAGATCTTTTGGACAGAAACCATCCCGATCGGATTAACAAACTCAGCAGAGACCCAGAAATGCGCTGTCAGATCGACTTTGTGAAACTTGTGGTAAACCACATAGTGGGTTATGTTATATAGCCATAGGTGCATGTTTTAATTGTGGAGAGACTAGTCATTTTGCTAGGGATTGTATAAATCCATGCCGTTCTGGATCATTTACTACACTAGAGGGATCAACCTAAGTTTCTACCCCAAAGAGTTCACCATCAGTTAGTAGAGGCAGAGGTAGAGGTAGGGGCAATACACCTAGAAGTCAGAGTATTGTGAATTAGCCAGAATAAGGTGATGCTTCAGCTAGAGTATACGCTATACAACAGAGGGAAGAGGCTGAGACTTTTAACATCGTTGCTGGTACTCTCTAAATTAGTAACTAATATATATATATATATATATATATATATATATATATATATATATATATATATATATATATATATATATTGTTTGACCTGGGGTCTGCATACTATTATGTTAGTGCCAGTATTGTTTGCCTTCCTACTGTTCCTCATATAAAAAAAAAATTGTTAGTTACCTAAAAGTAAGTTACAGTAATAGAATTGCTCTAGATGAGGGCAAAGATGTTATCGTTAGTAATTGTTAATGTATATTGTGATCAGAATAAGATTCGAATATCAGTAAATTCGAAAAGGATAAAATATAGGAAAATTTGATCTATTGGGATGTATCGTAGTAACTATGCATTGTTCTTGATATTTATACTGTAAGCTACAGATTACAGTACTGACTTGAGATTATTATGTAGAGCTACGTACTACTCAATAGTACACCAAGATGAGAATAGTTGCCAATGGCGTCTGTTTTGGTATTGTTATGCCAGGACAGAATTTTATTATTGGAAATAAGTTTGAAAATCCTACTTAGGGAGTTAAAACTCAAAAGTTAGAATATCGAAAGGTTATAGTTTAGTACAAAAGGAAGTAAGTTATAGATTATTAATCGATAAGAAGAGTTGTGAAAGTAAAAATTTGAACAGTTGGTTCAGATATAACAAAGAAATGTTATGAATGTGAGTAAGATTGTTGACTAAAATGGTCAAAGGTGTAACACCCTCCCGGTAACCACTCCGTACATCCTACTGTTCCGGTGACCGGTGTCGGTCCGGACAGCTAGAACATCCGGAAAAATATTTAAACTAAAGTCAGGAACTAAAATTAACTCAAATATTAATAAGAAAAATTTAGTAAAAATTTTAGAAATAAAATACAACCAAGTCAAACGAGCCGGTGCCCAAGCGAGGGGTAACCGGAGGGAAGTTGCGGTTCTCGCAACGAGGAGCCCTAGACCTGGGGGAAAAATTATAAAATAATTTTTGGGACTCCAGAGAAGGGTTATTAAGGTTTCCATGGCATTAGAATGCCAAGAAAATACCTAGAAAAATTTTTCAATCGGTACAGACAATTTTGACCCGTTAAGCCAAACGGAGGGCATTTTGGTCATTTCGCCTTCAGAGGTGATTTTTGGCCGACTTGTCCAGTTAAGTAAATAATTATTATGACCCAAAATATGAATAAATATTGCTAAAAATTAAATTGAAATGTGGTAGAAAAGAAAAGGAAAGAAAAATGAAATAAAAAGCCAATTTTGACATAATGTGATGTCATTAACATATCCCCAACCAATCAAAATTTGACAAGCCTTCTTAAACCACTTAAAAGAGTCAAAATGAAGACCAAAATCACTAAAATTTCCAGCAGCCCTCACCTTCACAAATGCTCACCCGTAGCTCTCAAATCCCATAGCCAAACTTCCATTGATTTTCAACCAAAGCTCACTTTCTCTCTTCTTTTCACCATAAACCCTAAACCCCTTTCATTAAAAGTTGTCCACTCATCTTAGGGAAGTGTTTGGCAGCCTAGAAAGTGAAGGAAAGTGAAGTTTTGAGTGGGGAATAATCTGCCCTAATCAAGGTTAGTGCATATATGAAGTTTAAAACTCATTAGTTCCATGATCTATGCTTGTAATGAATGAAAAATTGTGAAATAATGAAACAAATCCATGTGTAGCTCTACCAAAGAATTTAGGCAGCCCTATGGGAGATTGAGGTTGATTGTTTGATAAGCTTAGAATGGTTGGAAATCATGGTTATGATATTAATATGCATGGAGACTTAAGTAAGTATGTTAATCAAAGTGTATGAGTAATGAGTTTGGACATTAGGGTTTGTGTAGGTGAAATTGTGACTTAGCTTAGGAAATGGTTAGGGAACTTTTTAATGGTCAATTAATGACCATTTTAGGTAGGTTGACCCTAATTAGAACTGAAAAATTGGATGGCAAACTCAAGGTGAAAACTGCCCTATGGACAGCAGCATAGGGACTGAAATTTCAGTCCCTTTGCACTGCCATAACTTGGGCAGTGGTAGTCCAATTGGTGTTTGGCCATTTGGACATGAAACTAGGCTTATAATGGCACATTTTTGCTGAAGAAAGCATGCCCAAAAGACCAAAGCAAAAGGGTCAAAACCCAGCCACAATCCGGAACCCTGAAACTGAATTCTGCAGAATTTGCCAAATGAACAGTAACTGTTCATTTGGCCATAAGTCACTGTAGATTTGGTCAATTGGTCTGAAATTTTTACAGAAACAAGTTAAGACATAGACAAACAACTTTCATGAAGGAACCTACCCCAAATTATGGCCAGAACCCATTCAACCAAGTGACTCAAGTCACTGTTCATGCACTGTAGATATGATAAAATTCTGCAGACTGCATATCCGGGCAGCTTGGGTTTTTGAGCCATATCTGGAGATACAAAACTCCAAATGGAGTGATTCAAAAAAGGAAATTCAACTAGACAAAATAAGGAACAACTTTCATGTTTTACATTTCTTCAAATTCCAACAGTAACAGTGTCCAATGGAACAGTGAAGTTAGGGCACCAAAACTGAAATTTTCTGCTAGTGTGGGTTACACTTTGAAATTGCAAAAACACTTAATGCCAACAAGTTTTAAACACCAAATGTGGTATGTTGGGAGTGCCAAAGTTGATGTACACATTTTTATGCTAAAACTCAACAATTATGTTGACCAAAGATGAATATAAACACAAAAAAAAGTTGAAATTCACAAATTGACGGTTAAGAGTTTCAAATGCCCTAGTATACCTAACAAGATTGGTTTGGATAGTTTGGCATGCCAATAGGGTTCGATTAGCGATCGCACATGGCAAAAATGCCATTCTGTGATTTCATGGCTTTTAGCCATTCGACTTTGCATTGAGACTTGGCCTTGTGCTCGATATCATTTACAGCTTGTTAGCCGCTCGCTGCACACCGAGATGCATATGTGACCGATGGTGTGACGCCCGAGGTACTAGGTACCCAAAGGCCAGGTTACCCGTTATCCACCGATGCCTAGTGTAGGTTACTTGGGGCAACCAAATGAATAAAAGTGAACAAAGTTAATGAATTAATGAATATACCAAGATCAAACAAAGAAAGCATACACATTGTATACACATTTATTTTCTTGCTATTTTCTTCTATTATATTATTGCACCACTAAGCATTATTGCTTAGCGCGTTGCTTTTGCCACGCGTAGGTACTGGAGACCCCGATCGTGAGCCCAAGAGACCACGACCGGGTGAGGCCATCCGATTCGCTCGCTGTCCGTGTCACCTCACTACCTGCATTGCATCGGTAGGGCACTAGATGCCATTTTGTCATCTTGTAATTAACTTTTTATTTTCTCATATGTATTTAGGATTTATGTAATGTATTTTGAGGTTCATGTAAATAATAAAGATTTATGGTTATGTATGGTATTAATTTGAGTATTTAATGGTTGTTTATTTATGAGAACCCTGAGAAAGGGATGTTTTGAAATCAAAAGGTTGTTGAGACACAAATTGACAAATTACCGAGATATTGATATTGAGTTTTATTGATGATATTTGAGTTTGAGAAGATTAAATAAAAATATTGGAATTGTATTTAAAATGTTCCGAATAAAGTTTATATCCATTTTTAGCCAGACTCACGGATTTTCTTAAAAATTTTCTAACCTCAAATGAAATAATACTTTTGATAAATGGTTAAAATAAATCATATTTCATAAATTAATTTCAAAAGCATGACACAAATTAAGTAAGGTATATTAGAGTGTGCCGATTACAGTGTGGCATTACTTATTCGGGTATCTTGTACAGTAAGGGGTGTCACATTTAGTGGTATCGAGCACGGTTTAGGCGTTCGGGCCTAGATTGAGTCCATACCATGCATTGCATTTGTAAGAGTCGAGGTGACACTAACGCAGATCTGTTTATCTTTCTTATTTTGAATAGGATATGGATCCTTCCTCTCGAGAGCCGTTGAGGAGGAAGTGGAGAGTCATGCTCCACTGCAGCAGTGAGACCGGGGCATGAGAGAATCTGCTCCACCGGCTCGAGCGAGCACGCTCGGCCTCCACGAGCCATGTTCCAACAAATGGCCGACTTCTTTGGCGGATGGTGGGGTAATGCAGCACCACCACCACCACCACCACCGGCTCCACAGGTAAATCACACCGAAAGGTTAAGGAAGTTTGGAGCCGTGGACTTCTATGGCAAGAGAGAAGATGACTGCATTGCGGTAGAATTGGTTGAGCAGGCAGCAGAGTACTAAAACAACTTCACCGCACTCCGAGCAAAACACGAAGTCGCCATCTCTTTCTTGCAAGACGATGCTTATGAGTGGTGGGACACCGTGTCGATGAAGTGCAGAAGCAGTAACTTGGGATTTCTTTCTCTCGAATTCAAGAAGAAGTATGTGGGTCTTGTATACCTAGAAGAGAGAAGAAGGGAATTTATTAACCTGAGGCAGAGACAGTTGTCAGTGGCTGAATATGAGAAGGAATTCATCCGATTAAGCCGCTACGGAAAGGAGATAGTCCCAAATGAAGCTGAAAGATGCAAGAGATTTGAAGAGGGACTAAATGACAATATTAAGATCCACTCACGCCTTGGGAATCACAGAATTTACCAAGTTAGTGGAAGCTGCAATAAAGGTGGAAAAAGTAAGAATTAGTGAGTGGACTAGAAGGAGAGAGACAGAAGAGGGGACCGGGTCGATCTAGTTCGGCTCTGCATCGGGAAGAAGTTCAAGGGTCCTCCCGCACGAGTTCGGTCAGCCACGGGGCGAGTCGGATCTCGGGGACCCAGCCACGATTCACCCCTAGGAGAGGTCACCCACACCATCGGTGGGCGCTCTCCGAGGATGGGGTTCGAGGACCAGCCCGGCATCTTCTGCATGTCCACACCGCCGAAATGGCATAAGGAGTGTTGGAGAATGACGGTGCTTGCTTGAGGTGTGGGTCATGAGCATCGGTTGAGAAACCCCACGCAGAACCATTACCGCTCCAACACAAGCGATGCACTGCTCTGCACCACCAAGGGTAGAAGGTCCGTAAATGAAGTTGTGGGACCATCTCGAGGCACATCGAGCGGCAGAGAGGCGGATAACGGACCACCTGCCGAAATTATGCCTTGAGAGCTCGGGAGGAGCAAGATGCCGGGCGTCATCGAGTGCGTTCTTCCTCTACACTACACTGTGCATGCATTGGTGGATCCAGATCCACTCATTCATACATCTGCATCAATCTACCCGTAGAAAGGGGATCTTGGTAGGGAAAGTGACCAAGACATTACGGTCACTAATCCATTGGGTCACAGTGTGGTAGTGAACAAGGTATACAAGGGTTTCCGTTAAGGATTCAGGTATGAATTCTTGGCGCACTGATTGAGTTACCCTTCCATGAGTTTGACGTGATTTTGGGAATGGGTGGTTGTCACGTCATCGGGCAATAGTTGATTGCAAATTGAAGAGGATTTCTCTAAAAACTTGAGAGGGTAATGAGATCACGTTGTGGGGAAAGGATGATTTCTTGTCCAATATCATCTCACCATCATTGCAAGAAGAATGATGAGAAAAGGTGTGAAGCCTACCTAGCACATGTGGTGGATACTAGGCGAGCTAAGCCAAACCGAGTGACATACCCACGGTGAGAGACTTCCCAGGTATTTCTGAAGAGTTACAGTTTGCCACGAGAAAGGAAGTCGAATTTGCTATTGAGACAACTGCACAAGACCCATTTCCATTGCTCCTTATAGGATGGCACCCATGAATTGAGGAGTTGAAAACTCGGTTGCAAGAGTTGCTTGATAAGGGGTTCATACGCCCAGTGTCACCATGGGGAGCTCCAAGGTCTTGTTTGTAAAGAAGAAGGATGGGACTTTGAGGCTATGTATTGATTAATGGCTTGAATAAAGTGACCGTGAAGAACAAGTATCCGTTGCCTAGAATTGATGATCTGTTTGATCGGTTGAAGGGAAGCGAGTATTTTCTAAGATTGATCTCGCATCGGGTATCATCGATTGAGGGTGAAGGATGTAGATGTGCCCAAGATCGCATTCAGACCGATCTGGGCATTATGACTTTCTAGTGAAGCCCTTAGGCCAAACAAATGCACCAGAAGCATTCAAGGACCTTATGAAACGTATCTATCATCCACACTTAGATCGGTTCGTAATGGTCTTTATTGATGATATTTTGGTGTATTCCAAGACTAGGGAAGAACATGATGAGCATTTGAGGATTGTTCGCAAACCACGAAAGAAAAGGAGTCGTATGCTAAGTTGTCCAAGTGTGACTTTTGGTGAGTGAAATTGCATTCCTTGGACACATAGTGTCACCGATGGGATTAGGTGGATCCCAAGAAAATAGAAGCGATGATGGAATGGAAGCCTCCCGTAAATACAACCGAGGTCGAAGCTTCTTGGGCTAGTGGTATTACAGAAGATTTGTGAAGGATTTTCCCTAATAACTACTTCAATGACCAAGTTGTTACACAAGAATGTCAGATTTGACTGGAATGACAAGTGTCAGACCAGTTTTGAGAAATTGAAGGCTATGTTGACAGAGGCACCAGTGTTAACACAGCCAGTGTCAGGGAAGGACTTTGTGGTCTATAGTGATGCCTCACATAATGGGTTAGGGTGTGTATTAATGCAAGAGGGGAAGGTGGTCGCCTATGCCTCCGAGCGATTGAGGCCACACGAAGTAACTACCCTACCCATGATCTAGAGCTTGCGGCAATTATCTTCGCCGAAGATATGGAGGCATTACTTGTATGGTGAAAAGTGCTACATTTACAGCACCACAAGAGCACGAAATATTTGCCAACCTGAAGGAGCTCAACCTTAGACAGAGGCGATGGATTGAGTTCTGAAGGACTATGATATGTAATTGATTACCATCCGGGAAGGCAAATGTAGTTCTTGATGCTTTGAGCAGAAATCCATGACCTTGAGATCATTGAATGCCCGTCTATCTTTGGTTCGTGATGGAGCTATCTTGGCTGAGTTGCAAGTGAGGCCAAACCTGCTACAGCAGATTTTAGATAGGCAAAAGGCAGATGAAAAGTTAATGGCTATTATGAGCAAGATCCCAGGGGGAAAAGCAGTTGACTATGGGGTGAAAGCAGATGGGTGTCTGTATTACAAAGGAAGACTGTGTGTACCAGATGATGGGGAATTGAAGACAGATTCTAAAGAGGCACACACGGTGTATATGCTATGCACCCGTGAAGTACAAAGATGTATCATGATCGAAACTCCAGTATTGGTGGCACAGTATGAAGAGAGATATCGGTGACTATGTGACTAAATGCTTGACATGTCGGCAAGTCAAGCGAACATCAAGTTCCATCGGGTTTTGCTACCTATACGCATACCGAATGGAAATGGGATCGGTCACCATGGATTTTGTAAGTGGTCGCCTCTCACCCGGAGGAAACATGATGCGGCATGGGTAATAGTGGATAGATTGACAAAGTCAAGACACTTTACGCCGATTAGGGTGACTACTCACTAGAGAGGTTAGCGAATTGTATATCGCTGAGATAGTTAGATCGCATGGAATCCCACTTTCCATCATATCGATCGAGACCCAAGGTTTACATCGAGATTTTGGAAGAAATTGCATGAATCCTTGGGTACACAACTCCATTTCAGCACAGCTTTCCATCCTCAGACGGATGGGCAATCTGAAAGAGTAATCCAGGTAAACAATTGAAACCCATGAAATTGATACAAATATTGAACTGAAATGATAACAATAACGTGAAATACTTGTCAGGTCCTTGAGGATATCTTTGAGAGTTGTGTCATTGAGTTTGAGGAAGTTGGGATAGATACCTCCCATCGCGTAATTTGCATACAACAATAGCTACCAAGCTAGTATTCAAATGGCCCCGTATGAAGCCTTTGTATGGGAGAAAATGTAGAACTCCAGTGTGCTGGACTGAATTGGGTGAAGACAAACTGGTAGGGCCAGACCTGGTGAAACAGGCTGAGGAGAAGGTGAAATCAATCAAAGCCAACTTAAAGATTGCCTCAGACAGACAGAAATCTTATGCCGACCTGAAGAGAAAAGAAATAGAATATGTGGTTGGCGATAAAGTGTTCCTCAAGGTGTCACCGTGGAAAAAGGTATTGAGGTTTGGAAGAAAAGGTAAGTTGAGCCCTAGGTTCATTGGCCCATATGAAGTCATTGAACGTGTGGGTCCAGTGGCCTATAGGCTAGCTTTACCACCAGAGCTGGACAAGATCCACAATGTGTTCCATGTATCCATGCTCAGAAGATACCGCTCAGACCCTTCACATGTCATCTCCAGAGAAGAAATTGAAATACAACCGGATTTGACATATGAAGAAGAACCTCTACGAATCTTGGCTCGGGAAGTGAAAGAGTTGAGGAACAAACAGATTCCACTGGTGAAAGTGCTTTGGAGGCACCACAACACCGAGGAGGCAACTTGGGAAAGTGAAGAAACGATGAGGCAACAGTTCCCTCAACTGTTTGCATCAGGTAAATTTCGAGGACGAAATTTAAATTAGAGGGGAAGAGTTGTAACACCCTCCCAGTAGCAACTCCGTACATCCTCTTTATTCGGTGGCCAGGTGTCGATGGACAGCTAGAACGTCGAAAAATATTTAAACTAAAGTCAGAACCAAAATTAACTCAAATATTAATAAGAAATATTTAGTTAAAATTTTATATATAACATACAACCAAGTCAAACGAGTAGGTGCCCAGCGAGGGTAATCAGGAGGAAGTTGCGGTTCTCGCAACGAGGAGCCCTAGACCCAGGGGAAAAATTATAAAATAATTTTTGGGACTCCAGAGAAGGGTTATTAAGGTTTCCATGGCATTAGAATGCCAAGAAAATACCTAGAAAAATTTTTCAATCGGTACAGACAATTTTGACCGTTAAGCCAAGCGGAGGGCATTTTGGTCATTTCGGAAGAGGTGATTTTTGGCGACTTGTCCAGTTAAGTAAATAATTATTATGACCCAAAATATGAATAAATATTGCTAAAAATTAAATTGAAATGTGGTAGAAAAGAAAAGGAAAGAAAAATGAAATAAAAGCCAATTTTGACATAATGTGATGTCATTAACATACCCCAACCAATCAAAATTTGACAAGCCTTCTTAAACCACTTAAAAGAGTCAAAATGAAGACCAAAATCACTAAAATTTCCAGCAGCCCTCACCTTCACAAATGCTCACCCGTAGCTCTCAAATCCCATAGCCAAACTTCCATTGATTTTCAACCAAAGCTCACTTTCTCTCTTCTTTTCACCATAAACCCTAAACCCCTTTCATTAAAAGTTGTCCACTCATCTTAGGGAAGTGTTTGGCAGCCTAGAAAGTGAAGGAAAGTGAAGTTTTGAGTGGGGAAAAATCTGCCCTAATCAAGGTTAGTGCATATATGAAGTTTAAAACTCATTAGTTCCATGATTTATGCTTGTAATGAATGAAAAATTGTGAAATAATGAAACAAATCCATGTGTAGCTCTACCAAAGAATTTAGGCAGCCCTATGGGAGATTGAGGTTGATTGTTTGATAAGCTTAGAATGGTTGGAAATCATGGTTATGATATTAATATGCATGGAGACTTAAGTAAGTATGTTAATCAAAGTGTATGAGTAATGAGTTTGGACATTAGGGTTTGTGTAGGTGAAATTGTGACTTAGCTTAGGAAATGGTTAGGGAACTTTTTAATGGTCAATTAATGACCATTTTAGGTAGGTTGACCCTAATTAGAACTGAAAAATTGGATGGCAAACTCAAGGTGAAAACTGCCCTATGGACAGCAGCATAGGGACTAAAATTTCAGTCCCTTTGCACTGCCATAACTTGGGCAGTGGTAGTCCAATTGGTGTTTGGCCATTTGGACATGAAACTAGGCTTATAATGGCACATTTTTGCTGAAGAAAGCATGCCCAAAAGACCAAAGCAAAGGGTCAAAACCCAGCCACAATCCGGAACCCTGAAACTGAATTCTGCAGAATTTGCCAAATGAACAGTAACTGTTCATTTGGCCATAAGTCACTGTAGATTTGGTCAATTGGTCTGAAATTTTTACAGCAACAAGTTAAGACATAGACAAACAACTTTCATGAAGGAACCTACCCCAAATTATGGCCAGAACCCATTCAACCAAGTGACTCAAGTCACTGTTCATGCACTGTAGATATGGTAAAATTCTGCAGACTGCATATCCGGGCAGCTTGGGTTTTTGAGCCATATCTGGAGCTACAAAACTCCAAATGGAGTGATTCAAAAAAGGAAATTCAACTAGACAAAATAAGGAACAACTTTCATGTTTTACATTTCTTCAAATTCCAACAGTAACAGTGTCCAATGGAACAGTGAAGTTAGGGCACCAAAACTGAAATTTTCTGCTAGTGTGGGTTACACTTTGAAATTGCAAAAACACTTAATGCCAACAAGTTTTAAACACCAAATGTGGTATGTTGGGAGTGCCAAAGTTGATGTACACATTTTTATGCTAAAAGTCAACATTTTTGTTGACCAATGATGAATAGTAACACAAAAAAAGTTGAAATTCACAAATTGACGAAGTTGAGAGTTTCAAATGCCCTAGTATACCTAACAAGATTGGTTTGGATAGTTTGGCATGCCAATAGGGTTCAGTTAGCAGTACTACACATGGCAAAAATGCCATTCTGTGATTTCATGGCTTTTAGCCATTCTGACTTTGCATTGAGACTTGGCCTTGTGCCTGATATCATTTACATTGTTGTTACGCTCATTGCACACCGGGAGATGCATATGTGACCGATGGTGTGACGGCCCGAGGTACTAGGTACCCGGTGCGGTTACCCGTTATCCGATCCGATGCGTCTAGTGTAGGTTACTTGGGGCAACCAAATGAATAAAAGTGAACAAAGTTAATGAATTAATGAATATACCAAGATCAAACAAAGAAAGCATACACATTGTATACACATTTATTTTCTTGCTATTTTCTTCTATTATATTATTGCACCACTAAGCATTATTGCTTAGCGCGTTGCTTTGCCACGCCAGCGTAGGTACCGAGACCCCGATCGTGAGCCCGGTAGACCACATCGGGTGAGGCCATCCGATTACGCTCGATGTCCGTGTCACCTCACTACTGCATTGCATCGGTAGGGCACTAGATGCCATTTTGTCAGCTTGTAATTAACTGTTTATTTTCTCATATGTATTTAGGATTTATGTAATGTATTTTGAGGTTCATGTAAATAATAAAGATTTATGGTTATGTATGGTATTAATTTGAGTATTTAATGGTTGTTTATATATGAGAACCCTGAGAAAGGGATGTTTTGAAAACTGAAAAGGTTGTTGAGACCTGAAATTGTCAAATTACCGAGATATTGATATTGAGTTTTATTGATGATATTGGAGTTTGAGATGATGAAATAAAAATATTGGAAGTGTTTTTAACAGGTTCCGAAGAACGGTTTTCTCCATTTTTAGCCGGTACTCCGCCGGATTTTCTTAAAAATTTTCGGAACCTCAAATGAAATAATACTTTTGATAAATGGTTAAAATAAATCATATTTCATAAATTAATTTCAAAAGCATGACACAAATTAAGTAAGGTATATTAGAGTGTGCCAGTACACCGTGTGGCATTACTTATTCGGGTATACTGTACACGAGTAAGGGGTGTCACAAAAGGACCCATGATTAGATAGATAATTCTAACATGACCTTAAGGGTCATTCAATAAGGAAACATGAACCAAAATATTAGACAGAACAATAGTAAGAGAAGATTAGTGTTATACAAACAAATTAAATATTGTATTAGATTGTTAAAAGTCTTATACAAATTCAAAGGAAAGAAGATTATACGATCATATAGAAAGGAGAAAAAAAATGTATGACTATTGTAAGATGGCTATTGGGTAAAATTTCGAGACGAAATTTATTTTAAGGGGGGGAGAATTGTAACACCCCTATGTTCGGTAGTGTGTTCTACTGTTCCGGTGATTAGTGTTGGTTCGGACAGTTAGAATGCCTAGAACTACATTTAAATATTAGTGAGGAGATATAAAATAATAAAATACAAGAAAAGAAAATACAAGAAAAACAAAGGAAAAATAATAGCAATGAAATGTAACCAAGTTAAACAAGCCGAGAACCTTAGCGATGGGTGACCGCACCGGGAAGTTGTGGCGTAGACCGTTGACTAGCCCTAGACCGCTGGGAACCCTGGAAAATATTTTTAAGACTTAAATGAACATCTATTGAAGCATAAATATCATTAGAAATATCAAAAAAAAATTAATTAATTAGTACAAAGAAAAACGAGAAATTGAGAAAATGACAAAACTCGGTGTTATCGAAAAATCGGGAATATAACCCGAATAGGGGCATTGTGGTCATTTGACACCTAGAGTTAACTTATGACCTAAATATCCATGAAAAATAAGTAGTATTAAATTTTGGAAACCTCATGAAAAAGGAAAGTAAATATGTAATGAAATTTAGGAAAAATGTGGGGGAGTAATTTGAGTTATGAAAACTTTGGAATATTAAATACTTAATTTAAGTTAGTGGGACACTAAGTGAGACCATATAAGCATATGTGGACAAATGTGGACAGCCATTCATCACCTTCATCTCCTTCATCCTTCATTGCGAATTCCTAATTCTCTCCCAAACTCCATTGCCGTCCCACATTTGAGCTTCCATTTCCCATGATCAAGCCATGATCCTTCAATACTCCCTTCACTAAAGTTATTCTCCACACCATGGGAAGCATGTAGAAAGCAAGAAAGAAAGGTTTTGGTTAAGATTTTGTAACACCCTCCCTGTAGCAATTCCATACATTCTACTGTTCCGGTGATCGGTGTCGGTCCGGATAGCTAAAACGTCTGAAAAAATATTTAACTAAAGTGAGGAACCATAATTAACTCAAATATTAATAAGAAAAATTTAGAAAAAAAATTTAGAAATAAAATACAACCAAATTAAATGAGCTGGTGCCTAAGCGATGGGTAACCTAGTAGGAAGTTGCGGTTCTCGCAACTAGGAGCCCTAGACTTGGGGGAAAATTCATAAAATAATTTTTGGGACTCCAGAGAAGGGTCATTAAGGTTTCTATGGCATTAGAATGCCAAGAAAATACTTAGAAAAATTTTTTCACTCGGTACAGATAATTTTGGTCTGTTAAGCCAAACGGAGGGCATTTTGGTCATTTTGCCTTCAGAGGTGATTTTTGGCCGACTTGTCCAGTTAAGTAAATAATTATTATAACATAAAATATGAATAAATATTGCTAAAAATTAAATTGGAAATGAGTAGAGAAGAGAAGAAAAGAAAATAAAAGAAAATACCTAATTATGGCATCATATGATGTCATTAAAAACCTATCCACCAATCACAATTAAGCACCACTTAAATTAACCTATTAAAGAGGATAATTGAGACAAAGAAAAACAAAGGCCATCTACTCTTCCTTACCCAAACCAGCGTCACTTTCTCTCCCAAAGCCATTCCACCATGAAAGCTCACTAAAGCTCCCAAACCTCACCTTATTTCACCTTGAAACCACAAACTTGCTTCACAAAAAATTAACCTAGCAACTTGAACATCCTCTAGGCAGTCAAAAGAGGAAGAAAAAAAGAAGTTGGGTAGCTTGAAATTCTGCTCCATTCAAGGTTAGTGCCCTAAACAATTTCTTTTCTTTCTTTAATCTTGTAAGCATGCTAAATCAAGTAGAAATTGTGTGAAATTAAAAGAAAAACTTGAGTAAATGAAATCTCTAAATTTGGCAGCCATGAGAAAGTTTAAGGATTGTTGGTTTTTGATGAAATTAAGTGGCTTAATTATGTTATTTATGAGTATAGATGATGGATAAAGTGATTTGGTATGAGTTTGGTGTGTGTATGCCATGAATTGGAAATTGGAGTTAGGGTTTGAGCATGAAATTGAGACTTTGATCATGTAATGATGAAAGTGAGTTTTAGTGGTCAATTATTGACCATTTGGTTATTGGTAAACAAGAAATGAAGTGTGTTTAGTGATGGGATTTAGGTTTAGTGTGGCTGCCCATGGTGACCTGCAGAATTGGACATGAGTCCAGCAAGTTTGGGCAGCCATAACTTGAATTGTAGAGGTTCAATTGGTGCAAGGCCAATTGGACATGAGACTAGAGACATAATGGCACAACTTTGGTGAAGAAACCATGCCCATAAAACCAAACCAAGTGGACCAAAAGCTTTCCCCAATCCGAGTGACCTGCAGTCTATTTCTGCAGAATGACCAAATGAACAGTGATTGTTCATTTGGCCATAACTCAGTGTAGAATTGTCCAATTGACCTGAAATTTTACCAGCAATAAGTTGAGATATAGACCAACAACTTTCATTAAGAAACCTAACCCAAATTATGACCAGAACCTATCCAACAAGTGAGTTGCGATCCACTGTTCAACTTTGTAGATATGGTCAGTCCAGAAAAATTCCAATCCGGCCAGTTGTGGTTTTTGGACCATAACTTGAGCTACAAAACTCCAAATGGAGTAATTCAAAAAAAGAAATTTAACTAGACAAAATAAGGAACAACTTTCATGTTGATCATTTTGCCAAATTCCTACTAAAAAAATGGAACAGTAAAAATAAGGTATGAAAACTGAAAATTCTGCTCAATTAATTTTAAGCTTAGAAATAGTATTAGCAACCAATACCAACAAATTTTGAATGCAAAATGTGGTATGTTGGGAGTATTAAAACCAATGTACCTATTGTCTATGCAAAAGTCAACATTTTGGTTGACTAATGAAGTGAATGGTAACACCAAAACTTTGAAATTCAAAAATTGTAAAACTCAAAAGTGTAAAATGCCCTAGTATATCTAACAAAATTGGTTTGGATAGCTTGGCATGCCAATAGGGTTCAGTTAGCAGTACTGCACATGGCATTATGTCATTCTGTGATTTCATGGCTTTTAGCCATTCTGACATTATGATGATACTTGGCCTTGTGCCTAATGTTATTACAGCTTATTAGTCGCTCATTACTGCCGAGACACATATGTGACCGATGGTGTGACGGCCCGAAGTACTTGATACCTAGTGCCAATTTACCCGTTTATCCAGTCCAGTCGTCTAGTATAGGTTACTTGGGCAACCAAAAAAGAAAGTGGATAAATTTAATGAAATAATGAACATAACCAGTACAAAATAAGTACGACTACATATACTCACCGAAAATTTATTTGCAATGAGACATCAATACATTCACTGCATATTTATTTTCTGTTATTTCTTTTTATTTTATTATTGGCACCACTAAGCATTATTGCTTAGCGCGTTGCTTTTGCCACGCATAGGTTCTGGAGATACTGACCGAGAGCCCAGTAGACCACAGACTGGGTGAGACCTCCTGCAGCTCTGCATAGTGTCCGTGTCACCTCACCATCTTCAGTGCATTGGTAGGACACTAGGTTTCATTTTGGTATTTTGTAACTAATTTTTATTTTCTCATGTTTAATTGAGACTTATGTAATGTATTTTGATGTTAATGTAAATAGTGGAAATTGTGTTTATGAATGGAAAATTGAGCATTTATTTATTGCTTATATATGAATACCATGAGAAATGAATGATTGAGAAATGGAAATGTTGTTGAAAAATATTGAGATTTTGATGATTATTGGAGTTTGAAATGATTGGAAATGATTATTGGAAGTGTTTTTCACAGGTTCTGAAGAACTGTTTTCTCCATTTTTAGCCGGTACTCTGCCGGATTTTCTATAAAATTTTCGAAACCTCAAATAAATTATAATTTCAATAAATGACTTAAATGAATTATATTTCACAAATTATATTCAAAACTATGATAAAAATAAATTAAGGAAGAATAAAAATGATTGAGATAAAATAGAGGGTTCCGGTACGCTGTGTGACATATCTTACTCGGATATACTGTAGACGGGTAAGGGGTGTCACATTTAGTGGTATCAGAGCACGGTTTAGGCGTTTCTGGGCCTAGATCGAGTCCATACCATGCATTGCATTTGTAAGAGTCGAGGTGACACTGATGCAGATCTGTTTGTCTTTGTTATTTTGAATAGGATATGGACCCTACATCACAGAGAGCAGTTGAGGAGGAAGTGGAGAGTCATGCTCCACCTGCACCAGCTGAGACTAGGGGTAGGGGAGAACCTGCTAAGCTAGCTCCATTAGAGCCTGCTCAGCCTCCACAGGCCATGTTCCAGCAAATGGCCGAATTCTTCAAACAAATGGCTGGGGTAATGCCACCACCACCACCACCTCCACAACCGAAATCACACCTGGAAAGATTGAGAAAATTTGGAGCAGTGGACTTCTTTGAAAAGAGATAAGATGATTCTGTTGCAGCCGAAAATTGGTTGAACAAAACAGGCAGAGTTTTAAAACAACTCCACTGCACTCCTGAACAAAATCTAGAAGCTGTTGTATCTCTGTTGCAAGATGATGCATATGAATGGTGGGATACGGTGTCCAGTGAAGTACAGCCAGAAGTAATAACTTGGGACTTCTTCCTCTCTGAATTCAAGAAGAAATATGTGGGTAGTGTATACCTAGAAGAGAGAAGAAGGGAATTCATTAACCTAAGGCAGAGATAGTTGACAGTGGCTGAGTATGAAAAGGAATTTGTCAGATTGAGCCGCTATGGAAGGGAGATAGTCCCTAATGAAGCTGAAAGGTGTAAGAGATTTGAAGAAGGATTAAATGACAATATAAAGATCATGATCACTGCCTTGGGAATCACAGACTTCACTAAGTTAGTGGAAGCTGCAATAAAAATTGAAAAAGTAAGAATAAGTTAGCAGACTAGAAGGGAGAGACAGCAGAAGAGAGGCTCGGGTCAGTCTAGTTCATCTCCTATACCTGGGAAGAAGTTTAAAGGTCCACCTACACAGAGTTTAAGTCAACCACAAGGTTAGGGTCTGTCTCAGGGGCCCAGGCCACAGTTTACCCCTAGGAGAGGTCAGTCCACACCATCAGTGGGCAGCTCTCCAGGGATGGGGTTCAGGGGACTAGCCCCAGCATCTTCTGCATGTCCACATTGCCTGAAGTGGCATAAGGGGGAGTGTTGGAGAGTGACTGGTGCCTACTTAAGGTGTGGGTCAACAGAGCATCAGTTGAGGAACTGTCCACGCAGAACTACTACAGCTACTCCAACACAAGCAGACAAACCTACTCTTGCACCACAAAGAGGTAGGAAATCTGGCAAATCTGAGGCAGTGGGACCATCACAGAGGCCTGCATCTGAGCCAACAGAGAGGCCTGAGGGCAGACCACCTGCCAGAGCCTATGCCATGAGAGCTCAGGAGGAGCAAGATACCCCAGACATCATCAAGGGTATGTTCTCCCTCTACAATACATATGTGCATGCATTGGTGGATCCAGGATCCACTCATTCATACATCTGCATCAACTTACCTATAGAAAGGGGGATATTAGTAGGGGAGAGTGACCAAGACATTCTGGTCACTAACCCATTGGGCCACAGTGTAGTGGTGAATAAAGTATACAAGGGTTGCCCGTTAAGGATTCAGGGGTATGAATTCTTGGCAGACTTGATTGAGTTGCCTTTCCATGAGTTTGACGTGATTTTAGGAATGGACTGGTTGTCACGTCATCAGGCAATGGTTGATTGTAAATTGAAGAGAATTTCTTTGAAAACATCTGAGGGTAATGAGATTACAGTTGTGAGGGAAAGGACAGATTTCTTGTCCAATGTCATCTCAGCCACAGTTGCAAGAAAACTGATGAGAAAAGGCTGTGAAGCCTACCTAGCACATGTGGTGGATACTAGGCAGGCTAAGCCAGATCTGTGTGACATACCCACAGTAAAAGACTTCCCAGATGTGTTCCCTGAAGAATTGCCTAGTTTGCCACCAAAAAGGGAAGTTGAATTCGCTATTGAGGTACTGCCGGGTACAGCACCAATCTCTATTGCTCCTTATAGGATGGTGCCCACAAAATTGAAGGAACTGAAAATCCAGTTACAGGAATTGCTGGATAAGGGGTTCATATGCCCCAGTGTGTCACCATGGGGAGCTCTAGTGCTGTTTGTGAAAAAGAAGGATGGGACTTTGAGGTTATGCATTGATTACCGGCAGTTGAATAAAGTGACAGTGAAGAATAAGTATCCATTACCTAGAATTGATGATCTGTTTGATCAGTTGAAGGGAGCAGGAGTATTTTCCAAAATTGATCTCAGATCAGGGTATCATCAGTTGAGGATGAAAGATGCAGATGTGCCAAAGACTGCATTCAGGACTCGGTATGGGCATTATGAGTTTTTGGTGATGCCCTTTGGCCTAACAAATGCACCAGCAGCATTCATGGACCTTATGAACCGTATCTTCCATCCATACCTATATCAGTTCGTAGTGGTCTTTATTGATGATATTTTGGTGTATTCCAAGACCAGTGAAGAACATGATGAACATTTGAGGATTGTTCTGCAAACCCTGAGAGAAAAGAAGTTGTATGCTAAGTTGTCCAAGTGTGACTTCTGGTTGAATGAGATTGCATTCCTTGGACACATAGTGTCAGCTAATGGGATTAGGGTGGATCCCAGGAAAATAGAAGCAGTGATGGAATGGAAGCCTCCCAGAAATACAACTGAGGTCAGAAGCTTCTTGGGGCTAGTTGGGTATTACATAAGATTTGTGAAGGGGTTTTCCTTAATAGCTGCTCCAATGACCAAGTTGTTACATAAGAATGTCAGATTTGACTGGAATGACAAGTGTCAGACAAGTTTTGAGAAGTTAAAGGCTATGTTGATAGAGGCACCAGTGTTAACACAGCCAGTGTCAGGAAAGGACTTTGTGGTCTACAGTGATGCCTCTCATAATGGGTTAGGGTGTGTGTTGATGCAAGAGGGAAAGGTGGTCGCTTATGCTTCCAGGCAACTAAGGCCACATGAACAGAATTACCCTACCCATGATTTAGAACTTGTAGCAATTATCTTCGCACTGAAGATATGGAGGCATTACTTGTATGGTGAAAAGTGCTACATTTACACAGACCACAAAAGCCTAAAATACTTGCCAACCCAGAAGGAGCTCAACCTTAGACAGAGGTGATGGATTGATTTCCTGAAGGACTATGATTGTGTAATTGACTACCATCCTGGGAAGGCAAATGTAGTTGCTAATGCTTTGAGCAGAAAATCCATCACAGCTTTGAGATCATTGAATGCCCGTCTATCTTTGGTTCGAGATGGAGCTATTTTGGCTGAGTTGCAAGTAAGGCCAAACTCATGACAGATTTTAGATGGGCAAAAGGCAGATGAAAAGTTAGTGGCTATTATGAGCAAAATCTCAGAGGGAAAAGCAACTAACTATGAGGTGAAAGCAGATGGGTGTCTGTACTACAAAGGAAGAGTATGTGTACCAGATAATGGGGAATTGAAAGCCAGTATTCTGAAAGAGGCACATGCCAGTGTTTATGCTATGCACCCAGGAAGTACAAAAATGTATCATGATCTGAAGCTTCAGTATTGGTGGCCTGGTATGAAAAAGGACATAGCTAACTATGTGACTAAATGCTTGACATGTCAGCAAGTCAAAGCAGAACATCAAGTTCCATCGGGTTTGCTACAGCCTATACGTATACCTGAATGGAAGTTGGATCCGGTCACCATGGATTTTTTAAGTGGTCTACCTCTCACCCAAAAGAAGTATGATGCAGTATGGGTGATAGTAGATAGATTGACGAAGTCAGCACACTTTCTACCAGTTAGGACTGACTACTCACTGGATAAATTAGCAGAATTGTATATCAGTGAGATAGTTAGACTGCATGGAATCCCACTTTCCATCATATCTGATCGAGACCCAAGGTTTACATCGAGATTTTGGAAGAAGTTGCATGAATCCTTGGGTACACAACTCCACTTCAGCACAGCTTTCCATCCTCAGACGGATGGGCAATCAGAAAGAGTAATCCATGTAAACAATTGAAACCAATTAAACTAATACAAATATTGAATTCAAATGATAATAATAACATGAAATATATGTCAGGTCCTTGAGGATATGCTGAGGAGTTGTGTCATTGAGTTTGAGGGAAGTTGGGATAGATACCTCCCAGCGCGTAATTTGCATACAACAATAGCTACCAAGCTAGCATCCAAATGGCCCCGTATGAAGCACTGTATGGGAGGAAATGTAGAACTCTAGTGTGCTGGACTGAATTGGGTGAAGATAAACTGGTAGGGCCAGACCTGGTGAAATAGACTGAGGAGAAGGTAAAGATAATCAAAGCCAATCTGAAGGTTGCCTCAGACAAACAAAAATCTTATGCCGACCTGAAGAGAAAAGAGATAGAATATACGGTTAGCGACAAAGTGTTTCTGAAGGTGTCACCGTGGAAGAAGGTACTAAGGTTTGGAAGAAAAGGTAAGTTAAGCCCTAGGTTCATTGGCCCATATGAAGTCATTGAACGTGTGGGTCCAGTGGCCTACAGGCTAGCTTTACCACCAGAGCTGCATAAGATCCACAATGTGTTCCATGTGTCTATGGTAAGAAGATACCGCTCAGATCCTTCACATGTCATCTCCATGGAAGAAATTGAAGTATAACCGGATTTGACATATGAAGAAGAACCCATACAGATCCTGGCTCGGGAAGTGAAGAGTTAAGAAATAAGCAGATTCCACTGGTGAAAGTGCTTTGGAGGCACAACAACAACGAGGAGGCAACTTGGGAAAGTGAAGAGACGATAAGGCAACAGTTCCCTCAACTGTTTGCATCAGGTAAATTTCGAGGACGAAATTTAAATTAGAGGGGAAGAGTTGTAACACCCTCCCTGTAGCAATTCCGTACATTCTACTGTTTCGGTGATCGGTATCAGTCTGGATAGCTAAAACGTCTGGAAAAATATTTAAACTAAAGTGAGGAACCATAATTAACTCAAATATTAATAAAAAAAATTTAGGAAAAATTTTAGAAGTAAAATATAATCAAGTTAAATGAGCCGGTGCCTAAGCGATGGGTAACCTAGTAGGAAGTTGTGGTTCTCACAACTAGGAGCCCTAGACTTGGGAGAAAATTCATAAAATAATTTTTGGGACTCCAGAGAAGGGTCATTGAGGTTTCTATGGCATTAGAATGCCAAGAAAATACTTAGAAAAAAATTTTCATTCAGTACAGGCAATTTTGGTCTGTTAAGCCAAACGGAGGGCATTTTGGTCATTTCGCCTTCAGAGGTGATTCTTGGCCGACTTGTCCAGTTAATTAAATAATTATTATAACATAAAATATGAATAAATATTGCTAAAAATTAAATTGGAAATAAGTAGAGAAGAGAAGAAAAGAAAATGAAAGAAAATACCTAATTATGGCATCATATGATGTTATTAAAAACCTATCCACCAATCACAATTAAGCACCACTTAAATTAACCTATTAAAGAGGATAATTGAGACAAAAAAAAAAAACAAAGGCCATCTGCTCTTCCTCACCCAAACCAGCGTCACTTTCTCTCCCAAAGCCATTCCACCATGAAAGCTCACTAAAGCTCCCAAACCTCACCTTATTTCACCTTGAAACCACAAACTTGCTTCACAAAAAATTAACCTAGCAACTTGAACATCCTCTAGGCAGCCAAAAGAGGAAGAAAAAAAGAAGTTGGGTAGCTTGAAATTCTGCTCCATTCAAGGTTAGTGCCCTAAACAATTTCTTTTCTTTCTTTAATCTTGTAAGCATGCTAAATCAAGTAGAAATTGTGTGAAATTAAAAGAAAAACTTGAGTAAATAAAATCTCTAAATTTGGCAGCCATGAGAAATTTTAAGGATTGTTGGTTTTTGATGAAATTAAGTGGCTTAACCATGTTATTTATGAGTATAGATGATGGATAAAGTGATTTGGTATGAGTTTGGTGTGTGTATGCCATGAATTGGAAATTGGAGTTAGGGTTTGAGCATGAAATTGAGACTTTGATCATGTAATGATGAAAGTGAGTTTTAATGGTCAATTAGTGACCATTTGGTTATTGGTAAACAAGAAATGAAGTGTGTTTAGTGATGGGATTTAGGTTTAGTGTGGCTGCCCTTGGTGACCTGCAGAATTGGACATGAGTCCAGCAAGTTTGGGCAGCCATAACTTGAATTGTAGAGCTTCAATTGGTGTAAGGCCAATTGGAAATGAGACTAGACACATAATGGCACAACTTTGGTGAAGAAACCATGCCCATAAAACCAAACCAAGTGGACCAAAAGCTTGCCCCAATCCGGTGACTCAGATCTGTTGCAGAATGACCAAATGAACAGTGATTGTTCATTTGGCCATAACTCAGTGTAGAATGGTCCAATTGACCTGAAATTTTATCAACAACAAGCTGAGATATAGACCAACAACTTTCATGAAGAAACCTAACCCAAATTATGACCAGAACCTATCCAACAAGTGAGTTGCAGTCACTGTTCACTGCACTGTAGATATGGTCAGTCTAGAAAAATTCTAATCCGGCCAGTTGTGGTTTTTGGACCATAACTTAGGCTACAAAACTCCAAATGGAGTGGTTCAAAAAAATAAATTCAACTAGACAAAATAAAGAACAACTTTCATGTTGATCATTTTGCCAAATTCCCACTGCAAAAATGAAACAGTAAAAATAAGGTATGAAAACTGAAAATTTTGCTCAATTAACTTTAAGCTTAGAAATGGTATTGGCAACCAATACCAACAAATTTTGAATGCAAAATGTGGTATGTTGGGAGTATTAAAATCGATGTACCTATTGTCTATGCAAAAGTCAACATTTTGGTTGACTAATAAAGTGAATGGTAACACCAAAACTTGAAATTCAAAAATTGTAAAACACAAAAGTGTAAAATGCCCTAGTATACCTAACAAGATTGGTTTGGATAGCTTGGCATGCCAATAAGGTTCAGTTAGCAGTACTGCACATGGCATTATGTCATTCTGTGATTTCATGGCTTTTAGCCATTCTAACATTATGTTGATACTTGGCCTTGTGCCTAATGTTATTACAGCTTATTAGCTGTTCTGTTGCACACCGGGAGACACATATGTGACCGATGGTGTGACGGCCCGAGGTATTTGATACCCAGCGCTAGTTTACCCGTTTATCTAGTCCAGTCGTCTAGTATAGGTTACTTGGGCAACCAAAAAGGAAAGTGGATAAATTTAATGAAATAATGAACATAACCAGTACAAAATAAGTACGACTACATATACTCACCGAAAATTTATTTGCAATGAGACATCAATACATTCACTGCATATTTATTTTCTGTTATTTCTTTTTATTTTATTATTGGCACCACTAAGCATTATTGCTTAGCGCGTTGCTTTTACCACGCGTAAGTTCTGGAGATACTGACCGAGAGCCCAGTAAACCACAGACTGGGTGAGACCTCCTACAGCCTTCATAATGTCCGTGTCACCTCACCATCTTCAGTGCATTGGTAGGACACTAGGTTTCATTTTGGTATTTTGTAACTAATTTTTATTTTCTCATGTGTAATTGAGACTTATGTAATGTATTTTGATGTTAATGTAAATAATGAAAATTGTGTTTATGAATGGAAAATTGAGTATTTATTTATTGCTTATATATGAATACCATGAGAAATGAATGATTGAGAAATGGAAATGTTGTTTAAAAATATTGAGATTTTGATGATTATTGGAGTTTGAGAATGATTGGAAATTATTATTGGAAGTGTTTTTCACAGGTTCCGAAGAACTTTTTTCTCCATTTTTAGCCGGTACTCTGCCGGATTTTCTATAAAATTTTTGAAACCTAAAATAAATTATAATTTCAATAAATGACTTAAATGAATTATATTTCACAAATTATATTCAAAACTATGATAAAAATAAATTAAGGAAGAATAAAAATGATTGAGATAAAATAGAGTATTCCGATACACTGTGTGACATATCTTGCTCGGATATACTGTGGATGGGTAAGGAGTGTCACAGATTTGGTCAAGCTTCAAAGGTGGTAAGTGTGTATTTTCCATTCTTGCTTCCTTAAACTTTGAGAGGATGTTGTGGGTAGTTGAATTATGGAAGAATTTTTGAAGTTTGATGTTTTAATGGTGGTACACCATTTCTGCAGCCATGAGAACTCACCATGAACAGCTTGTCCTTGCATGTAAATGGTTGTTAAGATATTGATGTAAGTGTTTATGTGTATAGAAATGATTTAGACAATGTGTACTAAGTGTATGTGTAATAGTGCACTTGGTTTTGGAAGCTTGGAAGCTATTTGAAGGAGATGTGCAAATCGACAACTTTAAAGCGTAGTTTAAAATGTGTTGTTTCATGGTTTGGTTTATTGAATTATGTTGTTATTGATGGCAGCATGTATATGTGTATAATGGTTTGGAATTGGGTATTTAAATGGGGTATGTTCATGTGGTTAAATGGTGTAAATGGACTTTGAAAAAATTCTGAGTTATAATGTGTATGTTGAGAGTCAATACAAGCTGCCCAAAATGACCAAAATGTAATGTAAAGTGTGTTAATGTTATGGTACAAACCAGAATTGGCATGAAAGAGTTAACTTGGTAAGTATAGGATGTGTAATTGGTAAGGGATGAACAATATGTAATAGGGCAGTGTATATTTTAGCTTAGAACCTTAAGTGTGTGACTCCTATTGGTATGAGACCAATTGGAAGTGAAACTAGGCACAAAATGTGCCAACTTTCATGAAGGAAGCTTACCTAGATTCTGCCTAGAAGGTGACTTGAAAAATGATCAAATCCAGATTAGTGACTTGAAAGCCTGAAAATTGACCATTTGGGCAGTAGTTAATGACCTGAACTTTTTACCATAAATAGTTTAGACATAGATCTACATTTCTTATGAGGACACCAAAGCCCAGAAATGGCCAGAACCAAGCCAAATAGCTTGCAGGCCGAACCAAAAGTGACCTAAAAATGACCTAAGCCTACCATTTTGGTACATTATGTCCAGCATTGGTAAATTGACCATATCTTGGTCTATACAACTCAGAATGACCAGAAATTTTGCCCCGTGTGCAATAAGACATAGACATATGAGTTTGTAGTTTGGATCAAAACTCGAAAACCGAGGTCCAAAATAGTACACTGAAATCTGGTAAATTGCAATAAAATGCAATACACTTGGAAATGAAATTGGTAACATATACTAACACTAAAGGGTTATAAAAATGTGATATATTAGTAATATTAGAATTGACTCACTTAGAGTGCATCAAGGGTCAACATTATAAGTTGACTAATGAAATGAATTAAAGGGAATAGTACCAAGAAAATTTAAATATTAGATTTTATTGTTAGAAACAAATTTATTGAGTACTGAAACACTTTAAATTGTGTGTTTCAGTTGAAAAGGATATTGAGAAGCGTAAGAAACACTGAGTCAGGGCCAACAGGCATATATCAAAGGTTTGTGCACAATATTTTTATATTCACTGCTTCTACCAGAAAATTTATTTGAAGAAATGAGTTATGAATAATTTTTTTATTGTTTTGGCTTTGGGAATTTTATTTGGAAATTATTGTATTGCCTACTTTGCAAATGGAAATTTTGAGATAAAATATGATTTGTGGTTTGTATGAAGTATTTAAATATTGTGATTTGAAATTGTTTTGATTCACACTTGGCATGACAATATTACTATGTTCCTCCTCCATTTATGAGGTGAGTGTGATTATATTCCTCCCTTTTTGACTTGTCAATTTGAGGTGAGTGTGGATGAGTACTCATTATCTAGCTAGCTACCTCCCTCATTGATTTCGTTTAGTGGGGTGAGTGTGCCTTGTCGTGGTGTACAACACGGCATGTTCGAAAAAATTTGTGTCATGACTTATGTTGTGTTATTGATTAGCAACACTGTGTTATTCAATTGTTTGATCAAATTTGTGTTATATGAGCTTTGAAAAATTATGAATTGTTTGGATTGTAAATTGTCAATAAAAGTTTTACATACTGCATTTTAAATTGTTATTGTGCACCACTGAGTAAATTTTACTCAGCGATAGCTTTTCATTACTGTCGCAGGTAGACTGACTGACAGGGCAGCAGACTAGGCTGCTAGTGCTACATTGAGAGTTTATTGGGTATATTGAGTATACCATATTTTGCATTTCGTATTGTAATGTATGTTCACTGTATGTATATATTGTTTTTGATTTTGAGCAGCTGTAAATTAAAATTGTACATTAAAATTGTACATTAAAGTTGTAAACTAAATTTGTAAATTATTTTGACTTGTAAATATTGTGATATATTTCTTTTATTTTAGCTTTTGAAAAACACTAGAAAATTATTGTGGATTTGAGTTGGCAAATGTTGAGAAACTTATTGTGTTGATTGGATATTGGAGTTTGGGGATTGAACAAAATATTGGAAGTGCTTTTTACAGATTTTTGAAGAACTATTTTATTCAAAATACAGATGGCACTCTGCCAAAAGTTTTACAGAAATTATCAATACTTCAAATGTGTTATCAGGTTTCACTTTAGTTAAAAAAATTTTAACACCTGTAAATAGTGCTCACCACTGTAAAAAAAAGTAAGAAAAGGTTTAAAATCTCTTGTAGTGTATTTAATGGGTTACCAGTAGATGAAGTTGGTAATTCATTAAGTATATTATAGGATCATGTTATGCCTTACGGAGGGGTAGGGTGTGACATTTAGCTTGAGAATGTCCCGAGAGCTGACACAATGAATGATTTTAGTAAAAAAGTGTAAACATCCTTCCACAGAAGAAAGAGGTATACATATTGTTTTATTTAATACTGACCAGGATGTTACAGATGACTAGAGATCCTTATTGAAGAGTTACCTAGAGTCTCCATCAACTAAAGTACCCCACTGAATCAAAGTCCAAGCTATTAAGTATTTGTTGCTTGAAGGTGAACTCTTATCGAAGGGCTTTGATGGCTTGTTACTCAGGTGCCTTAGTTCTTCCAAGGCTATGAAAATGATACTGCAGGTGCATGAAGGGATCTGTGGTGCACACCAAGCACGTATCAAGATGAGATGGCTCATTAAGAGACACTACTATTAATGGCTGAAGATGCTTAAAGACTATATAACATATGCAAAGGCTTACTAGCAATGTCAGATGTCGCAAGGTATTTTGCGGTCGCCTGAACGAACCCTCACCGAAGTGGGAAAGAGTGAGGAGTCGCCACTTTAATTTTGAGGGAAATTAAAGAAAATCGTTTATGAAGATAAATTGAAATGAAACCACTTCAAGGCAGAGATTCTAGGTTCGGGGTCCGTAAATGGGTGGGGAAGGTGTTAGGCACCCCGCCTCATCCCTTAATAAGGGTAAGTAGATTTAACTTTGCATTAGTTAGGAGGGCTTGAATGGGAATGTTAATCCTTTTGACCAAAGGAATATTTGATTTTTCACTAAATTTGGATTACCCAGATACATAAGTAAATGAGACAACCTCAGTGAATTGACGTCGCATATCATTTTTGGTTTTGGGATTATTTTTGCATGTGTTAAAATTTGGTGTGAGAATCGGATAAGAACTCTCCTCCGATCTCTTTTAAATATTTATTAAAATTACGATTGGAGATCGGATAAGAACCCTCCTCCGATCTCTTTGAAGTATTTAGAGTTTTAGGATTGAGAATCGGATAAGAACTCTTCTCCGATCTCCTTTAAGTATTTATTAAAATTTAGCTCAAGATCGGATAAGAACTCTCCTCCGATCTCCTTTTAAATGTTTATGGAAATTTTAGATCGAGAAACGGATAAGAACTCTCCTCCGATCTCTTTTAAGTACTTATTAAAAATTTTGAACTGAGAATCAGATAAGAACTCTCCTCCGATCTCTTTTAAGTGTCTAATGGAATTTTAAGTTGAGAATCGGATAAGAACTCTCCTCCGATCTCTTTTAAATTAACAGGACACTGAAGGGACTTTTTCCGATCTCCCGAATCTTAATTTCAGCTACATGTCTTAAAGCTAAGGATTCTGGCATTCAAAGGTGTTGGGGATAAGGCTTCTTTTAGCTAATTGATACCTTGTGACTAGATGGGGGATACTAGACTGAATGTACCGACCTCCCATGTGGTCGCCTTACCAATACTTATTAATGCCCGATCTATTCTATTTAGTTATCCAAGGTTTGGTTTCATTTTGTCTTATGACATCTCGCCTAATGACCTATTGAATTTTCCTCGTGATTTGGCTTCACCGTTTTCCTGTCTTATTATTTAGACCTTTTATCATTATAAAAGGACTTTTAAGTTGCCGTTACCTACATTTTATTTAGTTACTTCTAAGCTATTCGGGACCAGAACTCCTGTGCTAAGAAGTAATGAAGATAAATCAAAGAATAAACTGATTAACAAAGAAGTAAACTCGAGAATGACTGCCTCCGTGTTTAAAATATAGTATAAACTTGGTGAAAATTACAAACAGAAAAAGAATAAATGAAATACGTGAATAAAGAAGAACATTTGATAAAATAACGATATAGCAGTCACCTATTGGGAGTCGAATATACTAAACTAACTATGGAATCACAGAATGTAACAGGACTGCAGGTTGATAGCTGGAGGACCAAGGTTCGCCTCGAAATGAAGGATTCTTTGTTAAAATGTAAACAGGTCAAAATAACCAATCTTGAATGGAGTTGAACTTGGACAATATGAATGGAAATAGAAGATAACAAAGACAAAAGGTGAGAGTGTCACAGGATAATGAACGGACTGAAAATGAAGAATTTCAGCATTCAAAAATCCCTTTGCAAGAAAACACTTCAGAAAACTGGTTTCCAAAGTTTTTCTTATGAAAGCTAAAATAGCAGAGTAACGAATCAATTAAGTTTCGAGTTCTTCCACTATGGTCACCGCTTTTTCTATCTTTTTGTCCCTTGAGCTTTTTCATGCAGGTATTTATAGGGACCGGGTGTTCTCCTTGAAGGGTCAAGATTTATCCTAAGGGAGATGGAGGGTCAAGATTTGAAGGGACATAATCCTAAGCTCAAGAATTAAAGAGAATCGCATGCATACCGAGATCCATTTCGAATATTCGTCTTCTTCCTCCTCTAATCTGGCCCCAAATTCTCTTGTCTGGGGCGATCCAAGGGCTAGGAGTGAAAGGCGCTGATGTTGTCGTCTTTTTCTTTGATCCAAGGGCCCTGGGCTCAACCTAACTAGTTGGATCAACGGTGGATATTAGGATGTACGATCTGCCGACGACGCATGTCGAAATGTGGGCGATTCGAGGCGTGCGGTTGAGATTTTACCGCAATGCTTTAACTACCTCGGCTCTGATTATGGTGACTACAGAGGCGCCATTTCGTTTCGCTCTCTCATCCTTTCCGACCAACTTAAGAAGGTCCTTCTCCGATCTTTCATACCGATCTCCCTCTTCCGATCTCTATTATTCCAATACTTCCCTTAACTGTGCCCGGTCCGGTCAAAGCATTAATTCCTCGATTCCCGACGTCCGCTTTGTTTTCGCTAAGCAATAAATGCTTGATTTCCCCCTATATATACCCCCTGACCCAAAAACTTTCTCCATCCGATTTTCCTCTTTTCTTCTTTACTTTCCTATTCTAGTTATTCCGGCAGTCGTTCCGACCGTTGTTCCGGCAGGATTGTGGTTTTTGATCTTTTTCGATGGACCTTTTTATTGCCTGACTGAAAACTCATGACCCTGGTGATCGAATAATCGTGATGACCTTATCTGATGATGGTGAGAGAACTGAATCAATTAACCAATCTGGATTGCGGACCTTGGTTGTGCCGATCTCGAGTCGTTCAACTGGCATAATCGGCGAACTGATTTTGACTGAGCAAATTGCTGATGTTCCGCCGACCCTTGACGGTTGCTCTTCCAAGTTTATTCGGCTTCTCACCACATTGGGTGTTCCGACAGCGGCTTTCCTCCACATTGGGTGTTCCGATAGCGCCTCGGTTCTGGTCGGTGACACCCCTTTGGATCAGTCACAATGTGACATTCCGGTCCCTAGAGATCGCCCAAATGATGTATTTTGTTTTCAATGTAATCTGATGTCTAGAGATCACAGAAATGATGTAATCCAATTTTAATGTAATCCAATCCCTAGAGATCGCCCAAATGATGTAATCCGATCTTTTGAAAATAAAGACTTTATTTTGTCGATTATCATCTTATTATTATTGCATTGATTATTTTTTGATCTCTAATGTGATTATCCGATCTGGTTCTTTACCTGAATGACACTTATCCGATCTGCAATTCAAAATATCCCTTTTAATCCGCCGATCCTTACCTAGCCGATCTCTTTGTGAGGTATCTAGAATATTCTTGGGAAATGTCGAAACATTGGCGAATCCAGTTAACCGATGCGCTTAGGACAGAGTGAGCATTAAATGCTCGGATCAGTATAAATAGAGGAGGGGCCAGCCATTCGCTCTCTTATGTCATTTTCAGTCTCTCGCAAACAACCCCGAAATCCTCTCATTTTCTCAAGTTCCTCCGACACCGATCAGACTCTGGTAAGGGCTTTGATCTTTCTTTTTAGTTTAAAATCTTTATTTCCTTTGAAAATGAGCGGTGCCGAAGGTCAGAGAGCTACGAGCCCTCCTTCTATTCTCGCCATGCGTCCGATGAGGTAGAGGTAGTCGGGCCAAGCGCGTGACCTGAACCTCCTAGGGTCTCCGTTCCAGCTCTGGGACAAGCGACATTATCAAGGCATGGGCCTTCTTCAGGGAGAGAGAACCTCCCCCTGGACGAGCTGCCATCGGTCCTTCAAGAAACCGATCTGCAAATGCTCACCAAGAATACAATATTCGGCCTGACTCGTACGAGCTAATTAAATGCCACGGCGATCTTCGTGCCGATCACTTCTTCGAAGAAAACGATATGATCATGGTCTACGAAGAACAATTAAAGGCCGGTCTTCGGTTCCCTCTAGACGACTTTTTCAAAGAGGTCTTAAAATTTCACCGAGTGTGCATTGCCCAAATTCACCCTAACTCGTGGCGGATCTTAGTAGCCTTCCGAGGCCTGTGCCGAGCTAAGGGAATCACCCTACGGCTAAGGTGTTCGCCGAATCGCAGGCTAACTCACGAAAGGACGACGAGCACCGGTTCTTTTCAGGCGAAGCCTCATTGTGGGCTCTTTACCGATCTGCCCTCCTCCCTTAAGAATTGGAAGAACCGCTTCTTCATTCTGATGAGCAAAAATCCGAACTGCTTTGAGGGCTTCCCCCGTAGCTGGTGGCACCAGGGGCCCTTGATTCCGAAGCATCTCGCTCTGAATAGGGAAGAGGGAGCCGTAGTGATGGAACTGAAAGATCAAGCGGCTAGGGAGAAGTTCTCCTGTTTAGATGCGGTGACTGCCGAGCTGCATCATTGGACTATACAGCTGATCACCGGCCAAGATCGTGAGCTTCCGCTCTCTGACCTCGGCATTGGTACTTTCTACATCTCAGATCTCAGGACCTTAGCGATCTCACTGACCTCTTCTTTGTGCAGGTATGGCGGGTGGTGAGGATAGTGAGGATAGTGAGGAGGAGGCTAAGGGTGAGGGAGAAGAAGGACAAAATGTAAATCAGGTTGGGGGTGATCCTCCAGCTGAATAACTTGTACAAATTTTGAAATGAAATGGAATGCCTCTTTTGTTCGATGAATGGTTGTGATCGGAACATTTCTAAATTATTAAACACTTGATTGTTTGAGTATCTTGAAAGAACTGAAAGTGATTATCAACCCAAGTGTGAGAGATCGGAAGACATAATGAGCATAAGATCAGTAGAGAACTAACGCTAAACGGAACTCGATTAAAATTAGAAATTTGGCTTGAACATTTAAGATCGGAATCATCCTTAAACCGGAACGGAACCTTTGATTATTCTTAAACTTTTGAAAGGGAGATCGGCAATAAAACTGGTAAGAAAAGATCTAGTGTCAGTTCATTTCGTTTGTCAACAGAGATCAGGAATATACTTGACTGGTCAGGAGATTCGACAATGGGTTTGAGAGATCGGTGAGTGATTTAATAGACCGATAAGGCCTTGACTGATGAGAGGGCTTAGCATTGATTCAATTCCTTGTGAGGAGAGATCGGAAATGTGGTTATCTAGCACAAAGAGATTTAGTACCAGGGATCGGTTTCAGAGTTTATTAATTCTGGGGATCGGCCAAAATATGGTGTCGACATCAGAGATATGGTGCAATGAAAAGGAGACCAGTTGAAGAGATGCACCCTATCTTAAAGCCATGGCCATTCAGAGGTTAGGCTATCGAACTCATAGGTAAAATTCATCCACCATTTTCAATGGCCATACTTTTATTATTGTTGCCATAGACTATTTCACCAAGTAGGTGGAAGCAGTACCTATAAAAAAAGTGGAACAAAATGACATGATTCAGTTCATTGAAGAACACATCATCCATAGATATGGAATCCCTCATACCATCACAACTGATCAGGGAACAATATTTACTAGTCAAGATATGAAGGACTTTGTAGAAGATTATGGCATAAAACTGCTCACCTCAACTCCATATTATGCCTAGGCTAATGGTCAAGCAAAAGCATCCAACAAGGTCTTGATTGGTATCCTTGAGAAGATGATCGATCGAAACATAAGAGAGTGGTACTTGATCTTGTCAGAGACCTTGTAGGCATATAGGACCTCTAAATAAGATGCAACATAGACAAGCCCTTTTGCCTTAACTTATAGGCATGTTGAGTACTCCTAATGAAGGTAGTAGTTCCTTCCCTTAGAGTCTTTTTGCAAAATGGCCTTACTCTAAATGAATATACTCAGGCTATGGCCATGGAGCTGGAAGACTTAGATGAAGTTTGGATGCAGGCATTCAATCACATGGCTACATAAAAGAAGAAACTGTTAAAAATCTACAACAAAAGGATAAAGAGGCAGAGTTCTCAACAAAGAGACCTAGTTTGGAAGACTATGTTACCTGTTGGTGCCAAAGACAGGCAATTTCACAAATGGTCTCTAAACTAGGAAATTCCTTTCCAATTGCATCAGGTATTTAGAGGTAATGCTTATTGGTTGGCAAGCCTTACAGGAAAGCCATACAAGAAGTTAATCAATGGTAGGTACCTAAAGAAATACTTTCCTGCTATGTGGGAAATGTAAGACAAAAAAAAAACAAAAGAAAATAATTAGGGCCAACTCACAACCTTATTAAAAGCCAACCCCACAGCTAGCATAGGATTCCTGTATAAACAATGTAATTAAAGCCAATATAAAAGGGTAGACATTCAATGTAATTAGATAAGACAGGCTCTATAATCAAGGTTGGCTCTTGGGTTACATTTAGCACATATAAATAAAAAGCCAACATATGGCTTATCATCCATAGTATAGTTGTCAAAATTAAATCATATCATAAAATAAAGTAAATGTACTAAAACTGTATTCAAAATACTAGTTCATAAGACCAAGAATCAAATAACAGGAATCTATAGATGAAAAAGAATAGAATCGCAGAGAACAGCCCAACAACTCCTACAGGAAGTTAGGAAGTCTGAACAGGACTAATGCTCCTAAATCTTTGCCCTTGTAGGTGTAGCTAACTCCCTCAAAGCATCCCCCTCAGATAAGATCAGACCCTTATCTATCATATAATCAACTAGCAGATCATCCTCTAATTGCGTGACAGAGGCACCACTACCTTCAACTCCGTGATCTCTAATTTTAGGCTAGATATTTGCTCCTCTAGGTTAACCACCTTGCCCCTGATGGCTTTCACCCTATCCTCCCTCTCCTTAGCCTAGGCCACATATGACTGGGCCTTTTGAACAAGCTCCTTGAGCTCATGGTGCCTGGTGGAGAAGTTTGTAATAGAAGTAGAGAGTGCTTCAAAAGACTGAATCTTCTCAGCATATGTAGGCAAGATCTCAGAAACCTGTGTTTAGTGTGGTGTGCCTACTGTAGTTAGGGTGGACAGAGCAGAAAGCAATAGAGATCTATGCTCCTCTATATGAGAATTGAGCTCTATAGATAACAGATAGCGTAGCTAGTTCTTAGCTGTCATGACTGTAATATCAGTTGGCTTGGTTGTAAGGTAAGCACTAGAGTTACTAAAGAATTGAGCCAAAAATAAGAAGCAAAGATCCTAAAAAGGATCAACTATATCAGCTAAGGGGATGGCTTTCTAGCCTGAAATAGTAGAGGAGCTCAAAGTAAAAGAAATCATAAGAGCTGGAGCTGAGATAATAGGTACCTGCAAAAAGAAATGTGAGTACCAGCTCAAATTAAAGAAACTTAATTCTGTGAATAATAAATGCATACCTCAGGAGAAGTAGGCAAAGGACTATCTCCTGGAGGATCATCATTATCACCAATGTCTACTGCATCTTGTGTAGCATAGTTGCTCTCAGAGGAGACTAGGCTCTTTGCCTCCTTATGAGTCATAGAGTGTCTCTCAGAAGGAACATCACCTGTAGAAGATGAGTTAGCACCTGAAGGAGTCCTTGAGTCAGTATCACTAGTGCCAAAAACCTCTACTGGAACTATAAGGGGAGCTTAAGGCTTCCTAGCCTTAGGTACATGACAGCTAAAACACTTGGCAAAAGGAAAAGATGAGCTTCCCTGCTGCTTCTTTTGAGGAGGAGGAGTCTTATTAATTATGGGCTTAAATCTCTTAGCCGGTGCCTTAGTCTTCTTAGGTAGAGGAAGCTGTGATTGGAAAGGAACACTCTTCCACTTCCTAAAAGGAGGAGTGGATATAGAAGCTACTTTCTGGACTATGATAGTAGAAGAAGTAGAGGGAGTATGTGAAAGAGAACCTAGAGAAAAATAGCAAAGGTTTGTAAACAAGAAAAAATAGCAAAATAGTAGGCACCTGAGGCCAAAGGTCTGACAATAGCATCATGAAACCTGGAGGACCACCAACTGAAAAGTGTAATAAAAAGAGTCAATAGCCTTTGTGGGAATCATCTGGGACACATCCTACAGCTGCTCTAGTCTGTAGCTATATCGACCCACATCTGCTAGAGAGGACAGACTAATCCTACTATTAGTGGCTGGGTTAGCAAGATTAGGAATGCCAAAAGGAATGCCTTGAGTAAACCTTAGTTGTTTGCACCAAAGAGAAGGCATGTATAACTCTAGTTCAAGCTTTACTATGCCTAGAAGAGTGCTAAAGGAGGTGCCAGTGTGTAAGTGTCGGGCAATAATGATAGAGGCCCAGTGGCTAATAGTATCATTTGTAAAGGTGGCTCAAGAGCGAATGAGCCAGGTAGGAAGGCCAGCAGACTCAAAGGGCTCAATATCATTAAAAGGACTGAAGCCAAAAAAGTCTAGAGTAGATAGCTAAACCAAGAAACTCAATACCTGATTCTTATCCCAAGTACAAGCCAAAAAAATAACCTTTCTGTCAAAGACACTGTCGACTGGGACTGGTGGAGTGTCTGCCATCTTAGGGAAGTAAAAGAGCAGCCACAACTGCACAATCCAAAAAGCATCATTCACCTTGCTCAATAGCGCATTATTTGACACCATGGTATATAAGGCTCGAAAAACAAAAGCCAGTAGTATGGTACTAAGGGCACAAGGCTAACCCTAGGAAAGAGAATAGGCTAATGGCAAATATTTAGCAAAAGGGCACCCAAAAGAGGGATAGAAGATGAATATACAAATCAAGCACCAGAGGAATAAAGTATGGTTTAATTGGCTAACACCTGAGTTGTGCTTAATAAGGGCATTATAAGAGGTGAATTTGTCTAGCTCTTCTATCTAGAGGGCAACTTTGTAAAGGAACTGGGAACCTCATTGCCAATAATAGGTAGGCCTGTCAAGACTTTAATATCCTTTAGTGTGATAGGTATAAGCCCTGTTGGAAAGAGGAAAGAGTTATAAGATCTAAACCATGACTTCAAAGATCTAGCTAGCAACCCAGGATAGAAAGGTGGACCACATCTGGACAGCTTAATGAAGTCATATATGCCCATAACCTTTTAAGTTTGAAAGAAGAGGGGCAGGAGTCGATATATCCATGCTTCCCAACTAGAATATTACTTCAGCCAGGATTTGATGTCACCTAGATGAGGGAGAGGCTATAGTTGGTGGTCTAGCAATAGCTCCTACTAGCTCCCTAAAGGGAAAGGAGGCAGTGGAATGTCATGAGAAAAAGCAAAAGGACTAATAGTAGTAGCCTTTATTACAAGACCCTGTAAGAAAAAATTAAATGATGTTAAGTACATGGATAAAAATTTTGTATTAGTGAAATAATAGAAGAGCACAAAACTTATTGAAAGAGGACTGGATGATGGAATAGTCTAAGCCCTACCAAAATTCATACCTATAAGTTCCGATGAGCTAGTAACTATAAAAGCAAAAGTTAGTACGTGGTGAGAAGAAAATCAAAAGAGTTTTCCCTATAAAATGGACAGTCAATTCTTCAAATACAAATAAATAGTCAAAGATAACGAGCAAACCCAACCTGTAGAAAGCTCACATATATAGTAAGTTTAGAAGTTACCTCCAGTAGCGTGAGAGAATAAGTTGGCACTAGGCATGGGGAAGGCTGGTGGAGTGTATACTCACAAGGAAAAAGAGGTAGCACTCAGTCCAGGAACACCACTACTAATAAGAGAAACCTATGGTACTGTCAATGGCACCTATGGAGTTGCTGGTACCTGTGAGGTGATGGCTATTTGGGTAGGTACCTAGGCAGGTACCTGGGTACCTGCCGATACATGTGAACCAGAAGGTGGGTCTGATGCCATCTTTATATATACAAGGGATATAAAGAGCATTCCTAAGCAACAATAGTCAAGCAAGAAACATAGGTGACATACAAGTCCAAATACAACGCTCATATTTAATAGATACCGACAATTTGCATGTACTGACCAATATATTATAGGTACCAACTAATATAATATAGATATTGATCAACATATTGCAAGTATCCGGGTAGGTACCTGCGAAATTCCTAATTCCAAAAGCAATCAACATGTCCCAATCACATTCTCAACTATCATTAAATATCAAGAATCTCAAAATACCAATTAGAGCAAGAACAAGAAAGCAAGGAGAATAACTTGAATTAATTGTCACAAAGTGAATCAATAAGGAGACGTGTAGATTGAACTAGTATAGTGGAGAAGTGGTGCACCAGTGATGAATGGACAATGAGATGAATGGCTGATGATCAGGTGAGGAATGGAGCAATGCCTGCATGATCAATGAAGGGAGATTGAATGGTGATGTGCCGGTAAGGAGGAGGATGATTGGAGCTTGAAGACAAGGGGACTTCAATCGCATAGTAATGGCACACCGGTGGGGAAGAAGGAAAGTGAGAAAGAAAAAAGGAAGAAGAATGGTGCGTCAAATGGGAGGAAGAAGAGAAAAGAGAGAAAGAGAGAGAAAGGAAGAAGGAGGGAGATAAATAATTGGATTGGGTTCTTTGAGTGACAATTAAGAGAATAGAATTTAATTGGAAAGATAAGTCTGCAATAGTTAAGAGGTTTGCAGTGATTAGAATTATATGGAAATGATAATTTGTAGTGATTAGAGTTCTGTAGGAAATTGAACTCCTATTGGATAGAGTTAGCTTAAATTTTAAATTCCCAGGAAGATCACAGGGGATATTTGATTTTTTTTTTTAATATTGAATAATAAAAAGATGAGCTAAAATCAAATCTTATCCACTCAGAATGGCTTAGTCAACCAATCTAGGTGCTGGGGCAATTGTTTAAACCAAAAATAATTGTTTTATTTATTAATTATTTTTAGGCTTAAAAATTAATTAAATTAATTTTTTGTGAAATCAATAAAATTAATTTTATTTTATTAATTTAATTAATTTGTGGTTTGAGATAATTAATAATTAAATTAATGGTAGTTACTAGATGATTATTTGAAAGAAGAGAGTTGGCAGCAATTTTAAACGGTTCCAAGTAGTTCCAAGAAGTAGGCAGATGGTTACAGATAACTGTAGAACGTGACAAAGGGCGCTATAAAGTCTTCCATGAGTCTTCTAGATACCTGCAGGCAGAACTATAAAAGTTAGATACACTGCAATGAGAAAGGCCCCCAACAACATCAAATAACAACACTCAACCAGACTCTAACAGTTTTTTATCTTTATTTTATCAATCATTTATTTTTTCAAAACTCTTGCATTTAATTTCAAGTTTTGTACTCTCTTTTCAATTAATCTAAACGTTCTTTCGATTTTCAATTTACTTGAAATTAATGAAACTACGTTCAGTATGGTTAATTCTCACAGTCATTTGATCCAAAGGTCAGAGAGCAATTCCAAGTGATATACTTAGTATTTAGCACGCCCGCACATTTCTTAAGCTGTTAACCAGTTAAATCATTTTTTAAGGAAACAAATATTAAAAAAATAAAAAAAAAGACTTTGCCACATAGTAATTTTTTAAGCCTCCTTATTAATATATGTGGCACACTATGGTGAAACCATTTTACAGGATATATATATATATATATATAGACACACAAAAGTTCCATTTGCCCTTGAAAAAGCTGTAAACCCTTATCAAACTAGATCAACCATTCAGACCGCTAGACTCTTTAAAATAGCTCAATAAAAATAAAAACCAAACTTAATAGACTACTCTCCATTTCCTAATTAAATGAAGATGGCCCATGTTGTAAAATATGTATAAGGATTCCCACTTATTAATCCCCATCTGACACGATTGACAAATAAATTTAATTTTAAAACTTTAATAATTAAATTAATAAATAAATTGTATTGATATACGTTGTTAATAAATAAATAAAATAATTTCATAAAATTTATAAAATAAATAAAATATTTTTAAAAAAGTATAAATATTTAAATTTAAATTTATTAAAAATAAATAAAAAAAAATTCCTTTCCTTCAACCAAACAATAAAAAGAATTCTGATTTTTCCTTTTCTTTCTCATCAACCAAACACCAAACTTCACCATCAAAATCTTCTCTATCATTAAAATAGTCGGCTCAATTTGATGGGGATGTCAAGGAAAAACAAGAAGATGGGAAATCATTGAAACATACTACCCTGATCCTCCAATGACAATGGTTACTGAATTTTTGGGAATAAATACAATAATCCCAAAAATGTTGATGAAAGACTTTGGGCAGCTGGACCTTCAAGCTATCATCCTTTTAGGAATAGATCACATCATAGATCAAACCATTCTTCAAAATCAATTAGCAGATGGCATCGACACAAGCAAAGAAGTTCTAAAGATTCCCTTGATAAAAGTTTTCAGTCCATATATGTGCATTTACCCTCCAAGATATGGTAATTATGATTCTATACCTCCTCTCGCTTCTAATACTGACAGAGGAATAAGAAGCCTCCGGCAAGTGAAGAGTTTTCTAATCATAACAGTTCATTACTCTACTCATCCTCAAATAAACATTCTTCACCTCAAAATAATGACTTAATTAGATTAGAAATGGGATTGATGAGATGTAGAATGACTACAATCTAGATTATTTTGTATTTAGGTAATTATGAGTATGAACACCATGAATTAGATGGCTTTGATTTCTCCATCTTCCTATTCTTACTTGACATCCCAATAAATTAAGTTTGCTATCTTAAGGTTCAAGTTTGGCATTTTGTTAATGGGAAAATGGGAAAAAAAAAATCCAAGTTGGATGCCACTCTCTAAGTCTTCTAGGCATTCTTTAGAACAAGCAAGAGCTCGTATGTTCTTCGATGGTGCAGAAAGAAGAGATATGTGAATAGTTGAGCTTAAGATGAGCATCTTTTTTTATACATGATTAATTATTTTTGTTAAATATTTAAGAAATTTGGGCTTTATTGAATTATTTTAAAAGGACTTAAATGACTCATCTAGTTTGACTAGGATTTAAATGAATATCTAGGTTTTTTAAAGGGTCTAAATAAGTCTTTTGCCTTACTTTTATGGGTTTCATATAACAAAAATTGATGGATAAAAGGTCAATTTAGCCAGTATATTTGGAATCAAGGCTTAATGAGACACAAAAATAACTATTATGGCCAAATTTGCAACTAAACATTGCAAATTTCATCCATTTGACACAATTTTGGAAACTGAAACACACTTCATAGGAAAGGTGCTGTGGATTGGCACATTGGAATGGCGAATTACATTTTAATTCTTAGTACTTTATTAAAATAATTAAGTCCCTATTTTTTCACGATTTTTTTTTTGAATTCTTTCATAGAAAATATTTTTAAAATACATTTTAGCGTTGAATTGTTGAATATTGATAGAATTTTTTATTTTTTTTTTCAATTTTAATGTGAAATTGAGAGACAAAATCAATTGATGATTTTTTTATTTTAATTTTTAATTGAATTTTTTTCCTTTTTTTTATGGTTTTTTGGGAGGGAAAACATAGCGATGGATGGATAAAGAAGTTTAATTTTGGAGATAAAGAGCATAGAAAGAATGATCAAATTGTAGCTTCTATAAACTTCGAAAACTAAATTGTAAAATGCTAAACTTGATTTGAAATGTGTATAATGTTTCTACAACGAAGCAATCTCGATTGGCTAATAGCTTAGAAAATGCGGACATATCAAATACTGAGTATATTTGTTAATGCGCTTCTAACTTTTAAACAAAAGGTTACAGGAACTTAATTACAGTGAACGTAGTTTCATCAAAATCTCACAATAAATTAGACCAATGGTTAAAAAAAACTTGTATTGATTGCTTGGAAATTGAATACAAAACTGAAGGAAATAAAATGCAAAGTTTAGAAAATTTATGGACAAATAAAATGAAGGATTAAAGACTATTGGAGTTTATTGAGTTGATTGGTTTTATTGTTGGAATGGTTGGGGGTCCTGCTATATCAAGTACCAAACTATTTATAACTGCACTTATTGGAACATAGAAGTATCTAAAACGAGCACATTTCCACATCCTGCATGTTTAGTAGTTACCATCCATCACCTGCACTTCCTGTTAACTTCTCTTGTGGTTTGATAACTTCCCTATAGCGGATAACTTCCCACTAGTTTCTAACTTCTACTAATGATAACCACCAAAATAATAATAAATATTTAATAATTAGGCCTCATAATTAAATTAATGCAACAAAATTAATTGAATTAATTTCAAAAAAACTTAGCTTAATTAATCATAGGCCTAAAAATAATTGATAATTTAAAATATTTTTTTTGTACAAATAATTGCCCACTGCATATTGATTGGCTAGTTAGGCAATTCTAATCTCAACATTTAATTTTTTTCATATTGTCTCAACTTCACTTGCTCTCCTACAACATGTAAATTCAATGTAAAACATAGCAGGTAACTTATTTAGCTTATGGGAATTTTGAATTTAAAATAAAGCCCATCTCCCAAAGAGTTTCATAATTCCCAAAAAACTTTAATCAAAGTTAAATCACCATCAATTATCATTCTCAAGATGATTAAGACTACCCATAAAAGCTTTTAAACTTTTAACTTTCCCAACACATTTAATTAGATAGTCGGTCCATCAACATTCTAACATTGCTGTTTGAGGTCCCCCATCATTGACTAGCCTCACCACCATCTTTGAAGACTTGAAAGCCCTCGTCCCACGTTGCTTCTCAAGCAATTCACACATTTCCAACACCATTTCATGTACTTTATTCCTCCATTCTTCTTGCTTCATGCTTTCTTTAACCATTTTTTAGCTCTAATAGTCATTTCTTGGTTAAATAGATAATAGGCCTTGCCTAGGCATTGTCAATTTGTCAAAATTTTGAAGGAATTTGAGATAATTTATAGGTACTTCAAATTTTGACATTTGAGAATAAACTTTGGTACCTTTGTGCTTTTGAGCTTGTTTGTGCACTTGAGATGTGTTGGGTAACTTGCTAATATTGTGTTTGCCTTTAGATTTTGTTCTATGAAAATGTCTTATACTTCCCTTACTATTGTATCTGGTATAGTATGTGCTATAGCACTTGAGTTGAGTTGTGCCATTCTGTTGCATATTGTGCTTTTGTGTGTTCTGCAAGTTATGCATTTATTACTTTTTAAAAGATTGGCCTTAAAACTTGACTGGCCAATTTTTTGTACCCTCTTATTATAGGGGAAAGTCTTTCAAAATTTTTCCTAACTAGGTACTTTTGTTGCCTCTACAAGCTCTTCTAAGGTGCTTCTAGATGTGTTGGCCCTTCCAAGGCCAAGCCCTTTGTTTCAATAAGTCCCTAGTACCTTTTTGTATCTCTTGCATACTTTCAGACCAACCCCCTTATCTGCAGGTATCTTTGCTAACTCATTTATTTGTCTTTCTATGTAGAGCCTTCATATGGAGAATGTTAGCATAAGTCTTCTAGCACTTTCCCATCAGGTTCTGATACCAAATACTAATGAGTTGCCTATCCAGTATTATTTTATAACTGCCTATTAACTCCAAGCTTTCTCTAAGAATTTTTTTGCATGATAAAATCATTGTACTATGATATAATAAATTAGCATATATGTAAATACTTGGGTACCTATTGAACAATAAGCTGTATTTTGGCTTTTATTCATGAATAATAGTGGCCTCATGGCCTACCTTCTTTAGATTGGCCTTTTGTTTGTTTTACATAAGTGGTAGCAATGCCTTCTTAATTACACTTTAGCCATTATGTCAGCTTTATCTACTCAATTTTCTACAGGGTCCTTAGGAAAAGCCAGTCAATTAGTGTTATCCCATCTGCCTCCTGTAAGGTGCGATGATTAACATATGAGGAACTTGGACCATAGGAGCACTAATTCCTTTGATACTGTGATTACCCTCGAGCCTAGAGTCACCTAAAGAACTTGAGTCCCCTAGGAAGCTATTAGTACCATTAGAACTATGGCTACCACCGCCTGAGGGATTGGTGCAACTATTTGAGGAACATGCATTATAGCTATGTTAGTTCCTCTATGACTATTGCCCCTCGAGCCAAAGGTCACTTGAGGCATCTACACCTGCTAGGACATGGGTGTGGCTTGAAAACCTGCAATTGCCTCTGCATTATAAATACCCAAGTGAGTCATGAGGTTAGTGTCATTGAGAAGTTGGGTAGGAGCACTGGTTCTACCACTAGGGTGGCTGATCTACATTGATACTCTGAAACTGATTAGGCACTTGTTCCTCTTTCTTGTGAGGTGGTTAGTACTTTTCTTCACTCTGGACCTAACTTCCACTAGTACCATTCTAGGAAGTTCATGGTAGAGACTACCCCTCGAGTTCCCTGGAGCCTCTAGATGTCGAATTAGATTCCTCTAGCTTGGAAACTTGGCTATCAAGAAGTAATGTAGAATATGGAGTATTGAATTTTTCCCAAAAAAAAAAAAAAAAACTTATGGAAGCATCTAGTTAGTTTTTTCCACCCATGAACTAATGCCTTTCATCAAGATATCTGTGATAGTTGACGAAAATTTTTCTCTATCAAAATAAGGCATTTTGTGACGCCTTATCAATGATATAAATGATAGTAAAATGTGAGAATCTATCCCATTGGGCGTAGTAAAAAATTGTTGCAATTTTTTGCTAAGAACAGTAGAAATTGTTATTGAAATGAGATCTTTGGTCCTATTTGGCATGCAAAAAATTATTTTTACAAGGAACCAATCTCGGCTGACTAACATCTTAAGAAATGTGGGTGTGCTAGCTACTGAGTGTATTGCCTAGTGTGCTTCTAACTTCTAAATAAACGGTTGTGAGAACTTGATTACATTGAATGCGGTTTCATCAAAATCTCACAGTGAATTGGACAAAGAGTTAAAAAGAACTTATATTGATTGCTTGGAAATTGAGTACAAAGCCGAAGGAAATTAAATGCAAAGCTTAAAAAATTAAATGACATATGAAATAAAGGATAAATGACTGTTGGGTCTGTTGAGTTGATTGGTTTTGTTGTTGGATTTGTTTGGGGTCTTCCCATAGTAAGCACCAAACTATTTATAGTTGTACCTGTTGGATCCTAGAAGCATCAGGAACCAGCACATTTCCAGGTCCTACATGTGTATTAGTTATCGTCCATCACTTGCACTTCCTGTTAACTTCTCTCGGTTTAATAACTTCCTCGTAGCATATAACTTTCCAGTACTTTCCAACTTTCACTACTAATAACCACAAAATAATAATTAATATTAAATATTTAGGCCTCATAATTAAATTAATGCAATAAAATTAAATAAATTAATTTCAAAAAATTAACTTAATTAATTATAAGTGTAAGAATAATTAATAAGCGAAAATAATTATTTTTTATGCAAACATGTAACACACATTCCATTTTTACGTTAAATTGATAGAATTTGCTAAGTTTAATGTCATTTTATGTTTAATTGAGCTTTGATGTCAAATATAATATAACATAATAGTATGATATTATATTAAAATAATAATAAATAAATTTAAAAATTTATCTATATTTATTATTGAATTATGAATAATGTAAAAAAAATTAATAAACACAGCCACATTAACAGAGAAGAAAGTTAAATTTCACCCCTGAACTTTTGGTCAATGTCACAATAAGTCCATTTTAAATTTTTTCCTAATTCCATAACTTTCTATTTAAGTTTTCAAATAGGTCCAATTTTTGGTAAAAAAAATTAAAAGAGCAATTTCTCAAATTTTTATTAATAAAATAATAATTTTATAGTTTTAAATATTAAAATTATTTATTATATTTAATAAAATTAAAAATAAAAAAAGTAACCATACCCAGACATTAATGCCATTGCCTTCATCTGTTGTATATATATAAAAGTTAGAGAAGGCAAACGATTGTCAGGGACTACAAGCTGTTGTGACGGAAGGCCCCAAGAGTTGTCTTTGCAACTGCAAGCAGTTGAGAAGACTAATTAGGTGAAGGGCTTATGGTGGACCAGACGTGAAGTTGCGTGTTACATCTCGCGACTTTAGATTGGAGAAGACCAAAGGGAGGTTGGGGGGTGGGGGGAGGTGGAGGAGGGAAATCAGTTTCGTTTAGGAATGTCAGAGCCTTAAGAGAGTACTAGGTATTATCGGCATCATCATTAAGAGCAATTTTGCTACAAGGACAAGAATCGCAACTTGAGCAGGGCGAGTCATTAAAGAAGAAATAAGATTAGTAGATGACTAATGATGAACTATCCAAGGGCTTTGTTTTAGGGATTTAAATTCTAATATATAGGTTTTTATTTGTTGGTTTTGTTTTTATTTTTGTTTTTTTCAATATTATTTTGATTAAAATAATAAATACTTTTTAACATTTTAAAATATAAAAATTAATATTTTATTATTAAAAAAATAGAAAAATTATTATTTTACTTTTTGGCGGAACATTAGGTCTATTTGATTTTGAATAGAAAGTTTGCGTTAATTGAGGAAACACTTAAAATTTGACTTATTTGGACATAGGTCAAAAAATTTAAGGGCAAACTTGAGCTTTCTTCTCCATTAAGATAGTAAGATCTCATGTGAAATTAAAATAATAAAAAAAAAACTTAAAAAATATGATTTTTTACATTATTAAAAAATAATTTAATTATTTTACTGTTGTTATACTTAAAAAATATTAAATATAATTTTAAATTAATTTTTAAGCCAATTGTATAATAAAGTCCAAAAGTTTACACTATAGCTAAACGTTTTAATCTTAGCCAATAAACTCTAAATGTTTGAGATTGAGTGTATTTTATAGTAAAAGAGCAAAATTAAATTTAGGAAGTTAAGAGTAAATTATGATATAGTTTTTGAGCTTTGATAAAATTTATATTTAATTCTTATATTTTCAAAATCAAACAATATAATCTTCACTTTTTATTATATATATTAATTAGCCTCTTTATTTAATTTTCAATATAAATTATCATTAATTTTAATAAAAATGTTAAAAATGTCTTTCACCATATTTTAAGCAAGAGTTTAAGAAAGTGAAAAATATCCATTTCACTTCTTCCTTTTGAGCTCCTTAATTGAAACATTAATAGCAATATTAAATAAATCTTAAATGGGAAAGTAATCGGGTAGATGAGTTTTGTCTACTCTCAAGTAAACCTGTTCATGGATTATTTTTCCATGCAAGGAAAGAAAAATTCAATACAAATACTTGTTCAATTCGTAATGTGAATATTAAGGTTTACAATCAAGTATCACATCATTTGAAAATATTCAGTTTAATAAAAAAAATATTTTTAATATCTCATATGTTTTTTTAATATAAAATATTTAGTTCTTATTGTATTTTTATATTCATTATTTCTTAAACAAATCTAATTAATGAGTTAGATTACCCTCCTAACTGAGCCATGATTAAATCAAGAGGTCCGATTAAAACCAACCTAAATCTAGCTTAACCAAGAAATCAATATATTTGCTCTCAAATCTTCTTCTGACCCTTAGTTCCTTAGTTCCATCTCCAAACGTAATGTTTCTTAGTTCCTAAGTTTTTTTTTTTTTAAAATTATTTGAAAATGGTGTAATGGCAATGATTTGGTATTTTTATTTATTTAGTTTTAATTAAAGGCCAATTGATTGGAAAAATTCAAATCTTTATGTTTGTTGTTATTTTATTTAAACTTTTTAATTTTAGACAATTAAATTAAATATTTGAAAATTGAAGAAATTTTATCCAATACCTAAATTTATCCTTAAATTCTAATAGATAAATTATAATTTAACCACTAAAATTAGTAAAACCTAAAATAAAAGGAAGAATTAATTATGGGAAGAATAATATATTTATTATACTAATTAAATATAAAGTTTAAATTAAGATACTAAGTTGTAAGTTTTATCTAATTCTAGAGATTAAATTGTTTGATTTTGAAAATATAGAGACTAAATTGTAAGATTTCACCAAATCTCAAGGACCAAATTTTAATTTATCAAATTATAGTTTGGGTGTTTAATACAATTTCTTTGGTTTTGAAAGGTTTGATTTAATTGTCTAAAATTAAAAATTTTGTATAAAATAAGCAACAAATGCAAATGTTTGAATTTATATGGTAAATAAGTTTAATTAAAATTCCTAATTTTAAAGATAATTTTAATATTATTAAATTAAAATTCATTAATTATATATATATATATATATATTAATTTCAAATGAAATGTTTAATGACTTATTTTAATTAATTTGCTGTTAATTAATTAAGTTTAGAAAGGAAAAATGAGTGGCTTTAAGTTGCTATGATTTGTTAGAACATGTTTGACGGTTGTAACTAATATTAAGAAATAAAAAATATATTAATTGAGTATTAAAAATAATTTAAAATTAAATTTAATAATTTTAATCATACGAACACTAAAATAACATATTTAATTTTTTTCAAATTATTTTTTTAACATCAATGATAAATTACCCTTTAATCATAATGCCATTGATATGAGATAAATTTTAATAGTTATTCTTTAATTTTAGGAGTTGTAATAGAATTATTACTAAACTTAAAAATATATTATAAAACTCTTTGAACTTTGAAATTTTATACAGTAAAATTCTTCTAATCCTCAGCAACCAATTTTTGTAATCCAAAATAACAGTGATGTGAATAATTCTCTCTTTTATGTGATAGTAGCAAAATCAGTTATGATTTTCTTCATAGATTTATCATAAAAGAATTTCAGTTGTATAAAATAATGAAACACTAGATGTATAATAGTTAATTAGAGGAACTCTACCTTAAAAAATTAATAATAATCATTCATGTTATTGCTTCTTTGTATTGCCCACATTAGCATGTTACTTATAAATCAGTTATTGGGAATCAAATGGATTTTATTATATAAAATTTCAAAGTTTAAGAAATTTTATATTATATTTTTAAATTAAGGTACAGCTCTGTTATAAATTTTAAAATTTAAGGATAAAAATTAAAATTTATCCCATTAATATGTGATAGAGTATACGACAGACAATATAATAAACGGCATTTTGATATTTTATTAATATTAATAGCAATTTAAATGAAAAATTAAAAGGATAAAATTAAGACTTAATTATTTAATTTAAAAAATATAAGACTAAATTATAGATTTCCAAACGTTTAAAAATTATATTATAATTTATTCTTAAATTTTCAAATTCAATTTTGCACTTTCAATTTCAACCCTTTGTAGATTAAAACATTTCATAATAATTATGAAAAAAAGTCTAAGAGGGTGTTTGATTTACCTGTTGGATATAACTGATAGATATCTAAACAGATAAATTATAGTATTTGGCAAGTTTAAAAAAATAGAGTTGATAACTGATGGGCAACTAATATGATACCCATCAGCTGCAGTTTGTATCAACTCTATTTTTAGAGCTGATTCTCACCAGCTGATAGCTGATTTGATTTTATTTTTTATTTTGGCCATATTATCATTTTTTATTTAACTTAAAAATTAATATTATTAATATTTTTATTTTTTTATTTGTAATTTTAACATTTTAATTAACGCATTTTAACTTTGTTAAAATATTTTTTATTAATAACATAAAATATAAAATATTTATTTATAACTAAAAACTTAAAATTAATTATAAATTTTTCTATAAACAATAATAATTATTTTATTATTTTATCTATATTTTTAAAATTATTTAATTATCTTAAAAAATAATTATTTTCTTATTCTAATAATAAAATAAATGATAAAATATAATAAATTAATAATTATATATATATATATTTAAATAATATAATATATTAATTTAATAATAAAATAAATAATATAATATAATAAATTTATAATTTTATATTTATTTAAATAATAAAATAAATTATATGATATATATCTTTATTAGTCATTTCACATAACAATGCTAAATATAATTTTATTAAATATTTAATATAAAATAATTATCAGCTATCATTAATGATAATACTATTAATTGTATTTAACCGTTAAACCAAAATAACATAGAAAATGACAAAGAAGCCCTGCTGCCCTGGACGAGTACTTCTCTACATTTGCCCGCCAAATTTAGTGATTTAAAACGAGCACCGCCACTGTCTGAGAATTACAGTGGCTGTCGCTGAAATCTAAAAATGTCTTCCTTGGAAAACGAGGAGGAAGAAGAGCTAGAAGAGGAAATTCTCTCACCGTCAGATTCGAGCGATTCTGGTGACGAGTTCGCACATGATCGAGAAGAAGATTTGGAAGACGACGACGACGGTGGGCACCGGCCTGTTGCACGAAATCCGTCTGATGAAGATCGCAAATCAAAGAATGTAGACGCTCTTGTGAGGTACTTCTAATTTATCAATAAAATAGCCAATTTACCTTGATAATAATCCATTTTTGAAAGTTAGGGTTTGACATTTTAGCTGATTTAGGGTTTCCGTTGTTTGTTATAGTTTAATGATTGGGAGTTTTTCTTCTTCTTTTGCTTATTTGTTACCTGCCATTGGATTGGAAGCCTAGGTTGCTGAGAAAATGTAGAAAATTAGAAGGATTTGATGATTCTCACTGGGCTGGAGGTTTTGATTTCTCAGCTAACATATGATCAAATTTTTATTAATAAACAAACAAATTATCCTCACGTATGAATGCAAAATCTGCCTATTGTTTATAAATACTTGAATGGATTGATTGGCTATACTGACATGTAATATTGATTCATGCGATGGCCAATGAGACTTAGGGATTTTTGTCTAGGGGTTCTTGTTTGCACTATTGTTCTTGCAGTATGGCTTCCTAGTTATTACAGCTGTTAGAGGATCTGAAATACGGGGTTCTCATGTTTTGGTTTTCATCCAAGTTAACAGTTTATCTGGATGGAACTTTTATCATTATGCTGAAATTGTGACCATAATTTACTAGAGGCAACCTTATTGTAAGGAGACAGGCGCTGCTTCCTCGAGTTCTTTCAGTTACAGAAGGGGCATCCATTTGTAGGAAACCCTTTAAACCTCCATGTTCCAATGGCTATAAAGATGGAAATGAAAAGCTCACACGTCGTCTTTTTGCCCGGAAACGATTTGTTCCATGGGGTTCTTCAAGTCCAGTTTTGGTGGCAATAACTAATCGGTTAAATGTGTCAAGTACTATTGAGAAAGATAAAGTGGAAGAAACTGTGACTTTGCCACCTGGAATTGATCCTCTGGTGTTGTGGCAACCTGAAGAATCCGAGGATGGAGCTGGTAATTCAGCATCAGTAGTGGTGGATCCATTGCTTGTTCAGTTCCTTCGACCCCATCAAAGGTATTGATCATAATATGAAAATCTAAAACTGGTTCTTAAACTGTGGAGGTGTTCTGTAAAAATTTACTTAATGAATTGGAAGTGTTCATTTTCATTTATTTTTGTTTTCCCAATTTATTAGTGCAGGCTAATTTGAAAATGAAACTTTCTATCTTTTCGATTCTGTTGATTTGAGTTGTCAAAGCTGTTAATTTTGTATGCAGAGAGGGGGTTCAATTCATGTTCGAATGTGTTTCAGGGTTATACAGTGCAGCCAATATCAATGGATGTATTTTGGCTGATGATATGGGGTAAATATCTCATCTTTTATTTGCTTTCCATGTGAGTTGTGTTTGTGGTTTTATTTACAGGTTGTTATTTTTGATCTGTTTGACAGTTTGGGAAAGACATTGCAGTCAATCACATTGCTATACACACTTCTTGGTCAAGGGTTTGATGGAAAGCCTATGGTTAAAAAAGCCATCATTGTCACTCCAACCAGCCTTGTAAGCAATTGGGAGGCTGAAATAAAAAAATGGGTTGGAGAAAGAGTTAAGCTTATAGCTCTATGTGAAAGCTCTAGAGATGATGTGCTCACCGGAATTGATAGTTTCACAAGTCCTCAAAGTATTTTGCAGGTAAAAAATATGGACTATTAATCTGCAATTTTATGGGAAAAATATTTGCTAATTCAATGAATTTCTTCCTAGGTACTGATTGTATCATATGAGACATTCCGGATGCATTCATCAAAGTTTAGCCATAGTGAATCTTGTGACCTTCTCATATGTGATGAGGCGCACAGGCTGAAAAATGATCAGACATTAACAAACCGGGTATGACATTTATACGTTCTTTTTTTAGCACATGCTGTTTTATTGTTCTTTTTTTTTTTAATAAATTCATGAACATTTCACTGGTATAGGCATTGGCTGCTCTCTCATGCAAGCGCCGCATTTTGTTGTCAGGAACTCCAATGCAGGTGAGAGGCATTCGTTCAAGAAATATTTCCCTTTAGTTTGAACTTTGAATTTTTTATTTCCTTTAGTGATACTTTCTCCATCTGTGACCTTGCAGAATGACCTAGAAGAGTTCTTTGCAATGGTAAACTTTACTAATCCAGGGATTTTGGGTGATGCCACATATTTTCGTCGTCATTATGAGGTAAGCTTTATTTACAGTCTAGTTATATTTATGATTTGTCATTATGACTTATATTTAACATTTTTGACATTATTTAAATCGGTATCAATTTTTGCTAATATTTCTGATGCTTGACATATGTGCTATGCAAATGTTGCAATAAATGATGTCAACTAGTTCTTTTGTTTCTCTTTGTCCTCTTTATTTATTCACATACATGACTCATTAAGCATATTCTAGGTTCTAGAAGATAGATTAGGAGGCCATTCTAGTGAATGTATGTGTAGTGCAAATACCTTCATATTGTATTCTTCAAGACTAAAGACCCTTATTTTTGTTTATGGGGAAAGGTTATCTTCTCCAATAGTGGTGTTATTGTATTGAAATGGATGATGTCATTTCTGACTGTCATCGATGGTATTTCTTTTAATCACTAATTACAACAATTAAATCTCTTGCAATAAAAACAATTAGGTCTCTCTTGTCTTTGTTGATCTATGGACATTTCTCCTACAGTGCAGTGTTATCAAGGCGAAAGGCGACACTAGGGCGATAGGTATCCTATGGCCTTAGGCGAGAGGCGAGTGCCTTTTTGAAGCAAGATGCTATAGTCTAAATTCCCATATATATATATATATATATATATATATATATATATATATATATATATATATATATATATATATATATTTTAGGCAATTAACATAAAAATTCATACTTTTAACTAATTTAGCCGAAACCAAGAGTGCTCCGTATTTTCATTTAGCCTAAACAATTAGAAGCGAATTAAAAAAATAAAACTGTTGTGCTAGTTTAAAATGGCATTAGAGTGAGAGAAACAACAAAACAAAAGAAGAGAGAAGAAGGAAGAGAGAAAAGAAGGAAAAAGAAGAAGAAGGAGAAAACGAGATGGTGCAGGTGTTGTCCTTGTCTGTTGTGTTGAGAGAAATAGAAGAGGAGAAGAGAAGAAAGAGAGGAAAGACAAAGAGGAGAAAGAGAGAGGGGAAGGACGACATACCTTAGCGAGAGCTGTTGTGTGTGAGAGAGAGATAGAGGAGCTACTGCTGGCTGAGGAGCTCACTTCTTTTGGCATGACAACATAGGTACTGCTTAGGGTTTTTTATTTTTTGTTTTGTTAAAATATAATTAAAAAAGAAAAAAAAGTAACCGTTCCTTCTTAAAGACGTTGCCTTGTTGCCTTGTTGCCCAGTGCCTTGGAATTTGGGGTGGTTGCCTCTTGAAAGCAAGGCTAGGTGGTGCTAGGCGAGGTGCTAGAGGGTCGGCTAGCCTCACCTCACCTGGCACCTCTGACACCTTTAACAACATTGCTACATTGTTATTGGTAATTGTGTTCTCTAATCTAGTGTGTTTCTAAAATCCATGGAAATATTCCTTGTTGATTAAATCTAGGTTATATGCTGGTTTTCTGTTTTGTATTTGTTAACTGTTTGTGAAATGGTACTAGCTTTATGTCAAATTTTTGAATAAGAACAACTAATTCAATTTCTAATAGCAATGAGTAGTGACTTAGAACTTTTGAGAGGTTATCTTTTGTAGACTGTTGAGTCTCAATGGCAGTCTATGAATTATCATTGCGAATATTCTTGCTCTTTATCTTTGCCTCCCTCTCTCCCTCCCTCTTATAATTCTTCTTATTGGGGAGCCAAGAGATCCCTGCATCGTGAGCTATACTCCTCTATTCACTCCTGTCATCTACTTTGTGATTATTTATTAATTTACTTGTTTTTAGATGTTTTGGGTAATTGATTTTAGTGGAACTTCTAGTTTGTTTATGTTGGTTGAATTTGCAATTTGTTGTTTTGGATTTATTTAGGGCTTGTTTGATTGGTGAGAAAGTGGAGGACAATGTGCTTGTTCTAATTATTTTTTAATTTGATTTTATTTTTAATTTTGCCTGCCAAATAAGAGATTGATTTCACTTGTGGTTTCATCTTTTGTAGATTTGGTTGTGGTTTATGCCGGGAAGAACTATTATGCCTTTAATAAAATGAAAGTCATATAAGAAAAAACTGTAATAAATTATTAGTTTATAGAAAACAAAAAATGTAAGCTTGTAATGTTATGGCAAACATGGAATAACTCATAATGCAATTAACATGTTAAAAACGAAGCATGTCTAAATTCTTGTCATTTAGACTCGACTCTTTCACTTGGGATGGGAAACATTACTCTACTGCAGTGCTTCTTTGCTTCAACTTGCATTTTTTTCAATAAAACTTATCCTATTGCTTGTTTTAGATTTCTTTTTAGTGAGCTCTTTTAACTTGCACTGCTCATCCCAGCTCCCAAGTTTGAGGGTGATAAGAGACAATGGGTATTATGGTCATTATATTTATTCATGTATGTATGAACCCTATTATATTCTACAATGTAGGTTAAGTCATTCTAGCAAATGTATAAATAGGCATACATTTTATTTTCTGTTTTTGAGCAACAGTAGACATACTTCTTCAAGTCCTGAATTTTGTCATATGGAGAAAAGTTTTCTTTTTTAATGGTGTTTATTTGAGAGGTCTGAACAAAATGAAATATAAATGGCACTCAACTGACAAAACCCCATATTGTCATTGGAAATGAGGTTAGACAACCATTAATAGGTGCTTCTATCTTAACTTGTTCCTTTTGCATCTAGATTTGCTAAGAGCATTATAGGTCCTCTATAAACAAGTGTCCTTTACCCTGGCTATATCTTAGATGGTTTGGAGGTGAGTTTTCATTAATGGATCTTCTAATATCTATATAATAGACAGTCATATTTTCCTAATACATTACCTTTTTGTTGACTTATTTTGACATATTGAGGTGCAAAATGACAAGAAATTAATCACAATCACATTGAACTTACTGCTTGCGGATTTTAGAAACCATCATCTTAATGCATAAAATTCTTCTTGTTACTGTGCTTTAACATCTAATATGTCATTTTAACTTTAAATTAGCGACCCATTATTTACAGAATACTAGAGGCTTATATTTCACTATGGGATATACACTATGAAGGCCTTTCATCTTTACCATAAAACATAACAGTCCAGCAATAAGGTGGTGCAGTTTTCTTTGGATGCATTGGTGTAATGCATCTTTCTTAGACGTGATTTGTTTGAGGTTAATATTTGTATTTTAGTGATAAGCAGTTTTACATGCTTATTCTGTTTTTTGTTACTTGTAAAAAATGAAGATGCCAATTATTTGTGGAAGAGAACCAACTGCCACTGAAGAAGAGAAGAAGTTAGCTGTTGAGCGCACTGGAGAATTAAGTGCGAAAGTGAATCAGGTAATTATTTTACTAATATGTGTGCAATTGCATAAGGTAGCTTATCACAAGGATAATGTCACAGTATGTTAATTGTAACTCATGATTATGTTGTAGTAATGATTCCACCAGACAAAACATGTATGGTTAGTTTTGTTTCTAACATTAAGAAAAGAATTGCTTTATTGTTTCTCATATCTTGCTAAAAATGTGCAGTTCATCTTGAGAAGGACTAATGCATTGCTATCGAATCACCTGCCGCCAAAGGTATAGCCCTTAATTCAAGATCTCCCAGTGCCTTTTGTCAAATGTCATGATAGCTTAATGTGCTGGGCATAGTCGCACTCCTAAGTTCAAGTGCTTTTGAAGCAAGGCACCGCACCTATGAGCATTGCCTTAGTTGGGGTGCTAGGCACAAAAGGGTGGGCCTTGAGAACAAAGAGGGAAAAAATAAAGGGAAGAGAAAGAAAGCTAGCAGGAATTGATTCTGTTCCGAGGAATGCTCCATCGTCTCTAGCCTTATGAGCTTATCTCTATATTTTTTTTTTTTTTTATATTTCATAAACATTCTTTGGCTCATCATTCTCTTTTAATTAATACTTTTGTGATGGGTTTTGGAAACTGAGAAAACAAATGGGGGGATGCTAACCTACAATAAGCTTTCACATTAGAATAGATAATATAAATTTAGTATAATTGTAATTTTTATTAAACCAACTCTCACTTAATTCCCCTCCACTTTTTTTAGATTCTTTTCCTAAATTGAGTCATAATTTTATAAAGGTTTATCATAAAATTTCTTATTAATTTATTTTAAAATTGTTTGCCTTACCTTGCTTATATGTGATGTGAACTTTGGCCTTGTAACTTGCACCTAGGCTCCAAGAGTGCACGTATTGCAATACATGGATCTAATCCATATTCATGCCAAAATACCCTAGGATCCATAAACTTGATTCACTAGTCCATAATATAATCAGATAACTAATATTAATTATATCATATAAATCGTAGCCTAGATGTACTTTATAGTTGCAGAAATTAATGCCCCACAAGATAGTTGAAATTGAGTGTTTCTAAAAGACAAAGATTAAGCTAATATCTGTAAAAAACACTGCACTTATCTCTTTTGTCTATTGTTTTCTATTGCTAAAAACCACTATATGGCTTCTTTTTGTTTTGCCTTTATACGTTTTGATTATGAAGGGAATGGCCTTTGTCCAAACTGCATGCATGTACCTACCTTGGCAGTTAAATGCAGTTACTCTTATATATATATATATATATATATATATATATATATATATATATATATATATATATATATATATACACACATTGAATATGTGTTGACCCACATGGGTGACCCAGACCCAAATTCCTTCACTTTGAATAAGATTGGGTGGGCAATATATAAATGTGCTTTAAAAGGACATATATTTTATAATAGTTCATTGTGAGATGCCATTTGGCAAGCTCCATACTCTGGGCACTTGACAATAAGTTTCTTAAATAGATCCATAAATTTTTTTTGCTAGATGATGACCTGCTATTTAAATTTAACCTGTGCTCATGTTTTTACTATGCAATCATATTGTTCTCAAATTAGCTTTTTTGCATTACTTTCTTAGCATATTATTTTTGCTGATTTCAAATATATTCTTTCATATTTCTATGACTTAGTAGTCTTTTTGGATGGATAAACTTGTGGTTAATTGTAAAATTATTTTAATATTGTAAATGGTGCCTCCCTTGCAGATTGTTGAAGTTGTTTGTTGCAAATTGACTCCTCTCCAATCAGAGCTATACAATCATTTTATACATTCCAAAAATGTGGGTTTGCGTTCTTATTGAGATATATTTTTATTTATACATTGGAATTTGGTGGTTTATGACATGAATGTTAGCAACCAACCCATTTTTTATTGCCATTATTCCATACAGGTTAAACGAGCAATAACTGAAGACACAAAGCAGTCAAAGATTTTGGCTTATATTACGGCTCTTAAGAAGCTTTGCAATCATCCAAAGGTAAAAAAAACCTTACAAGCATTAATTGTCTTGGAATGTTGCTTTGATGTAGGTTGCCTTTTCTATGAGAGTTTTGCCAATTTTAATATTGTTGTTGCAATGACTAAAGTTGTGGTCTCCATATGTGTATTTTGTTATATCTCTAAAGTAAGTTTTGGCCATCAACTCTCTTCATTTTGCAATGAAACAAGTTAGTGGACATCTTTTAAAATGCTGAAAATTACTTTGGCATCCAATGTTTTGACATGCATATATATATATATTATGAACTTATGAAGAGCGTTATTTTTTTTAATTTATTTTTTTTCCTTTTTATCCCTTAGATAAATGTTGAGCTCAATGGTGAGATTTCTCATTGATCTGAAGGAAAATTTGATAAAAAAATATGAGTGTTAATGGCAATTTTTTTTTGGGTGGCAGGCCACAGTGAGAATAGTTTTTTATTTTTATTTTTAAAATGGAGCGTCCTTCAGTGTGAGGGAAGGTTTCGTACATTTAACTCTTCCAAGAGTTATCATATGATAAGTTCTTTGGTCCAATTATCTTATTTAAAATAATAGTAGCTATTAACATATATGGTGAAGCCATGTGCTTGCAACACAGAAGGTTGCTTATGAATGAGTTTCACAAAGCAAATTTAGAAGTAGAGCGAAAGCTTCAATCCCATGGAAAGTAACTTGATGAATTGAAACTATTCAATATTAGGACAATGTAGTATATAATCTTCAAGCTCTTAACTCATTGATTAAGCTATTTCTGCCTAAGATCATCATCGATTTAGCCTTTTCTTCTGTTAGTTGCTATATTGCCTCCATAAGGCTCTTGGTGGATTTATTTTACTTGCGGTAAAATATTTTCATCTTCCATTTGATTCTAATTTGTGCATTGAGTTCATAATCCATTCTTATAGAAGATAAGTTACCTATGCAGCTCATTTATGATACCATAAGAAGTGGAAGTCCAGGGACTTCAGGGTTTGAGGACTGTTTGCGATTTTTCCCTTCAGAGATGTTCTCTGGGAGGTAAGCATTTATTTTATGTTATATAAATTATTTATTTCCTATTTTGCCTTTAAGTTCTTCATTTTTTGTCCTTTCTTCCTTGTTTGCTCACTTGCTTTCTTTTCTACCTCATTTGCTAGATCTGGTACTTGGAGTGGTGGTGGTGGTGCATGGGTTGAACTTTCCGGTAAAATGCATGTTTTGGCTCGATTATTGGCCCATTTACGTTGGCAAACTGATGATCGAATTGTTCTTGTCTCAAACTATACTCAGGTAAATTTACATGGCAGTTCTTACTAATCAATGTTGTTTAGAATGAGAAGTAAATCTATTGATCACAATTTTATCTGTATTACACCCTTCTGTTTCCCTTTTGATGGATGGTAAAAATTTGTTGTTTTAATGAATTAAAGAATTAATGACTCCAAATCATGCCATTTTATAAACCAGATATAGGGAGGAGGATCTGGCTTTAGAAGAGTCTAATTGCTGACATTATAAATTTATATCTTTTCTTTTGTAATATTTGAGAAACATATAACTTGTTACTAGACGATTGTATAAATTTATGTCCATGGATGAAATAGAGCTTTTTGATCTTCTCAAATTTGCTTAAAGCTAAGGCTTTGTTTGTGCAACGAAAATTTTTTTTTCTGCACTTTTTGGTGTTTGGGATATTTTAGGAAAATTGGTCAAATGGAAATGGTTTCCTAGTCATTGGGAGGGCTTTTATGCTTGTGGAAAACAATTTTCTATTTCATTTTTTATGGAAACTTAGAACAGAAAATCATTTCCAATACTTGTGGAAAATGCATTCATTTCATAAGAATAGGAAATCATTTTCCAATTAGCAAAACTAGAAAACATGTTCTATTAAAATTGTTTCATATGGTTAAAAGAGTTTGGAAATTCTTGTTTTGTATAAAAAATATATTAGTCCAAGGCCTTTTATGCCTTTGTTATGAAGATAAATCATTTATGTAAGTGAAACTATTATAATTTGAAAAAATAATGGTTTGTTAAAAAAATTGTTATGTTAATAGAGATTTAGAAACAAAAGTTGTTTATCAAAATAGATTAAAGAATAAATAAATAAGAAGATAAAGAAAAAAAGAAAAAAAAAGGGAAACTAAGACTTAGCCCAACAAATAAAAATGAATGAAAAAAATAGAGAAGAAAATGCATACGATACAATGCTTGCTGGCCGAACCAAACTAATGGCATTTAACAATGAAACTGAATTTTAAAATAATGTTGAAGGCTGTGGTTGGGGTTCAAATCCGTGCTAAAAGGTGTTGAAATGAGCAAACAAATGTTGCTTTCATGTTTTCTAAATAGAAAAAAAAATGCTATTGATGATAAAGGAAATCAATGGAAATCATCTTAAACCTGCTTTTCAATGATCAATTACAATTTTAGAAAAATTAGTTTTCAGATTTTCGATTGGAAAATTTTGACATTTTAACAAAAAAACCCTATTTCTATTTTTTTTAGAAAAAAATTTCTAGAAAACTGTCTTAGTTTTCTACAAGTAAATACACCCTAAGCTATTTTCAAGCAAAGCTACTTTCTGTTTTTGAAATAAGAAAGTTTTTGGACTTTCACTTGTGAAAAAGGAAACCTATAAAGGGACAATATAGGCACCTATAAACCAGCCTATTGACTGTTGCAAATCATCGGCTATCACTGGCCAGCTAGGATGCACGGAAACGGGAGGCGGGATCGTTTTCCCGTTCTGGAAACGTTTCCTTGCCGGAAACGTTGGGACACGGCGAGGAAACATCTCCGGGCCATTTCTGTAATTCCTTGAAATCGAAAACGCGTTTCCTTCGCCGGACATGCGTTTCTTTAAAAAAAAAAAAGTTGCACCTCCAGGAAGAAGAAGAAGAAGAAGACGAAGAAGAAGAAGAGGAGGAGGAGTACCTTGTGGGGCAGTGAGCCGGTGGCGGGAGGTGACTGGTCTTTGCTTCCTTCCCCATCCGATGCTCTACCAGTCAGCCTCCCTTCCCCGATGGCGCTGCTCCTTCCCCGATGGCTCTACTCCTTCCCCTAATCCCGATACCCATGTTATTTCCTATTTGAAGACTTTTTTTTTAATCATTACTATTTTTATTTATTCAATTTTCACTGTATTAAAACTTTGACCCTTTATTTTCTGCATTTTAATATTAATTTTATTATTCTATATATTTATTATTTCAATTATTTATAATTATAAATATATAAATAATCTAATTAATTAACCAAGTAATTAATTTCATTATCTTTTGCTTTTTTTAACATTTGAATTTGTTATAATTAGGACTTCCAAATCCATATGTATACACATATATATATACATACATGTTTTTTAATCCAAAATCGTTTAGAGTGGAGAAAGTAAATCCATATAGTCGACCTCAAATTTTTGAGATAAAGGCTTAGTTGAGTTGAGTTGAGTTGCCGTTTCCCCGTGTCCGTTTCCTCGTTACATAGCTGGCCAGTAGTCGTTGATGACAATCTCAATTTATATTTCTTTTCCTAATTTTCTTTTAGTTTTAGAGTCATAAATATTGAAAGAAAATTAATATCTTCATTATTTTCTAAATGTCTGATAAGTAGTGTCCAGCTAGTTTTCTGTATTGCAACTAATAACATATTATAAATCATTTTATCCAAAAATGTTTTTCTTAGAAAATATTGTTCATAAACATGTTATTTTTGCAAACAAATGCAGCCCCAGAACAAGGCTATGTATCATTTACAATTTATTTGTAACAAAATATTTCATTAAGCATTTATTCACAACTGTTTTATTGGAAGCAGTGAGGATCACTTCTCATTCTCTTACACTTTAAAATGGGTTTCACTCATCAGACCCTGGACCTTTTTGCTCAATTATGCCGGGAAAGAAGATATCCACACTTAAGGCTTGATGGAACCACGTCAATTGGTAAAAGACAAAAGCTAGTTAATCGCTTCAATGATGCATCAAAGGTATTAACTCTTTCCCTTCTCATTTGAAATACTCACATATTTCTGCTCCAAGGGGAGCCAGGGCTAGAGGTGCATGTCAGCTTAATTACTGATAAAGCCATTTCAACTCCTCATACTACAGGATGAGTTTGTATTTCTCCTAAGCAGTAAGGCTGGTGGTTGCGGCCTTAATCTAATAGGTGGTAATCGGCTTGTCTTGTTTGATCCTGACTGGAATCCTGCCAATGACAAACAGGCAATTGCTTATCATAACCCCTCATATGCAGCTTATTTGAGTTTAGGAGTTATGTTGATCTCCATTTCTAATTTATTGCATAATTCTATCCTTCCCTAATTAGGCTGCTGCAAGAGTTTGGAGGGATGGACAGAAGAAGAGAGTTTACATCTATAGATTTCTAAGTACTGGAACAATTGAAGAAAAGGTTTGATGAGCAGAAACTTAGTCAATGTAGTTACTAAATTCCATTTTCCTTCTTGTGTTAGATTTCAATAAGGTGACATTATGTTGGCTGATATTTCCTTGTAAGTCTTGTAGGTTTTTCAGCGTCAAATGTCAAAAGAAGGGCTTCAAAAGGTTATTCAGCATGAGCAAAATGATAGCCTTGTTGCACAGGTTCTTATTGCTGTTTTTGCTATGTGATTGAAGTTTTCTCCTGTATTCTTGGTATTGATGTGCTTGAATTGCAGGGCAACTTTCTTTCCACTGAAGATTTACGAGATCTGTTCACATTTCATGAGAATGTCAGGTAATTATGGTCCTTAAGTTGAAATATATTGTCATGATTATAAATTCCATTAATTGGTCTATAGGAGGAAACCTTAAAAAAATGCCATTTTTTGAGACTACCAGTTTCATGGTAAAACCATAGTGTGCTGCTAATATAAAGGTTGTTGCCTTATACATTGTGAAACATTGTTTGGCCTGCATAATATTTGGCATATATATATATATATATATATATTTACGTGGCATTGTTCTTCATTATATTGCCACATGGCATTTTCCATTTAATTCTCTTTTACTCTTCTTTAAACTATATAACAAAATTTTGATATTTAAAATGAAACAATATTTAATCAATAAAAAATAAAATATATAAAAAATAACTATATATTTAAGCAATGTTTCTATTATATTACTATATTTTTATTATGAAATCTTCATTAAAAAATTCGAGAGAAAAAAAATTAATAAAAAATATGAAACAATATTTAGTTAATAAATAATAGAAAATATAAAAAATAAAATATGAAATAATTAATAAAAAAATTAATATATTATTTAATTTCCATATATTAAAATAAAAAAAAATGTAAATTAAGATTATTTATATATTAAAATTATTAATAGCCACGTGCTAATGCATGGGCAATTCCCTAGTTCAGGTTATATTTTAGGGTTTATAGTGAATCTATGTTAGGACTAGAACAGGAACTAAAGGACAATGAAAAGAAAATGTCATCTTGTCATCTGTAGCGAATCACGCATTAATGAAGAAGTAAGCATGTACAAAATCACATTTAAGTTGTCCTGTATTGAGCATGGGCTATGCCATTGAAAATGTACTTGTCATCATCAAAGAAGGTAGGATAAGAGTGGTCATTGCAAGTTTATTCCAAGTGTCAATTTCAGTTGTTTGAAAGAGAGATTTATGATTGTTCTGTATTTGCTTAAATAAACTCAAAATAGTTGCGTAAAGAGTAATGGCAACAAATCACTGCACATCATATTGCTATAGTAGAGCTTGATGCATACCTCTGTTATTTCTGAAACGAGATGTCTTTTAGATGTTGAAGTTAAGCTGCTTACACTAGTAAACATGGAACATTTTACAATTTCTTTCTTTTTCCAAATTATTTACCTAGGTCTGAAATACATGAAAAGATGAACTGTGCTCGCTGCCTTTTTCATGATGATGGCCCTGAGAACATATTAGAGGGAGAAGGATCAATAAATAGGTGTCAGTCAGATCAAGAGGTGTTTGATATTGGTGGATTTGCTGGGATTGCTGGAATCTTGCACAAGTTAAAGGGTTCAGAGATGCAGGTCAGTCATGAACTAGTCATAGAATATTCTGTTGTCTTTTCAAGCGTCTGATTTGTTTTCTATCTTCTCTATCATGCTCAATTTTCAGGTAGGGACTCCTCTTGAAGAGGATTTGGGTAGCTGGGGGCATCATTTTCACTCAACATCAGTACCTGACGCTATACTTCAAGTTTCAGCTGGTGATGAGGTGCCAACATTTTTCTATATTTAGTTTTATTTTTTTATCCATGGAGAGAGAGAGAGAAATCAAGTAGCAGTGCATATTTTTTTGGCTTGATAAATTTCTTCATCCATAAAATACTGGCTAAATTAAAAAGGATAAACCAGATGGAGAAAATACTAAAAAAACCAAGTCAAGCATCTCCTTGAAATGATGGTGAAAATTTCAAGAGTTTTTAAGGGCACACACTCAGGTCACAAAAATTTGTATTAATTTCATTTTATTCCTTTATCTTTGCTCAGTTGTCAGAAAAAGAGATTGAATGCAAACTATTTGTAGTGTGAATCCACCCTAGGTTTCAATGGAAAGGATCCAAGGTCTAGAAATTCAATTTTCCATAAAGCCGTAGTTATTTGTTTATCCTGCCAAATTTCCTGAAGTTTCACCTGTGGATTCATGCTAAAGTTGATACTAGTGTTGTCAAAAGCACTTGGTGCCCTTAATGCAAGAAGGTGTGCTCGCCCGAGTGAAGTGAGGTGCTAATTTATTTTAAAATAATAAATAATTAAATATACAATGTAAAAATGTCTAATATATTACACAATCTATAAATTGCCAAATTTCATATTCATATTTCATAATATATTGTCTGTTTTAAGCTTTAAGATCAAAAGCATTCCTCTAATAACATAAAATATTAAAGCAAAGACCATAAAATACATAATGTAATTTAAAATTCTAGATGCATTGTTCAGTTTCATACATCATGTCATGCAAACTCAAAATCCTAATTTTATAGCCATCGTGTCAATGCCAAATGGTGAAAACAAATCAGATCAGCTTTTCTCTCTCAACATTTATATTTTTTTAATTCTTTCCTTTTTCTCACCTAGGGGTGCCTAGGTAAGTCATAGTTAAAGGCGCCTCGCCTGCAGGCATCCTAGTCAAGGTGCCTAGATTTTGTCTTGCTTGGGTGCCTCTTGACAGATACATACCGCCATGATGTGCAACCTATTCAGTTCATGCTTCGACATGCATTTTTGTATATTATTGTATTTTTCATTATCCTTTCTAGGAAGTTCCAAGTGCACTAACATTTTTATACTATTGTAGGTAACATTTGTATTCACAAATCAGGTAGATGGGAAGCTTGTACCAATTGAATCAACAGTAAATCCAAAGATGCAGGACATAAAAGGAAATCAGAACCAACATGACAATAAGGACAATCTGGACCGAAATTTGAAGCTGTTTCAACACCATAAATTGCCACAACCCTTTCTTCCCAGTGGAGATTCTGTGAGAGATTCATTATCTTCCTCATTTAAGCCTTTGCTAAGAACAAATGTGAAAAGAATGAGAACTTTAAAAGGAACAGAGAATGCTGACCCAAACTCTAAACAAACTTTTGGAAATCAATTACCATTGAAAAGTTTATCCCCTTGCACTGTAGAATATGATGACGATTTTGAGTAAAATTAGTCAAGTTTTGGGCAGCTGAAATAAATTTCTCATTTTGTTCTCAATTGCTTATCAAGATAAGTAGCTTTTTGGAGCATGCATTGGTGAAACAATTAGGAAAAAAAAAAACGAAAAATCAGGGTGATTGCGAGAGATAAATGGGAGATCTTTCAGGCTGCAAGGTTAGCTTTTGATTTGTTGTAGCATCTTGTAATGCCTGGAGTATCTACAGTTTAGGTCTTCTCTGTGTTTAAAAGGAAAATTTAAATTAATAAAAGCTCCCTAAGTTTTGATCTGATATGCATTTTCCTCCATACTTTTTCCAAAATTAGTTAGTTTGGTCTAAAATTTGTTAGTAGCTCTCTACTTTAGTCTCTGATACATAATACTAGTAACTTGTTCGTTTAACAATTTAATTATATTCAATTACATTTTAGTTTAAAAAATTTTAAAACTTAATTGCATGTTAATGCTCGAATTGTTATATTATAAACATTTTTATTCTCTCAAAACCTTATACTTTTCAATCCTGGTAGTACAAAGACAAATTAGTTTCGAAACGGCATGAATAAAAATATATATTAGGTCAAACTGTAGTAGGGTTTCAATAATTTACCTTAAATAAATAATAAAAATTCATCCATAACAGAAATTTACAAGTTATGAATATTCTTTCAATAGGATAAATCTCAAAATGAAACGGTAAATCCTATTGACCTAAATGTATAGAATCTTATTGTTGGACCAAGTATTCTTATGAGGCATATAAATGACAAACTCTGTACATCACAGAGGAGTCCTGTTGGGAGACAGACCCTTTTTGTCTGTACTAAACCCATGAGATAAGTCAAATCCATTGTTATTAAACATGGATGAGACCAACCAATGAATTGTTGGTCTCATCAATGAATTAGTGGTTCGAACTTTAAATTAATTCAAAATTATCATCTTATTTATTGACTTATTTAATTTATTAATTTTTTTTTAATTCGATGAAACCTGTTTGATTTAGCTAAATTAATCCGTAAATACGAGTAAAATTTTTTTGAGTGTTTAGGAACGAATTAAAATCAAAACTTCATTAGAGGTCTTAAAATCACTGATTCATCAAGTTCTCCAAAAATATGTTCCCATTAGTGGTCAAATTACTAATGCTAAAAAATCTGCTGTAGTCTTAGTGAAAATACTCTTCGCAAAATCAAATATTCTGTTGCAGATATCCTTCAAATTCATAACACTTCAGACCACAATAATTTTTTCGGTCTTTCTTCAATTATTCCTAGATCCCGAACTCACTTTTATTTTGATTAAAAACTGCATTCACTGAAATTGCAGGATGGAAAGAGAAATTACTTTTACAAGGCGGTAAGAAAATTCTCATCAAAACAGTTACCCAGGCAATTCCTGTGTATGCTATGAACTACTTCAAACTTCCAGCCTAACTTTGCAATGATATCAATCGATTAGTGGCTAAATTTTGGTGGAAACAAAAATAAAATGAGCATAAACTCCATTGGATCTCTTGGAGTACCATGTGCAATCCAAAATCTAAAGGAGGGTTAGGATTTAGAGACTTAAAAGATTTCAATAAGGGATTATTAGCAAAACCAGAATGAAGGCTCATATCTCATCCAAACTCCTTGTTTGCTCGAGCAATCAAAGGTAAATATCTCATTCACTTCTTTAATGAATGCTCCTATCTGCTCTAATGTTTCTTTGGGATGGCAGAGTATTTCGTGGGGACGAAATGTTTTGGAAAAAGGAGTTTGCTGGAGGGTGGATAATGGTAATTCGGTGTTGTGCAAATCAGATAAATGGATCCCCAAATCTCCTAAAGGTTAACACAGACTATGATCCTACTATCAATTGGGTTTCTCAACTCATTTGTCCCGCTTCTAATACTTGGATTTACAAGATTTGCGAAATAATTTTCAGGATAAGGAAGTTGACTATATATACCTATATCTCTCTTTAGGCAAGATGACCACTTGGTTTGGCATTATTCCACTTCTAGTAATTACACAATGAAATCAGGCTACCATGTGGCTAGAGAAATACATGATGGCAATATGTCTTCTCCTTTAGCTGGGTTATGGCCTACCTCCATCATTAATACTAGATCTTTTTAGAAGTAACTCTGGAAAATTAAACTGCCAAGTAAGATTTCTATCTTCCTTTGGAAATTTGTTCATTCCCGACTGCCATGTGGAGATCTTCTTCATAATAGAATACCCTCTATTCCACTTGATTGCTTATATTGTGGCAAGAAAGACTATCTAGCACTTGTTCTTTCAATACCCCAGGGCTATAGAAGTGTGGTTGCATTCCCCTTATCGTATTAGATCTTTACTGCTACAGAGTGCTACAACTATGGACTACATATAAGGGATTCTAGCAATTATCTCTTCTCATCCGGAAAAGGTTTATCTCACTCAATTATTGCCTCACCATCTGTGGTGTATTTGGAAGGCACAGAACTCTTTAGTTTTTGAGAATCAAATGAGATCCTTTCATGACATTAACACTAAGGCTCTCATTGCTATTGAGGAATTTAATTTGACCAACTTAAGGGATCAATCGTGGTGCTTGATACTTCCAGCCATGTTCCTAGCTCTTGGCTGCCTCCTCCTTCTTCACATGTGAAAATCAACTTTGATGCAGCTATTGATAAAATCAAGAAGATGGGCGCTGTTACTACTATTGGGCAAACATACACAGGAACGCCGATTGGATGGTTTTGCAAACACTTTCCTGGAATTGTTAACCCTTTTATTTTGGAATCTCTAGCTTGTCGTGAAGCTATGCTTCTTGCTAAGAACTAGAAATACAATGCTGTCATTGTGGAAGGAGATTCTAAGAATGTTATCTCGGCTACGATTGGACAATATGTTCCTAATGACCTTTTTGTTATTTTCCAAGACATTTCCTTGTTATCTCACTCTTTTCCCATCTTAGATTTTCATATTATTTGTAGATATTGTAGTGGTGCTACTCATTCTATGGCAAAAAAATGTTCCATGATGATTATTTTGCTTGCAATCCATTGAAGCAATCTAACTTTGTAATTTTTGCTTTGCCTCGCTAGAGGTCTAATATATTCGCATTATCGGCAATAACAACAACAACAATACGGTGACGACAATAACAATAATAACAACAACAATAATTATAATAACAACAATAATAATAATTAATTTTTGAAATATGTGCATTGCATATGCATCAAATCAACGAAATAAGATATAATATTAGGAGTATATAATTTATTAATTACATATAAATATATATTTATGTTGAAAAAAGTTATGAAAAATACATGTATAAAACTGATTTTTTTATTTGGTATAATTTGACATAATTTGACATAATTTTTAGCTTAATTATTGATAAAAAATAAGAATCATAATTAAAACAATAAAATAAATTCATACCAATGTGAATCGGTTTTTAAAATATTGATTTTTATGAATCGTGTGCACCATGCCCCTTATACATATATTTAATGGTCATAAATGATTTTCATTGGCATTATTTTTTTATTAAAATCAAATAAAGTTTCTTTTAAATTTTAACTTTAAAAAAAAAATCTTTAATTAATTAATTTTTTTTTATATTTATAGTCTTAAAAAGTTAAAATATTTAGTTTATTTAATTTTTAATAATTTCATAAGTATTATTATTATTATTATTATTATTATTATTATTATTATTATTATTATTATTATTATAGTTTCAATTATCATAAAAAAATATGGTTTAATTTATTTTTATGTATTTTATTGCTCTTTAAATTTTATATAATATTTTATTGTAATAAATTATAAAAGATCAATGAGTATATAAAATAGAATAAAGTTTCAGATCATAATGCATTTATATCTCAATATAATTTCAATATCTAATTTATTATATTAAAATAAATATACAATTTATTATATTATGAAAATTTTAATTTAGAGTTTTATTAATAAAATAGCGGCATTATAAAAAAATTATAAACAATCTTTTTTTCCCTTTCATGGATAATGTTTTTTTTTTCTTTTTCTTAAGTTGAATGAGGGCTTATATTTTTTTTTTTTTTTTGTAATTATTTATAATATATTTTTAATTTTTTACTTTTATCTTTTCTAATTATTATTTTTATGGTAACATTTAATTTTTACTTTTTATTAGAATTTATCATATTATAAATAATCTTAAAGTTAATAATATCTTTATCTATTCACAAGTTTGCCATTTCATTTCTTATTATTATTATTATTATTATTGGAATCCGATTTAAATGTTTGTGTTTTTACTTTAATTATTTAGTTAGCAAATTAATATAAATAGAAAGTGACTTCTTGTTCAATTAATATTTTAAATTTTAAAATAATTAAATAATATATTAACTCTTATTGTAAGACATTTATTTATCATAATTTATCTATTAAGATCAAAATAAGCTTCACCGTTAGATGAAAAATTTTTAATATAAATTTTTTAAGAAAAATAAAATAAGCTTTAATATTTTTTTTAATATATATATGAATTGAAAATTTTTACCACGACTTTCTTTTTTTACGGAAAATCTGTTATAGGTTGATTTTATTATGCTTTTAATTTTTTTTAATTAATAATTTAATTATATTTTATAAAATATAAATAAAAAATTCTCATAATAGTATGTAGACTTCATGTATAAATTAGATTATTATTCCTAAATTTTATTCATATTAGATTTTTATATTAATTAAATAGCATTTTTACTAGTTAAATTAAGTAATTATATTATATTCTTTTATTTCATAATAATTATTTATTACATAATTTCTTCATAAAATAATTTTATGTTAATTAAATTATTATTATAATTATTTATATTTTTATAAAAACTGTTTGTATTTTTTTAAAATAAAGTTAACTAAATAATTTTTTTTATAAAAGATTAATAATTTTAAATTTTAAATAATTTATAAAAAATAACTTATTTAATTTTTTAGTATTATTTACAAGTTTATTTCTAAAATAACTTAATGAATATTGAAAATTAATTAAAGAAAAGAAAGCTTTTTTTATTTGCGGCACAACTGACCACCAGTATAATCTAATAAATATAATGTTTGATTTTAAATAATTACAACATAATAATATTTATCTATTTATATTAATTGCTATATATTTAATTAATTAATTAATTAATTATCCATTGATTAAATTAATGACAATCAATTTAGTCCCTCCATTAAACTATTCATCAGTATGAGTTTAACAATGAAGACTAGCCGCTTGTCCAAAACCCTTTTGGTGAATTAGTGGAATTTTGTCCATAACTACTCTCATGTCAACTTTTTATGTGTAAATATTAATTTTTTTTTTAATTTCATACTTATTTCTACTAAATATAATAATTATTTATATAATTTTTTAAAATTTATTTTAACATATTTATTTTTTTCTTAATTAAATAAGATAAAAAATAATTTAATCAAATTAAAAAAAATTTATTATAAATTCGATAATTTAATTATTTTTTTAATCTTAAATGATAAATATATAAAAATAATAGTATCTTTTAATTTTTATTGTGAGAAAAATTTATTTAAATTTAATTTATTATAAATTTAATATATAAATATATAGTGTCACTTATTTAATGTTTAGACCTCATTATATATTACTGAATTTAAACAAAGAATTTACCGTTCCGGCGTATGGATAAGAATCTAAAGTACTAAACTATATTTTTTCAGTCGTTTGATTGAAAAACAAACCAACTCCAGCCCACATGGGCTTTGAGAAAGTACCTTTGAGGAGGGACTTGCTGGAAGGGACACAGGTGAGATAGTTGCTTAATTATTTTCTTTTTCAGTTCTTCTAAGGATATTTAACATTGCATCAGCAAGATAAATTATATTTTCTATGGAAATTATACCTTTTTCTCAATGTAATTTTACATAATTTTATATAATATTAATAATTTTTTATGCAAATTTCTTTTTTAATTGCTTAATAACATTGGGTTTTTCATTTTATTAATAAATTTTTTATTTTCTCAATCATTTTGTAAAGCACCCATTTAATGCGATCATTACATACATAACGATTTCAATCATCATAAATTTTATATGAGTCTTATTATTTTTAATTATTAGAGTGTATTCGTTGTCCCACATTGAAAGATAATAAAATGAAAAAGGAGATTATAAGCCCTAAGTCCATGGGAAAAATTAGAGAGAAACCCAAAATTGGGTTTAGTTTATAATATATTTAAAGATTGAAAGAAAGATTGGACATTATTCAGAAATTAATTAAATTTTAATCTCATTTTTATTTTAATTAATTAAATTCAAATAACATTTACATCTCAATGATTATGTATGTTGATTAAAAGGTATCAAAATAAATTATTCATTACCTTGTGATTGTTATAAGAGATGCCAACACCAAATGTCAAGTCTGTTTAAAGAGTTTCCAGTGCTGAAGGTTATGCTTGTTCGAAGAGGCGCCAAAGTCAAAGGTTGTGATGTTTCAACATGACTTTTGAACTATCATAAGTATCAGTAATCATCTCCAGATTATTTACTTCTATACTTCTCTTTTATTTAACTTGTTCTTGAGGGAAATTCTAGTTTTTGCTGTATGAAATATCTATCTGACTTTGTTTTGTCTTGAAGGAAATTGCCATCAACTTAGTAACAATATAATGGAGACATAATTTCCTTAAGGATAGAACCACACATACAAAGCCTATTCTATTTTTTTATTTCTAACAATAATTGTAGTAAATAAATCCTCACTAGAAATTATTAAAGTCATGAAAAAAAGAAAAGAAAAGAAAAACGTGTGGAGATGACATATACAAATTTCCCATGATCTTTCTTTTTCTCTTAGCGTTGCAATAAGAAACAATGCTCTAATTCGAAATATATTTTTTTTTTTCTGTTTCAGGAAGTGTTGATTGAATTAACTACAAATGTTTCTATCTTGGAATGTCTTTGTATTCGTTTTGTTTTATTTTCTTTAATTTTTTTTATTATAATTTTTCTTCTTAACAGGCATTATTAATGGAATTTGATTGATTAAAAAAAATGGGCGAACGTATTGCTATTATTAACAAATTGATCTTTTTCAGAAACTCATTAAAATATCAACAAATTTTAATTCCGTCAAATATTTTTTTTTTCCATTTTCAAAGTATAATTCAACATATTTTTTTAATTAAATTTTACATAGATAACTATTTAGACTCATTTTGGTTTATGAAAAATAACTTATATATGAAAAATATTTTTTATTGTTTGATTGTAATATTAAATTAATAATATGTATTTATTTTATATATGTATAAGTGTGTTCACATTTTAATAAGATTATCAAAATTTAAAAAACAGAAAATGAATTCCTCTTTTGAAAAATGAAAGTCATTTTTTTTTAAATAACTTAATTTTTCTTTTGATTTTTCCTTCAATTAGTTTTTTTGAATGCTCCAAACTTTAAAAAATATAGAAAATATTTTTCGTAAAAAAAACAGAGCCTTAATTTCTAAATTTGTTATTATTAACACTTTAATTCATTTATTTTAGAAAAATAGATTTAAAACATTCCATAATTGCTAACTTCGTTAAGGGTATTTTAATATTTTTCTCAATGATTGTGATTAGTATGATTATCCCTTCATTTCAATTTCTTTCACACACACACATGATTAGTATGAGTATCCCTTCATTTCAATTTTTTTTTTTCTGAGTTTTGTTACACACACACGCGCACACACACGAATAAGAATAAAAATGTAACCTTTACGAAAACACACACACATGAATAAGAATAAAGATGTAACCTTTAAGAACACACACACATGTATAAAAATAAAGATGTAACCTTTACGAAAACACACACACACACATGAATAAGAATAAAGATGTAAACTTTAAGAAAACACACACACAGAGACACGCACACACACGCGCGCACACACACGAATAAGAATAAAGATATAATCTTTAAGAAAACACACACACACATGAATAAGAATAAAGACACACGCACACGCACACGAATAAGAATAAAGATGTAACCTTTAAGAAAACACACACACACATGAATAAGAATAAAGACACACACACACGCACACGAATAAGAATAAAGATGTAACTTTTAAGAAAACACACATATATGTGTAAAAGAATAAACATGTAACCTTTAAGAAAACACACGTGCGCGCGCACACACATGAATAAAAATAAAGATGTAACCTTTAAGTTTTCTTTCTTTCTCTGTCTTCCTTTTACTTTTATTTCTTAAATCTTAAAAATAAACTAAAAAATTAAAAAAAAAAAACATATCAACACCTGCTTCCCTTAGAATGTTACAAAACTTTTTCATTATTGTATTAAATTTCAAAAGATTATGTGAATGGAATTAATTTAAGATTGATACAGAAAAAATCATCACAGATACAGTTTACAAATTGAATAAAAAATTGTAAAATATATAGTATGTGGAATGGAAGCACATTGGAAGATTTCATTGAAAACAAACAAAAATAGGAATCACATTCACCTAAAGTTAATGTAAGAAACTCATAATATAATACAGCTCTTAATCACATTAAAAATTATCAAACCTTAATCTTTCTTGACGTATTTGATTAAATTATATACAATGAATGAAAACAACATACATTCGGTTGTGATAAAGGCTATCAAAGAATCAAGGGTTATCCTATATGACCTACTCAACAATTTAATTACAATAAGTTCCCATTATCAGCCAGTAAGGCGAAAATCATGAAGCAGCAATCAGCATTTACAATATGTACAAAATTGCCAGAAAAAATCTATTTGATGGTTTTTATCGACTGTACACCTGCAACCAAAATGTAATATTTCACGGTTAGAGCCAGAAATTAGTTATAAGCAATGAGATAATGTGTTTAAATATTAATTTCATTTATTGATTCCAAAAATACAAGCTATATGTAAACAATTCTTCTTAATGAGGTTAAGCATCAAGTGATAGTTGTATTTCCAACTGCTAACAGTTACTGTCACACGGTCCAGGGCTGCTTTCCCTGAAGATAAAAAGCAGACTTTCTATTTCATGCTTGCAAAGACCATAGAAAAAATAAATAAAATAAAATAAAATAGAATAAAATTATTGTTGCTTTTTATCCTGCTTAATAATTTTTATTTTTTTTTTATTATTTTTTTGTGTTAAGGGAAACAAGTTTCAATTGATATATATATATATATATATATATATATATATATCAGGGATGTATGAAGAGCAAGTTATAGAAGAGTTCAACTCACATGACACGTGGATTACCGTAACTAAAATGAGAACTCTGGAGAGGATGGCAAGAATAAATCAGTTAGTCGTGTTAAGGTGATATCCATACATTTAGATCAATCCAAATCACGTGGCCGAGTGGGACCCAGATACTTGTCCATTGACTCTTTCTTGCGCTCAGGATCAAGGCTGCAAGCATGCTCACCAAAAGTAAATAATTACTCATGAAGGATACATCTCAAAAAATGAGAAATCACTGGACACTTTCAGAGCTGTAAAGATAAAAGTAAATTGTACTGACCTATTTCTTAGGCCAAGAAAAGTATAATGTGCTGCACTTGCACAAGCAGAAACTGGAGCTATAGCAGCAGCAGGAACACCTCGTATAGCAGTTGCCAAGGCAGATCCTGCACTGGCTCCACGCTGGTACTTCTTCAATGGTGCCTGAACTAAAACAGAAGCAGATTTCCCTAGGCCATCACTGAGGCTCTCATATGCCTGCAAATTGAGAACATCAAAAACCATTGGGAACATATATTGGTCACAGACATGTCAATCTATTTCCTAAAACATTTAGAGAACATAGTGACACACGCTTCCAATCTTATTCTAATGTGTCTGTACTCCATAAGACAAAAAAAAAAAAAGCACAAAATATAATTTAGAAGAAACAGCAAGCAACATCAAGAGCAACTCATGCAAAACACAAGGCATATAGTAATGTTCACCTGTTGAATTCCTTGTTGAGCATTTTTTGGCTGATTACATCTTACATTTGGCTTTGTTTTGCCTTTGACAGGAGGAATCCTTGTGAGAATATATTCTGCTTGGAGCAACATGTCATGTGCCCCTGCTGCCAAATGCACCCCAAGTCCAATAGCTTCAAGTGATATGCTTCTAAGAAATGCAATTGTACCTGGAAAGAAAATTAAAGGTCGTTATGGCCAGCACTAATTACCACTAAGTATTTCCTCTGAAATGAAGATGTATGGTAACAAAAATATTATGTCATACATAGAATTAAGGCCATGTTTGATATGTCACAATGCAATGTAATATAATCCATTATGCAATAGAATGAATGATGTAAAACTTCCCACGAGTACTCCACCTTTCCAGACGGTAGAGTCATGAAACATATTAATTTACCTCTCTGCATTCCTTTGAGTACTCTTTGATCTTTCCTGTAGCTCTCAACTGGCAAAGAAACAAGCTTTGAAGCACCAGCACCAACAGCAACCAAGGATCTGATGGTAGGAAGGCCTTGCAAAACTTTATGCATCTACATCGTAAGGAGGAGAAACAAATATCAGTAAACAACATATCAGGGAGGAGAATAGATGATGTAGAACAAGAACAAAGGGATCAAGAGAAACCTCAAGATTTAAAGGAAGAGAAACAAATTCCCTGAACTTTATTAATTCACGATTTTCAATAATATCATAATAATTAAAGCTTTTAATAATAAAATACCAAGACACAAGTACTTATAGACTAGCAATCTTACTAGGATTAGGGAACCCTAAAACTAAACCCCAAATCAATACTCAGGGGCGGAGCCACGAAATTTTTATTGCGAGAGCCAAACATAATATATATATATATATATATATATATATATATATATATATATATATATATATATATATATATATATATAATTTGTGTTATATCAAAAAAATAAATATAAACGCCATATAACTAACTATATGGCATAATAGTATAAGATTGAAAAATAAAATAATCATTAAGATTAAAGAGACATGAAAAATTAGATATTAGTAAAACAATAAAATAAACATATTGCTTATAAAAAAAATAATAAAACAAACATATTAGTTAAAAATAAATAAATATTTAAGTTGATCCATCTAAAATTTGCATAAAAGTTGAGACCACCAATTTAATTTACTTATATAGATATAAATAAAATAATTTTTAATCTGAATGAAATAAATGATAGAAAGCTAAATGAGAGGGAGGACAAAGAAAAAAAAATGTATTGTACCCATATAACGAGGTGGAGAGCAAAAATAAAAGAAAATGAAAAATCCAAACTGATTTTAGATTATGTGATAGGAAATTATTAGATTGGATTGAATTCAATTTTCAATAACAACTAACAATCAAATTTTAATTTGTAAATATAAAAGTTTGAATAATTATTAAACTTTTATATTTATTTAATGACAACCAAGTAAATTCAATGTTTCAATTTAATTCATAATATATAAATTATAAATTATTAAGGTTCAATAGAAAATTTAAGCGGGCAATTGATGAAAAATAAAATTTATTATACATATTTAAGATTCTTTTTTATAAATAAATAGAGATTAATAAAAAAAATTGAGAAATCAATTAATTTAAAAAATAAATTTCAATATACCTATTAAAAATTTTTTGAAAATAATTGAGAGGGCCAAAATTACCGCTAGTCTCCCTTATCTACTTCTTTAATAAATAATACATATATATACATATATTAAAAAAAAAAAATCATGAAGTTTGTGGGGCTAAGGCCACCCCTAGCAAACCCCCCCCCCCCCCCTTTTTTTTTCCCTCCTTAAAACTGAAATTATGTTTTAAAATAAAAAAAAAATTGTGTTTTTTTTAGATAATTTTTTTTTTAATTTTAGATAATCATTTTTTTAGAAAAAAAAATCAACACAAGGTTACTTTACCCCCTTTTACTTTTCATGATAGGTTGACTAAATTAAGAGAAAAAATAAAAAAGAAATAGCGTTGAAATATCGCCACTGTCAATACTAATTAGGAGTCCAAAACAAACTTAAACTAGGAAAATAAAAATAACCTAATAGAATAGTAAATTCTAAACCTAATTAAATTCTTGAACTATATTCTACAATAACTATAATTCCCAAGTTTAATCCTCTTCAAATACCGCATCAATAGAATTGCAAAATTCTTAATATGTAAGTGAATATTGCAGAAACCTGATTTTGAGAAATATCCTCCAGCCACTCCCCCATGGTCGTTTCACATACATTGCCCCAGCCATAGACCCCAACAGCATGAACATGTTTGAGCTTTAGCTCAACCCCCTGCATCAAATTTGCAAATTTGTAATTAGAACATTCCACTCAAATCTAAAAAAGCATCTCCTAGGACAAGTGTGAACTTAAGAGGCAGATATGTAGCATATGAAAGTGTTGCTACCGCAAGACACTAAACACTCAATTCAATATAATTATAGTTCCCCTCAAATCTATTTCCAGACAGTAACAAAAAGGATTTGATAGAAAACCTAATATTTGATAGATATTTTACTAGAAAGAAAATTATACGTAACTGCTCATGCTGGAATTGTTTGTTTATAGCATTAGCAATTACCAGAAATATCACTAAGCCAAAATGTAATGTCATAAAAATGGACCACTTCAGTAATACTTGGAGCCATTTTGTTCACAAATTAACTACAGAACTTAATATCTGAAGTAACAAGGTCAAACTTCAGAACAGCCAAATAACTAAAGTTTTAAGCAGAACTTGCCCTAGAAAAGTTTTTTTAGTTTGGTAAAGATTGCTTCTTTAGGATCACAAGAACACAATCTTGTAGAATTCAATTTAGGTAATGAAATATTCACCTTCCAAGGGACAAGGTTTACAAGTTCCACATACTTCCCACTTCCTAGTGCTGCAAGATCAACGCGGTAGGGACTGTAGTCAACCCGAAGAACAGTAGGCCATACATCAAACTTCTGAAATAAATAATATAATCAGTACAGAGAACTGACTAGAATCAAAACCTGAAACTCAATAACAAACTCAAAATATATTTTATAAAGAAAAATAGAGAAAAAAAAAAAATGATAATCGCTTAATAATCAATTCTAATCTGCCCATGCAATAATTCATTGAAAATAAATCCCATCAGAGCATTACCTACTGGCCATATCCTCAGCTAAACAAGGAACTATACAATATTATTTATTTGCTTGAGTACAAAATTTTCTCCGTTTTCAATCAAGTATATCTGACTAATCACAAAGATATAAATGACCGGCACACAACTTCAAAAACAATATGTTATGACTGGTGGGCATAAAAAGAAGTGCAATGGCTTGACAGAGGTGGGTATAAAAACACCCAAAAATAAGACACAATGACAAAGAAAACTAGTTTCGAGAACTATTTTGAACCATTCATAGGAACAAGGCAAACACAAAAGATATGATATGACGAAAACATCATATCATATGGAACAATTAATCCACAAATATATGGAACTGTATGTAAGCAACATTGGCTTAACAGAATAACGCTAAGAAAGAAAGAAAGAAAGGCAATGCTAAAGAACATTATGCAATGATAAAATGCAATTTGTTTAATGAAAACACAGTTATGCACTTGCCTGAAAATAGGGAAGCAATGCCTCATCTGCTATTCTATGTCCTGCAAGATTCTTTGTTGCGTATGGTTTTGCAACACCTGAATTTTGATCAGGATCGGAAGACTGGTCAGTTGACGAGCCCTTTGCACCAAAAAAGCCAATGAGAAAATCAAAGTGGCTCTGATGAAGTTGCAATAGCATAGGAAGCAAAGCTATGCGCAACCTGAAAGGGTAAAAATGCAACAATTAACGTCTGGTATGCATTGTTAATACACAGTGTACTTCTCTGTGAGAAATCAACTAACTTAATTAGAAAAGAAACGTTGTTTGCAGCCACAAGATTGACTCTAAATGAATGAAATAAATGTGAACTTCATAATGAAAAAGATAAATATTTTGAGCCAATTGAACCTAAAAAAATTTTGGAATATGCTCACAAAAAATAATATAACTAGTCTTTCTTCAATCAAAACAAATCAAGACAACAAATGAATAAATAAACAAAACAAAAGACACAGAACCATATTCTAATTCCCAAATAGTAAACTAGGATTCCTTCTAACCCTTATCGAGAGAAAATTGCACCAGAACATTATCATCAACCCCCCAAAGACTAACAAATGGTTTCTGTCATGAAGGAAGAATTTTGCTAGTCAGGCATGTTGTTTGAGTGTCTTAAAGGAAAAGGTTTACACATTTCTGATTCATTTCAATAATGTAAAAAAACTAAAACATAACAGCAGATATACCGGTACTCCTCAAGAGGGGTTAAAGGATCTGGTCTGACAGCTTCCAACTCTAGCTTAAGCGCTTTTGAAGAGGATTCCCTAGGACGATCTTTTGAATGATAATATCCCAGTACCTTCCATTTCAAAAGGTAGAAAACTCCTCAAACATTGTCTATAAATGACAAAAATGATAAAATATCACTTAGAAAGACAGAATTTTTTACCCGTTTCCAAGGTGCAGATTTGCTCCTATCATGAAGGTAAAAGTCCTGAACTGAAAGAGAAAGCTTAGAGGCACATATTCCACCAACAGGGAACAAGTCGTATTGAAACTGTGTCCCACATAGTTCAAGCTCTAGACAAGCAGTTGTATCCCTTCCATAAATACTTCTAGAAGACCCACCATTGTTTTCATGCGTATACCAGTCAGAACCAGCAAAAATTCTCCAGCTCAACTTAACGTTTTTAAGAAGTACACGTCCTGAGGGCTTTCCAACATCATCAGTTCTTGTACAGTCAAAAGTTGGAAGCTTGTCTGCCAAACCCTCATTCAAGCTGGCTTCCCTACTTGCTTCAGAAATGTGATTTTCAACAATGCTTAAAGAAGTATCCTCATACCATCCGCTATTTCCTCTTCCAAGATCTCCATCCCCAAAATTCCTGGATTGGGATTTAAGAATCTGAGATGGCAACTGCCTGCCAATAGACAATTCGGACAATAGGCGTAAATCAGACAAGCAATAGCCTTCTATAAGTTCTGGCAAGAAACCATTCTGAAAATATGAGGTTTGACTACTTTCAAGTCCTATTACAGGCGTAGGTCCATCCAAAGATGCATCATCAGAAACAAGTTCAGGAGTTCCAACACTGGGGCAGCAAGCCTCTTGACGGAGGCTTTCATCAAATGAAACACAAACTTGTGATTCACTAGAATCAAATTCGCAGTCCTGATTCCCATCCAAATGAAATGCATCTTCAACTATCTCATCCATTAAACCAACAACCCCCAGTTTATTATTTGAATCTCCACTAGAGACCTGCACTTGAAAAGTTGACAAAGCAGAATTATTATTGGTTATCCTAAAACCATCATTGAATTCATTCCTCTCTTGGGCTTGATGAACATTATTCCACCGAGTCTGCAAGTGCACAATTGATTCCTCGAAATCAGGGGCAAAAAGCTGCTGGAGTTGAGCAGCCAACAGAATCAAACCAGAGGTAGTGTCATGGCAGGTTTCCACACAGATGTGGGATTCTGAACATTCTAACTCCCATGAAAGACCGTTCTCACAGTTGGTTCTGAAAATTGCTTCAACAAGTGCCTCCTGAGCAACTTTAACATAACCCATCTCATGAAGATACTCCACACTGTAAGTGCCACCAAGATTCTCAAATGCTGCACAAAGAAGGAACCCCAAATCTTGCACTATAATTCTGTAATCATTGCCCATAGAACCCTCTGTAGTAGTATTCAAAAGAGTCAAGGAAGATGCAGCTAACAGACAAGCAACATATGGCTCACTTGTTTCATCTTTCAAATATGAGGAACTGGACTCAGAATTGAGATCAGTAACCACTGAATTCTTCAAATGGGGCTCATAACTTAAACCAATATCAACCAATTTCAGAATGAAAGCAGTTCCACAAGATGCATTCAAATCCCCCTTTGGCAAATTATCATCATCTGTTTTCTCAATTTCATTAGAAGGCATGCTGAAAAAGGAGGATATTGCATCCAACCAATCCAAGCGACCACCGACAGCCACAATTGTGCCACATCTGACAGTAATAGATGTAAATTCATGTATGTTTATTGGATCCCATAGATGTATAATATCAGAACCAGCCAACCTAGACGATAATGCATTTGAACCTCCTCCATCACCACGTTTCCTTGTAGAGTTGCTACAAGAAATCAGAAGAAACTCCTTATCTGGAACGCCAGTGATTGAACCCCACAATTTACCTTCTCCATGGGCTAGCCAAAAGAAATTGGCACCCCCAATCCCTCCAATATTTGAAACAGACAACATATCAAGCTTCTGAACTTTCAATTTTAAACAATGCCATGATCCAGGAAGTTCACTCTGCAATGAATTTTTCACATCCTCCTTCATATCTGGTCTAATTAAAATCTCTACGGAAGCACATTCCACAAGGATTGATGCTTGAGATACAGACAAAAATTCGCCAGCATTTACTGGGTCACAGGATGCTCCTGATAATATATTAATCATCTGATCCAAAAGATTATGCAAATTATCATATTGAGAACTGCCAAGATCAATGGAAACAGAAAATAGATGAATATGCAGGAAAAATGCAGAGCTCAAAATTATCTCCTTCCGAGTTTCAGAATTCGTGTCTTCCAGATCCTTCACAGAAGTTACAGAGACAAATTCATAACCTTTCGCTGCAGTTTTTTTCCTGCTCCTAGATTCCTCTGAAATAGCCAAGGACTTGGCTCTCTCAGCTATGCAAGGACCGGTCACAGAACCCTCCTGCCAAATCATACTAACAGTAGAAGGACAACCACCTCTGTTGCTGACGGATAAAATCTTCTGAGCACAAAATGTCTGCCTTGGCACACCAGAGGAGTTGCTTCCAGCATCACTTTGACTTGTAGGATTGACCAAGTAAATATTTAGATTACCAACATTCATATGCAAAGAGCTAGAAGCCTTTGGAGTATAACTTTTCCAAGAACTGGTATCTGACAATAAACTAGTGGCTTGAACATTTCCCTTGTCAAAAGATGATGGTGAGGTAAAGTCAAAAGCAATAAATTGAACCCAGGAAAAGTAACTCTCAATATCTTTGACAGCTCCAAAGGGGAAACATATAATTATCCTCGCATTAGGGATTGATATATTGCCTTCTAATTTTTCTGCAGATGACAATGTTGCAACACCAGTACATGAACCCCTTTCCACATTGCCAAGAGATGATCCACACTTTTGATTGACAGGAGAAAATTCATCTGTCTTACTGTACATTTTCACATATTCTCCAATGTCCTTCAGAAGATCCAATAACATATGTATAGACCAGAAGTTCACCCAAAATATGAAATGTGGCAATCGCAATGAAAACGATGTTGAACCTTGTACACGTCCATCTAATGAATCAGAATTTATAGTAAATTGGCAATGAGTGACACCTGAGGTACTAAGCAATTTGACTTTTGTCATATTTCTAAAAACAAAATTTGAAGCATTTTGAACACTTAATTCATCTAAATCAGGATATTTCACAGATAAGGCCAACAGAGGAAGAGCAGCTTGAACGTCTCCTTGCAGATATTGAATAGAAAGAGTTTGATTTCTGCTATCAGTACTACACTCCGTCAAGTGAAGGTTTGAGATATCATTTTCATTGCAGGAGTAATCAGCAACCTCAATATACAGCACTTTTCCTTCAAATCTCATTTCTTGAGTACATACCTGTTGACCTTATCAAATGTTTTCAGTTAATGTAGAGGAATATAATGTAAAACCAACAAAGACAAAGCAGAGATAAAGAATATAAAAGGAATTAAATTCTCCCTGCACAATATTACCTGCAAAGCAACAAAAATGTCTTTGCACTCAGTGATCATATAGTGAACATGTAAGCCATTACTATGATCATCCTTTGGACCACACAAATACTCCTGATCTTCATCTTGGAAAGATAATATGATAGAAATTCCAGCCAAAGTTGCTTGAAGGTTGGTCTGAACATGCTGCTGCTCTGTATACAATTGAAAAGAAAAACATCAATTACAGCAGAAAAACCAAACGTCTAAAAAGGCATATCATCAAGTACATTTTGCAACCCTCATCAGCAAGAAACAAGAATTATAGAACCAAAAAAAAAAAAAAGTTAGCAAACTCATATCCTCGTTGAAGCATAACTACTGGATCTCAAGTTTATCTATCATTCATTTAAGTAGCTGGTATTGCTACTGAGAAAAGATTTAACCTCAACAAAATCCATCAGTCTACAAGCCCACAAGAGTAAATTCTGCATGAAGGCGCTTTGTACAGATTTAGAATGTGTAGCTATGTGCCATAAGGTGATGATACAATTTACAAAGATTATTGGGATGAAGGCCAACTATAGCTCAACAATGATTCTTCGTGGTATAAATTATAGCCCTAGCCAATCATGGAGAATAAGCTTTACAAGCGTTGATTCATAACAAACAAGGGCACCTCATATGCCAATATCCTCCAAAAATAGAAGTCATAATATTAGAAATTCAAAAACCAATTTGTAAAATTAGTTTCTAAATCCCTTATAATTTTAATTATTGCAACATAAAGGCCTTCCTGATATCACGACCAGCTATTTAGCCTAATATTAAAAAATAATATAAATAACAATGCAAGAAACTTTGTATTTACAAACTCGCATTTCAATCAGGTAAAGTGTACTTGCCTAAGTTGGATGTAGCCTGCAAAAGCAAACCACACCAAATGAAATGATAAATCAAAATCTGAGAAAGAAAAGGAGTTCTACAATAATTTTAATAACAAAAGCATGCTAGAAACAGCATGAATTAAGATAGAACACAAGTTGGAAGCAAATTAAAAAAAGCAATGCAAGCACAAATCCACATAATGAATAATTAAGATATATAATATTAAGAGGTGCACAAACCCAAGGGGATATGCAAAGATCCAGAAGCAAGACTGGATGCAGCAGTTAATGCACTGAAAACAGAACATGTCCAGTTCCACATTCCACTGCTTCCTAGTGCAGATTGTGAACTTCTCATTCCATCAAAACATTCAAAGAACTGGTCCACACTGCAAATAGGCCAAAAGTACAACATTAAGATTCAGCATCACTCGAAAATCGAAATACACAACATAAATATGATACAGGATTATAGATACTATAGATGCTATAAAATTACATCATCTGATCCATGCTTACACAAGTGTAGTATCTAGAAGTACTAGAAACATCTAAGATTGAATCACATTGAAGATTTGTAAATAACTGCTTTTTTCTTATTTGCTGAATCAGAGTTTATAGAGGGTTAATATAAAAAAGGATACTATAAAGCTTTGCTATGATAACATGCATGATACATTATTTTCTCTCTCTTTCTTTCAATGGGGGTTGGAGTGATGAGATTAATTTGATGGAGAACTTGATCACATTTGCAAGATGAGAATATCTAAGTCTATCCATCTTTTAAAAATGGTCATTGCATTACGCTAATGTATTTTTAGTTTTCATCATGTTTCTCCCTATTACATTATAGGGATTTTAAACTCTCACCCAAAATGGTGCTAAACAGCTATTTCCTGCCATTATGGGGTTTGCAGTGTTGCTGTTACACAACAAAAAAAAAATTGTTTTTTTCTTTTCTTTGTTCTTGTGTTACACTCTTACCTCTCTAGCTCACTATCGAAGTGCCCAAGAGAGCTTTTCTCAACTGCTTTCCTTCTCAAGCCTATTTTCAATTCAAAATATGATCCTCCACAATTTTCTCACTAAATCAACATTCCTCAACATGATTCAAATATCATTTGCTAAATGAGGTGACTTATTTAGATTGATTTCAATTCATTATGTTTTTGGGTTTAATTAATAGTTATTTAAGGTGTTAAAGTATTGCTATGTTGCATTTTCAGTAAATTCTTGTTGATTTGAGTCATCTTGAATTTCTATTTTTTCTTTTTTAGAAAAATATACTGGCACTGGTCACAACCATTGCACTTTGGCTGCAACAACCATTCTATGAAAAAAAAAAAGGTGCACTAACCTTGCCCCAAGATCAAGTTCTTCTTGGCTATCATCTTTATTATTGTCTTTTACAGAATTCGAAACCCAATCAGGTATAAGATGTGATCCAGATAGTATAGCTTCACTTGTTGATTCTTGCACAGTCAAAGAACCATGAGGAGGGATCACCTTATCAGTAGCAACAATAGCAGGAATGGAAGTTGATGAATAGAAATTAGAAGCCGACTTCAAATCAACATTGTCTGTTGACTTGTTCTGTTTCTCCTTATCCAAAGTCATATAAGTTTCCCATGAAACTAACAACCACTTGATTGAACTAGGTTGCAATCTCAATTCTACAGGATCAATGGAAATATTAGCATCCACTTTGCGAATATCTAGGGAACCATTCTTCCAAGGGATATTCAGCTTTAAACTCCCTGAAAATCCACCATTACTCCCAGTCACAACTGGAGTCGTGGCATTAGATGGACAGTGCCCTGATAACAACTCACCAAAACTTGAACCTACTGGACAAGGAAAACAAGTTTGATTATCAACATCATCCATCTGAAGTAGTTCAAGTACTGCTCCTTGAAATGTTATAAAGTTTGTTAGCTGACTTATTACGAGAAAGTTCTCAACTCTTGCATCAGAATTTGACTTAGTATCTTCAGAAACACAAGTTCCACATTCTGCTTCAGATATTCGAAGAACCAAGGTTTTCTGATGACCAGCCTTCTTCTCATCCTCTGATTCTGGTTCAAATGCAACAATTAATTTTTTGACATTAACATGGAAGCTTGTCAGAAACCATTTCACCATCTTTGCAATTTTCTTGACACCTTCATGAACATCATTTGAACTATCCATCATATCATGCCTATGACTTCCTCCCTCACTTTGTACACGAAGATTACTATCTTGATTGAAACCGCTATTCCCATCTCCTGCAGGTGATTTATTCTGTGGACAAGGGGCAAGCGCAAGCACAAGCTCAACCTCATCCAACTCAACCTGAAAACCTTTACCCTTCCAAGGCATTTTAACTGATAGGGAGCCAATTGAACCTTCTTTTATGATCACTGATTTTGATACACCAAACTGGATAACAAAGAAGCATAAGATCCATGAGAAAATAAATAGATAATAAGAAGCATACCGCTTAGCCTTAAAAGTGCACACCCAAAAACGAATATATTTTTTTTCTTAGAAAATTAATTACTTCTGCTTCCAATTTCCAGAAACCAGACATACAGATTTATAACACATTCATGGGAAAATCGAACAGCAGATAAGAGAAGTGTATCAAATATAAAAACATAATAGCAGCACAAAAGGCACGACTAAACCACTTAACAGAAGCCATGTAAGCCTGTTTTCAGATGGCACACACAAAAACAACACGTCCTTATCTTCTGAATTGGGTCTCTATCCTTGAAAACCACTTCCATCAATGGAATCCCCAGCATAACAAAAAGGGTATGCAGCAAAACAAATGCACAAACATATCTTTTAACCATCTATACGCCTATTTAGCTCACCTAATCTAACATATCACACACATGTAATTGCATAATTTCACGTAACTGACAAAACAGCTGAAATTGAGGCAGCAACCTTTTCGTTAAGATAATCAACATTAAGCGCAAGATCATTAAGCTGGATAGTGCCTTGGCGGAGCTGGATATCAAGCTGGTCAAGATCAATATCCCCCAACAAGAATTGCCCTAATTTCTTCTTCAACAAGAACTTGAAGAGCCGCTTCATCGCCCACCGCGAGAAAACGGCCTCCGCCGATTTCGCTATGTTCCAGTATAACATCTTATTCCTCTTCTCTATCGACTGTAGCCTATCGTTCTCGTTGCTGCAACCTGCAAAATTGAGGTAGAATCTAAAGGAACGTGAATTATGGACAGTTTAGGATTTGCGTTGAGGAGAAATTAGGGTTAGGGTTCCTGTGCTCGTGATGGAAGATTGGAAGTCCTCCATCAAGAGACAGAGAGATGATGCAAAAAGAGAGAGAGAGAGAGATTGAATTGATAACTTGTTAGAGTTGATGTCTCTCTTTGTCTGGGTTCTTTTTTTTTTTTTTTTTTTTTTTAATTCTTCACGTTTTAAATTCTTACGGATGCTAACGGTAACTCGTAAATATTATTGTCCTTTTGCAACAAAAAATTTTGGGATAAATTATATTATCATTCTTAGAATTTTTAAACTAGTTACTGCCCTGCCTGATGCGCTTGAAAACTCATCAAGGCACTTAGTTGAATTGGAATAGGAAGAAAGGTTGGATAGATCATTGATTTTTTTTTTTTTTTTTGTCACAATCCAATTTCGTTGGTCAAACTGGAACTAGTATTTGAATTAATATAAAATTCTTGAAATCTTAATGAGCTTTATTGTTTACAAAACTCAAAATTAAGTCTATACTCAAGTCCAAACACACATTATAAGATAATATAAATTTTTGAAGGCAAAATCAATTATCATATTTTTTTAATTCAATATCATTTTATTTTTTATAAAAATATTTATACATTTAAGTAGCAATAATGTCCGGTCATAGAAATACTTCAAGGAGATATAGATATAGGGAGGGGGGGGGGAGAGATCAAAATTCTGAAGATTTAGAGTTTAATTAACGCTCAATATTGACCAAATTTTGCTAAAAACAGAAGAGGTAACTGAAGACGTGATTAGGTAACTGAAGACAGGATTTTCAAGTAAGTATCAAATAACTATTTATTACTTTTGAGGAGATTACAAATTAAGCAATATATGCATAATATTCGAGGGTTAAGGATTTCATCTCATAATATAAAATCTATATTAATTAATAATTTTACTACACCAAAAAATGAGAAATTGTGCAATTATTAGGACAATTCAAACATAGAATTTCAATTTATTCTGAAATTTGGAGTGATTAATAGCAAATAAATAATTTTTTGGGAATGACTTGCATTGAATTGATTATGAGTTTATAGTACAAAAAAGATTATTATACTTTAGAATTTTTAATAAGACACACACTGCACAAAATATTACACTGCTAATTAAAAATATTATTGATGAATATTCTTTAACTTCTAAAATATTTTCTATGGTTTTGGCAATGATATTATAAATATTGTATCTTTTGGTTCATTAACAAATATTTGTGGACTACTTTTTAGTGGTAAATATTTTCATATAACATCTATTTCTCATGTTATTAATTTGTGTATTCAAAATGTTTTTAGTATTTTAAATATACATATTAAACCAATTACAAATGTGCTTAATTTTTTGTGGGTCAATGCACGACCTAGAAAAAATTAAGAATGTTATTGCAAAGAAAATTTAATGAAGTCAAGAAAATTTTCGAGAATTATTACCATAAAGTAGAATTTCATTAATAAAATTTTATGTCAATATTTTCTTACAGAAATCTTTTGATATCCTTTTTTGAAAATAGATATGCATGTTTTACATATTCTTCAAATAATAGGATAATTTGTATTGTTTATTTTGTTAAGTTTTTAATAATGCAATTGATATTTTATCACAAATTTATGAACCAACATGTAATTTATTTTTAGTTGAATGTGTAAATATTGTTTCTACTTTTAAATAATATAGTAAATATTCTACCCTTACAGATTGTATACAATTAATAAAAGACAAATGACTTAATTTTTTTTCAAGATATATCAATAATTTATCTTATTGGTGCATTTTTTGACCCTAGATTTGAATTAAATGTAATGTGTTTTTATTAATTATCTACTATTTGGAGCGATTTAAATGGAATTTGATGCACCTATGTAACGCCCTCACTTTAGGCAGTCCGTACATTCTACTGTTCCGATGACTAATGTCTATTCGGACAGTCAGGATGTCGGAAACTACACTCGAACTAGAGAGAGGAGGCATAAATTGACTAAATAAAGACTAAGAAAAATTAAGGAAAAATAAAAGAAATAAATTGCAAATGAGTTAAACGAGTCGGAGTCACAGAGATGGGTGACCTCATCAGGAAGCGACTGTGAAGACAGTTATCGACCCCAGACCTGCAAGGAAACCTGTGACATAAATATTTGGGACTAAATTAGAGGATTTATGAAGATTAAATGACATAAAAAAAATATCAAAGAAAATTCAAGAAAATTAAGTTAATCGGTACAGACAAAAATAATCCAATAAGCATAACGAATGACATTTTGGTCATTTCACTCTTAGAGTAGAATTTTGACCTAAATGTCAATTAAAATGAGAGAGATTAAAACACATAAAATAAATTAAATTGTGAATTTACGTATAGAAATGGGAAAAAGAAAAGAAAAGAAAAAGAAATAACATTTATTGCTTAAGCATGATGTCATAATGACATCATTAAAAAGTCTAACCAATTAAAATTTAACAAGCCCTTATAAAAAGGATAAGAAGAGAAGTTAAAGGAGATAAATTAATATTTTAGGAAGTCTTCTTCTTCCTTCAAACCTCCCATGGCCGAACCACTTGGTCTCTCTCCCTCTTCCATTTTTTCTCTTTTCTAGCTCAAATTCCCTCCCTTTCTCACCATAAAACCCTAAGTTCCCTTCATTAAAAACTCACCCCACACTTTGGAGAAGATATTGGCAGTCAAGAAGTGAAGAAAAATTTAAAGTTTAGCAAGTCCAAGTTGGACACAAACAAGGTTAGTGCACTATAAGCTTTCCTTTCACTTCTAGGTGTAGTACGCATGCCGAATTATGTTGGAAATTCATGAAATTGAAAGAAATTGATAAGGAATTGAACACCCCTAAATTCGGCAGCCATGATGAAGAGTAGACTTTGATGTTTTTAATTCATATAAATTGGTGTAGTAATGATGCTTGATAAGATTATATGCACTAGAAGTTGAATGAAATGAGTTTGCACAAATTGGATAATTGAAATTAGGGTTTTCACCATAAATTGGGGATTTTGTGCTATGGCTAGAATTTAACCTTGTTGAGATGAATTATTGATCTTTAGAAGTACCATGTATATCAAATGAAGTTTGGGAGATTGGAGGAAATGAAATTGGGAGTGTATATTTTCATGCAGGTTGTGGGACTCTTGAGTCCAGTGTGGTTTTTTAGCCATATTTAGATTTGTGTTGCTCCAATTGGTATGAGGCCAATTAGAGATGAAACTAGGGTCAAATTGCCCCATTTTTCATGAAGAAACCATACCTAAAAACTGTCTTTAAATTGACCTAAAAACTATTTAAATTCGGCTGACCATAACCTAAACCTAGAAAAATGACTAAATGAATAGTACATGTTCATTTGGCCATAACATCCTCTAGAAAGATCAGAATGACCTGATTTTTATACCATTGGAAAGGTTATACATAGGAGCACATTTTTTATAGAGATCACAGAACCCAGATCTGCCTCTAACAAAACTAATTTGCTAGCACAATTTAGGTCAATAAAACTGTCCATAAATTTTGGACTTAGGCATATCCGACCAGTTATGGCAAAAAGGTCATAACTTGGCCTAAAAAAATCCAAATGTAATGAAACTAATGGAAAAATTTTCATAAGACATAAATCTACAATATTGGTGTTTTGACCAAAACCTAGAACCCAAAGGAGCTAGGTCAAATGGCTAAAACAAATCAGCACATCAAAACCTAGAATTTGACCAAACTACACTTGACCCCAGAACAGTTTTTTTATTATATCTCCCACTAGGAAACTCCAATTAGGATAAGCAAAACTGTTCTAGAAATTTAAGAGATAGGGCTTCAACTTTGATTTAGAAACTTTTCTCAAATTTTGAGTGTAAGAACTCTAAAATGGGAGACAAAGCCACTGACCTAAACCTGGAATCCTGTAGATACAGGGTACCTGAGTCCAAGCCAGTTAATTTGCTATAATTAATTCTACAAAACTTGAAAAATTGTAATTCAAAATTTTGAGCAATCATAAGATATAGGGTAACAACTTCTATGAAGAACATTAGGCTTAAAAGTGGCTGTAACATGTCTAATTAATTAGATAAAAATTGACTCTAGAATCTGCCTAATTCTAGACCCAGAAAGAGATAGTGAACCAGTTGTGGTTATTTGACAATAAATTGAGTTCCAAAACTCCAAATGACATGATTTAAAAAAGAAAACAAAGACAAGACATAGATGGACAACTTCCATGAAGAAAGTGTAGTCAAACAGTGGCCACATCTTGGCCAATTTGTTAGGAGAAGATAAGATACCAAATCTGGACCTAAAGAAAGGTTCAAGATATTATTTGATACATGACATGTAAATTACCTATATGAATTGCTAAATGCATAAGTTACATGAAAATGAAGGGGGAACCTATTTTCCCACTATAAATTGACATGAAACTACTATAAAGCACTAATAGTACATGACATGAAATGATAAGATCATAAGTAATTAATATCATTTAAATGCCCAAAGTATACCTAGACTTATGTATATAGCTTGGATCGATTGATACATCAATTAGAGACTACAGATAGTAGTACTACCCACAGGAATAATCATTGATAGATAATATATGTCTAAGATGGTTGTTTTACTGGATTTATGCCTGCCCGTTGGCCATTATGCCTATTATTATTTCTGGCTTTATGCTTGCCCACTGGCCTTGTGCCTGACATAACAAATGTATACATGTTAGACATATGGATGTTTAACTAGTATACTCCTGTGTATCCAGTTTTTATAGTTTGTTATATATTACTTGGGCATAAATAAGAATAATAAGCCTTAAATTTAAATAAGTACATGAAGAGGTCACATGTATGAATAATAAGACTGAATATGGAATAAGCGAACAGAAAAGATCTTGATTAACTTAATTGCTTCCAAAGTTCTATAAACATGTAAAAGATTTTAAAATCATGAAATTCTATATTTCTTTATAAAGTTATACATAGAATAATTATTTCAATTAGTCATTTTTATTTCAAATTATTGCACCACTAAGCCAAAATGCTTAGCGCGTTGGTTTTCTATCACGTAGGTACAGGAGACCACCACCAATAGTAGCAATAGTAGTAGAGCCTAGACAGGATTTGATCAGATCTGCTACAGTGTAGGTTGTCACCTCATCAGTTATTTTGGTAGGGCTCATGTATATATTAGATGTTGCATTTTGATCATTGTACATAAGTAAAATGTTGTAAATTATTTTGAAACATGTAATTAAATTTTTGAGATTGTATATTATTTGTACATTACTGCATGTAAATTTTATACGAATGTAATGAAATTTACTTTCTTGAAAATTTTATGAATGATGAAATGATATGACATAGTATATGGAAAGAATGACATGGATAATATAACATATGATATGAAACTGTTTTTGATAGGTAAATAATGGAACTCGCCATACGATAATAAAAATAGAGGAGACTCCGTCCGGGTCTCCACAGAAATAAGACGTGATAAAAAAAATTTATAGACATAAGATAATATAATTAAATTAATATTGTACACGATAAGGCAGAATAGGGTGCTCCGGCACTGAATGTAGCATACCTTGCTCGGCTACACTGTAGACGGGTAAGGGGTGTCACAACCTAAATTAGCTTCAGTGGTAAGACAACATGATATAGTAATGTATAACTTTTATATAGTAGCTGTATCATCTATTACAAGTGGAATGTCATCCACTTCAACAAATGAATCAGATGAAGGGGTTTCCTTTCAATGTAGGAGAGGTTCACAATATCTAATGCAGCAGCAGAAAAGAATTTGAAGAATAGGTGGCCATAATAAAATTGACCTCTATTTATTTAGTAACTTTGAATTTTGTGACAGTGATTATTCTTCATTTTCCATAGTTCAATGGTGGATATGCAATGAAACACAATGTAACTATAACACCCCTATTTGCATAGCCTGGTATATTTTATTATTCCGGTGACCGGTATTGGTCCGGACAATTAAGGGAATTAGAACCACTTCTAAGACACCTAGATAAGCCTTAAACACAAATAATTAGTAATTGCCAAATAGTTAAGTATAAAAAAGAAAAACAAAACATAAAAAGTTAAATGAGCTGGGAGTCACAGTGATGGGTGACCTTCTCGGGAAATGATTGTGAGATCAGTCTTAACTCAAATTTCGAATAGAAAAATATGACGCTGTGGTCTTAAGGACTGTTGCGAACACAATGGAAAAGAGAAAATCATGAAAAAGAATTTTTAAGCATGTCCAATAATTAGGTTAGGGATCCAGAAGAAATATCGAATTACTTGCAAAACAAATTGAATCGATGAGGGGCGATTTGGTCAATTCACCCCTAGAGCTGACTCCTGACCTAACTGTCCAATAAAATCAGAGAAAAGAAAATTACGAGATCTAGAATTAAATTAAAGAACTAATGGAAAAATAAATGCAAAAGAAAAAGAAAAGAAAAGAGAATAAATGATTAATGACATCATCATGATGATGCCAAAATGATATCATAATTAATTATACTTTAATTAATTAAATTGACTAAGTCAATGTTCGGATAAATATACATAAAAGTAACAAATTAAAAGAAAAAAAAATTAAGTTGAAAAAAAAGCTTTATGACATCATCATGCTTAGGTAAGCATGACACCATTAACCATTTTAATTTCTAATTAATTAATTATAAGGATAATCACACAATGAATAAAACAAAATTTAAAAGAAAAGAAATTTGTGTCTTCTTCCCTTAGTCACCCGTCCACACTCTCTCTCTCATCTCTCTCTCATTTTTTCTTCTTCCACCATTGAAACTCACTTTCAAAGCTTCCTTACCCCTAAAATTAGCCATTAATTTTATATTTCCCTTAAGTAAAACTTGCCCTTGAGTCTTGATTTGGAGATTGGAGCAAGAAAAAGAAAAGAAAATTGGAGAGTTTGAAAAGATAGAAAAAGCTTCATTTGAGGTAAGTAAATCCAAGTTTACTTATTGAATCATTAGGTGATTTGAGGTTGAAGTGAATGAAATTATATGAAGAACTTAAAAAAAATCATGTATGTTGGGGAGGTATAAAATTCGGTCAACTATGATGGATTAGGAATCGATGTGCTTTGAGATAATTAAAGATGTGTGCAAGCTTAAAGGATTAGGTAGTTGTGATTAGTATGTTTTAATTGTATGAACTATGAAGAATGTAGAAAATTAGGGTTCTTGACTTAAGGTTTAGGAGAAAAATTATAGAAAATGGTCAATTGATGTAGTTGACCTTACTTGAGTTGAGAAATGGTCAATTGTAACCATTTGTGGTGTGTATGAATTATTAGAACTAAGTCTCAATTCGGATTGGTTAGGGTCAATATGCAGACAACTTGACCTAGGTTCATTTCAGGGACCAAAACTAAAAATTTACCATCCTAATTGGTGTGAGGCCAATTGGGAATGAAATTAGACACAAAATGACACATTTTTCATTAAGAAATCATGCCCAGAAAATGACCATAACTTAGTAAACAATTAGGCCAAATCCGAATTAGGGCACACTGCCCTGTACAAAAATGACTAAATAAATAGTAGTTACGTAAATGACCATACCTTGGTCTAGGAAGGTCCAAATGACCTGGATCTTACACCGATAGAAAGCTGAGACATAGCCCTACAACTTTCATGAAGAAAACAAACTCAAATTCTGACCATAACCTATTCGAAAAGTCACCTGCAATCAACCCACAAAAACTACCAATATCCAGAAAATGTCTAGAATTCTGGGTTTGGACCAATTCGGCCAGCCTTAGAAAAATAGGCATAACTTGGGCTACAAAACTCCAAATGGAGTGATTCAAAAAGAGAATTAAAGCTAAAACAATAAGAAACAACTTCTATGAAGAAAACTTAGCCAAATTACTACAGCAACTTGACCAATGGAATAGTAGAAAACAGGAGACCAAAACTAAAAAATTGTAATTTCTCTTAGGAGACTTAGAAATTGAATTGGCAATCAATGCCAACAAAATTGACATTCAAAATGTGGTATATGGGTGCAATTAGAACTAATAAACTTATTAAGCATCAAAAAGTCAATAAATTGACTTAAATAGTATCGTGAATAGTAATCCTAAAATGAAAAATTCTAAGAACGTTAGTTTAAGCATATTCGGGCTAGAATTAAGTATATATGAATTAATTATTAGAATTTAAGTATTAGAAATGGATACTAAAGCACTTTAAATTTACGTGTTTCAGTTGGAAAGGGATATTTGAAGGAGAAATGAAGGTTTAAGTAAATTGAGTCGACAAAAGAGGTTTGTGCACAACTAGTTTTTGATTGAATTTGTTTTGAATATTTTACGTAATTAAATGATTTTATTCTTCCTTATGCACTATGTTTATCAATTATGGGATTTATTTCAATGATTATTGAAATTGGTATAGCAAGCATGGGTTTAGTTTTGTGAAATATTATTTCAACAATTATTAAATACTGTTTTGGACTGGATAAATTTTGTTTTGAATTGTGACGGGTAATTTGCATGAATAAGATACAAAATTTGTTTTAGATTGTGATGAGCATAAAAAGTTATGGAATATTGGAATTGATCTTGAATTAATATTGTGTTGTGATTTATGCTCATAAAAAGGATAAAGAAATGCATGATATTATTTTATATCTCACTATAGATGGTTGACTAGGTTATTACCTGTCTCCTTCATTTGTTGAGGAGACAATAGAGTTAGCTTTGTTTTGTTTCGAATACCATGGTATGTGCACAGGCTTAGATCCTCATCTTATTAGAGGTTAGATCAAAGTATTTGTTATGGACCTGTCAGATGTTGCATTATTGTGTTGTGTACTGTGCACGATAATTCAACCTCCCCAACCATAGGGAGTTAAAATCACCCCAAAGATGGCCCTTTCGGATTACTCTTGCATAGTTAGTGAGATAAAGAATGGGTTTTGATTGATAAAAAATTGTGATTTTAAATCAGATTGTGCACAAATGATTTTGTTGAAATAATAATTGTAGAGTTGTTTTATTGTTCAGTTGTGATTTGACAAATTGAAATTTTGATCAAGGTTATTTTAACAAGTGACTATTATTATTAGCTATGAAAATTTTGACATTTGATAATTGGTTAAAATTGTCAATGTATATTATATTACATTTAAATTATAGTTGTACACCACTGAGTTTACCACTCAACGATAGCTTTGTATGCTGTCGTAGGTGAAAGTAAAGATAGAGCAGCCGAGTGAGATTTTCGGTAGTTGATCCTTGAAGACTCATTGGAATTAGCTTTGGGTATATTATAGGTATACCCTTGTACATTAGATTTTAAATATGCATGTAAATATATGTGTGTAAATTATTTGAGTAGATGTATAAAACTATTGAAATGTTATTTTGGGTGTATAATGGAAATGCAAATTTAATTGTAACAATAATCTTAGTACCTTAATGAATGTATTATTTACTTTCTTCTGGAAATTGAAAAATTATGGACGATTTCTTTTATGATGAGTTTGGCTTGATAAGTGAATTGAATTGATTGTGATGAATGAGGATATGAAAATGAGGGTATTGGAGTTGTGGTTGTTTTGAAAATATTGGAAGTATTTTTACAGGTGTTTGAAGAACTATTTTTCCCAAATATAGACGGCACTTTGCCGAAATTTTTCCAAGATTTGCGTAAAAATAAAAATGGAAAAAAATTTTAACTAGTTTTTAAACTTTAATTAAATGTTTTTAATACCTGCTATAAAAGCTCACCACTTTCAAAAAGTAACAAAATTATTTTAAAATCTCTTGTAGTATATTTAATGGGTTACCGGTAGGTGAAATACGGTAATTCATTAAATGTACTACGGGATTATGTTACATCTTACTAAGGAGTAGGGTGTGACATGTTTAGTGGTATCAGAGCAAAGGTTTTAAAGTAAATTTTGAACTGTGAATTTGAAATATTTTGTCGGTACATACAGCTGCTCAAATATTTGATACATATAGTACAATTGCATCATAAATATGAATGAATGGAGAGAAATCTCCTTGTGTAGGTTATCCTGAGAAAAGAAAATTTTCTAAATAGAAATGAAAGAGGGGAATAAACCAACAGAACAATCAGATACGGTTGAGGCACAAGAGGAGGTCTTAGCTCATCGGAGTGTCGAAGGCTTGACTGTACCAATTCCACCGGTACAAATCACTGCACAAGTGGCACAACAAATGGCCACCTTCTTCTAACAAATGGCTGATAGTTTGTGAGCCCAAGCTCAAACTGTGACATCCCTCACCCGACTGCATTGTAGCCAAGTAAGGCGTGCTACATTCGGTGCTGGAGCATCCTATTTTATCTTACTTTATTCCTTTAATCATTTTCAAGTTATTATCTTTTAATATCAATTATTTCTCCATGGAGAAACTAACGGAGTTTTCTCTATTTTATTATCGTTTGACGTATTTTACTATTCACCCGTTTGAAAATTTCAATAATATTTTAAAATAAAAATCTCATCATTTCATGCAGCATCTATATATTTCAATTCCGTATTCAAATTTATACAATTTCATTAATAACCATTTCCATACATTCTCATTCATGCTCAACTCATGTATGAAAATTTTCAATCTTCATTAATTTACATGATATATAGTTTAATCATATATGAATTAACCGATTTATTAATTTCCATCACATACCTATTAATTACATTTTCATAATTTATATTATAATACTATAACTAAGCATTTTATACAACATACAAATTATGACCTATATGGGTCCTATCTACATGCATTGTTGAGGAGGTGACAATCTTGAATACTTCAGACACTTCTGTAGATCAGAACTCAAAAATCTCTATTTAATATTCTTTGGGCTTTACCTTCAGTACCTGCGTGAGGAAACAAATCCATCGCGCTGAGCATTGCTGTTTAGTGGTGCAATAATATAACAAGAAAATAATATACAATAAAAAAAAAGAAATGGATCAAAATTTGGATACTCTGGAATTTAATCTAATTTCATATAATATTTGTAGTATTAACTATCCTTTGTTCTAATTTATTCCTCTTCAGAAACGCTCAATTCTTTCATAATAATTAAATTTTTATATCGTTCCAATTCATTTCAATTCTTAATGCTAAATAACTAATATAATTTATTTTAAATATTCTTGCTCATTTATTTAATTGCTAATATTTTCAGTTGCTAATATTCTTAACTTATTATTTAGTCGAAGGCTAATTACATCTTATGATATTAACTCTTTCTAGCATTTTATTAATCATGTTCTTGATAATTTCGAGCCTCTTTTTATTGCAATCATTCTTGTTCCTGATCTTGATCTTTAATTTCCTTACTTCCTTTAATAATCAATTCAATTACATTTATACTTTTCCATGCCCAAGTAACCTATACAAATTGACCGGATTGGATAAACGGGTAAACTAGCATTGGGTAACAGGTATCTCGGGCCGTCACACCATCGGTCACAATGTGTCTCCCGGTGTGCAGACGGTGTGCAGACAGAATGGCTAATAAGCCATAAAAGTAATAAGGCATAAAGCCAAGTATAACATCATAATCAATATAGCCATAGGCTATCATATCACAGAATGGCATGAAGCCATACGCAATACTACTATCAGAACCCTATTGACATGCCAACCTATCCAAACCAATCACACTAGGCCTACTAGGGCATATTACAAAGTTATTTCTTGATTATTTATACTTAACATGTAAGGTTATTATTCATATAGTCATTTAAGTCAAAATATTGACTTTTTCATATATAATAGTTACATGAGTTTTAATCATATAGATTTACTACATTTTGGTTCCCCAAAGTGTTGGCATTAGTTGCCAATCCATACTTCTAATCAATGGAAAATAAATCAGAAATTTCAGTTTTAGGTGCTAGAGTTCACTATTCCATTAGGCTATTCTACAGTGAGAATTTGGCCAAATATTCTCAATCAAAGTTGTTCTTTATTGTGTCTAGTTACATTTCACTTTTTGAATCACCCCATTTGGAGTTTTCTAGCTCAAGTTATGGCTATTGCACCATAACTGGTCGGATTGCCTTTACCCAGAATTTCTGAGTAATTTTTGGTTCTGCCAGATTTGGTAGTTCAACTTTGGCTAGCAATTTCATTTGGTTAAGTCTAGAATTTGAGTTTGTGTTCTACATGAAAGTTGTTCTAATTTGCCTAAGCTTTCCATTGATATAAATTTCAGGTCAATTGGACCTTTCTACACTGATTTATGACCAAATGAATGAACACTATTCATTTGGTCATTTTGCACAAGCAAAATTAGTGCTATCTGGATTTGGTCAATTTTTAGGGCATTCTAAGTTTGGTTTCTAAAGAGGGTTCCTTCATCAAAGTTGTGCCATTATGTGTCTAATTTCATGTCCAATTGGCCTTGCACCAATTGAACCTACACAACTCAAGTTATAGCTGCCCAAACTTGCTGGACTCACATTCAGTCCTGCCGGTCACCCAAAGCAGCACATCTAACCTCAATTCCCATGGCACAAATCACTTCATTTACTAATAAAAAATAGCCAAATGGTAACTAATTGACCATTAGAACTTCCATTCACCAACACATGAGCAAAACCTAAATTTTTACCCCAAACCCTAACTCACCTTCTCCCCTAATTCATGCAACTCATTCAATCTTTCCTTCTAATGCATATATAAGCATCCTTCATCATTCATAAACATATATAAACTCATCAAACACATCAAACTAGCCACGTACTAAGGCTAGCCGAAATTTTTATGTTGTTTCTTCATGGACATTTTCTTTGGTTTTTTAAGTAATTTCCTTATAATTCTATTACATTTCAAAGTTAGAAGAAGGAGAAATGTAAAATTAGCACTAACTTTTTTGAAGCCAAACTTGAGCTTGTTATTCTTAAGATTTCTCCTAGAATCATAATAATCATAATCAATTATAACTTCACTTTCCCAAATTAAATATCCAATAAAAATTCAACAGTATTTCCCCTTAAATTGGACTAAACTCCTATCATAAATCTCAAATTCACAAACCATTAATACCCAATCTGGCAGCTTGTGCATTCAAATTTATATATAATGATCTAACCTCGGATAAATCCCAAATTTTAACCATATATTCAAGACATCCCTATACAATATCATTATTTTAGCATCAAATCATATCTATATCATGAGATATCAAAATATTCATTCAACCCTTCAAAATCTGAATTTTTTGCAGAAATTAGTCTTACTCAGATAGCTCATGCAAAACAATTTATGTCTCATAAACCACAAGTCTAAAATTTACCAAATTTTAACACAACAGCCTCAACATCCCAAATATCATTTGTACCAAATTTCATAATTTTATAAGCATCCTAACTATTTATTTTTCTCAAATTTCAGTAGCCAAAATTCAGAATTCAACTTGCAGACAGCCTGTGTTCAATAATATATTTCTCCAAATCCAACCGTTAAACAATCACCAAATTTTAACCATAACTTTACACATACATATCTCAAACATATCCAAAAATCAACGGTATAAGTTGAGCGAAACTCACCTGGACGGAAGAGAAACATGCTGCCCCTGCTGAACCCCAGTTTTTGCTACTGTTCACCTCCTTCTCCATTCCTCTCTTTTTAATTCTTGTATCTTAGACCAAAACCCTTATTTTCCCCTTGTTAGTGTTCTTTCTTGTTAGAGAAACTCAGAAAAAAAAAAAAAAATAGCACCAACTCCCTCTTCCCTTCTCTTATTCTCCTTCTTCCTTTCTCTCTTTCTTTTCCTTTCTTTTTCCTCCTCTCCTCTTTCCCGATTCTGCTGTCCATGGTGAAAATGCAGATTTGTTTGTTAATTTGTCTCATTTATCTCCTTTTTATTACTTTATTAAGTAGTTGTCTAATGGTGATTGGTGGAGGGCTTTTAATTGCATCATGCTTACTCAAGCATGATGTAATTATTAAGCTTTTCTTTCATTTTTTTTTCTTTCATTTCTACTCATTTTCAATTTAATTTGTAGCAATATTTATTCATATTTTATGTCATAATAATTATTTACTTAACTGGATAATTCGGTCAAAAATCATCTCCGAAGACGAAGTGATCAAAATGCCTTCCGTTTGGCTTATCGAGCTAAAATTGTCTGTATCGATCTAAAATTTTTTTTAAACATTTTCTTAGTATTCTAATGCCATCAAAACCTCAATGACTCTTCTCTAGAGTCTCAAAAATTATTTTATGAATTTTCTCCAGGGTTTAGGGCTTCTAGCTGCGAAAATCGTAATTTCCCACTGGATTACCCATCGCTACTCATTTAACTTGGTTGTATTTTATTTCTAAAATTTTTCCTAAATTTTTCTTATTATTATTTGAGTTATTTTTGACTCCTCACTCTAGTGTAAAATTTTTTTCAGATGTTTTAGCTGTCCGGACCAACACCAGTCACCGGAACAGTATAATGTACGGAATTACTACAGTGAGGGTGTTACACAAACTCAAGCTAAGCCCAAGTACAGACTCAACCCCCACAAGGGCAGTATGAAATAGAAAAGAGTGAGAAATCTATGGGTCAGAACTCGAATAGTCAATTAAGGAAAAGAAAAGAATTTGAGGAACCCCGAACTTATAGATATGACAGAGGCGGATCTTCGGGGTGGAAGCAATCGAGAACCCGTCGGCAAAGAATTCGAAGTTCCTACCCTCTCTGTGTCTGTGAGGTATGTGGCAAGTTACACGAGGGTATGTGTCGTAGGGCCACTAGAGCCTACTACAATTGTGGTGAACATAAACACTTTGTTAGAGATTATACTAGAGCACCTCTATCTGCTCTCTGAAATTCACAGACAGTCAGTCAGGGCTAAGCTAGAAACAGAGTTGGTACTCCTTGCAATCCAAGCACAATGAATCCACCCAATCATAGTAGCGCAACAGTCAGAGCGTCCACTATGCGCCAGAGAGAAATAGCAGAAACTTCAGATGTAGCTGCTGGTAAGTTTTTAATTTTTAAAGGAAAGAATTAGTTATTATTTGACCCCAGCACTACTTATTTATATGTTAGTGTTAGAATTATATGTTCTGTTGTTATTCCTTTGCATGGGAATAAATTTTGATGCATTAGTAACTAGTTCTTTAGGATATAAACTACGATAATAAGTGTGATTGACATTAGTTTTGGAAGAGTTTGTCAGCAAAAAGTAATTATTAGTATACAATAAATTATAAGTTAATTAGTGAGACTATTTAATATAAGGCAAGAGGACCTAAAAGTAAATTATAGTAATATCATTACTCTAGATGAGGCAAAGATGTTATTATTAGTAATTGTCAATGAATATTGTAATCAGAATAAGTTCTGGATATTAGTGAATTCGAAAAAGATAAGATATAGGAAAGTTTGATCTATTGAGCTGTATCGTAGCAACTATGCAATGTTCTTAATGTTTGTATTGTAAGCTGCTGATTACAGTAACGACTTAGGATTATTGTGTAGAGCTACGTACTACCCGATAGAGCACTAAGATGAGGATTATTGCAAACGGCATCTGATTTGGTAAAATTCTGCCGGGACAGAATTTTATTATTGGAAGGGAGTTTGAAAATCCTAACCCGGGATTTTAAACTCTAAAGTTAGAATATCGAAAGGTTATAGTTCAGTACAAAAGGAAGTAATGACTACACATCAGTACAAAATAAGCTATAGAATATCGATAGATAAAAGAGTTATGGAAGTAAAAATTAGAATAGTTGGTGCAAATGTAATAAAGAAACATTATGAATATTAGTTAAAGTGTTGACTAGAATGGTCAGAGGACCAAATCAAAGTAAAATTAAAATATAGTAGATTTGTTAGGGATGATAAGAGGTGCTAAATCATGACTCGACAGTCAAGTTAAGGAAGAAGATAAGATTGAGGAATAAAATAATTAAAGTTAAGTTGTGAAAAAAAAAAAAGAAAACAAATAGAACTATAAGAAATGAGAGAAACACTAGATGAGGAATTGCCACCAGGGCAACCAACCTACTTAAGACGCGTAATGATATCCTGAACCATTTTATCAAGAAAGAAATAAGTTAAGCAAAAGCAAACAAGATAGTGCAAAATGGCACATAGGCCTTAGTCATAAATGGAGATGGTAAGATAATGGTTATGGACCTATGGCCAATAAAGAGATAAGCAGTTAATATATGACCAACAAGGTCATTTAAAAAAAAAAAAATAATTGCTAAAACAGCAGCAAAAAAAGACTAAAATATTCCAAACTAAACTGAAGGTTGCATCAAATGATCAAGAGATTTGATAAGAAAAGAGTAAAACTAAGTTCTCACCCATAGGATGATACGAGGTCCTAGAAAAAGTGGATCCACTAGTACACAGATTTGCTTACCTCTAAAATTAAAATAAATTTGAATCTAACTTATGACAGAAGCTCATAAGAAACTTGGCATACGAGGTGAGCAATCGATGAGTAAATAGTATTGGTTAAAGTGTTGTGAAACCATCATTCAGGCCAGGAAGCTACTTGAGAGCGTGAAGAGGACATGAGGAGACAACACCCACAGCTATTCAGAGACTGATACCAGGTAAAATTTCGAGATGAAATTTATTTTTAGGGGGGGGGGGGGGAGAATTGTAATACCCCTATTTGCATAGCCTGGTATATTTTACTATTTCGGTGACCGGTATCGGTCTGGACAATTAAGGGGATTAGAATCATGTCTAAGACACCTAGATAAGCCTTGAACGCAAATAATTAGTAATTGCCAAATAGTTAAGTATAAAGAAGAAAAACAAAGCATAAAAAGTTAAATGAGCAGGGAGTCACAGTGATTGGTGACCGTATCGGGAAATGACTGCGAGGTCAGTCTTAACTCAAATTTCGAACAGAAAAATGTGACGCCGTGGTCCTAAGGACTTTTGCAAACACAGTGAAAAAGAGAAAATCACGAAAAAGAATTTTTAAGTAGGTCAAATAATTAGGTCAGGGATTTGGAAGAAATATTGAATAACTTGCAAACTGGATTGAACTGCGCAAGGGGCGATTTGGTCAATTCACCCCTAGAGCTGACTCCTGACCTAATTGTCCAATAAAATTAGAGAAAAGAAAATTATGGGATCTAGAATTAAATTAAAGAACTAATGAAAAAAATAAATGCAAAAGAAAAAGAAAAGAAAAGAGAATAAATGATTAATGACATCATCATGATGATGCCAAAATGAGGTCATAATTAATTATACTTTAATTAATTAAATTGACTAAGTCAATGTTGGGATAAATATACATAAAAGTAACAAAGTAAAAGAAAAAAAATTTAAGTTGAAAAAAAAAGCTTTATGACATCATCATGCTTAGGTAAGCATGACACCATTAACCATTTTAATTTCTAATTATTTAATTATAAGGATAATCACACAATAAATAAAACAAAATTTAAAAGAAAAGAAATTTGTGTCTTCTTCCCTTAGTCACCCGTCCACACTCTCTCTCTCATCTCTCTCTCATTTTTTCTTCTTCCACCATTGAAACTCACTTTCAAAGCTTTCTTACCCCTAAAATTAGCCATTAATTTTATATTTTCATTAAGTAAAACTTGCCCTTGAGTCTTGATTTGGAGATTGGAGCAAGAAAAAGAAAGAAAAATTGGAGAGTTTGAGAAGATAAAAAAGGCTTCATTTGAGGTAAGTAAATCTAAGTTTTCTTATTGAATCATTGGGTGATTTGAGGTTGAAGTGAATGAAATTATATGAAGAACTTGAAAAAAATCATGTATGTTGGGGAGCCATAAAATTCGGTCAGCTATGATGGGTTAGGAATTGATGTGTTTTGAGATAATTAAAGATGTGTGCAAGCTTAAAGGATTAGGTAGTTGTGATTAGAATGTTTTAATTGTATGAACTATGAAGAATGTAGAAAATTATGGTTCTTGACTTAGGGTTTAGGAGAAAAATTATAGAAAATGGTTAATTGATGTAGTTGACCTTACTTGAGTTGAGAAATGATCAATTGTGACCATTTGTGGTGTGTGTGAATTGTTAGAACCAAGTCTCAATTCGGATTGGTTAGAGTCAATATGCAGACAGCTTGACCTAGGTCCCTTTCAGGGACCAAAAATGAAAATTTACCAACCTAATTGGTGTGAAGCCAATTGAGAATGAAACTAGACACTAAATGACACATTTTTCATTTAGGAGTCATGCCCAGAAAATGACCATAACTTAGTGAACAATTAGGCCAAATTTGGATTAGGGCACACTGCCCTGTATAAAAATGACCAAATGAACAGTAGTTATGTAAATGACCATAACTTAGTCTAGAAAGGTCCAAATGACCTGGATCTTATACCGATAGAAAGCTGAGACATAGCCCTATAACTTTCATGCAGAAAACAAACTCAAATTCTGACCATAACCTATTCGAAACGTCACCTGCAGTCAACCCATAAAAACTGCTAATATCCAGAAAATGCCCAGAATTTTGGATTTGGACCAATCCGGCTAACCTTAGAAAAATAAGCATAACTTGGGCTACAAAACTCCAAATGGAGTGATTCAAAAAGGGAATTAAAACTAAGACAATAAGGAACAACTTCTATGAAGAAAACTTAGCCAAATTACCACAGTAACTTGACCAATGGAACAATAGAAAATAGAGGACCAAAAATGAAAAATAATAATTTCTCTTAGGAGACTTAGAAATTGAATTGGTAATCAATGCCAACAAAATTGACACCCAAAATGTAGTATATGGGTGCAATTAGAACTAATAAACTTATTAAGCATTAGAAAGTCAATAAATTAACTTGAATAGTATCGTGAATAGTTGTTAGTAGTATGCCCTAGAGTATATCATTTAGTATGTATCTTGTACATGTTTTTATTAATAAAAGGCATTTCCATTTTTCTGTTTACATAATATATTTATGTGTAATAGAAAAAAGTCCATTGATATTTTGTTAGAAATTCTATTTTTAAGTTGTTAAGAATATGAGTGACAGTATTTCTAGTACAAAGTATCATAAATAGGTTCACAATCGAGGATAATTCATAATAAGGACATGACTTATCCAGAAAGATTGTATTCATGTTCGTTCCCAAGTTATTTATATGAGATATAAATAAGATGGAATGGTGAGTCTCATGCTATATAAGAAATATGATAGGCACTTGTACATGATAAGTAGGCCGAACCAGTGACACTTATGACAAGCACATGGAGTTTACTCTTGTCAATGCATTGTCACAAATCATATCAGTGCATATAATCTTTAGACCTGAGATAGCACAGTTATCTTGTATATAGGTAGTTTAAGTTTGATACTGCTTTCATACTTGTACTATGTATGGGTATATGGGCATGTGTTGGCTCCTACTAGTTATATATGGAGGTAGATGTTGATCAAGATGAAATCTGTTCCTCTAAGTAAATAGAGATAAAATCCTATGTTCATTTAATTGTTCTTGATGTTTTAAGTTCCTGGCCAGGACAGATAGATTTAATCAGAAAAGAGTTTCTGATGAGAAAATCTTTTAATCAAGAACTGGAATTAAAAGAGAACATAATATTCATAGCAAATGGGGTTTGACATAAACCATGACTCCAGCTTGAGTTGGGATTTTGTAACAGAGAAATTCTAGTGCATGGTAATATATGATTATAGGTTCATTTAAAGTAAACCTTATTACTGATTGGGTGGCTATGGCATGCTATGCTAGGTGTTAACCATGGTCTATGAGGTGCATAAAATGATTTACAGAAATCATTTATGATAAGAAAGAGTTCTAATGATATTAAGAGTTGATATCATGTCTCATTGCCAATTAGTAATGAGCCTAGTAAGTCACACACATACACAAGTTATCACCTATTTAAATATGATTTAATTAATTAATTAAAGAGTTTAATTGATTAATTAAATAGGTTTGGTTTGTAATTAGATTGCAAAGTCCCTAGCATGACTTGAAACCAAATCTAGATTATTGGATGTATAATATAAGTTAAATTTATATTTAAAGTGTTTAAATATGAAATTAATTAATGAGAAATTAATTAATAGAGATTAATTAATTAATTTATATTTGATATAAATTGATTAGAAGAAGAGAAATAATTATTTTGGGTTGAGAACTCAAAATTAAGACATAGGGGCATTTTGGTCATTTCACAGGGTGACATGTGGCACTACACATAAGCTTGCCAAATGTTTTTAATCATGTAAGATGATTAAAATTAAGATTAAATATAGGTTTGACACTTGGCACAATGTGATTGGGCCAATTAAACCTAGAACCAATTAGAGGGTGACATGTGGCAAGGGTTTTATGTGTTGACCTACCTATATAAGTGTTGTAATGAAAAAAAGAAATAACACAAGCTGCTGCCTCATTCTTGGTGCCGCCACACAAGAGGCTGTCCCTTCTCTTCATCTTCTTCTCTCATCTATTCCAAGAGATTAGCAAACAATCTCTTGAATTAAAATACTAGAAATTGTTTATAGTGTCCTGTTTACATCTTTAATCTCTTAAAAGGCAAAACTTGATTTTATAATTAATAGAAAAAGCTTTAGAAGTTGTTCAAGGGCTACCATAGGTGAACTTAGTGTAGACAAGCTAGAGGGGCAACATCTGGTGTCCTGAAGACGCATCCGAAAGGCACAAATACACTGCAGTGCATCAAGAGGTTAGTGTATTTGTTCTTGATCTAATCTAGGGTTCTAAAATTAATCTGATTAATTTTAAAATCTTAAATGGCAAATACAGATCCAAAAACATATTAAAAGTGTTTTAATATGTTGTTTATCATTGAAATCAAATAGATAAAAATAAATCTTGCATGATGCATGTGACCCTAGGTGAAAATTTTTGAATTCAATGGTATAAACTTATGTTTTTCATGCTTCCACTCCTTCAATTGGTATCAGAGCCACTATATTTGTCATTTAGATTATTGATTATATGATTTAATTGTGTGTTTTGATCATGAGATGATTTATCCATTGCTGGTTGCAATGGATGTGTGGCGGCATGCTTTAAGAACACCGACATGGTGCGCAAGGTTTGTGCTTTCATGGGTGGCGTAAGGTTTGGCTTTTAATTTGCAATTTTTGTATGATCTAAAAGCTCATCCCATATCTAATTAAATTATTTAATTAGAGTTTTAATCACACAATTAAATTTTGATTCAAATCAGAATTTTAAAAATTGTTTGAATGTGATTCAAATCTGAATTTTAAAAGTTGTTTGAATGTGATTCAAATCTGAATTTTTAAAGTTGTTTAAATCATATTCAAATCCGAATTTTTAAAGTTGTTTGAATAATATTCAGATTTGAATTTTTAAAAATTATTTGAATATGATTCAAATCTGATTTTTTAAAAATTGTTTGAATGTGATTCAAATCTGAATTTTTAAGGTTGTTTGAATGTGATTCAAATCTGAATTTTTAAATTTGTTTGAATGAGATTCAAATATGAGTTTTTAAATTTATTTGAATCATATTCAAATCTGAATTTTTAAGTTGAATATGAGATATTCAATTTAATTTAAGTATGTATGTTTTATTTAATTATTAAATAGTGATATGCATGATGGATGATCATGCACTATAAAAGACCAATGTATTTGAATTTATCTCTTTTATGTTTCATTGGGATTGTGAATTAATTAATTTATTTTAATTTATTTTGGGCATGTATTATTAAGGTTGTAATAATTTTTGGGTTGTAATTTCATTTATTTAAGTTATTGTAAATTCTTCTTGGTATGCCAAGGATTACTATGTAATTGGATTGCAAGAAGTTCAAGGAGGTGAAGAGCATTGGTGGGACCAGTGGGAGGAATTCAAGATCAAGTGTTGATTATGTACTACTTCAGCAACTCTTGTAAAATGATTGAATGAAATGCACCTAGGAATGCCCTGATTCAATTCTTGGTGGCTCATAATTGAATCCCTTAGAAAGTCCATGATCATACCATATTTATTTATTGTCTATGAATGCATGAGATGTATGTGAATGTATGCAGTATATGATATATGCATGCTAAATGGATAATGTGCAAAGTGAGACCTTAATAGTAATTAGGATGACCATAAAATCTTCCAAAAAAATTGTAACATCTCTATTTGCATAGTCTAGTAAATTATACTGTTCTGATGATCGGTGTCAGTCCGGACAATTAAGAGGATTAGAACCACACTTAAGACAACTAGATAAGCCATAAATACAAATAATTAGTAATTGTCAATTAGTTAAGTATAAATAAGAAAAACAGAACATAAAAAGTTAAACGAGCCGAGAGTCACAGCGATGGGTGACCTTCTCAGGAAGGACTGCGAAGTCGTTTTAAACTCAAATTTCGAACAGTAAAATGTGACGCCGCGGTCCTTAGGACCATTACAAACACAGTGAAAAAGAGAAAATCACGAAAAAGAATTGTTAAGCCAGTCAAATAATTAGGTCAGGGAGCCGAAAGAAATATTGAATTATTTGTAAACCGGGTTGAACCGGCAAGGGGCAATTTGGTCAATTGACCCCGAGAGCTGACTCCTGACCTAACTGTCAAATAAAATCAGAGAAAAGAAAATTTCGGAGTCTAGAATTAAATTAAAGAACTAATAGAAAATAAATAAAAAAAAAGAAAATGAAAAAGTGAAGGGAGATGACATCATGCATGATGCCATAACTATAATAATTAATATATTTAATTAATTAGATATTTTGGTCTTCCATAAGATAAAAAAAAAAAGAGAAAAGAAAGAAAAAAAAAAAGAGATTATCTTCTTCATTGCCGTCCAACTCTCTCCTTCATCTCTCCCTCACTTCATCTTCCATGAAAGCTCATCTTTGAGCTTGAAAAAACAAAAATCTCTCCGTAGAAAATTATTCTACCATGGTTAAAGCTTGTTTTGGCAACTAGAAAAGGTGATTGAAGAATAAAGAAAGAAGAAAGGAAGAAGTTTGAAGGGAAAGAAAATTCTACACTCAAGTTTAGTAAATTCACTTCAAATTTTTAGTTTAATCAATGTATTTATAGTATAAAGAACTCATAAATATGCTTAAAATGAAATGAAATTAATTATTGGAGGACTAAACATGGATTTTGATCAGCTAGGGTTTGATATGGTAGTGCATGAATTTGATTGGATTATAAGTGTAGGCAAGCTTATATGAATGTAGAGGTGATGTTGAGATACTTGGATTTGGTTAAATATAATTACTAGTGTAGTTAGGGTTTTGGACATTAGGGTTTAGAGACAAAAATGTGAGAAATTTGTCAATGATGTCTTTGACCTAGTTTGAAGTGAGAAATGGTCATTTGTGGCCAAATGAAGTGTGTTGGAATGGTTGGAGTTAAGGCCAAATTCTGATTGAGTGTGGTCATGCTGCTAGCAGCATGACCAAGGTCCCTTTGAGGGATCAAAAATGAAAATTTACAAGTCCAATTGGTATGAGACCAATTGGGAATGAAAATAGACACTAGATGACACAATTTTCATTTAGGAAGCATGCCCAAAAAGTGACCAAAACCTAGTGAACAAATTGACCAAACTCGGAAAATCTCAGTCTGCCCTGTACAAAATGACCAAATGAACAATGTGGCCATAACTTGAGCTAGGCAGGTCTAAATGACCTGAAATTTTACCAGTGGATAGATGAGATATAGACCTAAAACTTTCATGAAGAACACAAACCAAATTATGCCATTAACCAAGTCATTTGGCCACCCAAATTTGGTGACCTAAAACTGCCAGAACCAAAATTTGCCCAGAAATCTGGGTTAAGTCCAATCTGGCAGCCATGGTTCAAATGGCTATAACTTGAGCTACAAAACTCCAATTGGAGTGATTCAAAAAGGAGAATAAACTTAAGACAATAGGGAACATTTTCTATAAAGAAAGTTTTGCCAAATTCTAACAGTAAAATGACCAATGGAACAGTGCAACTTAAGACACCAAAACTGAAAATTCGCAAATTTGCCTAAAAGACTTAGAATTTGAGTAAACAACCAAAACCAACAAATTTAGTGACCAAAATGTGGTATGTGGGTGAAGTTGGAATTTCCATAACTATTAAGCCTTAAAAAGTCAACAAATTGACTTGAATAGTACCATGAATAGTAACTCCAAAATAAAAATTTCCAAGAATGTTAGTTTAAGCATATTTGGGCTAGAATTAAGTATTTATAAATTAATTATTGGATTTATGGTGAAATAAGATACTGAAATACTATAAATTTTGTGTTTTAGCTGAAAAAGACTCGAAAGGTATGAGGGACTGAGTCAAGGCCTAGAGGCGACTCACATCAGGTTTGTGCACAACAAACTTAAAATCCTTTGTTTCTACTTGACAATTCTTGAAATAAATGTTGTGAATAATTTTGATTGTTATGGCTTTGAAAATATTATTTGAAAAACAGTGTGTTGCCTACTTTGTAAACGAAAAGTTTAGAATGAAATATGATTTGTGAATTGTATAAAATATTTGAATAACTTAATTTAAATCATTTTTAATTCACACTTGGCATGACAATATTAATATGTTCCTCCTCCACTTGTGGGGTGAGTTTGATATTTGATCACTTTTTTCCCTCTCTGGCTTTCCAGTCTGAGGGGTGAGTTTGGATGAGTACTCATTAGCTAGCTAGCCACCTCCCTCATTGATTTTGATTAGTGGGGTGAGTATGCCTTGTCGTGATGTACAGACGGCATGTTCGGAAATTTTGTGTCATGTCCTAAGTTATGTTATTGTTTGGCAACACTATGTTTATTAAATTGTTTGATTAAGTTGTGCTATATTAAGCTTTGAAAATTATGATTTGTTATAAATGTGATTTGAGAAAAAAAAATTGTGAAATGCGATTATGAGATTTTTGAATGATGATTTGTTCATAATGTTTTATATTATGCATTTTATGCTTTATTGTGCACCACTGAGTATTTATATACTCAGCGATAGCTTTAACTTGCTGTCGCAGATAGAGAAAAGAGCATAGCAGCAGAGTGAGCTGCTACAGTTAGAGAGGAGCACAATTGAAGAATTTTTGTACGGATATTTGTCTATACCCTGGAAGTTTAGTTTGATGTAAATATGATAGTATGCATATGTATCTCTGTAATTTGAGCAGTTGTACAGATAAAATTGTAATAATATTAATTTTAAGATTTTGTATCTGTAAATTAACTTATGATTATAAATTAATGATTTAAAATGCAATGTACATGAGTGATGAAATGTTTTGAGATATTACTTCTTGATTTGAAATTGGGATTTTGAATTGAAGTGTTACTATTGCTGTTGATTTGAAGTTTGGTGGTTGCAAATGGAGTTGTGATTAAGAAATATATTGGGAGTGTTTCTATTTTCAGGTTTTGAAGAACTGTTTTCTCAAAATATAGACGGCACTCTGCTGAAATTTTTGTAAAAATTGCAAGAGATTTTAAATATATAAGAATTTAATTTATGTTTGGACTTTAAATAAATGTTTTTCAAACTTGAAAAAAATTTTACCCATCAATTTTAAAATGAACGAAAATTATTTTAAAATCCCTTGTAGTATATTTAATGGGTTACCGGTAGGTGAAGTACGGTAATTCATTAGGTGTACTACGGGAACATGTTACATCTTACGAGGAGTAGGGTGTGACAAAAATGATTAAGTTGAAAATGCTATAATTAAAGTAATTATAACATGGGCCCTCCATTGGGACAATTATTTTAAGAAATTTTAAATAGTTGCATAAGATGCAATTAATTTAAGAGATTTTCTTAGGAATAATTGTTAAGCATGAGATGTTATAAATATGTAAATGGTTTAGTGGCCAATATTGGATGTACCTAAGGACATTAAAATTATTTGCATAATTACTGGCTCAATGGGATCAACATAACTAATGCAAGATAAGTCAATAATGGATGTACTTGAGATTTTGAGCATTAGGGGCTAGGTAAAGGATTGAACCTCACATGAGATGTGATGAGCAAGGAGTTGCTCACTTATAGTTTATTGTAATTCCAATAATGGATGTACCTGAGGATGATCAATAGAATTATAAGAATTCAATCACCCACTAGAAATCCATCTAACTAGGATTTCCATTTTCTACTTTGAAAGTGTAGGATTCGCTAAGTTAGTGGGAGGATCAATTTGATTAAAAGACCATAATCATTTTGATTAATTACTTGATACATTTATTAATTAATCTGGTTATTTTCTGTAGTTAATTTTCTGATAATAATGAGCACAGAACAACCACCACCATCCAATATCCTTGCAAGCATACTTGATCGCAATAGGTTGACAGGACCTAATCTGTCTGATTGGCTAAGAAATTTGAAACTTGTCCTGAACCTTGAACATATAGGATATGTTTTAGATTCAAATGTTCCTGGTCCCTTACCTCCATAGGCCACTCAAGAGGAACATGAAACTTTGGACAAGTGGAAGGAGCATGATATGAGAGCTAAGTGTTATATGCTTTCTTCCATGAGTAATGAGTTACAGAAGCAGCATGAGAACATACAGAGTGCGAGTGAGATGCTCCTTCACCTACAAGAGTTATATGGTGAGCACAACAGGAATGCTAGGTATGAGATATCTAGGCAGCTGTTCCGCATGAGGATGTCTGAAGGACAAAATGTTGGGGATCATGTCCATAAGATGATTCGGCTAGTTGAGCAATTGGAACATCTTGATTTGAACATGGATTTCCAATTACAGACGGATTTGATCCTTCAGTCCCTTCCTAAGTCTTTTGGGAATTTTGTGACAAATTTCCATATGACTAAACAGGAATGCACCTTAGCTGGTTTACTCAACATGCTGGTTATTGCCCAAAAGAATATGCCAGGCAATAAAGGAAAAGAAGTTGCTTTGATTGCATATTCTTCTGCTGGAAAGTCCAACAAGAAGAAGGGCAATAAGAAAAAGAAACCTCAGATTCCTAGTCCTTCTAAGAAAATAGCTAAACAGAAAGGGAAGACTAAAGCTGATGGAGGCAAAGGAAAGTGTTTCCATTGCCAGAAGGATGGGCACTAGAAAAGGAACTGCCTAGAGTATCTTGCTTCTCTGAAGGACAAGAAGGATACACCTTCGGAAGGTATGTCCATATCTTGTTATTTAGATTCTGATGATACTCATAGTTCATCTACAACTTGGGTTTTAGATACTGGTGCCAGTTCTCACATTTCTAATGATATGCAGGAACTAGCAAATAGGAGCAGCTTGCATTCTCGAGATGTTAGACTCCGGATTGGCGATGGCTCAACTGTTGAAGCTTTAGCCATAGGATCTAAATCTTTTTACATGTCTGGACATGTTTTATGTTTGGATAATATTTTATATGTACCTGATGCTTTTAAGAATATCATTTCTATATCTAGTTTGACTAGAAATGGGTATGAATTTCAGTTAACAGATGATGTTTGCAATATTTATTTTGAAAATAAATATGTTGGTTCGGGTCATATGAATGATGGTCTTTATTATTTGGATAATAATGACAAACACAAAATGAATGCAAGTGATCTAAATGAATGCAATGCCATGGTGAAAACCAACTCAAGTTCAAAATATATTTGGCACTTAAGGTTATGTCATATTGCAGAAGATAAGATTACAAAATTAGAGAAAATGGGGACTCTATCCTCATTGGGCTCTGAGCCTACTCCAACTTGTGAATCTTGCCTTCAGGGCAAAATGACTAGATCACCCTTTGTTGGACAAGGGCTAAGGGCTAAAAATAATTTGGAGCTAATACATAGTGATGTATGTGGTCCATTTAAGAAAATGGCTAGAGGCGGTTTTCATTATTTTATTACCTTTACTGATGATAAATCAATGTTTGGGTATTTGTATTTGATGAAATACAAATATGAATCCTTTGAAAAGTTCAAAGAATTTAAATCTGAAGTAGAAAATCAAACAGGAAAGAGTATTAAAGCTCTTCGATCAGATCGTGGAGGTGAATATTTGAGTATTGAATTTGATGAATACTTGAGAGAGCACAGCATTGTTTCCCAGCTAACTCCTCCAGGAATGCCACAGCTGAATGGTGTATCTGAAAGGAGAAATCGTACCCTATTGGATATGGTACGTACTATGATGAGCTATACTGATATGCCAATCTTCTTTTGGGGATTTGCATTAGAATCAGCTTTGTATATTCTAAATAGGATTCCATCAAAATCAGTTTCTTCCACACCTTATGAGATATGGCATGGAAGAAAACGAAGTCTTAAACATGTTAAGATTTGGGGTTGTCCAGCTTATATCAAAAAGCTGAACACTAATAAATTAGAAACCAGATCAGAAAAAGGTCGATTTGTTGGATATCCAAAAGATAGTTTTGGATATTATTTTTATTTGCTTACTTCACAAAAGGTTGTGATAAGTAGAGATGCCACATTTCTTGAACAACAGTTTGTTCAAGAAGGAGACAAAGGAAGGCAAATAGAGTTGGAATTGGAGAATTTTGATCAACCAACAGATCAGATGGATATAGATCCATCTAGTCAACCTACACCCATTGATGAAACATCTATGGCTATTCCTCATAGATTAACCAGGGTATCTCACCCACCAGTGAGATATGGTTTCCTTCATGAAGAAGACTAAGAGTTGTCTACTCATGAAGAAGTAGATCATGGAGATGATCCACTTACCTATGAAGAAGCTATATTAGATATAGACTCTTCAAAATTGATTGATGCTATGAAATCCGAAATTGATTCCATGAATAAAAATCAAGTTTGGGATCTTGTTGACCTACCTGAAGGTATTGTACTTATAGGGAACAAATGAGTTTTCAAGAAGAAAATTGGTTCTGATGGAAAGGTAGAGACCTGTAAGGCAAGGCTAGTAGCGAAAGGGTTTCGCCAAAGGCAAGGAATGGACTATGAGGAGACTTTCTCGCCTGTTGCCATGCTTAAATCAATTAGGATTCTATTAGCAATAGCTGCATACTATGATTATGAGATTTGGCAGATGGATGTCAAAATAGCTTTTCTCAATGGATACATTGAAGAAAACATTTTTATGGAACAACCTAGGGGTTTTGAATCCCAAGATGGTTCCAAGGTATGCAAGCTAAAGCGATCCATTTATGGGTTGAAGCAAGCTTCGAGGAGTTAAAACATCCGTTTTGATGAAGCCATTAAATCATTTGGTTTTATAAAAAATGAGGATAAGCCATGTGTATATAAGAAGGTTAGTGACAGTGCTATCACTTTCCTTGTCTTATATGTGGATGACATATTGTTGATGGGTAATGACACAGGTATGTTGACAACTATAAAGGTATGGTTGTCAAATACATTCTCCATGAAGGACTTAGGGGAGGCAACCTATATTCTTGGGATTTGCATCTATAGAGATAGAGCGAAAAGAATAATTGGTTTATCCTAAAGTCTATACTTGGAAAAGGTGTTAAAGAGGTTTAACATGCTTGATTCCAAGAGAGGATTGTTACCAGTGAGACATGGTATCCACCTTTCTAAAGAGATGTCTCCAAAGACACTTGAAGAAAGAGATAAAATGGCCAGGATTCCATATGCTTCGGCTATTGGAAGTTTAATGTATGCAATGTTGTGTACTAGGTCGGATATCGCATATGCTGTTAGTTTGACTAGCAGGTATCAATCCAATCCAGGTTTGGAACATTGGATAGCTGTCAAGAATATCCTTAAGTACTTAAGAAGAACTAAGGATTTATTCATGATCTATGGACGTGGAGACTTGCAATTGGATGGTTATACTGATTCTGATTTTCAATCAGATATTGATGATAGAAAGTCTACATCTGGATATGTGTTCATTTGTAATGGAGGTGCAGTCAGTTGGAAGAGTTCCAAACAGAGCACGACTGCAGATTCCACTACCGAAGTTGAGTTTATTGCTGCATCAGATGCTGCAAAAGAAGCTGTTTGGATAAAGAAATTCATGATAGAACTTACAGTAGTTCCTTCCATTGAGTCAGCAATTCCATTGCACTGTGACAATAATGGAGCAGTCATACAGGCTAAGGAACTAAGGTCTCACTAGAAATCTAAACACATAGAAAGACGCTACCACATTATCAGAGAAATAGTTGAACGAGGCGATGTAGCCATGCAGAAAATAACATCAGCTGAAAATCCAACTGATCCATTCACTAAGCCTATGTCACAGACTCAGCTAGACTAGCATCTTGAGAAGATAGGTCTAAGATATTGTGTAACACCCCTATTTGTATAGACTGGTATATTTCACTATCCCGGTGACCAGTGTCGGTCCGGATAATTAAGGAGATTAGAACCACATCTAAGACAACTAGATAAGCCATAAACACAAATAATTAGTAATTGTCAATCAGTTAAGTATAAATAAGAAAAACAGAACATAAGAAGTTAAATGAGTCGAGAGTCACAGCGATGGGTGACCTTCTCGGGAACAACTACGAAGTCGATTTAAACTCAAATTTCGAACCGTAAAATGTGACGCCACGGTCCTTAGGACCATTGCGAACACAGTGGAAAAGAGAAAATCACGAAAAAGAATTGTTAAGCCAGTCAAATAATTAGGTCAGGGAGCCAGAAGAAATATTGAATTATTTTCAAACCGGGTTGAACCGGCGAGGGGCAATTTGATCAATTCACCCCCAGAGCTGACTCCTGACCTAACTGTTTAATAAAATTGGAGAAAAGAAAATTTCGGAATCAAGAATTAAATTAAAGAAACATGGAAAAAAAAAAGAAAAGAAAAAACAACTTTATTTACATCACCTTAGCTCACTATTATGATGTCATAAATTAAATTAAAATTTTCCCACAAAATTAGACCAAGTCAAAAGCAATATTAAAGACTTAAAAATACATTAAAAAGAAAAAAAAAATCAGATCTCCTTCTCCAAAATTCGGCCACCCTTCTCTCCCTTACTTCACCATTGGAGAAAACTCCATTAAAGCTTGAAACCAAGCTTCTTCCAACTACCTAACCCCACTTTGTCCCCAAATTCCCCATTAAAACTTGTTAGACCAACTTGAGAAGAAGATTGATCAAGAAAGAAAGAAGAAAAGAAGAAAAAAAATGTCACACCTTACCCCTCTGTAAGGCATAACATGATCCCGTAGTATACCTAATGAATTACCAACTCCGTCTACTGATAATCCATTAAATACACTACAAGGGATTTTAAAAACTTTTCTTACTTCTTTTCTGATGGTGAGCACTATTTACAGGTGTGAAAGACTTTGGTGAACTGAAGTGAAACAACTAACTCATTTGATTTATTTGGAATATCTGCAAAAATTTTGGCAAGGTGCCATTTGTATTTTGGACAAAACAGTTCTTCAGAAAACCTGTAAAAAGCACTTCAATATATTTTCAAATCTCAACTCCAACATTTTTATCAACACAACACATTTCTCAAGTCAAATCCACAGTGATTTTCAAAGACTAAGATACAAAGATATAACACAATTTTTACAAGCCAAATAACTTATAATTATTTTACAACTTTACTGTACAACTTAAATTTACAACTGCTCAAAACCAAGAACAAAATATACATACGGTGAATATACATTACAAGTACAAAATGCCACATGTGGTATACTCACTATACCCAAAAATCTCTCATTGGCGATACTAGCGACCTAACTGCTTTGCCTGTCTGTCTCTCTACCTGCGATAGCAATAAAAAGCTATCGCTGAGACAATGTCTCAGTGGTGCACAACATTTACCAAATACAAATTTTATATCACAATTCATAAATCATATCAATAGTGGATACTTAAAACCATAGTTAAATTCAAGACAATAAATGTCAACAAGAATTTAAACTCCATTTGTTAATATCACAATAATTTTCAATAAGTCAGATCATGGTTGAATTCAATAGACAGTATATGTCAATAAGAGTTTAAATCAATTTCACAATCTCACAATACATAATAACACAATTCGATCAAATAACTGAAGAATACAGTGTTGCCAATCTATAACACAATTTAGGCCATGACACAATTTTTCCATATATGCCGTGTTGTACACCACGACAAGACATGCTCACCCCAATAATCGAAATCAATGAGGGAGGAAGCTAGCTATATAATGAGAACTCATCCATACTCACCTCGGTGGGAAGTCAAAGAGGGAGGAACATAATCATACTCACCCCAGACTGATAAGTCAAAGAGGGAGGAATAATCACACTCACCCCATTAATGGAGGAGGAACATAGTATCAGTGTCATGCCAATTGTGAGTCAAAACAATTCTAAACATTTTATTCAAATGATCCGTAAGAATCCAATAAATTTCCAAAGTTATAATTTCATTCACAAAATGGCAACACAATTCGTAATTCACTTCAATTTCCACAAAAACCATTTACTGATTGCTTTTCAATCAATAAGTATCCATCAAATACCATTCAAACAATTTTCACGATTTCAAACCATTCACAATGTTTTTCAATCAATAAGTGTCCACCAAACACATTTCCACAATTTAAAACAATGATATGCAAATAGTCAATATTTATTTCCATTGAAAATAATTCAAAAGCAGATTGTTGTGCACAAACACAATTTAAAACAATAATATACAAATATTCAATATTTATTTCAATTGAAAAATTCAAAAGCAAGAGCCGGTGTGCCCAAACCTCTGATATTTGTCTCCTGGTCTGACTCGATTTCTTTCCCTTTTCTTTGAGTCCTTGTTAATCGAGAAACACAATTGAAGTGTTTCAGTACCAAATTAAATTGTCTCTATCGATGGTGTTTGGTAAATAATGCACTGAACTCAATTATTCACTAAGTCACCTAATATACCGACCCTCATTGCGTTTTAGGTAAATTAGGTTTTAGTGTCGTTAATATGTCACATTCGATAAGGTTTTAGATTTGGTATGTTTTACCAAAGTCACTTCCTTGCTTAGTGCCTTTTAATGCAAATTCTTTGGATTCCGAACACTGGTTTGACCTAACCGGACGATCTAGTTCCTCGGTTTTTGGTCTCGGTCGAAACTACAAACTTGTAGATCTAGGTCTTATTGCACGTGGTGCAAAATTTCAGGTCAATCCGAGTTAAGTAGACCAAGTTATGGTCATTACACTATTGCTGGTCAAGTGGTACCATTTTAGGTCAATTTTAGGTCAAATTGGTCAATTCTGGTTCGGCCAGTTTTTGGACCCGAACTTGTGCAAGTTGTTTGACTTGCTTATGGTCATTTCTGGGCTTTGGTGTCTTCATAAGACTTGTAGGTATGGGTCTTAACTATTCTTGGTCAAAATTTCAGGTCAATTGGACCTGGGTTGAGTGAGTTATGGCCTAAACACTCACTGCTGCCCAATTGGTCATTTTTCAGGTCCTAATTACACCTAATCCGAATTGGTCAAATTTTTAGGTCACCTTGCAAGCAGAATTTTGGCATGGTTTCTCAATGAAAGTTGGCACATTTTGTGCCTAGTTTCACCCAAATTGGTCTCATACCAATTGAGGTTACACATTCAAGGTTATAGACCAAAATATACACTGCCCTCAATATGCATTTCACACCCCAACTTCAAACACACACTTACCTTTGCAAGGTTCACTTCCATACCCTACCAAACTGTTTTGGCACATTACCAACACACTTTCTACATTACATTAGCATTATTTTGGGCAGATTCCAATCACCATCAACACACCAATTATCATTCACAATCACAATTCCTAAGTACCATTACAAACACACCTAAACATTACAAACTTTACATACACTTTACAACATTAATTTACATACATAACATCCATCCTTCTAGGTCAATATGCTGCCCACACTTCCTTCAATATACACCATTTCTCAAGTGTCCACAAGCTGCCACAAATCACTCATCAACATCACATTGCCGTACCATATGCTAATTCCCATCAAAGTGCATAATTCACCATATATACATGCATTAAATCACTAGGTTACTAAATCACCATGAACAACATTATTTCTCAACAATTATATGCACAATTTCCTCATCAAAAACGTGACCATGGCTGTCCAAAATGACAACAACAATAACCCTTCAAACTCAAAATTTTCCTTCACCAAACCAATACCCATAACATGCACATAAACTTTAACAAAGTAATTCTCAAAATTATGAACTTACCTTATGCTTGGAGCTTGTTAAACCTTGCTTAAACTTCCCAAAATTGGTATCAATATCTTCCTTGTGGTGTGTAGACCATTTTTCATGAAGGAACCTAAGAGATTGGAGTTGAAAATGGGGAGGTTAAGTGAGCTCATGCAAAACGTCCATGGAGTTTCCTCTCCCTTCACTCACGGCAATGTTGAAATCTAAAATGAGGAAGATGAAGTTCAGCTGCATTTTAAGTGTACACTTGTCCCACTAAGTATTTAATTAATCCCCTTAGTGGTCCACTTAAAATTAAATCATTTTATAAGTTAAACTTTCACTTATTCCACAATTAACCCATGATTTTAGCTATTTTATTTAGGTACCACCAAATTAATTTTTCATTTTATTTTCTAAGTGTAATACTATTTATTTTTAATGGACATTTAGGTCAAAAGACAATTCGGGATGTCAAATGACCATAATGCCCCTGTTCGGGTTACGTTCCCGATTTTTCGGTATTACCGGGTTTTGTCTGTTTTTCGATTTCTCACTTTTCTTTGTACTAATTATTTAATTTTTCTTTGATCTTTCTAATGATATTTATTCTTCAACAAGGGTCTATTTAAGTCCTAAAAATATTTTCCAGGGTTCCCCGCAGTCCAGGGCTAGTCAACGGTCCACGCCGTGACTTCCCGGTGCGGTCACCCATCGCTAGGTTTTTCGGCTCGCTTAACTTGGTTACATTTCTTTGCTATGATTTTTTCCTTTGTTTTTCTTGTATTTCCTTTTCTTGTATTTCATTATTTTATGTCTCCTCACCCATTTTGAAGTACGGTTCTTGGCATCCTAGCTGTCCGGACAACACTAGTCACCGGAGCAGCAGAACGCACTACCGAACTTAGGGGTGTTACAATTCTCCCCCCCTTAAATAAATTTCGTCCACGAAATTTTACCCAGTAGTCATCTTACAATAGTCATACGTTTATTTTCTCCTTTCTATATGATCGTAAGACTTTTAACAATCTAATACAATGTTTACTTTGTTTGGATAACACCAATCTCCTCTTACTATTATGTTGTCTAATATTTCAGCTCACGTTCCTTCTTGAATGACCCTTGAGGTCATGTTAGAATCATTCATCAGGCATTGGTCCTCTGACCATTCTAGTCCATAGTCTTCCTCACATTCGGAATATTTCTTTGTTACATATGAATCAACTGTTCAAGTCTCTACTTCCATAACTCTTTTTATCTGTCAATGTTCTATAACTTACTTCCTTTTGTACTGAACTATAACCTTTCAATATTTTAACTTTTGAGTTTTAGATCCCTAAGTAGGATTTTCAAACTTATTTCTAACAATTAAATTCTGTCATGGCATAACTATACCAAAACAGATGCCGTTGGCAACTATTCTTATCTAGGTGTACTATCGGGTAGTACGTAGCTCTACACAATAATCTCAAGTCGATCAGAATCTGCACTTACGATAAACATCAAGAACATTGCATAGTTACTACGATACATCCCAATATATCAAACTTTGTTATCCTTTATTCTTTTTGAATTCACTGATATTCGAATCTTATTCTGATTACAATATCCATTAGCAATTTCTAACAGTAACCTCCTTGCCCTCATCTAGAGCAATTCCATTACTGCATCTTACTTTTACGTCCTCTTGCCTTACATTAAGTAGGCTCACTAATTAGCTTTATAATTTATGGTGTGTTAGAAAATACTTTTCGCCGATAAACTCTTTCAAAACTAATTTCACTTATTATCACAATCCTTATCTTAAGGGCTAATCACTAATGCGTCAAAATTTATTCCTCTCAGAACGAATAACAACGAACATATAGTTCTAACACTAATGTAAAAATATGAAAATTCCAGGTCAAACAATACATATATATATCTCAGTTGCTAATTGAGAAAGTACCAGCAATGATGTCAAAAGTCTCAGTCTCTTTTCTGTCGTATAGCGTATACTCTCGTTGAAGCATCACCCTGTTTTGGCTGATTCACAGTAGTCTGACTTCTAGGTGTACTACCCCTACCTCTACCTTTGCCTCTACTAACTGATGGTGAACTCTTTGGGGTAGAAACTTGGGTTGATCCCTTTGGTGTAGTAAATGATCCGAACGACACGGATTTACACAATCCTTAGCAAAATGACCAGTCTCTCCACAATTAAAGCATGCTCCTACGGCTCTATAACATACCCCACTATGTGGTTTACCACAAGTTTCACAAAGTCGATCTGACAGCGCATTTCTGGGTTTCTGTTGAGTTGGCTGATCGGATCGAGGTGGTTTCTGTCCAAAAGATCTATCTCTACCGGACTTCTTACTATCTCTGTCGTATCCCCCAAAGTTTTTCCTCTTTCCAGTAGGACCACTAGAACTCTGCTCACGACTTTCCTCTTTTTCTCGCTTCTCTGATTTCTTTTTCTCAAGAGCCACTTCAGATTCAATTCTTTCTAATTCTAGTGCTTGAGAAATAAGTTCAGAGAAGTTGTTATGTTTGAATCCGACCACTTGTAATCTGATACTAGGCTTCAAGCCGGTTTCAAACCTCTTACATCTCTCCTCTTTGGTAGAAAGTAGACTTACTGCATAATGGCTTAGGCGGGAGAATTCCCTTTCATACTCAGCCACTGATCTGCCCCCCTGTTTCAGACTTAGGAATTCTTGCAGCTTCTGGTCTACATAAGCATCAGGGACATATTTTTGCCTGAATTCCCTGAGGAAGTCATTCCATGTTAGCACTGCAGGTTCTATCAGACTGTGGGGGATGGTTTTCCACCAGTCATAAGCATCCCCCTGTAGCAAAGATACTGAGTACTCAAATCTAAGCTCCTCTGTGCAATGCAGTTTCTTGAATACCCTATCCATCCTCTCTAACCATTGTTCTGCCTCTAGAGGATCTACTGTCCCCTTGAACTCTGTAGCCCCATACTTCATCAATTTGTCATATTGTCTAGCAGAAGACTGTGGTTGTACCACCGGTGTCTGTATTGGGACTTGAGTAGGCACATTACCATCCATTTGTTGGAACATTGCAGCCGTCTGCTGAGCGAACTGAGCAGAGAACTGCGGTACTGCAGGGGCTGGTGCTACTGAACCACTGACATTATGTAGGCATGGGGCATCCCCTTGCACCTCAGCCTCAATAGATTGATCGACTGAACGATCACCCTCTTCCATAGTCAATGCGAGGATTTTAGATCTCCTAAACCAATAACACAAGGAGATTTCCTCCTGTTAGTGCATATTTATAATGTAATGTACTGTATGTATCAAACAATGATATTGAGCAGTTGTACTGTGAAGAAAGAATATTCAAATGACAGGTGAAAACAGAATTTAAAAACTTTGCTCTGATACCACTAAAACATGTCACACCCTACCCCTCTGTAAGGCATAACATGATCCCGTAGTATACCTAATGAATTACCAACTCCGCTTCATCGATAATCCATTAAATACACTACAAGGGATTTTAAAAACTTTTCTTACTTCTTTTACAGTGGTGAGCACTATTTACAGGTGTGAAAGACTTTGGTGAACTGAAGTGAAACAACTAACTCATTTGATTTATTTGGAATATCTGCAAAAATTTTGGCAAGGTGCCATTTGTATTTTGGACAAAACAGTTCTTCAGAAAACCTGTAAAAAGCACTTCAATATATTTTCAAATCTCAACTCCAACATTTTTATCAACACAACACATTTCTCAAGTCAAATCCACAGTGATTTTCAAAGACTAAGATACAAAGATATAACACAATTTTTACAAGCCAAATAACTCATAATTATTTTACAACTTTACTGTACAACTTAAATTTACAACTGCTCAAAACCAAGAACAAAATATACATACAGTGAATATACATTACAGTATAAAATGCCACATGTGGTATACTCACTATACCCAAAAATCTCTCGCTGGCGATACTAGCAGCCTAGCCTGCTGCCCTGTCTGTCTCTCTACCTGCGATAGCAATAAAAAGCTATCGCTGAGACAATGTCTCAGTGGTGCACAACATTTACCAAATACAAATTTTAAATCACAATTCATAAATCATAACAATAGTGGATACTTAAAATCATAGTTAAATTCAAGACAATAAATGTCAACAAGAATTTAAACTCCATTTGTTAATATCACAATAATTTTCAATAAGTCAGATCATGGTTGAATTCAATAGACAGTATATGTCAATAAGAGTTTAAATCAATTTCACAATCTCACAATACATAATAACACAATTCGATCAAATAACTGAAGAATACAGTGTTGCCAATCTATAACACAATTTAGGCCATGACACAATTTTTCCATATATGCCGTGTTGTACACCACGACAAGACATGCTCACCCCAATAATCGAAATCAATGAGGGAGGAAGCTAGCTATATAATGAGAACTCATCCATACTCACCTCAGACTGGGAAGTCAAAGAGGGAGGAACATAATCATACTCACCCTGCATCGATAAGTCAAAGAGGGAGGAATAATCACACTCACCCCATTAATGGAGGAGGAACATAATATCAGTGTCATGCCAATTGTGAGTCAAAACAATTCCAAACATTTTATTCAAATGATCCGTAAGAATCCAATAAATTTTCAAAGTTATAATTTCATTCACAAAATGGCAACACAATTCGTAATTCACTTCAATTTCCACAAAAACCATTTACAGTGCTTTTCAATCAATAAGTATCCATCAAATACCATTCAAACACTTTTTCACAGTTTCAAACCCTTCACAATGTTTTTCAATCAATAAGTGTCCACCAAACACATTTCCACAATTTAAAACAATGATATGCAAATAGTCAATATTTATTTCCATTGAAAATAATTCAAAAGAAACAGTTGTTGTGCACAAACACAATTTAAAACAATAATATACAAATATTCAATATTTATTTCAATTGAAAAATTCAAAAGCAATAGCCGTTGTACAAACCTCGATATTTGTCTCTGGTCCTGACTCAGTATTTCTTTCCCTTTTGCTGAGTCCTTGTTAACTGAGAAACACAATTCGAAGTGTTTCAGTACCAAATTAAATTGTCTCTATCGATGGTGTTTGGTAAATAATGCACTGAACTCAATTATTCACTAAGTCACCTAATATACCGACCCTCATTGCGTTTTAGGTAAATTAGGTTTTAGTGTCGTTAATATGTCACATTCGATAAGGTTTTAGATTTGGTATGTTTTACCAAAGTCACTTCCTTGCTTAGTGCATTTTAATGCAAATTGCTGGATTCCGGAACACTGGTTTGACCTAACCGGACGATCTAGTTCCCTCGGTTTTCGGGTCTCGGTCAAAACTACAAACTTGTAGATCTAGGTCTTATTGCATGCGGTGCAAAATTTCAGGTCAATCCGAGTTAAGTAGACCAAGTTATGGTCATTACACTATTGCTGGTCAATTGGTACCATTTTAGGTCAATTTTAGGTCAAATTGGTCAATTTTGGTTCGGCCAGTTTTTGGACCCGAACTTGTGCAAGTTGTTTGACTTGCTTATGGTCATTTCTGGGCTTTGGTGTCTTCATAAGACTTATAGGTATGGGTCTTAACTATTCTTGGTCAAAATTTCAGGTCAATTGGACCTGGTTTGAGTGAGTTATGGCCTAAACACTCACTGCTGCCCAATTGGTCATTTTTCAGGTCCTAATTACACCTAATCCGAATTGGTCAAATTTTTAGGTCACCTTGCAAGCAGAATTTTGGCATGGTTTCTCAATGAAAGTTGGCACATTTTGTGCCTAGTTTCACCCCAAATTGGTCTCATACCAATTGAGGTTACACATTCAAGGTTATAGACCAAAATATACACTGCCCTCAATATGCATTTCACACCCCAACTTCAAACACACACTTACCTTTGCAAGGTTCACTTCCATACCCTACCAAACTGTTTTGGCACATTACCAACACACTTTCTACATTACATTAGCATTATTTTGGGCAGATTCCAATCACCATCAACACACCAATTATCATTCACAATCACAATTCCTAAGTACCATTACAAACACACCTAAACATTACAAACTTTACATACACTTTACAACATTAATTTACATACATAACATCCATCCTTCTAGGTCAATATGCTGCCCACACTTCCTTCAATATACACCATTTCTCAAGTGTCCACAAGCTGCCACAAATCACTCATCAACATCACATTGCCGTACCATATGCTAATTCCCATCAAAGTGCATAATTCACCATATATACATGCATTAAATCACTAGGTTACTAAATCACCATGAACAACATTATTTCTCAACAATTATATGCACAATTTCCTCATCAAAAACGTGACCATGGCTGTCCAAAATGACAACAACAATAACCCTTCAAACTCAAAATTTTCCTTCACCAAACCAATACCCATAACATGCACATAAACTTTAACAAAGTAATTCTCAAAATTATGAACTTACCTTATGCTTGGAGCTTGTTAAACCTTGCTTAAACTTCCCAAAATTGGTATCAATATCTTCCTTGTGGTGTGTAGACCATTTTTCATGAAGGAACCTAAGAGATTGGAGTTGAAAATGGGGAGGTTAAGTGAGCTCATGCAAAACGTCCATGGAGTTTCCTCTCCCTTCACTCACGGCAATGTTGAAATCTAAAATGAGGAAGATGAAGTTCAGCTGCATTTTAAGTGTACACTTGTCCCACTAAGTATTTAATTAATCCCCTTAGTGGTCCACTTAAAATTAAATCATTTTATAAGTTAAACTTTTACTTATTCCACAATTAACCCATGATTTTAGCTATTTTATTTAGGTACCACCAAATTAATTTTTCATTTTATTTTCTAAGTGTAATACTATTTATTTTTAATGGACATTTAGGTCAAAAGACAATTCGGGATGTCAAATGACCATAATGCCCCTGTTCGGGTTACGTTCCCGATTTTTCGGTATTACCGGGTTTTGTCTGTTTTTCGATTTCTCACTTTTCTTTGTACTAATTATTTAATTTTTCTTTGATCTTTCTAATGATATTTATTCTTCAACAAGGGTCTATTTAAGTCCTAAAAATATTTTTCAGGGTTCCCCGCAGTCCAGGGCTAGTCAACGGTCCACGCCGTGACTTCCCGGTGCGGTCACCCATCGCTAGGTTTTTCGGCTCGCTTAACTTGGTTACATTTCTTTGCTATGATTTTTTCCTTTGTTTTTCTTGTATTTCCTTTTCTTGTATTTCATTATTTTATGTCTCCTCACCCATTTTGAAGTACGGTTCTTGGCATCCTAGCTGTCCGGACAACACTAGTCACCAGAGCAGCAGAACGCACTACCGAACTTAGGGGTGTTACAAAAAAATTGAAGGTTGAACATCAAAGTTGAGGTTAGTCATCTAAACTTGGAAATTGTAGTTAAATGTTTATGTTCTAGTTTAAGTAACTTAGAGTTTAACTTAAAATCAAACAAAATAATTGTTGAGGGACCAAATAAAAAATTCATCCAACTAGGGTTAGGGTTTGATATGAATGAGTTTGATGGTTTTGAATGGTTATTTGAGGTGAATTAGGTGTGTAGAACATAAATACTCACTTTAAATTGTATTAAGTTGAACTTTGGGTGTAGCTAGGGTTTTGAACATGTGAAAAATTGAAGAATAATGTGAGAATGTGTTAAATGGTGTGTTGGACTTGGTTTGAGGTGAGAAATGGTCATTTGAGACCAATTGGAGTATGTTAGAAGTGTTGGAACCAAATGCAAATTCGGGTTGCTTAGGGTCATGCTGCAGGCAACAGGACCAAGGTCTCTTTGAGGGACCAAAACTGAAAATTTACAAGTCCAATTGGTATGAGACCAATTGGGAATGAAGATAGACACAAAATGACACAATTTTCATTTAGGAATCATGCCCAAAAAGTGACCAAAACCTAGTGAACAAATTGACCAAATTCGGATTTCTGCAATCTGACCTGTACAAAAATAACCAAATGAATATTTGTTCATTTGGCCATAACTTGGGCTAGTTAGGTCTAACTGACCTGAAATTTTACCAGTGGATAGCTGAGATATAGACCTAAAACTTTTATGAAGAACATAAACCCAAATTATGCCCTTAACCAAGTCATTTGGCCACCCATATTTGGTGACCTAAAACTGCCAGAACCAGAAATTGCCCAGAAAATCTGGGTTAAGTCCAATCCGGCAGCCATGATTCAAATGGCTATAACTTGAGCTACAAAACTCCAAATGGAGTGATTCAAAAAGGAGAATAAAGTTAAGACAATAGGGAACATTTGTTATGGAGAAAGTTTTGCCAAATTCTAACAGAAAAATGACCAATGGAACAGTGCAACTTAAGACACCAAAACTGAAAATTTGCAAATTTGCCTAAAAGACTTAGAATTTGAGTAAACAACCAAAACCAAAAAAGTTAGTTACCAAAATGTGGTATGTGGGTGAAGTTGGAATTCCCATACCTATTAAGCCTTAGAAAGTCAACAAATTGACTTGAATAGTATCGTGAATAGTAATCCCAAAACACAAATTTTAAAGAACGTCAAGTTTAGCACATTAAAGCTAGGTAAAAGTGAATTTAAATTTATTTTTGGATTTATGCTAAGTTATTATACTGAAACACTGTGAAACTGTGTGTTTCAGTGGAAAAGAATACCGGGAAGTAACTCGAGGTGTCGAATCAAGGCCAAAAGGCGACTCATATAAGGTTTGTGCACAACGTAGAATTTCTGTAAATTTCTTCTGCATATTGTTTTGAATAATTTGAAATATTGAATTGTGACATCATTGTGGTGAAATATTTATTATGCTTTTGATTTAAATTATTGAAAGTTATTTGTGTATATTTGAGATGGCGTAAATATTTAGTAAATTGTTAAGATAAGTTTTGAAACCACAGTGTCATGACCATATATTTGAACACCTCACTAGCATGACTAGTGGGGGTAATCAGTTTCGAATTTTGATTCCTTCTCTGGCTAAAGTGTTGAGGTGTGTGCCAGTAGAAGAAGAAATTGAATGGATATCCATATATTTGAGTTAGCTAGCCTTGTGATGTGACTTCTCCTTAGCCTCTGGCTATTGAGATTATATTTGTTTTGAATGGCCTGATATAACTGTGGGTTTTATGAAATTGGTTTTGATACTTCAAAATGAAATTGTTTGGATTAAAATCTCATAACTCATGTTTTGTATTTAATTCTCATGTTCAGTCCAATTTTTGAATAAATATGATTTAAATTCTGTATAAAGATTATTTTAGTATGTTGTGCACCACTGAGTCCTAGTACTCAGCGATGGCTGTTATTGCTGTCGCAGATTTAGAGACTAGAGGAGCAGCGAGTATTTCTTGAGGATTGAGGACCTACCTGCTTGAAGTTATCGGGTATATTTTATACCCTAACTGTAAAAATTTATTTTGATGTATGTAATGTACGTAAATGTATGGACATGTAAAATTGGTCTTGAGCAGCTTGTATAAAGTTTGTAATAAATTTTAGTTTGAATTTCTTTTAATGTCAATTTTTGTAATGATGTATATAAATTATTTTATCTTTAATGAAATATGAATGGAAGTATTTTGTTTTAAATTGAATGAAATTGATTAATGGTATTTTGATGAATGTTGAATATTGGAAATTGTGGATTTAAATTTTTGGAAATTGATAAATGATGTTGAAATTGGTTGGGATGATTGTGAATTTGAAGAAGTGGTTGAGATAAATAATTGGAAGTGCTTTTTACAGGTATTTGAAGAACTGTTTTCTCAAAATACAGATGGCACTCTGCCGAAATTTTTATAAAATTTGTGGAAAAACAAAATGGGCCAAAAATTTTGACTAGTTTTAAAACTTCAAATAAATGATTTTAATACCTATTAGAAAATGCTCACCACTTATAAAAGTAAGAAAATTGTTTTAAAATCCCTTGTAGGGTACTTAATGAGTTATCGGTAGGTGAAGTTCGGTAGTTCATTAGGTATTCTACGGGATCATGTTATGCCTTACAAAGGGGTAAGGTGTGACATATTGTAATGAATGGCTCTAGTGCTAGTGAGAGATTGTTAGTAGTATGCCCTAGAGCATATCATTTAGTATGTATCTTGTACATGTTTTTATTAATAAAAGGCATTTCCACTTTTCCATTTACATAATATATTTATGTGTAATGGAAAAAAGTCCATTGATATTTTGTTAGAAATTCTATTTTTAAGTTGTTAAGAGTATGAGTGATAGTATTTCTAGTACAAAGTATCATAAATAGGTTCACATTCAAGGATACTTCATAATAAGGACATGACTTATCCAGAAAGATTGTATTCATGTTTGTTCCTAAGTTATTTATATGAGATATAAATAAGATGGAATGGTGAGTCTCATGCCATATAACAAATATGATAGGCATTTATACATGATAAGTAGGCCGAACCAGTGACACTTATGACAAGCACATGGAGTTTACTCTTGTCAATGCATTGTCATAAATCATATCAGTGCATATAATCTTTAGACCTTAGATAGCACAATTATCTTGTATATAGGTGGTTTGAGTTTGATGCTGCTTTCATACTTGTACTATGTATGGGTATATGGGCAAGTGTTGACTCCTACTAGTTATATATGGAGGTAGGTGTTGATCAAGATGGAATCTGTTTCTCTAAGTAAATAGAGATAAAATTCTATATTCATTTAATTGTTCTTGATGTTTTAAGTTCCTGGCCAGGACAGATAGATTTAATCAGAAAAGAGTTTCTGATGAGAAAATCTTTTAATCAAGAACTGGAATTAAAAGAGAACATAATATTCATAGCAAATGGGGTTTGACATAAACCATGACTCCAGCTTGAGTTGGGATTTTGTAATAGAGAGATTTTAGTGCATGGTAACATATGATTATAGGTTCATTTAAAGTAAACCTTATTACTAATTGGGTGGCCATGGCATGCTATGCTAGGTGTTAACCATGGTCTATGTGTCACACCCTACTCCCCCGTAAGATGTAACATGATCCCGTAGTACACCTAATGAATTACCGTACTTCACCTACCGATAACCCATTAGATATACTACAAGGGATTTTAAAACAATTTTCGTGAAATTTAAATAATCGATTAAAATCTGGTGTTATAAAATTTTTCAAAATTTCGGCAAAGTGCCGGCTGTATTTTAAGAAAACAGTTCTTCAAACCTAAAAAGGAAAGCACTCCTAACATGTTTTCTCAAAATACAACTCCAATAACTTCATTTCAACTCACAATTCAAATCTCAATAATCAAATCAATTCACTTTCAAACCAATCTCATCATAAAGAACATTTCATTGATTACAAGGCTCAATATTAATATTACAAAACTATTCATATAAATGAAATCTTAAATTTTCATTTACAATAATTTACATTTAATTACATACCAAAATATTTTACAAGAGTTTTTATACAACTGCTCAAATAATTTACATATATATTATTACATGCATACATCAAAACCTATGTACATGGGTATACCTATGATATACCTAGAGCTGATCTAAATGTGTCTTCAAAGAAGCTTACTCAATTGCTCTATGCTCTTTTCACCTGCGATAGCATACAAAGCTATCGCTGAGTGGTGAACTCAGTGGTGCACAACTATAATTTAAAACATAGTTCAATATACCTTGGCAAAATTACAGTAAATAATTTGGAAATCGGGATGCTCATCAAATTCCAAAAATCAAATTATTCATTGCCAATAACATAAATCATTTATATGAAATGACTTTGATCACGAAACTCAATTTGTCAAATCACAACCAAAAATTTAAGGTAATTCCAACAAAATCAATTATACATAAATTATAATTGAAATCACAATTCTTTACTATTCAAACCATTCTTTATATCAAAAACCATTCTTTATCTCAAAAACCATTATTTATCTCACTAACTATGCAAGACTAATCCGCAAGGGCCATCTTCGGGGTGATTCTAACTCCTTATGGTCGGGGAGGTCGAATCAGATTCTAACTCCCTATGGTCGGGGAGGTCAAATCATCGTGCACAGTACACATCACAATAATGAATCTTCCGAAAGGGCCATAACATAAAAAACTTAGATCTAACCTCTAATAATAGGGGAATCTAAGCCTGTGCACATACCATGGTAATCAAAACACAACTAACTCCATTGTCTTCTCAATAAATGAGAGAGACGGGTAAAAACCTAGTAAAGCATCTATAGTGAGATATAAAACAATATCACAATCCTTTTAGTGAGCATAAATCACAATACAATTCGATTCAAAGTCAATTCTAATATCCAATAATTTTTATGCTCATCACAATTCAAATCATAAATTTGCATTTTTCCATGCAAATTGCCCATCACAATTCAAAACATGTTCTATCACAATTTTTCAAAACATAATTTATTCAATTCACAACAATGCTTAATACTTGTGGAAATACCTTTTCACATAGCTAAATTCATACATACTATAACAATTTCAATAATCATTGAATTAAATCCAATGCTTGTTAAACATAATACATAAGAAAAATATGTCATTTAATCATATGAAATATTTAGAACAAAATCAGTTAAAAACTAGTTGTGCACAAACTTGATTTGAGTCACTCCTAGGCCTTGACTCAATGTTCTTTATGCTTCTCAATATCCTTATCAACTGAAACACACAATTTAAAGTGTTTCAGTACTCAATGAATTTGTTTCCAACCATCATCTTGGTACTAGTACCTTTAATTTATTTCATTAGTCAACTTATAATGTTGACTCTTGATGCACTCTAAGTAAGTCAATTCCAATGTTACCAATATGTCACATTTTAGAGCCCTTTAGTGTTGGTATATGTTACCAAATTCATTTTCAAGTGTATTGTATTTTATTGCAATTTACTGGATTTCGGTGTACTATTTTGACCTAGCCAGACGACCTAGTTTCCTCAGTTTTCGGGTTTCGGTCCAAACTACAAACTTGTAGGTCTATGTCTTATTGCACACGGGGCAAAATTTCAGGTCATTCTGAGTTGTGTAGACCAAGATATGGTCAATTTACCAATGCTGGACAGAATGCACTAAAATGATAGGCTTAGGTCATTTTTAGGTCACTTTTGGTTTGGCCAGTTTTGGTACCTGAACTTGTGCAAGCTATTTGGCTTGGTTCTGGCCATTTATGGGCTTTGGTGTCTTCATAAGAATTGTAGATATATGTCTCAACTATTCATGATAAAAATTTTAGGTCAATTAGACCTGTTTTGAGTAAGTTATGGCCAAAAAACTAACTACTGCCCAAATGGTCAATTTTCAGGCTTTCAAGTCACTAATCCGGATTTGGTCATTTTTCAAGTCACCATCTAGGCAGAATTTAGGTAAGCTTCCTCAATGAAAGTTGGCACTTTTTGTGCCTAGTTTCACCTCCAATTGGTCTCATACCAATTGGAGTCACACACTTAAGGTTCTAAGCCAAAACATACACTGCCCTACTACACACTCCTCATCCCTTACCAATTACATATTCAACACTTACCAACTTACTTCCTTCATGCCAATTCTGGTTTGTACCTTACCATTAACACCTTTAACAACACATTGTTGGTCATTTTGGACAGCTTATAACCATTCTCAATATACACACTATAATACAGAATTTTCGAGAGTCCATTTACACTATTTAACCACATGTACATACACCATTTACATACCCAATTCCAAACCATTATACACATATCCATGCTGCCATCAATAAAAACATCTTAAACAACCATAAACAAGTAAAAACAAGCTACATATACTGAATTTCCATGGCTGCCAAAATGTACATCTCTATTAAAACATCAAACTTCAAAAATTCTTCCATAAATCAACTACCCACAACCTTGGTTACACTTTTAATGAAACAAGAATTGAAAACACTCACTTACCACTTTTGAAGTTCTTCAAAACCTCACCAAAACTTAACTTTCTTGCTCCCTAATTGCTGCCCAAGTTGTATAGAATAACTTTAGTGAAGAAACCTAGAAGGATTGATGGCTTGATGATGGTGGTTTTGGCCTTGCATGGTGGACGGCCATGTATGGGAGCTTGGGAGAATTGGTTCGGCAATGAAGAAGAAAAGATGAGGAAGAAGGCTGTTAGTAGAGGTGGCTGTCCCAAGCTTGGTTATGTGTCAAATGTGACAAGTTAGTGGAGCACTAATGTAGATTAATGATTATTTATTCAAAAATCTCCAATTTCCCACATTTTCCTCATATCTTTTGCTATTTAGATTATGTACCACAATTTTAATTTTTCATGAAATTTCTAAAGTGTAATCTTATTTATTTTTAATGGACATTTAGGTCAAAAGACAACTCGGGGTGTCAAATGACCACAATGCCCTTGTTCGGGTTGCATTCCTTATTTTTCGGTAACACCAAGTTTTGTCGTTTTCTCGATTTCTCATTTTTCTTTGTACTAATTAATTAATTTTTCTTTGATATTTCTAATGATATTTATACTTCAATAAGTCTTTAATTATGTCTAAAAAAATATTTTTTAGGGTTTCCCGCAGTCCAGGGCTAGTCAACGGTCCATGTCGCAACTTCCCGGTGCGTTCACCCATCGCTATGGTTTTTGGCTCATTTAACTTGGTTACATTTCATTGCTATTATTTTTCCTTTGTTTTTCTTGTATTTTCTTTTCTTGTATTTCATTATTTTATGTCTCCTCACCCATACCTAAGTGTAATTCTAGGCATTATAGCTGTCCGGACAGACACTGGTCACCGGAACAGTAGAACGCACTACCGAACATAGGGGTGTTACACTATGAGGTGCATAAAATGATTTAGAGAAATCATTTATGATAAGAAAGAGTTCTGATGATATTAAGAGTTGATATCATGTCTCATTGCCAATTAGTGATGAGCCTAGTAAGTCACACACATACACAAGTAATCACCTAATTAAATATGATTTAATTAATTAATTAAAGAGTTTAATTGATTAATTAAATATGTTTGGTTTGCAATTAGATTGCAAAGTCCCTAGCATGACTTGAAACCAAATCTAGATTATTGGATGTATAGTATAAGTTAAATTTATATTTAAAGTGTTTAAATATAAATTTAATTAATGAGAAATTAATTAATAGAGATTAATTAATTAATTTATATTTGATATAAATTGATTAGAAGAAGAGAAATAATTATTTTGGGTTGAGAACTCAAAATTAAAACACAGGGGCATTTTGGTCATTTCACAGGGTGACATGTGGCACCATGAGATGGTGACACATGGCACTATACATAAGCTTGCCAAATGTTTTTAATCATGTAAGATGATTAAAATTAAGATTAAATATAGGTTTGACACTTGGCACAATGTGATTGGGTTAATTAAACCTAGAACCAATCAGAGGGTGATATGTGGCAAGAGTTTTATATGTTGACCTACCTATATAAGTGTTGTTATGAAAAAAAAAAGTAACACAAGCTGCTGCCTCATTCTTGGTGCCACCACCCAAGAGGCTCTCCCTTCTCTTCATCTTCTTCTCTCATCTATTCCAAGAGATTAGCAAACAATCTCTTGAATTAAAATACTAGAAATTGTTTCTATTGTCCTGTTTACATCTTTAATCTCTTAAAAGGAAAAATTTGATTTTCTAATTAATAGAAAAAGCTTTAGAAGCTGTTCAAGGGCTGCCATAGGTGAACTTGGTGTGGACAAGCTAGAGGGGCAACATCTGATGTCCTAAAGACGCATCCAAAAGGCACAAATACACTGTAGTGCATCAAGAGGTTAGTGTATTTGTTCTTGATCTAATCTAGGATTCTAAAATTAATCGGATTAATTTTAAAATCTTAAATGGCAAATACAGATCCAAAAACATATTAAAAGTGTTTTAATATGTTGTTTATCATTAAAATCAAATAGATAAAAATAAATCTTGTATGATGCATGTGACTCTAGGTGAAAATTTTTGAATTCAATGGTATAAACTTGTGTTTTTCATGCTTCGGCTCCTTCAATAGTAACCCGAAATAAAAATTTCCAAGAACAATAGTTTAAGCATATTCGGGCTAGAATTAAGTATATATGAATTAATTATTGGAATTTAAGTATTAGAAATGGGTACTGAAGCACTTTAAATTTATGTGTTTCAGTTGGAAAGGAATATTTGAAGGAGAAACAAAGGTTTGAGGAATTGAGTCGACAAAAGAGGTTTGTGCACAACTAGTTTTTAATTGAATTTGTTTTAAATATTTTACATAACTAAATGATTTTATTCTTCCTTATGCACTATGTTTATCAGTTATGGGATTTATTTCAATGATTATTGAAATTGGTACAGCAAGCATGGGTTTAGTTTTGTGAAATATTATTTCAACAATTATTGAATATTGTTTTGGACTAGATAAATTATGTTTTGAATTGTGATGGGCAATTTGCATGAATAAAATACAAAATTTTATTTTGGATTGTGATGAGCATAAAAAGTAATGGAATATTGGAATTGATCTTGAATTAACATTGTGTTGTGATTTATGCTCACAAAAAGGGCAAAAAAAATGCATGATATTGTTTTATATCTCACTATAGATGCTTGACTAGGTTATTACCCGTCTCCTTCATTTATTGAGGAGACAAGGGAGTTAGCTTTATTTTGTTTCGAATACCATGGTATGTGCACAGGCTTAGATCCTTCTCTTATTAGAGGATAGATCTAAGTATTTGTTATGGACCCGTTGGAAGTTACATTATTGTGTTGTGTACTGTGCACGCTGATTCGACCTCCCTAACCATAGGGAGTTAGAATCCCAATTCGACCTCCCCGATCATAGGGAGTTAAAATCACCCCGAAGATGACACTTTTGGATTAGTCTTGCATAATTAGTGAGATAAAGAATGGGCTTTGATTCATAAGAAATTGTGATTTTAAATGAGATTGCGCACAAATGATTTTGTTAAAATATTGTTTATTCCCATAATTGCAGGAGTTATTTCTATTGTTCAGTTGTGATTTGACAAATTGAAATTTTGATCAAGGTTATTTTAACAAGTGACTATTATTATTGGTTATGAAAATTTTGACATTTGATAATTGGTTAAATTTCGAGATTCCAAAATTTTTGGTATAATTATTGTCAATGTATATTGTATTACATTTAAATTATAGTTGTGCACCATTGAGTTCACCACTCAGCGATGGCTTTGTATGCTATTGCAACTGAAAGTAAAGATAGAGCAGCCGAGTGAGATTTCCGATAGCTGCGCCTTGAAGACTCATTGGAATTAGCTTCGGGTATATTATAGGTATACCCTTGTATATTAGATTTTGAATATGCATGTAAATATATGTGTGTCAATTATTTGAACAGATGTATAAAACTTTTGAAATGTTATTTTGGGTGTGTAATGGAAATGCAAATTTAATTGTAACAATAGTTTTAGTACCTTAATGAATGTATTATTTACTTTCTTCTGGAAATTGAAAAATTATGGACAATTTCTTTTATGATGAGTTTGGCTCGATAAGTGAATTGAATTGATTGTGATGAATGAAGATATGCAAATGAGGGTATTAGAGTTGTGGTTGTTTTGAAAATATTGGAAGTGTTTTTACAGGTGTTTGAAGAATTGTTATTCCCAAATATAGACGGCACTCAGTCGAAATTTTTCTAATATTTGCATAAAAATAAAAATGGACAAAAATTTTAACTAGTTTTTAAACTTCAATTAAATGTTTTTAATACCTGCTATAAAAGCTCACCACTTTCAAAAAGTAATAAAATTGTTTTAAAATCCCTTGTAGTATATTTAATGGGTTACCGATAGGCGAAGTATGGTAATTCATCAGATGTACTACGAGATTATGTTACATCTTACTAAGGAGTAGGGTGTGATAGTAACACCCTCACTTTAGGTAGTTTCATACATTCTACTATTCCGGTGACTAACGTCTGTTCGGACGGCTGGAATGTCTTGAACCACCCTTAAATTAAAGTAAGGAGTGATAATTTAATTTAATAAAAATCAAGTAGGGTTGAAAGAAAATGGAAGAAATGGATTAGAGATCAGTTAAATGTGCACAAGTCCTGGCAATGAGTAACTCTCCTAAGAAGTGGCTAAAGATTGGTATTTTTGATTTGTTTACTACTACATTCGTGTAGGACCTTGTAAAACTCTTAATTAAGACTTAATTAAGGTATAATTATGAGTTAATAAGTCAAAGAAATAAAAGAAGTAAAAGTATTCACATAAGTGGCAAACTAAGTGAGTGTGCACATGCTTCCTATCATACCTAGGAAGTTGGCCACTAAGAGTTAGAGTACTAAAGTGAATTAATCAAAAAGTTAAGGGGCAAATAAAAGATTAGAGGACTAACTTGAATCAATTATAAAGTTGAGGAGAAAATTTAGAAATAATAGAAAATACCTTATGGACCAATGGGTAAAGGGATGAAGGACTAATAAGTAAAAAGGGAGATCAAAAATTCTGCTTTATCTTCTCCCATCCAGCCGGCAACTCATTTCAACCTTCTCCTCTTCATCTTTTCTTCTTTTAACAGCCATATTCTATTAATTTTGTAGGAGAAAAATCAGACCAAAACCCTAGATCAAACCAATTTTGGAAGGCATAAGCAAGGGAGCAAGAAGAGTTAACAAATAAAGCTTGAAGAACCCTAATTCCATAAAGGGTTTGAAGGAGAATTGGAAGAGAAGGGAGAATAGCAGCTGGTTTTCCCTTAAGGTTAGTGCTATAACCTTTATTTTTGATCAAGTTTGAGTAAGGATACCACTAGGGATAAGGGGAAAATGTAAAATAGTAAGAAAGATAGTTGGCAGAGGTGATGAAACCTTGGTTTTTCCAGTAGGCCTGCAGGACCAGCCATCTTTAAAATTTCATAACTTGAGCTAAGAAAGTTAGATTTCTATGAACATTATGTCTATGAAAACCTTGATGAATACTCTAAAACTTTGTAGTTTTGTGCTAGACCTAATTCCCCTGCTAAGATAGTGTTTGAGGATAAAACTTTTTGTTGCTCAAATCTAGAAAATAGACCTGATGATTTTCAGAAGCAAGACATCCAAATTTGAAAATTTATAACTTGTGCTCTAGAACTTGAAATAGGGTGATTCTTAAACTATTGGAGAGCTAAATGAATACCCTAAAACTTTATAGTAATGACAGAAAATTGATTTTGTTGGCTGCATAGTGAAATTCTTACATTTCCTGTTACTTCTCTAACTGTGACTGGAGTCTAGAACAGTTTACACTTTTTCATTCATAACTTGAGTTGTAGCCTTGATTTTGATATGATTCAAATTGGAGATTGAAACGGACATATGAAAGTTTAATTCTAAAAAAGATGCTATGAAACCCTTATTATTAGAATTTTTGGTGGAATTTTAACTTTGCTGCCCTGTTCACCTGAATTTGACTAGAAATTTCATACAGCAATGATTCATAGGCCTATAATTTGCATTCTATAATTTCAAATGACATGAAATTTATGGCAAATGAAAGTTAAGACATAAAGCTAAAACTTTCATGAAGGAATGCTACTAAGAAATTTTATGTAAGTAACCTTAAATTTGGCTAGAATATAGGGCACAGAATCTGGAACCTAGTAGGAATACATTCTGGACTATCCAGACTAAAACAGATATAACTTACCCTAGGAAACTCCAAATGAGGTGATTTTTATTTTGTTGGAAAGTTAAGATCCAAGGGATCAACTTTCATGAAGAATGAATGGGCAAAATCTAATTGCAACTTATTCAAATCTGGACTCCAAAATGTGTCCAGAACCTACCCTGTAACTGGTAAAGTTGAAATTTTGCTTAAGGACAACTATTGATTAATTAACCATAACTTTTGATCCTTGAATCCAAATTAAGTGATTCAAAAACCATATTAAATTTAAGAAATAGATTTAAAAATCTCATGAAGAAAGTTAAATTTAATTCTCGCAATTACTAGGCTAAAATGCTTGAGGAAAGTAATACATAAAGTTTGATTTTTGTTGGAATTTGACAATGGATATCATATGTGCGAATTTTATATAAATGTATGATATTTAAATGCATGCAATATGAAAATATGGTAACAGCAAAAGTTTATGTGCATACAAGTATTGTTGACTACATCATGTAAAAACAAAAATGATAATTACCTTATTAAGCCCGGGTAAACCTAGATAGTGAATTATATGTGTGGATAGATTGGCATACCAATAGGGGACATCAGTAGCAGTACTGTATTAATTATGTTATTGGATTGATGAATGACTATATAGAGGCACCAAGTGCCCATTGTTAAACCTGTCAGAGACACTGAGTGTTCAGTACCGGGAGGTTATATTGACAGTTATATAGAGGCACCGACTGTACATTGTTAAATCGGTTAGAGACAACAAGTGTTCAGTATCGGGAGTTTCATATACAGTCCATATAGTTCTGTCATAAGTTACTGTGGGCACGTAACAAATCTTAAAATGTGATTTAATTAAGTAAATGTACATAAATATAATGAGAATCATGTTAAATTTTGAACTTTAAAGATTTCATATAATCATGGCACCATTTAATTGATTCAGTATGCTTGTGTTTGGAAATAGTCACAAATTTGATGTCTTGAGTTTCTTTATTGTTTGAACATTATTTTTGCTTTTATTTTTTTTAAAATTATTAGTGCACTACTAAGCTGTAAAGCTTAGCGCGTAAGTTTTTCTTCGCGCAGGTACAGAAGGTAAGGAGTATATAGGTAGAGACATAAGAGAAGAAAGTGGATCTGCAGGAAAATCCAAAGTCACCTCATACTTGGACTTTGTGGTAGATGCACTATCAACACTAGATGTATTTTGATCACTCATTTTTGTATTCCAATTGTCATGTACCAAAAACACATGATGTAAATTCATTTTGGATGATTGTAAATTTAAGTATAAATATATTTTATTACATTTACTAGTTTATGCTGTAATATATGTTATGTTAATATTTGCATTTGATGAAGGAATGAAGTTGAATACAAATATGATGGGAATTGAGAGTTCAATATTGTTGAACTGGGAGATTGAAAATATTATTATTATAGGTATTATTAACAGGTAGATATTATATGTCTAGGGAAAATTCTTGCAGTTTTCCCTTTGAAATTTATGATTAAAAATTAAAAAGTAAACATTAAAAAAGAAAATTGTTCAAATACAAGTTTAGGTGCTCCGTGCACAGAATATGACATTCCCTGCGTAGTTTCACTGTAGATCGGGTAGGGGGTGTTATACACAATTTCCAATATTATCAAAGTTGGCAAGGGAAATTTTGACGATTCCAGTATCAACTGTATAAATCAATCCATTACTTAGAGTAGAAAATTTCATAGTTGATGAAAAGCGTTTTAGTATGGTTTCCACAAACTTATTTAATCGATTAGACAAGTGCTAAAACTCGTGAAACACATAAAATAATTGAGTCCACAGATGAAGAATTCACAAGTCATAGCGCAGACAAATCTGGCATCGGTCAGAGTTAATAGAAAAAGTTGTAAACACATGATAAGTAAACTATGAGGGCTTTAATTCCTCTACCCCAAGAGACTATGTAGATAGCTTAATTTGATAATGTAATTAAGTTCAAGCCATTTTTTTCCCTTCCTCTTCAAATTGTATAATTTATTATTTATTTCATCAAAAGTAATATATTTGTACAATTTTACTTTGTATGTTTTTTTATTAATACAATTTGTTATATCAAATTTGCATATCAATAAAAATACAAGTTGTTCAAAATATTAATTTTAAAATCAAAATCGATTTATTTTTTCTAATAATTAATGTAATTAATTTTTATTATTGATAAAAAAATATTATTCTTCAAAAATCGAATTTGAGCTAAACTAAACAAGGGCCCAACTAGAACTATAATTGTTAAAAATCAAACTCAGAACTGCCTTTGAATTGAACTGAAATTAGCCAGGAACCGAGAATAAATTGGATTTATCGTGAACCATCTGATGCCCGGTCAGTTCCATTTCACCCCAATGAAAGGCCAAGAGTTGTCGATTCCAACTCGAAATCAACCCTTGACCTAGGCTATATATATATTAACTTAAAAATAGAAATTTATTTTTTAAAATTTTTAAATTTTTATTTTTTAAAAAAATTAATAAATATCTAATTGAAACATTTTTATTTTAGGTTTCAATTGAAACTCAAAGAACTTAAAAAAAAAGAAGTTAAATACAAGCATAATTAAGAATTTTATATTTAAGTATTTTTATTTTTTTTTATAATTTATCATCTTTTTAAAAGATATATAATTTATCTATTAAAAAGATAAAAGCATTTAAATTAATTTAAAAATATTGTTAGTAATACTTTATGTCACACCCTACCCCTCTGTAAGGTATAACATGATCCTGTAGTATACCTAATGAATTACCAACTCCGTCTACTGATAACCCATTAGATACACTACAAGGGATTTTAAAAACTTTTCTTACTTCTTTTACAGTGGTGAGCAATATTTACAGGTGTTAAAAACCTTTCTGAACTGAAGTGATAGAACTAGCATATTTGCATTATTTGGAATTTCTGTAAAAATTTTGGCAGAGTGCCATCTGTATTTTGGATAAAACAGTTCTTCAGAAAACCTGTAAAAAGCACTTCAATATTTTTCCAAATCTCAACTCCAACATTTTTCTCAACACAACACATTTCTCAACTCAAATCCACAGTGATTTTTCAAAGATTGAGATATAAGAAATATAATACAACTATTACAAGCCAAAATAACTCATAATTATTTTACAACTTCAGTGTACAATTTGAATTTACAACTGCTCAAAACCAAAAACAAAATATACATACAGTGGTCATACATTACAGTACAAAATGCAAAAAGTGGTATACTCGTTATACCCGAAAAATCTCTCGCTGGAGGTACTAGCAGCCTAATCTGCTTTGCACATGCAGTCGATCTACCTGCGACAGCAATAAAAAGCTATCGCTGAGACAATGTCTCAGTGGTGCACAACATTAACCAAATACAACTTAAATCACAATTCATAAATCATTTAAATAGTGGATACTTAAAATCATAGTTAAATTCAAGACAATAATGTCATAAGGAATTTAACATAATATTACAATAAATCTCAGTAATCAAAACATAGTTAAATTCAAAAGACAATGAATGTCAATAAGAATTTAAACTCATTTCACAATCTTACAATATGCATCAATAAATCACACACAGCTTTAATCATGTTCCAAAGTTCAATTCATCCCAAAAGCCGATGGCTAATGAGGTATTCAATTCATCCCAAAAGTCAATGACTAATGAGGAATAACATAGCTAGCTAGCAAAAATATGAGTACTCATTCTATTCGTCCTCAACAGGCACACACCTCAACACTTCAGCCAGAGAGGGAATTCAATTCATCCCACTAGACAAGCTAGCGAGGAATACAATCAATGTACATGATAGCTGTGGTTTCAAACCATTTCCAATGCTTTTCAATCAATAAGTATCCATCAATATCATTCAAACAATTTCTCACAGTTTCAAATCATTTACAATGCTTTTCAAGCAATAAATATCCATTCAAACACATTTCCACAATTTAAAACAATAATGTACAAATAGTCATAATTCATTTCAATTGAAAAATTCAAAAGAAATAGTTGTTGTGCACAAACCTCGATGGTGTCTCTGATGCGGACTCAGTGTTTCTTTCCCTTTTCCTGAGTCTTTGGTAACTGAGAAACACAATTTGAAGTGTTTCAGTGCTAAATTAAACTGTCTCTATCGATAATGTTCGATAAACAATTCACTGAATACCTTTATTTGCTTAATCAGCACATATATCGACCCTCGATGTTTTCTAGGTAAATTAGGTCTTAACGTTATTAATATGTCATATTCGATAGTATTTTAGGGTTGGTACGTTTTACCAAACTCATTTCCTTGTTTGGTGCATTTTAATGCAACTTGCTGGATTCCGGGATACTAGTTTGACCTAGCCGGACGACCTAGTTTCTTCGATTTTCGGGTTTCGGTCAAAACTACAAACTTGTAGATCTATGTCTTATGGAACGCGGGGCAAAATTTTAGGACATTCTGAGTTAAGTAGACCAGGTTATGGTCATTATACTATTGCTAGTCAAATGGCATCAAATTAGGTCAATTTTAGGTCAATTTGGTCAACTTTGGTTTGGCCAGTTTTTGGACCCGAACTTGTGCAAGCTTTTTGACTTGCTTCTGGTCATTTCTGGGCTTTGGCGTCTTCATAAGACTTGTAGGTATGGGTCTTAACTATTCATGGTTAAAATTTCAGGTCCATTGGACCTGTTTTGAGTGAGTTATGGCCTAAACACTAACTGCTGCCCAATTGGTAAATTTTCAGGCCTTATTGCACCTTAATCCGAATTGGTCATTTTTCATATCACCTTGCAAGCAGAATTTTGGTATGCTTTCTCAATGAAAGTTGGCACATTTTGTGCCTAGTTTCACCTCCAATTGGTCTCATACCAATTGAGGTTACACATTTAAAGTTATAGGCTAAAATGCATACTGCCCTTAATTACCTTGCCTAAACATACATCAATGACACATTTACCTTACTATATGTTCACTTCCCTTACCAATTCTGTTTTGGTACATTACCAAAACTATATTCCACTTCACTTTAAAGTCACTTTGGGCAGATTACAATTATCCTCAATACACCAATTAAAACTCAAATTTACAAAGTCTAAGTACAATCACATATACACCTAAACATTACTAATTCTTACATACACTTTACACAATCACTCTATATACATATCCATCAATCCTCAATGTCAATATTCTGCCAATACCTTCATAAACACATACATTTATCCAAGAGTCCCAAGGCTGCCAAAAATGTTCCTCAATACCCAAGTGTCCTACAATTCATCAATTTCCATTCCAAGTGCAAAATCACCATATACATATGGAATAATTTACTAGGATATTAAATCCCTTAATCAACATCATTTCTCATCAAATATATGCACAAATATTTCATTAAATACATAACTCCATGGCTGTCCAAAATGAACATATCAATAACTTCTCAAACTTGAAAATTTTCTTCACAAATCCAACACCCATAACATGTACACAAAGTTTAACAAAGCAATCTTCAAAAATGTAAACTTACCTATGGTTGGGACTTGCCAAACCTTGATTAAACTTCTTGATTTTGGTATCAAGCTCTTCCTTATGATGTGTAGACAATCTTTAATGAAGAAAGGTGTGGGAAAAGGAGGCTTGATCATGGGATTATTAAGCTTTGAAGGTGGGCGGCCATGGGAGTTTTCTTTGGAGAATTTGGTACGGCATGGTGATTCCAAGTGAGGAAGATGAAATTGCTGATGGTATAATGGGTGTACACCTGCCCCATTTAGCCTTTAATTAATTCTTTATTGGTCCACTTACTTAGATTAAATCATATAATAAGTTTAACTCCCATTTATTCCACATTAACCCATAATTTTTGCTATTTACTTTAGGTACCACCAAATTAATTTTTCATTTTATTTTCTAAGTGTAATATTATTTATTTTTAATGGACATTTAGGTCAAATGACAATTCGGGATGTCAAATGACCATAATGCCCCTGTTCGGGTTGCATTCCCGATTTTTCGGTAACACCAGGTTTTGTCTGTTTTTCGATTTCTCACTTTTCTTTGTACTAATTATTTAATTTTTCTTTGATCTTCCTAATGATATTTATTCTTCAATAAGAGTCTATTTAAGTCCTAAAAATGTTTTCCAGGGTTCCCCGCAGTCCAGGGCTAGTCAACGGTCCACGCCGTGACTTCCCGGTGCGGTCACCCATCGCTAGGGTTCTCGGCTCGCTTAACTTGGTTACATTTCTTTGCTATGATTTTTCCTTTGTTTTTCTTGTATTTTCTTTTCTTGTATTTCATTATTTTATGTCTCCTCACTCATATTGAAGTGTGGTTCTAGGCATCCTAGCTGTCCGGACAGCACTAGTCACCGGAACAGCAGAACGCACTACCGAACTTAGGGGTGTTACAATTCTCCCCCCCTTAACTAAATTTCGTCTCGAAATTTTACCTGGCATTAGTCTCTAAACAGCTGTGGGTGCTGTCTCCTCATATCCTCTTCATGTTCCCAAGTAGCTTCCTGGCCTGAATGATGGTTCCACAGCACTTTAACCAGGTGTATCTGTTTGTTCCTCAGCTGCTTGACATCATAAGCCAGAATTTCTATGGGTTCTTCCACATATGAGAGGTCTGGGTTTACCTCAATCTCTTCAACTGATAGTACATGAGATGGGTCAGATCTGTACCTCCTTAACATGGACACATGGAAGACACTGTGTATCCTTGCTAGCTCTGGAGGTAATGCCAACCGGTATGCCAAAGGACCCACTCTTTCCAGAACCTCATAAGGTCCGATGAAACGAGGACTCAGTTTCCCCTTTCTGCCAAATCTCATAATCCTCTTCCAAGGAGAAACTTTGAGGAATACTCTATCACCCACTGCATACTCAATATCTCTTCTTTTCAGATCAACATAGGACTTCTGATGGTCTGATGCAGCCTTGAGTCTATCTCTGATCAATCTAATATTTTCCTCTGTCTGCTGGACAATTTCTGGCCCAATCATCTTCCTTTCACCTGCTTCATCCCAACATAAGGGAGTTCTGCACTTTCTGCCATACAAAGCTTCATATGGAGGCATCCCAATGCTTGATTGGTAGCTGTTGTTATAAGCAAACTCAATCAAAGGCAAGTGTGTATCCCAACTACCTTCAAATTCAATCACACAAGCCCGTAGCATATCCTCCAGTATCTGAATAACCCTCTCAGATTGGCCATCTGTCTGTGGGTGGAATGCTGTGCTGAAGTTCAATCTAGTTCCTAGGGCTCTCTGAAGACTACCCCAGAATCTAGAAGTGAACCTAGGATCTCTGTCAGACACAATTGATACTGACATTCCATGCAGTTTTACAATCTCATATACGTACAATCTGGCCAATCTTTCCATGCTATAGTCCATCCGAACTGGCAAAAAGTGAGCAGACTTGGTCAATCTGTCAACTATAACCCATACTGCATCATGACTACTCTGTGTCCTTGGAAGTCCTGTAACAAAATCCATAGTTATTCGTTCCCATTTCCACTGCATCGACAAAGGATGTAACAAACCAGCTGGAACTTGATGTTCTGCCTTTACTTGCTGACAAGTTAGGCATTTGGAAACAAAATCAGCTATGTCTCTCTTCATACCCATCCACCAGTAATGTTCCTTCAGCCCTCTGTACATTTTAGTTCCACCAGGGTGCATACCAAATGGAGACTCATGTGCTTCCTTCATAATGACTTGTCTCAATTCCACATCACTAGGAACGCACATTCTACCCTGATGTAGTAATAAACCATCATCTCTCACAGAGAATTCAGGTTTCTTGCCCTGCTGGACTTCTTTCAGTAGCTTCTGATCCTTTTCATCACTGAGCGACCATTCGACCGATCAATCAACACCGGCCGTACATGCCATGCAACTACTCATCCCTCATCATCAATCTCTAAACCGCATGTCAGGCTTTCAATTCATATACCATAAACAAAGGAGAAACTCTGAGACTTGCCATAGTCTTGCGACTTAAGGCGTCAGCCACCACATTTGCTTTCCCTGGCTGATAGTCTATTAAGCAATCATAGTCTTTAATGAGTTCTAACCATCTCCTCTGCCTCAAATTCAATTCCTTATGGGTGCCTAAGTATTTCAAGCTCTTGTGATCTGTGTAAATATAGCATTTCTCCCCATACAAATAGTGTCTCCAGATCTTCAGAGCAAAAACAATAGCTGCTAACTCTAGATCATGTGTTGGGTAATTCCTCTCATGCGGTTTCAGCTGGCGTGATGCATAAGCAGTGACATTCCAATCTTGCATCAGTACACATCCTAACCCATTGTGAGAAGCATCACTATAAACCGTGTATTCTTTATCCGGAGTAGGTAAAGTGAGGACTGGAGCTTCAGTTAAACACCTCTTCAACTCATCAAAACTTTGCTGGCATTTATCTGTCCACTGAAATTTCACATCTTTTCGAAGCAGTTTAGTCAGTGGAGAAGATAACATAGAATATCCCTTCACAAACCGACGGTAATATCCAGCTAAACCCAGAAAACTGCGAACTTCTGTGATGTTCCTGGGCGGCTTCCAATTAAGGATAGCTTCTATCTTGCTGGAATCTACCTTGATCCCTTCAGCTGACACAACATGTCCCAAAAAGGAGATTTCTTTCAGCCAAAATTCACACTTCGACAATTTGGCGTATAGCTGTTTCTCCCTTAAGGTCTGCAGTACAATCCGCAGATGCCTGTCATGCTCCTCTGCATTCCTCGAGTATATCAAAATGTCATCAATAAATACCACCACAAATTGATCAAGATATGGTCTGAAGATAGTGTTCATCAGATCCATAAAAGCAGCTGGAGCATTTGTCAACCCGAATGGCATTACTAGAAACTCATAGTGGCCATACCGAGTTCTGAAAGCAGTTTTTGGAATACTCTGCTCTTGCACCTTCAACTGATAGTAACCAGATCGCAAATCAATTTTGGAGAATACAGCTGCACCCTTCAATTGATCAAACAGATCATCAATGCGAGGCAATGTATATTTGTTCTTTATTGTCACCTTATTCAACTGCCGGTAGTCAATGCATAAGCAGAGAGTACCATCCTTCTTCTTAACAAACAACACTGGTGCTCCCCAAGATGACACACTAGGGCGGATGAAGCCCTTTTCAAGTAGTTCTTGCAACTGTATCTTCAACTCCTTCAACTCTGCTGGTGCCATTCTGTATGGCGTTATGGAGATTGGATCCACACCAGGCATAACATTAATTTCAAACTGCACTTCTCTTTCCGGAGGTAATCCTGGCAATTCATCAGGAAACACATCCGAAAGTCATATCTGTAGGGATGTCCTTCAATGCCGGACTCCCCACTTGGGTGTCTACTACATGTGCCAAGTATGCTTCACACCCTTTCTCGATCATTTTTCCGCTAATACAAATTAAATGAGGTTTGATGGCAATAACTGCCTCTCCCCATGTATTACCACATCACTGTACTGAGGAAGGCCAAAAGTGACTGTCTTCAACCTACAATCAATCATGGCATGATGCCTAGCTAACCAATCCATGCCCAAGATGATATCATAATCTTTGAAGGGCATTTCAATGAAATCAGACAGGAAAGTGTGTCCTTGGATCACCAAAGGACAATCTCTATACATTCTATTAACCCTGACCTCCTGTCCTAACGGACTTGTTACTAGCACCTCAAAGTCCATTTTTGTACATGGAACAGCAATGCAATCAATGATGCTTGCACTCACATAAGAATGGGTAAAGCCCAGATTAAATAACACAAACACATTTTGGTTAAAAGTTGAGAAGGTACCAGCCACAACATTAGATGTCTCGACCTCTTCCCTCTGCCTCATTGCATAGACTCTGATTGGAGCACTATCTTGCTCTGAATGCTTCACTGTGCCTTGGCTGCCTGCTGGGTTACCTCTACCCCTGCCTCTACCTCTGCTAGGTGGTTGTGAACTTTTGGTGATAGGGCTCTGAACTGACCCTTCTGCAGTAGTAGGAGGTGGTCCAACTTTGCGACTACTGGTGCAGTCCTTGGCAAAGTGTCCTGTGCCTCCACAGTTATAACAGGCTCCAATAGCCTTATAGCATATCCCACCATGATTTCTTCCACAAGTTTCACATTGGCGGGGAGGGTAGGAACTTCTGGAACTTTGCTGACCAGATAGGGAAGGTCTCTGTCCTGAATATCTTCCCCTACCCGACCTCTTGCCACCTGTGCCATGTCCCCCATAGTTCTTCCACTTTCCAGTAGGACCACTGGAACTTTGTTCTACTGATTTTTCCTCTTTCTCTGTCTTCTCTGATCTCTTTTTCTCAGGAGTAGTTTCAAACTCAATTCTTTCCAACTCTAGGGCTTGAGAAACAAGTTCAGAGAAGTTAGTGTGTTTGAAGCCGATCACTTGTACTCTGATACTGGGCTTCAAGCCAGTTTCAAACCTCTTGCATCTCTCCCGGCTGGTAGAGAGTAGACTCACTGCATAATGGCTCAGGCGGGAAAATTCTCTTTCATACTCAGCCACTGATCTGCCCCCCTGTTTCAGACTTAGGAATTCTTGTAGCTTCTGGTCTACATAAGCATCAGGGACATATTTGCATCAATTCCTGAGAAAGTCATTCGTGTCAAGATCGCAGTTCTACTGCATCGTGGGGAATGGTTTTCCACCAATCATAAGCATCCCCCTGTAACAAAGACACTGAGTATTCAAATCTGAGCTCCTCTGTGCAATGCAGTTTCTTGAATACCCTATCCATCCTCTCTAACCATTGTTCAGCCTCTAGAGAATCTACTGTCCCCTTGAACTCTGTAGCCCCATACTTCATCAATTTATCATACTGCTTAGTAGGAGACTGTGGTTGTACCACTGGTGTCTGTATTGGGACTTGAGTAGGTACATTACCAGCCATTTGTTGGAACATTGCAGCCATCTCACGAGCGAATCGAGCAGAAACTGCGATCTGCAGGGGTCTTGTCTTGAACCACTGACATTTTGTAGGCCTGGGGCATCCCCTTGCACCTCAGCCTCAATAGATTGATCGACTGAACGATCACCCTCTTCCATATTCAATGCGAGGATTTTAGATCTCCTGAATAAATAACACAAGGAGATTTCCTCCCATTAGTGCATATTCATAATGTAATGTACTATATGTATCAAACAATGATATTGAGTAGTTGTACTATGAAGAAAGAACATTCAAATAACAGGTGAAAACAGAATTTAAAAACTTTGCTCTGATACCACCAAAACATGTCACACCCTACCCCTCTGTAAGGTATAACATGATCCCGTAGTATACCTAATGAATTACCAACTCCGTCTACAGATAACCCATTAGATACACTACAAGGGATTTTAAAAACTTTTCTTACTTCTTTTACAGTAGTGAGCAATATTTACAGGTGTTAAAAACCTTTCTGAACTGAAGTGATAGAACTAGCATATTTGCATTATTTGAAATTTCTGTAAAAATTTTAGCAGAGTGCCATCTGTATTTTGGATAAAACAGTTCTTCAGAAAACCTGTAAAAAGCACTTCAATATTTTTCCAAATCTCAACTCCAACATTTTTCTCAACACAACACATTTCTCAACTCAAATCCACAGTGATTTTTCAAAGATTGAGATATAAGAAATATAATACAACTTTTACAAGCCAAAATAACTCATAATTATTTTACAACTTCAGTGTACAATTTGAATTTACAACTGCTCAAAACCAAAAACAAAATATACATACAGTGGTCATACATTACAGTACAAACTGCAAAAAGTGGTATACTCGTTATACTAAAAATCTCATTGGAGGTACTAGCGACCTAATCTGCCGCCTGTCTCGATCTACCACCATAAAGAATAAAAGCTATCGCTGAGACAATGTCTCAGTGGTGCACAATATTAACCAAATACAACTTAAATCACAATTCATAAATCATTTAAATAGTGGATACTTAAAACCATAGTTAAATTCAAGACAATAATGTCATAAGGAATTTAACACAATATTACAATAAATCTCAGTAATCAAAACATAGTTAAATTCAAAAGACAGTGAATGTTAATAAGAATTTAAACTCATTTCACAATCTTACAATATGCATCAATAAATCACACACAGCTTTAATCATGTTCCAAAGTTCAATTCATCCCAAAAGCCGATGGCTAATGAGGTATTCAATTCATCCCAAAAGTCAATGACTAATGAGGAATAACATAGCTAGCTAGCAAAAATATGAGTACTCATTCTATTCGTCCTCAACAGGCACACACCTCAACACTTCAGCCAGAGAGGGAATTCAATTCATCCCACTAGACAAGCTAGCGAGGAATACAATCAATGTACATGATAGCTGTGGTTTCAAACCATTTCCAATGCTTTTCAATCAATAAGTATCCATCAATATCATTCAAACAATTTTTCACAGTTTCAAATCATTTACAATGCTTTTCAAGCAATAAATATCCATTCAAACACATTTCCACAATTTAAAACAATAATGTACAAATAGTCATAATTCATTTCAATTGAAAAATTCAAAAGAAATAGTTGTTGTGCACAAACCTCTGATGACTGTCTCCTGGTCTGGACTCAGTGTTTCTTTCCCTTTTCCTGAGTCTTTGGTAACTGAGAAACACAATTTGAAGTGTTTCAGTGCTAAATTAAACTGTCTCTATCGATAATGTTCGATAAACAATTCACTGAATACCTTTATTTGCTTAATCAGCCCATATATTGACCCTCGATATTTTCTAGGTAAATTAGGTCTTAACGTTATTAATATGTCATATTCGATAGTATTTTAGGGTTGGTACGTTTTACCAAACTCATTTCCTTGTTTAGTGCATTTTAATGCAACTTGCTGGATTCCGGGATACTAGTTTGACCTAGCCGGACGACCTAGTTTCTTCGATTTTTGGGTTTTGGTCAAAACTACAAACTTGTAGATCTATGTCTTATGGAAGGCGGGGCAAAATTTTAGGTCATTCCGAGTTAAGTAGACCAAGTTATGGTCATTATACTATTGCTGGTCAAATGGCATCAAATTAGGTCAATTTTAGGTCAATTTGGTCAACTTTGGTTCGGCCAGTTTTTGGACCCGAAATTGTGCAAGCTTTTTGACTTGCTTCTGGTCATTTCTGGGCTTTGGTGTCTTCATAAGACTTGTAGGTATGGGTCTTAACTATTCATGGTTAAAATTTCAGGTCAATTGGACCTGTTTTGAGTGAGTTATGGCCTAAACACTAACTGCTGCCCAATTGGTAAATTTTCAGGCCTTATTGCACCTTAATCCGAATTGGTCATTTTTCATATCACCTTGCAAGCAGAATTTTGGTATGCTTTCTCAATGAAAGTTGGCACATTTTGTGCCTAGTTTCACCTCCAATTGGTCTCATACCAATTGAGGTTACACATTTAAAGTTATAGGCTAAAATGCATACTGCCCTTAATTACCTTGCCTAAACATACATCAATGACACATTTACCTTACTATATGTTCACTTCCCTTACCAATTCTGTTTTGGTACATTACCAAAACCATATTCCACTTCACTTTAAAGTCACTTTGGGCAGATTACAATTATCCTCAATACACCAATTAAAACTCAAATTTACAAAGTCTAAGTACAATCACATATACACCTAAACATTACTAATTCTTACATACACTTTACACAATCACTCTATATACATATCCATCAATCCTCAATGTCAATATTCTGCCAATACCTTCATAAACACATACATTTATCCAAGAGTCCCAAGGCTGCCGAAAATGTTCCTCAATACCCAAGTGTCCTACAATTCATCAATTTCCATTCCAAGTGCAAAATCACCATATACATATGGAATAATTTACTAGGATATTAAATCCCTTAATCAACATCATTTCTCATCAAATATATGTACAAATATTTCATTAAATACATAACTCCATGGCTGTCTAAAATGAACATATAAATAACTTCTCAAACTTGAAAATTTTCTTCACAAATCCAACACCCATAACATGTACACAAAGTTTAACAAAGCAATCATCAAAAATGTAAACTTACCTATGGTTGGGACTTGCCAAACCTTGATTAAACTTCTTGATTTTGGTATCAAGCTCTTCCTTATGATGTGTAGACAATCTTTAATGAAGAAAGGTGTGGGAAAAGGAGGCTTGATCATGGGATTATTAAGCTTTGAAGGTGGGCGGCCATGGGAGTTTTCTTTGGAGAATTTGGTACGGCATGGTGATTCCAAGTGAGGAAGATGAAATTGCTGATGGTATAATGGGTGTACACCTGCCCCATTTAGCCTTTAATTAATTCTTTAGTGGTCCACTTACTTAGATTAAATCATATAATAAGTTTAACTCCCATTTATTTCACATTAACCCATAATTTTTGCTATTTACTTTAGGTACCACCAAATTAATTTTTCATTTTATTTTTTAAGTGTAATATTATTTATTTTTAATGGACATTTAGGTCAAAAGACAATTCGGGATGTCAAATGACCATAATGCCCCTGTTCGGGTTGCATTCCCGATTTTTCGGTAACACCAGGTTTTGTCTATTTTTCGATTTCTCACTTTTCTTTGTACTAATTATTTAATTTTTCTTTGATCTTCCTAATGATATTTATTCTTCAATAAGGGTCTATTTAAGTCCTAAAAATGTTTTCCAGGGTTCCCCGCAGTCCAGGGCTAGTCAACGGTCCACGCCGTGACTTCCCGGTGCGGTCACCCATCGCTAGGGTTCTCGGCTCGCTTAACTTGGTTACATTTCTTTGCTATGATTTTTCTTTTATTTTTCTCGTATTTTCTTTTCTTGTATTTCATTATTTTATGTCTCCTCACTCATATTGAAGTGTGATTCTAGGCATCCTAGCTGTCCGGACAGCACTGTCACCGGAACAGCAGAACGCACTACCGAACTTAGGGGTGTTACACTTTACTTAAATAAGAATTTTAATTATTTATAAAAATAAAATTATTATTTATTAAAAAAATTATTATATATATATAATTTAAAAATGTTTATAATTCTTCTTAAACAAATTTATTTTTTATTATTATTTCTTTTTTCCATTATGTAATATTTTTATTTTATTGAAGAAATATATATTTTATCTTTCAAAATATATTATACTTATAAATTTAAGAATAAAGTATAATTTAATCTCTATATTTTTAAAAGCAAGTAATTTAGTTCCTGAAATTTGATAAAACTCTAACTAAATCTTTACCATTAGAATTCTGTTAAGTTACTGTTAACTTTAACAAAAATAATCAAAATGTCTTTATCTTTTAATTTTAATCTAAAAAAAATTTAGTATTTAAGGTTTTATTTTCTTATTAATAATTTAGTATAAGATATTTTATTTTATTAACAATTTAATCCTTGTATTTTTAAAATGCGGATCTCTTAGATTAAAAAATTTTAAATTTAAATTATTAAAATATGAATTAATTACTTTAAAGTCCTTAAAAATTTTGATTAATTACAAAATCATCCATATATTTTACAAATTGATCCTTAAATATTATACCTATTTATAAATAAGCCCTTAAAATTATATAAAATTCTATATATATATATATATATATATATATATATATATATATATAATTTTCATATATTATATTATATTGTTATATATAAAATAAAGAAAAAATATGAATATAGACACGAATTGTTATTAAAATAAAACTTTAAAGACTAAATTGTTTTCAGATTGAAAATAGAGTTAAAAATATTTTGGTATTTTTGCTAAATTTAATGGATAATTAATTGTAATTCTAATGGTAGAGACTAGCTAATAAATTTATTAGGATGTCAAAAGCTAAATTACTTAATTTTAAATTACAGGAACTAGTTTGTATGTTTAACTAAATTTTAGGGAATAAATTGCCAATAAATAAAATTTAAAAAATTAAATTGTTTTTAGATTGAAAATATAGTTAAGGACATTTTGATCATTTTTGCAAGAATTAATGATAACTTGACTAAAATTCTAATGGTAGGGATTAAGTTGTAGGTTTTATCAAATCTCAAAAACTAAATTGCTTAATTTGAAAATACATGAATTAAATGGTAGATTTTGTTAAATTTTAAAAACTAAATTATAGTTTACCCTAAATTTAAAATAGAATTTTAGTACAACAAGAGTTCTTTTCATTTTTCTTTTTTTTAATGATTTTATAATTAAATAATTTTTTTTAATTTTTTAATATCATAAATAATATAAAGAGAATCCTTCCCATTTTAAAATTAATTTTAATTTTCAATAACCAACTTGATTTAGTTATTTATTATTATAATTAATTTTAAATTACATAGAGTCCTTAATGTTAGTTTTCAATAGCTAATTAGATTTACTTATTTATTATTATATTTAATTTCAAATTTACATAGCCAATTAAATTTTTTTCTTCATTATTATGACACTAAATTATTACGGATATTTTTAGAAATCTTAATGTTGCCACTCTCCTTCGTACATTTATATAGATTATAGATAAATAAAAATAAAATGTATTAAACTAAATCATGCCTTGTAGAGAAGAGTGCATGTTAGATCTGAAAGGAAAATATTTATCCTGTAACCAAGAGAAAAATAATTAAACAGAAATGAGAGTTCGACTTAATAAATTTAGATATTACATAAAATTATAATTTTTGTAACTAACTAGTTCTAATATAGACTTAATATGAAAATGTAACATTGTCAAATAGATGCGCAACGAATCTACACACAAGAAGATGAATTGGAGCCACGCACACCCCATATCAATAAAATTCATAATTAAATAGTTACGAATTGGAGCCCTTTTCAACCCAATAAAATATAATATGCTTGAACAAAGTAAGCTATAATGCCCAATTACATATACTTATCGAGGAGTTTGGCTATGCTTTGATCCTTCTATTCCATGTAAGGGAGACCATGTGAAAACCCAATCCAGGATTGGTACCAGCGCTAAGGGAAATGGTAGGCAATAAGCCATTAGAACTCTTAGCAAGCCTAAACATTACTTTTACATATAATAGTGGGGCCCATTTCTATCATGAAACACACACACATATATATGTATAATTTTTTAAATTTATTTATATCATAAAACATTTAGGTACAAGTATAATAAATGTTTATACATTCACATTTTATCAAAGTTCCATAATCATTACATATACCTTTTACAAATGAGGCAATAGCCTTTGAAACTCATACCTAGAACATGTTAACTGCATCTTTAACACTTGTCCCTAAAAGGTGATTATACAGAAAGGGAGTGAGCTTTGTTGTTAAGTGAGTAAAAGCCTATTTTAAGGAAGAAAACATATATTAAAACAATTACATACAAGAAAACATATACATATGTAATGTAGCAACCATGTCACACCTTATCTCTGGTAAGGCATGACATGTTCCCGTAGCATACCTAATGAATTACCGAACTCCACCTATCGATAACCCATTAGTTATGCTACAAAGGATTTTAAAACAAATCATAACTTTTTATCTTATCAATTCTTTTGCGGAAAACTGCATGAGAATAGTTAAAATTCCATGTAAACATTTATTGGAAATAATGATAGACTAAATATTGTAAAAGTTACATTTTCATAAGTCTCAAAGTAAAAAATAAAATAGTTACAAACTCAAAATGTGATAGCAATATAATGCTTTTAAATACAAACTGCTCAATGTCCGTACATCCATACATACAGGTATAAAATACATCGAAAGAAAATTATAGGGGTATACTTATGATATACACTCACAATCAAAACCAAAATGCTGCTTTCAAGTCTCTCACTTAGCAGCCTTCTCCTTTCCCTTTTCTGCGACAACATAAATAAGCCATCGCTGAGTATATTACTCATTGGTGCACAACTAATAACTTTAAAATTTAAAATAAAGTAAAACTTGTCAAGGCATAATAAATCACATCCTTCTTAAGCATGAAAACATCACAATAGTTCTAAGTTCATAAGAGCCATTTATTGGAATAACATTTCAAATGAGAAATCACACTTCATAAATCACAATTCACAAAGCCTTAGTATTGCCAACATCAACACACAGTTCAGGCCATGACACAAAATTTCACGATCAGTGCCGTGTTGTACACCACGATAAAGCAATCTCAACCTTACTAACCGTTATTAATGAGAAAGGGCTAGCTAGCTAATGAGTACTCATGTAGTCTTACCCCACTAACCGTTATTAATGGGAGACAAAATAAATATCCATTATTAACCCCAAGTAGCCGTTACTACTGGGGAGTTTCGAAAGGGATTGTTATGCTAACTGTGGTTTCAAAACAGTTTCCAAAAAATTTTCCACTCAACAATCACATTTATACACCAATAAACATATTTAAATTCATCATAATATCCATATAAAGGTGGTAACACCCAAATTTCTTAAATGCAAGAGAAAAACTATATCTTAGTCAAAGTAAACTTGTTCAAAGCAAACTCATTCAAATAAACACATTCCAAACAATTTACAAGTTTAAAAACGAAGAAAAGGTTAGTTGTGCGCAAACCTTCAATGCTCTCCTTTCTCTTTACTCACTATTCCTTGTCCGTCCCAACCTCTTTCTCTACTGAAAATATACAAATAGAATGTCTCAATATGCATCTCAATTACTGCCAAGAACTCATTACATGAATGTCTAATGCATCCCAAATTAGCTTTACAAATTTTAGAGAGTTTTGGTTTTGGACAGCTTGGTGCCCCAAATCTTTGAACCCAATTTTTATCTAGTTTCGATCATAATTTGATGAGGTATTCTTCATGAAAATTGTTCATCTGGGTCTTAACTTTATTTTTCTTTTTGAATTGCCTAATTCGGAGCTATGTAGCTCAAGTTATGACCAAAACACAGTTATCGTTTACGTTACTGTTCACCCTGCAGTTTCAGTTTTGGCAGATTTAACTATCCAACTTCGTTTAGAAATTTGATTAAGTTAAGTCCATAATTTGGTCTAATGTTCTTCATACGAAATGTTCTACTATGTCTTAGGTTTCTATCGGTTTAAGAATCGCCTAAATTAAAGTTTTCTAGAGAGAGTTATGGCTATGCAAATTTTACTATTCATATGGTCAATCAGCAGATTTCCAGATTTTCTGCAGATTTGGTGATTCAAGTTTGCTTAGCAATTTAATTAGGTTAAGTCCATAATTTAGCCTTAAGTTCTTCATATGAAATGTTTTACTATGTTTTAAGTTTCTATCGGTTCAAGAATCACCTAAATCGAAGTTTTCTAGAGAGAGTTATGGTCATGCAAAGTTTACTGTTCACGTGCCTAATTCTGTAGGTTTCAGAATTTTGTCTCCAAGTTCAAGCTAAGTTTTAGGCAATTTCTGGGCAGTTTCTGGGTTAGATCTCTTCATGAAAATTCTAGCCCTATGTCTTAAGTTTCATTTCCAATTGGTTTCACACCAATTGGAGTTTTGTAGCTCAATTTATGGGCTGTCAAACACACTGAACTCAGTGTGTAAATTCTACCCTAGGTTCAAATTTTCATTTCTTCAATTATTCCCACTAACCAACCTCAATTCACATTTAATTCACCCAAAATGACTATAATTTAGCATTGACACATCAATGGCATTTCCTAGCGCAAAACCCAAAATTTTCAAATACCAAAGTTTGCAATTTTCCCTAATCCTACCATTTCATTACTTCCATTCATCAACCCAATGCCAATTCAAACAAAATAAACCTCAAATGATTATAATTTAATACTACATACACCAATTTTACTCTCTAGCACCAAAGCTCTAATTTTCCCATGAACCCTAATCTCCCATAATTAAATTTATACACATTTTATGCAATTTCTTTGCCCTAATCATGCATACTACTTCAACTAAGCCTAATCTCATCATCAATTTCATTCAAAGACATCAAACCCTAACTTTTCTCTTATTTGGCCAAAACCCTAGTTTAGATTCCATACATGTTTTCTTTCATTTTCTTATGAAATTTCATTATAATCTAACTTAATTTAAGGTTTGTATAACTAAATGAGCATTAAGAACTTACCTCTTGATGACTTCCTTCCAACTCCCCAAATCTTCAATTTTCTTCTAATCTCTTGTTTCCCCTTGCTTTTAATCTCTCAATCAAAGATCTCTTTGATGTTTACTATAAGTTAGATGGAAAACTCATGAAAGATAAGTAAGGGATTGAGCTTGGAGGATGGGTGTCTATGGAGGAGGAAGAAAGAAGAAGAAAGAAATAATGAAAGAGGGAGAGGGGAGGTGGGGAGGCATGAATGGGAGAGGAAGGGAGGGTTTTGTGTTCTTTTATACCTATTTTATTTCTTTTAATTAACAATTGAATTTAATTATCAAAAGCCCATAAGTCATAATTTTAAATTTTGTCTTAATGAAAATGAAAATTTAGGTTTTCACTTCTTAAATTTTCCCTTACACATATTTACTTGAATTTTTCCTCAAAAATTTATTCATAATTAAATTTATTATTTTCATTTACTTAAATTGACATTTAGGTCAAAAATCAACTCTTAAAGTGAATTGACCAAAATGCCCCTTATCGAGTCATAATCTCTCTTTTATAATATACCTGGTAAGTTCTTATATTTTTGGGTCACTTGAATCTTTATTATGTCTATCTCAATCAATTTTCTATTTATTTTTGATCCTCAAGATGTCTTTGAATAGTACTAGTCACAGACCAAAAATGGTACTATTCATAACTCGGAGGTTCGGGATTTTACAATCTCCCCTCCTTAAAAATAAATTTCGTCCTCGAAATTTACCTAGTCTCAGTCTCTGAATAGCTATGGTTGCTGTCTCCTCATGTCCTCCTCACGCTCTCATGTAGCCTCCTGGCCTGAATGATGGTTCCATAGCACTTTGACTAGAGGTATCTGTTTGTTCCTCAGCTGTTTTACCTCATATGCCAAGATCTTTATGGGCTCTTCATCATATGTCAGGTCTAGATTCACTTCAATCTCCTTTACTGGCAAAACGTGAGAGGGATCTGATCTGTACCTCCTCAACATGGAGACATGGAAGACATTATGAATCTTTTCCAACGCCAGAGGCAATGCAAGTCTATATGCCAATGGGCCCACTCTTTCCAGAACCTCATACGGCCCAATGAAGCGAGGACTTAGTTTCCCTTTATACCAAACCTCATGATCCTCTTCCATGGGGAAACTTTCAGGAATACCTTGTCACCCACACTGTACCAAATATCTCTTCTCTTTAGGTCAATGTAGGACTTCTGTCTATCCGTTGCAACTTTGAGTCTGTCTCTAATGAGCTTAACCTTTTCTTTCATTTGCTGCACTAATTCTGGGCCAATCAACTTCCTCTCGCCCACTTCATCCCAACATGAGGGAGTTCTACACTTTCTGCCATAAAGTTCTTCGTATGGAGGCATCCCGATGCTTAACTGATAATTGTTGTTGTAGGCAAATTCAATTAAAAGCAAGTGTGTGTCTCAACTCTCTTCAAACTCAATCACACAAGCCAAAAGCATATCCTCCAAAATCTGAATGATCCTTTCAGATTGGCTGCCTGTCTGTGGATGGAATGCTGTACTGAAGTTCAGTCTAGTTCCTAGGGCTTTTTAGAGACTACCTTAGAATCTAGAAGTGAACCTTGGGTCTCTGTTCGACACAATAGACACTGGCACTCCATACAACCTCACCACATCATCAATGTACTGTTTGGCCAATCTTTCCAGGCTGTAATCCATCCTCACTGGCAAAAAGTGTGCAGACTTGGTCAATCTATCAACAATAACCCAAACTGCATCATGATTCTTTTGTGTATGTGGAAGTCCTATCACGAAATCCATAGTGATTCTTTCCCATTTCCACTCGAGAATTGGCAATGGCTGTAGCAACCCTGTAGGCACTTGGTGTTCTGCCTTTACTTGCTCACAAATTAGGCATTTGGCAACATTTTCTGTGATGTCTTTCTTCATTCCTCTCCACTAATAGTGCTCTTTCATACTTCTGTATATTTTGGTTCCACCAGGGTGCATTGCAAAAGGTGAATCATGTGCTTCCTTTAAAATGCTTTGCCTCAGTTCAACATTCTCAGGAATGCACATTTTGCCCTTATATAACAACAAACCCTCATCATTTACTGATAATTCTGGTTTCTTGCCATCCCGAGTCTCTTCCATTAACTTCACATACTTATCATCATTCTGTGCGACTGCTTTAATTTGTTCTGCCACCATTAGCTTCACTTGCCAAGTAGCTACCATCTGCCCATCTTCATTAATCTCCAAATTAGCATGCAATGCCCTTAACTCATGCACCATGGACAATGGAGAAACCTTCAAACCAGCCATAGTCTTGCGACTTAAAGCATCAGCTACAACATTAGCTTTTCCAGGTTGATAGTCTATCAAACAATCATAATCTTTTATCAGCTCTAACCATCTCCTCTGCCTCAAATTTAACTCCTTTTGTGTGCCCAAGTACTTCAAACTTTTATGATTTGTGTATATATAACATCTCTCCCCATACAAGTAATGTCTCCAGATCTTCAAGGCAAAGACAATGGCTGCCAGCTCCAAGTCATGCGTAGGATAATTCCTCTCATGCGGTTTAAGCTGGCGTGAAGCATAGGCAATGACATTCCTATCTTGTATCAACACACAGCCCAATCTATTATGAGAAGCATCACTGTATATGGTATATTCTGTAACACCCTTCCCGTAGCAATTCCGTACATTCTACTGTTCCGGTGACCGGTGTCGGTCCGGACAGCTAGAACGTCCGGAAAAAAAAAATATTTAAACTAAAGTGAGGAACCAAAATTAACTCAAATACTAATAAGAAAAATTTAGTAAAAATTTTAGAAATAAAATACGACCAAGTTAAATGAGCCGGTGCCCTAGCGAGGGGTAACTCAGAGGGAAGTTGCGGTTCTCGCAACGAAGAGCCCTAGACCCGGGGGAAAAATTTTAAAATAATTTTTGAGACTCCAGAGAAGGGTTATTGAGGTTGCTATGGCATTAGAATGCCAAGAAAATATTTAGAAAAATTTTTCAATCGGTACAGACAATTTTAACCCGTTAAGCCAAACGGAGGGCATTTTGGTCATTTCGCCTTCAGAGACGATTTTTGGCCTACTTGTCCAGTTGAGTAAATAATTATTATGACATAAAATATGAATAAGCATTACTAAAAATGAAATTGGAAATGAGTAGTGGATAAAAGAAAAGGAAAATGAAATAAAAAGCAATTTATGACATCTTGATGATGTCATTTAAAAGCCATAACCAATCACAATTAAGTAACCATTTGACTAATTAATAAAAGAGATAAATAAAGACCAAGGAAGACAAAAAACAAGCAGCCATCTTCTTCTTCAAAACGTGATCCTCTCCTCCATAAACCTCCATGGAAGTTTTCTTTAATTACTTCCATTTTCCCATGAATTTGCACTATAAAACCCTAAGTCCCTTCACTAAAAACTTGTCTCTACCTCTTGGGAAGTGTTTGGTAGCCTAGAAAGGGAAAGAAAGTGAAGATTAACTTGGGAAAATTCTGCCCTACAAGAGGTTAGTGCACATATATACTTAAAACTCTTTAATCCCATGCTAGAGACTTGAAACAAGTATGAATTTGTAACTTAAATGAATAAAAGTTATGTGTATGTCCACCATGATTTTTGGCAGCCCTAAAGAAGGAACATGATTGAGTGTCTTGATGAACTTAGAGTGAACTAGAGAGTATGTTTAAAAATATATATATATATATATATATATATATATATATATATATATATATATATATATATATATATATATATATATATGTAAGGAATGAAAGTGATTAATTAAGGTAGTTGTGAAAATTTATAATGGAAATTAGGGTTTTGAGGTGTGAAACTTGGATTTAGCTAATGAAATTGTGAAAGAACATTATAATGGTCAATTAGTGACTATTTTAGGTAAGTTGAGCACAATTTGGACTGAAAAATAGGATTGCAAAGTGAAGATGTAGGCTGCCCTAGGACAGCAGCAGAGGGACTGAAAATTCAGTCCACTTGGACTGCCATATCTTGGGCTGTGTTGGTCCAATTGGTGTTTGGCCAATTGGACATGAAAATAGGCTTGTAATGGCATATTTTTGCTGAAGAAACCATGCCCAAAAGACCAAAGCAAGAGGGCCAAAAGTTGGCCCCAATCCGGATACCCTGCAACAGCACCTGCAGAAATGACCAAATGAAGGCCATAACTCACTGTAGATATGGTCAATTGACCTGAAATTTTTACAGCAACAAGATAAGATATAGACAAACAACTTTCATGAAGAAACCTACCCCAAATTATGCCATTAACCCATTCAAATTATTGAACAAAGTTGAGTTATCAAACCTGCAACTCTGCAGATTTACATTTGAATAGTAATGTTTGGATGGCTATAACTCTCTCTAGAAAACTCGGATTTAGGCGATTCTTGAACCGATGGAAACCTAAGGCATGGTAGAACATTTCATATGAAGAAAGTTAGACCAAATTAGGAACTTAACTTGATCAAATTACTGACCAAAGTTGGATCAAAATCTGCCAGCACCCAATATAGCAGCATGAACAGTGCACGTGAACAATAAATTTATTTTGGCCATAACTTGAGCTACAAAACTCCGATTGAGGTGATCCAAAAATGAGAATACACTTAAGACAATAAGGAATATTTTCTATGAAGGAAGTTTTGTCAAATTCCAACAGTAAATCGACCAATGGAATAGTGCAACTTCGGAACACCAAAACCGAAAATTGGCAATTTTGCCAAAATGACCTAAGCTTTGAAAAAGTGATTAAAAACAACAAGTTTTGAATACAAAATGTAGTATGTTGGGAGTATTAAAACCAATGTACCTATTGTTTATGCAAAAGTCAACATTTTAGTTGACTAATGAAAGGAATAGTGACATGAAAACTTGAAATTCAAAAATTGTGAAACTTAAAAGTGCAAAATGCCCTAGTAGGCCTAATGTGATTGGTTTGGATAGATTGGCATGCCAATAGGGTATTGTTTTAGCCGTACTGCGAAAGGCTTTATGCCTATATTCATGGCTTTATGCCCGTATTCATGGCTTTTATGCCCGTATATTCATGGCTTTTATGCCCGTATTCATGGCTTTTATGCCGATTATGTGATATCATGGCTTTTTAGCCATACTGACTGCATACATGGTTGACGTTCTGCGTCCCATGGTATGACGGCCAGAGGCACCGCGGTGTCCAGTGCCAACGACCCGTTATCCATCCGATCGTCCAAAGATAGGTTACTTGGGCATGGAAAAGTATAACTGTGATTGAACTGATTATTAAAGAAAATACGAAAATTAAGTATCAGGAATGATTACAAAAATACAAAGAAGCTCAAGATCATTAAGAAAATAATTAACGAAATGCATGAAGAAGTTAATATCATGAAACATGATTAGCCCTCGACTAAAACAATAAGTGAGTAATTATTCATTTCTTATGAACACAATAGCAAGGAAATTATTATTTTTATTTGCATATTATATTTTCTTGTATTATTGGCACCACTAAGCTTTATGCTTAGCGCGTCGCTTTTGCAACGCGTAGGTACTGAAGATTTGGACAGAGGGCCCAGTAGACCACAGATTGGGTAAGGCCGTTCACAGTTCTGCATAGTGTCCGTGTCACCTCAACTTCTGCAGTGCATTGGTAGGACACTAGGTGTCATTTTGACATTTTGTAACTTAATTTTGATTTTCTCATATGTAATTAAACTTGTGTAATGTATATTGAGGTTTATGTAAATTATGAAAATTATATTTGTGATTGGAAAAGTAAATGGTTATTTATGAATTATATGTGATCATCACATGTGATGGATGATTGAGAATTGAAATTGAAATGTGAGATCTTGATATTGAGTTTTGTGATGATATTGGAGTTGAGATGATTGAATATGAATATAGGAAGTGTTTTTCACAGGTTCCGAAGAACTGTTTTCTCCATTTTTAGTCGGTACTCTGCCGGATTTTCTTTAAAATTTTCGAAACCTCAAATAAATTACGATTTCAATAAATGAATTATATTTCACAAGTTATATTCAAAACTACGATAAAAATGAATTAAGATAAAATAGAGTGCTCCGGCACACTGAGTGGCATAACTTGCTCGGCTACACTGTAGTCGGGTAAGGGGTGTCACATATTTCTTACCCAAAGTGGGCAAGGTTAAGACTGGAACTTCAGTTAAATGCCTCTTTAACTCATCAAAACTTTCCTGGCATCGATTAGTCCACTGAAATTTTACATCCTTCCTAAGTAGCTTAGTCAGTGGAGATGTTAGCATGGAGAATCCCTTCACAAACCTTCGATAATACCCAGCTAAACCAAGGAAACTCTAAACTTTTGTGACATTTCTAGGTGGCTTCCAATTAAGAATGGCTTCTACTTTGATAGAATCCACTTGGATACCCTCTGCAGATACAATATGCCCCAAAAATATAATCTCCTTTAGCCAAAACTCACATTTCGATAGTTTGGCATACAACTGCTTCTCCCTCAAAGTTTGCAATACTATCCTCAAGTGCTTGTCGTATTCCTTTGCATTCTTTGAGTACACCAAAATATCATCAATGAACACCATAACAAACTGGTCCAAATATGGCCTGAAGATAGTGTTCATCAGGCCCATAAAAGCAGTTGGAGCATTAGTCAACCCGAATGGCATTACCAAGAACTCATAGTGGCCATACCGAGTCCTAGAGGCAGTTTTAGGAATAGTTTGCTCCTGCACCCTCAACTAGTAGTAACCCGATCTCAAGTCAATTTTGGAGAATACAGTTGCATCCTTCAACTGATCAAACAAATCATCGATCCGTGGCAGAGGATATCTATTCTTTATGGTCACCTTATTCAACTGTTTGTAGTCTATGCATAGGCGGAGAGTACCATCCTTCTTCTTCGCAAATAATACTGGTGCTCCCCAAGGTGACACACTAGGGAGGATGAAACCCTTATCTAACAATTCCTGCAATTGCACCTTCAAATCTTTCAACTCAGCAGGTGCCATCCTATAAGGAGTGATGGAGATTGGCTCCACACCAGGCATAGTCTCAATTTCAAACTGCACCTCTCTTTCTGGAGGCAATCCCAGCAATTCTTCCAGAAAGACATCTGGAAAATCCCATACCATAGTAAAACCTTTAAGATCTAGACTCCCCACCTAGGTGTCTACCACATGAGCTAGATAAGCTTCACATCCCTTTCTAATCATCTTTTTAGCAAGTGCAGCTGAAATGATGTTGGATAGCAATAACTGCCTCTCCCCGTGTATCACTACATCTGCATACTCGGGAAGACCAAAAGTGACTGTCTTCAGTCTACAGTCGATTATGGCGTGATGCCTGGCTAACCAATCCATGCCCAAGATGATATCATAATCTCGGAAGGGCATGTCAATTAAGTCTGACAGGAATGTATGTCCTTAGATCACCAAAGGACAATCCTTATACAGTTTGTTCACCCTAACCTCTTATCCTAAAGGACTAGTTACTAGCACATCATATTCCAATTTCACATAAGGAATAGCAACAGAGCATGCAATACTGGCACTAGCATAAGAATTTGTAGAACCAGGGTCAAACAGCACATATACATCTCTATTAGAGATGGAGAAAGTACCAGCCACAACATCTGATGTCTAAGCTTCCTCCCTCTGGCGCATGGTGCACACTCTGGCTGATGCACCACTCTGCTTTGGTTGGCTCGCTGTGCCCTGGCTGCCAGAAGTGTTACCTCTAGCCCTGCCTCAGCCTCTACTAGCTGTCTATTGTCCTCTGGAAGCAGAACCTTGAACAGATCCCTCAGTGGTGGTAGGCAGCTCAGACCTGCGAGCACTAGTATAATCTCTAGCAAAATGCCCACTTCCCCCACAGTTGTGACAAGCTCCTATGGCCTTATAACATACTCCTCAATGATTCTTGCCATAAGTCTCACAAGCACAGGTAGGAAAGGAACCCCTAAATGTTTGCTGTTCGGATCTAGGTGGCCTCTGCCCTAAGAATCTTCCCTTACTAGATCCTTTGTTATTTGGTCCCCCAAAAGCTCTTTCTCTTACTCGGATTGCCACTTGAACTCTGACCTGAAGTCTTCCCACTTTTCTCATTTTCTTCTGTTCCCTTTTTAACAGCCCCTTCTAACTCAATCCTCTCTAATTCCAGGGCTTGAGATATCAGCTCTGAAAAGTTCTCATGCCAGAACCCAACCACTTGCTTTCGTAAGATAGGCCTCAATCCGGCTTCAAAGCGCTTGCATCTGTCTCTGCTAGTGGTGAGTAAACTCCCAGCTTAGTGACTCAGGCGAAAGAACTCCCTCTCATACTCTGCCATAGTCCTATCACCCTACTTCAGACTCAGGAACTCTTGTAGCTTCATATCCACGTACGTGTCCAGAACATACTTCTGTCTAAACTCCCTCAGAAAATCTTCCCAAGTCAAAATTGGAGACTCTACCAGGCTGTGGGGAATGGTCTTCCACCATTCATAAGCGTCCCTTTGCAACAAAGAAATGGAGTATTCAAACTTCAGATCATATGTGCAGTGTAATTTCTTGAATACTCTCTCCATTCTCTCAAGCCCTTGTTCTGCTTCCAATGGGTCCATTGTACCCTTGAACTCTATCGCCCCATACTTTATTAACTTTTCATACTGTCTGGCTGGAGGTGGTGGTTGCACTGGAGGTGCTTGCACAGAGCTTGGATTGGAATATTGCCAGCCATTTGCTAAAATAGTGTAGCCATCTACTGAACGAACTGAGCAGAAAACTGCATAGGCGGGACAGTGCAATGACCCATCGCATTCTCGAGGAGCCGGGCCTCCCCACTCTCACTGCTATGGATTGTTCTACCTTGTGATCCCCCTCTTCCATACCGAAACACAAAGAATTCTACTTCCTAGACAACCAACACAAGGAGATTTTCCTCAATTAGTCCATATTTATGATGTAATGCACTATATGTATCAACTAATGACAATTGAGCAGTTGTACTTATCAAAAAAATTTTTTGTTTTTTTTCAAATATGCAATTTCAAAACTTGTATGAAAACCAAAGCTCTGATACCACTAAAATATGTTACACCTTATCCCTTGTAAGGCACGACATGTTCCCGTAGCATACCTAATGAATTACCAAACTACACCTACTGATAACCCATTAGTTATGCTATAAGGGATTTTAAACAAATCATAACTTTTTATCTTATCAATTCTTTTGCGAAAAATTGCATGGGAATAGTTAAAATTCAATGTAAACATTCATTGGAAATAATGATAGACTAAATATTGCAAATGTTACATTTTCATAAGTCTCAAAACAAAATACAAACAGTTACAAACTCAAAATACTTTAGTAATGCAGTGCTTTTTAATACAAACTGCTCAATGTCTATACATCCATACATATAGGTACAAAATACATCCAAGGGAATCACAAGGGTATACCTAACATAAATACCCACAATCAATACCAAAATGCTGCTTCTAAGTCTCTCACTCGGCAGTCTTCTCCTTTTCCTTACCTGTGATAGCATAAAGAAGCTATCATTGAGTATATCACTCAGTGGTGCATAACTAATAACTTTAAAACTTAAAATAAAGTAAAACTTGTGAAGGCATAATAAATCACATCCTTCTTAAGCATGAAAACATCACAATAGTTCTAAGTTCATAAGAGCCATTTATTGGAATAACATTTCAAATGAGAAATCACACTTCATAAATCACAATTCACAAAGCATTAGTATTGCCAACATCAACACACAGTTTAGGCCATAACACAAAATTTCACGACCAGTGCCGTGTTGTACACCACGACAAAGCAATCTCAATCTCACTAACCGTTATTAATGAGGGAAGGGCTAGCTAGTTAATGAGTACTCATGTAGTCTTACCCCACTAACCATTATTAATGGGAGACAAAATCAATATCCATTATTAACCCCAAGTAGCCATTACTACTAAGGAGGTCTGAAAGGGACTGTCATGCTAACTGTGGTTTCAAAATAGTTTCCAAAAATTTTCCACTCAACAATCACATTTATACACCAATAAACACATTGAAATTCATCATAATATCTATATAAAGGTGGCAACACCCAAATTTCTTAAATGCAAGAGAAAAACTATATTTCAGTCAAAGTAAACTTGTTCAAAGCAAACTCATTCAAATAAACACATTCCAAACAATTTACAAGTTTAAAAACGAAGAAAATGTTAGTTGTGCATAAACCTTCAATGCTCTCCTTTCTCTTTACTCACTATTCCTTGTCCGTCCTAACCTCTTTCTCTATTGAAAATCCACAAATAGAATGTCTCAATATGCATTTCAATTGTAGCCAAGAACACATTACTTGAATGTATAATGCATCCCAAATTAGCTTTGCAAATTTTAGAGAGTTTTGGTTTTGGACAGCTTAGTGCCCCAATCTTTGAACCTAATTTTTACCTAGTTTCAATCATAATTTGATGAGGTGTTCTTCATAAAAATTGTTCATCTGGGTCTTAACTTTATTTTCATTTTTGAATCGTCTAATTCAGAGCTATGTAGCTCAAGTTATGACTAAAACACAGTTACTGTTTACGTTACTGTTCACCCTGCAGTTTCAGTTCTAGCAGATTTAACGATCCAACTTCATTCAGAAATTTAATCAAGCTAAGTCCATAATTTGGTCTAATGTTCTTCATACGAAATGTTCTACTATGTCTTAGGTTTCCATCAATTCAAGAATTGCCTAAATTGAAGTTTTCTAGAGAGAGTTATAGCCATGCAAAGTTTACTGTTCATATGGTCAATCTGCAGATTTCCAAATTTTTTGCAGATTTGGTGATTCAACTTTGCTTAGCAATTTAATTGGGTTAAGTCCATAATTTGGCCTTAAGTTCTGTATATGAAATGTTCTACTATGTTTTAAGTTTCTATCGGTTCAAGAATCACCTAAATCGGAGTTTTCTAAAGAGAGTTATGGCCATGCAAATTTAATATTCACGTGCCTAATTCTGCAGGTTTCAGAATTTTGTCTCCAAGTTCAAGCCAAGTTTAAGGCAATTTCTGGGCAGTTTCTGGGTTGGGTCTCTTCATGAAAATTCTAGCCCTATGTCTTAAGTTTCATTTCCAATTGGTTTCACACAAATTGGAGTTGTGTAGCTCAATTTATGGGCTGTCAAACACACTGAACTCAGTGTGCAAATTCTTCCCTAGGTTTAAATTTTCATTTCTTCAATTATTCCCGCTAACCAACCTCATTTCACATTTAATTCACCCAAAATGACTATAATTTAGTATTGAAACATCAATGGCATTTCCTAGCACAAAACCCAAAATTTTCAAATACCAAAGTTTGCAATTTTCCCTAATCCTACCATTTCATTACTTCCATTCATCAACCCAATGTCAATTCAAACTAAATAAACCTCAAATGATCATAATTTAACACTACACACACCAATTTCACTCTCTAGCACCAAAGTTCCAATTTTCCCATGAACCCTAATCTCCCATAATTAAATTTATACACATTTCATGCAATTTCTTTGCCCCAATCATGTATACTACTTCAATTAAGCTTAATCTCATCATCAATTTCATTCAAAGACATCAAACCCTAACTTTTCTCCAATTTGGCCAAAACCCTAGTTTAGATTCCATACATGTTTTCTTTCATTTTCCTATGAAATTTCATCATAATCTAATTTAATTTAAGGTTTGTATAACTAAATGAGCATTAAAGAACTTACCTCTTGATGACTTCCTTCCAACTCTCCAAATCTTCAATTTTCTTCTAATCTCTTGTTTCCCCTTGCTTTTAATCTCTTAATCAAAGATCTCTTTGATGTTTACTATAAGTTAGATGGAAAACTCATGAAAGATAAGTAAGGGATTGAGCTTGGAGGATGGGTGTCTATGAAGGAGGAAGAAAGAAGAAGAAAGAAATAATGAAAGAGGGAGAGGGGAGGTGGGGCGGCATGAATGGGAGAGGAAGGGAGGGTTTTGTGTTCTTTTATACCTATTTTATTTCTTTTAATTAACAATTGAATTTAATTATCAAAAGCCCATAAGTCATAATTTTAAATTTTGTCTTAATGAAAATGAAAATTTAAGTTTTCACTTCTTAAATTTCCCCTTACACATTTTTACTTGAATTTTTTCTCAAAAATTTATTCATAATTCAATTTATTATTTTCATTTACTTAAATTGATATTTAGGTCAAAAATCAACTCTTAAAGTGAATTGACCAAAATACCCCTTATCGGGTCATAATCCCTCTTTTATAATATATCCGGTGAGTCCTTATATTTTTGGGTCATTTGAATTTTTATTGTGTCTATCTCAATTAATTTTCTATTTATTTTTGGTCCTCAAGGTGTCTTTGAATTGTACTAGTCACGGACCAAAAATGGTACTATTCATAACTCGGAGGTTCGGGGTGTTACAAGAGAACAGTAAACCTACTATTGAACACCAAAGGAGACTAAACTCTAACATGAAAGAAGTAGTAGAAAAGAAAATTCTGAAACTATTAGATGTAGGTATTATATACCCAATATCAGATAGCAAATGGGTTAGTCCAGTGCATAGAGTGCCTAAGAAAATTGGGACAATTATAGTGAAAAATGACAATAATAAATTAATTCCTACTAAGGTCATCACTGGTTGGTGAATGCGTATTGATTATAGAAAATTGAATAGTGCCACCAGGAACTACCATTTTCCTCTTCCATTTATAGATCAAATGTTAGAGAGGCTAGCTAAATATTCCTACTTCTGTTATTTAGATGGGTATTCCAGATTCTTTCAAATTCTCATTCACCCTAAGGACCAAGAAAAGACCACATTCACTTATCCTTATGGAACATTTGCATATAGAAGAATGCCTTTTGATCTTTGTAATGCCCCTGTAACTTTTCAAAGATGCATGATGGCCATTTTTTTAGATTATATTAAAAATATAATGGAAGTTTTTATGGATGACTTTTCTGTTTATGGAACCAGCTTTGATGAATGCTGAACTAATCTTTCTAAAGTGCTTCAAAGATATAAAGAATTAAATCTAGTTCTTAATTAGAAAAAATGCCATTTCATGGTGAGAGAGGGCATAGTCCTTGGGCACCTAGTTTCAGAAAGAGGAATAGAAGTGGACAAGGCAAAAATAAAGACAATTGAAAAAATGACACCACCTTCATCAGTAAAAAAAGTGTGAAGCTTTTTAGAGCATGTAGGCTTCTACAGAAGATTTATAAAGGATTTCTCCAAAATAGCTAAGCCATTAACTAATTTGCTAAATCAAAATGTTCCCTTTTACTTTGATGAAAGTTGCCTTGTTGCATTTTGCAGTATAAAAGAAGCCCTTATCTCAGTACCAATAATGCAACCACCAAATTGAGAGCTGCCATTTGAGATAATATGCGATGCAAGTGATTTCATAGTAGGGGCAGTGCTTGGACATAGAAAGGATAAGAAAATTTATGACATCTATTGTGCAAGTAAAACACTTGATGATGCAGAAGTCAACTACTCAGCTACAGAAAAAGAATTCTTAGCTATTGTGTTTGTAGTTAAGAAGTTCATATCTTATTTAGTTGGCTCCAAAGTTGTCATCTACACCGATCATGCTGCCATTAGGTACTTCCTGAACAAGAAAGAAGCAAAACCAATGTTGATCCAATGGATTCTACTTTTGCAAGAATTTGACCTTGAAGTTAAAGATAGAAAGGGGATTGAGAATGTGGTAGCCGACCATTTATCCAGGCTCAAGTGAAAAGAACATGGGGATAGCATTGATGACCTACCAATTGATGATTCCTTCCCAAATGAAAATTGGTTTGTAATCTCCCAAGCCCCTTGGTATGCTGACTTTGTTAATTACCTTGTATGCAAGGTGCCACCCAATATGTCCTACCAGCAAAGGAAAAAATTCCTGCATGATGTGTGAAACTACACATGGGAGGAACCTGTGCTGTACAAGAGATGTTATGATGGCTTGATAAGGAGATGCATACCAGAGGAGGAGGTAAAGAGTATCCTACAACACTGCCACTCATCAACCTATGAAGCACATCTAAGCACAATAAAAACAACAGTTAAAATTTTACAAGCAAGGTTTTATTGACTAAACCTGTTCAAAGATGTGCGATCCTTTGTACTGACATGTGATCAATGCCAAAGAATAGGAAACACCTTAAGAAGGAATGAAATGCCACTATACAGTATACTTGAAATAGAGCTATTTGATGTGTGGGGAATAGATTTCATGGGTCCATTCCCATTTTTATTTGGAAATAAGTATATACTGGTTGGTATTGAATATGTATCAAAAAGGGTGGAAGCAATAGCCACACCAACAAATAATGCCAGAGTGGTAACCAAATTCCTTAAAAAGTACATCTTCACAAGATGTGGCACCCCAAAGGCAATCATCAATGATGGAGGAAGTCACTTCTGCAATCAGTAATTTGAGACATTACTAAAGAAGTATGGAATGACTCACAAAGTGGCAACACCTTACCACCTTAAAACTAGTGGTCAAGTGGAAGTTTCAAATAGGGAACTGAAGCAAATCCTTGAAAAAACGGTCAATCGCTTAAGGAAGGATTGGTTTTTGAAACTAGATGATGCATTGTAGGCCTACCACATTGCACACAAAGCTCCCATTGGAACAACCCCCTTTTGCTTGGTTTATGGGAAATCATGCCACCTCCCTGTCGAGCTTGAACACAAGGCCTATTGGGCAATTCAAACCCTAAATTTTGACTTGAAAGCTACTAGAGAAAAGATACTTCTACAGCTCGATGAACCGGATAAAATTAGGCAAGACGCTTACAAAAATGCCAAGATCTTTAAGGATAGGACCAAAAGATGACACGACAGGCGCATAATTAGGAAAGAAATCAAGGAAGGAGACCTTGTCACACCTTACCCCTCTGTAAGGCATAACATGATCCCGTAGAATACCTAATGAACTACCGAACTTCACCTACCGATAACTCATTAAGTACCCTACAAGGGATTTTAAAAACAATTTTCTTACTTTTTATAAGTGGTGAGCATTTCTAAATAGATATTAAAACATTTAATTAAAGTTGGAAACTAGTTAAAATTTTTAGCCCATTTTATTTTTCCGCAAATTTTATAAAAATTTCGGTAGAGTGCCGTCTGTATTTTGAGAAAACAGTTCTTCAAATTCCTATAAAAAGCACTTCTAATAATTTATCTCAACAATTTCAATAACTCCACAACAATCCCAACCAATTTCTCAAGTTTCAAGATTCAACAATCCTCATTTCTCAATTTCCAAAAATTCAGTAATCATTAAGATACTATCAATCAATTTCATTCATTCATATTTCATTAAAGATAAACAATTTATATATACATCATACTAAAAATTTACATTAGGAAAATCCAAACTAAAATTTATTACAAACTTTATACAAACTTTGTACAAGCTGCTCAAGACCAATTTTACATGTCCATACATTTACGTGCATTACATACATCAAAATAAATATTTACAGTCAGGGTATAAATTATACCCGATAACTTCAAGCAGGTAGCTCCTTTGTCCTCAGCAGCTCAATCTGCTGCTCCTCTAGTCTCTAAATCTGTGACAGCAATAATAGCCATTGCTGAGTACTAGGAATCAGTGGTGCACAACATACTAAAATAATCTTTATGCAGAATTTAAATAATATTTATTCAAAAATTTGACTGAACATGAGAATTAAATACAAAACACGAATTATGAGATTTTAATCCAAACAAGTTCATTTTGAAGTATCAAAACACATTTCATAAAACCCACTATTATATCTTGCCATTCGAAACAAATATAATCTCAATAGCCAGAGGCTAAGGAGAAGTCACATCACAAGGCTAGCTAGCTCAAATATATGGATATCCATTCAATTTTTTCTTCTACTAATACACACCTCAACACTTCAGCCAGAGAAGGAATCAAAATTCGAAACTGATTACCCCCACTAGTCATGCTAGTGAGGTGTTCAAATATATAGTCAAGACACTGTGGTTTCAAAACTTATCTTAACAATTTACTAAACATTGCCATTTCAAATATACACAAATAACTTTTAACAATTTAAATCAAAAGCATCATAAATACTTCATCATAGTAATGTCACAATTCAATATTTCAAATTATTCAAAACAATATGCAGAAGATAATTTACAAAAATTATACGTTATGCACAAACCTTAAGCGAGTCGCCTCTTGGCCTTGACTCGATTCCTCGGGTTCTTTCTCGGTGTTCTTTTCCACTGAAACACACAGTTTCATAGTGTTTCAGTATCATAACTTAGCATAAATCCAAAAATAAATTTAAATTCACTTTTACCTAGCTCTAATGTGCTAAATTTAACGTTCTTTAAATTTTATGTTTTGGGGTTACTATTCACTATACTATTTAAGTCAATTTGTTGACTTTTTAGGGCTTAATAGGTATGGAAATTCCAACTTCACCGACATACCACATTTTGGTCACTAAATTTATTAGTTTTGGTTGTTTACTCAATTTCTAAGTCTTTTAGGCAAATTTGCAAATTTTCAATTTTGGTGTCTTAAGTTGCACTGTTCCATTGGTCATTTCTCTGTTAGAATTTGGCAGAACTTCCTTCATAGAAAATGTTCCCTATTGTCTTTACTTTATTCTCCTTTTTGGATCACTCAAATTGGAGTTTTTAAGCTCAAGTTATAGCCATTTGAATCATGGCTGCCAGATTGGACTTAACCCAGATTTCTGGGCAAATTCTGGTTCTGGCAGTTTTAGGTCACCAAATTTGGGTGGCCAAATGACTTGGTTAATGGCATAATTTGGGTTTGTGTTCTTCATGAAAGTTTTAGGTCTATACCTCTACTATCCACTGGTAAAATTTTAGGTCATTTAGACCTGCCTAGCTCAAGTTATGGCTAAATGAACAAACACTATTCATTCGGTCATTTTTGTACAGGTCAGACTGAGAAAATCCGGATTTGGTCAATTTGTTCACTAGGTTTTGGTCACTTTTTGGGCATGATTCCTAAATGAAAATTGTGTCATTTTGTGTCTATTTTCATTCCCAATTAGTCTCATACCAATTGGACTTGTAAATTTTCAGTTTTGGTCCCTCAAAGGGACCTTGGTCCTGCTGCCTGCAGCATGGCCACATTCAATCCGAATTTAATTTCAATTCCAACACTTCCAACACACTTCATTTGGTCACAAATGACCATTTCTCACCTCAAACTAGGTCAAACACATCATTTTACAATTTCTTACATTTTTGACTCCTAAACCCTAAGTGTCAAACCCTAACTACACTAGTAATTACATTTAATCAAATCTAAGCATCTCAACATCACCTCCACATTCATATAAGCTTGCCTACACTTTTAATCCAATCAAATTTATGCACTACCATAAAAAACCCTAGCTGACCAAAATCCATGTTTAGTCCTCCAATAATTAATTTCATTTCATTTTAAGTTTATTTCTAAGTTAGTTAAGCTATAAACACAATTAATAAACTAAATTTTGTAACTTAAATCACTAACCTCAACTTGGATGCTAAATCTTCAATTTCCTTCTTCTTTTCTTCTTTCTTTTGTGATCAATCATCTTCTCAAGTGACTAAATCAAGTTCTAATAAGTTAATTTGGGGTCAAAATGGGTTTAAATGGTTGAAAGAAAGCTTGGATTCAAGCTTTTATGGTGTAACAATGGTGGTTTGAGGGAGTGGGAAGAGTGGCCGGCTTGGTTGGGAGAGAAGACCAATAATGTTTTTCATTTTTTTTTTTTTTTTTTTTTTATGTATTATAATTCTTTAATTATCCTATAGTTTTAATTTTTAATAATTAAGTTTATTGCATCATGCTTATGTCACCACATGATGTCATTACTTTTTCAACTTTTCTTTTTCTTTTTTTTTTATTTATTTTTTCATTAGTTCTTTAATTTAATTCTCAACTCCTAAATTTTCTTTTCTCCGATTTTATTTGACAATCAAGTCAGGAATTAGCTCTCGGGGTCAATTGACCAAATTGCCCCTCACCAGTTCAACCCGGTTTGCAAATAATTCAATATTTCTTCCGGCTCCCTGACCTAATTATTTGACTGGCTTAACAACCTTTTTCCGTGATTTTCTCTTTTCCACTGTGTTTGTAATAGTCTTAAGGACCGCAGCGTCACATTTTACGGTTCAAAATTTGAGTTTAAATTGATTTCGCACTCCTTCCCGAGAAGGTCACCCATCATTGTGACTCTCGGCTCTTTTAACTTCTTATGTTCTGTTTTTCTTATTTATACTTAACTAATTGACAATTACTAATTATTTGTATTCAGGGCTTATCTAATTGTCTTAAGTGTGGTTCTAATCCCCTTAATTGTCCGGACCAACTCCGGTCACCGGAATAGTAAAATATACCAAGCTATGCAAATAAGGGTGTTACAGACCTTGTCCTGCTGTTCAACTCAAAGCTAAAGCTCTTTCCAGGAAAGTTGCGGTCAAGATGGTCTGGACCCTTCAAGGTCACTAAAATTTTCCCTCATGGAGCAGTAAAAATATGGAGCAAAACCTTCGGTGCCCTCAAGGTTAATGGGCAAAGATTGAAGCTATACTTCTCAGGAGATACATTTGAGAAAGGATTCACACAATCCTATAACAATTCTCTAATTCAACCATAAAGCTGAAAGACAGTCGAGCTAATGACTATAAACAAGCGCTACTTGGGAGCAACCTAAGATTTTTACATTTTTCTTTGCATTTTAACTTCCTTCTTTTTATGTTATTTCTCATTTTGTAGGCACCCCACTCTTTACATTGCACATAAGATAAGAGGAATACAGAAAAGGAGAGGAGATCGCCAAGCCTAATCCACACAAGAGAGGAAACCACAAAATAGGGGAGTATTCTGTTGCTAACTCCTACTTGCATTCAATTCTTTCACATAAAACAAGTTAGTGTAACTTCTAGAAAGTTAGAACATGAAAATTCCCTTTGAGAGCACAAAAAATTTTACCTAGAAAGTTACATGGGTCAATCCATGTAATAGTACATGCCCCGTGTAGTATTCTAGACTTTGAAAGTGCATAGGTATAGGCACTCTAGAAAGTTACACAGGTCACCTTGTGTAAAGACACACGGCTCGTGTAATCAGAGGACCTGAAAGACAGTGTTGAAACAACCAAGGGCAGAAACTTACACCGGCCTTTTTCTTCATAACATGGCCCCGTGTAAAGTAGGAAACAAAGGAATGCGTAGGCAAAAAGTTACACTGGTCACCCCGTGTAACAGTACACGACCCGTGTACTTGCCCAAGAGCCGAACCAAGAAAAATAGAAAGTTACATGGGTTGGGCCATGTAGTGATACACAGACCCATGTAAAATATCACAGGTAGCGTATCGAAGAGGCGGGAAAACGATTCCAAATGCCATCTTCACCCCTTTAAATGCCCTCTAACCATTGCCCACCATTTAAAATCCTATAAATCCCCCTTTTTTTAAATATTATCTCACAAGTTTCCCTTTTCAATCTTGATTCCCCTCTCCAAACCCTAAAAATCTCTTCATCCTTTCCTCTTCCATGGCACTAACAAAGAGAGCTGCAGGGAGAGTTGGCTCTTTATCATAAGGAGGCCATGATTCACCATCCTTGCCCTTTCAACCTCCACCCCAATGCCCAAGAACTCACCAAGCCCCACCATAAGAACTACAACCATAACCTCCATAACCCCAATAACCACCAGCACTAGAATTCTCCATTGCCAGGCCCTTCTGTAACACTGAACACTGAGATTTATGTGCCAGGCTTGATAATCGCAAGATTTCATTCACAAAATATATGGATATTGCCCTATTGGAGAGATTGGGTTTGAAAGCAGAGGTCGACATCCTCCTTGACAGCATTAGGTGGACTTGTTTTGTCCAACTCTGTTACCCCTCCTATAGGAACACCACTCTGGAGTTCCTAGGGAGTTTTTAGGCTACCCTTTGGGTGACTGACAGAGGTGATAAGGGGAGGATCACATTCCGCCTCCTGGGAGTTGACCGTGTCCTGAACATGGATGAGTTTAACGCTATCTTCGATTTTGATAGTTTAGGACACTAGAAAATCCTACAGAACAGATTGGTTTACAACATTATTGAGTTCTGGCGATCCATTGCGCCAAACTCAGAGATTTACAACTCCAGCAGATCCAAGTCTAATGGGTTGCAAGCCTCGCTTCGCGCTACATGCACCGATTCATTGCCAACACCACCATGGGGTATGGAGACAGTTTGTGGATAGTAAATGCCAATAAACTATTCTTCCTATGGTGCATGGTGATTGGCCAACATTACAGTACCAGCAACTTCCTCTGCAATCACTTTTGATGGATATCCCACCAAGCAATGGAAAACATTACAGTAGGTGGCTTGATCACAGCAATTACTGTCCACTTCGAGTTTGTGCCTGCCCATGTCTGCTTACTCTCCATCGCTGGTGCCTTTCTGATTGACCAGGCCATCTGCATCTCCACGGGGATATGTAAGCTAGTAGGGGACTAATGCCTCTTAATTGATGCTGAAGGAAACGTCATTCCCCAACCAGTACCAAGAGGGAGAAAAAAAGGCGAATCCTCCAGTGTAGCACAATAACAACAGCAATAAAAGGAACCAGACTCCATCTTGCAAGGATTCCTAGCTAGAGTTTCTCCTTACACACCACCCCCTGGAAACCCTATGCTTGCTTTCCTACAGAGGATGGAGGCCACAATTGACGCTCGAATGCGGGCATTAGAGACCACTTTTGAGGACCGGCTACGCATAGTGGAAGAAAGCCTCCAAGAGGCCCATAACAAATTGGACATGATATTAGAGCACCATGACATAGACGGCCCTTCCTCCCCTTCTGAGACTTTTTAGTTATAGGACCATAGATTAGGCCATTCTTTTGATATATTGTACTGACATTAAACTTAATTTTGACATCTAGGTCCATGATTGTTTTGTTTGTCTCTGCTCTCTTTCCTAATAAATAACATGATCCTTTCTGAACATTTTGTTTATTCTGTTTGCCATTAAGGACAATGCCTATTATGAGTTTGGGGGTGCAATCATGCATTTATACATTCGGTCATTACATTTCATCATACTACTTAATGATATCCATATTATACTTGTATATCAAAAATCCAAAATTTTTTTGTAAATTTTGAAAATTCTGAACTTTCTCAAAAGGCTTTTAACTTAGAATTATAATCAAAATTTTAATGAGCTAATGATTGAACTCCTTGGGATTGAGGAATGAATGTATCCAGATAGGCAAAAGGGCTTCAATATATTGTTTGTGAAAAGTTAAATCACCTAAGTGGAGTTAAATTAGTTAAACCCCTTCATAGCTATTAATTTACCTCATTGAACTTGTAAAATTAGGAGAAAATTTTTGAAATACAACCAAGCTTAAAAATATCTTACCAGCTCTAGAACATGTCTTTTAGACCTATCAAGGCAAAATCCTAGCTTATGCTTGATGAAGAGATGATTAAGGCATTCTTTGATATAGCCTAATTAAGCCTTAGCCACCCTTAGTGACAATATATCCCTCGTACCCAACTTGAGCCTATATTTTTACCTGTATGATTTTTTTTGTTTACCCATAATTTTTGACCTAGCCCCTGGCCTAAACACTTATCTCACCTTTTTGAGGAAGCTTAATGCATCAGGGATAGGTATATCAAGTGCAAAAGAAAACATGAGGAGAGGGTAAAACTTAAGAAAAGTGCAAGTATGCAATTGAAATCAAAGAAAGATTTGCCTTAACAACCCAGTAAAAGTAATGAGTTTGGGGGAGAGGACAAAAGAGATATATAAAAAAAAAAGAGGAAAGAAGAAAAGTCCCAAGATAAAAATTATAGAAATATGCTTGGCACTATAAAAACCAAGAACCCCTCCTCTTTGTACAAAACCAATAGTATAAACTTGGTATACTTAGTACTTCGTGCATAGATGCTATTCTTATATTTGCACTCCTTAACAACCTTCATTGGTAACCAAATCATTATCCCTTAGCCCCATTACAACTCTTTTAAATACCTTTTGATCTTTTGAAAGTGTATGCTATATTAGTGGAGATAGGAAATTGAGACATGCCTATGGAGTTGGAATTAAATCAAACTCATCAAAATCATACTCAGTAAAGGTAATTTGGGGGAGTAAATGTTTCCTAAGTCTATCCTGATGAAACAGTTTATTTGTGGCTTATTAATGGCCTTGCATAGAGGAATAATTAGTTGAAGCACCATAAAGGAGATGAGGCTCTAAATAGGCAACTATTAAAGTCTCTATGCCTTGAAGGAGGGAATTAATATGAAAGGGGGAAGGAGTTCAATTGTTTGCAAGTTGGAATGTTGGTTATGTCTTTAAGTTTCCCCTAAAAAATATTTCAAAAAGAGTTTTGATTTGCCTAAGAATAAGCAAAAGTTTGAATTTGAGAGTATTTGATATACTTATATTATATAGATGTTTTTAAGCACAATTATACAATATTTCATAGCATTTAGATAGGGAATTGCATGCTTATTTGATTATTTCATTAAATTTTGTAAATTTCATTGATGCATACTAAAATCTATATTTTTTTCCATTTTTTTAGGTGTTTTGAAGGAAATTTAAGGCATAAAAGCATAAGAGGGAGCTTGGAAGAACTTAAGGAGCAAGGCAAGCTGTTGATGCACCTTACACGGGTCGTGTAAACTTAGACTCAGACCCGTGTAACCTCCTGCCTAGTGAAACTTAAAGAAGTGCAGAAAAGCCACAGTACACAGGCCGTGTAACTTGGTCCATATAGCTTTCGGAGACCCGTGTAACTTACTGTCCTCCATCCGAAAGAAGCCATCAGCTCCAGTAACTTACATGCCCCAGGCCGTGTACTACATTTTAACAACTTTTTAAATCTGACTCCAACTCCTATTTTGCTATACCAATTAGACTTCTAATGCCTTTGGGACTCTAAAGCTTAACCCTAGGATGCCTAATATAAATAGAAGCTAGCAGAAAGCATAAAAGAGAGCTTTTGAAGAGACACACACACATTAAGGGAAGAGTTTTGAAAGAAGCCTTCCTAAGGAACCCTAGCCGTCTTGAAGAAGGATCACATCAATGCTAAGAACAGACTTCTCAGCCAAAGTTCCATAAGTTCATAGCTGCAGAATCCTTCCTCTGTTCTTTTGTTTTTAATCTTTAGATTGGTTTTATGTGCTTTTACTTCTATATTGTGTTTGTCAGGCTCACCATGAGTGAGTAACTCCTTAAATTCTAGAATTAAGAAAGTAGCATTCTTGGCTTTTGTTATGGATATATGTTGAGTTTTATTTAATGGAATTGAGTTTTGTTCTTTGATTCAATCTCTTGTGCTCTTATTGCATGCTATGTGATGGTACCTACCTAGTCATGATCTAAGATACTAATTGATGAACTAAGAGGTGAAGATTAGTATTAGAAAATCAAGATTTTGAGCCTAGAAAATCTGACCTAGAGATAGATTAATAACCTTTGTGGAGTTCCAAAAGTTAATCATAGATCTTAAAGGGAAGACTAATCACCAATGAAAGTAGGGTTTAGCTCTAATTGAAACACACCTTAGATACCTTGAGAGAGGATCTAGGATACCTTAGGATTAATTTCCATCAAAGAAACAAACACTCAATCTATAAATTTCAGGTCATTTGGACCTGTGTACGAGGAGTTATGGTCTTTTTCGTAAATACTGTTCAATTGGTCAAATTTCAGGGTTGCATTGTTACCAATCCGGATTAGGTCAGTTTTCATATCACTTTTCGGACAAAATTTAAGTCTGCTTTCTTCATGAAAGTTGGCACATTTTGTGCCTAGTTTCACCTCCAATTGGCCTCATACCAATTGGGATCACACATTTAGGGTTATAGGCTCATTTGTATACTGCCCTTTACATTTCTCTCAAACACCAATCCAAATGCACATTCAACTTATTCTAGCTTACTTTCCATACCTAATTCTCACTTTGTACATTACTATATTCATTAATCACTTTACATTATAGTCACTTTAGGCAGAATACAATGACCTTTAATACACCAAATATAATCCTAAATTACAAAGTCCATTATAACAATGTATACACATAACACTCCCAAATATTACATAGAACTTCCACTACCAAATTACATATATATTCATCAATCCTTAATACCACACTTCATCAAATAATCTTCATGAATTCAAGCATTTTTCTACAAGTCATAAGGCTACCGAATTGTTGTAAAAAGCAAAAGTTTCCCATAATTTCTTCAACTCCAATTTCAAATGCACAATCACCACATACACATGGAAATAACTTACTAGCACATTAAATCACCTTAATCAACATTAATTCCCAAAAAAATATATGTAAGAATAAATTAACCATGAGATTCCATGGCTGCCGAAAATAGTATCCTCCAATAACTCATCAAACCTCAAAATTTCTTCCATAATCTAACACACCACAACCTCTACTACAACTTTAATGAAGCAAGAATGGAAAACAAGCACTAACCTTAAATTGAGCTTGACAAATCCTTAGAATTTCCTCTCCTTTTTGCTGCCTATATACTGCCCATGGTGTGTAGACAATAATTAATGAAGAAAATTATGTGGAAAGTGGCTTAAAGTGATGTGCATGGAGCTTGGTCCCATGGCCGGCTATGGAGGTTTTATGGAGAATTGATTTCGGCAAAGTGAAGAGAGGTTGAAGATGAAATGAAATCTGTCCCAAAATGCTTTATATGGGTCCACTAAAGCTCACTTAGTGGTTTGTATCATCCATAGTACTCCACTAACTCATTTAAACATTTTAATAATCCAAATAATTAAACTTTAATTATACTAAGTTTTATCCCTTAATTCCTTTTATTTATTCTATATATTTGACTTCTAATTTTTATGGCATTTTCAAAATTTAACACTACTAATTTTTCATGGACATTTAGGTTAAAAGTCAACTCTAGGTGTCCATTGACCAAAATGCCCCTCCTCGGGTTGTACTCCCGATTTTTCGGTAACACCGATTTTTATCGATTTCTTAATTTTTCATTTTTCTTTGTACCAATTAATTAAATTTTCTTCGACATTTTCTAAGTCAATTATACCTCAATAGATATTTATTTAAGTCTTAAGAATATTTCCCAGAGTTCCCCTCGGTCCAGGACTAGTTAACGGTCCTCGCCGCAACTTCCCAGTGCGGTCACCCATTGCTAGGATTTTTGGCTCGTTTAACTTAATCACATTTCATTGCTCTTATTTTTCCTTTATTTTTCTTGTATTTTCCTCTATTGTATTTCATCATTTTATGTCTCATCACTAACATTTAAGTATAATTCTCGACATTCTAACTGTCTGGACAGACACTGATCACTGAAACAGTAGAATGCACCACTGAATATAGGGGTGTTACAATTCTCCCCCCCTTAAAATAAATTTAGTTTCGAAATTTTACCTGGTATCAATCTCTGAACAGCTGTGGGTGCTATCTCCTCATACCCTCTTCACTCTCCCAAGTAGCTTCATAATCTGAATAATGATCCATAACACCTTAACCAAATGTATATATTTATTTCTCAGCTGCTTCACCTCATGTGCTATGATCTTTATGAGTTTTTCCATCATACGATGAATTTAAATTCATTTCACTTTTTAGAGGTAAACAATTCTATGTACTAATGAATCCACTCTTTCTAGGACCTTGTGTGATCCTATAGAGTGAGAACTTAGTTTTTCTCCTTTCTATATGATCGTATAATCTTCTTTCCTTTGAGTTTGTGTAAGACTTTTTACAATGTAATACAGCATTTAATTTGTTTATATAACACTATTCTTTTCTTACTATCGTTCTATCTAATATTTCGATTTATGTTTCCTTATTGAATGACCATTGAGGTCATGTTAGAGTTATTTATCTAATCATTGGTCCTCTGACCATTCTAGTCAACTATCTTACTCATATTCGTAACATTTCTTTATTACATCTGAACCAAATGTTCAAATTTTTACTTCCACAATTCTTTTATCTATCGATTTTTAAATATTTATCGTATTCTAGGAAATGTCTTTCGCTAGCAAACTCTTCCAAAACTAATTCCAAAAAGACTAGTCACTAACATATCAAAATTTATTTTTATATGAGAGACAGCAGGAAGGCAAACAATGCTGGCACTAACATAAAAATATGCAGACCCCGGGTCAAAAAAAAAAAAAAAAAAAAAATATATATATATATATCTTAGTTAAAATTTGAGAAAGTACCAGCAACAATGTCAGAAGTCTCAGCCTCTTCCCTCTGCCGTATAGTGTATACTCTAGCTGAAGCATCACCTTGTTCTAGCTGATTCACAGTACTCTAACTTCCAAGTGTACTACCCCTACTTCTACCTCTGCCTCTACTAATTGATGGTGAACTCTTTGGGGTAGAAACTTGGCTGATCCCTTTGGTGTAGTAAATGATCCAGAACAGCATGGATTTATATAATCCTTAGCAAAATGACCTGTCTCTCCACAATTAAAACATGTTCCTATGGCTCTATAACATACCCCACTATGTGGTTTACCACAAGTTTCACAAAGTCGATCTGACAGTGCATTTCTAGGTTTCTGCTGAATTTGCTGATCCGATCGGGGTGGTTTCTGTCCAGAAGATCCATCTCTACCCGATTCGCGTGAGCTAGATCCTCCAAAGTGCTTTCTCTTTCCTGACCCCCTATCAGGAACTTGATCAGTAGTCTTTCTAATTTTCTCTTTTTCTTCTGTTTCAAGGCTGATCAGTATGGCTCTAATTTTTCTTTCTAGTTTCAAGGCTTGTGATATTAACTCTAAGAAATTCTGGTGTTGAAACCCCACAACTTACATTCTTAGACTAGGCCTTAACCCGGCCTCAAAACATTTACATCTGTCTCTAGGAGTGGTAAGTAGGCTTCCTGCATAATGACTCAATCGAGAGAAGTTTCTCTCATATTTTGCCACTATTCTGTTCCTTTGCTTCAGGCTTAAGAACTCTTGTAGCTTCTAGTCCACATAGGCATCTGGGACATTATTTTATCTGAACTCTTTGAGAAAGTCGTCCCATGTCAGCACTGGGGGTTCCACCAAACTGTGGGGAATGGTTTTCCACCAGTCATATGCATCCCCCTGTAGAAGTGAGACTGAGTATTCAAACTTTAGTTCATCGAAGCAGTGCAGCTTCCTAAAAACTCTTTCCATCCTTTCCAACCATTGTTCTGCCTCTAGCGGATCCACTGTCCCCTTGAACTCAATAGCCCCATACTTAATTAGCTTGTCGTACTGCCTAGCTGAAGGCTGTGGTTGTACTACTGGTGTCTGCAATGGAGCTTGAGTGGGCATGTTACTAGCCATCTATTGGAACATCGCATTCATTTGCTGAGCAAATTGAGCAGGGAACTGCGGTATTGAGGGGGTTGGTACAGCTGATCCACTCACATTTTGAAGGGCTGGGGCTTTCCCTTGCACCTCAGCCTCTACTGATTAATCAACTGAACGGTCCCTTTCTTCCATAGTCAATTAGAGGATATTATACCTCCTGAACAAATAACATAAGGAGATTTTCTCCCGTTAGTGCATATTTATAATGCAATGTACTGTATATATCAAACCATGACATTGAGCAGTTGTACTATGAAGAAAAAATATTCAAATTACAGGTCAAAAAAGAATTTAAAAACTTGCTCTGATACCACTAAAACATGTCACACCTTACCCCTCCATAAGGCATAACATGATCCCATAGTATACCTAATGAATTATCAAACTTTGTCTACTGATAACCCATTAAATACACTACAAGGGATTTTAAACCTTTTCTTATTTCTTTTTACAGTGGTGAGCACTTTTGACAGGTGTTAATTTTTTTTTTTTTTTAACTGAAGTGAAATCAAATAACAAATCTGAAGTATCAATAATTTCTGTAAAAATTTGGTGAAATCAAATGCGTATTTGGAGCAAAACAGTTCTTCAAAAACCTGTAAAAAGCACTTCTAATATATTTGTCCAATCCCAAACTCCAATATGGCTCAACTCAAATCAGTGTCCTCAGCAAAGTTCAAACTCAATTCAATATCATTTTCAGCAATTTCAAAGATTAAGTGCAAAGTAAATGAGTATTTCAAAAGTTAAAATAAGAGAATTGTAATACAATATTTTGACAGGCCAAAATAATTTATAACTTTATTTTACAACTGCTCAAGACCAAGTATAATATATACATACAGTTCACATACATTACAATAATATTTACAAGGAACTGGTATACTCAATATATCCAGCAAAATCCCAAAGCGAAGTCACAAGCAGCCTACTCTGCTGCTTTATCTGTCTGTCTACTTGCGACAGCAATGAAAAAGCTATTGCTGAGTAAAATTACTCAGTGGTACACAATAACAATTTAAAATGTGGTATATAAAACATTTATTGATAATTTACAATTCAAATAATTCGCAATTTCATGTCACAATTTTCAAAGCTCATATAACACAAATTTGATCAAATAATTTAATATCACAGTGTTGCCAATCAATAACACAACTTAGGTCATGACACAAATTTTTCCGAACATGCCGTGTTGTACACCACGACAAGGCATACTCACCCCACTAATTGAAATCAATGAGGGAGGTGGCTAGCTAGATAATGAGTACTCATCCATACTCACCTCAGACTGGTAAGTCAGAGAGGGAGGAATATAGTCATACTCACTCCATAAATGGAGGAGGAACATAGTGATATTGCCATGCCAAGTGTGAATCAAAAACGATTTCAAATCACAATATTTAAATATTTCATACAAACCGCAATTCACATTTTATCTCAAAATTTCCATTTACAAGGTAGGCAACACAATAATTTCCGAATAAAATTCCCAAAGCCAAAACGATAAAAAATTATTCATAACTCATTTCTCTAAATAAATTTTCTAGTAAAAGCAGTGAATATAAAAAGTATTATGCACAGACCTAATTTGAGTCGCCTCTAGGCCTTGACTCAATGTTTCTTATGCTTTTCAATATCCTTTTCAACTGAAACACACAATTTAAAGTGTTTTAGTACTCAGTTAAATTATTTCTAACAATAAAATTCAATATCTAAATTTTTTTAGTACTATTCCCTTCAATTCATTTCATTAGTCAACCTATAATGTTGATCTTTAATATACACTAGGTGAATTAATTTTAATGTTACCAATATGTTACATTTTATATGTAACACCCCTCACCCGACTACAGTGTAGCCGAGCAAATTGTGCTACATTCGGTGCCGAAGCATCCTATCTTATCTTACTTTATTCCTTTAATCATTTTCAAGTTATTATCTTTTAATATCAATTATTTTTCGACGGAGAAACTAACGGAGTTTCCCCTATTTTATTAACGTTTGACGTATTTCACTATTCATCTGCTTGAAATTTTCAATAATATTTTAAAATAAAAATCTCATCAATAATTCTCATAATCATCTCATCATTTCATGCATCATCATTTCTGATAGTTTCCATACATTTTGATTCTTATTCATTACTATGCATATTCATTTATGCTCATTTCATATATCAAAAATTTCAAATTTCCATAATGACATAATTTACAATTTAGATAATACACAAATTAATTACAATTTCATAATTTATATTTCAACATTATAACTAATTATAAATACATAAAATAACTTTTGTGAGCCCTATCTACATGCATTGCTGAGGAGGTGATAACTTGAACACTTCTGACACTTCTGCCGATCTGGACTCTAAAAATCTCAGTCAAAGTACCTGCGCGAGGAAACAAATCCATTGCGCTAAGCATTGGTGCTTAGTGGCGCAATAATATAACAAGCAAATAATATATACAAATTAAGAAAAAAAAAGAGCATAATTTAAGTATTTAGGAATCAATTTGATTTACTATGATGTTTCTAGTATTGTCTATCTTATATGCTAATTTGTTCCTCTTTGAAAGTACTGAGTTTATACAGTAATAATATTCGATATACAGATTAATTCTAGGAGTAATGTATTTTCGCTTTCTACAATTCTGAAAATTTCATTTACTACTACTTGATTCAATTATGTTTCCATTGCTAATCTTTTTTTTTTCTCATTTCATTCAATACTTTCTAATATTTTTAATTACTAATATTCTTAAATAATTTTAATAATTTACATTGCCCAGGCAAGCTATGACAGGCTGACTAAACTGGATAATAGGTCGTTGGCATTAGACACCGCGGTGCCTCGGGCCGTCATACCATGGGACGCAGAACGTCAACGACGTATACAGTTAGTATGGCTAAAAAGCCATGATAATACATAATCGGGCATAAAAGCCATGAATACGGCATAAAAGCCATGAATACGGGTATAAAGCTATGAATACAGGCATAAAGCCTTTCGCAGTACTGTTAAAACAATACCTTATTGGCATGCTAATCTATCCAATCTGACACACGTGTCTAGGCAATACATGGGCACATAGTACCATTAAGAGTTTATATGTTTCATCATTTATATATTTTATAGTATTCTAATTTTGTTTATAATGGAAACATAATTTCCAAATTCATATTTCTAGGTAATTTATGCATTCATCGTAATATTCATACTAATTACAATTCACATTCATTTAATCTCATGTACCATTCACATTCAAAACATCTTTCCTTTCTCTCTTGATGGGAACCTAAATCCCAAATGATACTTTTATCACATTTATTCATTCAACAATCTATTCATGTAAAATACATTTCATACTTCAAGTTGTGTTGCTAATATATTATGAACTCCATTAGTGTTGGGAGTATAAGTCTCAACAATCCATCTAAGTTAATTTCATTTCATATTCAAGTGGTATCACTCATATTTTATTAAACCTACTAGTAATGGGAATATAAATCTTAATTATATATTCACATAACTTAAATGTTCATTAAGTCATTTAGGTAAATTACTATTTCTATTCTAAGTAATCTATGAACATTTCATGGATTCCAAATTTCATACCTTAATTTCCTCTACCAATTTAGTTATTACACTTTGTGTCTTTGTATTATTATTCATATTACTATTCACTCAAATTATTAACTTTTTAATATATAATAAATTTATTAAACCTAAGTTCACCAAGATACCACATTTTACATTTTATTTTTGTTGGTATTGATTTCCAATACCATTTCAAAGCTTATCTTATGTTATTCAAAATTTTCAGATTTCATACCCTAGGTTTACTGTTCCATTGGTCATTTGTACAGTAGGAATTTAATAAAATTGTGTTCATGAAAGTTGTTCCTTATTGTGTCTAGTTACATTTCTTTTTTTGAATCACTCCATTTGGAGTTTTGTAGCTCAAGTTATGGCCTAAACACCATAACTGGCCGGATTGGATAGAATCCAGAATTCTGGGCAAAACTGGTTCTGGCAGATTTGGTGACCTAAGTTTGATTGGCAATTTGAATTGCTTAGGTTCAGAATTTGAGTTTGTTTTCTTCATGAAAGTTGTAGGTCTATGTCTCAGCTTTATTTTGGTAAAATTTCAGGTCAATTGGACCTTTCTACACTGAGTTATGGCCAAATGAATAAACACTGTTCATTTGGTCATTTTACCCAGGCAGAATGCGAGTCACCCGGATTAGGGCAATTTTTAGGTTAATTTGGTATGATTTTCTGGGCAGAGTTTCTTCACTAAAGTTGTGCCATTATGTGTCTAGTTTCATGTCCAATTAGCCTTGCACCAATTGAACTTATGCAACTCCATTTATGGCTACCCAAACCTGCTGGACTCACAACCAGTCCTGTAGGTCACCAAGGGCAACATGCCTAAGCTCAACTCCAACATCCTTACTCACTTCAATTCCTTCTCACACACATTCAAATGGTCACTAATTGACCATTACAAGGTTAATATACCATTTCATGAGCAAACCCTAATTTTTTTTCACAAACCCTAATTTCCAAGTGTCCATTTCATGCTATCATGCCATCTAACACATCCAACACACATAATCCAACATCTAACTCAAGTTTTCTCATCACAAACCACTTCTAAACAATTCAAGTCATACAAATCAACAAATCTCATCCTTCTCCTATGGCTGCAAATTTTCATACACACTTCAATATAATTGTTTTGTTCAATTTTTCAACAAACTCTCATTTAATTAGTCTTCCTAACAAGGATTAAAAAGAGAGGGAAGTAAGTATAGGCACTAACCTTTTTGAGCTTCACTTAACCTTGATTAAACCTCGCTAATCTCTTCTTCTTTGGCTGCCAATAGCTTTTTCTAGGTGAAAGATCAAATTTTTGTGAATGGGCTTGGCAATTTTGGTGAACAAATAGAGAGGAAATTCAAGCTTTTAAGCTTGAAAATGGTGGAACCTCTTCTCTCTCTCTCTCTCAACGTTTTTGGCTGTCCAAAGGTTGAAGATGCAGATTGTTTGTCAATTTTTGGTCTCTTTTATCTCTTTTAATGAGTTTAACAAATTGTGATTGGTGGAGGAAATTTAAATGACATCATATGATGTCATAATTAGCATTTTCTTTCATTTTCTTTTCTTCTCTTCTCTATTCATTTCCAATTTAATTTTTAGCAATATTTATTCATATTTTAGATCATAATAATTATTTACTTAACTGGACAAGTCGGCCAAAAATCATCTCTGAAGACGAAATGACCAAAATGCCCTTCGTTTGGCTTAACAAACTAAAATTGTCTGTACCGATTGAAAAATTTTTTCTAAACCTTTTCTTGGCATTCTAATGCCATAGAAACCTCAATAACTCTTCTCTGGAGTCCCAAAAATTATTTTATAAATTTTCCTCCGGGTTTAGGGCTCATAGTTGCGATAACCGCAACTTTTCATTGGGTTACCCATCGCTAGGGCCCCGACTCATTTAACTTGGTTGTATTTTATTTTTAAAATTTTTCCTTAATTTTTCTTACACTTATTTGAGTTATTTATGACTCCTCACTCTAGTCTAAATATTTTTCCAGACGTTTTAGCTGTCCAGACTGACACCAGTCACCGGAATAGTAGAATGTGCAGAATTACTACAGTGAGGGTGTTACATTATAGTCTCTAAGTGTTCGTATATGTTACCAATTTCATTTTAAAGCTTATTACATTTTATTGCCATTTTTCAGATTTTATATGCTAGATTGCTCTAGCTAAATGTCTTGTTTCCTTAGTTTTTAGGTTCTGATCGAAAGAGCAAAATTGTAGATTTATGTCTTAGTGACATTTTGGCACTAATTTCATGTCATTTGGAGTTTTCTGGACCAAGTTATGGTCATTTTACTATTGCTGGTCAAATTGCCTTTTTATTGTGAACTTAGGTCATTTTTAGGTCATTTCCAATTCTGACAGGTTTTATACTCGAATTTGTGCAAGCATTTTGACTTGCTTATGGTCATTTCTGGGTTTGCTGGTCTTAACCAAAATTGTAGCCCTATGTCTAAGCTTTTCAACGATATAAATTTCAGGTCATTTGGACTTGTGTACAAGGAGTTATGGTCCTTTTCGTAAACACTGTTCAATTGGTCAAATTTCAAGGTTGCATTATTACCAATCCGGATTAGGTCAGTTTTCATGTCACTTTCCGGACAGAATTTAAGTCTGCTTTCTTCATGAAACTTGGCACATTTTGTGCTTAGTTTCACCTCCAATTGGCCACATACCAATTGGGGTCACACATTTAGGGTTATAGGCTCACTTGTATACTGCCCTTTACATTTCTCTCAAACACCAATCCAAATACACATTCAACTTATTCTAGCTTACCTTCCATACTTAATTCTGACTCTGTACATTACCATATTCATCAATCACTTTACATTATAGTTACTTTGGGCAGAATACAATGACCTTTAATACACCAAATATAATCATAAATTACAAAGTCTATTATAACAATGTATACACATAAAACTCCCAAATATTACATATAACTTTCACTACCAAATTACATATATATTCATGAATCCTTAATACCACACTTCATCAAATAATCTTCATGAATTCAAGCATTTTTCTACAAGTCATAAGGCTACCGAATTGTTGCAAAAAGTAAAAGTTTCCCATAATTTCTTCAACTCCAATTTCAAATGCACAATCACCACATACACATGGAAATAACTTACTAGCACATTAAATCACCTTAATCAACATTAATTCCCAACAAATATATGTAAGAATAATTCATTAACCATGAGATTCCATGGCTGCTGAAAATAGTATCCTCCAATAACTCATCAAACCTCAAAATTTCCTCCATAATCTAACACACCACAACCTCTACTACAACTTTAATGAAGCAAGAATGGAAAACAAGCACTAACCTTAAATTGAGCTTGACAAATTCTTGGAATTTCCTCTCCTTTTTGCTGCCTATATACTGCCCATGGTGTGTAGACAACAATTAATGAAGAAAATTGTGTGGAAAGTGGCTTAAAGTGATGAGCATGGAGCTTGGTCCCATGGCCGGCAATGGAGGTTTCATGGAGAATTGATTTCGGCAAAGTGAAGAGAGGTTGAAGATGAAATGAAATCTATCCCAAAATGCTTTATATAGGTCCACTAAAGCTCACTTAGTGGTTTGTATCATCCATTGTGCTCCACTAACTCATTTAAACATTTTAATAATCCAAATAATTAAATTTTAATTATATTAAGTTTTATCCCTTAATTCCTTTTATTTATTCTATATATTTGACTTCTAATTTTTATGGCATTTTCAAAATTTAATACTATTAATTTTTCATGGACATTTAGGTCAAAAGTCAACTCTAGGTGTCAATTGACCAAAATGCCCCTCCTCGGGTTGTACTCCCAATTTTTCAGTAACACCGATTTTTATCGGTTTCTCAATTTTCGTTTTTCTTTATACTAATTAATTTAATTTTTTTCGACATTTTTTTAAGTCAATTATAACTCAATAGACGTTTATTTAACTCTTAAAAATATTTTTCAGGGTTCCCCGCGGTCCAAGGCTAGTCAACGGTCATCGCCGCAACTTCTCAGTGCGGTTACCCATCGCTAGGGTTTTTGGTTCGTTTAACTTAATCACATTTCATTGCTCTTATTTTTCCTTTGTTTTTCTTGTATTTTCCTCTATTTTATTTCATCATTTTATATCTCATCACTAACATTTAAGTATAATTCTCGACATTCTAACTATCTGGACAGACACCGGTCACCGGAACAGTAGAATGCACCACTGAATATAGGGGTATTACAGCTAATACATGCATCTTCGGCTATCGAAACATGTGAAGAATCATGTAAATAGTATATAACAACGTTAGCCGCTAAAACCCTGGACTTTAGCCACTGAACATGCTCTGCCTGAGAATCTAAACTTTAACTTAATTAAGAACTTTCAATTCCCTTTTCTTGTAGACATAAAGATAAGAGATAAAAAGCTTATTGTAACACCCTCACTGTAGCAATTCTATATATTCTACTGTTTCGGTGATCGTTGTCGGTCTGAACAGCTAGAACATCTCTAAAAATATTGAAACTAAAGTGAGGAACCATAATTCACTCCAATAATAAAAATAAAAATCTAGGAAAAATTTTAGAAATAAAATACAACCAAGTTAAATGAGCCGGTGCCCTAATGATGGGTAACTCAGTGGGAAGTTACGGTTCTCGCAACTAGGAGCCCTAGACCCGAGGAAAAATTCATAAAATAATTTTTGGGACTCCAGAGAAGAGTCATTGAGGATTCTTTGGCATTAAAATGCCAAGAAAAGGCTTAGAAAAATTTTTCAATCAGTACACACAATTTTAGCTCGTTAAGCCAAACGAAGGGCATTTTAGTCATTTCGTCTTCAGAGATGATTTTTGACCAACTTGTTCATTTATGTAAGTGAATTATATGACATAAAAAATAAACAAATATTGATGAAAAATTATTTAAAAATGAATAGCAAGAGAAAGGAAAGAAAATGGAAATAAATGGGATTTATTACCTAATGCTTATGTAAGCATGAGGTAATTAAAGTTTATGGCCAATCAAAATAAAGAAGCACAATTAAAATACATTAAAAACAGAGAAAAGGAGGCAGAATTCTAGAATAAACAGCAGCCATTCTCTTCTTCTTCAAAGCCGCACCATATGCTCTCCCTCACTCCTCCATTAACAAACTTTCCAAACCTTCATTTTCCTAGTTTTCTTTCAATAAAAACCCTAAGTGTCAACACAAAATCTTGCTCTTTCATCTTGGTGAAGCTTTTGGGAATAAAAAGAAGTTTAAAGGAAGAGCTCTTGCAAGATTGAAATTTACTCCATTAGAGGTTAGTGACTAAACTCACTCTTCCTCTTTTGATTCATGTTAAAGGAGTGGAGTGGAAAGTAAATTTGTATGAAAATTAAAAATATACCATGTGTAAGCTTTTCTTAAAATTTCAACAGCTTTGGGATAGGTAGGGTTTGAAGATTTTCTTGAATTAAAATGGTACTCTAGCTACTCTTAATACTAATCTATTGATTAGGAAGGAGAAGTGCAAGTGAATGCAAAAATCTAGAATGGTGGAGCTACGGTTTGGACCCAAAAATTGAGATTTTGATTATGTAATGGTGAAACTAAGTTTTAATGGTCAATTAGTGACTATTTGGTTATGTGTGAATAAGAGATGAAGTGGTTTGTTTAGTGGGAATTGAAGTTAGTGTTGCTGCCTTGATTGACCTGTAGGACTGAGCATGAGTCCAGTAGGTTCGGACAATAATAACTGGAGTTGTAGAGATTCAAATGGTGTAAGGCCAATTGGAAATGAAACTAGGCACAAAATGGGACAACTTTGGTGAAGAAACCATGCCCAGAAAACCAAACCAAGTTGACCTAAAGATTGCCCTAATCCTAGTGACCTGCATTCTGCCTGGGCAAAATGACCAAATGAACAGTATTTATTCATTTGGTCATAACTCAGTGTAGAAAGGTCTAATTGACCGAAAATTTTACCAGCAAATAGCTGAGACATAGACCTACAACTTTCATGAAGAAACCTAACCCAAATTTTGACCATAACATGTTCAAAAGGTGACTTGGAGTCACTGCACAAAACACTGTAGATTTGGTCAGTCCAGAAAATCTGGGAAGTTGGCAATCCGGCCAGTCATGGTATTTAGGCCATAACTTGAGCTACAAAACACCAAATGGAGTGATTAAAAAAAGGAAATGTAACTAGACACAATAAGAAACAACTTTCATGTTGACAACTTTGCCAAATTCCCACTACAAAAATAACTAATGGAATAGTAAATACAAGGCTTGAAATCTGAAAATTTTGAACAACTAACACTAAGTTTAGAAATGGTATTGGCAACCAATACCAACAATTTCAGAATGCAAAATGTGATATGTTGGGAGTATTAAAACCAATGTACCTATTGTCTATGCAAAAGTCAATATTTTTGTTGACTAATGAAATGAATAGTAACACCTAAACTTAAATTTTAAGAATTGTACAATTTAAAAGTGTAACATGCTCTAGTATACCTAGTAAGATTGGTTTGGATAGGTTGGCATGTCATTAGGGTTCTGTTAGCTGTACTGCATATGGCTTCATGCCATTTTGTGTTTTTGTTAGTAGTATGCCCTAGAGCATATCATTTAGTATGTATCTTGTATATATTTTTATTAATAAAAGGCATTTCCACTTTTCCGTTTACATAATATATTTATGTGTAATAGAAAAGGTCCATTGATATTTTGTTAGAAATATTATTCTTAAGTTGTTAAGAATATGAGTGACAATATTTCTAGCACAAAGTATCATAAATAGGTTCACAATCGAGGATATTTCATAATAAGGACATGACTTATCCAGAAAGATTGTATTCATGTTTGTTCCCAAGTTATTTATATGAGATATAAATAAGATGGAATGGTGAGTCTCATGCCATATGACAAACATGATAGGCACTTATAAATGATAAGTAGGCCGAACCAGTGACACTTATGACAAGCACATGGAGTTTACTCTTGTCAATGTTTTGTCATAAATCATATCAGTGCATATAATATTTATCTTGTATATAGGTAGTTTGAGTTTGATACTGCTTTCATACTTGTACTGTGTATGGGTATATGGGCATGTGTTGGCTCCTACTAGTTATATATGGAGGTAGGTGTTGATCAAGATGGAATCTGTTCCTCTAAGTAAATAGAGATAAAATCCTATGTTCATTTAATTGTTCTTGATGTTTCAAGTTCTGGCAGACAGATAGATTTATTGAGAAAAGAGTTTACGATGAGAAAATCTTTTAATCAAGAACTGGAATTAAAAGAGAACATAATATTCATAGCAAATGGAGTTTGACATAAACCATGACTCGGCTTGAGTTGGGATTTTGTGAGAGAGATTCTAGTGCATGGTAACATATGATTATAGGTTCATTTAAGGTAAACCTTATTACTAATTGGGTGGCCATGGCATGCTATGCTAGGTGTTAACCATGGTCTATGAGGTTCATAAAATGATTTAGAGAAATCATTTATGGTAAGAAAGTGTTCTGATGATATTAAGAGTTGATATCATGTCTCATTGCCAATTAGTGATGAGCCTAGTAAGTCACACACATACACAAGTTATCACCTAATTAAATATGATTTAATTAATTAATTAAAGAGTTTAAATTGATTAATTAAATAGGTTTGGTTTGCAATTAGATTGCAAAGTCCCTAGCATGACTTGAAACCAAATCTAGATTATTGGATGTATAATATAAGTTAAATTTATATTTAAAGTGTTTAAATATGAATTTAATTAATGAGAAATTAATTAATAGAGATTAATTAAATAATTTATATTTGATATAAATTAATTAGAAGAAGAAAATAATTATTTTGGGTTAAGAACTCAAAATTAAGACACAGGGGCATTTTGGTCATTTTGTAGTGTGACACGTGGCACCATGAGATGGTGACACATGGCATAACACATAAGCTTGCCAAATGTTTTTTAATCATGTAATATGATTAAAATCAAGATTAAATATAGGTTTGACACTTGGCACAATGTGATTGGGTCACTTAAACCTAGAGCTAATCAAAGGGTGACATGTGGCAAGGGTTTAATGTGTTAACCTAGCTATTTAAGTGTTGTTATGAGAAAATAAAACAAAACCAGCAGCCACACTCCTTTGTCATGCCACTTTGAGGGTTTTTATCTCTTCTTCTTCATCTCTTATCAATTCAAAGAGATTAGCCATCAATCTCTTGAATTAAGAACACTAGGAATTGTTTCTAGTGTCCTGTTTACATCTCTAATCTCTTAAAAGGCAGAACTTGAATTTCTAATTAATAGAAAAGGCTTTAGAAGCTGTTCAAGGGCTGCCATAGGTGTTCTTGGTGTGGACAAGCTAGAGGGACAACATCTGGTGTCCTGAAGACGAATCTCAAAGCGCGAGACATGCTGCGATTGCATCAAGAGGTTAGTGTAATCGTTCTTGATTTAATCTAGGGTTCTAAAATTAATCTGATTAATTTTAAAATCTTAAATGGCAAATACAGATCCAAAAACATATTAAAAGAGTTTTAATATGTTGTTTATCATTGAAATCAAATAGATAAAAATAAATCTTGCATGATGCATGTGACCCTAGGTGAAAATTTTTGAATTCAATGGTATAAACTTGTGTTTTTCACGCTTCCGTTCCTTCAATTGGTATCAGAGCCACTACATTTGCCATTTAGATTGTTGATTATATGATTTAATTGTGTGTTTGATTATGAGATCAAAAGTTCATTACTGGTTGCAAAGCAAAGTGGCGGCATACTTTAAAAAACACCATCAATGTTGCGCATGGTTTGGCTTCCATGGGTGGTTTAAGGTTTGGCTTTTAATTATGCAATTATTGTATGATCTAAGGCCTATTCTTTGACTAATTAAAGTGTTTAATTAGTAGTTTTATCACACAATTAAATTCTGATTCAAATCAGAATTTTAAAAATTGTTTGAATGTGATTCAAATCTGAATTTTAAAAGTTGTTTGAATGTGATTCAAATCTGAATTTTTAAAGTTGTTTGAATCATATTTAAATCTGATTTTTTAAAGTTGATTGAATAATATTCAGATCTGATTTTTTAAAAAAAAAGTTTGAATGTGATTCAAATCTGATTTTTTAAAAAATATTTGAATGTGATTCAAATCTGAATTTTTAAAGTTGTTTGAATGTGATTCAAATCTGAATTTTTAAATTTGTTTGAATGAGATTCAAATCTGAATTTTTAAATTTATTTGAATCATATTCAAATCTGAATTTTTAAGTTGAATATGAGATATTCAATTTAATTTAAGTATGTATGTTTTATTTAATTGTTAAATAGTGATATGCATGATGGATGATCATGGACTATAAAAGACCAATGTGATTGGATTTATTTCTTTTATGTTTCTTTGGGATTGTAAATTAATTAATTTATTTTAATTTATTTTGGGCATGTATTATTAAGTTTGTAATAATTTTTGGGTTGTAATTTCATTTATTTAAGTTCTTGTAAATTCGCCTTGGTATGCCAAGGATTACTATGTAATATTGGATTGCAAGAAGTTCAAGGAGGTCAAGAGCATTGGTGGGACCAGTGGGAGGAAATCAAGATCAAGTGTTGATTATGTACTCCTTCAGCAACTCTTGTAAAATGAATGAATGAAATGCACCTAGGAATGCCCTGATTCAATTCTTGGTGGCTCAAAATTGAATCCCTTAGAAAGTCCATGATCATACCATATTTACTGCTTATCCATGAATGCATGAGATGTATGGGAATGTATGCAATTATATGATATATGCATGCTAAATGGATAATGTGCAAAGTGAGACCTTAATAGTAAATAGAATGACCATAAAATCTTCCAAACAAATGATTAAGTTGGAAATGCTATAATTAAAGTAATTATAACATAGGCCCTCCATTGGGGTAATTATTTTAAGAAATTTTAAATAGTTGCATAAGATGCAATTTATTTAAGAGATTTTCTTAAGAATAATTGTTAAGCATGAGATGTTGTAAATATGTAAATGGTTTAGTGGCCAATATTGGATGTACCTGAGGACATTAAAATTATTTGCATAATTACTGGCTCAATGGGATCAACTTAACTAATGCAAGATAAGTCAATAATGAATGTACCTGAGATTTTGATCATTTGTGGCTAGGTAAAGGATTGAACCTCACATGAGATGTGATGGGCAAAGAGTTGCTCACTTATAGTTTATTGTAATTCCAATAATGGATGTACCTGAGGATGATCAATAGAATTATAAGAATTCAATCACCCACTAGAAATCCATCCAACTAGGATTTCCGTTTTCTAATTTGGAAGTGTAGGATTCGCTAAGTTAGTGGGAGGACCAATTTGATTAAAAGACCATAATCATTTTGGTTAATTACATGATACATTTACTAATTAATCTGGTTATTTTCTGCAGTTAATTTTTTGATAAAAATGATCACAAAACAACCACCACCATCCAATATCCTTGCAAGCATACTTGATCACAATAGGTTGTGGGACCTAATCATGCGATTGGCTAAGAAATTTGAAACTTGTCTGAACCTTGAACATATAGGATATGTTCTAGATTCAAATGTTCTGGTCCCTTACCTCCGGAGGACACACAAGATGAACATGAAACTTTGGACTAGTGGAAGGAGCATGATATGAGAGCTAAGTGTTACATGCTTGCTTCCATGAGTAATGAGTTATAGAAGCAACATGAGAACATGCAGAGTGCGAGTGAGATCCTCTTTCACCTACAAGAGTTGTATGGTGAGCACAGCAGGAATGCTAGGTATGAGATATCTAGGCGGTATTCGCATGAGGATGTCTGAGGGACAGAATGTTGGGGATCATGTCCACAAGATGATTCGGCTGATTTAGCAGTTGGAATATCTTGACTTCAACATGGATTTCCAACTACAGACGGATTTGATCCTTGATCCTTCACAGGTCTTTTGGGAAATTTTGTGACAAATTTCCATATGACTCAACAGAATGCACCTTAGCTGGTTTACTCAACATCTGGTTATTGCCCAAAAGAATATGCCAAGCAATAAAGGAAAAGAGGTAGCTTTGGTTGCATCTTCTTCTGCTGGAAAGTCCAACAAGAAGAAGGGCAATAAGAAAAAGAAACCTCAGATTCCTGGTCCTTCTAAGAAAATAGCTAAACAGAAAAGGAAGACTAAAGCTGATGAAGGCAAAGGAAAGTGTTTCCACTGCCAACAGGAAAGTGTTTCCATTGCCAATAAGAAAGTGTTTCCATTACCAGTAAGAAAGTGTTTCCACTGGCCAGAGTATAGCAATCTAAATGAAAGCAATGCCGTGGTGAAAAACAACTCAAGTTCAAAATATATTTGGCACTAAAGGTTATGTCATGTTGCAGAAGATAGGATTACAAAATTGGAGAAAATGGGAATTCTATCCTTATTGGACTCTGAGCCTACTCCAACTTTTGAATCTTGCCTTCAGGGCAAAATGACTAGATCACCCTTTGTTGGACAGGGGCTAAGAGCTGAAAATATTTTGGAGCTAATACATAGTGATGTATGTGGTCCATTTAAAGATATGGCTAGAGGGGGCTTTCATTATTTTATTACCTTTACTGATGATAAATCAAGGTTTGGGTATTTGTATTTGATGAAATACAAACATGAATCTTTTGAAAAGTTCAAAGAATTTAAATCTAAAGTAGAAAATCAAACAGAAAAGAGTATTAAAGCTCTTCGATCAGATCGTGGAGGTGAATATTTGAGTACTGAATTTGATGAATACTTGAGAGAGCATGGCATTGTTTCTCAGCTGACTCCTCCAGGAACACCACAACTGAATGGTGTATCTGAAAGGAGAAATCGTACCCTATTGGATATGGTATGTAGTATGATGAGCTATACTGATATGCCAATCTCCTTTTGGGGATTTGCATTAGAATCAGCTTTGTATATTCTGAATAGGATTCCATCAAAATCAGTTTCTTCCACACCTTATGAGATATGGCATGGAAGAAAACCAAGTCTTAAGCATGTTAAGATTTGGGGTTGTCCAGCTTATATCAAAAAGTGAACAACGATAAATTGGAGACCAGATCAGAAAACGTCGATTTGTTGGATATCCAAAAGATAGTTTTGGATATTATTTTTATTTGCCTACTTCACAAAAGGTTGTGATAAGTAGAGATGCCACATTTCTTGAACAACAGTTTGTTCAAGAAGGAGGCAAAGGAAGGCAAATAGAGTTAGAATTGGAGAATTCTGACCAACCAACAGATCAGATGGATATAGATCCATCTAGTCAACCAATACCCGTTGATGAAACATCTACAGCTGTTCCTCGTAGAACAACCAGGGTATCTCACCCACCAGTGAGATATGGTTTTCTTCATGAAGAAGAACATGAGTTGTCTACTCATGAAGAAGTAGATCATGGAGATGATCCACTTACCTATGAAGAAGCTATATCAGATATAGACTCTTCAAAATGGATTGATGCTATGAAATCCGAGATTGATTCCATGTATAAGAATCAAGTTTGGGATCTTGTTGACCCACCTGAAGGTATTATACCTATAGGGAACAAATGGGTTTTCAAGAAGAAAATTGATTCTGATGGAAAGGTAGAGACCTATAAGGCAAGGCTAGTAGCGAAAGGGTTTCGATAAAGGCAAGGAATCGACTATGAGGAGACTTTCTCGCCTGTTGCCATGCTTAAATCAATTAGGATTTTATTAGCAATAGCTGCGTACTATGATTATGAGATTTGGCATATGGATGTCAAAACAGCTTTTCTCAATGGATACATTGAAGAAAACATTTTCATGGAACAACCTAAGGGATTTGAATCCCAAGATGGTTCCAAGGTATGCAAGCTAAAGCGATCCATTTATGGGTTGAAACAAGCTTCGAGGAGTTGGAACATTCGTTTTGATGAAGCCATTAAATCCTTTGGTTTTATCAAAAATAAGGATGAGCCATGTGTATATAAGAAGGTTAGTGATAGTGCTATCACTTTCCTTGTCTTATATGTGGATGACATACTGTTGATGGGTAATGACACAGGTATGTTGACGACTATAAAGGTATGGTTGTCAAATACATTCTCAATGAAAGACTTAGGGGAGGCAACCTATATTCTTGGGATTCGCATCTATAGAGATAGAGCGAAAAGAATAATTGGTTTATCCCAAAGTCTATACTTGGAAAAAGGTGTTAAAGAGGTTTAACATGCTTGATTCCAAGAGAGGATTGTTACCAGTGAGACATGGTATCCATCTTTCTAAAGAAATGTCTCCAAAGACACCTGAAGAAAGAAATAAGATGGCCAGGATTCCATATGCTTGGGCTATTGGAAGTTTAATGTATGCAATGTTGTGTACTAGGCCAGATATCGCATATGCTGTTAGTTTGACTAGCAGGCATCAATCCAATCTAGGTTTGGAACACTGGATAGCTGTCAAGAATATTCTTAAGTACTTGAGAAACTAAGGATATATTCTTGATTTATGGAGGTGGAGACTTGCAATTGGATGGTTATACTGATTCTGATTTCCAATTAGATATCGATGATAGAAAGTCTACCTCTGGATATGTGTTCATTTGTAATGGAGGTGCAGTCAGTTGGAAGAGTTCCAAATAGAGCACGACTGCAGATTCCACTACGTAGGTCGAGTATATTGTTGCATCGATGCCGCAAAGGAAGTATTTGGATAAAGAAGTTCGTGATGTAACTTACAGAGTTCCTTTCATTGAGTCAACGGTTCCACTACTGCGTGACAATAATGGAGCGATCATACAGGCTAAGGAACCAAGGTCTCACCGTAAATCCAAACACATAGAAAGGCGCTACCACATTATCGGAGAAATAGTTGGGCGGCGATGTAGCCATGCAGAAAAATAACATCACCGAAAAATTCATGATCCATGCACTAAGCCTTTGTCACAAGCTCAGTTAGACTGACATCTTGAGAAGATGGGTCTAAGGTATTGTAATGAATGGCTCTAGTGCTAGTGGGAGATTGTTAGTAGTATGCCCTAGAGCATATCATTTAGTATGTATCTTGTATATATTTTTATTAATAAAAGGCATTTCCACTTTTCCGTTTACATAATATATTTATGTGTAATAGAAAAGGTCCATTGATATTTTGTTAGAAATATTATTCTTAAGTTGTTAAGAATATGAGTGACAATATTTCTAGCACAAAGTATCATAAATAGGTTCACAATCGAGGATATTTCATAATAAGGACATGACTTATCCAGAAAGATTGTATTCATGTTTGTTCCCAAGTTATTTATATGAGATATAAATAAGATGGAATGGTGAGTCTCATGCCATATGACAAACATGATAGGCACTTATAAATGATAAGTAGGCCGAACCAGTGACACTTATGACAAGCACATGGAGTTTACTCTTGTCAATGTTTTGTCATAAATCATATCAGTGCATATAATCTTTAGACTGAGATAGCACAGATTATCTTGTATATATGTAGTTTGAGTTTGATACTGCTTTCATACTTGTTCTGTGTATGGGTATATGGGCATGTGTTGGCTCCTACTAGTTATATATGGAGGTAGGTGTTGATCAAGATGGAATCTGTTCCTCTAAGTAAATAGAGATAAAATCCTATGTTCATTTAATTGTTCTTGATGTTTCAAGTTACTGGCCAGGACAGATAGATTTATTCATAAAAGAGTTTATGATGAGAAAATCTTTTAATCAAGAACTGGAATTAAAAGAGAACATAATATTCATAGCAAATGGAGTTTGACATAAACCATGACTCCAGCTTGAGTTGGGATTTTGTAACAGAGAGATTCTAGTGCATGGTAACATATGATTATAGGTTCATTTAAGGTAAACCTTATTACTAATTGGGTGGCCATGGCATGCTATGCTAGGTGTTAACCATGGTCTATGAGGTTCATAAAATGATTTAGAGAAATCATTTATGGTAAGAAAGAGTTCGATGATATTAAGAGTTGATATCATGTCTCATTGCCAATTAGTGATGAGCCTAGTAAGTCACACACATACACAAGTTATCACCTAATTAAATATGATTTAATTAATTAATTAAAGAGTTTAAATTGATTAATTAAATAGGTTTGGTTTGCAATTAGATTGCAAAGTCCCTAGCATGACTTGAAACCAAATCTAGATTATTGGATGTATAATATAAGTTAAATTTATATTTAAAGTGTTTAAATATGAATTTAATTAATGAGAAATTAATTAATAGAGATTAATTAATTAATTTATATTTGATATAAATTAATTAGAAGAAGAAAATAATTATTTTGGGTTAAGAACTCAAAATTAAGACACAGGGGCATTTTGGTCATTTTGCAGTGTGACACGTGGCACCATGAGATGGTGACACATGGCATAACACATAAGCTTGCCAAATGTTTTTTAATCATGTAAGATGATTAAAATCAATATTAAATATAGGTTTGACACTTGGCACAATGTGATTGGGTCACTTAAACCTAGAGCTAATCAAAGGGTGACATGTGGCAAGGGTTTAATGTGTTAACCTAGCTATTTAAGTGTTGTTATGAGAAAATAAAACAAAACCAGCAGCCACACTCCTTTGTCATGCCACTTTGAGGGTTTTTATCTCTTCCTCTTCATCTCTTATCAATTCAAAGAGATTAGCCATCAATCTCTTGAATTAAGAACACTAGGAATTGTTTCTAGTGTCCTGTTTACATCTCTAATCTCTTAAAAGGCAGAACTTGAATTTCTAATTAATAGAAAAGGCTTTAGAAGCTGTTCAAGGGCTGCCATAGGTGTTCTTGGTGTGGACAAGCTAGAGGGACAACATCTGGTGTCCTGAAGACGAATCTCAAAGGCGCAGACACGCTGCAGTGCATCAAGAGGTTAGTGTAATCGTTCTTGATTTAATCTAGGGTTCTAAAATTAATCTGATTAATTTTAAAATCTTAAATGGCAAATACAGATCCAAAAACATATTAAAAGAGTTTTAATATGTTGTTTATCATTGAAATCAAATAGATAAAAATAAATCTTGCATGATGCATGTGACCCTAGGTGAAAATTTTTGAATTCAATGGTATAAACTTGTGTTTTTCACGCTTCCGTTCCTTCAGTTTTATGGCCTCACGTGCCATTCTGTGTTATAATAGCCTTTGGCTATGTTGATTGAGTTGTTATACTTGGGTTTTATCCCCGATAATTATTACAGCTTATTAGCTGTTCTGTTGCACACCGGGAGACACAATGTGACTGATGGTGTGATGGTCCAAGGTACTTAGTACCCAGTGCCAGTTTACCCGTTTAACCAGTCCAGTCGACTAGTATGGGTTACTCGGGCAATGAAAATAAATCTTATCAAATTTTAATCGAATAATACTGCAATAAATGCCATAAATTAAGTCTACCTAAAATGTAAACATACATTCTGCATATTTATGTTATTTTAATTATTTTATTTTATATTGTCACCACTAAGCAAAATTGCTTAGCGCATCACTTTTGCCACGCATAGGTACTAGAGACATAGCTGGGGAGTCCAGCAGACCTCAGACCGGGTGAACTTTCATATCTGCACACAGAGTCCAGAGTCACCTCACATTTGCAGTGCATTGGTAGGACATTAGGTTACTTTTGGTATTTTCTATTTTGTAAACTTTTGTAATGTATATTATAAACTCATGTAATTATGCTTTTGATGTAATTATCTATGAACCATGTTCAGTAATAAATTTGAGCACTTCTTATTGAATTGAGTATGATATGAAATGAATTGAATTTTGAGATATTGAAGTCATTTGAGAAATTGTTGAAAATATGTTGGTGGTTGACTGAGATTGAAATTATGATTATATTGAAAGTGTTTTTAACAGATTCAGAAGAACTGTTTTTCCAATTTATAGCCGGCACTCTGCCAGATTTTTTATAAAATTTACGGAAAATTTGGATTAATAAAAAAAATTATAAATAAATGAATTAAAAAAGGGTAAATTGTAATGGAAATATGAATTGGTGCTCTGGCACACCGTGTGGCATATCTTGCTCGGCTACACTATAGACGGGTAAGGGGTGTCACATTTAGTGGTATCAGAGCATCGGTTTAGGCATTTCTGGGCCTAGATAGAGTACATACCATTACATTACATTTGTAAGTGTTGAGATGACACTGATGCATAGCTATTTGTTTTGTTATTTTGATTAGGATATGGATCCTGCTTCTCAAAGAGCAGTTGATTAAGAGGTTGAGAGTCGTGCTCCACCAAGAGCTGAATATGGAGGTAGGGGAGAATTTGCCCTACCAGCAGCTGAGGCACCTACCCAACCTCAGTTTGCATTATTCCAGCAAATGATCGAATTCTACCAGCAAATGATGGGGGCAATTCCACCACCACAACCACAGCCACAACCTCTACCAGCACCACAGAAATCCCATCTGGAGAAATTGCAAAAACATGGGGCTATCGATTTCTTTGGAAAGAAGGAGGATGACCCTATGACCGTGGAAAACTGGTTGGATAGAACAATCAGAATGTTGAAACAGCTTCATTGCACCCCCGAGCAGAACCTGGAGGGTGTTGTGTCCCTAATTCAAGATGATGCATACCAGTGGTGGGACATAGTAACCAATGAGGTGCAACCAGATCAAATCACCTAGGATTACTTCCTAACAAAGTTCAGGAAGAAGTATGTCAGTAAAGTGTATTTAGAAGAGAGAAGAAGAGAATTTATCAGTTTAAGACAGAGGCAATTATCAGTGGTAGAGTATGAGCGAGAATTCGTCAGACTGAGCCGGTATGGGAGGAAGATAGTCCTTACAGAGGCAAAAAGGTACAGAAGGTTCGAAGAAGGGCTCAATGACAATATCAAAGTCATGATAACAGCATTGGAGATCATGAATTTTGCAAAATTAGTAGATGCTGCATCGAAAGTAGAAAGAGTCCAAATAAATGAGCAAACTAGAAGGGAAAGACAGCAGAAGAGGGGTCTAGGTCAGTCGAGTTCATTCTCTACTCCCAGTAAGAAGTCTAACGATCCTCCTGCTCAGAGTTCGGGACAACCACAAGGTTAGGGTCAGTTCCAGGGGCCCAGACCACAGTTCACACCTAGGAGAGGCTAGTCCACACCATCAGTGGGTAGCTCTCCAGGGACGGTGTTTAGGGGACTAGCCCCAGCATCTTATGCCTGTCCATACTGCCAAAAGTGGCATAAGGATGACTATTGGCGAGTGACTAATGCATGCTTACAGTGTGGATATATAGAACATCAGATAAAAAATTGTCCAAAGATGACTACTACAATTGCCCCAACACAAGCTGATAGGCCTGCCCCTGCACCTCAAAGGGGTACGAAGTCTGTTAAATCTGAAGTAGCTGGTCCATCACTGAGGCCTGCATCTGAGTCAGCTGAGAGGCCAGAGGTCAGAGTACCTGCCAGAGGCTATGCCATAAGTGCTTAGGAGAAGCAAGATGCCTCGGATGTCATCAGGGGTACGTTCTCCCTCTACAACACATCTTTGCATGCATTGGTGGATCCAGGATCCACTCATTCATACATCTGCATCAAACTACCCATAGAGAGGGGAGTTTTAGTAGAGAAGAGTGATCAAGATATTCTGGTCACAAATCCACTAGGCCACAGTGTGGTAGTGAATAAGGTGTATAAAGGTTGCCCGTTGAGGATTCAAGGGTATGAATTCTTGACAGACCTAATTGAATTACCCTTCCATGAGTTTGACGTGATTTTGGGAATGGACTGGTTGTCACGTCATTAGGCAATAGTTGATTGCAAATTGAAGAGGATTTCTCTGAAAACTTCTAAGGGTAATGAGATTACTGTTGTGGGTAAAAGGACAGATTTCCTGTCCAATGTTATCTCAGCCACAGTTGCAAGAAGATTGATGAGAGAAGGCCGTGAAGCTTACCTAGCACACGTGTTTGATACTAGGTAGGCTAAGCCGAATCTGTGTGATATACCCAAAGTAAGAGACTTCCCAGATGTATTTCCTAAAGAATTGCCTGGTTTACCACCAGAAAGGGAAGTTGAATTTTCTATTGAAGTAATGTCGAGTACAACACCAATTTCTATTGCTCCTTATAGGATGGTACCCACTGAATTGAGGGAGTTGAAAATTCAATTGCAGGAGCTACTCGATAAGGGGTTCATGCGCCTCAGTGTGTCACCATAGGGAGCTCCGGTGCTATTTGTGAATAAGAAGGATGGAACCTTGATATTATGTATTGATTACCGGCAGTTGAACAAAGTAACTGTGAAGAATAAATATCCATTGCCCAGAATTGGTGATCTGTTTGATCAGTTAAAGGGAGCCGGTGTATTTTCAAAAATTGATCTCAGATCAGGGTATCATCAGTTAAGGGTAAAGGATGCAGATGTGCCAAAAACTGCATTCAAAACCCGGTATGAACATTATGAATTCCTACTAATGCCATTTCGGTTAACAAATGCACCAGCAGTATTTATGAACCTTATGAACCGTATCTTCCATCCATATTTAGATCGATTTATAGTGGTCTTTATTTGATGATTGTTCTGCAAACCCTGCAAGAGAAGAAGCTGTATGCTAAGCTGTCCAAGTGTGACTTCTGGATGAGTGAAATCTCTTTCCTTGGACACATAGTATCAGCTGAAGGGATTAGAGTGGATCCCAAAAAGATAGAAGCAGTGATGGAATGGAAGCCTCCCAGAAATACAACTGAGGTTAGAAGTTTCTTGGGGCTAGCTGGGTATTACAGAGATTTGTGAAAGGGTTCTCTCTCATAGCTGCTCCAATGACCAAGTTGTTACACAAAAATGTGAAATTTGGCTGGAATGACAAGTGCCAAGCTAGTTTTGAGAGGCTAAAGGCTATGTTGACAGAAGCACCAGTGTTAACACAGCCAGTGTCGGGAAAAGACTTTGTGGTCTACAGTGATGCCTCGCCTAATGGGTTAGGGTGTGTATTGATGCAAGAGGGGAAAGTGGTCGCCTATGCTTCCTTGCAGTTAAGGCCATATGAACAAAACTACCCTACTCATGACCTGGAGTTTGCAGTAATTATCTTCTCATTTAAGATATGGAGGCATTATTTGTATGGTGAAAAATGCTACATCTATACAGACCACAAAAGTTTAAAATATTTGCCAACCCATAAGGAGCTCAATCTTAGAAAGAGGCGATGGATTGAATTCCTAAAGGACTATGATTGTGTGATAGATTATCATCCTGGGAAGGCAAATGTAGTTGCTGATGCCTTGAGCAGAAAGTCCATCACAGCTTTAAGATCACTGAATGCCTGTCTGTCCTTAGCTCAAGATGGAGCTATTTTGGCTGAGTTACAAGTGAGGCCATACCTGCTACAGCAGATACAAGATGGGCAGAAGGCAGATGAAAAATTAATGGCTATTGTGGTTAAAATTCCAGAGGGAAAGGAAACTGATTATAAGGTGAAAGCATATGGGTGTACGTACTACAGAGGAAGAGTGTGTGTACCAGATGATGGGGAACTGAAGACTAGTATTCTGAAAGAAGCACACACTAGTGTTTATGCTATGCACCCGGGAAGCATAAAAATGTATAGTGATTTGAAGCCTCATTATTGGTAGCCTGGTATGAAGAGGGATATAACTGACTATATGACTAAGTATTTGACATGTCAGCAAGTTAAAGCAGAACGTCAAGTTCCATCAGGATTGCTACAGCCTATAAGCATACCTAAATGGAAATGGGACCGGGTCACTATGTGTAACACCCTCCCGGTAGCAACTCCGTACATTCTACTGTTCCGGTGACCGGTGTCGGTCCGGACAGCTAGAACGTTCGGAAAAATATTTAAACTAAAGTCAAGAACTATAATTAACTCAAATATTAATAAGAAAAATTTAGTAAAAATTTTAGAAATAAAATACAACCAAGTCAAATGAGCCGGTGCCCAAGCGATGGGTAACCCAGAGGGAAGTTGCGGTTCTCGCAACTAGGAGCCCTAGACCCGGGGGAAAAATTATAAAATAATTTTTGGGACTCCAGAGAAGGGTCATTGAGGTTCCTATGGCATTAGAATGCCAAGAAAATATTTAGAAAAATTTTTCAATCGGTACAGACAATTTTGACCCGTTAAGCCAAACGGAGGGCATTTTGGTCATTTCGCCTTCAGAGGCGATTTTTGGCCGACTTGTCCAGTTGAGTAAATAATTATTATGACATAAAATATAAATAAATATTGCTAAAAATTCAATTGAAAATGGGTAGAGATGAAAAGAAAAGAAAAAAATCAAAATAAAGCAAATTATGACATCTTTATGATGTCATTTAAAAGCCCCCTCCAATCACAATTAAACAAACACTCAACTAACTAATAAAAGAGATAATTGAGACCAAAAAAATTAAAAAGCAACAGCAGCCATCCTCTTCCTCCCTAACCAGCCGAAATCCAAGCTTGCCCAAACCTCCATTAACACCTTCAAAAAAAAAAAGCTTCATTTCTCTCTTTGTTTCACTACTAAACCCTAAACACCTTTCATTAAAATTTGTCCATACCTCTTGGGGAAGTATTTGGCAGCCAAGAAAAGGAAAGAAAGTGAAGTTAAGCTTGGGAAAATTCTTCCCTACAAGAGGTTAGAGCACATATGTATCTAAAACTCATTAATTCCATGTTAGAGACTTGAAATAGGTAAGAATTTGTAACTTAAATGAATGAAATTTATGTTTATGTTTACCATGAATTTCGAAAGCCCTAAGGAAGGGATAAGAGTGATTGTTTTGATGGATTTAAAGTGGACTAAAGATCATGATTAAAGATTATATACATGTGGATAATGAGTTAGTGAATCAAACTAAGGTACCTTGTGTAAATTCTTAAAGGAAATTAGGGTTTAGGGAGTGAAAATTTGACTTGGCTTATGAAGTGATTAGTGAACATTCTAATGGTCAATTAGTGACCATTTGAGGCAAGTTAATCATAATTTGAAGTGAACTAAAGTGTTATAAACCCAATTGGTAGGCTGCCTAGTGACAGCAGCAATGAGGCTATGAGTCCAGCCTGTTTGGACTGCCATATCTTTGGCTGTGTAGGTCCAATTGGTGTTTGGCCAATTGGACATGAAACTAGATTTATAATGGCACAATTTTGCTGAAGAAACCATGTCCAAAAGACCAAATCAAGTGGACCAAAAATTGGTCCCAATCCGGATACCCTGCAAGCAAATTCTGCAGAATGACCAAATGAACAGTAACTGTTCATTTGTCCATAACTCACTGTAGAATAGGTCAATTGACCTGAAATTTTTACAGCAACAATTTAAGACATAGACAAACAACTTTCATGAAGAAACCTACCCCAAATTATGACCAGAACCTAACCAAAATGGCAGTCACATTCACTGTTCATGGTACTGTAGATTTGGTAAATTCTGCAGATTGGAAATCCGGCCAGCTGTGGTTTTTGGACCATATCTGGAGGTACAAAACTCCAAATGGAGTGATTCAAAAAAAGAAATTCAACTAGACAAAATAAGGAACAACTTTCATGTTTACCATTTCCTCAAATTCCCACTGCAATAGTGCCTAATGGAACAGTAAATTTGGGTTACAAAAACTGAAAATTCTGCTTCTCTTGGTTTAAGCTTAGAAATGGTATTAATGCTTAATGCCAACAAGTTTGCAATGCAAAATGTGGTATGTTGGGAGTGTCAAAACCAATGTACCTATTTTCTATCCAAAAGTCAACATTTTTGTTGACCAATGAGGTGAATAGTGACACCAAAACTTGAAATTCAAAAATTGAAGAATTTAAAAGTATCAAATGCCCTAGTATACCTAACAAGATTGGTTTGGATAGTTTGGCCTGCCAATAGGGTTCAGTTAGTAGTACTGCACATGGCATTATGCCATTCTGTGATTTTATGGCTTTTAGCCATTTTGATATTGTGTTGAGACTTGGCCTCGTGCCTAATATTATTTACAGCTTATTAGCTGTTCTGTTGCACACCAGGAGATACATATGTGACTGATGGTGTGACGGCCCAAGGTACTTGATACCCAGTGCCAGTTTACCCGTTTATCCAGTCCAGTCATCCAGTATAGGTTACTTGGGCAACCAAATGAATGAAAGTGGACAAAGTTAACGAAATGAATGGATATACAAATACAAAACAAATAAGACATGCACATTCAATACATATTTATTTTCTGTTATTTCTTGTTATTTTATTATTGCACCACTAAGCATTATTGCTTAGCGCGTTGCTTTTGCCACGCGTAGGTTCTGGAGATACTGATCGTGAGCCCAGTAGACCGCAGACTGGGTGAGTCCATCCTGCAGCTCTGCATAGTGTCCGTGTCATCTCACCATCTACAGTGCATTGGTAGGACACTAGGCTTCATTTTGGTATTTTGTAATTGATTTTTATTTTTCCTTTGTGTAAATGAAACTTATGTAATGTATTTTGATGTTCATGTAAATAATGAAAATTGTGTTTGTGAATGGAAAATGTGAATATCTATCTGTGAATGGTACTTGAATATCACATGAGATGAATGATTGAGAAATGAAATTGAAAAAATGTTGAGATTTTGATAAATGGAGTTGAGATGATTGAATATGAATATAGGAAGTGTTTTTCACAGGTTCCGAAGAACTGTTTTCTCCATTTTTAGCCGTAACTCTGCCGGATTTTCTTTAAAATTTTCGGAACCTCATATAAATAATAATTTCGATAAATGGTTTAAATAAAGTATATTTCATAAATTTTATTCAAAACTATGACAAAAATTGATTAAGGTAAAATAGAGTGTGCCGTACACCGTGTGACATTGCTTACTCGGATATACTGTACACGGGTAAGGGGTGTCACACTATGAATTTTGTTAGTGGTCTACCTCTCAGCCAGAAGAAGCATGATGCAGTATGGGTGATAGTGGATAGATTGACAAAGTCAGCACATTTTTTGCCAGTTAGGACTGACTACTCACTGGAGAAGCTAGCAGAATTGTATATCAGTGAGATAGTTAGACTGTATGGAATCCCACTTTCCATCATATCTGATCGAGACTCAAGGCTTACATCGAGATTTTAGAAAAATTTGCAAGAAGCCTTGGGCACACAACTCCGCTTTGGCACGGCTTTTCATCCTCAGACGGATAGACAGTCGGAATGAGTAATCCAGGTAAACCTAAAAACTAATTGAATTTTCATAATTAATAAGTTGAAATGATAGTAACAATGTGAATTATGTGATAGATCCTTAAGGATATGCTGAGGAGTTGTGTTATTGAGTTTGAGGGGAGTTGGAATAGATATCTCACACTGGTAGAATTTGCATATAACAATAGCTACCAAGCTAGCATTCAAATGGCCCCGTATGAAGCACTGTATGGGAGGAAGTGTAGAACCCTAGTGTGTTGGACTGAATTGGGCGAAGATAAGCTGGTAGGACCAGACCTGGAGAAACAGACTGAGGAGAAAGTGAAGATAATCAAAGCTAACTTGAAGGTTGCCTCAGATAGACAAAAATCTTATGCCGACTTGACGAGAAAAGAGATAGAGTATGCAGTTGGCAACAAAGTGTTTCTCAAAGTCTCACCATGGAAAAAAGTACTGAGGTTTGGGAGAAAGAGTAAGTTAAGCCCTAGGTTCATTGGCCCATATGAAGTTATTGAACGTGTGGGACCAGTGGCCTATCGGCTAGCTTTACCACCAAAGCTGGACAAGATCCATAATGTATTCCATGTGTTTATGCTAAGAAGATACCATCAGACTCTTCACATGTCATCTCCATGGAAGAGATTGAAATCCAACCGGATTTGACATATACAAAAGAACCTATGCGGATGCTGGCTCGGGAAGTGAAGGAACTGAGGAATAAATAAATTCCATTGGTGAAAGTACTTTGGAGGCACCATAATACCGAGGAGGCAACTTGGGAAAGTGAAGAGACAATGAGGCAACAGTTCCCTCAACTGTTTGCATCAGGTAAATTTCGAGGATGAAATTTTTATTAGAGGGGAAGAATTATAACACCCTCACTGTAGCAATTCTATATATTCTACTGTTCCAGTGACCAGTATCGGTCTGGATAGCTAAAACATCAGGAAAAATATTGAAACTAAAGTGAGGAACCATAATCAACTCAAATAATAAAAAAAAAATCTAGGAAAAATTTTAGAAATAAAATACGACCAAGTTAAATGAGCCAGTGCCCTAACGATGGGTAACCCAGTGGGAAGTTGCAGTTCTTGCAACTAGGAGCCCTAGACCCAAGGGAAAATTCATAAAATAATTTTTGGGACTCTAGAAAAGAGTCATTGAGGATTCTATGGCATTAGAATGCCAAGAAAAGGCTTAGAAAAATTTTTCAATCAGTACACACAATTTTAGCTCGTTAAGCCAAACAGAGGGGATTTTGGTCATTTCATCTTCAGAGATGATTTTTGACCAACTTGTCCATTTATGTAAGTGAATTATATGACATAAAATATGAACAAATATTGATGAAAAATTATTTAAAAATGAATAGCAAGAGAGAGGAAAGAAAATGGAAATAAGTGGGATTTATTACCTAATGCTTATGTAAGCATGAGGTAATTAAAGTTTATGGCCAATCAAAATAAAGAAGCACAATTAAAATACATTAAAAATAGAGAAAAGGAGGCAGGATTCTAGAATAAACAACAGCCATTCTCTTCTTCTTCAAAGCCGCACCATATGCTCTCCCTCACTCCTCCATTAACAAACTTTCCAAACCTTCATTTCCCTACTTTTCTTTCAACAAAAACCCTAAGTGTCAACACAAATCTTGCTCTTTCATCTTGGTGAAGCTTTTGGGAACAAAAAGAAGTGTAAAGGAAGAGCTCTTGCAAGATTGAAATTTACTCCATTAGAGGTTAGTGACTAAACTCACTCTTCCTCTTTTGATTCATGTTAAAGGAGTGGAGTGGAAAGTAAATTTGTATGAAAATTAAAAATATACCATGTGTAAGCTTTTCTTAACATTTCAGCAGCTTTGGGATAGGTAGGGTTTGAAGATTTTCTTGAATTAAAATGGTACTCTAGCTGCTCTTAATACTAATCTATTGATTAGGAAGGTGAAGTGCAAGTGAATGCAAAAATCTAGAATGGTGGAGCTAGGGTTTGGACCCAAAAATTGAGATTTTGATTATGTAATGGTGAATGTAAGTTTTAATGGTCAATTAGTGACCATTTGGTTATGTGTGAATAAGAGATGAAGTGGTTTGTTTAGTGGGAATTGAAGTTAGTGTTGCTGCCTTGGTTGACCTGCAGGACTAAGCATGAGTCCAGTAGGTTTGGACAGCAATAACTAGAGTTGCAGAGGTTCAAATGGTGTAAGGCCAATTGGACATGAAACTAGACACAAAATGACACAACTTTGGTGAAGAAACCATACTCAGAATGTAACACCCCTATTTGTATAGCCTGGTATATTTCACTGTTCCGGTGACCAGAGTCGGTCTGGACAATTAAAGGGATTAGAACCACACTTAAGACAACTAGAAAAGCCATAAACACAAATAATTAGTACTTGCCAATTAGTTAAGTATAAATAAGGAAAACAGAACATAATAAGTTAAATGAGCCAAGAGTCACAGCGATGGGTGACCTTCTTGGGAACGACTGCGAAGTCGATTTAAACTCAACTTTTGAACTGTAAAATGTGACGCTGCGGTCCTTAGGACCCTTACGAACACAGTGAAAAAGAGAAAATCACGAAAAAGAACTGTTAAGCTAGTCAAAGAATTAGGTCAGGGAGCCGAAAGAAATATTGAGTTATTTGCAAACCGGCTTGAACCGGCGAGGGGCAATTTGGTCAATTGACCCCGAGAGCTGACTCCTGACCTAACTGTCAAATAAAATCAGAGAAAAGAAAATTTCGGAATCGAGAATTAAATTAAAGAACTAGTAGAAAAAAAAAAAAAGATAAGGAAAATTGAAGGATTGGAGAAATGAAAATTCACAAATTTAGGTAAGTCCATTTTCTCTTTTAAATTAAGTATTATGAATGGATATGAGGTTGAATAAGTGTGAATTGCATGGAAAATATGAAAAATCATGCTTGCTAGGAGTCATAAAAAAATTCAGCAGCCATGAGATTGAGTGGAGATGATATGTTTTAGTGTAATAAATTATGTACATAAGTTCAATGGAAGAAGTTGTTGTGCTTAGAATGTTTCAATTTCATGAATTATGCAAATTAAAAAAATTTAGGGTTCTTGGTGCCATTGAAATTGGGAGAAAAATTTGAGAATTATCCAAATGATGTAGTTAACCTTATTTGAGTTGAAAAATGGTCATGTGTGACCAAATGAAGTGTGTTGGAAGTGTTGGAGTTGAGATCAAATTCGGATTGAGTGTGGTCATGCTGCTGGCAACATGACCAAGGTCCCTTTGAGGGACCAAAAATGAAAATTTATAAGTCCAATTGGTATGAGACTAATTGGGAATGAAAATAGACACTAAATGACACAATTTTCATTTAGGAAACATGCCCAAAAAGTGACCAAAATCTAGTGAACAAATTGACCAAACTTAGAAAATCATAGTCTGCTCTGTACAAACTGACTATCTGTTCATTTGGCCATAACTTGAGCTATGCAGGTCTAAATGACCTGAAATTTTACTAGTGGTTAGATGAGATATAGACCTAAAACTTTCATGAAGAACACAAACCCAAATTATGCCATTAACCAAGTCATTTGGCCACCCCAAGTTGGTGACCTAAATCTACCTGAACCAAAAATTGCCCAGAAAATCTGGTTTGAATCCAATCCGGCAGCCATAGTTCAAATGGCTATAATTTGAGCTAAAAAACTCCAATTGGAGTGATTCAAAAAGGAGAATAAACTTAAGACAATAGGAAACATTTTCTATGAAGAAAGGTTTGTCAAATTCCAACAGTAAAATGACCAATGGAACAGTGCAACCTTAGACACCAAAACTGAAAATTTATCAAAATTGCCTAAAAGACTTAGTATTTGAATAAACAACCAAAACCAATAAATTTAGTGACCAAAATATGGTATGTAGGTGAAGTTGGAATTCCCATATCTATTAAGCCTTAGAAAGTCAACAATTTGACTTGAATAGTATAGTGAATAGTAACCTCGAAGCACAAAATTTCAAGAATGTCGAGTTTAGCACGTTAGAGCTAGGTAAAAGTGAAGTTAAATTTATTTTTGGATTTATGCTAAGTTATGGTGCTGAAACACTGTAAAATTGTGTGTTTCAGTTAAAAAGAACACCGGGAAAGAACCCGAAGAATCGAGTCAAGGCCAAGAGGCGACTCACTTGAGGTTTGTGCACAACATCACTATGCTTTAAAATTCATTGATAAAGTGAATGAAATATGTATTTTACTTTTGTTTTGAATTGTTGAAAGTATATTGGTGACATTATTTATGATTTGATTTAAATTGTGAAAGTTATTGTGTATATTTGAAATAGCAATGTTTAGCAAATTGTTAAGATAAGTTTTGAAACCACAGTGTCATGACCATATATTTGAACACCTCACTAGCATGACTAGTGGGGGTAATTAGTTTCGAATTTTGATTCCTTCTCTGGAAAAGTGTTGAGGTATGCCAGTAGAAGAGGATTTGAATGGATATCCATATATTTGAGCTAGCTAGCCTTGTGATGTGACTTCTCCTTAGCCTCTGGCTATTGAGATTATATTTGTTTCGAATGGCATGATCTAACTGTGAGTTTTATGAAATGTGTTTGATACTTTGAAATGAAATTGTTTGGAATAAAATCTCATAATTCATGTTTCGTGTTTAACTCGCATGCTCAGTTCAATTTTTGAATAAATGTGATTTAAATTCTGTATAAAGATTCTTTTAGTATGTTGTGCACCACTGAGTCCTAGTACTCAGCGATAGCTTTTATTACTGTCGCAGATTTAGAGACTAGAGGAGTAGCAAACTGAGCTGCTGAGGTGTTAGGATCTATCAGCTTGATGTTATCGGGTATAATTTATACCCTGACTGTAGATATTTCTTTTGATGTATGTATTGCACATAAATGTATGGATATGTAAAAATGGGTCTTGAGCAGCTTGTACAAAGTTTGTATAAAATTTGTAATAAATTTTAGTTTGGATTTTTCTGAATATAAATTTTAGTATGATGTATATATAAATTTTTTATCTTGAATGGAATATGAATGAATGATATTGATTGACAGTATTTTGATAATTGTTGAACTTGTGAATTTGAGAAATTAGTTGAGATTGAGTATGAATTTGAAGCAGTGGTTGGAAAATTATTAGAAGTGCTTTTATTTCAGGTATTTGAAGAACTGTTTTCTCAAAATACAAACGGAACTCTGCCAAAATTTTTATAAAATTTGCGAAAAAATAAAATGGACCAAAAATATTAACTAGTTTTAAATTTAATTAAATGTTTTAAATACCTATTAGAAAATGCTCACCACTTATCAAAAATAAGAAAATTGTTTTAAAATCCCTTGTAGGGTACTTAATGAGTTATCGGTAGGTGAAGTTCAGTAGTTCATTAGGTATTCTACAGGATCATGTTATGCCTTACAGAGGGGTAAGGTGTGACATGTTTTAGTGGTATCAGAGCAAATTTTTTAAGTATGTTTTAACATGAGAATTTGTGTCTTTTCTTTGTTAAGTACAACTGCTTAATGTCCATATTTATTACATACAGTGCATTACATCATAATTATGAACTAACGGAGGAAAATCTCCTTGTGTTATTTGTTCAGGAGAAACCCTAACTTCAGACTGAGATGGAAGAAGGGGATCGCTCAGTTGAGCAATCTGTTGAAGCTGAGGCACAAGGGGAAGCCCCAGCTTTACAGAATGTTAGTGGATCTGTAGCACCAGCCCCACAAATGCTGCAGTTTCCTGCACAGTTTGCACAGCAGATGGCTGCGATGTTTCAACAAATGGCCAGGGGTATGCCTGCTCAAGCTCCACCGCAGACACCTGTGGCACAACCACTGCCTCCAGCCAGGCAGTATGATAAGTTATTGAAGTATGGAGCTACTGAATTTAAGGGTACAGTGGACCCTTTAGAGGCAGAGCAATGGCTGGAAAGAATGGACCGAGTGTTCAAGAAGCTGCACTACCCTGATGAGCTGAAATTTGAATACTCTGTGTAACTACTGCAAGGGGATGCGTATGATTGGTGGAAGACCATCCCCCACAGCTTGGCTAAACCACCAGTGCTGACCTGGGATGACTTCATCAGAGAATTCAGACAGAAATACATCCCAGACGCATATGTTAATAAAAATTTTTTAGAATTTTTGAGTTTGAAACAAGGGAACCGATCAGTAACAGAGTATGAGAGGGAGTTCTCCCGCTTAAGTCATTATGCTGGGAGTCTCCTTTCTACCAACAAGGCAAGATGCAAGAGATTTGAGACTGGTTTGAAGCCCAGTTTGAGAATGCAAGTAGTGGGATTCAGGCACAGCAATTTTTCAGAACTCATGGCTCAAGCACTTGAGCTAGAGAGAATTGAATTAGAAGCAACCCCAGTAAAAGAAAAATCAGAGAAAGCTGAGAAATCAGAAAAAGATAAGGGGTAAAAGTCACTAGAGCTAAGTTCTGGTGGTACCTCTGGAAAGAAGAAGAAATTTAGTGGACCCAGCAGGGGTCGAGGTGGAAGATTTGGTAGGCGCAGATTTTCTGGACAGAGACCCCCTAGGTCTGATCAGTAGTCGAGCAGGGGTTCATATTCTGCCCGCCCCTATGAGACTTGTGGCAAGATTCATATGGGGGAATGCTATTGGGCCACTGGAGCCTGTTTTAACTGTGGAGGCAAGGGCCATTTAGCAAGAGACTGCACTAGTGCTCTTAAATATGGTCCAGCTGCTACTACTGCTGAAGGATCTATTCAGAGTCCTGTTCCTAGAAGTTCACAGTCTGTTGGTAGAGGAAGAGGCAGAGGTAGAGGCACTGCTTCAGGTTGTCAGGGCACAATTGGTCAGTCAGCACAAGGAAGTGCATCAGCCAGAGTCTACACAATGAGACAGCGAGAAGAGGCTGAGACTTCTGATGTGGTAGCTGGTACATTTTCTATCTCTGATCAAGAAGTATTTGTGTTATTTGATCTGGGTTCAACCCATGCATATGTTAGTGCTAGCATAGTCAGTTCACTTGCTGTTCCATGTGTCCAAATGGGTTTTGAAATGCTAATAACTAGTCCGTTAGGACAAGAGGTCCGAGTCAACAGAATCTATAGAGAATGTCCTTTGGTGATCCAAGGACATGTTTTTCTGTCAGATTTGATTGAAATGCCCTTTAGAGAGTATGATATTATCTTGGGAATGGATTGGTTAGCCAGGCATCATGCCATGATTGACTGTAGACTAAAGACAGTCACTTTTGGTCTCCCTTTGTATGGTGATGTGGTAATACATGGGGAGAGGCATTTATTGCCATCAAACATCATTTCAGCTGCACTAGCCAGAAGAATGATCAGAAAGGGGTGCGAAGCATACTTGGCACATGTGATAGACACCCAAGTGGGGAGCCCAGCACTGAGGGACATCCCTACTGTATGTGACTTTCCGGATATGTTTCCTGATGAATTGCCAGGATTACCTCCAGAAAGAGAGGTGCAGTTTGAGATTGATTGTATACTTGGTGTGGACCCAATCTCCATAACACCATATAGAATGGCACCAGTAGAATTGAAAGAGTTGAAGGTGCAGTTGCAAGAACTACTTAACAAGGGCTTTATCCACCCTAGTGTGTCACCTTGGGGAGCACCAGTGTTGTTTGTAAAGAAGAAAGATGGCATTCTCCGCTTGTGTATTGATTATCGACAGTTGAATAAGGTGACAATAAAGAATAGATATCCATTGCCCTGCATTGATGACTTGTTTGATCAGTTAAGGAGTGCAGCTGTGTTCTCCAAAATTAACCTGAGATCAGGTTATTATCAGCTGAAAGTACAAAGAGCAGAGCATTTCTAAAACTGCCTTTAGAACCCACTATGGCCATTATGAGTTCTTGGTTATGCCATTCGGGTTAACTAATGCTCTGGCTGCTTTTATGGATCTGATGAACAATATTTTCAGACCATACCTCGACCAGTTTGTTGTGGTATTCATAGATGATATATTGGTCTATTCGAGGAGTGCAGAAGAGCATGATAGACATCTGCGGATTGTACTACAGACTTTGAGGGAGAAACAGCTATATGCCAAATTGTCGAAGTGTGAATTTTGGCTGAAGGAAATATCTTTCTTGGGGCATGTAGTATCAGAAGAGGGTATCAAGTTAGATCCAAGTAAGATTGAAGTTGTCCTTAATTGGAGGCCACCCAGAAATATCACAGACATTCACAGTTTTCTGGGTTTAGCTGGATACTATCGTAGATTTGTGAAGGGATTCTCCTTGTTGGCATCTCCATTGACCAAGCTGCTTAGAAAAGATGTGAAATTTCAGTGGACAGATAAATGCCAACAGAGTTTTGATGAATTGAAGAAATGTTTGACTGAAGCTCCAGTCCTTACTTTACCTACTCTAGGTAAAGAATACACAGTTTATAGTGATGCTTCTCACAATGGGTTAGGCTGTGTATTGATGCAAGATCGAAATGTCATTGCTTATGCATCACGCCAGCTGAAACCGCATGAGAGGAACTATCCAACACATGATTTGGAGCTTGCAGCTATAATGTTTGCTCTTAAGATCTGGAGACACTATTTGTATGAGGAGAAGTGCTATATCTACACTGATTATAAGAGTTTGAAGTATTTGGGTACTTAGAAGGAGTTGAATTTGAGACAGAGGAGATGGTTAGAGTTGATAAAAGACCATGATTATCTGATAGACTATCAGCCAGGGAAAGCTAATGTTGTGGCTGATGCCTTAAGTCGCAAGACTATGGCAAGTCTACGGGTTACTCCTTTGTCTATGGTACATGAGTTAAGATCATTGCATGCCAGCTTAGAGATTAATGATGAGGGGCAGACAGTAGTTGCATGGCATGTACAACCAGTATTGATTGATCAGATCAGAATGGCTGCTCAGAATGATGAAAAGTATCAGAAGCTATTGGAAAAAGTCCAGCAGGGCAAGAAACCAGAATTCTCAATCAGAGATGATGGTCTACCGGTACACCAAGGCAGAATGTGTGTTCCTATTGATGTTGAATTGAGGCAGATCATTTTGAAGGAAGCACATGAGTCTCCTTTTGCCATGCACCCTGGTGGCACAAAAATGTATAGAGGGCTAAAGGAGCATTACTGGTGGATGGGTATGAAAAGGGATGTGGCAGAGTTTGTATCCAAATGCCTAACTTGTCAGCAAGTGAAGGCAGAGCATCAAGTACCCGCTGGGTTGTTACATCCACTACCAGTACCGGAATGGAAATGGGAGAGAATAACAATGGATTTTGTGATGGTACTTCTGAGGACACAGAAGAGTCATGATGCAGTTTGGGTCATTGTTGACAGACTAACCAAGTCTGCTCATTTTCTGCTAGTCCAGATGGACTACAGTTTAGAAAGATTGGCCAGGTTATACATTGATGAGATTGTGAGACTGCATGGAGTGCCAGTATCCATCGTATCAGACAGAGATCCTAGGTTCACTTCTAGATTCTGGGGTAGTCTTCAGAGAGTCCTAGGAACTAGATTGAACTTTAGTACTGCATTCCACCCACGCATGCATGGCCACCCGAGAGGGTAATTCAGATCTTGGAGGACATGCTACGGGCTTGTGTGATTGAATTTGAGGGCAGTTGGGATACACACTTGCCTTTGATTGAGTTTGCTTACAACAACAGCTACCGATCAAGCATTGGGATGCCTCCATATGAAGCTTTGTATGGTAAAAAATGTAGAACCCTATTGTGTTGGGATGACGTGGGTGAAAGAAAAATGGTTGGACCTGAAATTGTTCAGCAAACTGAGAAAAAGATCAGAGTAATCAGAGATCGACTTAAGATTGCATCAGACCGTCAGAAGTCCTACATTGATCTGAAGAGAAGGGATATTGAGTATGCGGTGGGTGAGAAAGTATTCCTCAAGGTTTCCCTTTGGAAGAGAATTATGAGATTTGGCAGAAAGGGGAAACTGAGTCCTCGTTTCATTGGGCCATATGAGGTTCTGGAAAGAGTGGGTCCTTTGGCATATCATTTGGCACTACCTCCAGAGTTGGAGAAGATACATAATGTCTTCCATGTGTCTATGTTGAGGAGGTATCGATTAGACCCATCTCATGTACTACCAGTGGAAGAAATTGAAGTGAATCCAGGCCTCACATATGAGGAAGAACCCATAGTGATTCTGGCTTATAAGGTGAAGCAGCTACAGAACAAGCAGATACCGTTGGTAAAAGTGCTGTGGAACCATCATTCGGGCCAGGAGTCTATTTGGGAACGAGAGGAGGACATGAGGAGACAACACCCACAGCTGTTCAGAGATTGATACCAGGTAAAATTTCGAGATAAAATTTATTTTAAGGGGGGGAGAATTGTAACACCCCTATTTGTATAGCCTGGTATATTTCACTGTTCCGGTGACCGGAGTCGGTCCGGACAATTAAGGGGATTAGAACCACACTTAAGACAACTAGAGAAGCCATAAACACAAATAATTAGTACTTTCCAATTAGTTAAGTATAAATAAGAAAAATAGAACATAAGAAGTTAAACGAGCCGAGAGTCACAGCGATGGGTGACCTTCTCGGGAATGACTGCGAAGTCAATTTAAACTCAAATTTTGAACCGTAAAATGTGACGCTGCGGTCCTTAGGACCCTTATGAACACAGTGGAAAAGAGAAAATCATGAAAAAGAACTGTTAAGCCAGTCAAAGAATTAGGTCAGGGAGCCGGAAGAAATATTGAGTTATTTGCAAACTGGGTTGAACCGGCAAGGGGCAATTTGGTCAATTGACCCCGAGAGCTGACTCCTGACCTAACTGTCAAATAAAATCAGAAAAAAGAAAATTTCGGAATTGAGAATTAAATTAAAGAACTAGTAGAAAAAAAAAAGATAAGGAAAATTGAAGGATTGGAGAAATGGAAATTCCCAAATTTAGGTAAGTCCATTTTCTCTTTTAAATTAAGTATTATGAATAGATATGAGGTTGAATAAATGTGAATTGCATGGAAAATATGAAAAATCATGCTTGTTAGGAGTCATAAAAAAATTCAGCAGCCATGAGATTGAGTGGAGATGATATGTTTTAGTGTAATAAATTATGTACATAAGTTCAATGGAAGAAGTTGTTGTGCTTAGAATGTTTCAATTTCATGAATTGTGCAAATTAAAAAAAATTTAGGGTTCTTGATGCCATTAAAATTGAGAGAAAATTTGAGAATTAGCCAAATGATGTAGTTAACCTTATTTGAGTTGAAAAATGGTCATGTGTGACCAAATGAAGTGTGTTGGAAGTGTTGGAGTTGAGATCAAATTCGGATTGAGCGTGGTCATGCTGCTGGCAGCATGACCAAGGTCCCTTTGAGGGACCAAAAATGAAAATTTACAAGTCCAATTGGTATGAGACCAATTGAGAATGAAAATAGACACTAAATGACACAATTTTCATTTAGGAAACATGCTCAAAAAGTGATCAAAACCTAGTGAACAAATTGACCAAACTTAGAAAATCACAGTCTGCCCTGTACAAACTGACTATCTGTTCATTTGGCCATAACTTGAGCTATGTAGGTCTAAATGACCTGAAATTTTACCAGTGGTTATATGAGATATAGACCTAAAACTTTCATGAAGAACACAAACCCAAATTATTCCATTAACCAAGTCATTTGGCCGCCCCAAGTCGGTGACCTAAATTTGCCTGAACCAAAAATTGCCCAGAAAATCTGGTTTGAATCCAATCTGGCAGCCCATGGTTCAAATGGCTATAACTTGAGCTACAAAACTCTAATTGGAGTGATTCAAAAAGGAGAATAAACTTAAGACAATAAGGAACATTTTCTATGAAGAAAGTTTTTCCAAATTCCAACAGTAAAATGACTAATGGAACAGTGCAACCTTATACATCAAAACTGAAAATTTATCGAAATTGCCTAAAAGACTTAGAATTTGAATAAACAACCAAAACCAACAAATTTAGTGACCAAAATGTGGTATGTGGGTGAAGTTCGAATTCCCATACCTATTAAGCCTTAGAAAGTCAATAATTTGACTTGAATAGTGTAGTGAATAGTAACCCTGAAACACAAAATTTCAAGAACGTCGAGTTTAGCACGTTAGAGCTAGGTAAAAGTGAAGTTAAATTTATTTTTGTATTTATGCTAAGTTATGGTGCTGAAACACTGTAAAATTGTGTGTTTCAGTTGAAAAGAGCACCGGGAAAGAACCTGAAGAATCGAGTCAAGGCCAAGAGGCGACTCGCTTGAGGTTTGTGCACAACATCACTATGCTTTAAAATTCATTGATAAAGTGAATGAAATATGTATTTTACTTTGCTTTGAATTGTTGAAAGTATATTTGTGACATTATTTATGATTTGATTTAAATTGTGAAAGTTATTGTGTATATTTGAAATAGCAATGTTTAGCAAATTATTAAGATAAGTTTTGAAACCACAGTGTCATGACCATATATTTGAACACCTCACTAGCATGACTAGTGGGGGTAATTAGTTTCAAATTTTGATTCCTTCTCTGGAGAAGTGTTGAGGTGTGCCAGTAGAAGAGGATTTGAATGGATATCCATATATTTGAGTTAGCTAGCCTTGTAATGTGACTTCTCCTTAGCCTCTGGCTATTGAGATTATATTTGTTTTGAATGGCATGATCTAACTGTGGGTTTTATGAAATGTGTTTGATACTTCGAAATGAAATTGTTTGGAATAAAATCTCATAATTCATGTTTTATGTTTAACTCGCATGCTCAGTTCAATTTTTGAATAAATGTGATTTAAATTCTGCATAAAGATTCTTTTAGTATGTTGTGCACCACTGAGTCCTAGTACTCAGCGATAGCTTTTATTGCTTCACAGATTTAGAGACTAGAGGAGCAGCAGACTGAGCTGCTGAGGTGTAAGGATCTAACATGTTCAAAAGGTGACTTGCAATCACTACACAAAGCACTATAGATTTGGTCAGTCCAGAAAATCTGGGAAGTTGGCAATTCGGCCAGTTATGGTATTTAGGCTATAACTTGAGCTACAAAACTGCAAATGGAGTGATTTAAAGAAATGTAACTAGACACAATAAGGAACAACTTTCATGTTAACAACTTTGCCAAATTCCCACTACAAAAATGACTAATGGAACAGTAAATACAAGGCTTGAAATATGAAAATTTTGAACAACTAACACTAAGCTTAGAAATGGTATTAGCAACCAATACCAATAATTTCAGAATGCAAAATGTGGTATGTTGGGAGTATTAAAACCAATGTACCTATTGTCTATGCAAAAGTTAACATTTTTGTTGACTAATGAAATGAATAGTAACACCTAAACTTAAATTTCAAGAATTGTATAATTTAAAAGTATAACATGCCCTAGTAAATAGGGTTCTGTTAGTAGTACTGCATATGGCTTCATGCCATTCTGTGTTTTATGGCCTCTCGTGCCATTCTGTGTTATAATAGCCTTTGGTTATGTTGATTGAGTTGTTATACTTGGGTTTTATTCCTGATAATTATTACAACTTATTAGTTGTTCTGTTGCACACCGGGAGACACAATGTGACCGATGGTGTGATGGTCCGAGGTACTTGGTACCTAGTGCCAGTTTACCCGTTTATCCAGTCCAGTAGACTAGTATGGGTTACTCAGGCAATGAAAATAAATCTTATCAAATTTTAATCGAATAATACTGTAATAAATGCCAGAAATTAAGTCTACCTAAAATGTAAACATACATTCTGCATATTTATGTTATTTTAGTTATTTTATTTTATATTGTCACCACTAAGCAGAATTGCTTAGCGCGTCGCTTTTGCCACGCGCAGATACTGGAGACATAGCTGGGGAGTCCAGCAGACCTCAGACCGGGTGAACTTTCAGATCTGCACATAGAGTCCAAAGTTACCTCACATTTGCAGTGCATTGGTAGGACATTAGGTTACTTTTGGTATTTTGTATTTTGTAAACTTTTGTAATGTATATTATAAACTCATGTAATTATGCTTTTGATGTAATTATCTATGAACCATGTTCATAAATAAATTTGAGCACTTCTTATTGAATTGAGTATGATATGAAAGGAATTGAATTTTGAGATATTGAAGTCATTTGAGAAATTGTTAAAAATATATTGATGGTTGACTGAGATTGAAATTATGATTATATTGGAAGTGTTTTTAACAAATTCAGAAGAACTGTTTTTCTAATTTACAGCTGGCACTCTGCCGGATTTTCTATAAAATTTGCGAAAAATTTAGATTAATAAAAAAAATTGTAAATAAATGAATTAAAAAGAGTAAATTGTAATAGAAATATGAATTGGTGCTCCGGCACACTGTGACATATCTTGCTCGGTTACACTGTAGATAGGTAAGGGGTGTCACACTTATAATAAAGGGATCTTGAAATCTTCTAACAATAGGTGAGGTACTAGAGTCAACAACCTAAGGTGAGTGGAACTTACTTTAAATATTTTTAAATGAATTTCTTTAAATAAATGTTTACATCAATTCTGGCACGTTCATGCATCATAATAGCTACGTATATATTCTAATTATAATTTCATAACTAATTATATATGTTAGTAATGCATATCACAAAAGTGTTGCATTAATAAGTTGTGTTGGGCTAGTAGATCATGGACGACCCACTGGTTCGCATTGAGAAAGGAAAGTAAAGTAAAGGTTATGGCATTGATGCAGTATGAGCTCATTATGTTTTTGCTATGGGAATGCTCAGGTAAGGCAATTTTGTGTCTCTGGCCCCACTTGTTTGATATGACATGATAAGAGCAAGTTTTGAGGAGCTCTTATAATAGGTCGGGCATCTTTGAAATATGAATATGATTATGATTATGATGTGGCTGGAGAACCACTTGTGACATTAATTACCTTGATGTGAATTGCTTGTATTGTGTAAAACCATGTGAATGTTGCATTTCCATATACTTGTTTCAACTCAACTAAGCCTTTATCCCAAAAATTTGGGGTCGGCTTCCATATACTTGTTTAATTTATTTAAATATATGTTTTATTCGCTAAGTAGGATTTTGCTCACTGAGTCACTAGCTCACTCACCTTCTTTTATCTCCCCTTCAGGGATAAGAGTTAAAGATGCAGGTTAGCATATCCCAGTTATGAGTTCTAGAGGTTATTGCCTCATTATTATTTAAAAGGAATAAATATAACTTTATGGAACTCTCTTTTATGACATGTAATTTGTATAAAGGTTTATTATGCCTACCACCCCATTTTTATGAGTTAAATGAATTGTTTTCTTGATTTATATTTGATAAATTATTTTATGACTGATATGAGCCTTATGAATTAAGAAAGCAATGCATAGGCTTCTTATAAAACCTAGTGGCTTCTTGCTTACTGGTTCTGTAATACCCTCACTTTAGCTAGTCCATACATTCGACTGTTCCGATGACCAATGTCAGTCTAGACAGTCAGAATGTCTGGAACTATAATTAGACTAGAGTGAGGAGTCATAAATAATTCAAATAAGTGTAAGAAAAATTAAGGAAAAATTTTAGAAATAAAATACAATGAAGTTAAATGAGCCAGTGCCCTAGCGATGGGTGACCTAACAAGAAGTTATCGTAAAAATAGCTAGTGGCTCTAAACCCGGGGTAATTTTCATAAAATAATTTTTGGGACTTCAGAGAAGATTCATTGAGGTTTCAATGGCATAAGAATGCCAAGAAAATGCTTAGGAAAATTTTTAGATCGGTACAGACAATTTTAGCTCATTAAGCTAAATGAATTTCATTTTGGTCATTTTGCCTTCAGAGACGATTTTTGACCGACTTGTCCATTTGAATTATATGACATAAAATATGAATTAATATTGGTGAGAAAATAATTAAAAATGAGTAAAAGAAATGAGAAAAGAAATTGAATTTAAATTAGACTTATGACATAAGCATGATGTTATAAATGAATAAAATAAAAATTGTTAACCAATAGGAACTTGACAAGCCTTTTAAAAAGGGATAAATACACAGAAATTGGGACAAAAATGAAAAAAAATTCTGCTCATCTCCTTAAAATTTTCGGCAGCCCTCTCTTCCTCTCAACCTCCATTAAAATTTTCTCATCTCTCTTTCTTCTAAATCCTAATTTCTCACCACAAAACCCTAAGTTTTCTTCATCAAACCTCGATAACTCCTCTTGGAAAGATGTTTAGAAACCAAGAAAACTAAAGAAAGTTAACTTTGGAATGTTGGGAAAAGTCTCCACATAAGGTTAGTGCTATCTTCTTCCCTTTCTCTTCTTATAAAATTGAAATTGAGTAAGAATATGGAAAGAATTTCAAGAGAAATTAAGAAATTATTCATGTTTAATTCAAGAGGAATTTTGGCCAGCTTATGAGTTAAGGGAATTGTTGAATTTGAATGAAATAAATTGTGATTATTAGAGTTGTTTAGTGTGTATATATGATTAGAATGTTTGTTTTGCATGGGTTGTATGAAATGGACATTTGAGAATTAGGGTTTGAGGCATGAAGTTAGGTTTTTGCTCATGTGTTGGTGAATGGAAGTCCTAATGGTCAATTAGTGACCATTTGGCTATATTTCATGAAGAATTGAAGTGATTTATGGCAATGGAATTGAGGTTAGGTATGCTGCCTTAGGTGACTTGCAGGGCTGGATGTGAGTCCAGCAAGTTTGGACAGCTGTAACTTGAGATGTGTAGGTTTAATTGGTGCAAGGCCAATTGAGTAGGAAACTAGACACATAGTGGCACAACTTTGATGAAGAAACCTTGCCTAGAAAACAAGGATACCCTAAAAATTGACCAAATTCGAGTAACCAATTTTGGACCTGGTAAAAGTGACCAAATGAACAGTGTTTGTTCATTTGGCCATAATTGAGAGTAGAAATATCTAATTGACCTGAATTTTGTATCAATGGAAAGCTTAGACAATTTAGAACAACCTTCATGTAGAACACAAACTCAAATTCTGGACTTAACCTAATGGAATTATCCACCAAAATCAGGACACCAAATTTGGCAAAATCAATTCTGCTCAGAATTCTAGATACAGGTCAACCCGGCCAATTATGGTAAAATGGTTATAATTTAATTTACAAAACTCCAAATGGAGTGATTCAAAAAGGGAATTAAATAAGACACATAAAGGAATAACTTTAATGAAGAAAGTTTTATCAAATTTTTACTTTAGCCAGGTCCAATGGAACAGTGAATTTGGACCTCAAATTCTGAAAATTTGAAATAAAATCTAGAAAGCTAGGAATTGAGTTTGGCAATCGATGCCAACAAAAATAAAATGCAAAACGTGGTATCTTAGTGAACTTAGGCTTAACAAATCTATTATAAATTAAAAAGTCAACCTTTGAAGGGAAATGGTCAAGTGAATAGTAACCCCAATGATATAAGAAATGATATACTAAATTAGAAAAACTATTAGGATGGTTAATATAGATAATGTGATTAATGAATTTAAATTCTTGAAGTTGAGTGACTCTAGGATTTAAGGAAAATTTAGTTAAATTTGAAATGCATGAAATGTTCATGGATTACTTGAAATATGAATGATAATTTACATACATAGTATAATAAATAAATGAATATATGAATGAGACTTTAGTTTTCATTATTGGAGAAAGGATAAGGAAATGTGCTTTGAGTACAATTACACATGAAAATAATTGTTATAAATTGTGATCAATATGGATGACATAATGAATGAATAAAATGATGAATGCATAATTTAGGTAGAATTGTATTTTAGACATTTAAACTTCTGCTAGTAATAAAAATTAAAACGTTATAAATTATAACTGGAACATATAATGAAATAATGATACTTATGAACCCTTAAAGGTACTAATGTGCCAATGTATTACCTAGACACGTGTGTCAGATTGGATAGATTGGCATGCCAATAGGGTATTGTTTTAGCAGTACTGCGTAAGGCTTTATGCCTGTATTTATGGCTTTATGCCCGCACTCATGGCTTTTATGCCCGATTACTTGTTATCATGGCTTTTAGCCATACTGATTTGTTATCATGGCTTTTTAGCCACACTGACTGCATATGTGGTTGACGTACTGAGCTTATACGTCTCATGGTATGACGGCCTGAGACACTGCGGTGTCCATTGCCAACGACGCGCTTATCCAATTTAGTCAGCCTATCATAGGTTACTTGGGCAATGAAATTTGTTAAGAATAATGTGAATTAAATGAATGAATAAGAAAGAAACTAGAATTAGTTTTAAAATTTTACTTACTATGCAATGATTCAAAATACCTAGAAATAAATTAGTGAAATGATAAGAAGATTTGCAAAAGATATAGAACACAAATAAATATTACAAATGTGTCTCTCATAATAAATTAAGACTAAATTTAATATTGTTAAATAATTGAATATTGTATATATTATTACTGTAAAATTTATACACTAAGCATTTTCAAAGAAGGACAAATTAGGATAACCGATAATTAATATTAGTAATCTCACACGAAATTAAATTAATTCTTGAGCATCTAAATATTGCTTCGGTTTTATCTTTATTGTATATTATTTTCTTTGTTATATTATCGCACCACTAAGCAGCAATGTTTAGAGCGATGAATTTGTTTCCTTGTGCAAGTACTGAAGATAAAGCCCAGTGGATATTTGACTGGGATTTTTGGAGTCCAAATCTGCAAAAGTATCTGAAGTATTCAAAGTTGTCATCTCCTCAGCAATGCATGTAGATAGGGCTCACATTAGTCATTTTATATATTTTGTATAGTACAAATATTTCTTATGTTGTAATGTAAACTAGAAAATTGTAATTAATATTTATGTGTTGTAAATTAATAAATTGGTTAGTTCACATGTAATTAAATAGTATATCATGTAAATTAATGAAGATTGAAAATTTTCATATATGAGTTGAGAATGAATGGGAATGTATGGAAATGAATATGAAATTGAATTGTATAGAGGATATTCAAATTGATGAGATAATTATGATTAGTATGGATGAAATTTTATTGTGAAAATATTGTTGAATTTTTAGGCAGGTGAATAGTAAAATACACTGACTGGTAATAAAATAGGGGAAACTCTGCTGGTTTCTCCTTAGAAAAATAATTGATATTAAAATATAACGAGAACAAATTATTAAAAGAATAAAGTAAGATAAGATAGGGTGCTCCGGCACTAAGTATGACATGTCTTGTTTATCTACACTGTAGACGGGTAAGGGGTGTCACAAGTTCCCCTAATGTCGGTAACGGTCCCAGATTTGAGTCGTCTCATTTTCACTCTCTAATAATCATATTTTGAAACTCATATGTAAGGAGTAATTTTGCCTATTTTATGGGTTATGAAAGTTGAGAATTCTTAAGATTATTTCAAAGGGCAATTAAACAACTCGTCACAACTCGATCTAGTAGACTAAATTAGCATTAGAACATGAGTAACTTAAAGCCATCAAAGCTGGCAATAAACTTTACTATTATCAAAACTCAAAACCAACCCAACACAAAGCCTGTGCATATTAAAGTCCATAAAGCATAACATATCATAAATCAGGGGAATCCAACTCAATCTTGTAACTACATACCATATCTAGGAGAGCCCAATTCAACCCTATACACACATATCTCAAAATATAGAGGAGTCCAACTCAACCCTCAAACTCACATAAATAACATACCATATACATATCGTAAGCTAGTGCCGTAAACATATTGTAAGCCAGTGCCACTATGAAGTTCTAAGAAATTTAAAAGTTCATAAATATAACTACAATAGAAAACAATAATCTTAAGGGACTACAATAGAAAACAATAATCTTAAGGGAGACAATGTAGTTTATACCTCGAATAGGGAAAAAAAAAAAAAATTGCTTGTTAACTTGGAAAAATATTTGAACAGATGTGAGTATCTAAATCAGTACTAATGCAATTGTATTGCAGAGTATTAGCCATCTTGATACTTGTATAAATTTTATATTGATACTTGTCAATGCAATTAATATGAGTATAAGCTCAAAAATGAGGTTTTGAATTAATGTTTGTAATATGAGGACAGAAGTTGATAAGCAAAATATGTTTGAAAGAGAATTATTTCATGTAATGGTGGTAAATTGATTAAAGTTTATAAAAAAAACACTATATTTATGGTTGAGGTACATATATATGGACGGTAAAAGCTTAATATTAATTATATATTATATGCCATTACTAGGTAAGATAGCCTAAGTAACTTTTCTACACTCCTTAAAAAATAGTAAAAAAGATAATTTTTAAATTTGAATTTTTTTTATTTACTAATAATAAGATTTATTACTGAGAGTTATTACTTTACTATTAAACCTTGATTAAAAAAAAATTCAATAGTGGATATAGTTCTTTCTAGGAACATTATTCCCTTAGTGAATTGTGTGCTTTTTGTCCTTGAGAAAAAAATAATCTATATGAGGCGGATGTGGTTCAATTTAGGTTGATTATGAGAATTCATAGTTAGTAGGACCCTGCTAAGTGTGATATTAGTCCATTGCTACCGTATTTTTGAAAAATGTTTATATAAATTTATGGACAAATTTTTGAGTGAAGAATAATAATATAAAAAGGAAGAAAGCTCAAGTTGGATTTAATTTTTTTTTTTTATTATGTCTAAATAAGTTCATTTAAATTAATCCACAACTTTCTTTTTAAATTTAAATAGACTAAAATTTTTGCTAAAGGAAATTAAAATAATAATTATTAAAATTTTTAATAATGAAATATTGATTAAAATTAGAAAAATTAATATTTTATTATTCAAAATTAAAAAGTTATTTTTTAAAAAAAAATTGGGCATTTTTAAAATTGTGGATTAATTAGAGAAAAAAAAAAACTAAAAAATAGGTTTATTTGGATATAGACTAAAAATTTATGAGAAAAAGTTAGCTTTCTTCCAACATACAGTTATAGAAATGCATCAGAAAAACACAGAAATAGGTGAGACTGGAACAATAATATATTTAAGATATTTACCAATTAGAAAGAAAATGATCCTATTAATGAACATGAACTATATAATTTTAATTAATAACTCACTGTGAGCTAAGATATATGTTAGCTAAATACATATAGGCAGGCTTGTACTATTTAGGATTAACTTATTGAATACTTAAACTATTTTTTTAATTTATTAAACACCTAAACTCAAAACATCATAATAATTAAGTATAATTTTACCATGTCAACAATGACCAGTAAAAAATTAATTAGCAAAACCCTCCGAAATGGTGCTCTAGAAAGCGAATCGAGATGGAGCTCTAGAAAGAGAGCATGCTACCAGTTCTCCCTACACATTCCAAGGGATTCTACAAGATGATTTAGCCTTTGTATTAAATGTAATTCAGAATCAAATAATATAAATATAAATATCTGGATAAATTTTAACAATTATCCTTAAACTTATATGATTGTAATATTATAGTCTTTTAACTTTAAAATATAACATAAAACTCCTTCAACTTTCAAATTTTGCACAGTAAAATCTCTCTGACTTCCAATTATTAATTTTCCAATTAGATGCTAACGTGAACAAATTCAGCATAGCGCTTAGTCAACAATTTTTTTTCCTTTCTTATGCAAAGTATAAAATTATTATCACACCTTACCCCTCTGTAAGGCATAAAATGATCCCGTAGAATACCTAATGAACTACCGCACTTCACCTACCGATAACTCATTAAGTACCCTACAAGGGATTTTAAAACAATTTTCTTATTTTTTTGATAAGTGGTGAGCATTTTCTAATAAGTACTTAAAACATGTAGTTAAACTAAAACTAGTTAATATTTTTGGCCCATTTTATTTTTACGCAAATTTTATAAAAATTTTGACAGAGTTCCCTCTGTATTTTGAGAAACCAGTTCTTCAAATACCTGAAATAAAAGCACTTCCAATAATTTTCTAACCACTGCTTCAAATTCATACTCAATCTCAACCAATTTCTCAAATTCACAAGTTCAATAATTCTCAAAATACTGTCAATCAATATCATTCATATTTCAGTTGAAACAAAACAATTTAGATACATTATTACAACATTTACATATTTTATGCAAACTGCTCAAGACCCACTTTTACATGCCCATACATTCATGTGCAATATACATATCAAAAGGAGTATTTACAGTTAGGGTATAAATTATACCCGAAGACTTCAAGCTGATAACTCTACACACCTCAAGAAATTTCACCGTCGCTTCCTCTAATCTCTCAGATTCATGAAAGAATAAAGCTATCACGAGTACTAGGACTCAGTGGTGCACAATATACTAAAATAATATTTATGCAAAACTTAAAGCACATTTATTCAAAGATTTGGCTAAACATGAAAATTAAATACAATTCATGCATTGTGAGATTTTAAATGTAAACCAAGTTCATTTCAAAATATCAAAACACATTTCACAAAACCCACAGCTAGATCATGCCATTCGAAACAAATAGAATCTCAATAGCCAGAAGCTAAAGAGAAATCACATGAATCACAATAGCCAGAGGCTAAAGAGAAATCATATCACAAGGCTAACTAGCTCAAATATATGGATATCCATTCACATCCTCTTCTACTGGCACACCTCAACACTTCTCCAGAGAAGGAATCAAAATTCGAAACTAATTACCCCCACTAGTCGTGCTAGTGAGGTGTTCAAATATATGGTCATGACACTGTGGTTTCAAAACTTATCTTAACAATTTGCTAAACATTGTCATTTCAAATATACACAATAAATTTCACAATTTAAATCAAACATCATAAGAATGCTATAATCCAATATTTCACATTATTCAAAACAATATGCAAAAGATGATTATAAAAGTATATGTTGTGCACAAACCTCAAACGAGTCGCCTGTTGGCCTTGACTCTACTCCTCGGGTTCTGTCCCGGTATTCTTTTCCACTGAAACACGCAATTTTTACAATGTTTCAGTACTAGAACTTAAAATAAATCCAAAATAAACTTAGCTCCACATTTACCTAGCTCTAACGTGTTAAATTCGACGTTCTCAAAATTTTGTGTTTCGGGTTACTATTCACTGCACTATTCCCTGCACTATTCCAGTCAAATAGTTGACTTTTTAAGGCTTACTAGGTCTGGGAACTCTAACTTCACCCACATACCACATTTTGGTCATTAAACTTGTTGGTTTTGGTCATTATCTCAAAGCTTAGGTCATTTTGGCAAAATTGCTAATTTTTGGTTTTGGTTCTCCGAAGTTGCACTGTTCCATTGGTCGATCTACTGTTGGAATTTGACAAAACTTCCTCCATAGAAAATGTTCCTTATTGTCTTAAGTGTATTCTCATTTTTGGATCACCCCAATCGGAGTTTTGTAGCTCAAGTTATGGCCAAAATAAAATTACTGTTCACGTGCACTGTTCATGCTGCAATTTTGATGCTGGCAGATTTTTGATCCAACTTTGCTCAGTAATTTGATCAAGTTTAGTCCATAATTTGGTCTAACTTTCTTCATATGAAATGTTCTACTATGTCTTATGTTTCCATCGGTTCAAGAATCGCCTAAATCTGAGTTTTCTAGAGAGAGTTATAGCCCTTCAAACATTATTGCTCAATGGTAATTCTACAGAGTTGCAGGTTTGATAAGTCAACTTTGCTCAATAATCTGACCAGGTTAGTGGCATAATTTGGGGTGATGTTCTTCATGAAAGTTTTAGATATATATCTTATCTAATTACGGTTAAAATTTCAGGTCAATTTGACCTACCTAGCTCGAGTTATGACCAAATGAACAGTTACTATTCATTTGGTCAGTTTGGTGCAGTGGCAGCCTGCTCTCATTTCACTTTGGTCAATTGTTTCACTAAGTTTTGGTCAGTTTTTGGCCATGGTTCCGTAATGAAAATTATGCTATTTTATGTCTATTTTCATCCCCAATTGGTGGCATATCAATTGGACTTGTAAAATTTGAGTTTTGGTCCTTCAAAGTGGGTTTGGTCATGCTGCCAGCAACATGACCATTGGACCTACGAATTTGGTTCTCATTCCAACAATTCCCACACATCTCTTTTGGTCATTATTGACCATTTTTCAGTCCACAATTGGTCAAAGATATCATTTATGCATTTCTCCAAAATTTTGCCTCAAAACCCTAACATTCAAACCCTAGCTCTTCCATCTCATGCATTAAATCACAACTAGTGCACTTAACCTTAACCATTCAACTAATCAAAGCTTTTAAACTTATTCTAATGCATCAAATTCATGTAAATCATACTCCTCTCAAGCTGCCCGAATTTCAGTTTGGTCATTCTCCCATGTTTTTATTTCATTTCATAACTTCTAAGCTCATGTCAACCATTGCATATGCATTTAAAGAAGTAATATAATGAGTTAACACACTAACCTTTCTTAAATCTTCAAAACCCTAACTTTTGTTCTTCTTTCTTCTTGTAATCTCCTTCTTAAGTTGTAAGAACAAGCTTTAGGGAAGTTTTTAGGGAAATTATGTGAATTGAGTGAAGCAAATTCAAGCTTAGATGTAAACTTAGATGAAGAGAATTCATGGAGGTTTTTGGGAAGGGAATGGGGCGGCACAATGGAAGAAGGAAATGAGATTTTTTTTTTTCTTTTCTTAACCTTATCTTATGGAAGACCACAAATCCCAATTTAATAATTCACTTAATTAATTTGTTTATGACATCATTCATTATGTCATCAACTTTGACTTTTCCATCTTCTTTCTCTTTTTTTTTTCTATTTATTTTTTTTTTCTATTAGTTCTTTAATTTAATTCTCTATTCCGAAATTTTCTTTTCTCTGATTTTATTTGACAGTTAGGTCAGGAGTCAGCTCTCGGGGTCAATTGACCAAATTGCTCCTCGCCGGTTCATCCCGGTTTACAAATAATCCAATATTTTTTCCGGCTCCCTGACCTAATTATCTGACTGACTTAACAGTTCTTTTTCGTGATTTTCTCTTTTCCACTGTGTTCATAAGGGTCCTAAGGACCGCAGCGTCACTTTTTACGGTTCGAAATTTGAGTTTAAAATGACTTCGCAGTCGTTCCCGATGAGGTCACTCATCGCTGTGACTCTCGGCTCGTTTAACCTCTTATATTCTGTTTTTCTTATTTATAGTTAACTAATTAAACATTATTAATTATTTGTGTTTATGGCTTCTCAAATTGTCTTAAGTGTGGCCCTAATCCCATTAATTGTCCGGACCGACACCGGTCACCGGAACAGTGAAATATACCAGGCTATACAACGGGGGTGTTACAATTCTCCCCCCCCTTAAATAAATTTCGTCTCGAAATTTTACCTGGTATCAATCTCTGAATAGCTGTGGGTGTTGTCTCCTCATGTCCTCCTCTCGTTCCCAAGTAGCTTATTGGCCTGAATGATGGTTCCACAGCACTTTTACCAACGGTATCTGCTTATTCCGTAGCTGCTTCACCTCATAAGCCAGAATCTTTATGGGTTCTTCTTCATATGTGAGGTCTGGATTCACTTCTATTTCTTCTACTAGTAGTATATGAGATGGATCTGATCGATACCTCCTCAACATAGACACATGGAAGACATTATGTATCTTCTCCAACTCTGGAGGTAGTGCCAACCGATATGCCAAAGGACTCACTCTTTCCAGAACCTCATATGGCCCGATAAAACGAGGACTTAGTTTCCTTTCTACTAATCTCATAATCCTCTTCCAAGGAGAAACCTTGAGGAAAACTTTCTCACCCACTGCATACTCAATATCCCTTCTTTTCAAATCAACATAGGACTTTTGACGGTCTGATGCAGCTTTAAGTCGATCTCTGATCACCCTGATTTTCTCTTCAGTTTGTTGAACAATTTCGGGTCCGATCATCTTTCTTTCACCCACGTCATTCCAACACAACGGGGTTCTACATTTTCTGCCATACAAAGCTTCATATGGAGGCATCCCAATGCTTGATTGGTAGCTGTTGTTGTAAGCAAACTCAATCAAAGGCAAGTGTGTATCCCAACTACCCTCAAACTCAATCACACAAGCCCATAGCATGTCCTCCAATATCTGAATTACCCTCTCAGACTGGCCATTTGTCTGTGGGTGGAATGCAGTACTGAAGTTCAATCTAGTTCCTAGGGCTCTCTGAAGACTACCCCAGAATCTAGAAGTGAACCTAGGATCTCTGTCTGATACAATGGATACTGGCACTCCATGCAGTCTCACAATCTCATCAATGTACAACCTGGCCAATCTGTCCAAACTGTAGTCCATCCGGACTGGCAGAAAATGAGCAGACTTAGTCAGTCTGTCGACAATGACCCATACTGCATTATGACTCTTCTGTGTCCGCGGAAGTCCCATTACAAAATCCATTGTTATTCTCTCCCATTTCCACTCTGGTACTGGTAGTGGATGTAACAACCCAGTGGGTACTTGATGCTCTGCCTTTACTTGCTGACAAGTTAGGCATTTGGACACAAACTCTGCCACATCTCTCTTCATACCCATCCACCAGTAATGCTCCTTTAGCCCCCTATACATTTTTGTACCACCAGGGTGCATGGCAAAAGGAGACTCATGTGCTTCCTTCAAAATGATCTGCCTCAAATCAACATCATTAGGAACACACATTCTGCCCTGGTGTAGCAGTAAACCATCATCTCTGATTGAGAACTCTGGTTTCTTGCCCTGCTGGACTTCTTCCATCAGCTTCTGATACTTCTGATCATTCTGAGCAGCCATTCTAATCTGATCAATCAACACTGGCTGTACATGCCATGCAACCGCTGTCTGCCCATCATCACTAATCTCTAAGCTGGCATGTAATAACCTCAACTCATGTACCAAAGACAAAGGAGTAACTTGTAGACTTGCCATAGTCTTGCGACTTAGGGCGTCAGCCACAACATTAGCTTTCCCTGGCTGATAGTCTATCAGACAATCATAGTCTTTTATCAACTCTAACCATCTCCTCTGTCTCAAATTCAACTCTTTCTGGGTGCCCAAATACTTCAAACTCTTATGATCTGTGTAGATGTAACATTTCTCCCCATACAAATAATGTCTCCAGATCTTAAGAGCAAACACAATGGTTGCAAGCTCCAAATCATGTGTCAGATAATTCCTCTCATGCGGTTTTAGCTGGCATGATGCATAGGCAATGACATTTCGATCTTGCATCAATACACAGCCTAACCCATTGTGAGAAGCATCACTATAAACTGTATATTCTTTACCCGGTGTGGGTAAAGTTAGGACTGGAGCTTCAGTCAAACATCTCTTCAATTCATCAAAACTCTGCTGGCATTTATCCGTCCACTGAAATTTTACATCTTTTCTAAGCAGCTTGGTCAATGGAGATGCCAATTAGGAAAATCCCTTCACAAATCTATGGTAGTATCCAGCTAAACCCAGAAAACTACGAATCTCTGTGACATTTCTGGGTGGCCTCCAAATAAGGACGGCTTCAATCTTACTTGGATCTACCTTGATGCCCTCTTCTGATACTACATGCCCCAAAAAGGATATTTCCTTCAGCCAAAATTCACACTTCGACAATTTGGCATATAGCTGTTTCTCCCTCAAAGTCTGCAGTACAATCCATAGATGTCTATCATGCTCTTCTGCATTCCTCGAATAGACCAATATATCATCTATGAATACCACAACAAACTGGTCGAGGTATGGTCTGAAAATAGTGTTCATCAGATCCATAAAAGCAGCCGGAGCATTAGTTAACCCGAATAGCATAACCAAAAACTCATAATGGCCATAGCGGGTTCTGAAAGCAGTTTTAGAAATACTCTGCTCTTGTACTTTCAACTGATAATAACCTGATCTCAGGTCAATTTTGGAGAACACAGCTGCACCCCTCAACTGATCAAACAAGTCATCAATGCGGGGCAATGGATATCTATTCTTTATTGTCACCTTATTCAACTGCCGATAATCAATACACAAACGGAGAGTGTCATCTTTCTTCTTTACAAACAACACTGGCGCTCCCCAAGGTGACACACTAGGGCGGATAAAGCCCTTGTCAAGCAGTTCTTGCAACTGCACTTTCAACTCTTTCAATTCTGCAGGTGCCATTCTATATGGCGTTATGGAGATTGGGTCCACACCAGGCATAACATTAATCTCAAACTGCACCTCTCTTTCTAGAGGTAATCCTGGCAGTTCATCAGGAAACACATCCGGAAAGTCACATATCGTAGGGATGTCCCTTAGTGCTGGACTCCCCACTTGGGTGTCTATCACATGTGCCAAGTATGCTTCACACCCCTTTCTGATCATTTTTCTGGCTAGTGCAGCCGAAATGATGTTTGATGGCAGTAAATGTCTCTCCCCGTGTATTACCACATCACCGTACAAAGGGAGATCAAAAGTGATTGTCTTTAGTCTACAGTCAATCATGGCGTGATGCCTGGCTAACCAATCCATGCCCAAGATGATATCATACTCTCTGAAGGGCATTTCAATCAAGTCTGACAGGAAAATATGTCCTTGGATCACCAAAGGACAATCTCTATAGATTCTGTTGACCCGGACCTCTTGTCCTAACGGACTAGTTACTAGCACTTCAAAACCCATTTGCACACATGGAACAGCAAGTGAACTGACTATGCTAGCACTAACATATGAATGAGTTGAACCCGGATCAAACAACACAAATACATCTTGACCAGAGATAGAGAATGTGCCAGCTACCACATCAGAAGTCTCAGCCTCTTCTCGCTGTCTCATTGCGTAGATTCTGGTTGAAGCACTTCCTTGTGCTGATTGACCAACTGTGCCCTGACTGCCTGAAGTAGTGCCTCTACCTCTGCCTCTTCCTCTGCCAAATGACTGTGAACCTCTGGGAGCAGGACTCTGAATAGATCCTTCAGTAGTAGTAGGAGCTAGACCATATCTCGGAGCACTAGTACAGTCTTTAGCTATATGGCCCTTGCCTCCACAGTTAAAACAGGCTCCAGTGGCCCAATAACATTCCCCCCCATGAATCTTGCCACAAGTCTCACAGGGGCGGGCAGAATGTGAACCCCTGCTCGACTGCTGACCAAACCTAGGGGGTCTCTGTCCAGTGAATCGGCCCCTACCAAATCTTCCACCTCGACCCCTGCTGGATCCACTAAACTTCTTTTTCTTTCCAGAGGTAGCACCAGAACTCTGTTCAACTGATTTTTCCCCCTTTGTCTTTTTTTGATTTCTCAGCTTTTTCCTTCACTGGGGTTGCTTCTGCTTCAACTCTCTCCAGTTCAAGTGCTTGAGACATAAGTTCTGAGAAGTTGCTGTGTCGAAATCCCACAACTTGCATCCTTATGCTGTGCTTCAAACTCGTCTCAAATCTCTTGCACCTTGCCTTACAGGTAGTAAGGAGACTCTTCGCATAGTGACTCAGGCGGGAGAACTCCCTCTCATACTCCGCCACTGATCGATTTCCTTGTTTCAAACTAAAAAACTCTTGTAACTTTTGATCAACATATGCATCTGGGATGTATTTCTGTCTGAACTCTCTGATGAAGTCATCCCAGGTCAGCACTGGTGGTTTAGCCAAGCTATGGGGGATGGTCTTCCACCAATCATATGCATCCCCTTGCAGTAGCGACACAGAATATTCAAACTTCAGTTCATCTTGGCAGTGCAGCTTCTTAAATACTATGTCCATTCTTTCAAGCCATTGCTCTGCCTCCAAAGGGTCCACTGTACCCTTAAATTCTGCAGCCCCATACTTCAATAATTTATCATATTGTCTGGCTGGAGGTAGTGGTTGTGCTACAGGTGGTTGGGGTGGAGCTTGAGCAGGCATACCCCCAGCCATTTGTTAAAACATCGCAGCCATCTGCTGTGCGAACTGTGCAGGGAACTGCGGCATTTGTGGGGCTGGTGCTGCTGACCCACTGACATTCGGTAAAGCTGGGGCTTCCTCTTGTGCCTCAGCTTCAACAGACTGCTCAACTGAGCGATCCCCTTCTTCCATTTCAGTCTGAAGTTAGGGTATCTCCTTAACAAGTAACACATGGAGATTTCCCTCCGTTAGTTCATATTCCTGATGTAATGCACTGTATGTAACAATTATGGACATTGAGCAGTTATACTTAACAAGAAAGACACAAATTTATATGTTAAAACATACTTCAAAAATTTGCTCTGATACCACTAAAACATGTCACACCTTACCCCTCTGTAAGGCATCACATGATCCCGTAGAATACCTAATGAACTATCGCACTTCACCTACCGATAACTCATTAAGTACCCTACAAGGGATTTTAAAATAATTTTCTTATTTTTTTGATAAGTGGTGAGCATTTTCTAATAAGTACTTAAAACATGTAGTTAAACTAAAACTAGTTAATATTTTTGGCCTATTTTATTTTTACGCAAATTTTATAAAAATTTTGACAGAGTTCCCTCTGTATTTTGAGAAACCAGTTCTTCAAATACCTGAAATAAAAGCACTTCCAATAATTTTCTAACCACTGCTTCAAATTCATACTCAATCTCAACCAATTTCTCAAATTCACAAGTTCAATAATTCTCAAAATACTGTCAATCAATATCATTCATATTTCAGTTGAAACAAAACAATTTAGATACATTATTACAACGTTTACATATTTTATGCAAACTGCTCAAGACCCACTTTTACATGCCCATACATTCATGTGCAATATACATATCAAAAGGAGTATTTACAGTTAGGGTATAAATTATACCCGAAGACTTCAAGCTGATAACTCCACACACCTCAAATTTCACGCTGCTCCTCTAATCTCTGTATCTGCGACAGCAATAAAAGCTATCGCTGAGTACTAGGACTCAGTGGTGCACAATATACTAAAATAATATTTATGCAAAACTTAAAGCACATTTATTCAAAGATTTGGCTAAACATGAAAATTAAATACAATTCATGCATTGTGAGATTTTAAATGTAAACCAAGTTCATTTCAAAATATCAAAACACATTTCACAAAACCCACAGCTAGATCATGCCATTCGAAACAAATAGAATCTCAATAGCCAGAAGCTAAAGAGAAATCACATGAATCACAATAGCCAGAGGCTAAAGAGAAATCATATCACAAGGCTAGCTAGCTCAAATATATGGATATCCATTCACATCCTCTTCTATTGGCACACCTCAACACTTCTCTAGAGAAGGAATCAAAATTCGAAACTAATTACCCCCACTAGTCGTGCTAGTGAGGTGTTCAAATATATGGTCATGACACTGTGGTTTCAAAACTTATCTTAACAATTTGCTAAACATTGTCATTTCAAATATACACAATAACTTTCACAATTTAAATCAAACATCATAAGAATGCTATAATCCAATATTTCACATTATTCAAAACAATATGCAAAAGATGATTATAAAAGTATATGTTATGCACAAACCTCAAACGAGTCGCCTGTTGGCCTTGACTCTACTCCTCGGGTTCTGTCCCGGTATTCTTTTCCACTGAAACACGCAATTTTTACAATGTTTCAGTACTAGAACTTAAAATAAATCCAAAATAAACTTAGCTCCACATTTACCTAGCTCTAACGTGTTAAATTCGATGTTCTCGAAATTTTGTGTTTTGGGTTACTATTCACTGCACTATTCCAGTCAAATAGTTGACTTTTTAAGGCTTACTAGGTATGGGAACTCTAACTTCACCCACATACCACATTTTGGTCATTAAACTTGTTGGTTTTGGTCATTTTCTCAAAGCTTAGGTCATTTTGGCAAAATTGCCAATTTTCAGTTTTGGTTCTCCGAAGTTGCACTGTTCCATTGGTCGATCTACTGTTAGAATTTGACAAAACTTCCTGCATAGAAAATGTTCCTTATTGTCTTAAGTGTATTCTCATTTTTGGATCACCCCAATCGGAGTTTTGTAGCTCAAGTTATGGCCAAAATAAAATTACTGTTCACGTGCACTGTTCATGCTGCAATTTTGATGCTGGCAGATTTTTTATCCAACTTTGCTCAGTAATTTGATCAAGTTTAGTCCATAATTTGGTCTAACTTTCTTCACATGAAATGTTCTACTATGTCTTATGTTTCCATCGGTTCAAGAATCGCCTAAATCCGAGTTTTCTAGAGAGAGTTATAGCCCTTCAAACATTACTGCTCAATGGTAATTCTACAGAGTTGCAGGTTTGATAAGTCAACTTTGCTCAATAATCTGAACAGGTTAGTGGCATAATTTGGGGTGATTTTCTTCATGAAAGTTTTAGATCTATATCTTATCTAATTACGGTTAAAATTTCAGGTCAATTTGACCTACCTAGCTCGAGTTATGACCAAATGAACAGTTACTGTTCATTTGGTCAGTTTGGTGCAGTGGCAGCCTGCTCTCATTTCACTTTGGTCAATTGTTTCACTAAGTTTTGGTCAGTTTTTGGCCATGGTTACTTAATGAAAATTATGCTATTTTATGTCTATTTTCATCCCCAATTGGTGGCATATCAATTGGACTTGTAAAATTTGAGTTTTGGTCCTTCAAAGTGGGTTTGGTCATGCTGCCAGCAACATGACCGTTGGACCTACGAATTTGGTTCTCATTCCAACAATTCCCACACATCTCTTTTGGTCATTATTGACCATTTTTCAGTCCACAATTGGTCAAAGATATCATTTATGCATTTCTCCAAAATTTTGCCTCAAAACCCTAACATTCAAACCCTAGCTCTTCCATCTCATGCATTAAATCACAACTAGTGCACTTAACCTTAACCATTCAACTAATCAAAGCTTTTAAACTTATTCTAATGCATCAAATTTATGTAAATCATACTCCTCTCAAGCTGCCCGAATTTCAGTTTGGTCATTCTCCCATGTTTTTATTTCATTTCATAACTTCTAAGCTCATGTCAACCATTGCATATGCATTTAAAGAAGTAATATAATGAGTTAACACACTAACCTTTCTTAAATCTTCAAAACCCTAACTTTTGTTCTTCTTTCTTCTTGTAATCTCCTTCTTAAGTTGTAAGAACAAGCTTTAGGGAAGTTTTTAGGGAAATTATGTGAATTGAGTGAAGCAAATTCAAGCTTAGATGTAAACTTAGATGAAGAGAATTCATGGAGGTTTTTAGGAAGGGAATGGGGCGGCACAATGGAAGAAGGAAATGAGATTTTTTTTTTTCTTTTCTTAACCTTATCTTATGGAAGACCACAAATCCCAATTTAATAATTCACTTAATTAATTTGTTTATGACATCATTCATTATGTCATCAACTTTGACTTTTCCATCTTCTTTCTCTTTTTTTTTTCTATTTATTTTTTTTTCTATTAGTTCTTTAATTTAATTCTCTATTCTGAAATTTTCTTTTCTCTGATTTTATTTGTGATTAGGTCGAGTCACTCGGGTCAATTGACCAAATTGCCCCTCGCCGGTTCATCTCGGTTTGCAAATAATCTAATATTTCTTCCGGCTCCCTGACCTAATTATCTGACTGACTTAACAGTTCTTTTTCATGATTTTCGCTTTTCCACTGTGTTCATAAGGGTCCTAAGGACCGCAGCGTCACTTTTTACGGTTCGAAATTTGAGTTTAAAATGACTTCGCAGTCGTTCCCGATGAGGTCACTCATCGCTGTGACTCTCGGCTCGTTTAACCTCTTATATTCTGTTTTTCTTATTTATAGTTAACTAATTAAACATTACTAATTATTTGTGTTTATAGCTTCTCAAATTGTCTTAAGTGTGGCCCTAATCCCATTAATTGTCCGGACCGACACCGGTCACCGGAACAGTGAAATATACCAGGCTATACAACGGGGGTGTTACAATTATTCTCTCTATACATGAAAAATTATTTTTTCTATAAAGAGTAGAAGGATTCAATTTACACATAGCTTAAGAAAGGAAAGAGAAATGATGACTAAGCATTACGCTGGCAGTGTCCAGGTCAACGTCTAACTGGAAAACCGATGATTGAAGGTTTGAGAGATTTTACTATACAAAATTTAAAAGTTGAGGGGGTTTTATGTTGTATTTTTAAATTAAAGGACTGTAGTGTTACAACTATATAAGTTTAAGAACAGTTGTTAAAATTTACCCATAAATATCTATATTTGATTATTAAAATTACTAACCATTATTTAACTCATTAGGAATAATTAATTATTTTAATAATTAGAATTGAAAAATTAAAGAGTAAAAAATGTGAATTATGTTCATATTATTTTTCAAAAAATAAAGCAGAAAAAATTGGATTGTAGGATTTAACTCTAGGTATTGTCAATACCATGTTACTTTAGATTAATATGGCTTATTGTTTTTCTACTAATAAAATAAATTATTGTTGTCATTTTCAAGTTGTCTTGTGACCTTGAAAGAAAATTAAATTTTTTATCTTTTATTTGAATTCTTAATTGTGCAGAATAAATAAAAAAATAAAGGGAAATAAATTTATTTTTTATTATTTAAATAAATAGAATTCTCTTTAAACGAAATTACTTAATTATTATAAATTATAATTTTATTATTATATAATGTTAAAAATATATAAATAATTTTAATATAAATAACAACTAATTCTCTTCATTTCAATATCAAGTGGAGGGAAATGTATTGACTTAATGAAGAAATATTAAGAAATATAACTTTCATATTATAAAATAACAGCAATCAAAGATGTGAAAAATATACAGAGAGAATAGAGAGAATTTTGTTATATAGATTGAAGATGAATGCAAAAAATGATAATAATAAGGTTAAGGAAACCTCTATTTATAGAATTCACATTATACCCAAGAGATATATTATTAAATGGTCTATTGAAAAAATTTACTGAGAAGATAAATGGATTGATTAGAAATACCAATAGACAACCATCATAAATATGGATTTATAACACTCCCCTTGGATGTCAATTTCACAAAGTATATGCCTCATTAAAACCTTACTAAGAAAAAATCTAGGGAGAAAAAATCTTATTGAAGGAGAAAGAGTGCAAATTTCTTTGTGTTTGAGAATTTAACTCCTCCTTATAAAGATCTACTTTTAAAACCTTAAGCCGATGCATTCCAATCTTTACACTATTTTCTCAAATGTTACAGGTGGCAGAGACTTGGTGAACAAATCTGCCAGATTGTCATTTGAATGAATTTGTTGCACATCAATATCATCGTTCTTCTAAAGATCATGTGTAAAAAATAAAAATAAAAATTAAATAAAAATAAAAAACTTTTGTGAAACATGTTTCATACTATCTCTCTTAATGAATCCTCCTTTTAACTAGGTTATGCATGCTACATTTTCTTCATATAATGTAACACCCTCCCGGTAGCAACTCCGTACATTCTACTGTTCTGGTGACCGGTGTCGGTCCGGACAGCTAGACGTCCGAAAAAATATTTAAACTAAAGTCAGGAACCATAATTAACTCAAATATTAACAAGAAAAATTTAATAAAAATTTTAGAAATAAAATACAATCAAGTCAAATGAGCCGGTGCCCAAGCGATGGGTAACCCAAAGGAAAGTTGCGGTTCTCGCAACTAGGAGCCCTAGACCTGGGGAAAAATTCATAAAATAATTTTTGGGACTCCAGAGAAGGGTCATTAAGGTTCCTATGGCATTAGAATGCCAAGAAAATATTTAGAAAAATTTTTCAATCGGTACAGACAATTTTGACCCGTTAAGCCAAACGGAGGGCATTTTGGTCATTTCGCCTTCAGAGGTGATTTTTGGCCGACTTGTCCAGTTAAGTAAATAATTAATATGACATAAAATATGAAGAAACATTATTAAAAATTAAATTGAAATTGAGTAGTGATGAAAAGAAAAGAAAAATAAAAAAAAAGGCTCATTATGACATCTTTATGATGTCATTTAAAAAGTTTCCACCAATTATAATTAAACAACCAATTCATTAACTAATAAAAGAGATAAATGAAGACCAAAAAAATTAAAAAAACACAGCAGCCATCATCCTCCCCAAAAGCAGCCGAAACCCTTGCCTTGCCCAACCTCCATTGACAACTTCAACAAGCTCAATTTCCCTCCTCCCTTCACCATAAATTTTCCTACTTCTTTCACAAAAATTTATCCTTGCACCTTGAATAACCTTTTGGCAGCCATAAGAAGAAGAAATTCCAAGGAAAACACAAGTCCAAGAAGTGCCACTTAAAGGTTAGTGCACATATATAACTTAAACTCTTTATTTTCCATGTTAGAGACTTGAAATAGGTAAAAATTTGTGAATTAAATGAATCAAATATATGTGTATGTCCACCATGAATTTCGACAGCCCTAAGGAAGAAACAATGATGGAGTGTTTTTGATGGTTTTAATTGACTTAGAATGAATTAGAGATTATGTTTAAGGTGTATATACACATATATAATGAATGAAAGTGTTTAACTAGGTGTATGGGTGAATTGAAATGGAAATTAGGGTTTTGGGAGTGAAGAATTGGACTTGGCTTATGAAGTGATTAATGGACATTCTAATGGTCAATTAGTGACCATTTGAGGCAAGTTAATCATAATTTGAAGTGAACCAAAGTGTCACAAACCAAGTCGGTAGGCTGCCTAGTGACAGCAGCAATGAGGATGTGATTCTAGCCCACTTAGACAGCCATAACATTTGCTGTGTAGGTCCAATTGGTTTTTGGCCAATTGGACATGAAACTAGACTTATAATGGCACATTTTTGCTGAAGAAACCATGCCCAAAAGACCAAAGCAAGTGGACCAAAAGTTGGCCCCAATCCGGGTACCCTGCAAGCCAATTCTGCAGAATGACCAAATGAACAGTAACTGTTCATTTGGCCATAACTCACTGTAGAAATGGTCAATTGACCTGAAATTTTTACAGCAACAAGTTAAGACCTAGAAAAACAACTTTCATGAAGAAACATACCCCAAATTATGACCAGAACCTAACCCAAATGGCAGTCACATTCACTGTTCATTGTATTGTAGATTTGGTAATTCTGCAGTTTTTCCAATCCGGTCAGCTGTGGTTTTTGGACCATATCTGGAGTTACAAAACTCCAAATGGAGTGATTCAAAAAACGAAATTCAACTAGACAAAATAAGGAACAACTTTCATGTTTACCATTTCCTCAAATTCTCATTGTAACAGTGCTTAATGGAACAGTAAAGTTAGGCTTCAAAAACTGAAAATTCTGCCCTCTTGGTTTTAAGTTTAGAAATGGTATGGGTGCTCAATTCCAACAAGTTTTAAATGTAAAATGTGGTACATGGGGAGTGTTAAAACCAATGTACCTATTTTCTATCCAAAAGTCAACATTTTTGTTGACCAATGAGGTTAATAGTGACACCAAAACTTGAAATTCAAAATTTGAAGAATTCAAAAGTATCAAATGCCCTAGTATACCTAACAAGATTGGTTTGGATAGTTTGGCATGCCAATAGGGTTCAGTTAGCAGTACTGCACATGGCATTATGCCATTCTATGACTTTATGGCTTTTAGCCATTTTGATATTATGTTGAGACTTGGCCTCGTGCCTAATATTATTTACAGCTTGTTAGCTGTTCTGTTGCACACCGAGAGATACATATGTGACCGATGGTGTGACGGCCCGAGGTACTAGATACCCAGTGCCAGTTTACCCGTTATCCAGTCCAGTCGTTCAGTATAGGTTACTTGGGCAACCAAATGAATGAAAGTGAACAAAGTTAACGAAATAAATGGATATACAAATACAAAACAAATAAGACATATACATTCTATGCATATTTATTTTCTGCTATTTCCTTTTATTTTATTATTGCACCACTAAGCATCATTGCTTAGCGCGTTGCTTTTGCCACGCGTAGGTTCTGGAGATACAGATCGTGAGCCCAGTAGACCGCAGACTGGGTGAGTCCATCCTGCAGTTCTGCACAGTGTCCGTGTCACCTCAACTTCTACAGTGCATTGGTAGGACACTAGGTGTCATTTTGATATTTTGTAACTAAATTTTCATTTTCTCATATGTAGTTGAACTTATGAAATGTATTTTGATGATCATGTAAATAATGAGAATTGTGTTTGTAAATGGAAAAGAGAATGTTTATTTGTGATTTATACTTGATTATCACATGTGATGGATGATTGAGAACTGAAATTGAAAATTGTTGAGATTTTGATATTGGAGTTTGAGAATGATTGAATATGATTATTAGAAGTGTTTTTCACAGGTTCCGAAGAACTGTTTTCTCCATTTTTAGCCGGTACTCCGCCGGATTTTCTTTAAAATTTTCGGAACCTCAAATAAATTATAATTTCGATAAATGGCTAAAATAAATTATATTTCATAAATTATATTCAAAAATTATGACAAAAATTGATTAAGGTAAAATAGAGTGTGCCGATACACCGTGTGACATTGCTTACTCGGGTATACTGTACACGGGTAAGGGGTGTCATATATAATACTGTGGGTATGTTATTGTAAGACAATCCACACTTCTCTCTCATAAAACAAATTATAGATATCAGCTAAACGCATTCTTGACTTGCTTTATGAATTACAATTATTTCTGCATCATTTGAAAAAGTAGCAGTTATAAATTATTTTGTAGATTACCATAATATAGTTGTACCACTATAAGTGCATAAATAGCCTGTTTGAAATTTTTCTTTGTGTGAATCAGATAAATACATCCAATTAGATCTAGTCTAGATTTATAGAAATAAAATAAACCCACATCAATTGTTCCTTTTAAATATCGCAATATATATTTGATTCCATTCCAATGTCTTCAAGTAGGAGCTGAACTATATCTTGCAAGCATATTAACAAAAAATGCTATATCTAGTTTTATAGTAGTGGCAACATACATAAGTGCATCGATTGCAATGAGATATGGTACTTCAGGACTAAGGAGTTCTTCACCATTTTCTTGAGGCCGAAATGGATCTTTATTCGCATCAAGTGATCGAACAACCATTAGGGTACTTAATGGGTATGCTTTATCCATGTAAAACCATTTCAAAATCTTTTCTGTATAGGCAGATTAATGAACAAAAATTCTTTCTGGTAAACGTTTAATTTGTAGACCAAGACAAAATTTTGTCTTTTCAAGATCTTTCATTTTAAATTATTTCTTCAAATAATCCACTAGCTTTTGAAGCTTTGCTGGAGTTCTAGTAAGAATTATATCATCAACATATATAAAAATAATAACAAATTCAGATATTGATTTCTTTATAAAAACACGTGGACAATTTGGGTCATTTATATACCCTTCTTTTACCAGATACGTATTGAGGCAATTGTACCACATGTGCCCAGATTGCTTTAAACCATACAAAGATCTTTGTAATTTAATTAAATATATTTCCCAGGAATTTAACTTATATGCTTCAGGCAATTTTTGTCACACCCTACCCCTCTGTAAGGCATAACATGATCCCATAGTATACCTAATGAATTACCAACTTCGTCTACTGATAACCCATTAAATACACTACAAGGGATTTTAAAACTTTTCTTACTTTTTTTTTTTTTACAGTGGTGAGGACAATTTACAGGTGTTAAAAACCATTTTTTGAACTGAAGTGATAGAACTAACACATTTGAATTATTTGAAATTTCTATAAAAATTTTGGCAAAGTGCCATCTGTATTTTGGATAAAATAGTTCTTCAGAAAACCTGTAAAAAGCACTTCAATATATTTTCAAATCTCAACTCCAACATTTTTCTCAACACAACATTTTTCTCAACTCAAATCCACAGTGATTTTTCAAAGACTGAGATACAAGAAATATAATACAATTTTTGCAAGCCAAAATAACTCATAATTATTTTACAACTTCAATATACAATTTGAATTTACAACTGCTCAAAACCAAGAATACTATGTATATACAGTGGTCATACATTACAGTACAAAATGCAAAATGTGGTATACTCATTATACCCGATAATCTCTAGCTGGATGTACTAGCAGCCTAGTCTGCTACCCTGTCTGTCTGTCTACCTGCGACAACAATGAAAAGCTATCGCTGAGACAATGTCTCAGTGGTGCACAACATTAACCAAATACAACTTTAAATCACAATTCATAAATCATATAAATGATGGATACATAAAACCATAGATAAATTCAAGACAATGAATGTCATAAGGAATTTAACACAATATCACATTAAATCTTAGTAATCAAAACATAGTTAAATTTAAAAGACAGTGAATGTCAATAAGAATTTAAACTCCATTTCACAATATCACAATAAATCTCAATAGTCAAAACATGGTTAAATTCAAAAGACAGTGAATGTCAATAAGAATTTAAACTCCATTTCACAATATCACAATAAATCTCAATAGTCAAAACATGGTTAAATTCAAAAGACAGTGAATGTCAATAAGAATTTAAACTCCATTTCACAAATTATCAAATCACATAATAACACAATTTAGTTGAATAATTTAAGAATACAGTGTTGCCAATTCATTCACAACTTAAGCCATGACACAAAATTTCCGATCAATGCCGCGTTGTACACCACGACAAAGCAATCACAACCCCACTAATCGAAATCAATGAGGAAGGGAGCTAGCTATATAATGAGTACTCATCCAATCACCTCAACTGGTAAACCAGAGAGGGAGAAAAATAAACGATCACGACTCCATAAATGGAGAAGGAAAATAAACGATCACAACCCCATAATGGAGAAGGAATGATATGATACTGTCATGCTAAGTGTGAACACAAAATCAATTCCAAATATTTTATTCAAATGATTCGTGAGAATCCAATAAATTTCCAAAGTCATAATTTCATTCACAAAATGGCAACACAATTCATAAGTAACTTCAATTTCCACAAATCACACTAAATAATTTTTTCCACAGTGTCAAACCATTTACAATGCTTTTCAAGCAATAAGTATCCATCAAATATCATTCAAACAATTTTTCACAGTTTCACAATTTAAAACAATAATATACAAATAGTCATAATTTATTTCAATTGAAAATAATTCAAAAGAAATAGCTGTTGTGCACAAACCTCTGATAACTATCTCCTGGTCTTGACTCAGTATTTCCTTCCCTTTCCCTGAGTCTTTGCTAACTGAGAAACATAATTTGAAGTGTTTCAGTACTTAATTAAACTGTTTCTAACGATAATGCTTGATAAGTAATTCACTGAATGCTATTATTTGCTTAATCAACCTAATATATCGACCCTCGATGCGTTTTAGGTAAATTAGGTTTTAGTATTACTAATATGTCACATTCGATAGTCTTTTAGGGTTGGTACATGTTACCAATTTCAGTTCCGTGTATACTGCATTTTCTTGTAATTTGTTGGATTCCGGGATACTAGTTTAACCTAGTTAGATGACCTAGTTCCCTCGGTTTTCGGGTTTCGGTCAAAACTACAAACTTGTAGATCTATGTCTTATTGCACGCGGGGCAAAATTTCAGATCATTCTGAGTTATGTAGACCAATTTATGGTCATTTTACTATTGCTGGTCAAATTGCACCAAAATTGGTCATTTTAGGTCACTTTAGGTCATTTTAGGTTCGGCCAGTTTTTGGACCCGAACTTGTGCAAGCTATTTAACTTGCTTATGGTCATTTCTGGGCTTTGGTGTCTTCATAAGACTTGTTGATTTCAGGTCAATTGGACCTGTTTTGAGTGAGTTATGGCCTAAACACTAACTGCTGCCCAAATAGTCAATTTTCAGGCCTATTTGCACTTAATCCGGATTTGGTCATTTTTCAAGCTACCTTGCAAGCAGAATTTTGGCAAGCTTCCTTCATGAAAGTTGGCATATTTTGTGTCTAGTCTCACCTCCAATTGGTCTCATACCAATTGGAGCCACAAACTTAAGGTTCTAGGCTTAAAACACAAACTGCCTTATTGCATTTCTTTCATACACATCAAGGATCACTTTTAACACTCACCAAACTCAACATTCAAGCCAATTCTGGTTGTACCATAACCTAAACATAATTCACAACATATTATAGGTCATTTTGGCAGCTTACAATCACATTCAACATACACCATAAAGTGCAGAATTTGTCAAACTCAATTTACAACAATTCAAGCACCTAACCATAACACTTTTACATGTCCAACTTCACACCATCACACACATACCCAAACTACCATAATAAACAACACAATTCAACATTAATATTCTATAATCCAAACATGAAATAACATCCTTATGGTTCACCAAATCAGGCTGCCATTTCATGCATTACAAACCCATAATTTCCAAGCATTCAAATTTCAATACACATTCACATATACTAAGTATACATCACCCAAATGATTTCCTACACAATATACATTTAATCAATCCTTTAATTCACCATTTACAAGCAAAAATAAACTGTCTTCAAAGAGTTTCCATGGCTGCCAAAAATAAACATCTCCCTTAAAACATCAAACTCCAAAATTCTTTCCACAATTCAAGTACCCATAACCTCCTTACAAACTTTAATGAAGCAATAACCAAAAACACAAACTTACCACTTTGGAAACTCTTCAAAACCTTAAATAAACTTGATCTTCTTGCTGCCTATTTACTGCCCATGGTGTAAGGATCACTTTTAATGGAGAGACTTACAAGAAATTATGGCTTGAAAGTGAAGATTGGAGCTTTGCATGGGTGGCCGGCCATGGAGGACAATGGAGAGAAAAATGAATTCGGCAAATATCAAGAAATGAGGAAGATGAAGGTGAAAGTGGACAGAATTTTGGCATTTTATAGTCCCACTTAGTGGTCCACTAATTGTCCATTAAGTATAATTAAGATTATAATAATCAAATCTTATTAACATTTCAATTAATCCCCCATAAGTCCTCTAATTACATTAGGTACCACTAATTTATTTTTTTATGACATTTTCCAAGTGTAATATCATTTATTTTTAATGGACATTTAGGTCAAAAGACAAATGGGCATGTCACATGACCACAATGCCCCTGTTCGGGTTGTATTCCCGATTTTTCGGTAACACCGGGTTTTATCCATTTTTCGATTTCTCACTTTTCTTTGTACTAATTAATTAATTTTTCTTTGATATTTCTAATGGCATTTATACTTCAATTGATGTCTCTATAAGTCTTAAAAATGTTTTCCAGGGTTCCCCGCAGTGTACTAGTCAACGGTCCATGCCGTGACTTCCTGATCACCCATCGCTAGGGTTCTCGGCTCGCTTAACTTGGTTACATTTCTTTGCTATTATTTTTCCTTTGTTTTTCTTGTATTTTCTTTTCTTGTATTTCATTATTTTATGTCTCCTCAATCATAACGAAGTGTAGTTCTAGGCATCCTAGCTGTCCGGACAACACTGGTCACTGGAACAGTAGAACGCACTACCGAACTTAGGGGTGTTACAATTCTCCCCCCCTTAAAATAAATTTCGTCCGCGAAGTTTTACCCAATAGCCATTTTACAATAGTCATACGTTTATTTTCTCCTTTCTATACGATCGTATAGTCTTCCTTTCCTCAAATTTGTATAAGACTTTTAATAATCTAATACAACATTTAATTTGTTTGTATAACACCAATCTCCTCTTACTATTGTGCTGTCTAATATTTCGGTTCATGTTCCTTCTTGAATGACCCTTGAGGTCATGTTAGAATCATTTATCTAGTTATTGGTCCTCTGACCATTATAGTCCATAGTCTTCCTCACATTCGTAACACTTCTTTGTTATATCTGAACCAACTGTTCGAATTTTTACTTCCATAACTCTTTTTATCTGTCAATATTCTATAACTTACTTCCTTTTGTACTGAACTATAACCTTTCGATATTCTAACTTTTGAGTTTTAGATCCCTAAGTAGGATTTCCAAACTTATTCCTAACAATTAAATTCTGTCTTGGCATAACTATACCAAAATAGATACTGTTGGCAACTATTCTCATCTGGGTGTACTATCGGGTAGTACGTAGCTCTACACAATAATCTCAAGTTAGTACTGTAATCTGCAGCTTACAGTATAAACATCAAGAACATTGCATAGTTACTACTATACATTCCAATAGATCAAACTTTCCTATCTTTTATCCTTTTCGAATTCACTGATATCCGAACTTATTCTGATTACAATATCCATTAGCAATTACTAACAGTAATATCCTTGCCCTCATCTAGAGCAATTCCATTACTGCATCTTACTTTTACGTCCTCTTGCCTTACATTAGGTAGGCTCGCCAATTAGCTTTATAATTTATGGTGTGTCAGAAAATACTTTTCGTCGATAAATTCTTCCAAACTAATTTCACTTATTATCACAATCCTTATCTTAAAGGACTAATCACTAATGCATCAAAATTTATCCCCCTGTAAAGGAATAACAACAGAACATATAATTCTAACACTAACATAAAAGTATGCAGACTCCAGGTCAAACAATACATAAACGAAGAGTGTTATTCTTCTTCTTAACAAACAATACTGGCGCTCCCCATGGTGACACACTAGGGCGGATGAAGTCCTTTTCAAGTAGTTCTTGCAACTGTACCTTCAACTCCTTCAATTCTGCTGGTGCCATTTTATATGGTGTTATAGAGATTGGATCCACACCAGGCATAATATTAATTTCAAACTGCACTTCTCTTTCCGATGGTAATCCTAGCAATTCATCAGGAAACACATCTGGAAAGTTATATACTATAGGGATGTCCCTCAATGCTGTACTCCCCACTTGGGTGTGTACCACATGTGCTAAGTATGCTTCACACCCATTTCTAATCATTTTTCTAGCTAGTGCAGCCGAAATGACGTTTGATGGCAATAGCTGCTTCTCCCCATGTATTACCACATCACCGTACTGAGGGAGACCAAAAGTGACTGTCTTCAGCCTACAGTCAATCATGGCATGATGCCTAGCTAACCAATCCATGCCCAAGATGATATCATAATCTCTGAAGGGCATTTCAATGAAATCAGATAGAAAAGTGTGTCCTTGGATCACCAAAGGACAATCTCTATACATTCTATTAACCCTGACCTCCTGTCCTAGCAGACTTGTTACTAGCACCTCAAAGTCCATTTTTGTACATGGAACAGCAATGCAATCAATGATGCTAGCACTCACATAAGAATTGGTAGAACCCGGATCAAATAACACAAACTTATTGATTTCTTCTCATTTTCTTAAGGTTCAAATATATGAATTTCTTCAGGAATTATTTTTGCAAGAGTTTCATGATTAATAATATCCTAATCCTTTTCATTTGATTCTTTAATAGTGCTATTTGCTTTTTTTTTTTCTTTCAAGGATTTTTATCTTTAGAACCTAATGGTCTACCACGCTTCAAGCATACTTTAGACTTATTAGCAATAGCACTAATAGATGGTCCTGTGGGGACATTAATCCGAATTGGAATATTTATAGCTGGAATACGTGATTTGCTTATGTTTTTTTGTTTTTGAATCAACAAATGCGTTTGGCATTTGATTTGCTATTCTTTGCAAATGAATAATCTTTTGAACTTCTTGTTCACATATGGCTGCATGAGAGTTAAGATGATGTAATGATGGGGCCTTCTATTCAATTTCTCTTTTGATTTCCTTCATCTCTCTCCCTAATTTTGGAAAGATTGTTTCATCAAATTGACAATCAGCAAAATGAGTTGTAAATAAATCTCCTGTCAATGATTCAAGATAGCAAACAATGGAGGGTGATTTATACCTAACATATATGCCTAACCTTCACTGAGGACCCATCTTGGTATGTAGTGGTGGTGTTATTGGCACATATACAGTGCATCCAAAAACTCTTAGATGGCAAATATTTGATTCATGACTAAATGCCAATTGCAATGGGGCGAATTTATGATAATTTATCGGTCTGAGACGAATAAGTGCTACTGCATGAAGAATAGCATGAACTCAAACAGAAATGGGTAATTTTGTTCTCATAAATAGTGGTCTTTCTATGAACTTGAGACATTTAATAAATGACTCTGCTAGGCCATTTTGTGTATAAACATGTGCTACATGATGTTCAACAGTTATTTCAATTAATAAACAATATCCATTAAAAACACGAGATGGGAATTCCGCAACATTATTAAGGCGAATAGATTTAATTCTATAATCTGGAAATTGTGCCCTTAATCGAATTATTTGTGTAAGCAATTTCGCAAGTGCCAGGTTACGAGTTTATAATAGACACACATGTGACCAACTTGAAGATGCATTTATTAGGACCATAAAATATTTAAACTGTCCACTAGGCGGGTGTATAGGTCCACATATGTCCCCATGTATACGTTTTAAAAATGCAAGAGATTCAATTCTAAACTTTGATAGTGATGGTCTAATAATCAATTTGCCTTGATAACAAGCATCACAAGAAGAGTCATTAGTTGTAAGAATTTTCTGATTATTTAAAGGATGACCATATGAATTTTCAATTATTCTTCTCATCATTATGGATCCACAATGGGCCAATCGATTATGCAAAAGTATAAAATGTTTGGATTGGTAAACTTCTTGTTTATAATAGAATATGCTTCAATTGTATTAATTTTTGTATACTGCAAGCCATAAGAAAAAATGGATAGTTTTTCTAATACATAGTTCTTATCTGAGATATTACCAGTAATACAAAGATATTCAATATTTATTTCATTCAGTGTTTAAATATGGTATTCATTTTAGTGGATATCTTTGAAACTTAATAAATTTATTTGAGACTTGGAAGGAAAAATATATTATGTATAATGAGTTTTATTCCCTCAGATAGAAATATGGTGGCTCTTCTGAAGCTTTCAATCAAATTTGCACTACCAAATATTTTATTAACATTTTCCTTTTCCATAAACAAATAAGAAAAATATTTTTGATTTTTAAATATGATATGGTAGTTGGACTGTCAATTAGGCACATATCTTCATCATTGAGCTTTAACCTGAACAAAAACTTTGGGCTATCCATATCCATATTTCTTCCAAAAAAAAAAATATACAATATGAGAAATATACAAACTAAGACTTTCCAAATAACATAACAACTATATTAATATGATATGATAGAAAGTACCTTAAATAAAACATGAAAAATAACATATCATGACAATATTAACTAAAATAATCAAGCAAAAATAAAAAACATTTAAATGACTTAACGGACAGTCCCATCACCAATCAAATGATTAATTTTTTCCTTCAGGGTGCTCAAGGAAATCTACTACATTCAGGTGTGTTATATCAATATCAACATAATCACTTTTTGAAATAAAATTTGCTCATGTATTTTGATCTTTCCTTTTTAGTGATGCTTGATAAAGAGCAATGAGATTTTTTGGGCATATGACAAGTCCACGATGTAACACCCCTATATTAAGTAGTTTATGCATTCTACTGTTCCAGTGATCGGTGTCCGTCTGGATAGTCAGGATGTCTAGACATATGCTTATATCACCTAGAAAAGCTCTGAACAAAAATTAATAGTAATTACCAGAAGGTGAAATACAAATAAGAAAAATAAAGCATAAAAGGTTAAATGAGCCAAAGTCACAGTGATGGGTGACCGTACCGGAAAGTGACTGTGAGATCAGTTATAACCCTAATTTCGTACGGGACATTGTGAGACTGCAGTCTTAGAAAAAATTGCGAAGCTAGGAGAAATGTAAAAATCACAGAAAAAGGTAAAGAACTAGATCAAATAATTAGATCAGGGTTCCGGAAGAAATATAATATTATTGGTAAATCAGATTAGACCGACGAGGGGCAAATTGGTCAATTCACCTCTAGAGGTGACTTATGGCCTAACTGTCCAATAAAATGTGAGAAATTAAAATTTTGAAGTATAGAATTAAATTGAAGAATTATGGAGAAAACAAAGGAAAAAGAAAAGAAATTTGAAATAAAACGTTATGACATCATCTAGCTTAGGTAAGCATGATGCAATAAAGAAATTTTTAATTAATTAAATTATTTAGAGATATTTAAAAAGGGATAAAACAAAAATAAAAAGAAAAAAAAATGTCTTCTTCTTTCCCACTTGAAGCCGCCCCATCTCTCTCATATCTCTCTTCCAAACTCCATTAGAGCTTGAGCTTGAGTAACCCCTTAAATTAGCCATAAAACCCATAAGCCCCTTCATTAAAACTTAACTCTACACCTTGGGCAAGTGATTGGTAGCCAAGAAAGTGAACGAAAATCAAGTTTTGCAATTCAAGAAAATTGGACAAGTGAGGTTAGTGCTTGTTTCCCTTTCTTTTCTTCTTTAAGCTTTGAAATTAAGTTGAGATGAGTGTAAATTGTATGAAAATTTAAACAAAATGATAAGTTATGAAGGGACAAAAATTTGGCAGCCATGGGATTGAGTGGAGATGATATGTTTTAGTGTAATAAATTATATATACAAGTTCAATGGGGGTAGTAGATGTGCTTAGAATGTTTTAATTTCATATATTGTGCAAAGTAGTGAAATTAGGGTTCTTAAACCATTGAAATTGGGGGAAAATTTGAGAAAAATTGGTAATTGATGCAATGGGACCTAATTGAGACCTGAAATGGTCAATTGGAGCCAAATGGAGTGTGTTGGAGTGATGAGAATTGAAATCAAATTTGGATTGGTGAGAGTCAATTCTGGATAGCCAGACCTAGGTCCACTTCAGGAACCAAAACTAGAATTTTACCACTCCAATTAGTGTGAAGCCAATTGGATATGAAAGTAGACACATAATGCCACCATTTTCATGTAGAAACCCTACCCTAAAAATGACTCTAAGTTAGTGAACAATTAGGTCAACCCTTGAATTGGCGCACTGCCACTGTATAAAACTGACTATATGAACAGTACTTATTCTAATGGCCATAACTTGGTCTAGGAAGGTTCAAATAACCTGAATTTTATACCGATGGAAAGCTGAGACATAGCACTACAACTTTTATGAAAAACACAAACTCAAATTCTGACCATAACCCATCCGAAATGTGAGCTGCAGTCGGCATACCAAAACTGCCAGAACAGAATTGGTATCCAGAATTCTGAGTTAAAACCAATCCGGCCAGCCATTTTTAAATTAACATAACTTGAGCTACAAAACTCCAAATGGAGTGATTCAAAAAGGAAATTAAAGCTAAGATATTAAGTAACAACTTTGATGGAGGAAAGTTGGCCAAATTTCTATTGTAGATAGACTAATGGAACAGTACAAACAAGTAACCCAAAATTGAAATTTTTAGATTTAACCCTAATAGGCTTTGAATTGAATTTGGCAATCAATGCCAACAAAAATATGACTCAAAATGTGATATGTGAGTGTAATTAGAATTAGCATATCTAATTAGTATGAAAAAGTCAATATTTTGATCAAATAGTCAAATAAATAGTAACCACAATTACACTGAGTATAAATGACTCAATTTTATGGGATAAATTAAGTGTACAAAATTTAATTATGAAATTTATTAGTTAGAAATAAATTAAATAGATATTAAAACACTCTTGTTATGTGTTTTAGTGGGAAAAGAGCCCTCAAAGGAAGGAGGAATTGAACCAATACAAATCTAAATAAGAGGTTTGTGCACAACTAACTCTTTTTGTTATTTTTTACTTCCAAATTGATTTGAATAAGTTTATTGTATGATTTATGATTTTTGTTGTGTTGAGAACTTTAACTTGTTGAATGAAATTGTATAGATTAGATATAAATTTTCTTATGCATTTAAGGATTTATTGCATGGTTTTGAGAATTGTAAATTTTGAGTTTGATGTGTTACCAACCTTTAGCATGAATTTATAATAATTAAATATGTTAATGGTTTGTAAACACTTTTGTGAATAGAAATTGTTTTGAATATGATTTGAAACTACAGTTGACATGGCAATATGTTTTGTGTTCTCAGTAGCTTGTCTAGTGAGATATTTCCTCCACTAGATGGGGTGAGTTTCTTCCTCTCTAGCTTGCCAGTTGGGGAAGAGTTTGGGTGAGTACTCATATATACTAGCTAGTCTATCACACCTTACCCCTCTGTAAGGCATAACATGATCCCGTATAATACCTAATGAACTACCCAACTTCAACTACTAATAACTCATTAAGTACCCTACAAGGGATTTTAAAACAATTTTCTTATTTTTTATAAGTGGTGAGTATTTTCTAATAGGTATCAAAACATTTAATTATAGTTTAAAAACTAGTTAAGATTTTTATCCCATTTTTATTTTTCCGCAAATTTTATAAAAATTTTGGTAGAGTACTGTCTGTATTTTGAGAAAACAGTTCTTCAAATACCTGTAAAAAGCACTTCCAAAGATTTATCTCATCAACTTCATCAATTCAACATCTATCCCAACCAATTTCAACATCATTTCTCAAATTCCAAAATTCAATATCATCAAAATACTACTAATTAATTTCATTCAAATTAAAACAAAATACTTCCATTCATATTTCATTAAAGATAAAACAATTTATATACATCATTCCAAAAATTTACATTAGGAAAAATCCAAACTAAAATTTATTACAAGCTTTATACAATTGCTCATGACCATTTCCTACATTTACATACATTACATACATCAAAAAAAATTTTATAATCAGGATATAAAATATACCCGATAAACTTCAGAGTAGGTAGCTCCTCAATCCTCCGCAGCTCACTCTGCTGCTCCTCTAGTCTCTATATCTGCGACAGCAATAACAGCCATCGCTGAGTACTAGGACTCAGTGGTGCACAACATACTGAATAATCTTATGCGGAATTTAAATCATATTTATTCAAAAATTTAAACTGAACATGAAATATAAATTCAAAACATGATTTATAAGATTTTAATCCAAACAATTTCATTTTAAAAGTCTTAAAACAAATTTCATAAAAACACACAGTAATATCATGCCATTCGAAACAAATATCATCTCAATATCCAAAAGCTAAGGAGAAGTCACATCACAAGGCTAGCTAGCTCAAATATATGGGAACCCATTCTTTTTCTTCTTCTATTGGCACACACCTCAACAATTCAGCCAGAGAAGGAATCAAAATTCGAAATTGATTTCCCCCACTAGTCATGCTAGTGAGGTATTCAAATATATGGTCATTCACTAAACATTTGATGCCATTTCAAATATATACAATTAAACTTTCAACAATTTAAATTAAAAGCATAATAAACATTTCAAGACAATGATATCACAATTAAATATTTCAATTCATTCAAAACGATGTGCAGAAGAAAATTTACATCAATTTTATGTTGTGCACAAACCTTATACGAGTTGCCTCTTGGCCTTGACTCAATTCCTCGGGTTCTTTCCCAGTATTCTTTTCCACTGAAATACACAGTTTCATAGTGTTTCAGTATCATAACTTACCATAAATCCAAAAATAATTTCAAATTTACTTTTACCTAGCTTTAATATGCTAAACTTGACGTTCTTTAAAATTTGTGTTTCGAAGTTACTATTCACTACACTATTCAAGTCAATTTGTTGACTTTCTAATGCTTAATAGGTATGGGAATTCTAATTTCACTCACATACCACATTTTGGTTACCTAATTTATTGGTTTTGGTTGTTTTCTCAAAACTTAAGTCTTTTAGGCAAAATTTCAAATTTTTAGTTTTGGTGTCCTATGTTACACTATTCCATTGGTCATGTTGCTGTTAGAATTTGGCTAAGTTTTCTCCATAGAAATTGTTCCTTATTGTCTTATCTTTATTCTCCTTTTTAAATCACTCTAATTGGAGCTTTGTAGCTCAAGTTATAGCCATTTGAACATGGCTACCGGATTGGCCTAACCCAGATTTTCTAGGCACAAAAACTGGTTCTAGCAGTTTTAGGTCACCAACTTTGGGTGGCTAAATGACTTAGTTAAGGGCACAATTTGGGTTTGTATTCTTCATGAAAGTTTTAGGTCTATATCTCAGCTTTCTACTGGTAAAATTTCAGGTCATTTAGACCTATCTAGCTCAAGTTATGGCCAAATTAACAAACACTATTTATTTAGTTATTTTTGTACAGGGCAAAATACTTAAGTCCGGATTTGGTCAATTTGTTCACTATGTTTTAGTCACTTTCTAGGCATGATCCCTAAATGAAAAATATGCCATTTTGTATCTAGTTTCATTCCCAATTGACCTCACACCAATTGGGTCAATAAATTTTCAGTTTTGATCCCTGAAAGGGACCTTGGTCCTACTGCTTGCAGAATGTCCCTAAGCAATCCGAATTTAAACCTAATTCTAACACTTCCAACAAACCACAATTGATCACATATGACCATTTTTCAGCTCAAACAAGGTAAAACACACCATTTGACCAATTCTCGAATTTTTGTCTTCCAAAACCCTAGGTTCAAACCCTAATTCCCATAATTTGTTACATTTTACTAATTCAATACATATAAACATACTTCCTCAACTCAATCAAGCTTTCTAACATATTTAATTCCATCAATTCATGCATTCTCAACTTAAACCCTAACTGGCTGAAATTCCCTTTGGTCCCATTTTATGTTAATTTCTAAATTAATTAAGCTAAAAACACAAGGATTAAACTAAAAGTTTCAAGTTAACTTACTAACCTTAGTGTATCTTCCCAATCTTCACTTCCTTCAATTTTTTCTTCTTTCTTTCCCCTTTAATCTTCTTTTCTAGTTGCGCAAACAAAGTTTAGTTATGGTAAATAAAGTTTCTATGGTGGGATTTGGTTTTCTTCAAGCTCAAAAATGAGCTTCAATGGAGGTTTTGGTGAGGGAGGGATAAGAGAGAGAGGTCACGGTTTTGAAGAAGACAACTCTTTTTTTTTTTCTTTTTCTTTTATGTTTTTAACCTTTAGGAAGACCACAAATTATCCAAAAATTAAAATTTTAATTATAATGCTTATTGCATCATGCATGATGTCATGCATGATGTCATCACTTTTTCACTTTTTCTTTTTCCTTTTTTTTTATTTATTTTTCCATTAGTTCTTTAATTTAATTCCTGACTCTGAAATTTTCTTTTCTCCAATTTTATTTGACAGTCAAGTCAAGAGTCAGCTCTAGGGGTCAATTGACCAAATTGCCCCTGGCTGGTTCGACCCGGTTTACAAATAATTCAATATTTCTTTCGGATCCCTGACCTAATTATTTGAACGGCTTAACAATTCTTTTTTGTGATTTTCTCTTTACCACTATGTTCGCAATAGTCCTAAGGACCGCAGCGTCACATTTTACAGTTCGAAATTTGAGTTTAAATCGACTTCGTAGTCCTTCCCGAGAAGGTCATCCATCGCTGTGACTCTCGGCTCATTTAACCTCTTATATTCTGTTTTTCCTTATTTATACTTAACTAATTGATAATTACTAATTATTTGTGTTTAGGGCTTATCTAGTTGTCTTAGATGTGGTTCTAATCTCCTTAATTATCCGGACCGATACCGATCACCGGAATAGTCAAATATATCAGGCTATGTAAATAGGGTATTACATAGTCTTTGTTCCTCCCTTTTAGCCTCGGTTATTGGGAGAGTTTGCCTTGTCATGGTGTATAATACAGCATCGATTGTGAAATTTTGTGTCATGGATCCAACTGTGTGAATTGTTTGCAACGCCCTTTAAATTATGCATAATTTGATAAATTGTGGTATAAATAAATAATTTTTCAGTAATTCAAAAATATTATATCGTTTCATGATTTAAAAGAGATTTAGATAAATAGTTACTATTTGATTAAAATGTTATTCAAATAAATAATTTGCATGATTGAAAATATTGATTTTTGTATGTCATGAAATTTGAAGAATTTAGAAATTTTAAATTTTTATCTGTTATGACTTGTCAAAGCATAACTTGTATTAAATTTAAAATTATTAGTTTGTACATCACTGAGTTCACCACTCAACGATAGCTTTGTATGCTATCGCAGGTGAAAAAAAATTTTAAGCACCTGAGTGAGATTACTTGAAGACAGTGGGACTATCTTCAGGTATATCATATGTATACTCTTGTACATTAGATTTTGATTTAATTATATAATTATATGTATGTAATTTCATTCGAGCAGTTGCATCAACTCTTTTGTAGTATTATTTTTAGAATGTAATCAAATACAAATTATTGTAATATTATCTTGAGATTTTATATACTTATACAATTTTGTACTACTAAATTCGTAATGCTCCCATGAATGTAAATATTAATTTTGTTACTTTAATGAGATGTTTCAATATTTGATTTAATTCAAACTGTCTATTAAGTTGCTTGTGCTTATTTGTGAAATGAAATCGAATAATGGAGTTGGGATTTAAATGTATATTGAAAGTGTTTTTTATAGGTTTTTGAAGAACTGTTTTCTCAAAATATAGATGGCACTCTGTCAAAATTTCTGAAAAATTTACGGAGATTTTAAATATCTAAAAAATTGATTTATGACTTAGTGTTAAAAAAAAAAAAAATTTACCTACCAATTTAAAAATGAACGGAAATTGTTTTAAAATCCCTTGTAGTATATTTAATGGGTTACCGGTAGGTGAAGTTCGGTAATTCATTAGGTTTACTACGGAATCATGTTATACCTTACGGAGAGGTAATGTGTGACACACGACTAATGTCTTTTCACACCACACTTATAACATACTTCTTCTGAATTTTTATATTGTCCTGTTTCTTTTTTCTCATTATTCTTTTTCCACTTCTAGTGGTGAGATGTATTTTTCCACTTTTGGTGGTGCGATGCATTCTTATAATTTGATGAATTATGAATATGATCACCGCGATTGAAATGCATATTTTTTTTCCTCGACCATGCCACGGCCACAACCTCTCTATATTAAGAATAATACGTGGAAGCCGCATTCACTTTAGTGAATGGGGTAAAATCAGTTGGTCGACTTTCATGATTTTTCATTAACAATTCGTTATTTTGCTTAGCTATAGGAAGACATGAAATTAATTTAGAGTATTTCTAAAAAACCTTCTCTCAATATTATTGCTGTAGGAGCATATTCGAGGTATGAAAGGTAGAGAATGTATTTTTTTTTTCTAACATATCATTATCAATAATAATTTTTCCACATACTTTTAATTGATAAGTTATTCTGAACATAGAAGAATTATGCTGACTGATTGATTTATTATAGTCTTAAATGCATCCAATCATTCTTGCTTGTGAAGAACAATCATTTTCTAGTAATCATACCTTTTTTTTAGATTACTCCACATGACAAGAGGATATTTCACTGTCAGATATTCAACTTTCAATCCTTCATCAAGATGATGGTAAAGGAAAATAATTGCTTTAGCGCAGTTTTATTTTGATGCTTGATTTTTATCCTCAATGGTGTCTTTAAGACTTTTTGTATCTAAGTAAATTTCAGCATTTAAAATTCATTATAGATAATTTTTATCTAAATTATTAATGGTAAAATTTACTATGATAAAGAAATTACTAAGTTTATTTTAAAACAGGTGCTTTGGATGGTGGAATCTCATGCTTATAAATAAAATAATGGCAATTAAAGATGAGAATGATACAAGAGAGGATAAAATTTTTTTATTATATTTACTAAGGATAAATCCAAAAAATAATAATAATAGGATTGAGGAAGACCAATGAATTTATCGAAAATACCAATGGAGTTTATAATATTTCCTTTATTTTCCCTATTTTCTGCGCTACGTGTGGGGCAAGAATGTTATGCGCTCAGACATGGCATCAGTACGGTTTTGGAATTACAGATGCATTGCATCGGTCTTATCAGTTTCCAATAATGACAAAAGTACAATTTTAAATCTTTGATAATACAAATCTTTCTCTTTAACACTTATTAGGTTCAGTTCTCACATTGATGAATTACAGACACTGCATCGGTCTTATCCGCATTCCAATATGATGCGAAGTTGTTGTGTAAACAGAAGATACGATGGCGTTTTGATTAAAATGAATAAGTGAGATGTTGAAGATTTCAGTGAGTGTAGCATTCTAATAAAAGTAAGAAAGAAGTTATTCTGTTTAGGAATTGTATACGTGGCGTGAGGAGAACAAATTAGTTAGTTTTTGTAGGGAATCAATTAGCTGTTCTATTTTGTGTAAGCTCATATATTGAGTTTAACTCCTATAATTGGGGTGATTGAAATAATAACTGTCTTCTTCTTTTGGATCTATTTTTCTTCTATTCTTCTTCTTCTCTTTTGTTAAAAAATTCTTTTCTTTGCAACATTGGTATCAGAGCTGGTCATCCTCGGCCATGGCAGAGGGCACAAGAGCGCAGGAATGGAGACGTGAAATGATTTCTTTGTTGCAAGATTTTGAGCAAAGATGGGAGCAAAAGCAATCAGTTTTGCAACAAGAATCTGAGACTCGTAACAATCAGATGATGATGGACATAAAAGCTATGGTGGCTGGATTGAGTTTGCAGAACAATGAGCTTGCTGGAAACAGAGGCCAATCAAGTAATACACCAGCGAAAAACAGGTTTAATTTACCCAACCCTCATTCTTGGCATCATTCTACAAAATTAGAAATTCCAAGATTTGATGGCAATAATTTAGAAACATGGCTATTAAAAACTGAGTATTATTTTGAGGTAGTGAATGTGTTACCAGAGAGTAGAGTGAAAGTGGCAGCCCTACATTTAGAGGGTAAGGCTATCTTGTGGCACCAGGGGTATGCTAAAATTAAGGGACCTGCTACATATGATAATTGGCAAGAGTATGTAGGAAGTTTGAGGGCAAGATTTGGGAAGCAAGGGTATGATGATCCTTTGGCAGAGTTAAAGAACTTAAAACAAACACATGGTCTACAAGAATATCATGATACGTTTAATGCATTATATCCTAAGGTAGGAGTGAGGGAAGATCAAGCCCTTAGTTTCTTTCTTTCTGGATTGATTGATGAGCTTCAGATGCCTGTTAGGATGTTTAAACCCCAAACCTTAGCTGAGGCTTATGCATTAGCCAAATTACAAGAAATAACTGTTGTTGTAATCCAAAGCAAACCCAAACCTGTAGTTAAGACCTATACTTCTTTCACATCTCCTGTTAATTCCACTAGCAATCACAAGAATAATATACCAAACCCAAAAGACCAACCTGGATTATTACCTACACCTAACATTTCCAAATTACCTATCAAAAAGAAACCACAAGAGTTAACCAGTAAGGAATTCAATGAAAAAAGAACTAAAGGGCTATGTTTTTGGTGCGATGAAAAATTTACTCCCGGGCATAAGTGTGCTAAGAGGCAAGATTTTGTTATGCATATTAGAGTGGATGAGGGAAGTGATGATTAGGAAGAAATGTTGGGTTGTGAGGAAGAACTTGTGATTGGGAAAGAGTTGCAAATGTCACTTAATGCAATGAGAGGCACACCTGGAGCACAGACTATGTGTGTTGCAGGAACATGTGGTAAAAGGAGTTTGCAAGTTCTAATTGATACAGGTAGTACTCATAATTTCCTTGATTCACATATAGCAAGAAAGGTGGAATGTGAATTGGAGAAAGTGACTGGATTTATGGTTGAGGTTGCTAATGGTCAAGAACTATAGTGTGACCATTTTTGTAAGGAATTTACTTGGTGTATGCAAAATCAAACTTTTACCACTGAAGTTTTTATTCTACCATTGGATAGCTATGATTTGATTCTTGGGGCTAGTTGGTTAGCTACTTTGGGAGAAATAACATGGAATTTTCAGACTTTACAAATGAAATTTTGGGTTGATAATAAGGCACATGTGTTGCAAGGCTAGAATAAACATTACTTGGAGTTGACTGTAAATAAGCAAATTCATAAATTGCAGAAATCCCATCAAGTGTCTTCAATGCAACTTGTGTGGCATAAGGAATGTTGGAATTCCTCACAACCAATTCAATTGAATGCTTTGCATGCTACTGTTTCTACCTGGCCTGAATTACAGCAAACACTCCAAGACTATGCTGATGTTTTCAAAGATCTTAAAATGTTGCCACCCTCTCGAAGTCATGATCATAGAATTATATTGAAAGAAGGTGCAGCATCTGTTAATGCTAGGCCATACAGGTATCCTGTGATGCAGAAGAATGTGATAGAAAATATGATTGATGAAATGTTGCAGACTGGAGTTATACAGCATAGTCAGAGTCCATTTGCAAGTCCTGTGGTTCTAGTGAAGAAAAAGGATGGGTCTTGGCGTATGTGTATTGATTACAGGGCTCTAAATGATATTACTGTAAAGGATAAATTTCCTATACCTATCTTTAAAGAACTTTTGGATGAATTGGGCAATGCTACAATCTTTTCAAAAATTGATTTGAAATATGGGTATTGGCAAATCCGAATGCATGCTGATGATGTTCCAAAAACAGCTTTCAAGACTCATGAAGGGCATTATGAATTTCTTATCATGCCCTTTGGCTTAACGAATGCTCCTTCCACCTTTCAAAGCCTTATGAACATTATTTTTAGACCATTTCTCAGGAAATTTGTTTTGGTCTTCTTTGATGATATTCTGATTTACAGTGCTACTAAAAGTGATCATATTTTGCATTTGCAATAGGTGTTGAATGCTATGAGAGCCAATCAATTAGTAGCCAAGGAAAGTAAATGCTCCTTTGGTTTTGCTCGGGTGGAGTATTTGGGACACTTGATTTCAGCACAGGGTGTTCATACTGATCCAAACAAAATTGCAGCAGTTAAGAATTGGAAGACACCAACTACTGTCAAACAACTCAGAGGGTTTTTAGGCCTTACTGGGTATTACAGAAGATTCATTAAGGGATATGGTCATATGGCTAAGCCTCTCATAGATCTTTTAAAGAAAAGCTCTTTTAATTGGACTGACCAAGCACAATTTTCTTTTCATGAATTGAAGGAAGCACTTATATCATCACCTGTATTAGCTTTGCCTAATTTCCAAAATGTGTTTGTTGTAGAAACAGATGCCTCAGGAGGGGGTATTAGTGCTGTTCTTATACAAGAGAGTCATCCAATAGCTTATATCAGTAAAGCTTTGTCTCCAAAGAATCAAGCTTTACCAGTATATGATAGGGAAATGCTTGCCATTTTGTTTGCAGTCAAGAAATGGGAGCATTATCTTCTTCCCAAGCACTTTATCATTAGAACGGACTATCAACCTCTCAAGTATTTAGTCGAGCAGAGGGTGACAACTCCAAGTCAGCAAGCTTGGCTAGCAAAATTGCTTCAGTTTGATTATGAAATTGTCTACAAGAGAGGCCTAGAAAACATAGCTGCGGATGCTCTTTCTAGAATGGCTACTGAGGAAATTTATGCTATTACTGCTATTGTATTACCTGCTAATTTACTACAGCAGATTCAACAAACATGGCAAACTGATCCTCATTTGCAGTCTCTAATCCTTGCCAAACAACAGGATTCTTCTTCTCACATTCAATATAATTGGATCAGTGGTTGTTTAAGAAGAAAAGGGAAGTTGGTTGTAGGGGATAATGCTTCCTTGAGGTTGCAACTACTTAAATTTTTCCATGATTCTCCATTGGGTGGCCATTATGGTGTTCATGCTACATTTAAAAGAATAAGTGCAGTAGTTTATTGGAAGGGGATGCTTAAGGCTGTGAGGCAGTACATTAGAGATTGTGCTATTTGTCAACAGTACAAGTATGAGGCTATAGCTACTCCGGGGCTTTTGCAACCATTACCACTTCCTCATAGTATTTTCACTGATTTGACTATCGACTTTATTGAAGGGTTGCCTAAATCCCAGGGGAAGTCTGTGATATTGGTGGTAGTGGATAGATTAACTAAATATAGCCACTTTCTAGCCTTACCTCACCCATACACTGCTGCTATAGTTGCCAAAGTTTTCTTCGATAATATTTACAAGTTGCATGGGTTGCCACACACAATTACAACTGATAAAGGTTCCCTTTTTCTCAGTATTTTTTGGAAGGAGCTATTTGCATTACAAGGGGTCAGATTACAATATTCAACAACCTATCATCCTCAAACTGATGGCCAAACTGAGGTGGTCAACAGAAGCCTTGAAACATACTTGCGGTGTATGGTGGGAGAGATGCCTCACAACTAGTCTTCATGGCTTTCCTTAGCAGAATTTTGGTACAACACTTCTTACCATATAACCATTAAAATGTCCCCTTTCCAGGCTTTGTATGGAATTCCTCCACCAGTGCATATTCCATATTTTCCTCATGATTCAACTGTAGAGGCTGTTGACATTTTATTACGGGATAGGGAGGCTACTATCAATTTGTTGAAGCATCATTTGGATCGGGCTAGTAATCGAATGCAGCAATAGGCCAACAAGCATAGAACTGATAGGGAATTTAATATTGGTGATATGGTTTATGTTAAGTTGCATCCTTACAAGCAACAATCTCTTAATTCTAGTTTTGCCAAATTTCAACCTAAGTACTTTGGTTCATATCCTATTCTGGATCGTGTTGGTAAAGTTGCTTATAAAGTTCAATTGCCTCCTGAAGCTCTAATTCACAATGTTTTCCATGTGTCCCTCTTAAGACCAGCTTCTGCCATTGTTCATGTATCTTCACAGTTACCTCCCTTACCATCACTGGTTTCAGCCTACCCTCAGGCTATTTTGGACAAGAGGATAGTTAAACGCCAAAATGCCACTGCTACGCAATTATTGATTCATTGGAAGGGACATTCTCCTGCTGATGCTACTTGGGAGTTTGCGGAAGAGATGAAGCTTCGATTTCCAATTTTTTTCCTTGAGGACAAGGAAAGCTAAGAGGGGGGTATTGATGCGAAGTTGCTGTGTAAACAGAAGATACGATGGCGTTTTCATTAAAATGAATAAGTGAGATATTGAAGATTTCAGTGAGTGTAGCATTCTAATAAAAGCAGGAAAGAAGTTATTCTGTTTAGGAATTGTATACATGGTGTGAAGAGAACAAATTAATTAGTTTATGTAGGGAATTAATTATCTGTTCTGTTTTGTGTAATTGGGTGATTGAAATAATAACTGTCTTATCTATTTTTCTTCTATTCTTTTTCTTCTCTTTTGTTAAAAAATTCTTTTCTTTGCAACACAATAATGACAAAAGAACGGTTTTGACTCACTGATAATATAAATCTTTCTCTTTAACACTTATCTGGCTCAATCTTCTCTCGTTGACAATCACTGCTGTGAAGCCAAGAAAAAGGTAATTCTATAGAGATCAAGCCAGGTTTATCAGCTTTAGTTACTGGTGGCGCCTCTGGAATTGGTATGAATTTGTAAACACTTGCTTTCTTTTTGGTTTGGTAATCTCATCTGCTTCTGCTGATGGTGATGATTGATTAGTGAGGTCTTCGATTGATCAAAAGTTGCTTTACTTTCATGGTGTTAATAATTACTTTATCTTAGTGTTGTCGCTGACGTTCCGATCAGTTGTGTTTGGTTGCAATGAAGTAATTGAATTTTAATTGGGAAATATCTTGATTCTGTGAGGTTCAATAATACTTATTTTATTAAGTAATATTGATTTTGATTTTGAAATTTGTTTGATATGACTTGGGAGTGAATCTCTTTTATAATTGAAATATTTGATTGCAATTTCAAAGGCAATTTAAGTCAATGCAACTTTAGTAGGGTGTAATTGTTTTCTCTATGATTATGAATTTATAGATTTGTTACGTATGCTATGAAAAGATACTATCTTTGTAACTATACATGCTTAAGAAAACAAAGATTCAATTACTAGGTTTACGGGTCTTGTAAAATCCATTAAATTTTATTATACATGGAATATTTTTTAAGTCTATGATTGATGGTAGGAATTCTTTGACTTGGTTATTTGGTGGTGGTTTACTGTTTACATGTAGGGAAAGCGCTTGGTTTAGCTCTTGGAACGAAGGGAGTATTTGTGACGGTAGTTGATTTCTTAGATGAAAAAGGAAAGGAAGTTGCATCCCTCATTGAGGAAGAAAATGTCAAATTCCATTCCAAGTTGGAATTTCCAACTTCTCTGTTTATTAGATGTGATGTGACAAACTCAAGTAAGTTTTACCACTAATTTATCTTTTGCATTTTTTGTTTCATTTGTAGAAGCTAGCTTTGCCTTTGAACTTGATGCTTTGCAATACTCTTCATTCTATCTAATCTGTAGAAACCTAGCGTAGTCATTTTGTTAATTAATAAATGTCATAGTAAGGATCTGGGGAATATTTCAAAGTTTTAGAAAGAAGCAATTAAACAAGATTTCATATTATTTCCGCATCTGTGAAATGCATAAATTCTGTTGTGGCTAACTTCTCTTTACTCATTTAAACAATAAAAATAGTGATCAGGAGCAAGATGGTATTGCTCTATAGTTTTTATTTTTCTGCTATTAACAGGAGATTTAGTTGCTGCTTTTGAGAAGCATGTAGCAACATATGGAGGACTGGATATCTGTATCAATAGTGCTGGTATTACTACTTCTATACCATTCTACAAAGATCAAACTGATGGCACTCATTCATGGAGGCACACTATTGAAGTGGACCTGGTTGCTGTAATTGATTGCACTTGGCTTGCGGTGTTTTTATATTTCACTTTCTTTTCTTCAAACAGTTCTACTCATGGTGCCAAACAAATAATTTATTGCAGTCTTGGGGAGTTTGGAGTTGTATATACTCTTTAGGAAGCTTCTAGGCCACAAATTCATCAATTTGTTTTAAAACTATGCCTTTTCCTACTGGCCTTTGGGTTTGAGGATGCAGAATCGTAAAGGCCTAATATCAAAAATATAAGTAGTAGTCTTAATATTTTAGCAGAGAAACTTGAGATAACTACTGTGTAATAATGGTTATCAATGTCAGTATTTATTCATTATTTAAGGTCCTACCCGCACCAACCTCAAGGCCGTCTTGAAATTTCTCTATATAAGTTAAACGTATATGTATCACATACAAGAAGTGGGATTAACATTTCCTTGAGACTTTTAGATTCTAAATTAGAAAGAAAGAAAGTAAGACGAAAAAAAAAAAAGATTGAAAAATGGATGAGAATGGACAATCCTGCTGATGAATTTTTATTTTCCTATTTACTATGCACATGATTACACCAAGGATCAGCCATGAACCCTTACCTTTTTACATTAGTTTTAGATGAACTGATGAAACATATACAAGAGAGTATTGCTTAGTGCATAATGTTTGCGGATGATATTGTTCTGATAGATGAGACACGAGAAGTAGTCAATAGAAAGCTAGAACTTTGGAGAAGTACTCTAGAGTCAAAGGGTTTTAAGTTAAGTAGAACGAAGACAAAGTACATGCATTGCAAGTTCAGTGAAGGCCAAACTGGTGATAGGGAAGGAGTTAGTTTGAATGGAATGGTACTGTCCCAAAGTAATCACTTTAAAAATCTAGGCTCAGTCCTTCAAGTAGATGGGGGATTTGAGGAGGATGTTAGTCATAGGATTAAAGTCGGATGGTTAAAGTGGAGATGTGCCACAGTAGTTTTATGTTATCGTAAGATTCCCAATAAATTGAAAAGAAAATTTTACCGTACAGCCATACGACCGGCTATGTTATATGGTAGTGAGTGTTGGACACTGAAAGAATCGTATGCATCTAAGATAAGAGTTGCAGAGATGAGAATGTTAAGGTGGATGAGTGGCCATACTAGACTAGATAAAGTCCATAATGAGAGTATTAAAGAAAAGGTAGGAGTGGTGCCAATTGAAGATAAGTTGAGAGAAGGGAGATTGAGGTGGTTTGGTCATGTGAAGCGTAGACATACGGAGGCTCCAGTTAGACAAGTAGAGCACATTAGGTTAGAGGATAGAAAGAAAAAAAGGGGTAGACCTAAATTGACTTGGAGGAGAGTAGTACAACATGACCTAGAAGCATTACACATTTCTGAGGATTTAACCCAAAATCGTTCAGAGTGGAGAAAATGAATCCATATAGCCAACCCCAAATTTTTGGGATAAAAGCTTAGTTGAGTTGAGTTGAGTTGTACTGTGCATATGATTCTGTACAACTAGAATTATCTACAATTCCTGAACAGATAAAAGCTATGGAAGCTGCACAAAGGGCAGGAGTCATTATAAATCTGGGGTCTGCTTTAGGTCTTTATCCTATGATTAATGACTCTATCTACTCTGCCTCTAAAGGTGTGTTGATCCTCTGTGTCACTTCTTGTTGCTGATTTCTTCAAATGTACTTTTTGGTTGTTCATACTCATCCTGAACTATAAAAAAAATTTCATGCACTAAAACTCTGAACATGAATTAGTATCTGAATAACACCCTGTTGAATCTTCAGATACTTGCAATTTTTATTTTAAAATTTCCTCAGGCAGTGTTGTTATGTTTACTAGATCACTTTTTCCATACAAACATCAAGGTATTCGGATTAATGTGCTTTGTCCTGAGGTAAGCTTATATATGAAGATCTCTGGACTTCTACTAGTTGTATTTCTCCCCTAATGTGATGACTTTCATCATAGTAAATGAAAGTCCCAAATAATCTGATAAGTGAATGTAGTATTTAAACCAATCATATGATATCTTATGATTCTTTTTGTAGTGTCAATGTTGTATGTTTATGTTCATAAAATTTTTGGAGGAAATCAAATTAGCATATATGACATGAGCTAGAGACAAAGTGAAAGGGTTTAAGACACTTAGATCTCAACAATTAGAGCTAAAATAGGGTTGATTATGGTTGGAACAAAGAAAATATAATTAAGGTTTACAAAAAACGTCATAAAAAAAAAAACTGTTGATATGTCTACCAGCAAACTTAGTTATGCTATGTATGAAGTAGGATAAATCCTTCCAAAGACTGAAAACTAATCCTAATTAATAAAGACTTAATGGACAAGAATCCTAAAGAAAGAAGGAATCCTAAAATTAAGCACAATATAATTGAATAGGACTTCCGATGCTCATGCATCAGCTAGTTTCCATCAATGTCTGTTTTGGTATAGCACTGATTTACTGATTTATGTTGTCATTGTCAATTTCTCTAAACTTTATTTTATTCCTTCTGAATTTTTCTATACTGTCTTTTATTTTTATGATCTTGAAAATCACCGCTGACTCAAAACATTCCAATTTTCGTCTCTAATCCTATATGTGGGTCTTGTGCTTGCCTTTTCATTTTCCTTAAACGTCGTATGCAATGTAACACCCCGAACCTCCGAGTTATGAATAGTACCATTTTTGGTCCGTGACTAATACTATTCGAAGACACCTTGAGGACCAAAAATAAATAGAAATTAATTAAGATAGACACAATAAAAATTCTAGTGAACAAAAAAAAAAAACTAAGGACTCATCGGGTATTATAAAAAGAAGGATTATGACCCGATGAGGGGCATTTTGGTCAATTCATCTCAAGAGTTGACTTTTGACCAAAATGTCAATTAAATTAAATAAAATTAATGAATTGAATTATGGGGTAAAAATTGAAGAAAAATTCAAGTAAAAATATGTAAGGGAAAATTTAAGAAATGAAAACTTAAACTTTCATTTCCATTATGACAAAATTAAAATGAAAGACTTATGGGCTTTTGATAGTTAAATTTAATTATTTAATTAAAAGGAAAAATTAAGTAAAAAAAAAAAAGGGAATAAAAATTTAAGTTTAATTATCCTTATGGCATAATTAAAATTTATAATTTTAATAAGCTAATTTTGGGGATAAATATATACATATATATATATATATAAGAAGACAAATGTCTTCTTCATTTCTTTTTTTTTCATAAGAGGCCACCACCCTCTCTTCTCTCTTTCTCTCTCTCTCTTTTTCTCTTCTTCTTCCACTTCTTCCCCTCATTGATTTCCCCTCCCAAGTTTTAATTCCCTTAAATTCCCTTCATAAATTCCATAGCCCACTAAAAGAAAACATCAAAGAGATCTTTGATTGAGAGATTAAAAGCAAGGAGAACAAGAATTGAAAGAAAAGTGAAGTTGGAAAGAAATCAACAAGAGGTAATTTTCTTTTCATTTTAGATTAGTTGTATAAGCTTTGAATGAAGTTAATTTATGATGAAATTTCATAAGAAAATGAAAGAAAACATATATGGAACCTAAACTAGGGTTTTGGCCAAATGGGAGAAAAATTAGGGTTTTGAACATTAGGGTTTAGAGACCAAAAATGTGAAGAAGTGATAAATGATGTCTTTGACATAGTTTAAGGAAAGAAATGGCCATTTGTGACCTAATTAAGTGTGTGAGAAGTGTTTAAATCAAAGCCAAATTCGGATTCGGTATGAAGCATGACCAAAAGTCAACTTTGAGGGATCAAAAATGAAATTTTACAAGTGCAATTGGTATGAGACCAATTGGGACTGAAAATAGGCACTAAATGACACAATTTTCATTTTGGAAGCATGCCCAAAAAGTGACCAAAACCTAGTGAACAAACTGACCAAACTTGAAAAATTGCAGTATGAACAGTACACATGAACAGTAATCGTGTTTGGGTCATAACTCGAGCTAGGCAGGTCAAAATGACCTTAAATTTTACCAGTAGTTAGATGAGATATAGACCTAAAACTTTCATGAAGAACACAAACCCAAATTATGCCATTAACCCAATCAAATTATTGAGCAAATTTGAGTTACTGAATCTGCAAAACTGCAGAATTGCCAAATGAACAGTAAACTTTGCAAGGCTATAACTCTCTCTAGAAAACTCCGATTTAGGCGATTCTTAAACCGATGGAAACCTAAGACATAGTAGAATATTTCATATGAAGAATGTTAGGCCAAATTATGAGCTTAACTCAATCAAATTGCGAAAAGAATTCGGGTCACTGAATCTGCCAGAATCTGGGCACTTAAAATTGACCAAATGAACAGTAAATTTTGCAAGGCTATAACTCTCTCTAGAAAACTCCAATTTAGGCAATTCTTAAATCGATGGAAACCTAAGACATAGTAGAAAATTTCATATGGGGAACATCAGATCAAATTATGGACTTAACTTGGTCAAATTGTTGAACAAAGTTGGATCGATAAATCTGCAAGAACAAAATCTGCAGCATGAATAGTGACGTGAACAGTAATGGTGTTTTTGGCATAACTTGAGCTACACAGCTCCGAATTAGGCGATTCAAAAAGGAAAATAAAGTTAAGACCTAAATGAACAATTTTCATGAAGAACATCTCATCAAATTATGATCGAAACTAGGTAAAAATTGGGTTCAAAAATTGGGGCACCAAACTGTCCCAAAACCAAAATATTCTAAAATTTTCAAAGCTAACTTGGGATGCATTAGACATGCATATAATGAGTTCTTGGCAGCAATTGAGATTGGTATTGAGGTATTCTATTTGTGTATTTTCAGTAGAAAAAGAAGTTGGAACGGACAAGGAGAAGTAGGTAACAATAAAGGAGAGCATTGAAGGTTTGTGCACAACTAACATTTTTCTTTGTTTTAGCTTCGTAAATTGATTTGAATAAGTTTATTTGAATGAGTTTGTTTGAAATGAGTTTATTTTGAATGAGGTATGTTTTTCTCTTGTATTTGAGGAATTTGTGTGTTGCCACCCCTTTTATGGATTTTATGATGATTTGAATATGCTATTGTTTTGCAAACGTGATTATTGATTTAGAAACTCTTGAAAGTTGTTTTGAAACCACAGTTAGCATGACAGTCCCTTCGGAACTCCCCAGTAGTAACGGCTACTTGGGGTTTTATAATTGATATTGATTATGTCTCCCATTAATAATGGTTAGTGGGGTAAGACTACAAGAGTACTCATTAGCTAGCTAGCCCTTCCCTCATTAATAACGGTTAGTGTGGTTGAGATTGCTTTGTCGTGGTGTACAACACGGCACTGATCGTGAAATTTTGTGTCATGGCTGAGCGTGTGTTGATGTTGGCAACACTAATGCTTTGTGAATTGTGATTTATGAAGTGTGATTTCTCATGTAAAATGTTATTCCAATAAATGGCTCTTATGAACTTAGAACTATTGTGAAGTTTTCATGCTTAAGAAAAATGTGATTTATTATGCTTTGACAAATTATGTTTTACTTTAAGTTTTGAAGTTATTAGTTGTGCACCACTGAGTGATATACTCAGCGATAGCTTCTTTATCTTTATCGCAGTAAGGGAAAGAAGAAGGCTGAGTGAGAGACTTGGAAGCAGCATTTTGGTATTGTTTGTGGGTATATATTGTAGTCATACCCCTGTAATTTCCTTTTGATGTATTTTGTACCTATATGCATGGATGTACGGACATTGAGCAGTTTGTATTTAAAAACATTGCATTGCTATCACATTTTGAGTTTGTAATTATTTTGTATTTTACTTTGAGACTTATGAAAATGTAACTTTTGCAATATTTAGTCTATCATTATTTCCAATGAATGTTTGCATGGAATTTTAACTATTCTCATACAATTTTCCGCAAAAGAATTGATAAGATAAAAAGCTATGGTTTGTTTTAAAATCCTTTGTAGCATAACTAATGGGTTATCGGTAGGTGGAGTTCGGTGATTCATTAGGCATGCTACGGGAACATGTCATGCCTTACAAGGGATAAGGTGTGACATGTTTTAGTGGTATCAGAGCTTTGGTTTTTATACAAGTTTTGAAATTGCATGTTTGAAAATTTTTGATAAGTACAACTGCTCAATTGTCATTATTGATACATATAGTGCATTACATCATAAATATGGACTAATGGAAGGAAATCTCCTCGTGTTGGTTGCTCAGGGAGTAGAATTCCTTGTGATTCAATATGGAAGAGGGTGATCACACAGTAGAGCAATCAGTAGCAGCTGAGGTACAAGGGGAAGCCCCAGCTCCTCAGAATGCCAGTGGATCAGCTGCACCCATCCCACCCATGCAGTTTCCTGCTCAGTTCACTCAGTAAATGGCTGCACTATTTCAGCAAATGGTTAGCAATATACCAGTCCAAGCTCCTGTGCAAGCACCTCCAGTGCAACCACCATCCCCAGCCAGACAATATGACAAGTTAATGAAGTATGGGGCAACAGAGTTCAAGGGTACAGTGGACCCATTGGAAGCTGAGTAATGGTTAGAACGGATGGAGTGGGTCTTCAAGAAATTGCACTGCACAGATGAGTTGAAGTTTGAATATTCAATTTCCTTGCTGCATGGAGATGCATATGAGTGGTGGAAGACCATTCCCCTTGATTTAATTTGGCGGCCGATCTTGACATGGGATGACTTTCTAAGGGAGTTTAGACAGAAGTATGTTCCTGATGCCTATGTGGATATGAAGCTACAGGAGTTTCTTAGTTTGAAGCAAGGGAACAAAACTGTAGCCGAGTATGAGAGAGACTTTTCTCACGTCAGCCACTATGCTGGAAGCCTACTCACTACCAGTAGAGACAGATGCAAACGGTTTGAGGCCGGTTTGAGGCCTAGTTTGAGATTACAAGTGGTTGGGTTTCGACATGACAACTTCTCTGGGTTGATATCACAGGCCCTTGAATTGGAAAGGATAGAACTGGAAGGGGCATTTGAGAAGGTAATCATTGAAAAAGAGAAAAGCAATAAGCCTACAGGTCAAAGTCCAAGTAACAATTCGGGTAAGAGGAAGAGCTTTGGGGGACCAAGTAACAGAGGATCTAGTAGGGGAAGATTCTCAAGGCAGAGGCCACCTAGATCGGACAGCAGACATCTAGGGGTTCCTTTCCTACCCGTGCTTGTGAAACTTATGGCAGGACTCATGGAGGAGTATGTTATAAAGCCATAGGAGCCTGTTACAACTGTGGTGGAAGTGGGCATTTTGCTAGAGATTGCACTAGTGCCCGCAGATCTGGACCGCCTACTACCACTCAGGGATCTGTTCAAGGTTCTGCTTCTAGAGGACAACAGACAACTAGTAGAGGCAGAGGCAGGGGTAGAGGTAACACTTCTGGTAGTCAGGGCACAGTGAGACAACCAGAGCAGAGTGGTGCACCAGTCAGGGTGTACATCATGTGCCAGAGGGATGAAGCTGAGACATCAGATGTTGTGGCTGGTACTTTCTCCATTTTTGATAGAGATGTATATGTCTTTGTTTGACCACAGTTCTACACATTCTTATGCTAGTGCCAGTATTGCATGCTCTATTGCTATTCCTTGTGTGAAATTGGATTATGATGTGCTAGTGACTAGTCCTTTAGGACAAGAGGTTAGGGTGAACAAATTGTATAAGGATTGTCCTTTGGTGATCCAAGGACATACATTCCTGTCAGACTTAATTGACATGCCCTTCCGAGATTATGATATCATCTTAGGCATGGATTGGTTAGCCAGGCATCACGCCATGATTGACTGTAGACTGAAGACAGTCACTTTTGGTCTTCCCAAGTATGCAGATGTAGTGATACACGGGGAGAGGCAGTTATTGTCATCCAACATCATTTCAGCTGCACTTGCTAGAAAGATGATTAGAAAGGGATGTGAAGCTTATCTAGCTCATATGATAGACACCCAGGTAGGGAGTCCAGATCTTAAAGATATTCCTACAGTATGGGATTTTCCGGATGTTTTTCGGGAAGAATTACTGGGATTGCCTCCGGAAAGAGAGGTGCAGTTTGAAATTGAGACTATGCCTGGTGTGGAGCCAATCTCCATCACTCCTTATAGGATGGCACCTGCTGAGTTGAAAGAGCTGAAGGTACAATTGCAGGAATTGTTAGATAAGGGTTTCATCCGCCCTAGCGTGCCACCTTGGGGAGCACCAGTATTATTTGTGAAGGAAAAGGATGGTACTCTCCGCCTATGCATGGACTACAGACAGTTGAATAAGGTGACCATAAAGAATAGATATCCTCTGCCACGGATTGATGATTTGTTTGACCAGTTGAAGGATGCAACTGTATTCTCCAAAATTGACTTGAGATCGGGCTACTACCAGTTGAGGGTGCAGGAGCAAAGTATTCTTAAAACTGCCTTTAGGACTCAGTATGGCCACTATTAGTTCTTGGTAATGCCATTCGGGTTGACTAATGCTCCAGCTGCTTTTATGGGCCTAATGAACACTATCTTCAGGCCATATTTGGAGCAGTTTATTGTGGTGTTCATTGATGATATTTTGGTGTACTCAAAGAATACAGAGGAATACGACAAGCACTTAAGGATAGTATTGCAGACTTTGAGGGAGAAGCAGTTGTATGCCAAACTGTCAAAATGTGAGTTTTGGCTAAAGGAGATTTCATTTTTGGGGCATATTGTATCTGCATAGGGTATCCAAGTGGATCCTAGCAAAGTAGAAGCCATTCTTAATTGGAAGCCACCTACAAATGTCACGGAAGTTCGGAGTTTCCTTGGTTTAGCTGGGTATTATCGAAGGTTTGTGAAGGGATTCTCCGTACTAGCATCTCCACTGACTAAGCTACTTAGGAAGGATGTAAAATTTCAGTGGACTGATCGATGCCAGGAAAGTTTTGATGAGTTAAAGAGGCATTTAACTGAAGCTCCAGTCTTAACCTTGCCCACTTTGGGTAAGGAGTATACCATATACAGTGATGCTTCTCATAATGGATTAGGCTGTGTGTTGATGCAAGATAGAAATATCATTGCCTATGCTTCACGCCAGCTTAAACCGCATGAGAGGAATTATCCTACACATGACTTGGAGCTAGCAACCATTGTCTTTGCCTTGAAGATCTGGAGACATTACTTGTATGGGGAGAGATGTTATATACACACAGATCATAAAAGTTTGAAGTACTTGGGCACACAAAAGGAGTTAAATTTGAGGCAAAGGAGATGGTTAGAGCTGATAAAAGATTATGATTGTTTGATAGACTATCAGCCTGAAAAAGCTAATATTGTAGCTGATGCTTTAAGTCGCAAGACTATGGCTGGTTTGAGGGTTTCTCCTTTTTCCATGGTGCATGAATTAAGGGCATTGCATGCTAATTTGGAGATTAATGAAGATGGGCAGATGGTAGCTACTTGGCAAGTGAAGCCAATGCTGGCAGAACAAATTAAAGCAGTTGCATAGAAGGATGATAAGTATGTGAAGTTGATGGAAGAGGCTCGGGATGGCAAGAAACCAGAATTATCAGTAAATGATGAAAGCTTGTTGTTATATAAGGGCAGAATGTGCATTCCTGAGAATGTTGAACTGAGGCAGACTATTTTAAAGGAAGCACATGATTCACCTTTTGCAATGCACCCTGGTGGAACCAAAATGTATAGAAGTGTGAAAGAGCACTATTGGTGGAGAGGAATGAAGAAAGACATTGCAGAATATGTTGCCAAATGCCTAACTTGTCAGCAAGTAAATGCAGAACACCAAGTGCCTGCAGGATTGCTACAGCCATTGCCAATTCCCGAATGGAAATGGGAAAGAATCACTATGGATTTCGTGACAGGACTTCCACGTACACAAAAGAATCATGATGCAGTTTGGGTTATTGTTGATAGATTGACCAAGTCTGCACACTTTTTGCCAGTGAGAATGGATTACAACCTGGAAAGTTTGGCCAAACTATACATTGACGAAGTGGTGAGGTTGCATGGAGTGCCAATGTCTATTGTGTCTGATAGAGATCCTAGGTTCACTTCTAGATTCTGGGGTAGTCTCCAAAAAGCCCTAGGGACTAGATTGAACTTTAGTACAATATTCCATCCACAGACAGACGGCTAGTCTGAAAGGATCATTCAGATTTTGGAGGATATGCTTCGGGCTTGTGTGATTGAGTTTGAAGGGAGTTGGGACACACACTTGCCTTTAATTGAATTTGCCTACAACAACAGTTATCAGTCAAGCATCGGAATGCCTCCATACGAAGCCCTTTACGGCAGGAAGTGTAGAACTCCTTTGTGTTGGGATGAAGTGGGCGAGAGGAAGTTGATTGGTCCAAAATTAGTGCAGCAGACAGAAGAAAAGGTTAAGCTCATTAGAGACAGACTCAAAGTTGCAACGGATAGACAAAAGTCCTACATTGACCTAAAGAGAAAAGATATTCAGTATAGTGTGGGTGACAAGGTGTTCCTGAAAGTTTCCCCATGGAAGAGGATCATGAGATTTGGTAGAAAGGGGAAACTAAGTCCTCGCTTCATTGGGCCGTATGAGGTTCTGGAAAGAGTGGGTCCATTGGCATATAGACTTGCATTGCCTCCGGAGTTAGAAAATATTCACAATGTCTTCCATGTCTCCATGTTAAGGAGGTACAGATCAGACCCCTCTCACATTTTGCTAATAGAGGAGATTGAGGTGAATCCAGACCTGACATATGATGAAGAGCCCATAAAGATCTTGGCACATGAGGTGAAGCAACTGAGGAACAAACATATACCTCTAGTCAAAGTGCCGTGGAACCATCATTCAGGCCAAGAGGCTACATGGGAGCGCGAGGAGGACATGAGGAGACAGCACCCACAGCTATTCAGAGACTGAGACCAGGTAAATTTCGAGAACGAAATTTATTTTTAAGGAGGGGAGAATTGTAACACCCCGAACCTCCGAGTTATGAATAGTACCATTTTTGGTTCGTGACTAATACTATTCGAAGACACCTTGAGGACCAAAAATAAACAAAAATTAATTGAGATAGACACAATAAAAATTCTAGTGAACAAAAAAAAAAAAGAAACTAAGGACTCATCGGGTATTATAAAAAGAAGGATTATGACCCGATGAGGGGCATTTTGGTCAATTCACCTCAAGAGTTGACTTTTGACCAAAATGTCAATTAAATTAAATAAAATTAATGAATTGAATTATGGGGTAAAAATTGAAGAAAAATTCAAGTAAAAATATGTAAGGGAAAATTTAAGAAATGAAAACTTAAAGTTTCATTTCCATTATGACAAAATTAAAATGAAAGACTTATGGGCTTTTGATAGTTAAATTTAATTATTTAATTAAAAGGAAAAATTAAGTAAAAAAAAAGGGAATAAAAATTTAAGTTTAATTATCCTTATGGCACAATTAAAATTTATAATTTTAATAAGCTAATTTTGAGGATAAATATATATATATATATATATATATATATATATATATATATATATATATATATATATATATATATATATATATATATATATATGGGCTTTTGATAGTTAAATTTAATTATTTAATTAAAAGGAAAAATTAAGTAAAAAAAAAGGGAATAAAAATTTAAGTTTAATTATCCTTATGGCACAATTAAAATTTATAATTTTAATAAGCTAATTTTGGGGATAAATATATACATATATATATATATATATATATATATATATATATAAGAAGACAAATGTCTTCTTCATTTCTTTTTTTTTATAAGAGGCCACCACCCTCTCCTCTCTCTTTCTCTCTCTCTCTTTTTCTCTTCTTCTTCCACTTCTTCCCCTCATTGATTTCCCCTCCCAAGTTTTAATTCCCTTAAATTCTCTTCATAAATTCCATAGCCCACTAAAAGAAAACATCAAAGAGATCTTTGATTGAGAGATTAAAAGCAAGGAGAACAAGAATTGGAAGAAAAGTGAAGTTGGAAAGAAATCAACAAGAGGTAATTTTCTTTTCATTTTAGATTAGTTGTATAAGCTTTGAATGAAATTAATTTATGATGAAATTTCATAAGAAAATGAAAGAAAACATATATGGAACCTAAACTAGGGTTTTGGCCAAATGGGAGAAAAATTAGGGTTTTGAACATTAGGGTTTAGAGACCAAAAATGTGAAGAAGTGCTAAATGATGTCTTTGACATAGTTTAAGGAAAGAAATGGCCATTTGTGACCTAATTAAGTGTGTGAGAAGTGTTTAAATCAAAGCCAAATTCGGATTGGGTATGAAGCATGACCAAAAGTCAACTTTGAGGGACCAAAAATGAAATTTTACAAGTACAATTGGTATGGGACCAATTGGGACTGAAAATAGGCACTAAATGACACAATTTTCATTTAGGAAGCATGCCCAAAAAGTGACCAAAACCTAGTGAACAACTGACCAAACTTGAAAAATTGCAGTATGAACAGTACACATGAACAGTAATCGTGTTTGGGTCATAACTCGAGCTAGGCAAGTCAAAATGACTTGAAATTTTATTAGTAGTTAGATGAGATATAGACCTAAAACTTTCATGAAGAGCACAAACCTAAATTATGCTATTAACCCCATCAAATTATTGAGCAAAGTTGAGTTACTGAATCTGCAAAACTGCAGAATTGCCAAATGAACAGTAAATTTTGCAAGGCTATAACTCTCTCTAGAAAACTCCGATTTAGGCAATTCTTAAACCGATGGAAACCTAAGACATAGTAAAATATTTTATATGAAGAATGTTAGGCCAAATTATGAACTTAACTCAATCAAATTGCGAAAAGAATTCTGGTCACCGAATCTGCCAGAATCTGGGCACCTAAAATTGACCAAATGAACAGTAAACTTTGCAAGGCTATAACTCTCTCTAGAAAACTCCGATTTAGGTGATTCTTAAACCGATGGAAACCTAAGACATAGTAGAACATTTAATATGAAGAACATTAGACCAAATTATGGACTTAACTTGGTCAAATTGCTGAACAAAGTTGGATCGATAAATCTGCCGGAACAAAATCTGCAGCATGAATAGTGACGTGAACAGTAATGGTGTTTTTGGCATAACTTGAGCTACACAGCTCCGAATTAGGCGATTCAAAAAGGAAAATAAAGTTAAGACCTAATGAACAATTTTCATGAAGAACATCTCATCAAATTATGATCGAAACTAGATAAAAATTAGGTTCAAAGATTGGGGCACCAAGCTATCCTAAAACCAAAATATTCTAAAATTTTCAAAGCTAACTTGGGATGCATTAGACATGCATATAATGAGTTCTTGGCAGCAATTGAGATTGGTATTGAGGTATTTTATTTCGTGTATTTTCAGTAGAAAAAGAATTTGGAACGGACAAGGAGAAGTAGGTAACAATAAAGGAGAGCATTGAAGGTTTGTGCACAACTAACATTTTTCTTTGTTTTAGCTTCGTAAATTGATTTGAATAAGTTTATTTGAATGAGTTTGATTTGAAATGAGTTTATTTTGAATGAGGTATGTTTTTCTCTTGTATTTGAGGAATTTGTGTGTTGCCACCCCTTTTATGGATTTTATGATGATTTGAATATGCTATTGTTTTGCAAACGTGATTATTGATTTAGAAACTCTTGAAAGTTGTTTTGAAACCACAGTTAGCATGACAGTCCCTTCGGAACTCCCCAGTAGCAACGGCTACTTGGGGTTTTATAATTGATATTGATTATGTCTCCCATTAATAATGGTTAGTGGGGTAAGACTACAAGAGTACTCATTAGCTAGCTAGCCCTTCCCTCATTAATAACGGTTAGTGAGGTTGAGATTGCTTTGTCGTGGTGTACAACACGGCACTGATCGTGAAATTTTGTGTCATGGCCTGAACTGTGTGTTGATGTTGGCAACACTAATGCTTTGTGAATTGTGATTTATGAAGTGTGATTTCTCATGTAAAATGTTATTCCAATAAATGGCTCTTATGAACTTAGAACTATTGTGAAGTTTTCATGCTTAAGAAAAATGTGATTTATTATGCTTTGACAAATTATGTTTTACTTTAAGTTTTGAAGTTATTAGTTGTGCACCACTGAGTGATATACTCAGCGATAGCTTCTTTATGCTGTCGCAGGTAAGGGAAAGGAGAAGGCTGCCGAGTGAGAGACTTGGAAGCAGCATTTTGGTATTGTTTGTGGGTATATATTGTAGTCATACCCCTGTAATTTCCTTTTGATGTATTTTGTACCTATATGCATGGATGTACGGGCATTGAGCAGTTTGTATTTAAAAACATTGCATTGCTATCACATTTTGAGTTTGTAATTATTTTGTATTTTACTTTGAGACTTATGAAAATGTAACTTTTGCAATATTTAGTCTATCATTATTTCCAATGAATGTTTGCATGGAATTTTAACTATTCTCATACAGTTTTCTGCAAAGAGAATTGATAAGATAAAAAGCTATGGTTTGTTTTAAAATCCTTTGTAGCATAACTAATGGGTTATCGGTAGGTGGAGTTCGGTGATTCATTAGGCATGCTACGGGAACATGTTATGCCTTACAAGGGATAAGGTGTGACATGCAATTTGTTGAAACTGGGATGGGATTAACAGCAGACGCTAAACTTGTTGGCATAGTGGGAGGCTTTGTTTCTATGCAAATGGTAATTAAAGGTATACTTTATGGCAAACCTTTCATGTGCCCTTATAATTCCAAGTCCTATGATATTTTTCTTGGTGTGATTTCTTACACTTGGACTTTATAATTTTTTTTTTTTAATTCCTGATTTCCCTGGAAATGTATTGCTTGTTGGTTAAGTTCTTTGAACATGTAACTTTGCTACCATAGTCTTCCCCTCTCAGTACAATTTTTTTTTCATCAACACGTGATACCAATGATTATCGAATGCCCTTTATTTTATTTTATTTAGTTCTCTCAAACAAATTTCAGAATTCCAACCATGGTTTTTAAACAATGGCTGTTATATAATATAACAGTTGTTATTTGTAGGTTTTCAAAGGGGCCATTATCCTTTATCCCGTTACTTGAAGGTAGATTCTGAAATGCAGAAGTAATGGTCGTTACCGCTGTTACTTACTAGTAATGGCCATTATTTACTGTTAAGTAACGGTAACAGTCGTGACTCAATGATTCAGCTTATACAAATCACATGGCAGCAGTGTTTTCTGAGGTTTCTTTTACTCTCTGCATGTTCCAACCTTCCAAGCTGATAAGGATGTGCTGTAGAACCAGGAGAAAACTAGAAGAATGGCAAAGGCCAAAGGTTCTAGAATTGTGGCAGAAGTTTCTAGAAGGCCAGCTGTGCTCTAGTCAGTTAGAGGGAATTTTAGGGACCATGTGACAGTAGTAGCATAAAAGATTATGAGGGAATAGGGTAAAGAGCTTGTGAGGAAGTTATTGTAATTTCCAGCTAGAATACTAGCTTGGTGGCAGACTTCTTAGGTTGCTGGAAATTACAACAACTTCCTCACATGCTCCTTACCCTCTTCCCTCATATTTCTGCCCCTAAGCTAGTATTCTAGCTGGAATTCACAATAACTTTCTCACAAGCTTCTTACCCTCTTCCTTCATATTCTTTTATGCAACTACTGTCACATGGCCCCCAAAATTTCCTCTAATTGACTGGAGCACAACTGGCCTTCTAGAAACCTCTCAACAATTTCAAAACCTTTGGCCTCTTCCATTCTTCTAGTTTTTCTCTTGGTTCTACAGCACATCCCTATCACAAGTTACTGTTTCTATCGCATTTTCTCTCAAAATTTCACTCATACTTCTCCTTTCTACAAATCTCTCCCTTATTCTTTTTAAAGCTAAGATCATCATAAATATTTCTATTCTCCACAACTACTACTTTCAAAAGGTGTGTACTATTTGCTTCTCTCTCTTTCTCTTTCTCTCTCTCTCTCTCTCTCTCTTTCTTTTCATATTTGATAGTTGTGCATTGTAGTTTTACTTATATTTGCCAATATCTATTCATTTCATGAACTTTAAAAACTTTTCAAAAAGATTGTGTAGCACTAGGCCATTACAGCCTTTCAGGCCGGTCCTGTGGTTGCGACCGTGATTTAAAACCATGATTCCAATGCTTGTGCACATTTGTAGGTGCTTTTGAGCTCATTATGGATGAGAGCAAAGCTGGCGCTTGTTTATGGATAACAAATCGCAGGGGTATGGAGTATTGGCCCACTCCCATAGAAGAAGCAAAATACTTGGTCTGTTCTTCAGCTTCCGGGAAAAGGGTGAGTAATTTACAACTTCCTTAAAGCTTTGAAAAAATGTGAGAAATTTTTTTGTCAAACACTTTGATAACATGTGAAAAAAATTTTTTCAAAATTCCTACTTATTTTTTGATGGAAATTTGAGTTCATTAGACAAATTCAAACTCAATTTACATCAGTTGAATATTAATCCTTCCCTTCATAAAATGTAGCCACATTGATCATCCATTCTAGAATGATTTGTTCCTCTTTGCTTGCAGTTGAAGCTCTCCTTACTGCATAGTATATTTATTTTCATCTGAATCTTATATTTTGCCCAATAACTGTAATGTTTATCAGTCCTTATTTTCGTTTTCTCATCTAATGTATGGAGTTGCATGTGCAGCTTCTATTCTTATTTTCCTAGCCATTACCGTTGTTTAAAGCAAATGTTTGAGAAGTGAATGAGAAGGTAAAGGAAGGAACATGAGGGCTGTGTGGGAAGACATAAGAGAATACTTTTTTCAAGCATAAGGAAGACTAGAACAGAGACCAATAAAAACAAAGGTGTTATAAAAGTGTTAAAATAGCAGTTGCAGAATGTATAACAAATGGAACAAATTATATAAAAGCATTTTATTGTTTACAGCATATACAATCTTAGACATTTGATTGTTTACTGTGTATACAATTCAGACAAGAGTTGTGCACCATGTCTACTGTTTAACAGTATGCATGGTCTGGTTTGATTGTGTAGAATGAGATGATTCTCCTTGATTTCAATTAATCTGTACATGGGTATATATATACAATTGATTCTTATAATTGTGTTATACTAATTAGGAAGAAATCCTAAATAGGAATACAGAATACAGAATATACAGAGAAATAATATAGTGATTGACTTTCCATAACACTCCCCCTCAAGTTGGAGCATAGATGTTAATCATGCCCAACTTGTTACAAATGTAGTCAATCCTAGCTCCATTCAGAGCTTTTGTGAAAATATCTCCTAACTGCTCTCCAGTTTTGATGTGTCCTGTTGAGATGATCTATTGTTGAATCTTTTCACGAATAAAGTGACAATCAATCTCAATATGTTTGGTCCGCTCATGAAACACCGGATTAGAAGCAATATGGAGAGCAGCTTGATTATCACACCACAATTTCGCAGGCAGGAAGGTCTTAAAACTTGTCTCATCTAGTAATTGAAGTATCCACATTACCTCACATACTGATTGTGCCATGGCTCTGTATTCGGATTCAGCACTAGATCGAGAAACTACACTCTGCTTCTTGCTTCTCCAAGACACCAAATTTCCTCCAATAAAAATACAATATCCAGTAGTTGACCTCCTGTCAACCTTAGATCCAGCCCAGTCGGCATCTGAAAAACATTCAACATTCAAATGCCCATGATTACCATATAGCAAACCACTTCCTAGAGCGCCCTTCAGATAACACAAGATTTGTTCCAAGGCTTCCCAATGAGTAACAGTTGGGGAAGACATAAACTGACTTACCACACTAACGGCATAAGCAATGTCAGGACGAGTAACTGTAAGATAGTTCAATTTTCCTACCAATCTCCTGTATCTCTCTGGATCTTCAAACAACTTACTATCCCCTGCTAACAGTTGTAAAGTTGGAGTCATTGGTGCACTACAAGGCTTAGCACCTAATTTTCCTGTCTCTGTCAATAGATCAAGGACATATTTTCTTTGAGACAAGAAAATACCCTTCTTACTTCTCATAACTTCGATACCCAAGAAATACTTTAACAATCCCAAGTCTTTGGTCTGAAACTGGGTTTGGAGGAAGGTTTTAAGAAATGAAATACCTGCAGAGTCACTCCCAGTGATGACAATGTCATCCACATAGACTACCAGGAGAATTAGACCAGCCTCAAATTGCCTATAAAATACTGAGTGATCACACTTACTCTTTTGCATACCAAATTCATGTACTGCTTCACTGAATCTCCCAAACCATGCCCTAGGACTTTGTTTCAAGCCATAAAGAGACTTCCGAAGCCTACAAACTTTACCCAACTCCCCCTGAGCAATAAACCCAGGTGGTTGCTCCATATACACCTCCTCCTGAAGATCACCATGAAGGAAAGTATTCTTGATATCCAATTGATGCAGGGGCCAATCATATGTAGCTGCTAAAGAGATAAACAAGCGAATAGAAGTAAGTTTAGCTACAGGAGAAAAAGTGTCAGAGTAATCAACCCCATATGTCTGAGCATATCCTTTTGCTACAAGGCGTGCTTTTAACCTAGCCACAGAACCATCAGGATTTACCTTTACTGTAAATACCCATTTGCAACCAATAGCTTTCTTACCAGTGGGCAAAGGCAACAATTCCCATGTACCTTTAGCATCTAAAGCCTCCATTTTCTCTTTCATAGCATCACACCAGCCAGGATGAGACAGTGCCTCACCAACAGTATTAGGGATAGGAACAGAGTCTAAAGAAGTAACAAAACACCGAGAACAAGAAGACAATTGATTATAAGAAATAAAAGAAGAGATAGGATAAGTACATGAATGTTTACCTTTACAAAGAGCAATGGGTAAGTCTAGATCAGAATCATGATCAGTATGAGGTACAAGATCTCCCAACGAAGAAGCTGGTGGAGGATCTGAGTCAGGAATCTCCAATCTCCTAGAATAAACATGAACAATGGGAGGTTGAGTAGGTTTAGAGACAGAAGGAACAGGCTGTGGTAGAGGACTAGACATTGGTTGGACAATATATATTAAGAGATCATCCTCCTCCCCCTGACTCTCATACACAGATGATTGAGGAAAAAATGGAGTGGACTCAAAAAATGTGACATCTGCAGAAACAAGATAACGATTAAGAGCAGGAAAGAAACAACGGTACCCTTTTTGGAGCCTAGAGTACCCAAGGAAGACACATTTGAGAGATTTTGGATCCAATTTAGTAACCTGTGGATGAACATCACGCACAAAATAGGTACAACAAAAAATACGGGGTTCAATAGGGAACAAAGATTTTGTAGGAAACAAAACAGTATAAGGAATATCCCCATTAAGGACAGAAGACGGCATACGATTGATCAAAAAACATGCAGTAGAAACTGCATCCGCCCAAAAGTGTTTAGGAACTTTCATCTGAAAAAGAAGAGCACGAGTTACCTCAAGAAGATGCCGATTTTTTCTTTCAGCCAAGCCATTTTGGGATGGGGTATCCACACAGGAAGACTGATGAAGAATGCCATTTTGTGTCATATAAGACTGAAATAGTGCTGAAAAATATTCTTTGGCTTTGTCACTTCTTAATATGGGCACAGAAAAATTAAATTGAGTTTTGATTTCATTACAAAAGGCACAAAAGATAGAAAACAACTCAGAACGATTCTTCATTAAATATAACCAGGTAACACGAGAGTAATCATCAACAAAAGTAACAAAATAACGAAATCCAGTTTTAGAAGTAACAGAACAAGGACCCCAAACATCAGAATGAACTAACTCAAAAGGGGATGAAGCCCGTTTATTGACTCTAGAAACAGAAGGCAAACGATGAAGTTTTGCAAACTGACACGACTCACATTCTAGTACTGATAAAGACTGAAATTGAGGACACAGCTTCTTCATGGTAGACAAAGAAGGATGACCCAATCTACAATGAGCTTCAAGAGGTGTTAAGGTACTGGAGCAAACAAGCGATCGCGGTACATGATTTTCCAGAATGTAGAGACCACCTGACTCGCGTCCTCTACCAATAATCTGCTTCATCGTAAGATCCTTAAATAAACACTGGTCAAGAAAAAAGGAAACAGAACAATTTAAGGTACGAGTAAGTTTACTAACAGATATTAGATTAAAAGAGAATTTTGGTAGACACAAAACAGAAGACAAAGAAATTGACGAAGTCGGGTTCGCAATTCCAGAACCCATGACACAAGAAGTAGAACCATCAGCTAAAGTAATAGTAGAGGAAGTGAGATTAGACTGAAAAGCAGATAGAAGACTAGAATTACCTATCATGTGATCTGTCGCACCAGAATCAATAACTCATTTGGATGAGGAAGACACAAGGCATGTAGTGGATTTACTTGACTCAGCGATCACAGTGACAGGGGAACTGGTAGGCTTTAGAGATGCCTGATACTGGGAAAATTGTGCAAAATCCTCTGTAGATACCAAAATTGTTTTCTCAAAGGAAGATACTGTAGAATTCTCTGCTACCATATTTGCCATCTGTGATCGCTAATTTTTCCTCTGAAGTTTCGGACAATTATATTTTGTATGGCCAGGCTCATGTCAATAATAACAAATGACTCCTCTTGAATCCTGAGTAGAACTAGCCTCTCCATTACGCTGATTACTTCTATTGCCTGTAATTTCTCTTCTACTTCCTCTTCTATTACCCTGTTGTCCATTTGGATTACGGCTAATAAGAACACTACTGGCAGGCTGTGAAGATTGAGTACTCTCTGTACGAAGGACCTGTGTGAACGTTTCATGCAAAGAGAAAATCTCAGAACTGGAGAGAATTTGAGATTTAGCAGTCTCATACTCTGAAGGAAGGCCTGCAAGAAAACTCATAACAGCCAGTTGTTCCCATTGGGCCTGCTGAACTTTCACATCAGGACTAAAAGGCAATAATACATTAAGTTCCTCATATATCCGTTTAAAATCCATAAAATATGCCGTGAGAGACTTATCCTCTTTTTCAGCACGGTAGAATGCCTTACAAACATCATAAATACGGGAGATATTCCCTTTACCAGAATACAGAAAATCTAAGTAATCCATCAATTCCTTAACAAATTCACAGTGATTAATTAAACTAATTACCTCACTATGAATTGAGTTCCGAAGCTGTAAAAACAACTGAGCATCCTCCCTTAGCCAAGTTTGTCGTGTATCATCAGTGGGTAGATCTTTAGTAAGGTGATCATCCTTATCAATGCTACGCAAATAGACCCTAACAGTCTTACTCCACTCCAAGTAATTTGAACCATTAAGTTTGTATTCCGTGATCTTAGTCATCACCGGAATCACATCAGATATAACATTCTTATTGTCTGCCATTTGTTGAGATAAAGAAAACTAACCGAAATGCTAATCCAAAGTGCTTATAGCAGCAAAATAACCCAAAATCACAAATCAAGCAAATACTGAAATAGGATCTGAGAGCCGAACCTCAGAAGTCCTTTAATGGTGTGCTGGATCGGGCAACAACACACAGTGGTGGATCAGGCGACGCCGGCGATGTTGATCAGGGTCGAAACGGCCGGTCGGTGGCCAAGGTCTCTCCTGAGCTGGGTAGTGAGAACAAATAGTCACCCTAGATTGATGACCTACTCTGATACCATGTAGAATGAGATGATTCTCCTTGATTTCAATTAATCTGTACATGGGTATATATATACAATTGATTCCTATAATTGTGTTCTACTAATTAGGAAGAAATCCTAAATAAGAAATCCTAAATAGGAATACAGAATACAGAATATACAGAGAAATAATATAGTGATTGACTTTCCATAACAGATTGGTTCAAGGTTTAGAATCAGATGGCAAATTGGCATCAGTTAATTTCAAACCAAACCAATTCTTTTGAATATAAAACCAAACTAAACCAACACAGAGACAAAATTGTTTTGTTTCTACTCTTACCCATTATCTCATTTCTTTAAATAAAATATTGGTTGTTATCCGTATTTTTCCTAATAAGTGCCATGTTTATCATTCTTTGTTTTGTTTTTCTCTATTTTATTTAAAGAAATGAGATGATGGGTAAGAGCATGGAAACCAAAAAATTATGTGTCTGTTTATATTATGGTTTACGGTCTGATCTGAATTGGTTTATTATGAGGCAAAGTCTAAACCAAACTCTAATCCAAGACATTCTTCTTTTCAAAAATGAACTGTTATTTATTATTAGTGAATTGAAATACTGAATCAAACATTCTAATATATGTTAGTGTATTCTAATATATAACATAATGGTTTTGACTGTATAGTGTATCTTTACTTCTATTGCTGGAAGGTATGGTCTTATAATTTTGACAAATTTGATATATTTATCTCGTGCCCTCTAGATTAACTGCTTTAATTTATGATATTCTATCTCATTGAAATCATGCATGTAAGTCTTCTAAATTTTAACCATCTTAAATTATCATGAGGGTAAATGGTGAGTCTTTCCTTAACTGTTTCTGAAAATTGCTTACTAATACATGATAGATTTTCCTTGTCAGAGTTGTCCATACCTTAAGTCACAATTTCCGCAATGCTACCCGCATCGTACGCACACCACTGAGATTACCAATCGAACCACATCATGTTCTTGTGAAAGTCATTAATGCTGGTGTAAATGCAAGTGATGTAAGTTCATTGAAAAGATTAACTTCAATTATTTTTAATCAACTTTTTTCTCCTTGAAACCTTATTCTGTTCTTATCTTTGTTGCACAAAGTCTAATATAGAATTCCTGATTGGTTTTTTAGAGAAGAATTAACTAGTTGGTTCACTGTATGATACATGTGGCCAACAGGCTAAATCAGACTGGAATTGGAACTGTAGGGCCCCCGTTTCTGGTTCCGGTTTTATCAAATCCAATGGTTGATTCTTTTTTCCCCAAAATTTCATTTTTTTTAAAAAGAAAAACTGCTTTGGCCCAGAACTGAACCAGTCAGTTCCGTTCAGGTTTAATCCAGTTTTGGTCAATTTGGTTTTGATCATTTCCGGTTCTAAACCAGCCCTTGGTCGAGTCTACTATATGGTCAGTTGCCTCCTGCAGTCATGTGTATCAACAAATTTTTTTTTTTTTGTGCTAACTTTGTACTTGCATGAGTGGCTCTAATTGTCTTTTTACCCTTTGATCTTTGACAGTTTCTAAAATGCGTTATTCAGCTAATCCTGTTTTCCTTTGTTTGTTACACTACTTTGTTTCACCTAGATATTTGTTAATTGGGAAACTGTGTTTGTTTATACACATGCACAAACAAATGTATTCTCATGCCAAATATATAGTTTGGTATGTTTGTAGTTCTCTTAAGGATGTGACCTTCTAAGTTAATGTCTAACTCTTAAGCACAACTGGTTTCTTTCCAGTTTGTAGTTTGATTGAGAAAGAGTTGAGAACGGCCACAGAATCCTGTATAAATTTCTGATGCTCTCAGCAGTGTCTTTGACTCTTTTTGTGGAGCCTCTTGCCTCACATTTAATTCTCTAATTGGATTTCAACTAGACCTGTAGAACCTCGGCCTACATTTGGGTGTTTTTAGGATTGTTAGAATAGTTGAGCAATCCCCTACAAGATTTATGGTAATTCCCAAACTGCCCAGCTATGTTAAACCTTTTGAAATTTCTGTTCACAACTGTATGCTTTTATCAGAGAAAACTCTTAATTTACAGACAAGAGAGGGTGGCTTTTTAAAATAAGTTGTAAAGAAGGGAGAAATGTGAGGAAAGGAAGTCTCTCATCAATTCTCATCTTCATTTTCACTGTTATCATGCATAACCATACCAAGGCTTTTTTCTTCTTTTAGTGGAAGTTATGTGATTTCTCTATCTCTGAATCTATACACAAATGTGCCTATCGTGTTTTTGACTGACTTGTTATGAACTTGCAAGCGGGTCAACTTTAGCTCAGGACGATATTTTATTGGCAACAACAAAGACATTGGTTCCCGTCTTCCATTTGATGCTGGTTTCGAGGAGCATGAAACATTTACGATAATGCAATTTGATCATGTTGACATTCTCTGGTTGGTCATGACCATAAAAAATAAAGCTAACGCTACTTTAGATGTCTGGTGGATGATTGTCTATTTTCTTTAAATTTTTTTCCTTTTCTTTTTTTTTTCTTCTTCCTTCCAGGCAGTTGGAATAATTGCAGCGATGGGGGAATCAGTTCGGGACCTGAAAGTTGGCACTCCTGCTGCGATTATGACATTTGGGAGTTATGCTGAATTCACAGTGGTATACCATCCTCAAAGGAAATCTTTTTAACGACTGGCAAGAGTTGCTTCTTTGTCTGCATCATTTCTCTCTCTGTCTCTCTCTCTCTTTTTTTTTTTTTTTTTCCTTTTTCACTTTCTACTTTATTGTAAAATCTTAGATACAGTCATTGAGTTTATGAATGAAGGATGATGTACACAATTCAGGTTCCTGCAAAACATATCCTTCCTGTGCCAAGACCAGATCCTGAAGTTGTTGCTATGCTTACTTCTGGATTAACAAGCATCAATTGCTCTAGAAAAGGTTGCGCTTTATGCATGTGCTAAATCTGGAAGTTCAGCTACACCTTTGTAATAATGTTTTAAGTATAACTTAAACCCTTCATTCGAACACTTTATTTTGTTTCTTCTAATGGTGTTTTCCTGTTACGGAACTTTAGGCTAGACAGATGGAATCAGGCAAAGTAGTTCTTGTTACTGCTGCTGCAGGAGGGACTGGCCAATTTGTTGTCCAGGTTAACTTTTATTAGTCCTTCGATAAATGAGTTTACCATGTGTTTTACTTCTTTGCTGCAGTAATATGTGGTTATTATTATTGCAAGTTGTCCCTTAATGCTCATGTCATTTATTTACCTTTATTATTAATCCATTATTATATCACATACTTCACTGCTTGTTATTTAAATTTTTTATACTTGGTAACAATCTTAATGGATGTGATATATGAGCAACCTTAAAATGGAAAATATTTATAAGGTACAGTAAATATAAATGAAAGATCACAATACTTTTTTTTTCCAGAACAGATTAGATTTATAAGGATTCTGTTTTGTTATCTAACTAAACTCAGCAAAAAGAGCGTTGATTGCTTGTAAGGGAGTCAGGTGGCAAAATTGAGCTTTCTGATATTCTCCAATGGAGGAAAACCAGTCTTGTAGTGTGCCAACTGTTCGAGAGATGAATTCTCTGAGTGATATGCCAAACTTGATGGTGTAATTAATACAGCATTTAAATTTCACTTGAGAATAATCGTTGTACATCATTGTTACTTAATCCAAGTGCAAGCTTAGGTTTTGCACTGCAGATATGTGCTTGAAATTCTTTGGTTGATTATCAAGGGAATTGAATTGTCCGTTGGAAAACCCATGAGGTCCAATTGCAATTGTATCTGGAATTGATGACAAAAATAAACATTTGTACATTTTGACGTTGCTGGCCATTTAATAAAGGAGAGGAAATCAGGATTTTGATTTGTAAAGTTTACATGATGTCCAGGAGTCAATATGGATAGACACGTTAAAAATTCCAACTATAGTGAACTCCAGGAGATACATGCATATCAACACTTTTGCATCTATACACCAGTTTGAGGGTATTGTTATATATAAAGGCTGTATTCTGAATTTATGTATTGTTTGATGCACAGTTATATAATTTTGCTACTCTGATTATGATAAAATAAATATATGCCGATTGTTTCGCCTACTATTTGTATTTGATCTCTTGTATAGATACTGTGAATAAATAAGTGCATAAGAATCTTCATACCTAGTTATGTTTTTATGCCATAGGTATACACAACCAACCTAATTGCAATTATTTTTATTTTATTCTCTGTATTTGGCCTAACTTGCTTACTTTCTACTAATCATAAGAAATTTTGTTTTTGCTTTGTAGTTAATAGCCATTGCCTATTGCTTTACATGTTTAAATGGAATTTCCCTATATATCTTGCAAATCATTTTTTCTAGTGATAACATTTTGATAATACTATTTATCTCAGTGCAGGTGCCTCTCTTTTGTGAAGATTTTTTTTTTTTTTAATTTGAATAGTCTAGATGTGAATTAATAGTACTTGCATGCTTGGGAATTATTATGAGACATGCCTATGTTAGATTATGTATGATGGTCAGTTGCACCTGAACTTGCACATTGTAGACTATAGAGTCTCTATCTGGGAATCATATATATAGCTTTCATTATTCTTTTTATGTGTAAATGGGAAAGTATACAAACTCAGTAGCATTCTACTATAACAACTAGGTTTTAATCCCAAACTAGTTAGGGTTAGCTACATAGATCCTTTTTTTGTCATTAAGCTATGTTTAAAACTAATATATCTAAGAATTGTAAATCTTGTGATGGTACTTCCCTCCACATTATTTTAGGTCTCTCCCTTCCTCTTCTCAATCCTTTCACCACTAACTTATGTTACTTTCATACTAGAAATAACTTACCATGCCCTAGGAAACTGCTGGGTCATACAAAGCCTTTTTCAATATGCAAACCTTCCCTTCAGTTTCTTCGTTATCAAATTAAGGAGGTATTTCCATATATACTTCTTCCTCTAAGTCTCCATGCAAAAAAGTATTCTTGACATTGAACTGTTGTAAATTCCAATCAAGATTTACTACACAGGACAATAAAATCCTGATAGTGTTCATTTTTGCAACAGGGGCAAAGTTCTTTTGATAATCTGCCCCATATGTCTGCGTGAATCCCTTTGCTACCAGTCTGACTTTATATCTCTCAATTGAGCCATCTGCTTTGTGCTTTACAGTGAACACCCACTTGCATCCAGTGGATTTTTTCGCATTCGGGAGAGTAGTAAGATCCCATTTCCCATTCTTTGCCAAAGCCTTCACTCCTTAATCATAGTAGTCTTCCATTTTGGATTAAGACATGTTTCCTTCCAACCTTGTGGTTTAGAAACAGTAGAAATAGACAAGACAAAGGCTCTATAGGAAGGAGACAAGGAGTCATAGGAAATAAAATTAGAAATAGGATGCTTAATACAAGTTCTGACTCTTTTTTTGAGAGCAATAGGAACATCAAGATCATCAATAGTAGAATTCAACTCAGAAATAGAATTAGGATCATCATGAAGTAAAGGAGACTCATCACATTCTTAAGGAATTGATTCTAGGGATGCTGGTTGATTAGATATATCAAGCTCAGTGGTTGTATCTATCTTGTTCTGATATTGACAAAATATTTCCTAGTAGGAGGATGATAACATTTATAGCTTTTTTGAGTACCAAAATAACTTACGAACACACATTTAAGAGTTCTAGGTTTTAACTTTTTAATATTTGTATTGTGGACAAAATAGACACATCTAAAAATTTTTGAAGGAATAGTATAAGAATTATGGCCTTGTAAAACCTCTAAAGGGCTCTTAAAATTCAATGTTTTTAGAGGCATTCTATTGATAAGATTTGTTGCAGCAAGAACTGCATCCCCCAAAATAAGCACAAAAAATATCATTAACATATTCTGTATCATTATCAGTTCTTAAGATTTTAACCTTAGTATCAAACTGTGAAATCATTTTGTGAAACTATTGAAAGCAAGAAAGCACTTCACTTTTTACTCTCATCAAATAAACCCATGTCAGCCTAGTGCAACAATCAATAAAAGTGACAAACCATTTATATCCAGACAAAGAAATAGTTTGGGTAGGCCCCCATACATCATAATGAATAATTATAAAAGGGATCAAACTTCTATTATCTGTTGAAAGATAAGATTGTCTTGTGTGTTTAGCAAATTCACAAGCATCACAAACTAGTAATTTCGAGTTACAACTTCTAAACAAATTAAGATATAACCTTTTTAAATCAAGAAAAGATGAATGTCTTAATCTCCTATACAATGGATAATCTCTTCATTAGCACTCATAGATTGTCTTAACAAAGCCTGGTTTGCTTGGAGATTTGAGAAACTACAACTGTCATTTAGAAAATACAGACCATCTCGCAATCTACCACTGCCAATCATTTCCCTGTTTTCAAATCTTGAAATCTGCAATGAGTAGGAGAAAAATTCAGTTTTGCAATTAAGGGCTTGGGTAACAGAACTGACAGATAAAGGATTAATAGGAAAGCTGAAAACATGAGGAACTAGAGTCAGATTTAAATTGGGAGTGCATGTAATAGAACCTGTATCAAAAATTGTTATTAAGGAACCGTCCGCTATACGAACTTTTTCTTTTCTTGAGCATGGAGAATAGGTAGAGAATTTATTTGAAGAGCCCATCATTTGTTTGTTTGCTCCAGAATCTATAACTCAACAAGATTTGTCAAGATTGCTAAGAAAAACATTAATTGATTTGACAAAAGTGGAAGAACCAATTGTTGAAGATTGAGATTCAAGTCGAGACAATAAATGCCTTAGGGATTGAACTTCTCTGTTGGAAAAAATGCTAACATCTTTTGTTCTTTCGGAGTCATTCACTGTTTTAGACATATTCGCTTGTGGTCAGATCAAGAACAAAGGCTGGGTAGAAGTGCAACACACGAGAAACAGTTGAAAAGTCAGAGGTCCACGTGCTGTGAACAGTGCCGATGACTAATACTCATGAACAAAACTCAGGAATAGTGTGCATAAACAATACCAATAAACAGTACGCGTAAACAGCATTGATCAATAGTATTAAAGCCCGCCCTAATGGATCGAAAGCTTTGATACCATGATGAAACTAATGTATTTGAGAGAAATTTCTATATTTTTCATATATATCAATTATTGTATATTTGCTTATTTATATACAAGATTAATAACTTTATAAGGAAACCTAATTTAATGGAAACTAGTACAAATAGGAAATAAGACATACATAAGGAGAAAGAAATAATAATCCCTTTAATGTAGGGATTGAGATTCCAACACATACTTTCATATTAGAGCATTCGATGTTCTACATTGGACATGATCAAACTATTTTCGTCGATCCTCTTATTTTATCCCCAATATGTGCTGCATAAACTCTTTGGTAGATGTGGTAATTCCTAATCTTATTCATTATTGTAATATCAGTCATCCATTTTAACATTTGTATTTTTGCCACACTCATTTTGTGAACATCCACTCTTATACAACATAAGTAGCTTGATTATAGTTCTATAGAATTATCTTTCACTTTGTCAAGAATTGTAAACTAGGTAGCATTCACAAATTGAAAATAATAGATTACTTGCTTTTTTTTGGGACAATTGTTTTAGCAACATGGATTTCTTGTTTGGGTGATAAGTTGTTTGCTATTCATTTCTTAGTTATTTTTGCTACAAGTATAAAAACATTATTCCTTGCTCACTCAATCTTCATTTTTTTCTTTTTCCATTTTCACAATGGAAGCAAGTATATGTTTTAAACTGTTAAATGTGCAGCTTGCAAAGTTAGCTGGCAATAAGGTAGTTGCAACTTGTGGAGGCAAGGAAAAGGCAACACTATTGAAAGAATTGGGAGTTGATCGAGTCATAGATTATAAAGTTGAAAATATCAAAATTGTATGTGGCTTCGAATTCAAACTTTTCATCTTTCATTTAGTTTTCTTTCCATGTTATAATGTGTAAAAGGAGTGCCAGGTTGAGTTTCAAGTCATGAGAATTACTGGCTCAAAAATTACCCAATAAATTCATTTGAGAATTTAGATACCCAAATTCCAGTGATTTAATTTATATAACAATACTTTGCTCTTGGTTAGCTTTTACTTTCTGTTTGGAATTGACTACTGTGGAAGCAGAAGCACACATTTCTTGGACCTCTGTGCAATTATTGAAAAACCTTTAAGCACAAGTTTGATTCCTTTAAGATTTATTCTCAATATTCTTATAATGCAATACTAAGTAATCTGTTTCTTACTTGTCTATGTCACTTAAATGAATCTCGAACAATGTTGTAGTGGATTTCTAAATTGTGTGAAGTAAAAGATATTCGGTAAAATCAAACATGTGAAAGGCCTCTAATTTTAGTAGCGACTTACATAAAGGACTGGGATGTAATTATGCATTTTCTTTGCTGTTCTTTCTACCTTTTTAATAATATATTGTAGAGTTTTAGGAAATACTTAAGACCTTCTTTTCTAGTAGGTTCTAAAGAAGGAATTTCCTAAAGGTGTTGACATTATCTATGAATCTGTTGGTGGTGATTTGTTTGACCTGTGTCTGAATGCTTTAGCAGTCCATGGGCGACTTATTGTGATCGGAATGATTTCGCAGGTTGTTTTTTCTTCACAAACTTCCTATATGATTGGCATTTGTTTTTTTTTTTTAATATAAAATTATTTTCTTTTGTTACCCTTGCAAAGTTTAGGTTTTCTTTCATCTTCATAAGATAATTACCATTTTGGCTTTTCTTTTGTGTGGAAAACTAACTTTTTATGTAATATCATTACTATGAGAGTTGTTGGACTAATATATCAAGTTAAAATTTTATGTGAAAATGAAGGGGTCAACAAAATGATACATACTCTTATTCAAAATTTAATAATGAAGATATGATCAACTTGTGATTATTATAATGTAGCATTTCACTACTTATTTAGGTATTTATCTTCAATCTAGGAAAGCTAAACTAATATCTTTTTGCATCAATGGGCCTTATAAGTTACGAATATCTAACTATTATGAATAGTAAAGTATGTATGAATTTTCACTCTTGGGATTAGTGTACTTGGCTCTGATATTCTTTTTTCAGTATCAAGGAGAACATGGATGGATGCCATCAAATTATACTGGACTTTGTGAGAAGATTTTAGCAAAAAGCCAAACTGTGGTATGCACCTTTTAGTGTGCTTTCATTATTTATTGCCCTTGTATTACTCCTGTAAGCATGAGTCTCCATTATATGTAGACTGTTGATATTATTTTCATACTTTTATCTTTTTCCCCAGTGTCATTGACCTTGTAGTCTAGGGGTATCTATATTGCACCGCCACCTCCCCCCATTCTCTCTCTCTCTCTCTCTCTCTCCTCTTTTTCTCTTTTTTGTTCAGTGAAGGGATTGAGGAAGCATGGCTTCAAACTCATTGCAATATGGAGAAGGCTAACTGTATCATTACCTTGAAATACCACAAAATATGATGTTTTTGCCTTTAGTTTCTTTAGTTCCTTATTGTTATTATGGAAGGATATTCTCTAGTGCAAGCTGGTTCTCCCTGCCCATTGTTATTTATTGATTTCTTATATCTTTGATGGCTTTCATCTTATTTGAAGGAATTTGTTTGATGCCTATTGATTTGAAACAACAGAATGGAGAGAAAAATCTATATATTCTTATGTATCAATTACTTTGTACATATGCCAATTCATATATAATATTTCTAGCTTTACAAGGAAACCTAATTTAATGGAAATTAATATAAATAGGAAACAAGATATACATAAGGAGAAAGAAATAATAATCCTTTTAATGTAGGGATTGAGATTCTAACACTCTCTCTCAAGTTAGTTCATGCATATCACACATGCCCAACTTGCAAATTAGAGGATGAATGCAACGATCGGGCTCCAACCACTAGAGGAATTGTCTGCTTTGGCCATAAGCCTCACGGTTTTGTCCCATAGGTGGAATGGAGAACTTTCCAAGAGGTCACCCATCCTAGGATTTCTCTCAAGCGAGCACACTTAACCGTGGAGTTCTTCCAACTCTCCAGGCCATTCCACCAAAAGGTGCCTCCAGGCCATTCTACCAAAAGGCGCCTCTAGTGATTAGTTCCCCCATTTTATATATCATTACTTTTTGAACTTAAGACCATCTCTGTGCTTTGTCGATGTGGGATTTGCCTAAGGGACCTTTCTCCCCCCCTTTCGGGACTCAGCGTCCTCGCTGAGGTTTTCCCCACCATCGCCTAAGAGGACACGCGAGTGGCTCTGATGCCAATTGTAATGATCGGACTCCAACCACTAGAGGAATTGTCCGCTTTGGCCATAAGCCTCACGATTTTGTCCCATAGGTGGAATGGAGAACTTCTCAGGAGGTCACCCATCCTAGGATTTCTCTCAAGCAAGCATGCTTAACCCTAGAGTTTTTCTAACTCTCTAGGCCATTCCACCAAAAGGTGCCTCTAGTGATTAGTTCCCCCATTTTACATATCATTACTTTTTGAACCTAAGACCATCTCCGTGCTTTGCCAATGTGGGATTTGCCTATGGGACCTTTAATTTGGGTTAAGTCCAATCCGGCAGCCATGATTCAAATGGCTATAACTTGAGCTACAAAACTCCAATTGGAGTAATTCAAAAAGGAGAATAAAGTTAAGACAATAGGGAATATTTTCTATGAAGAAAATTTTGTCAAATTCTAACAGCAAAATGACCAATGGATCAATGCAACATAAGACACCAAAACTGAAAATTTGCAAATTTACCTAAAAGACTTAACTTTTGAGAAAACAACCAAAACCAACAAAATTGGTGACCAAAATGTGGTATGTGAGTATAGTTGGAATTTCCATACCTATTAAGCCTTAGAAAGTCAACAAATTGACTTGAATAGTGTTATGAATAGTAACCCCGAAATACAAAATTTAAAGAACGCCAGTTTAGCATATTAAAGCTAGGTATAAGTGAATTTGAATTTATTTTTGGATTTATGATGAATTGTGATACTGAAACACTGTGAAACTATGTGTTTCAGTAGAAAAGAATACCGGGAAAGAACCCGAGGGATCAAGTCAAGGCCAAGAGGCGACTCACTTAAGGTTTGTGCACAACATCAATATGCTTTAAAATTCATTTACAAAGTGCATGAAATGTGTATTATGCTTTTGCTTTGAATTGTTGAAAGTTTATTTGTGTATGTTTGAAATGGTAATAAATGTTTAGTAAATTGCTAAGATAAGTTTTGAAACTACAGTGTCATGGCCATATATTTGAACACCTCACTAGCGTGACTAGTGGGGGAAATCAGTTTCGAATTTTTATTCCTTCTCTGGCTGAAGTGTTGAGGTGTGTACCAATAGAAGAAGAAAAAGAATGGGTTCCCATATATTTGAGCTAGCTAGCCTTGTGTTGTGACTTCTCCTTAGCCTCCGGCTATTGAGATTTTATTTGTTTCGAATGGCATGATATAACTATGTATTTTTATGTAAACGGTTTTGAGACTTTTGAAATAAATTTGTTTGAACTAAAATCTTGTAAATCATGTTTTGTATTGATATGGCATGTTTAGTTTAATTTTTAAATAAATATGCTTTAAATTCCGCATAAAGATTATTTTAGTATGTTATGCATCACTGAGTCCTAGTACTCAGCGATAGCTGTTATTACTGTCTCAGATATAGAGATTAGAGGAGCAGCAGAGTGAGCTGCTGAGGATTGAGGAGCTACCTACTTTGAAGTTATCGAGTATATTTTATACCCTGAATGTAAAAACTATTTTGATATATGTAAATGTATGTAACTGTATGGACATGTAAAATTGGTTATGAGCAGATGTATAAAGTTGTATAGAGTTGTATAAAGCTTGTAATAAATTTTGGTTTGAATTTCTCTTAATGTAAATTTTTGTTATGATATATATAAATTGTTTTATCTTTAATGAAATATGAATGGAAGTATTTTATTTTAATTTGAATGAAATTGATTAATAGAATTTTAATGATTGTTGAATTTTGGAAATTGAGAAATGATGTTGAATTTGGTGGGATGGTTGTGGAAATTGATGAAGTTGTTGAGATAAAGTATTGAAAGTGCTTTTTACATGTATTTAAAGAACTATTTTCTCAAAATACAGACTGCACTCTGCCGAAATTTTTATAAAATTTACGAAAAAATAAAATGGGACAAAAATTTTAACTAGTTTACAAAATCTAAATAAATGTTTTAATACCTATTAGAAAATGCTCACCAATTATAAAAATAAGAAAATTGTTTTAAAATCCCTTGTAGGGTACTTAATGAGTTATCGGTAGGTGAGGTTTGGTAGTTCATTAGGTATTCTACGGGATCATGTCATGCCTTATAGAGGGGTAAGGTGTGACAATGAAACATTTTGCTGCTAAGTTCCTTAGTGAACATATCGGCTAACTAATCTTTAGAAGTCACATGAGAGACACTCAACGATCCATCTTTACTTTTTTTCTTTATGAAATGTCGGTCAATTTCTATATGTTTCATTCGATCATGCTGTACTGGATAGTCGACAATACTAATAGCAGTTTTGTTATCACAAAACAAGTTTAAACTATTTGTTTTTGATGGTTTTAGTTTTTCCATTAATTTTCGTAACCACAACAATTCACAAACACCTTGAGCCATGACTCTATATTCAACCTTTGCGCTAGATTTACCAGTTACATTTTGTTTCTTACTTCTCCAAGTGACTAGATTACTACCAATAAAAGTACAATAACCCATTGTTGACCTTCTGTCATCAAGAGATCCCGTCTAATTTGCATTAGTAAAAGCCTTTATTTGAAGATATTCATGCTTTGAGAAAAGAAGTCCTCTCCCAAGGGCAGATTTCATATATCTCAGGATGTGAAAAACAACTTCTAAATGAAATTCATGAGGATCATGCATATATTGACTCACCAGACTTACTGCAAGTGCTATATGTGGTCTAGTGTGTGAAAGATAGATCAATCTGCCAACTAATCTTTGATATCTCCCTAAATCCACTGACTCCCCAACTCTAGCTTGCAATTTATGATTTCTTAATGGGAGACTCTACTAGTTTATAGCCCAGCACGCCTGTTTCTTCTAAAATATCAAATATGTACTTCCTCTAAAAAATAAAGATCCTTTTATCTGATCTGATAACCTCTATTCCAAGAAAGTACCTCAGCTTTCCCAAGTCCTTAATCTCAAACTCCTGTGCTAGGGGTTGCTTCATATTTGTAATTTCTTTTTCATCATCTCTTGTCACTACATATCATCCACATAAATAATAAGTGATGTGATCTTAACTCTATAATGTTTTATAAATAAAGTGTGATCAGCATTGCTCTGAAAGAAGCCAAAAGAGATCATAGCCTTGCTAAATGTGTCAACCATGCTCTAGGAGACTGCTTTAGGCCATACAAAGCCTTTTTCAATCTGCAAACCTTCCTTTTGGTTTTTTCATCATCAAAACCTGAAGGTATTTTCATATACACTTCTTCCTCTAAGTCTCCATACAAAAAAGCATTCTTGACATCGAACTGTTGTAAATTCCAATCAAGATTTGCTGCACGGGACAATAAAATCCTAATGGTGTTCATTTTTGCAATAGGGGCAAAGTCTCCTGATAATCTACCCCATATGTCTATATGAATCCTTTTGCTACCAATCTAGCTTTGTATCTCTCAATTGCGCCATCTGCTTTTTGCTTTATAGTAAACACTCATTTGCATCCAACTGGTTTTTTTTTTTTCTTTAGCAGGGAGAGTGTCGCAAGGTATTTTGCTGTCGCCTGGATGAAAGCTCTTCACTGAAGTGGGAAAGAGTGAGGAGTCGCCACTTTAATTTTGAGGAAAATTAAAGAAAACCATTCGTGAAAATAAATTTAAAAGAAACCACTTCGAAAACAGAGATTCTAGGTTCGAGGTCCATATACGGGCGGGGAAGGTGTTAGGCACCCCGCCTCGTCCCTCAATGAAGGTAAACAGATTTAATGTTATGCTCTTTTATAAATTAAAAGGGTAATTAGGGGGTTGGGATAGTGATAATGTTAATCCTTTGTGCAAAATAAAGGGATGTTTGATATTTCACTTATCTTAGGTTGCCCAGGAACACAAGTTCGTGAGATGGCCCTTTAGTGAATAAGTGTTTGAGTGAAATTGTCTTGTGTATTGGGGTCATGTCATTTAGTTTGAATTTTGTTAAGAGAGCTCAGGCAGGAAACTTCTCCCGATCTCTAGATATATTTTATTAAGAGTTTTGAGTTGGAGATTTCGGATAAGAACTCTCCTCTGATCTCTTTGTTTTAATTTAGGCGAGAATCAGGTAAGAACTCTCCCCTGATCTCTTAGGGTGTTTGGTTTAAAATTTGATGAAGGATCTTGGATAAGAACTCTCCTCCGATCTCTGCGTTTTTATTTGAATGAAGATCAGGTAAGAACTCTCCCCCAACCTCTTAAAGTATTCGGCTTAAAGTTTTAATGAAGGATCTCGGATAAAAACTCTCCTCCGATCTCTATGTTTTGTTTGAATGAGGATCAGGTAAGAACTCTCTCCCGACCTCTTAAAGTATTCAGCTTAAAGTTTTAATGAAGGATCTCGGATAAGAACTCTCCTCTGATCTCCGTGTTTTTGTTTGAATGAGGATCAGGTAAGAACTCTCCCCCAACCTCTTAAAGTATTCGGCTTAAAGTTTTAATGAATGATCTCGGATAAGAACTCTCCTCCGATCTCCGTGTTTTTGTTTGAATGAGGATCAGGTAAGAACTCTCCCCCGACCTCTTAAAGTATTTGGTTTAGGACCGAGTCTTTCACCGATCTCGTATATGACTCTCTTGTCTGAACTCTTTGGCTGGCTACATCTAATCTCTTTTAGTTACTAGTCTGGGGTCCTATCTCGATCCTCGCTTTATTATGCTATTTTCTAGAGTCACTTAATAGCCCGACCTCATGACTTTTCTCCTGATTCCCTATTCATTCTTTGATTATTTTACTTATTTCAAAAGACACTATCACGTTAGGATATTACTACCAACACTTTGCTAAATTACCTAGAAGTTACTTGTAACCGGAACACCTATATTTGAAGGAAATAAAAACTAAGAAAAAATAAATAACGTGAACTAGAGAATAGAAAAAGTAAACTCAAGAGAGTGATTATCAGCCTGAAGGATCCGCATGGAGATTTTTAGTATAACTGAACTTAATGAGAATTTTGAGAATAAAAACAGAGAACGTAAAACGAGAGCGTTCGGCAAGGTGACAGTCTAGATACTTACCTGTGTGAGGTCGAGGTTATCAAACTGACTTTGGAGATCAAAAATATTGTTACGTTGAAGGCTGATGGTTCCGAGACCAATGCTTACTTTGAGATTGCGAGAACCAGGTTGAAATGCAGTTAAGTCGAAGCTACGGTTACCTGGTCAGAATGAGGTCAAGCTGAGAGAAGAATATGTAGGTGATGGGGTGACGAAGACAAGACTGAACGGAAATGGTATGGCAGAGTGATGAACAAACTGAAAATGAAGGATTTTAGGGTTCGAAAACTCTATCAATGGAGACATTGGAGAAAACTAATTTCTGAAGTTTCTCAATTTTTATGCAAGTTTAGAATGGCAAAGCAGTAAGACTGAATTAAATTTCAGAGCCTTTCCACTATAATCACCACCACTTTTTTTGTTCGTCCCTTCTACAGTATTACATGCAGGTATTTATAGGGAACGGGTGCTCCTAATGAAAGGTCAAGATCTCTCCTATGGAGATGGAAGGTCTGGATTTCAAAGGACATGATCTGATGTCTGAGAATTAAAGAGAATCAAAATGGATGGCTGGGATCCTATCCAGAATATCTGTCCTTTCTCTTCCTAATCCAACGGCTCAGGATCCTGCCTTACAAGATGGATCCGAGGGCTGGGAATAAAAGGTACCGGACCTGTTGTCCGTTTTTGATCCAAGGGCTCCGAGTTCGTCCTTGCAAGTATAATCAACGGTGGGGATTGTGATGTACAGAACTATCATAACTGTTTTTTGGCGTCTATCAGCAATGTGGGCGATTCTGCAAATGAGGTGTGCGTTGAAGATTTGATCCCTCCTGCAGCGCTTTAACTACCTCGGCTCTGATTATGTAGAGAGTTATTGGAAGTTATCTCATCCTCTTCTGCTTTCCGATCTCTTATTCCTTTCGATCTCTCTATTATGACCCTTTTCCGATCTCTCATATCGGGCCTCTCTCCCCGAACTCTCCCCTTCTAGAACTTTCTTCTTTACCCGACCTGCCTTAGTTAAAGCATTTAATTCTTCGGTTACCAATGCATCCGCTTAGGTTTCTGTATGTAATAAATGCTCAGGCCCTATATATATATGCCTCAGCGGGGAAACTCTTCCACATTTCATTTCTCCTTCTTCCATTTTCCATTTCTCCTGTTCTAGTTTCTCCGGTAATCATTCTGACCATGGTGACCGCTTTTGATCTTTTTTCGACTGCTCTCTTTGCTCCTTGACTAAAAATTTATGATCCTGGTGATCAGAGAATCATGAGAACCACATCTGATGACAGTGAGAGAACCGGACTAATTTACCAATCAAGATCGAAAATGTCGATCTTTTCGATCTCGAATCGGTCTACCGATATAATCGGTGAACCGATTTCAAGTGAGAGGACTACTAATTTCCCTCTTAATATTGGTGACCGCCTTTTGAAGTTCATTTGGCTCCTCACCACATCGGGTGTCTCGACTGCAGCTCGGTTATGGTCGATGATATCGACGATGACTCCACTCACCATCGTGAGAGTCATAGTCACTCCATCTGAGCTGCACATCTATCCAATGCCTATGGCTAGCTTTCTGATCAAACACATCTTTTGATTCAACCACAAAACTAGGCTTTGACATAAGTCCTTACTAGGTAGGATGTAGTGCCGATCTTTAGAGATCGCCCAAATGATGTAATCTGACCTTTAAAGGTTCTTAATGATGTAATCTGATCTCTTGAGATCGCCCAAATGATGTAATCTGACCTTTTGGAAATGAAATGAAATTTTGTTTGACGGTTATCATTTAATTATTGCATTGGTTATTTTTTGATCTCTGATGTGCATATCCGATCTGGTTCCTAACTAAATCATCCTTAGCCGATCTGTGACTCTGAACATCCTCCTTAATCCGACGACCTTAGCCAGCTGATCTCCTTTTATTTTATTTATGGTGTTTCTAGAATTTTCCTGTGACGTGTCAAGAAAGCGGGCGGATTCCGCTAACTAATGTGTCGCTTGGGACACTGTGAGCATTGAATGCTCAGACGGCTATAAATAGGGGAAGGGTCAGTCAGCTGTTCCCTTATGTCATTTTCAGCACTTTGCGAGTGATTTCAAAATTCTCTGGTTTCTTTAAGTTTTTCCGATGCCGATCACATTCTGGTAAGGGTTTTGATCTTTTCTTAGTTAAACTTCTTTGGTATCTTTTGAAAATGAGCAGCGCCGAGGGTCAGAGAGCTGCGAGTCCGTCTTCTGTCCATGTTTCGTGGACCTCAAAAGAGGGTGACGTGATTAGATTGGGTGGTCAGGCCAGCAGAGCCCTCGTCCCGGTAACTAGTTCAGGTACCAAACCGAGGCGAGGGACATCTTTGAGAAGAGACAACTTGCCAATTGATGAGTTGCCTTCAGTCTTGAGAGAAACCGATCTCTAATCTATAAGCCAGGAGTATAATCTGCAGATCGACTCCTTTGAACTGATCAAATGCCATGGCGATCATCGGGCTGACCATTTCTTTGATGAGGGCCATCTCATCATGGTGTATGAAGAGCAACTGAAGGCCGAGCTCCGTTTTCCCTTGGACGAATTTTACAAAGCCGTCCTAAAATTCCACCATGTCTCGGTAGCCCAAGTGCATCCGAACTCCTGGCGGACTCTAATAGCCTTCCGGGGCCTCTGCCGAGCTAAGGGACTGGAACCCATAGCCAAAGTCTTTGCCGAGCTGCATAGGCTCGCCCAAAGGAAAGATGATGAGTTCTGGTTCTTCCAAGCTAAGCCCCATTGTTCTCTTTTTACCGATCTTCCTTCTTCATTGAAGAATTGGAAGAACCGGTTCTTCATCTTGAGGAGTAAGATTCGGAACGGCTTTGAGGGGATCCCACGGAGTTGGCAACACTTGGTCGCTCCGATCCCAAAAAGGATCACTTTAAATAAGGACGAAGACACCATGGTGAAAGAGTTAAAGTCTCAGGCGTCCACTCAAAAATTCTCTTGCTTAGACGCAGTGATGGCAGAACTGCAGTATTGGATGATGCGGCTAATCACTGGCGAAGAATACGAGCTTCAGCTCTCTGACCTCGGCCCTGGTACCACCCATATCTCTGGTCTCTGAATCTTAGTGAACTCACTGACTTTCTTTTTCGTGCAGGTATGGCGGTGATGCTTCTAGGGAGAGATGCAAACGAAAGAGGGAGGTCTCCAGAAAAGTGAGGGCGATGAAGGGGGCCGCCACTGTCGATGCTCAGACCCCTCATCGTGAATCCATAGAGGTGCCGAGCTCTCCTCCCCGACCTCAGGAGCAACCGATCACTGAGGTAGATGTCATCGCCCCGGCTCCTCAATAAATCGAGCTTCCACCTCCCCCTCCTCCTCTGACCTCTGACAATGTAGAAGGGGAGTCTTCCGATCCCACGGTTAGGACACTTTCCCAGGGTGCACAGCTTCTGATCTAATCATTGGAAAGGAACCGCTCTATTAGGGGGAATCTTGGACTGGCCAAAGTCATTGGAGCTTCTATTTGCTTCCAAGAAGACCGGAACAGGTTGGCAGAGGAGAGCTTGGATGATATCTTGGCTCAGACAATGAGCTTAGGCTTAGAGGCCATCGCAAACCAGCATATTCTCAGAAAGAAAGCCCATGTCTTGAAGAAAGAGATCCTTAAGGCGGTCCAAGATGCCTCTGCTGCACAAGCTCAGCTCTCTTCTGCTAACGAGTACATCGCCAGAATGGAGGATCAGATGAAGCGTTATGAGGAGAGGATCGCTGAAGTGGAACGGGAACTCGAAGACACTCGAGCTGGTTGGTCTGCCGATCTTGCTCGTTATGCTGAAGACCTTCGGGGGAAGGAGGAAGAGCTCCAAGCCAAGGATGAGGAACTTCAAGCTAAGGAAGAGGAGAGTACTACGAAGGAGGCTGGGGCTTATGTGAATGCCCATAACGACCTTATGGTCGAGCTAAAGAAACGGTATCCTGAAGAGAATTTCTCCTGGATGAATGAGCTCGCTCCAAAGGCTGAAGACGAGAGCGACGAGGAGCCCGGGGGAGATAAAGAGTGTGAGCAAAATGTTGATGTAGAACAGGCTGGGGGTGATCCTCCAGCCGAATGATTGTACTTTTATTTTGAAATGAAATGAAATCTCTTTTGCTCAATTTCTTGATGAGATCGGAAAGTATCCAAATTGTATGAGTGCTTGATTATTTGAACATATTAGAACATCAAACTTAAAAGCGATTATTAATCTAAGTATGAGAGATCGGAGAAATATTGTAAGCATGAGATTGGCCTAAGGTGGAACCAAACACTGGGTAAAACTTTAGATCATTAAAATTGGAAACTTGATTTGAATTCTTAAGATCGGAAACACCATTAAGTCAAACTGCAACCTTAACTTTGTTAAACGATTTTCCATAATATTTATAAAGGAGAGATCGGAAATAAGACTGGATGGCACGGAGACCTGATATTGATTTGATCTCCTTTGACGAGAGATCAGAAATGAGATTGGACAGCATGGAGACTTGATATTGGTTTGATCTCCTTTGACGAGAGATCGGAAATGAGATTGGACGGCATGGAGACTTGATATTGGTGTGATTTCCTTTGTCGAGAGATTGGAAGGCATTCGACTAGATGTGGGATCGGTTTATTTCCTGATTGAGTCACTTGTAACTGAAGAATGTCGGTTGGGGTCAATTTTCAAAGTTCATTGATTTCGGTGATCGACCAAAATATAGTGTCGACAGAGAGTAATAAGATCACATGTCCCATTCTTTGCGAAATCCTTCATCTCTTCAACCATACCAGTCTTCCATCTTGAATTAAGATATGCATCCTTCCAATCTTATGGAATAGAATAGAAGAAATAGACAGCACAAAGGCTCCATAGGATGGGGATAATGAGTCATAAGATGAAAAATTAGAAATGGGTGCTTGGTATAAGCTCTGACTCCTTTTCTTAAGGCAATGGGGACATCAAGATCAGAATCAAGATTAGAAATAGCAATATAAGGAGACTCATTGCATACCTCAGGATGTCCAAGGCCTGAATTCATGAATTTCGATTGAGTAAAAGTATCAAGCTCAATGGTCTCATCCATTATACTCTGACGAGTGTAGGTTCTTAAATCCAACCTATTCAATCTCTCTCTAGGTTAAGGTGATCCATTTTGAACTGGTTGAGGTGATTCATCCTGAACATCATTACTCTCACCTTGAAGAATTAAAAGGAAAGAAGATGGAGGAACAAACACTTTTTTCCTCTTATTCTCCCCCTGAAAAGGTGTTTGAAAAAACAATTCAGATTCCCTAAAAGTGACATCCATGCTTATATAATACTTTCTCAAAGGTGGATGATAACATTTATACCATTTTGAGTACTAGAATATCCAACAAAAACACATTTAAAAGCTTGAGGTTCTAATTTCCCAACATTAGTTTATGAACAAAGCATACACAACCAAACACTTGAGGTGGAATAGTATAAAAGTTTTTTCCCCTGCAAACTTCCAAAGCACTTTTAAAATCTAGGTTCTAAGAGGCATTCTATTAATCAGATAGGCTATAGACAAAACAACATCTCCCCAGTATGGTGTAAGAAGGTTCATAGTAAATATGAGAGCTTGAGCTACCTTAAATAAATGTCTATTTTTCCTTTCAGACACCCCATTTTGTGCACTAGTGTTAATACAACTTGTTTGGCATAAAATACCATGTGACTTCAAGTTTGAAATAGTCTATTCATATATTCTGTACCATTATCAGTTCTTAGAATTTTTACTTGAGCACCGAATTAATTACAAATCATTTTATGGAATTGTTGAAAAAAAAATTACAAATCTCACTGTTTGTTTTCATCAGGTAAACTTAAGTTAATCTGGTGCAACAATCAAAGAAGGTAACAAACCATTTATGTCTAGATAAAGACATAGTTTGGGTAGGTCTCACACATCAAAATGAATAGTCATGAAAGGAATTGAGGCTTTATTATTTATTGTAGGATAAGATTATCTTTCGTGTTTGGCTAGTTCACAAGCATCATAAACTAAACCTTCTAACTTGTATTTCTTAAACAAAATGGGATATAACCTCCCTAAAGTTTGAAAAGAATAATGTTCTAATCTCTTATGCCCTTGGCGAATCTCTTATTTAGCACTCACAGATTGTCCTAACAAACTTGGTTTGTACTAGGAGTTGAGAAACCACCACAGTCATCCAGTAGATATAGGCCATCTTAGAGTCTACCACTGTCAATCATTCTCCTTGTGTTCAGTTCTTGAAATATGCAATGAGTAAGGAATAATGAGATTTTATGGTTAAGTGCTTTTATAATGTAGCTAACGGATAAGAGATTCATAGGAAAGGTGGGAACATGTAAAACTATGATGAGATTCAAAGTAGGATTGCATTTAACGGAACCTGTTCTTGAGATACTGGATAGAGATTTATGTGCAATGTGGACATTTTCTTTTCCTGAACAAGGTAAATAAGTTTTGAATTTATTTGAAGAGCCTATTATGTATTTAATTACTTCCGAAACTATAATGCAAAAACTTTTCAAGATTGGCAAGAAAAGTATTACTCTATTTGATAAAGTTGGAAGAGGCAATTGTGGTAGACTGAGATTCCAACTATGACAGCAGACATCTTAGGGATTGCACTTTCTCATTGGAAAGAATTCCAGTTGCAGCTTTATCTTCAGAAAACTCCACTTCTTAGATTCATTTGCGTGTGGTCTTGCTGAGCCCATTCTTTTTCCTCCACGGCCCTTGGTTGGGCGACCATGAAGTTTCCAGCAGTATTTCTTGGTATGGCGACATTTCCCACAATAGTCACAGTGCAAATGATCCTTGTCTGATGGAGTAAAGCTATGTGATTATTCTTTAAAGGCAGTAGCTACAAGCCCTGACTTGTTAATGGATGAAACATGCACCATGACACTTTTTCTACTTTCCTCCTATTGAACATAAGAATAAGTTTGCCTTAATGAGGGCAAAGGTACCAAGTACCTGGATCCAAATCTAGTCATATTCTATGTTTAGCCCAGTAAGAAAATCATAAATTCGTTCTTTCTCAACCAATTTTTGAATTTTACTGCATCACCAGTACATGTAGCCTAAAAGTCTTGATAGTAATCCAGCTCCTACCATAAGCCACTCAACTCAGCAAAATACTGAGAAATAGTCATCTCACCCTGTTTTGTACCATAAACTTTATTTCTTACCTCATAAACCTATGCATCATTACCTACTTGAGAATAGATATGAGAAACAGCATTCCAAATGGCAGCCGCACTATCCAATAACAAATATCCATGAGCTATTTGAGGTTGCATAGAATTAATGAGTCAAGACATTACCAGAGAGTTTTCGAATTCCCAATGATTGTAGGTGAAACTGGTGGTCTCTGGTTTTGACTTATCTCTAGTGATATATCCCTGCAATCCTCTAGCTTGAATGAACAAAAGATAGGATCTCGACTAAGCAAGATAATTGGTTCCATCAAGCTTTATAGGACTAATTTTTAGAGAGGGATTATCATTAAAAATATTTGCATTACCTCCAGTAGCTTTTTTTTCCCTTTAGCTATCTCAAAGTACAAGACTCAAAGAACCAAAGTGAAAAAAAAAAGGATCAAAGAAAGAAATTACTATATAATATCTTAAAGGTAGAAAAGTGAGAACCAAGTCACAGGTTTAGTTTAGTTAAAGGCATGACATGGAAAGAAGATTGCTGAAAAATGTTGCTGAAAATACACTGGTCTTCCTTGTAGAAGAGGTGGTATTTATCACCTCCTCCCTTAAAGCCACCTAGAAGCTAAGTCTCTGTCTATTCTTATGGATTAATGACCTTGTACATATGCCTATTTATATATAAGATTCCTAGCTTTACAAAGAAACCTAATTTAATGGAAACTAATGCAAATAGGAAACAAGATATACATAAGGAGAAAGAAATAATAATCCATTTAATATAGGGATTGGAATTCCAACAATGCCCTTACTATAGCAATGTGCAGGTGGTCAAATGCTTGTCTACTTTCCCAGTTTACATTGATGTGTTAATGTCTTATAAACTTCTGCTTCTTTTACCTCTACAAGTTCTCTATCTTTAGATTTCCAATTGTAACACCCCCGTTGCATAGCCTGGTAGATTTCACTGTTCCGGTGACCGGTGTCGGCCCTGACAATTAATGGGATTAGGGCCACACTTAAGACAATTTGAGAAGCCATAAACACAAATAATTAGTAATGTTTAATTAGTTAACTATAAATAAGAAAAACAGAACATAAGAGGTTAAACGAGCCGAGAGTCACAGCGATGAGTGACCTCCTCGGGAACGACTGCGAAGTCATTTCAAACTCAAATTTCGAACCGTAAAAAGTGACGCTGCGGTCCTTAGGACCCTTATGAACACAGTGGAAAAGAGAAAATCATGAAAAAGAACTGTTAAGCCAGTCAAATAATTAGGTCAGGAAGCCGGAAGAAATATTGGATTATTTGCAAACCGGGATGAACCGGCCAAGGGCAATTTGGTCAATTGACCCCGAGAGCTAACTCCTGACCTAACTGTCCAATAAAATCGGAGAAAAGAAAATTTCAGAATCGAGAATTAAATTAAAGAACTAATAAAAAAAAAAAGAAAAAGAGATGAAAATGAAAAAGTCAAAAGTTATGACATCATGGATGATGTCATAACTAAATTAATAACTTGAATTTTTTAATTGGGATTTTTTTTGTGGTCTTTCATAAATTAAATTAGATAAAGGGAAAGGAAAAAAAAAAAGAAACAAAGTCATCTTCCTCACCCTTGTGCTGCCCCATCTCTCCCTTTCATTCTCACTCACTTGTTCCACCATTTTTAAGAATTAGAAAGCTTGAATTTCCTTACTTACTTCCATAAATTCACAAAGTCCCAACATTAAAAATTCTCTTTACATGTTGAAGAAGCATTAGAGAGTAAAAAGAAAAAGAAAGACTTGAAGGAAGTAAAGCCTAGAAACCCTCCAAGCAAGGTTAGTGTTTATCTCTTAAATTTTTCTTTATATTAATGATTAACTATTTGTATTAAGTTGGAATTTGATGAAAGTTAAAACAAAATGTTAAGATAAGGGATCATAAAGATTTCAGCCAGCATGGTATGAAAGTATTGTTTCATGGTTTGATTGACTTAAATGAATATATGAACCTTAAGTAGTTGAGTTATTATGGTTTAAGGCTTTGAAAGTAGTTAAATATAATGAATTAGTGAAATTAGGGTTTGAATGTTAGGGTTTGTGAACCAAAATTTGGAGAAATGCATGAATGGCATGTTTGACCTATTGTGAAGTGAAATAATGGTCAATTATGACCAAATGGATTGTGTGGGAATGGTAGGAAATTAAACCAAATTCGTAGGTCAATGGTCATGCTGCTGGCAGCATGACCAAACCTACTTTGAAGGACCAAAACTCAAATTTTACAAGTCTAATTGATATGCCACCAATTGGAGATGAAAATAGACATAAAAGAGCACAATTTTCATTAAGGAACCATGGCCAAAAACTGACCAAAACTTGGTGAAACAATTGACCAAAGTGAAATGATAGCAGGCTGCCACTGCACTGTTCATTTGGTCATAACTCTAGTTAGACAGGTCAAATTGAGCTGAAATTTGGCCAGGGGTTAGAGGGCATATAGACCTAAAACTTTCATGAAGAACATCACCCCAAATTATGCCATTAACCCATTCAAATTATGGAGCAAAGTTGGGTTACCAAACCTGCAATTCTGCAGATTTTCAGTTGAGCAGTAAGGTTTGGATGGCTATAACTCTTTCTAGGAAACTCGGATTTAGGCGATTCTTGAACCGATGGAAACCTAAGACATAGTAGAACATTTTATATGAAGAAAGTTAGACCAAATTATGAACTTAACTTGATCAAATTACTGACCAAAGTTGGATTAAAAATCTGCCAGCACCTAAATTGCAGTATGAACAGTGCACGTGAACAATAAACTTATTTTGGCCATAACTTGAGCTACAAAACTCCGATTGAGGTGATCCAAAAATGAGAATACACTTAAGACAATAAGGAACATTTTCTATGAAGGAAGTTTTGTCAAACTCCAACAGTAGATCGACCAATGGAACAGTGCAACTTCGGAGAACCAAAACCGAAAATTGGCAATTTTGCCAAAATGACCTAAGATTTGAGAAAATGACCAAAACCAATAAGTTTAATGACCAAAATGTGGTATGTGGGTGAAGTTAGAGTTTCCATACCTATTAAGCCTTAAAAAGTCAACTATTTGACTAGAATAGTGCAGTGAATAGTAACCCGAAACACAAAACTTCGAGAACGTCGTATTTAACACGTTAGAGCTAGGTAAATGTGGAGCTAAGTTTATTTTGGATTTATTTTAAGTTCTAGTACTGAAACATTGTAAAATTGCGTGTTTCAGTGGAAAAGAATACCGGGACAGAACCCGAGGAGTCGAGTCAAGGCCAACAGGCGACTCGTTTGAGGTTTGTGCACAACATATACTTTTATAATCATCTTTTGCATATTGTTTTGAATAATGTGAAATATTGGATTATAGCATTCTTATGATGTTTGATTTAAATTGTGAAAGTTATTATGTATATTTGAAATGACAATGTTTAGCAAATTGTTAAGATAAGTTTTGAAACCACAATGTCATGACCATATATTTGAACACCTCACTAGCACGACTAGTGGGGGTAATTAGTTTTGAATTTTGATTCCTTCTCTAGAGAAGTGTTGAGGTGTGCCAGTAGAAGAGGATGTGAATGGACATCCATATATTTGAGCTAGCTAGCCTGTGATATGATTTCTCTTTAGCCTCTGGCTATTGAGATTCATGTGATTTCTCTTTAGCCTCTGGCTATTGAGATTCTATTTGTTTCAAATGGCATGATCTAGCTGTGGGTTTTGTGAAATGTGTTTTGATACTTTGAAATGAACTTGGTTTACATTTAAAATCTCACAATGCATGATTTGTATTTAATTTTCGTGTTTCGCCAAATCTTTGAATAAATGTGCTTTAAGTTTTGCATAAAGATTATTTTAGTATATTGTGCACCACTGAGTCCTAGTACTCAGCGATAGCTTTATTCTTTGTCAGACTGAGAGATTAGAGGAGCAGCAGACTGAGCTGCTGAGGTGTGAGGAACCATCAACTTGAAGTCTTCGGGTATAATTTATACCCTAACTGTAAATATTTTCTTGATGTATATATTGCACTTAAATGTATGGACATGTAAATGGGTCTTGAGCAGTTGTACAAAAAATTTGTATGAAGTTTGTAATAAAGTTTAGTTTGTATTTCTTTTGATATAAATTTTGTAAGAATGTATATAAATTGTTTTGTCTTTAATAAAATATGAATGAAACTATTTTATTTAATTTGAATGAAATGTATTGCTAGTATTTTGAGAAATTTATTGAAATGAGTGTGAAGTTGATTGAGTTTGATGGTGAAATTGAAGTAGTGGTTGAGAAAAACTTTTAGAAGTGCTTTTTACAGGTATTTGAAGAACGGTTTTCTCAAAATACAGAGGAAACTCTGTCAAAATTTTTATAGAATTTGTGGAAAACTAAAATGGACCAAAAATATTAACTAGTTTTAATTTTAACTAAATGTTTTAAGTACTTACTAGAAAATGCTCACCACTTGACAAAAGTAAGAAAATTGTTTAAAATCCCTTGTAGGGTACTTAATGAGTTATCGGTAGGTGAAGTTCGGTAGTTCATTAGGTATTCTACGGGATCATGTTATGTCTTACAGAGGGGTAAGGTGTGACACCAATTCATAAAATGATATACTTTATAATTTCTAGCGTGAGCCATTATATTCCCGAGTTATGGGTCTCATCACGAGTCTATGTACAAGATAATCTACCTTGTTATGGAAAGTCAATCACTATATTATTTCTTTGTATATTCTGTATTCTGCATTCCTATTTAGGATTTTTTATTTAGGATTTCTTCCTAATTAGTAGAACACAATTATAGGAATCAATTGTATATATATACCCATGTACAGATTAATTAAAATTAAGGAGAATCATCTCTTTCTACATGGTATCATAGCAGGTCATCTATCTAGGGTGACTATTTGTTCTCACCACCCAACTCAGGAGAGACCTTGGCCGCCGACCGGCCGTTTCGACTCCGATCAACATCGCTGGCGTCACCTCAACCCCCTCATTCCACCACTGTGTGTTGTTGCCTGATCCAGTATAACATTAAAGGACTTCTGAGTTTTGGCTCTTAGATCTTATTTCGGTATTTGCTTGATTTGTGATTTTGGGTTATTTTGCTGCTGTAAGCACTTTGGATTAGCGTTTCGGTTAGTTTTCTTTGTCTCAACAAATGGAAAACAATAAGAATGTTATTTCTGATGTGATTCCAGTGATGACTAAGATCATGGAACACAAACTTAATGGTTCGAATTACCTGGAGTGGAGTAAGACTGTTAGAGTTTATTTGCATAGCATTGATAAGGATGATCACCTTACTAAAGATCCACCTACGGATGATACACGACAAACTTGGCTAAGAGAGGATGCTCGATTGTTTTTGCAGCTTCGGAACTCGATTCACAGTGAGATAATTAGTCTAATTAATCATTGTGAATTTGTTAAGGAATTGATGGATTACTTAGATTTTCTGTATTATGGTAAAGGGAATATCTCCCGTATTTATGATGTTTGTAAGGCATTCTACCTTGCTGAGAAAGAGGATAAGTCTCTCAAGGCTTATTTTATGGATTTTAAATGGGTATATGAGGAACTTAATGCACTATTGCCTTTTAATCCTGATGTGAAAGTTCAGCAGGCCCAACGTGAGCAACTAGCTATTATGAGTTTTCTTGCAGGCCTTCCTTCAGAGTATGAGACTGCTAAATCTCAGATTCTCTCCAGTTTTGAGATTTCCTCTTTGCATGAAATGTTCACACGGGTTCTTCGTATAGAGAGTACTCAATCTTCACAGCCTGCCAGTAGTACTCTTATTAGCCATAATCCAAATGGACAATAGGGTAATAGAAGAGGAAGTAGAGGAGGAATTATAGGCAACAGAAGTAATCAGCGTAATAGAGAGGCTAGTTATAATCAGGACTCAAGAGGAGTCATTTGTTATTATTGCCATGAGTCTGGCCACACAAAATATAATTGTTCTCAACTTCAGAGGAAAAATCAGGGATCACAGATGGCAAATATGGTAGCAGAGGATTCTACAGTATCTTCCTCTGAGAAAACTATTTTGGTATCTGCAAAGGATTTTGCACAATTTTCTCAGTATTAGGCATCTCTAAAGCCTACCAGTTCCCCTGTCACTGTGATCTCTGAGTCAGGTAAATTCAATATATGCCTTGTGTCTTCCTCATCCAAATGGGTTATTGATTCTGGTGCGATAGATCTCATGACAGATAATTCTAGTCTTCTATCTGTTTTTCAGTCTAATCTCACTTACTCCTCTACTTGTTGCTTTAGCTGATGGTTCTACTTGTTGTGTTATGGGTTCTGGAACTGTGAACCCGACTTCGTCAATTTCTTTATCATCTATTTTGTGTCTATCAAAATTCTCTTTTAATCTACTTTCTGTTAGTAAACTTACTCGTACCTTAAATTATTTTGTTTCCTTTTTTCCTGATTAGTGTTTGTTTTAAGATCTTACGACGAAGTAGATTATTGGTAGAGGACGTGAGTCAGGTGGTCTCTACATTCTAGAAAATCATGTACCGCGATCGCTTGTTTACTCCAGTACCTTAACACCTCTTGAAGCTCATTATAGATTGGGTCATCCTTCTTTGTTTATCATGAAGAAACTATGTCCTCAGTTTCAGTCTTTATCAGTATTAGAATGTGAGTCGTGTTAGTTTGCAAAACATCACCATTTGCCTTCTGTGTCTAGAGTCAATAAAGGGGCTTCATTCCCCTTTGAGTTAGTTCATTCTGATGTTTGAGGTCCTTGTTCTGTTACTTCTAAAACTGGATTTCATTATTTTGTTACTTTTGTTAATGATTACTCTCGTTTTACCTGGTTATATTTAATGAAAAATCATTCTGAGTTATTTTCTATTTTTTGTGCCTTTTGTAATGAAATCAAAACTCAATTTAATATTTCTGTGCGCATATTAAGAAGTGACAATGCCAAAGAATACTTTTCAACACAATTTCAGTCTTATATGACACAAAATGGCATTCTTTCTCAGTCTTCCTGTGTGGATACCCCATCCCAAAATAACGTGACCGAAAGAAAAAATCGGCATTTTCTTGAGGTAACTCGTGCTCTTCTTTTTCAGATGAAAGTTCCTAAACACTTTTGAGTGGATGCAGTTTCTACGGTATGTTTTTTGATCAATCGTATACTGTCTTCTGTCCTTAATGGGGATATTCCTTATACTGCTTTGTTTCCTACAAAATCTTTGTTCCCTGTTGAACCCCGTATTTTTTGTTGTACCCGTTTTGTGCGTGATGTTCGTCCACAGGTTACTAAATTGGATCCAAAGTCTCTCAAATGTGTCTTCCTTGGGTACTCCCGGCTGCAAAAAGGGTACCGCTGTTTCTCTCCTACTCTTAATCGTTATCTTGTTTCTGCAGATGTCACATTTTTTAAGTCCACTCCATTTTTCCCTCAATCATCTGTGTATGAGAGTGAGGGGAAGGAGAATGATCTCTTAATATATACTCTCCAACCAATGTCTAGTCCTCTCCCACAACCTATTCCTTCTGCCTCTAGACCTACTCGACCTCTCGTTGTTCATGTTTATTCCAGGAGATTAGAGATTTCTGACTCAGATCCTCCACCAGCTACTTCGTTGAGAGATCCTGTACCTCATACTGATTATGATTCTGATCTAGACTTACTCATTGCTTTTCGTAAAGGTAAACGTTCATGTACTTACCCTATTTCTTCTTTTGTTTCTTATAATCAATTGTCTTCTTATTCTTGATGTTTTGTTACTTCTTTAGACTTTAGTCCTATCCCTAATATTGTTGGTGAGACGCTGTTTCATCCTGGCTGGTGTGCTGCTATGAAAGAGGAAATTGAGGCTTTAGATGCTAATGGTACATGGGAATTGTTGCCTTTGCTCACTGGTAAGAAAGCTATTGGTTGCAAATGGGTATTTACAGTAAAGGTAAATCCTGATAGTTCTGTGACTAGGTTAAAAGCACGCCTTGTAGTAAAAGGATATGCTCAGACATATGGGGTTGATTACTCTGACATTTTTTCTCCTATAGCTAAACTTACTTCTGTTCGCTTGTTTATCTCTTTAGCAGCTACATATGATTGGCCCCTGCACCAATTGGATATCAAGAATGCTTTCCTTTACAGTGATCTTCAGGAGGAGGTGTATATGGAGCAACCACTTGGGTTTGTTGCTCAAGGGGAGTTGGGTAAATTTGGTAGGCTTCAAAAGTCTCTTTACAGCTTGAAACGAAGTCCTAAGGCCTGGTTTGGGAGATTTAGTGAAGCAGTACAGGAATTTAGTATGCAAAAGAGTAAGTGTGATCACTCAGTATTTTATAGGCAATCTGAGGCTGGTCTAATTCTCCTGGTAGTCTATGTGGATGACATTTTACTGGGAGTAACTCTGCAGGTATTTCATCTCTTAAAACCTTCCTCCAAACCTAGTTTCAGACTAAAGACTTGGGATTGTTAAAGTATTTCTTGGGTATTGAAGTTATGAGAAGTAAGAAGAGTATTCTCTTGTCTCAAAGAAAAAATATCCTCGATTTATTAACAGAGACAGAAAAATTAGGTTCTAAGCCTTATAGTGCACCAATGACTCCAAATTTACAACTGTTAGCAGGGGATAGTGAGTTGTTTGAAGATCCAGAGAGATACAGGAGATTGGTAGGAAAATTGAACTACCTTACAGTCACTCGTCCTAACATTGCTTATGTCGTTAGTGTGGTAAGTCAGTTTATATCTTCCCTAACTATTGCTCATTGGAAAGCCTTGGGACAAATCTTGTGTTATCTGAAGGGCACTCCAGAAAGCGTTTTGTTATATGGTAATCATGGGCATTTGAATGTTTTTCAGATGCTGACTAGGTTGGATCTAAGGTTGACAGGAGATCAACTACTGGATATTGCTTTTTTGTTGGAGGAAATTTAGTGTGTTAGAGAAGCAAGAAGCAGAGTGTAGTTTCTCGATCTAGTACTGAATCCAAATACAGAGCCATGGCATAATCAGTATGTGAGGTAATATGGATACTTCAATTACTAGATGAGACAGGTTTTAAGACCTCCCTACCTGCGAAATTGTTGTGTGATAATCAAGCTGCTCTCCATTTTGCTTCTAATCCGGTGTTTCATGAGTGGACCAAACATATTGAGATTGATTGTCACTTTGTTCGTGAAAAGATTCAATAACAGATCATCTCAATAGGACACATCAAAATTAGAGAGCAGTTAGGAGATATTTTCACAAAAGCTCTGAATGGAGCTAGGATTGACTACATTTGTAACAAATTGGGCATGATCAATATCTATGCTCCAACTTGAGCGGGAATGTTATGGAAAGTCAATCACTATATTATTTCTCTGTATATTCTGTATTCTGTATTCCTATGTAGGATTTCTTCCTAATTAGTAGAACACAATTATAAGAATCAATTGTATATATATGCCCATATACAGATTAATTGAAATTAAAGAGAATCATCTCTTTCTACATTCCTCAAGGTTGGAAGACTTCCCTTTATTATTGTTCCTGCCCCTGTGCGAAGAACCTAAGGTGATGGAGTTATAGATTCATCAGAGGGAACCTATAAACCTTGAAACTCAATTGAATGAGAAAGCTGCCAATCTCAAGATTTGGTTGTGAAATTCTACTTGCGTTATTCATTACTTCAAATTGAATAAATAGAAGGAAGTCTCACTATTCAACCAGAATTATAACTATATTGGGAGACTTTGCTAATTAAGAGTACATGAATAAAAATAAAAAGTAAATCCAATAGCAACAGTTGCCAAGAGTCATTCTTCTTCTTGATCTTGGACTTGTTGTTGAGTCTGCCTCTTGTATGTCGCACTTACAAAGGAATCCACAATATCACGTCCCCCCCCCCCCCCCCCCCCCCCCTAAGGACAATAAGCTTGTCCTTGAGCTCGAATTTAGGATAAGCAGCCTGAAATTCCCGAACTAGTTCCCAAGTAGCATCCGCAAGTTGCATCCCTTGCCAATGAATTAACACTTCCCATAATCCCCGATTGAGGCGAGAGTGAAGAACCTTAAAAGGGGTTGGCACTACTTGTCCATCAACCAAATGAGGCAAGGATGGAATTGTAGTAGGTGGTTCACCTTTAAAGGCTTTTAATAATGAAACGTGAAAAACATTATGCAGTTTGCAACTAGCAAGTAATTTAAGCTTATAAGCCACTTGGCCAATGCACTGGAGTACTTAAAATGGCCAAAAAAATTTTGGAACCAATTTGGAATGCTTCTGGGCAGCTAAGGATCATTAGCGGTGGGGGTGGAGGCATAACCATACGTACTCTCCAAGTTGAAAAGCTAGCTCACAATGCTCTTTGTCATACTATTGTTTCATTCGTTGTTGTGCTTGCATTAAACGGAACCTGATGGAGGAAAGCATCTGATCTCTTTGAAGCAAGGCTTGATCAACCACATCCACATGAGATGACCCTCCCACATAAGAAAGTAAGTGAGGTGGAGGTCTTCCATAAACCACCTAAAGGTGAGATGTTTTAAGAATAGTATGGAATGAGGTATTATAGCAATATTCAGTCCAAGGAAGCCAAGTCACCCACTGCTTTGTTTTTTCACCAGCAAAACAATGGAGATACATCTTGTAGAAGGCAGAGAATTTGGAGAATTTCTTTTATATTTCTTCATACAAAAAAGATTTATAAGCATTCTAATTTATATACAAAGGCTAGGACTATATAGAAAACTAATAATAGCCAATAAATACAATGATTCCTAATTATATTGCAATTTATAGCTAATTTACACTAATTAAGGGATTCTAACACTCCCCCATAAGTTGGTTCATGTATGTTGCACATGCCCAACTTGCAAACTAGGGTATGAAACCCCTTACAACTTAATCTCTTAGTGAACACATCAGCTAACTGGTCTTTTGACCCTACGTGAGAGATACTTAAGGAATCATTGATAACTTTTTCTTTTATGAAGTGTCTGTCAATCTCTATATGCTTGGTCTGATCATGCTGAACTGGATTGTGAACTATACTGATAGCAACTTTGTTATCATAGAACAAGGACAAACCACTAGCTTCCAACAATTTTAATTCTTCCATCAACTTTCGTAACCACAATAGTTCACAAAACCTTGAGCCATTGCTCTAAACTCAGCCTATGCACTAGATCTAACTGTTCCATTTTGCTTCTTGCTTTACCAGGTGACTAGATTACCACCAATAAAAGTACAGTAACCAGATGTCGACTCCTATCATCAAGAGATCCATCCCAATTTGCATCTGTAAAGGCCTTAATCTGAAGATGGCCATGCTTTAAGAAAAGAAGTCCTTTCCCCAGGTGCAGATTTTAAGTATTGCAAAATGCGGAAAACAACCTCCAAATGAGGTTCACGAGGATCATGCATATACTGACTCACTAGATCCACTACATATGCTATATCTAGTCTGGTATGCGAAAAGTAAATTAGTCTACCAACCAACCTCTGATATCTCCCTATATCCTCTGATTCCCCAACTCCAGCTTGCAATTTGTGATTTGTCTCAATGGGAGACTCTGCTGGTTTATAACCTAGCATTCTTGTTTCCTCCAACAGATCCAGTATGTACTTCATTTGAGAAATAAAGATTCCTTTATCTGATCTGGCAACCTCTATTCCAATAAAGTACTTTAACCTTCCCAAATTTTTGATTTCAAACTCCTGTGCTAGTCACTCCTTTAGATGAGCCATTTCTTCCCTTTCATCACCAGTTACCACAATATTATCCACATAGACAATAAGTAGAGTGATCTTACCTCTATAGTGTTTTATAAACAAGGTGTGATTAGCATTACTTTGGCAGTATCCAAAGGAAACCATAGCCTTACTGAACCTGTCAAACCATGCCTTAGGTGACTATTTTAAACCATATAGTGCTTTCTTCATTCTGCAAACTTTTCCTCTGGTCTTTCCATCCTTAAACCCTAGAGGAATTTTCATATGCAACACTTCTTCCAAATTACAATGTAGAAAGGCATTTTTTACATCAAGCTGCTACAAATTCCACTTAAGATTTACTACACATGATAGTAGAATTATGATGGTATTCATTTTAGCAACAGGAGCAAACGTTTCTTGGTAATCTACCCCATACGTATGTGTGAAGCCTTTTGCTACTAGCCTAGCCTTATACCTTTCAATTGAACCATCCGCTCTATGTTTCACAGTGAACTCCCACTTGCATGCAACTAGTTTTTTTCCAGTGGAAGAGTAATAAGTTCTCATGTCTCATTCTTTGCCAGAGCTTTCATCTCCTCCACCATGGCTGCCTTCCATTTTGGATCAAGACATGCTTTCTTCCAATCCTGTGGGATAGAAATAGAGGAAATAGACAATAGAAAGGCTTTATAGGATGGAGACATAGAATCATAGAAAATGAAGTTAGAGATGGGATGTTTTGTATAGGTGCTAAACCTTTTTTTAGAGCAATAGGAATATCAAGATCATTATCAGAAGAAGGAAGAGTAGACTGAGAATTAAAATTAGACTCTTCAAGAACCAAAGGAGACTCATCACATACAATAGGATGTTCAGGAATTGAATCTAGAGATTTCGATTGATTAGCAGTCTCCTGCTTAATGGCTATATCTGTCTTGTTTCATCGAGTATAGATTCTCAAATCTGGTTTATTTAGTCTCCCTTGAGATTTAGGTGACTCTCCCTGAGTATCATTATTAGGTATAGGTTTTAAACCCAGATTTTTCCTTTGAAGATGAAAGTTGGGAGAGGACAAATAAGAAGGGAAAGACACCTCTTCTTCCTTTCTATGCTCCCCCTGAAAAGGTGGATGGAAAAAAGATTCATATTCCCTAAAGGTAACATCAATGCTCACAAAATATTTCCATGTAGGAGGGTGGTAACACCTATACCCCTTCTGAGTATTGGAATGACCAACAAAGACACATTTGAGGGCCCGAGGTTCTAACTTCCCCCTATTAGGCTAATGAACAATGCAAACACAACCAAAGACCTTTGGAGGAGCAGTATATGAATTTTTACCTTGCAAAACCTCTAAAGGACTCTTAAACTCCAAAGTCCGGAGTGACATCCTGTTAATAAGATATGCAGCAGAAAGAATTACATGTCGCCAGTAAAGTTTGGTAATATTCGTTGTAAACATAAGAGACCTAGCAACCTCAAGTAAATATTTATTTTTTCTCTCAGACACTCCATTTTTAGCACTAGTGTTAACACAATTAGTCTGATGCAAAATTCCGTGTGACTTTAAATATTCCTGAAAAACTCCATTCATATACCCTGTACTATTATCAGTTCTCAATATTTTAACATGAGCATCAAACTAGGTGCTAATCATTTTGTGAAACTACTGAAATAATGAAAATACTTCATTTTTCCCTTTTATCAGATATACCCATGTTAACCTACTATAAAAATCAATAAAGATCACAAACCATTTATAACTCGATAAAGACACAGTTTGAGTAGGCCCCCACACATCAGAATGGATAGTCATAAAAGGAACTGAAGCCTTATTATTTATTACAGGATAAGATTATCTAGTATGTTTAGCAAACTCATAAGCATCACATGCTAACAATTCAGTTTGCATTGCTTAAACAAAAGAGGATAAAGTTTCTCTAAAACAGTAAATGAAGGATGTCCAAGTCTTTTATGCCACTGGATAATTTCTTCCTCAATGTTATGGAAAGTCAATCACTATATTATTTCTCTATATATTCTGTATTCTGTATTCCTATTTAGGATTTCTTATTTAGGATTTTTTTCCTAATTAGTAGAACACAATTATAGGAATCAATTGTATATATATACCCATGTACAGATTAATTGAAATTAAGGAGAATCATCTCTTTCTACATGGTATCAGAGCAGGTCATCTAGGTGACTATTTATTCTCACCACCCAGCTCAGGAGAGACCTTGGCTGCCGACTGGCCGTTTTGACTTCGATCAACATTGCCGGCGTCGCCTCAACCCCCTCATTCCACTACTGTGTGTTGTTGCCTGATCCAGTATACCATTAAAAGACTTCTGAGGTTTGGCTCTCAGATCCTATTTCGGTATTTGCTTGATTTGTGATTTTGGGTTATTTTGCTATTGTAAGCACTTTGGATTAGCGTTTTGGTTAGTTTTCTTTGTCCCAACAAATGGCAGACAATAAGAATGTTATTTCTAATGTGATTTCGGTGATGACTAAGATCACAGAACACAAACTTAATGGTTCGAATTACCTAGAGTGGAGTAAGACTGTTAGGGTCTATTTGCGTAGCATTGATAAGGATGATCACCTTACTAAAGATCCACCTATGGATGATACACGACAAACTTGGCTAAGGTAGGATGCTCGATTGTTTTTGTAGCTTCGGAACTTGATTCACAGTGAGGTAATTAGTTTAATTAATCACTATGAATTTGCTAAGCAATTGATGGATTACTTAGATTTTCTGTATTTTGGTAAAGGGAATATCTCCCGTATTTATGATGCTTGTAAAGCATTTTACCGTGCTGAGAAAGAGGATAAGTCTCTCACAGCTTATTTTATGGATTTTAAACGAGTATATGAGGAACTTAATGTATTGTTGCCTTTTAATCCTGATGTGAAAGTTCAGTAGGCCCAACGGGAGTAACTGGCTGTTATGAGTTTTCTTGCAGGCCTTTCTTCAAAGTATGAGACTGCTAAATCTCAGATTCCCTCCAGTTCTGAGAATTCCTCTTTGCATTAAACGTTCACACGGGTCCTTCGTACAGAGAGTACCCAATCTTCACAGCCTGCTAGTAGTGCTCTTATTATCCATAATTCAAATGGACAACAGGGTAATAGAAGAGGAAGTAGAGAAGGAATTACAGGCAACAGAAATAATCAACGTAATGGAGAGGCTAGTTCTAATCAGGACTCAAGAGGAGTCATTTGTTATTATTGCCATGAGTCTGGCCATACAAAATATAATTGTCTGCAACTTCAGAGGAAAAATCAGCGATCACAGATGACAAATATGACAACAGAGGATTCTACAGTATCTTCCTCTAAGAAAACTATTTTGGTATCTGCAGAGAATCTTGCATAGTTTTCCCAATATCAGGCATCTCTAAAGCCTATCAGTTCCACTATCACTGTGATCGCTGAGTCAGGTAAATCCACTACATGCCTTGTGTCTTCCTCATCAAAATGGGTTATTGATTCTGGTGCGACAGATCACATGACAGGTAATTCTAGTCTTCTATCTGCTTTTCAGTCTAATCTCACTTCCTCTACTATTACTTTAGCTGATGGTTCTACTTCTTGTGTCATGGGTTCTAGAACTGCGAACCCGACTTCGTCAATTTCTTTATCATCTGTTTTATATCTACCAAAATTCTCTTTTAATCTACTTTCTATTGGTAAACTTACTCATACCTTAAATTGTTCTGTTTCCTTTTTTCTTGACCAGTATTTGTTTCAGGATCTTACGACGAAGCAGATTATTGGTAGAGGATGTGAGTCAGGTGGTCTCTACATTCTGGCAAATCATGTACTGCGGTCATTTGTTTGCTACAGTACCTTAACACCTCTTAAAGCCCATTGTAGATTGCGCCATCCTTCTTTGTCTACCATGAAAAATCTATGTCCTCAGTTTTAGTTTTTATCAGTACTAAAATGTGAGTCGTGTCAGTTTTTAAAACATTATCGTTTGCCTTCTGTGTCTAGAGTCAATAAACGGGCTTCATCCCCTTTTGAGTTAGTTTATTCTGATGTTTGGGGTCCTTGTTCTGTTACTTCTAAAATTGGATTTCGTTATTTTGTTACTTTTATTGATGATTACTCTTGTGTTACCTTGTTATATTTAATGAAGAATCGTTCTGAGTTGTTTTCTCTCTTTTGTGCCTTTTGCAATGAAATCAAAACTCAATTTAATATTTCTATGCGCGTATTAAGAAGTGACAATGCCAAAGAATACTTTTAAGCACAATTTCAGTCTTATATGACACAAAATGGCATTCTTCATCAGTCTTCCTATGTGGATATCCCATCCCAAAATTGCGTGGCTGAAAGAAAAAATTGGCATCTTCTTAAGGTAACTCGTGCTCTTCTTTTTCAGATGAAAGTTCCTAAACACTTTTGGGCGGATGCAGTTTCTGCGGCATATTTTTTTATCAATCGTATGCCGTCTTCTGTCCTTAATGGGGATATTCCTTATACTGCTTTGTTTCCTACAAAATCTTTGTTCCCTGTTGAACCCCTTATTTTTTGTTGTACCTGTTTTGTGCGTGATGTTCGTCCACAGGTTACTAAATTGGATCCAAAGTCTCTCAAATGTGTCTTCCTTGGGTACTCCTGGCTGCAAAAAGGATACCGCTGTTTCTCTCCTACTCTTAATCGTTATCTTATTTCTGCAGATGTCACATTTTTTTAGTCCACTCCATTTTTTCCTTAATCATCTGTGTATGAGAGTCAGGGGGAGGAGAATGATCTTTTAATATATACTGTCCAACCAATGTCTAGTCCTCTCCCACAGCCTGTTCCTTCTGTCTCTAAACCTACTCGACCTCTCGTTGTTCATGTTTATTCCAGGAGATTGGAGATTCCTGACTCAGATCCTCCACCAGCTACTTCGTTGGGAGATCCTGTACCTCATACTGATTATGATTCTGATCTAGACTTACTCATTGCTCTTCGTAAAGGTAAACGTTTATGTACTTACCCTATCTCTTTTTTTGTTTCTTATAATCAATTGTCTTCTTATTCTCGGTGTTTTGTTACTTCTTTAGACTCTGTTCCTATCCCTAATACTGTTGGTGAGGCACTGTCTCATCCTGACTAGTGTGCTACTATGAAAGAGGAAATGGAGGCTTTAGATGCTAATGGTACATGGGAACTGTTGCCTTTGCTCACTGGTAAGAAAGCTACTGGTTGCAAATGGGCATTTACAGTAAAGGTAAATCCTGATGGTTCTGTGGCTAGGTTAAAAGCACGCCTTGTAGCAAAAGGATATGCTCAGACATATGGGGTTGATTACTCTGACACTTTTTCTCCTGTAGCTAAACTTACTTCTGTTAGCTTGTTTATCTCTTTAGCAGCTACATATGATTGGCCCCTGCACCAATTGGATATCAAAAATGCTTTCCTTCATGGTGATCTTCAGGAGGAGGTGTATATGGAGCAACTACCTGGGTTTGTTGCTCAGAGGGAGTTGGGTAAAGTTTATAGGCTTCGGAAGTCTCTTTATGGCTTGAAACAAAGTCCTAGGGCTTGGTTTGGGAGATTCAGTGAAGCAGTACAAGAATTTGATATGCAAAAGAGTAAGTGTGATTACTTAGTATTTTATAGGCAATCTGAGGCTGGTCTAATTCTACTGATAGTCTATGTGGATGACATTATCATCACTGGGAGTGACTCTGCAGGTATTTCATCTCTTAAAATCTTCCTCCAAACCCAGTTTCGGACCAAAGACTTGGGATTGTTAAAGTATTTCTTGAGTATTGAAGTTATGAGAAGTAAGAAGGGTATTTTCTTATCTTAAAGAAAATATGTCCTCAATTTATTGACAGAGACAGGAAAATTAGGCCCTAAGCCTTGTAGTGCACTAATGACTCCAAATTTACAACTGTTAGCAGGGGATAGTGAGTTATTTGAAGATCCAGAGAGATACAGGAAATTGGTAGGAAAATTGAACTACCTTACAGTCACTCGTCCTGACATTGCTTATGCCGTTAGTGTGGTAAGTCAGTTTATGTCTTCCCCAACTGTAGCTCATTAGGAAGCCTTGGGACAAATCTTGTGTTATCTGAAGGGCGCTCCAGGAAGAGGTTTGTTATATGGTAATCATGGGTATTTGAATGTTGAATATTTTTCAGATGCTGACTGGGTTGGATTTAAGGTTGACAGGAGGTTAACTACTGGATATTGCGTTTTTGTTGGAGAAAATTTGGTATGTTGGAGAAGCAATAAGCAGAGTGTAGTTTCTTGATCTAGTGCTGAATCCGAATACAGAGCCATGGCACAATCAGTATGTGAGGTAATGTGGATACTTCAATTACTAAATGAGATAGGTTTTAAGACCTCCCTGCCTGCGAAATTGTTGTGTGATAATCAAGCTGCTCTCCATTTTGCTTCTAATCCGGTGTTTCATGAGTGGACCAAACATATTGAGATTGATTGTCACTTTGTTCGTGAAAAGATTCAATAACAGATCATCTCAATAGGACACATCAAAATTAGAGAGCAGTTAGGAGATATTTTCACAAAAGCTCTGAATGGAGCTAGGATTGACTACATTTGTAACAAGTTGGGCATGATTAACATCTATGCTCCAACTTGAGGGGGAGTGTTATGGAAAGTCAATCACTATATTATTTCTCTATATATTCTGTATTCTGTATTCCTATTTAGGATTTCTTATTTAGGATTTCTTCCTAATTAGTAAAACACAATTATAGAAATCATTTGTATATATATACCCATGTACAGATTAATTGAAATTAAGGAGAATCATCTCTTTCTACACTCAGCACCCATAGACTGTCCCAACATGGCCTGATCAACACAATCATTCAATAGATATAGCCCATGTTGCAGTCTACCACTGTCAATTGTTCTCCCTGTTATCAACTCCTAAAATACACAGTGAGAAGGAAAAAATTCAATTTTACAGTTGAGAGCTAACAGATAGAAGGTTAATAGGAAAGCTAGGTACATGTAAGATAGAACTAAGACTTATAGTAGGAGTGCATTTAACAGAACTTATTCCAGAAACATTAGATAAGGATCCATCCGCAGTGCAGACTTTTTCTTTGCTGAACATGGAGAATAAGATATGAATTTATTTGAAGAGCCTGTTATATGTTTGTTTGCACTAGAATCTATAACCCAAAATGAATTATTATGATTGACAAGAAAAGTATTACCTGAGTTGATGAAGTTCGAAGAGGCAACTATAGTGGATTGTGATTCAAGCTGTGATAGGAATCGCTTCAGAGTTTGTACCTCTTCATTGGAAAACATTCCAGTGATAGCATTATCTTCAGAAACACTCACAGCCTTAGATACATTTGCTTGTGGTCTAGCAGAGCGTATCCTTTTTCCTCCACGCCCTTTAGTTGGGCTGCCATGTAGCTTCCAATATTGTTCTTTGGTGTGCCGGGATTTTTCACAATAGTCATAATGCAAGTGATCCTTATCTGATGGACCATGTGACTGTTCTCGTAAGGAGTTAGCAGTTAGCCCAGCCTTATCAATAGTTGTCAAATTGATCATGACACTCCTGCTCTTCTCTTGTTGAACATAAGAGTATGTCTGCCTTAAGGTGGGCAAAGGATCCTTACCAAGCACTTGGACCCGAATCTGATTATACTCCACATTTAGCCCAGCAAGAAAATCATATATGCACTCCTTCTCAATCAATTTCTGAAACTTAACTATATCAGCCAGACATGAAGCCTTAAAGTCCTGGTAGAAATTCAACTCTTGCCATAGACCACTCAATTCCGCATAATACTGAGCAACAATCAACTCACCTTGTTTTATTTCATTAACCTTGTTTCTAAACTCATAAACTTATGCATCATTCCCAACTTGAGAATGAGTCTGAGAAACAACACACCAAATGGTAGCTGCACTGTCCAACAGTAAATACCCACGAGCTATATGAGGTTGCATAGAATTGATGAGCCATGACATAACAAAAGAGTTCTCCGACTCCCACTAGCTGTAGATAGAACTAGCACTTTCTAGCTTTTTCCTATCTCCAGTAGTATACCCCTGCTATCCTCTAGCCTGAATGAACAGTAAACAGGATCTAGACCATGCAAAATAATTAGTTCCATCCAACTTTATAGGATAAATTTGTAAAGAGGGATTATCACTAACAAATCCAGCCTTTGTTTCAGAGGCTTCCTTTTTTCCATCAGTCATTTTTCAGTTAAAGGAATAGCTATTGAGACAGAAAGCAAGAAATTGGGCAACGGAAGGTACCCAAAAAAATAAATGTGCAAACCAAGTGTGGAAACACGTTGGTCAGAGACACGCCGGACAGGGAAGGTCCACCGCAAGAGGCGCGGTCGGAGAAATCACCGAAAAAAGAGTGCACGCGCCGGCTCGTGAAGAATGACGCAAGACTTCTGAAGGCGCGTGAGCTCACACCTTTCACCAGATGGTGGCAGGACTCTAGGCATAGGCCGATTGGTTGGCGTCCTTCCTCCTCAGTGGGTGGTGATAGTCACCTCCCTTCCTAGAACGACGTAAAAGCTTGACCCACAAAAAACTACCCAGAACTACACTGTTCACGCCAAAAAATTTTAGCACAGCTCTGATACCAAGTAGAAGATAGAGAATTTAGAGAATTTCTTTTATATTTCTTTTATACAAAAATGATTTACAAATATTCTAATTTATATACAAAGGCTAGGACTATATAGAAAACTAATAGGCCAATAAATATAATGATTCCTAATTATATTTTAATTTGCAGCTAATTTACACTAATTAAGGGATTTACACTAATTAAGGGATTCTAATACATCTCAATAGTGTGATTAACTACTTTGGTTTGACCATCTGATTAAGGATGATAGGTTGAGGAGAATGCTAGAGTAGTGCCACATAGTTTGAACGATTCCTTCCAAAAATGACCGGTGAATATTGTATTGCGATCACTAACAGTAGTTTCAGGCAGACCACGAAGCTTGAAAATATGTTCAAAGAAAACAAAGCAATACTAACAGCATTGTAGGGATGTGCAAATGAGCAAACTTGGAAAAATGATCAACCACCACCAAGAGAGTCGTTTTATTGTTGGATTTGGGCATACCATCAACTAAAGCCATGGAAATGTCGGACCATATTTGATTTGGAATATTAAGCGGCTAGAGGAGACCTGCTGGATTCAAATGTTCAGCTTTATGCTGTTAATAGACATCACAAGCTGATATAAAATCCTGCACCATTGATTTCATTCCTTTCCAATAAAAATCTTGTCTGATGTGGTGAAGAGTTCCCTCATGCGTCCCATTATGAATTCTAGCAATTACTGATTTGATAAGTGGGGATGTTAGCAACAAGTAAACAAGGTTATGATAAAGGATAAAGCCATCGTGAACTGACCATGGTGCGGATAAGGTGCCATTGAGAATGTTGTTCGTAACTCTCACAAATCCCTCAATTCTTCTACTTCCTGCCTAATGGCTGCAAACAAATTAAGGACTGGTTGAGAGATGGAACACAAGGTACCTGACTCTTCCACACATCTTGAGAGTGCATCAATTGATCGGTTCAAATTTTCTGCCCCGATATTCGACCCTGAAATCAAGTCCCATCAACTTGCTTAGCCAATGTTGTTGTGCAGAAGTAGTGAGCAACTGCTCAAGGAGGTATTTTAGACTGAAATGATAAGTCTTGATGAGAAAAGATCTTCCCCATAAATATGTACACCAATGTTGGACTGCTTTGGGTAGATCAATCAATTCGCGTTCATATGCAAGCAATTTGAGGTGTCTCTCGGCTAACTTTCGACTGAAGAAGGTAATGGGATGACCTTGTTGTTGAAGAACAACACCGATTCCCCCTCTTATGGCATCACATTCATAGACAAATTCAGTGTAAAAATTCGATGGCAGGAGGATTGGTGGCAATCATAATGCCTTTTTTAATGCTTACAAGGAAGCTGTGACTGTGTCATTCCAAGAGAAAAAAAAATTTTTTAAAAGATTTGTGGGCAGTGTTGCCAAAATGCCATAATCCTTTATGAATCGCCTATAATAACCTGCTAGCTCAAGGAATCCTCGAAATGCCTTAGTCGAAAGAGGTTCTGGCCACTCGGTTATAGCCTGTATTTTGTTGTCATCTACTGATACTCCTACACCAGTAATAATGTGTCCTAAGTATGCAACCTGGGTTTCTCCAAACGAGCACTTAGAAAGCTTAAGAAAAAGATGGTGAGCTCATAGTAATTCAAATACCAATTGGATATGATTAATATGCTCTTCCCCATTTTGCTATAAATTAATATATCATCAAAAAAGACAAGAACAAACTAATGGAAATGTGGCTTGAACACTTCATTCATGAGTGCCTGAAAGGTGGATAGAGCATTGGTGAGGCTAAAAGGCATGACTAAGAATTCAAAATGCCCATGATGCCTTCTAAATGCTATTTTCTCCACATCCAATGAATTCATTCGTATGTGATGGTAGCCCAAACATAAATCCAATTAAGTGAAAAATGGAGCCCCATGTAGTTCATCCAATAACTCTTTCACTACTAGAGTTGGAAATTTAGCTTTCACAGTTTTGGAGTTTAATTCCCTATAATCCACACAAAATCGCCATGATCCATCTTGTTTCCGAACCAGTAGAACTGGGGATGAAAAAGGAGATTTACTGGGACAAATAATGCCTTGCTTCAACATCTCTTCACATTGACGTTCTATTTCGTCTTTTTGAAGGTGGGGATATTTGTAAGGCCGAAGTACAACTGGAACAAATGCTGCCAATAAACACGCACAGTGATCACAGGAACATATTGGTGGTAATCTAATAGGTTGTTGGAACAAATCTGAAAATTCTTCTAGTAAGGCACTCATCTCAGCTCGCAGAGGTTGTTTTTCTTAGATAGCATTTAAGGTTGGCTTGGATAAGGATTGTTGCCCTTGTAGGTTGATAGTATACCCATCCACTTCAAAACTCATTGTTAATTCAATAAAGTCCCATAATATAGGACCTAGAGTTTCCAACCACTTAATCCCTAGGACCACATCAAATCCTGCTAGTGGAATCACAAAGAGAACAGTAAGAAAAGATTCAAAATCAACAGATACAGTTACCGTGTCATTGATGCCCACACCTGGAATTCTCTCTCCATTCGCGATAGACACCTGCGATCCGGATTGTTGTTGAATTGATAGTTGTAATCTTCTTGTTGCTTTCACTAATAAAATTATGAGTATTACCTGAATCCATTAGTATTAGTAGTATATTTTCCCCCACTTTTGCTTGCAATTGCATTGTTTAGGCATTTCTGAGTCGAAAAATGGCATGCAAGGATATTTTTGGGTCTTCCATTGTATCAGGTGGTTCTTCTTGTGAAGGGTCCTCCCAATCTTCTACCTACCAAAAGAGGCGTTTACACTGATGACCAATTGTGTAGGGCTCATCACAATTGTAGCAAAGCCTTTGGCGTGCCTCTCAACCATGTCTCCCTTCGAGAGTCAGTGAAAAGTTGGCCCAGAAGCATTGCTAGCGTTGCTTCCGGCTGATACCCCACTGGCGGTCAGCCCTTGAGTTGGTCGAGGGATGGATGTGTCTGGCCCAGATTGTCGAGTTCCTATCCAAGAGGAGGCCGCCCTTCTCATGGTTACACCTTACAGCAGTAATTGTTTTTTCTCAAAGATTCTTTCCAAACTCATGGCTGTCACAAGGTTTGGTGGATTTTATAGTTCCACATCCATTTTGATTAATTCGGATAACCTTGCCATAAAAATCTCAACTTGTTAATCAGCTCGAATCGAATTAACTCTTGCCAAAAGAGTCTGGAATTTGCATTGGTATTGGTCCACTATTCCTGTTTGTTTCAGGTTTACCAATTCTCGCAGGGAATTACTCTGCTGTGGGGGACCGAAATGTAGGTGAAATAATTTTTGAAGGCTTCCCGTGATAATCTTGGCTCCTCTTGTTCTAATTTGAATGCCCACAGTTGGGCTTCTCCAATCATATGGAACGCTACTAGTCCCACTTTATCTGTCTCTGTTGTTTTTTGATTATGGAAGAATTAATCATAACGATTCAACCATCCAATAGGATCTTCTGTGCCATCATATGTTGGGAAGTCAAGCTTAGTGTAACGCGGCACTACAGTTGCCCCTGGTCTATTCTCATGACTATTCTATGCTCGGAGTGGCAGGCTTTGTTGATTGCTACTACTTGACCCTCCCTCGTTGTTTGAACTGACAGATAACTGCCTCGCAATTCCTTCTAACAATCCACGGATTTCTTTTTGTTTGTTAAACTGCTGTTGATAACGTTCCTCGGATAACTGGATATAAGATTCCAGTCTCTGCTGCAAATTAGATTGATCACCCATGACGCTAGGTTCTGATGCCAATTTGTTAAATTCCAGAGTTATGGATCTCGTCACGTGTCTATGTACAGGATAATCTCCCTCAAGGTTGGAAGACTTCCCTCCGTTATTGTTTCTGCCCCTCCATGAAGAGCATATGGTGATGGAGTTTCAGATTTGTCAGAGGGAACCTTTAAACCTTGGAACTCAATTGAATGAGAGAGCTGCCAATCTCAAGATTTGATTGTGAAATTCTACTTGTGTTACTCATTTCTTCAAACTGAATAACTATAAGGAAGTCTCACCATTCAACAAGAATTATAACTATAATAGGAGACTTTGCTAATTAAGAATACATGAATAAAAATAAAAAGTAAATCCAATAGCAACAGCTGCCAAGTGTCATTCTTCTTCTTCAACTTGGACTTGTTGCTGGGCCCGCCTCTTATATGTCGCACCTACAAAGGAATCCACAACATGAGCATTGCAAACCAGGTGTGAATTTGAGATGATAAATTCATCTGATACTAATTTTCTAGAAGCTATTCTCTAAAATCTTTCTGCGTACATTGCAAGGAAAGCCTGCATATTTAAATATTGCAATTGTGTGGCTTGTCTGGCTGTAACATTTCCCAAGAACACCTGCCCATGTTCACTAACTTCATATAATGTTCCAACAAACAACAATTATTGATGATAATTATTATATCTGGAAATTCTTAAGATTATCTGTCAGTGTCTAATTTCAATGACAAAAAATGGCAAATTTCATGTGGAAAACACAAGGATCTTGCATTCTAATCATTCTCATCCTTTATGACTATTTCCCAGAATGTAATGAACCTGCACCAAAATCTTCGTCATGATCTCATTATTTGCTTCTTCCTCCATGTTTTAGTGTTCTCAGTAGTCATAGATATACGTAAATTGTGCATCCTTGTGTGTGCATTTCTAGCTTAGAATGGGAATTGGTTATGCCTCAACATTTATGCTCACAGGCGTGTGAGATCCTAAAGGTTTGCCTCAGCTGTCATTTACATGATTATTTTGGATGCAACTTTTTCCATGTTTGACTTGAGTTCCAACTATGAGAAAAGGGACCAGAAATATTATTTCTTGCATTTGCTACTGTTAAGGGGCTAAAGTAACCGTTACCATAAATGAAAGGGAACAGATAAAAGAACTGAACATATTATTGCATTTTATATATTGGATGAAGCATGTGAATATGATGTTGGCCTTCCCTCTTTTGGTTGATCAAGTTGTTTTAACAATGCCAATGCTTGCAGGCTGGTTTTTTTTCTAATTCAATATGGTCACCTATGGCAACAGCATCTGGACAGACTATTTAATCTTTTTTCTACAGGAAAGCTTAATTCTGTTCTGTTTTTAGTTGAGAATGAGGAAGGTTAAATCTTTGTTTTCTTTTTCATGATATTAGGCCGTCATTTACTTGCCTCTGGTCCACTATCTCGAAACCTTTTATGCTCGACCCAAAAGTGAATATAATAATAATGTGTACAGTGACACTTTTTCTTTCTTTATTTCCTTTTGGTTCAAGACTGCAAATTCAAACATGATTTATGTTTCAAGGGCCTAGGGCTCATCCTAATTGGAGAAATAGAGAAGAAGAAAAGAATGGAGAGAAGAGATTGGAATTAATTGCTTGATTATTTCTTCAAAATCTGGGTTTATATACAGACTGAAATACATCAATTAGGTAATATAATAAATCACATAATTGTTGCCTATAATATCTATAATCATAATCACAGTATTCACACACTTTACAAACAAATAGCTAGCATTCTGACACTCACCTTCAAGCTGGATACATATTATATGCTCTTGGCTTGTTACAAATGTAATTAATCTGAGGACCTCTAAGAAATTTAATGAGGATCTCCGCTGATTGGTCATTTGAATTAATGAAACTAGATGCAATACATCCTGACTATATCTCAGATTTTTTAGTCAAGTTTTAATAAGTTTCATAGTGATTTTGGCAAACATGGATTATCCTAACAAATTAGAGGGCAATGAAGTCATTTTGCCTAGATAACGTTTATGCAATTTTTCTTTCTGGTTTCGTTAAGTTGGCTATAGTGTAGGAAGACAAATTTTCATGATATCTGTTATTTGTAATATTGTTCTTGCACAATCTCTTCGCCACTGGATTAGCTTATAAGGTCTCTGGTTTAAAGGTTTTTTCTGCTCGAACTTTGAAGAACCCATTTTGCTTGATATGATGTATGCTTTTAAGAACTCAGGTCCTATAAGGCCTTCAAAGCATACAAATTAGATATTAGTCTCAATACTAATTAACAAGTATGAGCATATCTTTTTAGGTTGTTTTTCTCGATTCCAGGTGGTTGCAAACATGGGAAATCCATGGCATTCCTAAGATTTGCTTTCAGTAAGACAAGCTAATCTTCACTCGGGTAGAAGTGTTGGCAAGGTATGCATAGTTGTCCTGTTCATATTGCATATTCATCTTCTTCACATCTATTAATTCTTTCAGAAAGATAAAAATTCTGTGACAAATTTTACAGGTCGTTGCTTGCATTGATCCATCCTTCAGCGAACAAATGGCGAAACTATGATCTTCAATTAGTGAATAACCTTTTGTGGACATAGTTATGCGCTTAAACGAGGAGATTCAATTCTATCTTCATTTTTAGCTTATCTGAAGAGGCTTGTTAGAGTCCTGAAAAATCAAAGTTAAATGCATAAAGGAAAAAACATGGATAAATAAATAAATAAAGAGAGAACATGGGAAGATTTATTATACAAATTAAGTTATCAAAAACTACAAATAATGTTCTTTTTAAGTGAAATTGCTCGGCATGGTGCATGCATGGCAGTAGAGCGTTTAAGGGGGAGAATATGTTCTGCTTAAGGGGCGCTTATTATTATTATTATTATTATTATTATTTGAGGTCCATTCAATGAGCATGGTGGTGGAGGAGGGAGTTTCAAAGAGAATGGTGTGGAGGAAGGAGGTATAGTTTGATTTGGTTGGTTGGGCTTTCAGAATGAATGATGCTGTGGACAAGGCTTTAAGAAAAGAACACTACTGTTACCTTTCTTCATCATTTCTTTGCTACCGAGTACCGCGTTTATAAAAATTTTTTTATAAGTTAATTTAAGTTATAAGTAGCTACGTATTGTAAAAAAATAATTTATAAATCTGTTTATTATTAAAATAATTAAAGAGAATATCAAATTATTTTTTTAAATAATAAATATGTATTCAAAATATATTTCAATCATATTTTATAATATAATATATTTTTAAATTAAATAGATAAATATTTTATAAATAAAATATTAAAATTAATAAAACATAATTTTTAAATTTATTAAAAATAATGTAAATAATTTATTTAAATTATTACAAAAAATAAAATTTGTAACATGTATATGAAAATAAATATATATAATGAAATTATAAAATCAAATGAGGAAATATAGTAAAATATTTAGTTAAATTATTTTATAAGCATTAAGCTTATAAATACAAAAATGAAAAGTAACTTATTGTTTTCTTTTTTGCTTAAAAGTTATGTTTATAAGTTTTTTTTTTTTTTTTTGCCAAAGAAGAAGGGCAGTGATCTATTAATTGCTTTGCTCTGCCAAGAGTGACGGAACAAAGTTAGTTTGGTACAATGGATTACAAATAAAAGATGCTGGAAGGTCATGTAGTGGTTGCCAAAGGATGGGCCACCTGGTTATAATGCCTATAGACATGCTAGAAAATACAAAAATAAACTCCCTAGTACAATGAGAAATATCAAGCGTAATGCCTTAGATGGTAAAAGGACAGAAAGCATCCTTAGTAGCAGAAATAACAAGTTTAGAATCTCATTAAAAAAATAACTCATTCGAACCTTTTCTCCAGCGTAAGTTGAATTGATTCTCTACAAGCTAAGGCCTCGATGACAAAGGGATCCACTATACCATAGAAACTTGGGCAAACCCATCCGACAAGATGACCAAAGGAGTCCTTCGCAATTGTAGCTGCAACACCCTAATTGTCCCTTTTAGACACAACGCCACTGAAATTGATCTTGATGAAGCCAACTTGGGGCAAGTTCAAAGCAGACTAGGTGTTGGAGTATGGGATTAAGCTTGCGACATACTTTGAAATTCCTCAAATTGGAAATTAGCAGCTCGAAAGCATCCCTTTAGCTTGGAGTTGGCTGTTAAAGATTAGTGGGTTTCTTGCTTTCTAGATCTGCTATAGTAAGAAAACTAGTCTGATAATCTAGTTCTTACTCTCATTTTGATGAGTTAGAAATTCTATCAACTCTTGCCAACAACTGGCCATGGTGGATGAAGGTGGAGTGGATTTGAAAGACTGAACTGAACCACACATCTCTAACCCATGAGCAGGTAAAAAACAAATGTTTAAGAGTCATTGGGGCACTATAGTACCTGCAATCCGAGGAATGATGGGGCAGTCTATGATGAATCAAGGAATTTGAGGGGAGTCTCTCTTTCAACAATTTCCATAAGAATATGGCTATTTTATTTGGCAATTTAAGGTTCCATTTAACACCCCTATATGCATAGCTATGTGTAATGCACTGTTCCGGTGACCGGTTGTAACACCCCTATTTGTATAGCCTGGTATATTTCACCGTTCCGGTGACCGGTGTCGGTCCGGACAATTAAGGGGATTAGAACCATATTTAAGACAACTAGAGAAACCATAAATACAAATAATTAGTAATGTCCAATTAGTTAAGTATAAATAAGAAAAACAGAACATAAGAAGTTAAACGAGCCGAGAGTCACAGCGATGGGTGACCTCCTCGAAGCATCACAAGTCGTTTTAAACTCAAATTTCGAACCGTAAAATGTGACGCCGCGGTCCTTAGGACCCTTATGAACATAGTGGAAAAGAGAAAATCACGAAAAAGAACTGTTAAGCCAGTCAAATAATTAGGTCAGGGAGCCGGAAGAAATATGGAATTATTTGCAAACTGGGATGAACCGGCGAGGGGCAATTTGGTCAATTGATCCCGAGAGCTGACTCCTGACCTAACTGTCAAATAAAATCAGAGAAAAGAAAATTTCGGAATCGAGAATTAAATTAAAGAACTAATAGAAAAATAGAAAAAAAAAAGAGAAAAATGAAAAAGTAGAAGGTGATGACATCATGCATGACCTCATGCGTGATGCCATAAATAAATTAATTAATTTAATTATTAATTTAGATTTTGTGGTCTTCCATAACCTAAAATAAATAAAGAAAAGAAAAGAAAAAAAATATATTATTTGGTCATCTTCCATCTCCCTTGCCGCCTCACTCTCTCCTTCATTTCACCATTTTTAATCTTCCATTAAAGCTTGCACTCAAGCTTTAATTTGTTCACTTACCCTTCATAAATCCCATAAAAACCTTACTAGAGCTTGTAATCTCAACTTAAGAAGAAGATTGAAAGAAGAAAGGAGAACAAAAGATTGAGATTTGAGGATCTAAGCAAAGGTTAGTCTCTTAACTATCAATTAGTTAATTAAATGCATCATTAGTTGTTGAAATGAGCTTAGAAATTAATGAAATGAGATAAAAATATGGGGTGAGGACTATTACTGAAATTTTGGCCTGTTGAAGGGGAGCATGATCTTGTATGGTTTGATGGATTTAAATGAGTTTATGGACCTCCATTAGTTGATTGATTATGGTTGAAAGCTTTGAATTTAGTTAATTGCAACAATTAAGTGAATTAGGATTTTGGGACTTAGGGTTTGTGAACCAAAAATGTAAGAAATGAATAAATGGCATGTTTGACCTATTGTGAAGTGAAAAATGGTCAATTGTGACCAAATGAGTTGTGTTTGAATTGTTGGAGTTGAAGCCAAATTCGGAGGGTATATGGTCATGCTGCTGGCAACATGACCAAGTCAACTTTGAAGGACCAAAACTGAAATTTTACAAGTCCAATTGATATGATGTCAATTGGGGATAAAAATAGACATAAAATGACACAATTTTCATTTAGGAACAATGCCCAAAAACTGACCAAAACCTAGTGAACAAATTGACCAAAGTTGAATAAGAGCAGTCTGCCACTGTACAAACTGACCAAATGAATAGTGTTTGTTCGTTTGGTCATAACTCGAGCTAGGCAGGTCAAATTGACCTGAAATTTTGCCAGTGGTTAGATGGGATATAGATCTAAAACTTTCATGAAGAACACAAGTCCAAATTCTGCCAGCAACCAAGTCATTTGGCCACCCCAAGTTGGTGACCCCAAATCTGCCAGCACCAAAATTACCCAAAAAATTAGGGTTGTTTTCCATCCTGCAGCCCTGGTTCAAATGGCCATAACTTGAGCTACAAAACTCCAATTGGGGGTGATCCAAAAATGAGAATAAACTTAAGATATTAAGGAATATTTTCTATGAAGGAAGTTTTGTCAAATTCCAACAGTAAAATTACCAATGGAACAGTGTAACTTGGAGCACCAAAACTGAAAATTTGACAATTTGGCCAAAATGATTTAAGCTTTGAGAAAATGACCAAAACCAACAAATTTAATGACCAAAATGTGATATGTGGGTGAAGTTGGAGTTCCCATACCTATTAAGCCTTAAAAAGTCAACAATTTGACTTGAATAGTGTAGTGAATAGTAACCCGAAATAGAAAAACTTCGAGAACGTCGAATTTAACGCAATAGAGCTAGTAGAAATGAAGTGAAATTTATTTTTGGAATTATGCTAAGTTATGGTACTGAAACACTGTGAAATTGTGTGTTTCAGCTGAAAAAGATTTGGAAGCTCTGAGAGACTGAGTCAAGGCCTAGAGGCGACTCACGTTAGGTTTGTGCACAATAATTCTTGTTTAAATATTTTATTCTCAAAATTTTGACTTCTGTGATTAATTATGTACTGTGTTGCCATTTTATAATCGCAAATATGACTTTGAAAATTGATCAAATTTCTCATAAATTATTTAAATAAATTATTTTGAATTGATTTTGTGTTCACACTTAGCATGACAGTATCACATTATTCCTCCTCCATTTATGGGGTTGAAATCGTTTATTTTCCTCCTTCTCTGGCTTGCCAGTTGAGATTGAGATCGGATGAGTACTCATTAGCTAGCTAGCCACCTCCCTCATTGATTTCGATTAATAGAGTTGTAGATTGCTTTGTCGTGGTGTACAACACGGCATTGATCGAAAATTTTGTGTCATGGTTTAAGTTGTGTATGATTTTGGCAATACTGTGTTTATGAAATTATTTGATTAAATTGTGTTATTATGAGCTTTGATAGTTTGCGAAATGTGATTGAGAAATATTTAAACTGTGTTTTGATAATGAATGATTTACGTATTGCATTTCAAATTTTTATTGTGCACCACTGAGTATGTTTATACTCAACGATAGCTTATTTTGCTGTCGTAGATAAGAGCAAGGAGAAAACAGCAGAGTGAGCTGCTATCGAATTGTGGACCACATCAATCATTTTGTACGGGTATTATTTTATACCCTTGTAGATAATTTTGATGTAAATATAGAAATGTTGTATGTATCAATGAAAGTTGAGCAGTTGTAAATAAATTGTAATAATATTATTTTGGATTTTCTTCTGTAAATTTAATATTGTACATGTGAATTTCATGTTTTATGCCTTGTGAATGAAGTATTAAATATTTTGAGATGATAAATTTTGATTTGGATTGTGAAATTACTTTGAAGTGATTTGAATTGAGCTGATTTGAGATTTATTGGAGGATGGGAGTTGAGGAAATTTTTGGAAGTGTTTTTCTCAGGTATTTGAAGAACTATTTTCTCCAATTACAAACGGAACTCTGTAAAAAATTTTATAAAATTTGCGGCAAAATTTAAATTGACAAAAATTTTTACTAGTATTTAAACTTTGAATAAATGGTTTTTAATTCTCACTAAAATGCTCACCACTTCCAAAATGTAAGAAACTTGTTTTAAAATCTCTTGTAGGGTACTTAATGAGTTATCGGTAGGTGAAGTTCGGTAGTTCATTAAGTATTCTACGGGATCATGTTATGCCTTACAGAGGGGTAAGGTGTGACACCGGTGTCGGTCCGGACAATTAAGAGGATTAAAACCATATTTAAGACACCTAGAAAAGCCTTAAATGAAAACAAATAGTGATGACTAGAAGGATAAGTATAAATAAAGAAAACAAAGCATAAAAGGTTAAATGAGCCGGGGGTCATAGCGATGGATGACTTTATCGGGAAGTGACTGCGAGGTCAATTGTAATCCTAATTTTGAATGGGAAATTGTGACACCGCAGTCCTGAGGACTATTGCGAGGCTAATGGAAAAGAGAAAATCACAGAAAAGAGTTGATAGGTAGGTCAAATAATTGGGTTAGGGTTTAGGAAGAAACACTGGATTATGTGCAAATCGGATCAGACCGGCAAGGGGCAAATTGGTCAATTCGCCCCTAGAGGTGACTCACAACCTAACTGTCCAATAAAATCTGAGAAATGAAAATTTTAGAATATATAATTAAATTAAAGAAGAATGGAAAAAAAAGGAAAAAGAAAAAGAAAAGAAATATGAATAATGACATCATCCAAATTACATCACCTATGACATCATAAATAAATTTTGATTAAACTAATTTTTGACTAAGTCAAAAAGGGAAGATAATTACACATAAAAACAAATTAAAATGAAAAAAAAAAAAAAAAAAAGCAAAAGCAAACCCATTTTCTTCCTCACACCAACCGGCCGAAACTCCCACTTTCCTCACCTCCATTTGTGTCTTCCATTAACAAGTTAATCAAGCTTGCATAACTTAATTTTCTCCCACTAATTTTAACCCTAAACCCTAAAAAGCTTCTAGATTGACCTTGACAAGAAGCTTGAAGAAGAAAGGGAAGGAAAAAAGTGAAGCAATTGAAGAATTGAAATCTAAAGTAAAGGTTAGTGTTCTAACTCTTCACTTCCTAGTTAAATTCATGTGTATGTTGTGAAATAACTTAGAAATTGTGATAAAATCAAACAAATTAAACATGTGAGGCCAAGAGGGATTTGAGGCCAACATTAGTGGGAATAGGATTTGAGTGAGTTTGATGAATTAAAAAGGGTAATTGAGTTGAATTAAGTGTGTAAACAATGTTTAGACACTTCAATTGCATTAATTGAATGAGTTACAAAAATTAGGGTTCTTGAGTTCATGAAATTGGGGGAAAAATTGGAGAAATTTGTCAATTGATGCAATTGACCCTAATTGAGGTTAGAAATGGTCAATTGTGACCAATTGAAATGTGTTGGAGTGATTAGAAGTGCAATGCAATTCGGATTGGAAAAGGGTCAATTTTATGCAGTATGGCCTAGGTCCCTTTCAGGGACCAAAATTGTAATTATATCACCCCAATTAATATAAGGCCAATTGGATATGAAAGTAGATACATAATGACACAATTTTCATGTAGAAATCATGCCCAGAAAATGAACCATGCCCAGAAAATGACATTAAGATAGTGAACAATTAGGTCAAATCCGAGTAATGTGCACTGCCACTGTACCAAAATGACCAAATAAACACTGTTTGTTCATTTGGACATAACTTGGTCTAAGCATGTTCAAATGACCTGAAATTTATACCGTTGGAAAGCTATGACAATGTACTACAACTTTCATGAAGAATATAAACCAAAATTCTGCCCAGAACTAAGTGAAATTGCCACCCAAAGTTGGCACCACCAAACTGTCAGAACCTAAAGGTTACCCAGAATTCTGGGTTAGGACCAATCTGGGAAGCCAACTTAAAATCAACATAACTTGAGCTACAAAACTCCAATTGGAGTGATTCAAAAAGGGAATTAAAGCTAAGACAATAAGGAACAACTTTGATGAATGACACTTAGCCAAATTCCCAGAGTAACTAGACCAATGGAATAGTGCAAAATAGGGGACCAAAATTGAAAATTTGAAAATTCTCTTAGGAGACCTAGAAATTGAAATGGCAACCAAGGCCAACAAATTAAGCACTCAAAATGTGGTATGTGGGTGTAATTGAATTCACATACCCATTAAGCATGAGAAAGTCAATATTTTGACTTAAATAGTATCATGAATAGTAACAATGTACTACAACTAAGCAGGTTCAAATAACCTGAAATTTATACCATTGGAAAGCTATGACAATGTACTACAACTTTCATGAAGAATATAAACCAAAATTCTGCCCAGAACTAAGTGAAATTGCCACTCAAAGTTGGCACCACCAAACTGTCAGAACCTAAAGGTTACCTAGAATTCTGGGTTAGGACCAATCTGGGAAGCCAACTTAAAATCAACATAACTTGAGCTACAAAACTCCAATTGGAGTGATTCAAAAAGGGAATTAAAGCTAAGACAATAAGGAACAACTTTGATGAATAACACTTAGCCAAATTCCCAGAGTAACTAAACCAATGGAATAGTGCAAAACAGGGGACCAAAATTGAAAAATTGAAAATTCTCTTAGGAGACCTAGAAATTGAAATGGCAACCAAGGCCAACAAATTAGGCACTCAAAATGTGGTATGTGGGTGTAATTGAATTCACATACCTATTAAGCGTGAGAAAGTCAATATTTTGACTTAAATAGTATCATGAATAGTAACCCTGAAATGTAAACTTCAAAGAACGTTATTTTAAATAAATTTAGGCTACAATTAAGTAGGTGTGAATTTATTTATTGGATTAATTATAAGATGTGATACTGAAACACTGTAAATTGTGTGTTCAGTTGAAAAAGATCCGAGAAAGGATAAGGAACATTGAGTCAAGGCCTAGAGGCGACTCAAATCAGGTTTGTGCGCAATAAACCTTATTAAAGCATTTTCTCATTGAAAATTTGATTTAGTATGCATATAAAATTTCTGTATTAATTATGAGTTTAAGAACTTTTGTGTTGCCATTTTGTGAATGAAAATGTGACTTTGAAAATTGATTTGATTTTGCAAGCAATATTTGAATAAATTGTTTTAAATTGATTTCGGATTCACACTTAGCATGACAGTGCCATATTATTCCTCCTCCATTTATGGGGTTGAGATCGATTATTTTCCTCCCTCTCTGGCTTACCAGTTGAGGTCGAGATTGGATGAGTACTCATTAGCTAGCTAGCCACCTCCCTCATTGATTTCAATTAGTGAGGTTGTAGATTGCTTTGTCGTGGTGTACAACACGGCATTGATCAGAAATTTTGTGTCATGACTTAAGTTGTGTATGGATTGGCAACACTATGTTTATGAAATTATTTGACAAAATTGTATTATTAATGTGATTTGGAAATTGTGAAATGAGAATGTGAAATGATTGAATTATGATTTGTCAATAAATGTTTTATTTACAGTATTTTAAATTTTGATTATGCACCACTGAGTAAATTTTACTCAGTGATGGCTTATTTTGCTTTCGCAGATAAGTGCAAGGAGAAAGCAGCAGAGTGAGCTGCTATTGAGAGGACTATATTGACCTTTTGTACGGGTATTTATTAATATCCTTGTAGTTATTTTGATGTAAATATCGTAGTGTCATATGTATTAATATAAAATTGAGCAATTGTACAGTAAATTATAATAATATTATTTTTGGATTTTATATTTGTAAATTAAACTTGTGAATGTTAATTAGCTTTATTGAATACAATGTTGATAGAATTATTTTTAAATGGTTTGATCTGAGAGTTTTGAGTTGAATTGTGGTTGATGAGGTTGGTTTGAGATTATTTGGAGGTTGAGATTTATGAAGTGATTTATTGGAAGTGCTTTTTATAGGTTTTAAATTTTTTGGTTTTTCTCAATTATAGACGGTACTCTGCCGAAATTTTTATAAAATTTGAGGGAAAATAAAAAGAGCCAAAATTTTTACCTAGTTTTTAAAATGAACTTAAAAGTTTTTAATACCTGTTAAAAGTGCTCACCACCTTCAAAAGAAGACAAAATTGTTTTTAAAATCACTTGTAGTGTATTTAATGAGTTATCAGTAGGTGAAGTTCAGTAATTCATTAAGTATACTACGGGATCATGTTATGCCTTATGAAGGGGTAAGGTGTTACATGTTTTAGTGATATCAGAGCATGGTTTTTAAATGAGTTTTGACTATGCATGTGAATATTTCTTGTGATAAGTAGAACTGCTCAAGTGTCCTAAATTGATACATATGACATATTTACATCATGAATATGAACTAACGGAGGTCAACCTCCTTGTGTTATTGTCAGGGAGTAGAAAATTATTGAAATCAGAATGGAAAAGGGATATCATTCTGTTAAACAATCTGTCGAGGTTGAGGCACAAGGGGAAGTCCCAGCACTCCAGAATGTGAGTGGGTCAGCCACTCCAGCTCCTCCTCAAGTACCGCAGTTTCCTGATCAGTTTGCACAACAGATGGCTGCGTTGTTTCAACAAATGGCTAGGAACTTGCTAACACTAGCACAGACATAAACCCCTGCAACACAACCACAGCCCCCAGCAAGACAGTATGAGAAGCTAATGAAATTTGGGGCTACCGAGTTTAAAGGAACCGTGGATCCACTGGAAGCAGAACAGTGGCTAGAAAAGATGGAACGGGTGTTTAGAAAACTACAGTGTGCAAAAGAGCTGAAGTTTGAGTACTCTGTTTCACTTCTGCAAAGAGATGCCTATGAATGGTGGAAGACCATCCCCCACAGCATTGTGGAACCTCCAGTCCTTACCTGGTCAAACTTTTTGAGGGAGTTTTGACAGAAATGGGTCCCTGATGCTTATGTGGATATGAAATTGTAAGAATTTTTTAGTTTGAAGCAAGGGAACAGAACCATAGCAGAGTATGAGAGAGACGAGGCCGAGTTAAGGCCTAATCTGAGAATGCAAGTTGTGGAATTCCGACATTAGAATTTTTCTGAGTTGATCTCACAGGCTTTGGATTTAGAAACAATTAAAAAGGAAGGATCAGTTAAGAAGGGGACACAAGAGAAAGAGAAGACTGAAAAGGCCACTGATCAAGCACCTGAAAGTGGTTCTGGGAAGAAAAAGAATTTTGGGGGATCCAACTCCTGTAAATCTGGTAGAGGCAGATTTTCTGGCCAGAGACCACCCTGATCTGGTTAGCAGAACCAGCAGACACCTAGAGGGGCATTATCGGTTTGTCAATGTGAGACTTATGGCAGAACACATGGTGGGGTATGCTTTAAAGCCACAGGCGCATGTTTTAAATATGGAGGGACTGAACATTTTACAAAAAATTGTACCAGTCCACGCCATTCTAGACCATCTGCCACATCAGAGGGATCAGCCTAAGCCTCTACACTGAGGGGTTCACAGCCAGCTAGCAGAGGCAGAGGCACAGGTAGGGGTAATACCCCAAGGAGTCAGAGTACAGTAAATGAGTCTGAGCAAGCTCCAGCTATAGTCTACACCATGAGACAGCGAGAAGAGGCTGAGACTTCAGACATAGTTGCTGGTACCTTCTCAATCTTTAATCAAGATGTGTATGTTTTGTTTGACCTCGAGTCTACACTCTCATATGTTAGTGCCAGCATTGCTTGCCTTACTACTGTTACTTGTGTGAAAATGGATTTTGAGGTGCTAGTAACAAGTCTATTAGGACAAGAGGTCAGGGTTAATAGAATGTATAGAGAATGTCCTTTGGTGATCCAAGGACATACTTTTTCTGTCCGATCTGATTGAAATGCCCTTCAGAGATTATGATATTATCTTGGGCATGGATTGGTTAGCCAAGCATCACACCATGATTGATTGTAGATTGAAGACAGTCACTTTTGGTCTTCCTCAGTATGGTAATGTGGTAATACACGGGGAGAGGCAACTATTGTCGTCAAACATCATTTCGGCTGCACTGGCCAGAAAAATGATCAGAAAGGGGTGTGAAGCATACTTAGCACATGTGGTAGACACCCAAGTGGGGAGTTCAGCAATAAGGGACATTCCTACTGTATGTGACTTTCCGGATGTGTTCCCTGATGAGCTGCCAGGATTATCTCTGGAAAGAGAAGTGCAGTTTGAAATTAATGTTATGCCTGATGTGGATCCAATCTCTATAACACCATACAAAATGGCACCAACAGAACTAAAAGAATTGAAAGTGCAGTTGCAAAAGTTGCTTGATAAGGGCTTTATTCGCCCTATTGTGTCACCTTAGGGAGCACTAGTGTTGTTTGTTAAGAAGAAAGATGGCACTCTCCGCTTATGTATTGATTATCTGCAGCTGAATAAGGTGACAATAAAAAATAGATATCCATTGCCCTTCATTGATGACCTGTTTGATCAACTCACCTCCTGTAGCCTATTAACCTCCTTACTAAAATGGGAGCTATCCTCGCATCCCTATCCTACTTGCCAGTAAGAAGAAGAAAAGAATCTTGAGCATCTTTATTTTGGTGCAGTCATTCAAGGGCAACATGGTAGTCCCTGTGCTTATAAGCCAAATAGGCACGGTTTTGTTTCCTTCTCTAAATGGTGGATGGATCTATTGCATACTTTCCCTAACTCAGAAATGAATCAAAACTTTCTATCTACTATCCGTATTTCATGTTGGTGCATTTGGAACACTAGAATAAAGTAATCTTTGAGCAAATCAATTTGAATCCTCAACTTATTGCTTATCAAATTTCCCGAATGATTGAAGTGATTAAATTGGCAAAAAAACATGGGTATTGCCAAGCTAATAGTAGAATTTGATTCAAAGGTCCTCATTGCAACCATCAAAAATTTCCCTTCATGTCAAAGGTGGGAAATGTACGCAACAATTCAGGCCATTGCCTCTAGTATTCCTAATTTTCAGAAGATTGATTCTATAAATATTAATAGATTAACTAATAAAGCTGATGATTGTGTTTCTAAGCTAAACCTGCAAAATCAACTATTTAGCAATTGGCCTTTTGTTCCTCCCACGGCATTGAGGGAGATGTGTATTTTGGATGCCCCTAGGGCCATGTAATGCAAATCAGTTTACAACTTAAAAAAAAAACAAAAAAAAAAGGGTTATACTAAATATTGACAACCCTAAAACAACCATTAATAAGAAAATGCAATGTCATGCTATTGCTACAGAAAACTAGTAAGTTAATTTCTCAACCATAGTATTTGTGCCACTAAACAAGGAATTAGATGCCATTTTACAATGCATTGGCATGTATGGTAATTACTACAAGCCAAAACAAAAAGACCCAGCTCTCTAACACAGCTTTTATGTTGTCAAAGACTACCTCCTACCTGCCAAAACCAATAATAGTACAAATCAGAACCACCAAAAAGGAATTTGCATACTTTCAAAATATTTACTTTGTTTTACTCACTGCATCCATCAGAGAATGCATACAGTACATATTCGTGATAAAATGAGAGATGATTGATTAAGATGATTTGATTTTATACAACGCAGAGAATCAAATATCCTAGTACGAAAACATGATGAGTAAGAAAGTGATGAAGCCTGGATATTTTCTTTGAGAGGGCCATTGTATATTTATCATGTTGAATAAAAATTTTCAAATTATGATTCATAATAATATTAATAATTTTAAATATTATTTACTATAATAATAATAAAATGGATATTAAAAAATTGAGTTTGTGCATTTATTTTTTTATTAGAAATTTTATTTTACATTTTAAACTATGCTTTTTCAAATAAATACGTAAAATAAAAAAAATTAACAAAAAATTTATACAATTAGAAGATAATAAGAACAAATTAAAATAACAATTAACTACCCATCAATCATATTTTATTTATAAATTTAATTACTTAATTTTCATAAAAAGATAACAATGAAGAAAAATTCATTGATTCCTTCTAATGAAAATTAGTTTGCGTTAATCATTAAAACAAATACAAATATGGGGACCAATATTTACATATTATTTATAATAATTTGTGTGTGTGTGTGTGTACGCGTGCGTGTGTAAAAGTAAAAGAAAAAAGAAAATCATTTCAATCTTTTTTGTCGGGGGCCGCACATAGCCTTTCCAGGTATAAAGAGGCTCCAACTCTATAAGCAAGAGAAGGAGTCCAAGATGACATGAATGAAAATAATATAAAAAATTTACATGATATGGATTTTGGTGTCTAACAAAAAATGGTCCGACTCAAACTAGTTTGAAATTAAAGTATTAAACTCATGATTGTTTGGTAATACAAAGTTTGATAAACAAATGTGTTAAAGGATAAAAAAAAATTCCCAAATTATGATCATATTTAAAATTTAGAGATTTTTTTTTATTCATTTTAATGTGTAGTTTAGATAGCAAGTAACATATTATGCTAACATCCATGTGTTTCCCATGCTAATCTAATTAAAAAAAGGCTTAATTGTTCAAAGTTAAATTTTATAAGAGCCTAATTAACACAATTTGAAATATAAGGTTTAAATTGACTTTAAAAAATAAAATCAGAGGCAAATTGAGTCATTTTGGCATATTTTGGGTGGCAGCGGCAGAATTAGAATATTACCTTTGGAGGAGCCAATTTTAAATATTGCAAAGATAAAAGATATTGATAAAAACATAGGGTCAAAATAAAAATATAAAAATTAAATAATATGATATATATGAATGAAATCTGAAGAAAAATATGAAAATGCTTATGTATAATAGTATTATTTTAAAAAATGTAATAAAATTTATGGGTAAAATTTTAGTTTGAAAAACCAGCAATTGTGTAGTCCAAGATCAATAGGCTCCCAATTGAGAAAAAAAAATGTCCACTTATTAAAAAGGACATATATTAGCATAGTTATGAATAGTTATTAAGAAAGGCATATTTTATCAAGAAATTATTCGGTGTACTTGAAATATTAAAATTTTTAATTTTATCCGGTATCCTTCCACGTCTATTTTATAGTCTACAAAAAATTAATTTCTTTAGAATTTGTGATTGTCCCTCCTAACAATGTCTCCTTTAAGGATCAAATCTACATTCTCCCTTTAATTAAAATATTAAATTTTTAGTGTTCTTTATACTCACATAGATGTAGAATTTCCATAAATTATAAGAAATGGGTCTTACATTTATATAAGTGAAAGAGCACGTACTTTGAGTGTAGTACACAGTTTATCCATATAGCATAGTTATAAGAAGTTAAAAGTAGTTCAAATTATTTGAACTATATGGATGCATATGCAAACATTTTTATGTAACGAGAACCACTTGTAAAGGTATTAGAACTTGGAAGAATATTGGAAGCACTTACTTGCTCTAGTCCGTTTGGCACTTCTATTCAAAGGTGTAACTTCTATATCCTTGCCATCATCTTCATTGTTTTCTTTTTCATTTTCCTTCTCTTCATTGTCTTTTGATTCATATGCTCTTATAATGTACACCTGAGAAAATAGCAATTGTTAATGTATACTAACACGTAATCAGTTGTACTCGGAACAGAGAAGAAAAATTAGATGAGAATAGAAGAGAACATATCGGATGAGATGAGAACAGAAAAAGTAGAAGAGAGAAATATATTCTATTATTGATTCGTGGAATTAGGGGTGTGCGATTCGTGTTCAGTTAAGGGTCTGTCTAGGAACCGAAACCGAACCAAAATTTTGGTATGGTTCCAATTCAGTTCTTCACTGTTCGGTTCTGGCTCAATATGATACTTGGTTCTTCAATTCTGGTTCAGTACAGTTCCGATTCAGTTCTCAGCTCATAAAATATTTTATGTAATTATTTCCTTAAAAAGTTATACTTAAATTAGCATTTAAGTTTTGAATTAGGTTATTAATACATAATATATTATATAATATATCTTTTAGCTATTTTTAAATTAAATAATCTTTAACCATAATGTATACATATAATTTAGGATTAAATATATTATATAATATAATATTATATTATATAATATAAATTTTAACTATTTATTATGTAATAATAACTATAAAATACAAATATGATTATGAATTAACATATATATATATATATATATATAAAATTAAGAATTATAAGGTAATTTAATATATTTATAACTAAAATTAATAAGAAAATCATAATTATACATACACACACACACACACACACATATATATTGAAACCATATAAAGCATCTAAAAAAATCATAGAAAAACATATGTATAAATTCGATTTTCAGCTCAGTACAGTTTCGGTTCGATTTCGGTACAATTCTAATTCGGTTCTTAGTGAAGAATCAGAATCAAATCAAAGTGTCAAAATAAGTTTGGTACGGTACGGCTCTTGTTGGTTCAGTTTAGCACCGTGCACAGCCCTACTTGGAATGCCTCATTACAGAAGGAGTTCTCTCCTTTATAAATGAGAATATTATGTTATATACTATAATATTATATTATATAATATAAATTTTAACTATTTATTATGTAATAATAACTATAAAATACAAATATGATTATGAATTAACATATAGTATATTTATAATTAAGAATTATAAGGTAATTTAATATATTTATAACTAAAATTAATAAGAAAATCACAATTATACATACACACACACACACACACATATATATTGAAACCATATAACGCATCTAAAAAAATTATAGAAAAACATATGTATAAATTCGATTTTCAGCTCAGTACAGTTTCGGTTCGGTTTCGGTACAATTCTAATTCGGTTCTTAGTGAAGAATCAGAATCAAATCAAAGTGTCAAAATAAGTTTGGTTCGGTACGGCTCCTGTTGGTTCGGTTTAGCACCGTGCACAGCCCTACTTGGAATGCCTCATTACAGAAGGAGTTCTCTCCTTTATACATGAGCAGTTTAATTGCTTCCTAACAACCTATCAGAATCGTATAACTGCCTACAACAGATTCTGTTAACTACTAAAGTATCTATCCCTCCAATCCCTTAACTATCTGAGATTAACACTACTTATTATTATAGTATGTAACAATTATCGAGCAGAGAGTCATTTTCAAGAAAAAGGGTTGCAAGTGGCAAAGAGAAGTTCAATCTGTTTAAAATATCATGTAAGGATAAGGAAAACAATTCAAAACCCTGTGTATATGATTGTTAACTGAATACTTCTATAATCTTTAACCATCCAAGAAATTAAGAAGCCTAAACTAGAACAATGCATATTAGAGAAGGAAAATTTGGGAAGTAGTAAAACCATGGACAAATTTCAATACATAAACACAACTGAGCCTTAATTAATACAAATCTAATTGAGGTTGGCTATACGAAATAGTTTTCCAGTAAATATCATTAAAAAACGTGTCTACACAAGCACAAAAATGCAAGTAGGGATTCATGATGCAAACTTAAATTCAAGAATGTTTAGGCCTTGAATAAAAAATGAAACAAACAATAGTTTAATAGCTCGGGAATTACCTTAAATTCCCTTGGGCTAACTAACTGGAACACTAGTGCATCTCCATCAACCAGTTTATGATCTATAGTAAACCCTCTCCACCCAGCACTAAGACCAGTTTTCTCAACAAGGTATTTTGTTTCAGATGCATCTCCATTCTCATCCACCAAAGTAATATATTCGTCATGAGAAGGAAGGTGATCTTTGCAGAATTGAACTGGCAGACCCTGTAAAAAAAATGTTACAAGAGAAATTATGATTGCAACTCTCAATTACCAAATTCATAATTCATAAATAATTGGTCTACTAACATGGATAAAAGATTCTTCCCTTTAGCTCAAAGATAGTACTTACCAGCCAAAATCCTCCAGTTACATGTGACTGAGTCATGGGTTTCACAAAACTAGGGAAATCAGCTTCTAAAGCTGACTGAATTTTTCCTGCTCTATCAACTGCATGTCCCCTGACTTCATCAGAAGCATAGATTCGATTCAACAGATCTTGTCGTCGGTAGCAGTAGGTCCTGCAAGTGAATCTCACAGTAAGTGTAAGATACATATATATATATATATATATATATATATATATATATATATATATATATATATATATATATATATATATATTGTCAAATGCTGCAAATTTTATCTACTGAAATCAATTGCAACCTTCTGGGTCTCTCCAAAGGTTCAGGTGCTAGCTGCCAAAAAGAGAAAAGGGAACTTGTGGATCAATAGAAAACGTTATCGAAACCAAAGAGAACCTGATGGTTCAAAGGCTTGCTGAAACTAAATAATTCAATCTATTAAGCACTATATGTTAGTCCAGGATCAGATACGCATTTCAGAGTTGTGAAGATATAACATCAAAGGAACCCCAAGAAAACGATAATCTTTAACTGACAATAACGTATTCAATAATCAAATTAGTATTCAAAGGTCAGACTTAACTGGAATAACATTGAGATTATTATTCAATAACACACAGAAATCTTTGTAATTCCTAACAATTTCCAATACAAAGAGAACAGAGACAATAAGAACATACCAACAAAAATATCACACAGAGAGAAGAAACCTATTTAGAGAGAGAGAGAGAGTGAGAGAGAGAGAGAGAGAGAGAGAGACCTCCTTATAGCTAACAGGGCTCTTGCCTGCAAAACGAGAGGACCTCCTCACTGGTACCAACTCTGTTGATGGTCGAGGAAGCCTTGGTTTCATCTGCTTCACCAGGGTAGGTATCGTACCATATGTAAATCATCATCGACATACATACCAATTAAAAAACACATACAATTAGAAAACACATCCAACCCAAATATACACACTTACTGGAGAAGTCTTAGGGCTGGTCGTACGGATATCAACAACGAGCTTCTTCAAGTTAAGCTCTTCCATTCTCTTCTTGTTTTCTTCCAGCCTCTTTTGGCGGATTTCCTCATACCTGGACTTGGATACCACCATTTCTCTTTCTCCTTATTTCTTGGGTTTCACAATTTGAAGACTGACTAAAGCGAAACCAGGGAATGTGTGCGTATAGGAGGTGAACTGAAGAAGCCAGGAATGGAAGATGGCAGCGAGCAGTGGAAGTGAGCGCACTTACAGCGTATATGTTTTTGCGTTTCTGAGGCTTTTTGAAATTCAAAATACGCCTCGTTTCACCAAACTAATATATAAATATTCTAGTGATAGGCTTTGTAGCCCTTGGGTTTGAACAGCTTTATGTAATTTTTCTTGCCAGCGGTCTAGCAAAGAGTAGAGACTGAGTGGCAGCGCTGATCCTCTTTTCCTCATTTAGATTTTCTATGCTGGGGCTTGGGCTGCGATTTTTGTGTTGAGTTGTGATTATTTTGTATTGAACTTGGGCCATCTATTTTATTTGTATTTATGTTTTTAAACCCTTTAATCTAAATTAACCTATGAGCCTTGATAATGGTGTAATTTTTATAATCATCCTGAATTAACCTGTCTCTAAACTATTTTTTTCTTAATTTTAATTTATTATTAAAAAATTTCTAAATTTTAATTTTATTTAAAAAAAAAATTATTTAACCTGTAATAGTAGATTTTCAAAATAAAAAATTCATTTAAGTCACAATATAAAATCCACAAATACGGTTTCAGCACTTTTCAGTGATGAGTAAATTTTTCTTATTTACAAAAAATAGATCATCATTATGGTATTAATATTTTTGTAACAGGTCTAAATAATAATTAAAAAGGCTGATATTTTTTAAGTATGAGAAAAAAAGGGGTAAAAATATAATTTTATTATCTTTTTAACCTGAAAACTTGTTATAATAGGTTTACAGCAGGTTAAAAGAATTTTTATGAAATCAAATTAAATTTTAAATATTTTTAAATAACAAATTAAAGTTAAGACATGAAAATGAAATACGAGACGCTATAAAAATTACCCCTTAATAATGCATAGCAATTACTGTTCAAAACAAAAATACTAGCTCATCTCAAAAGCTATGAAGTTTTGATTTAAATCTCAGTTAAATTAATTATATCAAGAACATAATATTATTGTGTGTATAATATATAATGTGCCACATTGTCTAGCTCATATGAAGATGAAAATATCCTCGTTAAATTGAATTTTTGCTTATAGATTCGTGTACTTTATATAAATACTTTAATTAATTTTACACATATCTTAATACAAATATTTAATCTAACGGTAATTAAACTCGTTCTCATATGAGCTCGAGCCTATATTAGGTGCATCCAAAAATTGATTAATTAAAGCTCATATGTAGCCAATAATTAAATGTTAATATTGATAATTGACCATGATTCTTTTTCTATTTTGTATATATTTTTGGGAAAAATTAAAAAAAAAATCTTGTGATTGCGCATTTTAACATATGAGGAACCATTGTTTAATTTTTGTCATTTTAATATTTTATATTTTCCTCGGTTAGTAAATATGGTCCAAACTATTAGTTGTCATTAAATGTCGCTAACATAGCAAACATGTGATGCTAACATGGCGAACTTGTAGTGTTGACATGGCAACAAATGGCAGATGTGATGCCTATGTGGTAAATATGTGCAATGTGTTTTACCATGTCAGCGCCACATGTTTGCTATGTTAACATCATTTAATGATAATTAATGGTTTGGATTGCATTTATTAATGGAGGAAAACCAGAGAAAAGCACATGTAAATTTTAGAATGCAGCTCCAATACATGCTTCATAAGATCATGTAAAAGTCTGCTTAACATTACCCTATTGATGTCAGAATAGAACTAGACTAACTAGTCGAACAAGAAATCAAACTAATAATTAGTTTGATTCAAGCTTAAACCCTATAATTATGAGAATTGGAATCAAATCACATGAACCGACAGGGTAACTGTGTGAATCAACTGGGTAAACTAGTTCTGGTTGGGTTTAATGGGTGAAGTTGCTTACCTTGGAAAAAATGGGAAATGCCTCTCACGGGATTTAAACATGAAACCAATGGCCATTTATCTACCAATTGAACCCGATAACCTGTACAATTTCTTTCAACAAATATGAAGAAAAAATTATTAGGACCCAACAATGGATTCAAATACATGGATCCTAAACCATATTCATACAATTCTAAGATCTCCACCATATTGTATCACTAGTCTGCCATATATTCACATGAATAATATGAATTATATAGATTAGTTCACAGTCTAGATGTATACCTTATTTGCAAAAACAAATTGCTCCATAACTTGTTTAAAATGAGAGCCTCCAAAGATTAAGAACCATGCCCCGTGTAAATTATGGAGACCCATGTAAGTCTCTGCCGGGCCAGGCTTGAAGACTTCTCTGAAGAACAAAAGTACACGGGCCGTGTATTAGACCCGTGTAACTACCTGAGGTCTTTGTGAACTTCTGTCCCGATACAAGATGCAACCATTCAAGCTCTAATAAGTTACACGGCCCTGGGTCGTGTAGTGACACACGGGCTATGTATCACATGACAACCAATTTCCTAATTTGATTCCAGCTCCAGTTTCTACAGAGAGGAGAGACTTCTAATGCTTTTGGGACCCTAAAAACCTAACCCTAGACTTGGAATATAAATAGAGGCAGTAAAAAGCAAAAAGGGAGTTCGAAAAATCCTAATCCAGTCATAATCTCATTTTTCACATATACAGCCGTATTGAAGAGGAGAGCATCAGCATGAAAAGGGAAACCTTCAGCCGAAGTTCCACAAGTCCAAGGCTACAAGAAACCCTCATCGGCTCTATTGTTCTATTTCTTTAAGCGAACTGTTCATGTTCTTTCATTTTATTTTTATTATGTTTATTAAACTCACCATGAGTGAGTAATCTCTTAATTCTAGAATTAGGAGAGTAACACTCGTAATCACTATTATGGATAAATATTGATTTTTATTTATTAGATTTGAATTTTGTTCTTTGATTCAATTTCTTGCGATTTTAATGCATGCTATGTGGTTGTACCCACTTAGTATTGATTACAGATATTAATTGAAGGACTGAAAGATAAAGATTAATATTAGAAAATCAGAATTTTGAACCTAGGAAATCTGACCTAGAGATAGGCTGATGACCTCTGTGGAGTTCTGTAATTAATCAAAGATCTTAAAGGGTTTTTATTAGGACTAATCACCAACGAAATTAGGGTTTAGCTCTAATCGAAACACACCTTAGGTGCCTTGAGAGAGGACCTAGGATATCTTAGGATTAATTTTCATCAAAGTGACGATCCTCAATCCAATGAATAGACATGATTAAAATTCATAATAAGGTTACAATGTGAAATCTTAATTCTGGAATTACTTTAATAGATAGTTTTATTCAAAGTTTATTTTCAGTATCCAAATTAGATTTAATTCACTCTTCACCCATATTCGTTAGCCTAAACAGTCAGAATTATTGTGTAGCTTGGTACTTGCTAACTAAATTCCTCATGGGATGATACTTCACTCACTACTTTATTACTTGTTAGTGATCCGTGTACTTACGGTGGTTATAAAACCGCAAACAATTTCCAAGCATCTTATGCTCTGAATTTGGACCAGATCTCTAAAACAATGTTGTAGGCATTTGTCTTAGGTTTCTAAATAATTTTGAATTACTTCAATTGGAGTTTTTTAGAGGAAGTTATGGCTTGATAACCATTCAGAGGTCACAGGACAATTTTGTTGAAGTGCAGGATTTCCAGATTTGGCATTCCTGAATTACCTCAACATTTCCCCTACTTTACCCTATAAACTGGGTTTAGGTCCAAACATGAAGTTTTTAGTTCAATGTCTTATGGTTATTTTGGCTTTAGAATCACCTAATTTTCTATTGTATAGCTTGAGTTATGGCAATTTTGCTAAAACTGATCGGATGCCTAATCCTTCACATTTTCCAGGTTCAGTCTAAAATTAGGTTAGATTTGCTAGACTAAATTTGTCTAGCAATTTGATCAAGTTAGGGTCATAATTTGGCTTCATGGTCTTCATAAGAATTGTTCTCCTATGTCTCAGGATTCCATTGGTTCAAGAACCACTTTAATTGGAGTTTTCTAGAGTGAATTATGCCTAATTGAATAAGTACTATTTATCTAGTCATTTTCTCCAGATCCAGAATTGGTAACCCGGATTCAAGCTCTAATTAAGGTTCCCTATGGTCATTTTCTAAACAGGCTCCCTTCATGAAAGTTTAAGCATTATGTCTTAGGTTTCATTTACAATTGATTTCATACCAATTAGAGTTGTGTAGCTCAACTTATAGGCTTCTAAACACACTGGACTCAAGTGTCCAGATTCCAGCACATTCATCAAACTACCATTCCATTAATTCCATTCACCAACCACCACCAACTCTCAACCAAAACATACCAAATGACCATAATTTAATCTTATAAACATTAATTGAACAACATACCACAAAAACCCTAATTTCACCAAACCCTAAGCTCTCATCTTCTAATTCCAACAATTCCAATCAAATTCAACTATATAATTCATATGTACAACTTCACCTAAGCTAGCATTCATGTTCAATTTCATTAAACATATCAAAACCCTAACTTCCTTTATGTTGGCTGGATTCTCATAGCTCAATTTCAACCAATAATTCTTTCATTTATCATGTTAATTCTTCATAACTAAACTCAAATTCAAGAAATATAAGGTAAATTAAGCTTGAATGTAAACTTACCTCTAATGGAGATTTCCGAACTTCAAATTTCTTCCAAATTTCTTATTCCTATTACTTCTAATCTTTCAATCCTAGGCTAATTCAAGGTTTTCTAGTGTTTGATCGTGGAAATTTGTAGACAAAATCAAGGTTTCAAAAGCTTAAAATGTTGAAAATCGAGGGAGGAAAAGAGGGAGAGAGTGTCGGCCAAAAGGTTGAAGAAGATAGACTTTTTTTTCTTTTTAATTGATTTTTGTCTTCTTATATACTTATTTCAATTTTAATTATTTTAATTATAATTTTAATTATTATTAGTTTTAAACAATTCCATTAATTCCTTATGTGTCCCCATTAATTTTCCTACACATCCCCTTTTGATTTAATTTCATTCTAGTGTTTTAATCTCACTCATTTTAATGGACATTTAGGTCAAATGTCAACTCTTGAAGTAAAATGACCAAAATGCCCCTCGTCAAGTTACAGTCCATTTTTTTCCATAACACTCGTTGAGTCCTTAGGTTCTGATTCACTTATTTACACTTATTCCCTTTTCATTTCTTTGATTTTCAAATTCCCAATAATTCCTCCATTAATCCTCAATTAAAGATTCTATTGGGTCCCACACGAATTTAGGGTAGCAACTGAATCACAGCCACTTCCCGGTCCGGTCACTCATCGCCAGGACCTAGACTTATTTAACCTATGTGTACTCCATTTTCTTTATTTTCCTCCAACCTCATTTGATCTCTATTAGTTTAATTTATGGCTTTTCTATGGGATTTAAGTATGGTTCCAAACACTCTAACTGTCTGAATAGACATTGGTCACCGAAACAGTAGAATGTATGGAACTACTTAGTATGAGGGTGTTATACGATGTTACTTAATCATGGAACCATCCTAGGTGTTGCACCACGCTACCAAAAAGCCCAGTACAACATTACTAACAAACCTAGCCAATGGAGAATAACACTGCCAACTATATATGTGTGACATATAGTAACTACCATCAGCGTAGATGGGTTTAAAACAATCCCTTGCTTACAATTACTCATGAACAAAATTTACAAATTCATTTTCTCAAAGGTTCAATTTTTTTATAATAGAAAATTAAATTTTCTAGAATCTGAAATATTCATGTTGTCCCAAAGAAAGTGACCAAGAGGGGGGAAGGGGTGTCACACCTTACCCCTCTGTAAGGCATAACATGATCCCGTAGTATACCTAATGAATTACCAACTCCGTCTACTGATAACCCATTAAATACACTACAAGGGATTTTAAAAACTTTTCTTACTTCTTTTACAGTGGTGAGCACTATTTACAGGTGTTAAAAACTTTGGTGAACTGAGGTGAAACAACTAACTCATTTGATTTATTTGGAATTTCTGTAAAAATTTTGGCAAGGTGCCATCTGTATTTTGGATAAAACAGTTCTTCAGAAAACCTGTAAAAAAAAGCACTTCAATAATTTTCCAAATCTCAACTCCAATACATTTCTCAACACAACAATTTATCAACACAATTCCATAGGAATTTTTCAAAGTCCGAGATAAGGAAATATAATACAACTTTTACAATCCAAAACACTCATAATTAATTTACAACTTCAAGGTACAATTTAATTTACAACTGCTCAAAACCAAAAAGAAAATATACATACAGTGTCATACATTACAGTACAAAAAGCAAAAGCGGTATACTCAATATACCAGGTAATCCCTCGCTGGATGTATATGCAGCCTAGTCTGCCACTGTCTATCTCTCTACTGCGGCAAGAATAAAGCTATCATTTGAGACAATGTCTCGATGGTGCACAACATTAACCAAATACAATTTAAATCACAATTCATAAATCATGTAAATAGTGGATACTTAAAACCATAGTCAAATTTAAGACAATAAAGGTCAATAAGAATTTAAACTCCATTTCTCAATATCACAATAATTTTCCATAAGTCAGATCAGGTTTGAATTCAAAAGACAGTATATGTCAATGAGAGTTTAAAATCCATTTCACAATCTCACAATACACATCAGTAAATCACACACAGCTTAATCATGATCCATAATTCAATTCATCCCAAAAGCCGATGGCTAATGAGGTATTCAATTCATCCCAAAAGTCGATGACTAATGAGGAATAACATGGCTAGCTAGCAAAAATATGAGTACTCATTCTATTCGTCCTCAACAGGCACACACCTCAACACTTTAGCCAGAGAGGGAATTCAATTCATCCCACTAGACAAGCTAGAGAGGAATACTATCAATATACATGATAGCTGTGGTTTCAAACCATTTCTAATGCTTTTTAATTAATAAGTATCCATCAATGTCATTCAAACCATTTTTCACAGTTTCAAACTATTCACAATATTTTTCAATCAATAAATATTCCTCAAACACATTTCCACAATTTAAAATAATGATATACAAATAATCAATATTTATTTCCATTGAAAATAATTCAAAAGAAACAGTTGTTGTGCACAAACCTCTGATATTTGTCTCCTGGTCTTGACTCAGTATTTCTTTCCCTTTTGCTGAGTCCTTGTTAACTGAGAAACACAATTTGAAGTGTTTCAGTACCAAATTAAACTGTCTCTATCGATGGGGTTTGGTAAATAATGCACTGAACTCAATTATTCGCTTAATCACCTAATATACCGACCCTCGATGCGTTTTAGGTAAATTAGGTTTTAGTGTCGTTAATATGTCACACTCGATAGGGTTTTAGGTTTGGTATGTTTTACCAAAGTCATTTCCTCGCTTAGTGCATTTTAATGCAAATTGCTGGATTCCGGAACACTGGTTTGACCTAACCGGACGATCTAGTTCCCTCGGTTTTCAGGTCTCGGTCGAAACTACAAACTTGTAGATCTAGGTCTTATTGCACGCGGTGCAAAATTTCAGGTCAATCCGAGTATTGCTGGTCAAGTGGTACCATTTTAGGTCAATTTTAGGTCAAATTGGTCAATTCTGATTCGGCCAGTTTTTGGACCCGAACTTGTGCAAGTTGTTTGACTTGCTTATGGTCATTTCTGGGCTTTGGTGTCTTCATAAGACTTGTAGGTATGGGTCTTAACTATTCTTGGTCAAAATTTCAGGTCAATTGGACCTGGTTTGAGTGAGTTATGGCCTAAACACTCACTGCTGCCCAATTGGTCATTTTTCAGGTCCTAATTGCACCTAATCCGAATTGGTCATTTTTTTAGGTCACCTTGCAAGCAGAATTTTGGCATGGTTTCTCACTGAAAGTTGGCACATTTTGTGCCTAGTTTCACCTCAAATTGGTCTCATACCAATTGAGGTTACACATTCAAGGTTATAGGCTAAAATATACACTGCCTTCAATATGCAATTCACACCCCAACTTCAAACACATTATTTACCTTGCAAGGTTTACTTCCATACCCTATCAAACTGTTTTGGCACATTACCAAAAACATTTTCTACATTACATAAGCATTATTTTGGGCAAATTCCAATCACCCTCAACACACCAAATAGCATTCACAATTACAATTTCTAATTACCATTACAAACACACCTAAACATTACAAACCTTACATACACTTTACAACATTAATTTACATACATATCATCAATCCTTTTAGGTCAATATTCTGCCCACACTTCCTTCAATATACACCATCACTCAAGTATCCACAAGCTGCCACAAACCATTCTTCAACATTACATTGCCGTACCAATATACAATTTCCCATCCAAGTGCATAAATCACCATATAAACATGAAGTAAATCACTAGGTTACTAAATCACCATGATCAACATTATTTCTCATCAATTATATGCATATTAAATCATCAAAAACGTGACCCCATGGCTGTCCAAAATGGAAACAACAATAACCCTTCAAACTCAAAATTTTCCTTCACCAAACTAACACCCATAACATAAACATGAACTTTAACAAAGGATTTCTCAAAAATGCAAACTTACCTTTATTTGTAACTTGCTAAACCTTCACCAAACTTCCCAAAATTGGTATCAATATCTTCCTTGTGATGTGTAGACAAATTTTAGTGAAGAACACTAAGTGATTTGAGTTGGAATGAAGGGAGTTAAGAGAGCTTAAGTGAAACGGCCATGGATGTTTTCTCTCACCATCAATTCGGCATATTTGATGGAATGGAGAAGATGAACTATCTGGTGGGTTTAGTGGACTTACACTTGCCATACTTAATGTTTAATTAATCCTATAGTGGTCCACTAAGAAGAATTAAATCATATATTAAGTTAACTTTCCCATAATCCACATTTAACCCATGATTTCCACTATTTATTTTAGGTACCACCAAATTAATTTTTCATTTCATTTTCTAAGTGTAATACTATTTATTTTTAATGGACATTTAGGTCAAAAGACACTTCGGGATGTCAAATGACCATAATGCCCCTGTTCGGGTGGCTTTCCCGATTTTTCGGTAACAAATATTTTGTCTGTTTTTCGATTTCTCACTTTTCTTTGTACTAATTATTTAATTTTTCTTTAATCTTTCTAATGAGATTTATACTTCAATAAGGGTCTATTTATGTCCAAAAATGTTTTCGGGGTTCCCATGATCCGGGAGTTAGTCAACGGTCCATGCCGTGACTTCCCGGTGCAGTCAACCATCACTAGGTTTCCCGGCTCACTTACTCGGTTACATTTCTTTACTATGATTTTTCCTTTGTTTTTCTTTTCTTGTATTTCATTATTTTATGTCTCCTCACTCATATTGAGGTGCAGTTCTAGGCATCCTAGGTCAGGACAACACCGGTCACCGAGCAGTGAGCACTCTAGAACTTTGGGGTGTTACAATTCTCCCCCCCTTAAATAAATTTCGTCTCAAAATTTTACCTGGCATTAGTCTCTGAATAGCTGTGGGTGCTGTCTCCTCATATCCTCTTCACATTCCCAAGTTGCTTCCTGGCCTGAATGATGGTTCCACAGCACTTTAACCAGGTGTATCTGTTTGTTCCTCAGCTGCTTCACCTCATATGCTAGAATTTTTATGGGTTCTTCCTCATATGAGAGGTCTGGATTTACTTCAATCTCTTCAACTGTTAGTACATGAGATGGGTCTGACCTGTACCTCCTTAACATGGACACATGGAAGACACTGTGTATCCTTGCTAGCTCTGGAGGTAATGCCAACCGCTATGCTAAAGGACCCACTCTTTCCAGAACTTCATATGGTCCGATGAAACGAGGACTTAGTTTCCCCTTTCTGCCAAATCTCATAATCCTCTTCCAAGGAGAAACTTTGAGGAATACCTTATCACCCACTGCATACTCAATATCTCTTCTCTTCAGATCAACATAGGACTTCTGGCGGTCTGATGCAGCCTTGAGTCTATCTCTGATCAATCTGATCTTTTCCTCTGTCTGCTGGACAATTTCTGGTCCAATCATCTTCCTTTCACCTACTTCATCCCAACATAAGGGAGTTCTACACTTTCTGCCATACAAAGCTTCATATGGAGGCATCCCTATGCTTGATTGGTAGCTGTTGTTATAAGCAAACTCAATCAAAGGCAAGTGTGTATCCCAACTACCTTCAAATTCAATCACACAAGCCCGTAGCATATCCTCCAATATCTGAATAACCCTCTCGGGTGGCCATGCATGCGTGGGTGGAATCTTTGTCTTTGAAGTTCAATCTAGTTCCTAGGGCTCTCTGAAGACTACCCCAGAATATAGAAGTGAACCTAGGATCTTTGTCAGACACAATTGATACTGGCACTCCATGCAATTTTACAATCTCATATATGTACAATCTGGCCAATCTTTCCAGGCTATAGTCCATCGAATCGCAAAAAGTGAGCGGACTTAGTCAATCATCAACTATAACCCATCTTGCATCATGACTACTCTGTGTCCTTGGAAGTCTGTAACAAAATCCATAGTTATTCGCTCCCATTTCCACTGCATGCGACAAAGGATGTAATAAACCAGTGGAACTTGATGTTTTGCCTTTACTTGTGACAAGTTAGGCATTTGGAAAGCAATTCACTATATCTCTTTTCATGCCCATCCACCAGTAATGCTCTTTCAGCCCTCTGTACATTTTAGTTCCACCAGGGTGCATAGCAAATGGAGACTCATGTGCTTCCTTCATAATGACCTGTCTCAATTCCACATCATTAGGAACGCACATTCTACCCTGATGTAGCAATAAACCATCATCTCTCACAGAGAATTCAGGTTTCTTGCCTGCTGAACTTCTTTCGGTAACCGATATTTTCATCACTGCAATGCGACCATTACGATCGATCAATCAACACCGGCCGTACATGCCATGCAACTCTTATCTGTCCCTCATCATCAACCTCTAAAGCGGCATGCTGTGCTTTCAATTCATATACCATGGACAAAGGAGAAACTTTGAGACTTGCCATAGTCTTGTGACTTAAGGCGTCAGCCACCACATTTGCTTTCCCTGGCTGATAGTCTATTAAGCAATCATAATCTTTAATGAGTTCTAACCATCTCCTCTGCCTCAAATTCAATTCCTTCTGGGTGCCTAAGTACTTCAAGCTCTTGTGATCTGTGTAAATGTAGCATTTCTCCCCATACAAATAGTGTCTCCGGATCTTGAGCAAAAACAATAGCCGCTAACTCGGATCATGTGTTGGGTAGTTCCTCTCTTGCTGTTTCAGCTGGAGTGATGCATAAGCTATGAGATTCCTATCTTGCATCGATGCAGCCTAACCCATTGTGAGAAGCATCACTATAAAGCGTGTATTCTTTACCGGAGTAGGTAAAGTGAAACTGAGCTTGATTAAGCACCTCTTCAACTCATCAAAACTCTGTGACATTTATCACCCACTGAAATTTTACATCTTTCCGGCGGCTTGGTCGGTGGAGAAGATAACATAGAGAATCCCTTCACAAACCGACGGTAATATCCGGCTAAGCCCGAGCTGCAATTTACGTGATGTTCTGGCGGCTTCCAATTAAGGATAGCTTCTACCTTCTTTGGAATCTACCTTGATCCCTTCAGGTGACACAACATGTCCCAAAGGAGATTTCCTTCACCAAAATTCACATTTCGACAATTTGGCGTACAAGCTTTCTCCCTTAAAGTCTGCAGTACAATCATGGATGTCTATCATGCTCCTCTGCACTCCTCGAGTATATCAAAATGTCATCAATAAACACCACCACAAATTGATCAAGATATGGTCGAAGATAGTGTTCATCGGATCCATAAAAGCGGTGGAGCATTTGTTAACCCGAATGGCATTACTAGAAACTCATAGTGGCCATACCGAAGTTCTCAAGCGCTTTTGGGATACTCTGCTCTTGCACCTTCAACTGATGATAACCAGATCGCAAATCAATTTTGGAGAATACTGCTGCACCCTTCAACTGATCGAACAGATCATCAATGCGAGGCAATGGATATCTGTTCTTTATTGTCACCCTATTCAACTGCCTGTAGTCAATGCATAAGCGGAGAGTACCATCCTTCTTCTTAACAAACAACACTGGTGCTCCCCAAGGTGACACACTAGGGCGGATGAAGCCCTTTTCAAGTAATTCTTGTAACTGTATCTTCAACTCCTTCAACTCTGCTGGTGCCATTCTGTATGGCGTTATGGAGATTGGATCCACACCAGGCAGAACATTAATTTCAAACTGCACTTCTCTTTCCGGAGGTAATCCTGGCAATTCATCAGGAAACACATCCGAAAGTCATATACTGTAGGGATGTCCTTCAATGCTGGACTCCCCACTTGGGTGTCTACTACGTATGCCAAGTATGCTTCACACCCCTTCCTGATCATTTTTCTGGCTAGTGCAGCCGAAATGATGGTTGATGGCAATAACTGCCTCTCCCCTTGTATTACCACATCACTGTACTGAGGGAGACCAAAAGTGACTGTCTTCAGCCTACAGTCAATCATGGCATGATGTCTAGCTAACCAATCCATGCCCAAGATGATATCATAATCTCTGAAGGGCATTTCAATGAAATCAGACAGGAAAGTGTGTCCTTGGATCACCAAAGGGCAATCTCTATACATCCTATTAACCCTGACCTCCTGTCCTAGCGGACTTGTTACTAGCACCTCAAAGTCCATTTTTGTACATGGAACAGCAATGCAATCAATGATGCTAGCACTCACATAAGAATGGGTAGAACCCGGATCAAATAGCACAAATACATTCTGGTTAAAAGTTGAGAAGGTACCAGCCACAACATCAGATGTCTCTGCCTCTTCTCTCTGTCTCATGGCATAGACTCTGACTGGAGCACTGTCTTGTTCTGACTGTTTTACTGTGCCTTGGCTGCCTGCTGGGTTACCTCTACCCCTGCCTCTACCTCTGCTAGGTGGTTGTGAGCTTCTGGTGACAGGGCTCTGAATTGACCCTTCTGCAGTAGTAAGAGGTGGTCCAACTCTGCGACTCTCGTGCGATCCTTGGCAAAGTGTCCGTGCCTCCACGATTATAACAGCTCCAATAGCCTTGTAACAGATTCCACCATGATTCTTTCCACAAGTTTCACATTGGCGGGAGGGTAGGAACTTCGGTACTCTGCGACCGGATAGGGAGGTCTCTGTCACTGAATGTCTTCCCCTACGATTTCTTGCCGCCCTGCCATGTCCCCATAGTTCTTCCTCTTTCCAAGATGACCACTGGAACTCGATCTCTTGATTTTCCCTTTTTCTCTGTCTTCTCGACCTCTTCTTCTCGGGAGCGATCTCAAACTCAACTCTTTCCAACTCTAGGGCTTGAGAAACAAGTTCGAGAGAAGTTAGTGTGTTTGAAGCCGAGCACTTGTACTCTAATCTGGGCTTCAAGCCGGTTTCAAACCTCTTGCATCTCTCCTGCTGGTAGAGAGTAGACTCACCGCATAATGGCTAAGGCGGAAAATTCTCTTTCATACTCACCGATCGCCCCTCTGTTTCAAACTTAAGAATTCTTGTAGCTTCGGTCTACATAAGCATCGAGGATGTATTTGCCTCAATTCCACGAGGAAGTCATTCCAGTCAAGATCTGCAGTTCTACTGCATGTGGGAATGGTTTTCCACCAGTCATAAGCATCCCCTTGTAGTAAGGATACTGAGTATTCAAGTCTGAGCTCCTCTGTACAATGAAGTTTCTTGAACACCCTATCCATCCTCTCTAACCACTGTTCAGCTTCTATAGGATCTACTGTCCCCTTAAACTCTGTAGCCCCATACTTCATCAATTTATCATACTGCCTTGTAGGAGACTGTGGTTGTACCACGGGTGTCTGAATTGGGACTTGAGTAGGCGCATTACCAGCCATTTGTTGGAATATTGCAGCCATCTGCGAATCGAGCGAGGAATGCGATGCTGCGGTGGTGCCACGAACCACTAACATTTTGTAGGCCTGGGGCATCCCCTTGCACCTCAGCCTCAATAGACTGATCGACTGAACGATCACCCTCTTCCATATTTAATGCGAGGATCTTAGCTTTCCTGAACAATAACACAAGAATATTCACTCTCGTTAGTGCATATTTATACTGTAATATACTGTATGTATCAAACAATGATATTGAGCAGTTGTACTATGCAAAAAGAACATTCAAATAACAGGTGAAAACGGAATTTAAAAACTTTGCTCTGAAACCACTAAAACATGTCACACCTTACCCCTCTGTAAGGCATAACATGATCCCGTAGTATACCTAATGAATTACCAACTCCGCTTCATCGATAACCCATTAAATACACTACAAGGGATTTTAAAACTTTTCTTACTTCTTTTACAGTGGTGAGCACTATTTACAGTGTTAAAAACTTTGGTGAACTGAGGTGAAACAACTAACTCATTTGATTTATTTGGAATTTCAGAAAATTTTGGCAAGGTGCCATCTGTATTTTGGATAAAACAGTTCTTGTAAAACCTCAGAAAAAGCACTTCAATAATTTTCCAAATCTCAACTCCAATACATTTCTCAACACAACAATTTATCAACACAATTCCATAGGAATTTTTCAAAGTCCGAGATAAGGAAATATAATACAACTTTTACAATCCAAAACACTCATAATTAATTTACAACTTCAAGGTACAATTTAATTTACAATCGCTCAAAACCAAAAGAAAATATACATACAAAGGTCATACATTACAAAGACAAAGCAAAAGCGGTATACTCAATATACTGTAATCCCTCATTTGGATGTATATGCAGCCTAGTCTGCTGCCCTGTCTATCTCTCTACCTGCGACAGCAATAAAAAGCTATCGCTGAGACAATGTCTCAGTGGTGCACAACATTAACCAAATACAATTTAAATCACAATTCATAAATCATGTAAATAGTGGATACTTAAAACCAAAGTCAAATTTAAGACAATAAAGGTCAATAAGAATTTAAACTCCATTTCTCAATATCACAATAATTTTCCATAAGTCAGATCAGGTTTGAATTCAAAAGACAGTATATGTCAATGAGAGTTTAAAATCCATTTCACAATCTCACAATACACATCAGTAAATCACACACTGCTTAATCATGATCCATAATTCAATTCATCCCAAAAGCCGATGGCTAATGAGGTATTCAATTCATCCCAAAAGTCGATGACTAATGAGGAATAACATGGCTAGCTAGCAAAAATATGAGTACTCATTCTATTCGTCCTCAACAGGCACACACCTCAACACTTCAGCCAGAGAGGGAATTCAATTCATCCCACTAGACAAGCTAGAGAGGAATACTATCAATATACATGATAGCTGTGGTTTTAAACCATTTCTAATGCTTTTTAATCAATAAGTATCCATCAATGTCATTCAAACCATTTTTCACAGTTTCAAACTATTCACAATATTTTTCAATCAATAAATATTCCTCAAACACATTTCCACAATTTAAAATAATGATATACAAATAATCAATATTTATTTCCATTGAAAATAATTCAAAAGAAACAGTTGTTGTGCACAAACCTCTGATATTTGTCTCCTGGTCTTGACTCAGTATTTCTTTCCCTTTTGCTGAGTCCTTGTTAACTGAGAAACACAATTTGAAGTGTTTCAGTACCAAATTAAACTGTCTCTATCGATGGGGTTTGGTAAATAATGCAATGAACTCAATTATTCGCTTAATCACCTAATATACCGACCCTCGATGCGTTTTAGGTAAATTAGGTTTTAGTGTCGTTAATATGTCACACTCGATAGGGTTTTAGGTTTGGTATGTTTTACCAAAGTCATTTCCTCGCTTAGTGCATTTTAATGCAAATTGCTGGATTCCGGAACACTGGTTTGACCTAACCGGACGATCTAGTTCCCTCGGTTTTCGGGTCTCGGTCGAAACTACAAACTTGTAGATCTAGGTCTTATTGCACGCGGTGCAAAATTTCAGGTCAATCCGAGTTAAGTAGACCAAGTTATGGTCATTACACTATTGCTGGTCAAGTGGTACAATTTTAGGTCAATTTTAGGTCAAATTGGTCAATTCTGGTTCGGCCAGTTTTTGGACCTGAACTTGTGCAAGTTGTTTGACTTGCTTATGGTCATTTCTGGGCTTTGGTGTCTTCATAAGACTTGTAGGTATGGGTCTTAACTATTCTTGGTCAAAATTTCAGGTCAATTGGACCTGGTTTGAGTGAGTTATGGCCTAAACACTCACTGCTGCCCAATTGGTCATTTTTCAGGTCCTAATTGCACCTAATCCGAATTGGTCATTTTTTTAGGTCACCTTGCAAGCAGAATTTTGGCATGGTTTCTCACTGAAAGTTGGCACATTTTGTGCCTAGTTTCACCTCAAATTGGTCTCATACCAATTGAGGTTACACATTCAAGGTTATAGGCTAAAATATACACTGCCCTCAATATGCAATTCACACCCCAACTTCAAACACATTATTTACCTTGCAAGGTTTACTTCCATACCCTATCAAACTGTTTTGGCACATTACCAAAAACATTTTCTACATTACATAAGCATTATTTTGGGCAGATTCCAATCACCCTCAACACACCAAATAGCATTCACAATTACAATTTCTAATTACCATTACAAACACACCTAAACATTACAAACCTTACATACACTTTACAACATTAATTTACATACATATCATCAATCCTTTTAGGTCAATATTCTGCCCACACTTCCTTCAATATACACCATCACTCAAGTATCCACAAGCTGCCACAAACCATTCTACAACATTACATTGCCGTACCAATATACAATTTCCCATCCAAGTGCATAAATCACCATATAAACATGAAGTAAATCACTAGGTTACTAAATCACCATGATCAACATTATTTCTCATCAATTATATGCATATTAAATCATCAAAAACGTGACCCCATGGCTGTCCAAAATGGAAACAACAATAACCCTTCAAACTCAAAATTTTCCTTCACCAAACTAACACCCATAACATAAACATGAACTTTAACAAAGGATTTCTCAAAAATGCAAACTTACCTTTATTTGTAACTTGCTAAACCTTCACCAAACTTCCCAAAATTGGTATCAATATCTTCCTTGTGATGTGTAGACAAATTTTAGTGAAGAACACTAAGTGATTTGAGTTGGAATGAAGGGAGTTAAGAGAGCTTAAGTGAAACGGCCATGGATGTTTTCTCTCACCATCAATTCGGCATATTTGATGGAATGGAGAAGATGAACTATCTGGTGGGTTTAGTGGACTTACACCTGCCATACTTAATGTTTAATTAATCCTATAGTGGTCCACTAAGAAGAATTAAATCATATATTAAGTTAACTTTCCCATAATCCACATTTAACCCATGATTTCCACTATTTATTTTAGGTACCACCAAATTAATTTTTCATTTCATTTTCTAAGTGTAATACTATTTATTTTTAATGGACATTTAGGTCAAAAGACACTTCGGGATGTCAAATGACCATAATGCCCCTGTTCGGGTGGCTTTCCCTATTTTTCGGTAACACCGTATTTTGTCTGTTTTTCGATTTCTCACTTTTCTTTGTACTAATTATTTAATTTTTCTTTAATCTTTCTAATGAGATTTATACTTCAATAAGGGTCTATTTATGTCCAAAAAATGTTTTCCAGGGTTCCCCGCAGTCCAGGGTTAGTCAACGGTCCATGCCGTGACTTCCCGGTGCGGTCACCCATCACTAGGTTTCCCGGCTCACTTACTCGGTTACATTTCTTTACTATGATTTTTCCTTTGTTTTTCTTTTCTTGTATTTCATTATTTTATGTCTCCTCACTCATATTGAGGTACGGTTCTAGGCATCCTAGCTGTCCGGACAACACTGGTCACCGGAGCAGCAGAACGCACTACCGAACTTTGGGGTGTTACAAGGGGGGGGGGGTGGTGTGAATTGGATACTTTAGGCAATTTTTTAGTCCTTACTCCAGACTTAGTGAAAAATTGTGGCTAAATATTTATAAATATATGTATAACTCTATTTTCAAAGTGTAATTTAAGTGAACTAATAAGTTATGCACAAACAACAGCTGAATCACAAGATGATAACTTTGTATTGAAGGAGCAAAAGCATGGTAATTGGTGTATTGGAACATTGAATTTCAAAAATTTTTCTTCTAGGGTTTCATGCATCATGCCACATCTCTGATGTGCCTAATTAATTTCAATGCTCAATTGCATATTAAAACACTTTTAATATGTATTTGGATTTTCATTTGCCATTTAAAATTATGAATTAACAAATTAATTCAATTAAACCCCAGTTTAAAAGAGGAATTTTTGCACTAACCTCTTTGATGCACTATAGATGCAATTGACACCTTTAGGAAGCTCCTAGGACCCCAAGTGTTGCCCTTCTAGCTTGTCCACACCAAGATCACCAATGGACAGTCCCCAATCTTACTTCTCAAGCCTTGCCAACCAATTATAATTTGGGATTTTGCTTTTAGAGAGGTTATATGTGTGTATAGGATACTAGAAACAATTTCTAGCAATTTTAATTCAAAGGGAATGGATTATTTCTCTTTGAATTGTTGAAGGAAGAGTATATGGGAGAGAGGTGCTGCCACCTTTGAGAGACAAGAGAGAATTGTGAGTTTCTTCTTTTCTTTTCCCTTTTATAATTAGGTCAAATAATCACTTAAACCCTTTGCCACATGTCACCACCACATTGCATCTTATTTTTAATTGACTTAATCACATTAAGCCAAGTGTCAAAGCTAGACTTAATCTTGATTTTGATCACCTTGCATGATAGGAAGACAAATGGCAAACTTATATGGTGCCATGTGTCGCCATCTCATGGTGCCACATGTCACCATGTGAAAATGACCAAATTACCCTTATATTCTAATTTTCAGTTCTCAACATAAAATCATTATTTCTCCTCTTCTAATCAATTTATAACAAATATAAATTAATTAATTATTCTCCATTAATTAATTTCTCACAATTAAATTCATATTTAAACGCTTTAAATATAAATTCAACTTTTACTATACATCCAATAACTTAGATTTGGTTTCAAGCCATGCTAGGGACTTTGCAATCTCATTGCAAACCAAACCTATTTAATTAATCAATTAAACTCTTTAATTAATCAATTAAATCACATTTTACTTAGTGATTAACTTGTGCATATGTGTGACTCACTAGGCTCATCACTGATTGGCAATGAGATATGATATTACCTCTTAATATCATCAGAACTCTTTCTTACCATAAATGATTTCTCTAAATCATCTTAGACATCTCATAGACCATGGTTGACACATAGCATAGCGTGCCATGGCCACCCAATTAGTAACAAGGGATAACTTAAATGAACCTATAATCATATGTTACCATGCACTAGAATCTCTCTGTTACAAAATCCCAATTCGAGCTGGAGTCATGGTTAATGTCAAACCCCATTTGCTATGAACATTATGTTCTCTTTTAATTCCAATTCTTGATTAATTAGATTTTCTTGTCAGAAACACTTTTCTGACTAAATCTATCTGTCCTGACCAGGAACTTGAAACATCAAGAAAAGTTAAATGAACATAGGATTTTATCCCTATTTACTTAGGGTAACAGATTCCATCTTGATCAACACCTATCTCCATATATAACTAGTAGGAGTCAACACATGCCCATATACCCATACACAGTACAAGTATGAAAGCAGTATCAAACTTAAACCACCTATATACAAGATAACTATGTTATCTCAGGTCTAAAGATTATATACACTGATATGATTTATGACAATGCATTAACAAGAGTAAACTCCATGTGCTTGTCATATGCATCACTGGTTCGGCCTACTTATCATGTATAAGTGCCTATCATGTTTGTTATGTAGCATGAGACTCACCACTCCATCTTATTTATATCTCATATAAATACCTTGGGAACAAACATGATTACAATCTTTCTAGATAAGTCATGTCCTGTGTGAAGTATCCTCGATTGTGAACCAATTTATGATACATTGTGCTAGAAATACTGTCACTCATATTCTTAACAACTTAAGAATAGAATTTCTAACAAAATATCAATGGACCTTTTCTATTACACATAAATATATTATGTAAACGGAAAAGTGAAATTGTCTTTTATTAATAAAATATATATACAAGATACATACTAAATGATATATACTAGGGCATACTACTAACAATCTCCCACTAGCACTAGAGCCATTCATTATAATATCTTAGACCCATCTTCTCAAGATGTCAGTCTAATTGAGCTTGTGACATAGGCTTTGTGAATGGATGAGCTGGATTTTCAGCTGATGCTATTTTTTGCATGGCTACATCGCCTCGCCTAATATCTCTTTGATAATGTGGTAGCGCCTTTCTATGTGTTTGGATTTCTGGTGAGACTGGGGTTCCTTAGCTTGTATGACCACTCCATTATTGTCACAGTAGAGAGGAATTGCTGACTCAATGGAAGGAACTACTGCAAGTTCTAACATGAACTTCTTTATCCAAATAGCCTTTTTTACAGCATCTGATGCAGCAATATACTCAGCCTCTATAGTGGAATCAACAGTCGTACTCTATTTGAAACTTTTCCAACTGACTGCACCTCCATTAAAAATGAACAAAAACCTAGAGGTAGACTTTCTATCATCGATATCTGATTAGAAATCAGAATTAGTATAACCATCCAATTACAAGTCACCACCTCCATAAATCAAGAATAAATCCTTAGTTTTTCTCAAGTACTTAAGGATATTCTTGACAGCTATCTAGTGTTCCAAACCTGGATTGGATTGAAACCTGCTAGTAAAACTAACAGCATATGCGATATCCGGCCTAGTACACATCATTGCATATATCAAACTTCCAATAGCCGAAGCATATGGAATCCTAGCCATTTTATCTCTTTCTTCAGGTGTCTTTGGAGACATTTCTTTAGAAAGGTGGGTACCATGTCTTACTAGTAACAATCCTCTCTTGGAATCAAGCATGTTAAACGTGTTTAACACCTTTTCCAAGTATAGACTTTGGGATAAACCAATTATTCTTTTCGCTCTATCTCTATAGATGCGAATTCTAAGAATATAGGTTGTCTCCCCTAAGTCTTTCATGGAGAATGTATTTGACAACTATACTTTTACAGTTGTCAACATACCTATGTCATTGCCTATCAACAGAATATCATCCACATATAAGACAACAAAAGTGATAGCACTATCATTGACCTTCTCATATACACATAGCCCATCCACATTTTTTATAAAACCAAATGACTTAATGGCTTCATCAAAATGGATGTTCCAACTCCTCAAAGTTTGTTTTAACCCATAAATGGATCGCTTTAGCTTGCACACCTTGGAACTATCTTGGGATTCAAAACCCCTAGGTTGTTCCATGAAAATTTTTTCATCAATGTATCTATTGAGAAAAGTTGTTTTGACATCCATCTGCCAAATCTCATAATCATAGTATGCAGCTATTGCTAATAGAATCCTAATTGATTTAAGCATGGCAATAGGTGAGAAAGTCTCCTTATAGTCGATTCCTTGTCTTTGACGAAACCCTTTCACTACTAGCCTTGCTTTGTAGGTCTCTACCTTTCCATCAGAACCAATTTTCTTCTTAAAAAACCATTTCTTCCCTATAGGTACAATAACTTCAGGTGGGTCAACAAGGTCCCAAACTTGATTCTTACGCATAGAATCAATTTCGAATTTCATAGCTTCAATCCATTTTGAAGAGTCTATATCTGATATAGCTTCTTCATAGGTAAGAGGATCATCTCCATGATCTACTTCTTCATAAGTAAACAACTCTTGTTCATCTTCATGAAGAAAACCATATCTCACTGGTGGGTGAGATATCCTAGTCGATCTGCAAGAAATTACTGTAGATATTTCGTTAATAGGTGTAGGTTGACTAGATGGATCTATATCCATTTGATCTGTTGGTTGGTCAGAATTCTCTAATTCTAACTCTATTTGCCTTCCTTTAGCTCCTTCTTGAATAAACTGTTGTTCAAGAAATATGGCATCTCTGCTTACCACAACCTTTTGTGATGTAGGCAAATAAAAATAATATCCAGAACTTTCTTTTGGATATCCAACAAATCGACCTTTTTCTGATCTAGTTTCCAATTTATCAGTTTTTAGCTTTTTTATATAAGCTGGACAACCCCAAATTTTAACATGCTTAAGACTTGGTTTTCTTCCAAGCCATTTTTCATAAGGTGTGGAAGAAACTGATTTTGATGGAATCCTATTTAGAATATGCAAAGCTGATTCTAATGCAAATCCCCAAAAAGAGACTGGCATATCAGTATAGCTCATCATATTGCATACGATTTCTCCTTTTAGATACACCATTCAACTATGGCATTCCTGGAGGAGTCAGCTGGGAAACAATACCATGCTCTTTCAAGTATTCATCAAATTCAGTACTTAAGTATTCACCTCTACGATCTAATCGAAGAGTTTTAATACTTTTTTCTGTTTAATTTTCTACTTCAGATTTAAATTCTTTGAAATTTTCAAAGGATTCATGTTTATATTTCATCAAATACAAATGCCCAAACCTTGATTTATCATCAGTAAAGGTAATAAAGTAATAAAAATCGCCTCTAGCCATTTCCTTAAATGGACCACATACATCACTATGTATCAATTCCAAAATATTTTTAGCTCTTAGCCCTTGTCCAACAAAAGGTGATCTAGTCATTTTTCCTTGAAGGCAAGATTCACAAGTTGGAGTAGGTTCAGAACCCAATGAGGATAAAATCTCTATTTTCTCCAGTTTTGTAATCCTATCTTCTGCAACATGATATAATCTTAAGTGCCAAATATATTTTGAACTGGAGTTGATTTTTATTATGGCATTACATTCATTTAGATTGCTTGCATTCAATTTGTGTTTAACATTATTATCCAAATAATAAAGTCCATCATGCATATAACCCGAGCCAACATATTTATTTCCAAAATAAATATTGCAAACATCATCAGTGAACTAAAATTCATAGCCATTTCTAGTCCAACTAGATATAAAAATGATGTTCTTAAAAGCATCAGGTACATATAAAATATTATTCAAACACAAAATATGTCCAGACATGTAAAAAGATTTAGATCCTATGGCTAAAGCTTCAACAGTTGAGCCATCGCCAATCCAAAGTCTAACATCTCGAGAACGCAAGCTGCTACTGTTTGCTAGTTCCAGCATATCATAAGAAATGTGAGAACTGGCACCAGTATCTAAAACCCAAGCTGTAGATGAACTATGAGTATCATCAGAATCTAAATCACAAGACACAGACATACCTTGTGAAGGTCTATCCTTCTTGTCCTTCAGAGACGCGAGATACTCTGGGCAGTTCCTTTTCTAGTGCCCATCCTTTTGGCAGTGGAAACACTTTCCCTTGCCTTTTTCAACTTCATTCTTGCCCTTCTGTTTGGCTATCTTCTTGGAAGGTCCAGGAATTTGAGATTTCTTATTCTTATTGCCCTTCTTCTTTTTGGACTTTCCAACATAAGAATATGCAATCAAAGCCACCTCTTTTCTTTTATTGCTCGACATATTCTTTTGGGCAATAACCAGCATATTAAGCAACCCAACTAGAGTGCATTCTTGCTTTGTCATATGGAAATTTGTCATAAGATTCCCAAATGACTCAGGCAGGGACTGAAGGATCAAATCCGTCTGCAGTTGGAAACCCATGTGGAAGTTAAGATGTTCCAGCTACTCAATAAGCCGAATCATCTTATGGACATGATCTCCTACATTCTGTCCCTCAAACATCCTCTTGCGGAATAGCTGTCTAGATATCTCATACCTAACATTCCTGCTGTGCTCACCATACAACTCTTGCAGGTGAAGAAGGATCTCACTTGCACTTTGCATGTTCTCATACTGCTTCTGTAACTCATTACTCGTAGAAGCAAGCATGTAACATTTGGCTCTCATATCATGCTCCTTCCACTTGTCCAAAGCGTCATGTTCCTCTTGAGTGGCCTTTGGAGGTAAGGGACCAGGAACCTTTGAGTCTAAAACATATCCAATACGTTCTAGGTTTAGGATAAGTTTTAAATTTCTTAGCCAATTAGAAAGATTAGGTCCCGTCAACCTATTGTGATCAAGTATGCTCGCAAGGATATTGGATGGTGGTGATTATTGTGTGCTCATTATTATTAGAAAAATTAACTACAGAAAATAACTAGATTAATTTGTAAATGTATCAAGTAATTAACTAAAATGATTATGGTTTTTTAATCAAATTGGTCCTCCCACAAACTTGGAGAATCCTACACTTCCAAAGTAGGAAACAGAAATCCTAGTTGGATGGATTTCTAGTGGGTGATTGAATTCTTATAGTCTTATTGATCATCCTCAGGCACATCCATTATTGGAATTACAATAATCTATAAGTGAGCAACTCCTTGCCCATCACATCTCATGTGAGGTTCAATCATTTATCTAGCCCCTAATGTTCAAAATCTCAGGCACATCCATTATTGATTTATCTTGCATTAGTTAAGTTGATCTCATTGAGCCAGTAAACATGCAAATCATTTTAATGTCCTTAGGCACATCCATTATTGGCCATCAACTATTTACATATTTCCAACATCTCATGCTTAACAATTATTCTTAAGAAAATCTCTTAAATTAAATGCATCACATGCAAGTATTTAAAATTTCTTAAAATAATTGCCTCAATGGAGAGCCCATGATATAATTACTTTAATTATACTATTTCCAACTTAATCATTTGTTTGGAAGATTTAGTGGTCGGCTTTATTATGATTATGGTCTCACTTTGCACATTATCCATTTGGCATGCATATGTCATATACTTGCATACATTCCCATACATCTCATGCATACATGGATAAACAATTAATATGGTATGATCATGGACTTTCTAAGGGATTCAATTTTGAGCCACCAAGAATTGAATCAGGGCATTCATAGGTGTATTTCATTCATTCATTTTACAGGAGTTGCTGAAGAAGTACATAATCAACACTTGATCTTGATTTCCTCCTTCTGGTTCCACCAATGCTCTTGACCTCCTTGATCTTCTTGCAATCCAATTACATTTTAATCCTTGGCATACCAAGGTGAATTTACAAGAATATGGACTTTAAAGTCCTCAAATAAATGAAACTACAACCCAAATTATTATAACACTTATCATACATGCCACTAAAATAAAATTAATTATTTTACAATCCAAAGAAAAATAAAAGAAATAAATCCAATCACATTGGTTTTTTATTGTCCATGATCATCCATCATGCATATTAAAATTTAACAATTAAATAAAATATAAATACTAAAAAATTAAATTGAATATCACATATTCAACAAAAAAATTTAGATTTGAATCTCATTTAAACAAATTTAATTCAAATCTAAATTTAGAAACTCTTTCCAAATTTAATGCCTTGAAAACATTTTTCAATAATTAATTGTGTGATTAAAATTCCTAATTAAATAATTTAATTAGGTATAGGACTAATTATGGGTCTGAAATATACAACAATTGCATCATTAGTCCATAAACCATCTGAATAGGTGAAACACACCCTTAGGGTGTGAATCACTTTGATGCCGCCACCTCTTGATGCATCCAAACAGCTTTAGATCAATCAAAATTTGATTCAATCACACAATTAAATCTCACATTCAATCCTAATGGCAAATATAATGGCTCTGATACCAATTGAAGGAGCGGAAGCATGGTAATTGGTGTATTGGACCATTGAATTTCAAACATTTTTCTTTTAGGGTTTCATGCATCATGCCACATCTCTTATGTGCCTAATTAATTTCAATGCTCAATTGCATATTAAAACACTTTTAATATGTATTAGGATTTTTATTTGCCAGTTAAGATTGTGAATTAACAAATTAATTCAATTAAACCCTAGTTAAAAGAGGAATTCGGGCACTAACCTCTTTGATGCACTATGGATGCAATTGACACCTTTAGGAAGCTCCTAGGACCCCAAGTGTTGTCCCTCTAGCTTGTCCACACCAAGATCACCAATGGGCAGCCCCCAATCTTGCTTCTCAAGCCTTTTCAACCAATTATAATTTGGGGTTTTGCTTTTAGAGAGGTTATATATGTGTATAGGACACTAGAAACAATTTCTAGCAATTTTAATTCAAAGGGAATGGATGATTTCTCTTTGAATTATTGAAGAAAGCAAGAAGAGAAGATGGGAGAGAGGTGCCACCACCTTTGAGAGACAAGAGAGAACTGTGTGTTTCTTCTTTTCATTTCTCTTTTATAATTAGGTCAAATAATCACTTAAACCCTTTGCCACATGTCACCACCACATTGCATCTTATTTTTAATTGACTTAATCACATTAAGCCAAGTGTCAAGCTAGGCTTAATCTTAACTTTGATCACCTTACATGATAGGAAGACAAATAGCAAACTTATATGGTGCCATGTGTCACCATCTCATGGTGCCACATGTCACCATGTGAAATGACCAAATTACCCTTATGTTTTACTTTTGAGTTCTCAACACAAAATCATTATTTCTCCTCTTCTAATCAATTTATATCAAATATAAATTAATTAATTATTCTCCATTAATTAATTTCTCATAATTAAATTCATATTTAAATGCTTTAAATATAAATTTAGCTTTTACTATACATCCAATAACCTATATTTGGTTTCTAGCCATGCTAGGGACTTTGCAATCTCATTGCAAACCAAATATATTTAATTAATCAATTAAACTCTTTAATTAATCAATTAAATCACATTTTATTTGGTGATTAACTTGTGTATGTATGTGACTCACTAGGCTCATCACTGATTGGCAATGAGATATGATATTAACTCTTAATATCATCAGAACTCTTTCTTACCATAAATGATTTCTCTAAATCATCTTAGGCATCTCATAGACCATGGTTGACACCTAGCATAGTGTGCCATGGCCACCCAATTAGTAATAAGGAATACCTTAAATGAACCTATAATCATATGTTACCATGCATTAGAATCTCTCTGTTATAAAATCCCAATTTGAGCTAGAGTCATGGTTAATGTCAAACCCCATTTGCTATGAACATTATGTTCTCTTTTAATTCCAATTCTTGATTAATTAGATTTTCTTGTCAGAAACTCTTTTTTGACTAATCCTGTCTTTCTTAGCTAGGAACTTGAAACATCAAGAACAATTAAATGAATATAGGATTTTATCCCTATTTACTTAGGGTAACTGTAACACCCCTATGTTCGGTAGTGCGTTCTACTGTTCCAGTGACCAGTGTTGTCCGGACAGCTAGGATGCCTAGAACTATACTTCGATATGAGTGAGGAGACATAAAATAATGAAATACAAGAAGAGAAAATACAAGAAAAAAAACAAAGGAAAAATAATAGCAAAGAAATGTAACCAAGTTAAGCGAGCCGAGAACTCTAGCGATGGGTGACCGCACCGGGAAGTCACGGCGTGGACCGCGGGGAACCCTGGAAAATATTTTTAGGACTTAAATAGACCCCTATTGAAGTATAAATATCATTAGAAATATTAAATAAAAATTAAATAATTAGTACAAAGAAAAGTGGGAAATCGAAAAATGGACAAAACTCGGTGTTACCGAAAAATCGGGAATGCAACCCGAACAGGGGCATTGTGGTCATTTGACACCCCGAGTTGTCTTTTGACCTAAATTTCCATTAAAAATAAATAATATTACACTTGGAAAATATAATGAAAAATTAATTTAGGGGCACCTAATGTAAATAGCCAAAAGTGGAGAGTAGATGGAGTAATTAACACATTTAACATATAAAATGGTTTAATTAATGTGAGTGGACCACTAAGAATTATAATATGTATTAAGTGGGCAGATTGCTCCACTAAAACATCATCTTCAACCTTTGAAGAGCATCCATGCCGAAATGAGAAGCTTGAAATCCTCCATGGCCGTTTTGCTTTAAGCTTCATCATCCTCTTCATTTCACCTCCAAACACCTAGGTTGCTTCATTAAAATTTATCCCCACATCACAAGGAAGAGTTTGATAACAATTTCAAGAAGTTTTGGTGAAGATTTAAGAAGTCTCATCCATAGGTAAGTTTGAGTTTTTGAATATTGCTTTGTTAAAGTTTGTAAGCATGTTATGGGTGTTTGAATTATGAAGAAATTTTTGAGGTTTGATGTTGAATGGGAATGTGTAATTTTGGTAGCCATGGAAATACCTTGAAGGCAGGTTATTTGTGCTTGTAAATGGTGAATTAAATGATTGATTAAATGTATATTGTGTAGGAAATTGTTTAGGTGATGTATACTTAGTATATGTAAATGTAAAATGAAATTTAAAGCTTGGAAAGTAATGGAATGTAAGTGTACCATTGTGGCAGTTTGCTAACCCTTGAAGAATGCTGGAATTCATGCTTGGTTTATGGAATAATGATGTTAAAATGTGTTGGTTGTTATGGCAGTTTGAATGTATGTATAGTGGTGTGAAGGTTGGACATGTGAATGAGCTTGGTTATGGAGTTAAATTGTTGTAAATTGAGTTGGGCAAATTTTGCACTTGTTGGTGCACATTGAATATAATTGTAAGCTGCCAAAATGACCTATAATGTGTTGTGAATTATGTTTAGGTCATGGTACAACCAGAATTGGCTTGAATGTTAAGTTGGTGAGTGTTAAAAGTGGTGCTTGATGTGTATGCAAGAATTTCAATAAGGCAGTCTGAGTTTTAGGCCTATAACTTTAAGTGTGTGCTCCAATTGGTATGAGACCAATTGGAGGTGAAACTAGGCACAAAATGTGCCAACTTTCATGAAGGAAGCATACCAAAATTCTGCTTGCAAGGTAGCTTGAAAAATGACCAAATCCGGATTAAGTGCAATTGAGGCCTGAAAATTGACCATTTGGGCAGCAGTTAGTGTTTAGGCCATAACTCACTCAAAACAGGTCCAATTGACCTAAAATTTTAACCATGAGTAGTTAAGACCCATATCTACAAGTCTTATGAAGACACCAAAGCCCAGAAATGACCATAAGAAAGTCAAACAGCTTGCACAAGTTCGGGTCCAAAAACTAGCCGAACCAAAGTTGACCAAAATTGACCTAAAATGACCAAACTTGATGCCATTTGACCAGCAATAGTAAAATGACCATAACTTGGTCTACATAGCTCAGAATGACCTGAAATTGTGCCCCGCGTTCCATAAGATATAGATCTACAAGTTTGTAGTTTTGACCGAAACCCGAAAACCGAGGGAACTAGGTCGTCCGGCTAGGTCAAACTAGTATCCCGGAATCCAGCAAGTTGCAATAAAATGCACTAAACAAGGAAATAAAATTGGTAACATGTACCAACCCTAAAAGACTATCGAATGTGACATATTAGTAACACTAAAACTTAATTTACCTAGAACGCATCGAGGGTCGATATATTAGGTTGATTAAGTAAATAATAGCTTTCAGTGAATTACTTATCAAGCATTATCGATAGAGACAATTTAATTTAGTACTGAAACACTTCAAATTGTGTTTCTCAGTTAGTAAAGACTCAGGGATAGGGAAGGAAACACTGAGTCCAGACCAGGAGACAGTTATCAGAGGTTTGTGCACAACAGCTATTTCTTTTGAATTATTTTCAATTGAAATAAATTATGACTATTTGCATATTATTGTTTTAAATTGTGAAACTGTGAAAAATTGTTTGAATGATATTTGATGGATACTTATTGATTGAAAAGCACTGTAAATGGTTTGAAACCACAGCTATCATGTATATTGATTGTATTCCTCGCTGGCTTATCTAGTGGGATGAATTGAATTCCCTCTCTGGCTGAAGTGTTGAGGTGTGTGCCTGTTGAGGACGAATAGAATGAGTACTCATATTTTTTCTAGCTAGCTCTGTTATTCCTCATTAGTCATCAACTTTTGGGATGAATTGGATACCTCATTAGCCATCGGCTTTTGGGACGAATTGAACTTTGGAACATGATTAAGCTGTGTGTGTGATTTATTGATATGTATTGTGAGATTGTGAAATGAATTTAAACTCTTATTGACATATACTGTCTTTTGAATTCAACTATGATCTGACTTATTGAAATTTATTGTGATATTGAGAAATGGAGTTTAAATTCTTGTTGACAATTACTGTCTTGAAATTAACTATGGTTTTAAGTATCCACTATTTATATGATTTATGAATTGTGATTTAAAGTTGTATTTGGTTAATGTTGTGCACCACTGAGACATTGTCTCAGCGATAGCTTTTTATTGCTGTCGTAGGTAGACAGACGGGCAGGGCAACAGACTAGGCTGCTAGTACCTCCAGCGAGAGATTTTCGGGTATAACGAGTATACCACATTTTGCATTTTGTACTGTAATGTATGTTCACTGTATGTGCATATTGTTTTTGGTTTTGAGCAGTTGTAAATTAAAATTGTACATTGAAGTTGTAAAGTAAATTATGAGTTATTTTGACTTGTAAAAATTGTATTATATTTCTTGTATCTCAATCTTTGAAAAATCACTATGGATTTGAGTTGAGAAATATGTTGTGTTGAGAAATATGTTGGAGTTGAGATTTGGAAATATATTGAAGTGCTTTTTACAGGTTTTCTGAAGAACTGTTTTATCCAAAATACAGATGCCACTCTGCCAAAATTTTTACAGAAATTCCAAATAATTCAAAAATGTTAGTTTTATCACTTCAATTCAAAAAGGTTTTTAATACCTGTAAATAGTGCTCACCATTGTAAAAGGAGTAAGAAAAGTTTTTAAAATCCCTTGTAGTGTATTTAATGGGTTATCAGTAGACGGAGTTGGTAATTCATTAGGTATACTACGGGATCATGTTATGCCTTACAGAAGGGTAGGGTGTGACAGTAACAGATTCCTTCTTGATCAACACCTATCTCCATATATAACTAGTAGGAGCCAACACATGCCCATATGCCCATATGCAGTACAAGTATGAAAGCAGTATCAAACTCAAACCACCTATATACAAGATAACTGTGTTATCTCAGGTCTAAAGATTATATGCACTGATATAATATATGACAATGCATTGACAAGAGTAAACTCCATGTGCTTATCATATGCGTCATTGGTTCGGCCTACTTATCATGTATAAGTGCCTATCATGTTTGTTATGTGGCATGAAACTCACCACTCTATCTTATTTATATCTCATATAAATACCTTGGGAACAAACAAGATTACAATCTTTCTGGATAAGTCATGTCCTGTGTGAAGTATCCTCGATTGTGAACCAACTTATGATACTTTGTGCTAGAAATACTGTCACTCATATTCTTAACAACTTAAGAATAGAATTTCTAACAAAATATCAATGGACCTTTTCTATTACACATAAATACATTATGTAAACAGAAAAGTGAAACTGCCTTTTATTAATAAAATATGTACAATATACATACTAAATGATATGCTCTAAGGCATACTACTAACAAACTTAATATCAAGTATTTCTTTTCACATATAGTTCAAAATATGCAGGTTTGATTGCTCAAGCTCAATATTAACTTCAATAAAACAAATTCTCAACACATTCAATATATAACAGAGTAATAAAGTGCTGGAAATTAAAGAGTTAAGGGAAAAAGAATATCAAACACAATATTTATAGTGGTTCGGCTTTCTTGGCCTACGTTCACTCTTCCAAAATTCCCACTTTGAGAGTCACTCTACTATTTGACCTTTTTCAACAGGCAAGATTCAAAAGCTTTACAAATGTCGACACCATATTTTGGCCTGTCACTGAAGTCAATGAACTTTGAAAATCGACCCTCAACTGACATTCCTCGGTTACAAGTAACCTGATTAGGAAATAAATCGATCCCACATCTAGTCAAATGTTTTCGTATCTCCCAATATAAAAAGATCGCACCAATATCAGGCCCCTATGCCATTCAATCACATTTTCGATCTCCCAACAAAGGAGATCACATTAATATCAAGTCTCTACGCCATCCAATCTCATTTTTGATCTCTCACCGGAGAGATCGAATCAATGTCAAGTCTCCAGGTCGTTCAACCTCAGTCCCGATCTCTCAAGCCAATATTAGGCCTCCATGCCATTCGGTCTCGTCTCCAATCTCTTGTCAAAGGAAATTAAATTAATGTCAGGTCTCCGTGCCATCTAGTCTTATTTTCGGTCTCCCCTTTGTAAACATTGTGGAAAATCGTTTAATGAAATTAAGATTGCAGTTCTACTTAATGGTGTTTCCGATCTTAAGTGTTCAAGTCAAGTTTCCAATTTTAATGACTTAAAAGTTCTATCCGTTGTTCGTTCTTGGCTTAGGCTGATCTCATGCTTACAATGTTTGTCCGACCTCTCATTCATAGATTAATAATCACTTTTAAGTTTGATGATCTAACATGTTCAAACAATCAGGCACTTGTACAACTTAGATACTTTCCGATCTCATCAAGTCATTGAACAAAAGAGAGAATTTCATTTCATTTCAAAGTAAGAAAATACAAGTCATTCGGCTGGACATTCGGCTGGAGGATCACCCCCAGCCTGTTTTACATTTTGCTCACCCTCTCTATCTCCCTCAGCTTCCTCTTCGCTCTCTTCTTCATCTTGAGGAGCCAGGTCCACCATCCAAGAGAAGTCCTCCTCCAGATAATGCCTCCTGAGCTCGGCTAAAAGGTCACCGTGGGCGTTCACATAAGCACCGGCCTCCCTCGTCACTGCCTCTTTTTCTTTGGCTCTAAATTCTCTAGTGAGGCGAGCGACGTCAGCAGTTCGGAGTGCCCGAGCTTCTTCAAGTTCATGAGCCTGCATGGCCAATTTATCCTCATAGGATTTCATCCGACCCTCAATTTTAGCTACATAGTCTTGGGCGGATGAAAGTTGATCTCGGGCGAAAGCTGCATCCTGAACCGCCTTCAGGATCTCCTGCCTCAGAAGATGAGCCTTTTCTCTGATTATGTGTTGGTTTACCAAGCTCTCCACGCTCAAGCTCACCATTTGGGCAAGGAGATCGTCGATGTTGCCCTGGGTCAACCTGTGCCGATCCTCCTGGAGGCATATGGAAGCTCCCAGAACCTTAGCCAAACCCGAATTCTCCTAAACAGATCGGTTCTTCTCCAGAGAGTGAATGAGGACCTGGGCGCCGCGGGAAAGGGTCCTCGTAGGAGGTTAGGAAGGACCCCCTTCTGCACTCGAAGCAACTGGTGGAGGTGGCGGCTCTTCTTATCGGGAAGGAGACTGAGCTATCTCTATCTCAGGGACCGGCTGTCCCGAGGGTCTGGACGAGCCTCCCTGCACCTCTCCTGAATCATGCCTTGGCGTCTGTGATGCCTCGACGCACTTCGTTTCCTACACTTTCCTAGAGACCTCCCTCTTTCGCTTTCAGCTCTCTTTGGAAGCCTCGCTGCCCGCCATACCTGCACAAAGAAAAGTCAGTGAGTTCGCTAAGGCCCAGAGATTAGAGATGTAGAAAGTACCAGGGCTGAGGTCAGAGAGCTGAAGCCCATGTTCTTCGTCGGTAACCAGCCGCATCATCCAATGGTGCAGTTTGGCCATCACCACATCTAAGCAGGAAAACTTCTGAGTGGCCGCTTGATCCTTTAGCTCCATTACCATGGCGCCCTCATCCCTACTCAGGGCGATATGCTTCGAAAGTGGTGGGATCAGATATTGCCAACTTCGTGAAAAACCTTCGAAACCGTTCGGAATCTTGCTCCTCAACATGAAGAAGCGATTTTTCCAATTTTTCAGTGAGGAGGGCAGATCGGTAAAGAGCCCACAATGCGGTTTTGCTTGAAAGAACCAGTACTCATCATCCTTTCGATGAGTGAGCTTATGCAGCTCGGCAAACACCTTCGTTGTAGGATCGAGTCCCTTACCTCGGTAGAGGCCTCTGAAGGCCACTAGGATCTGCCATGAGTTCGGATGTACTTGAGCCACCGAGACATGGTGAAATTTTAGGACGTCCTTGAAGAAGTCGTCAAGGGGAAATCGAAGCCCGACTTTTAATCGCTCTTCATACACCATGATCGCATCATTTTCCTCGAAAGAGTGATTGGTTCTGAGATCGCCATGGCATCTGATAAGTTCGAAGGAGTCTGTTCGAAGGTTGTACTCTTGATTAATGGATTGCAGATCGGTCTCCTGGAGGACCGACGGCAACTCATCCACCCGAAGATTTTCTCTACCCGAGGAAGATGTCTGCCTTGATTGAGTTGCTCGACCATGAACTAAAGCGAAAGTCGTGGGAAGTTCAGATTGCCCGCTTGGTCCGACCACTTCAACTTCATCCGATGACCACGAGACATGGACAGAAGGGGGGCTCGCCGGTCTCTGACCCTCGGCGCCACTCATTTTCAAATCTGATTTTTTAAAAAATGTTTGAATGTGATTCAAATCTGAATTTTTAAAGTTGTTTGAATGTGATTCAAATCTGAATTTTAAATTTGTTTGAATGAGATTCAAATATGAATTTTTAAATTTATTTGAATCATATTCAAATCTGGATTTTTAAGTTGAATATGAGATATTCAATTTAATTTAAGTATGTATGTTTTATTTAATTGTTAAATAGTGATATGCATGATGGATGATCATGGACTATAAAAGACCAATGTGATTGGATTTATTTCTTTTATGTTTCATTGGGATTGTAAATTAATTAATTTATTTTAATTTATTTTGGGGATGTATTATTAAGTTTGTAATAATTTTTGGGTTGTAATTTCATTTATTTAAGTTCTTGTAAATTCGCCTTGGTATGCCAAGGATTACTATGTAATATTGGATTGCAAGAAGTTCAAGGAAGTCAAGAGCATTGGTGGGACCAGTGGGAGGAATTCAAGATCAAGTGTTGATTATGTACTCCTTCAGTAACTCTTGTAAAATGAATGAATGAAATGCACCTAGGAATACCCTGATTCAATTCTTGGTGGCTCAGAATTGAATCCCTTAGAAAGTCCATGATCATACCATATTTACTGCTTATCCAAGAATGCATGAGATGTATGGGAATGTATGCAATTATATGATATATGCATGCTAAATGGATAATATGCAAAGTGAGACCTTAATAGTAATTAGAATGACCATAAAATCTTCCAAACAAATGATTAAGTTGGAAATGCTATAATTAAAGTAATTATAACATAGGCCCTCCATTGGGGCAATTATTTTAAGAAATTTTAAATAGTTGCATAAGATGCAATTAATTTAAGAGATTTTCTTAAGAATAATTGTTAAGCATGAGATGTTGTAAATATGTAAATAGTTTGGTGGCCAATATTGGATGTACCTGAGGTCATTAAAATTATTTGCATAATTACTGGCTCAATGGGATCAACTTAACTAATGCAAGATAAGTCAATAATGGATGTACCTAAGATTTTGAGCATTGGGGCTAGGTAAAGGATTGAACCTCACATGAGATGTGATGGGCAAGGAGTTACTCACTTATAGTTTATTGTAATTCCAATAATGGATGTACCTGAGGATGATTAATAGAATTATAAGAATTCAATCACCCACTAGAAAATCCATCCAACTAGGATTTCCGTTTTCTACTTTGGAAGTGTAGGATTCGCTAAGTTAGTGGGAGGACCAATTTGATTAAAAGACCATAATCATTTTGGTTAATTACATGATACATTTACTAATTAATCTGGTTATTTTTTGCAGTTAATTTTCTGATAAAAATGAGCATAGAACAACCACCACCATCCAATATCCTTGCACACATACTTGATCGCAATAGGTTGACAGGACCTAATCTGTCTGATTGGCTAAGAAATTTGAAACTTGTCCTGAACCTTGAACATATAGGATATGTTCTAGATTCAAATGTTCCTGGTCCCTTACCTCCAGAGGCCACACAAGTGGAACATTAAACTTTGGATAAGTGGAAGGAGCATGATATGAGAGCTAAGTGTTAGATGCTTGCTTCCATGAGTAATGAGTTACAAAAGCAGCATGAGAACATGTTGAGTGCGAGTGAGATCCTCCTTCACCTACAAGAGTTGTATGGTGAGCACAGCAGGAATGCTGGGTATGAGATATCTAGACAGCTATTCTGTATGAGGATGTCTAAGGGACAGAATGTTGGGGATCATGTCCACAAGATGATTCGGCTGATTGAGCAGTTGGAACATCTTGACTTCAACATGGATTTCCAACTACAGACGGATTTGATCCTTCAGTCCCTTCCTGAGTCTTTTGGGAATTTTGTGACAAATTTCCATATGACTAAACAGGAATGCACCTTAGCTGGTTTACTCAACATGCTGGTTATTGCCCAAAAGAATATGCCAGGCAATAAAGGAAAAGAGGTAGCTTTGGTTGCATCTTCTCACTGGAAAGTCCAACAAGAAGAAGGGCAATAAGAAAAAGAAACCTCAGATTCCTGGTCCTTCCAAGAAAATAGCTAAACAGAAAAGGAAGACTAAAGCTGATGGAGGCAAAGGAAAGTGTTTCCACTGCCAAAAGGATGGGCACTGGAAATGAAACTGCCCAGAGTATCTTGCTTCTCTAAAGAACAAGAAGGATACACCTTCGGAAGGTATGTCCATATCTTGTTATTTAGATTCTGATGATACTCATAGTTCATCTACAGCTTGGGTTTTAGATACTGGTGCCAGTTCTCATATTTCTAATGATATGCAGGAACTAGTAAATAGTAGCAGTTTGCGTTCTCAAGATATTAGAGTCCGGATTGGCAATGGCTCAACTGTTGAAGCATTAGCCATAGGATCTAAATCTTTTTACATGTTTGGACATGTTTTGTGTTTGAATAATGTTTTATATGTACCTGATGCTTTTAAGAACATCATTTCTGTATCTAGTTTGACTAGAAATGGCTATGAATTTCAGTTCACAGATGATGTTTGCAATATTTATTTTGGAAATAAATATGTTGGTTTGGGTTATATGAATGATGGTCTTTATTATTTGGATAATAATGACAAACACAAAATGAGTGCAAGTGATCTAAAAGAATGCAATGCCATGGTGAAAACCAACTCAAGTTCAAAATATATTTAGCACTTAAGGTTATGTCATGTTGCAGAAGATAGGATTGCAAAACTGTCAAAATGGGGATTCTATCCTCATTGGGCTCTGAGCCTACTCCAACTTGTGAATCTTGCCTTTAGGGCAAAATGACTAGATCACCCTTTGTTGGACAAGGGCTAAGAGCTGAAAATATTTTGGAGCTAATACATAGTGATGTATGTGGTCCATTTAAAGAAATGGCTAAAGGGGGCTTTCATTATTTTATTACCTTTACTGATGATAAATCAAGATTTGGGTATTTGTATTTGATGAAATACAAACATGAATCCTTTGAAAAGTTCAAAGAATTTAAATCTGAAGTAGAAAATCAAACAGGAAATAGTATTAAAGCTCTTCGATCAGATTGTGGAGGTGAATATTTGAGTACTGAATTTGATGAATACTTGAGAGAGCATGACATTGTTTCTCAGCTGACTCCTCCAGGAACGCAACAGCTGAATGGTGTATCTGAAAGGAGAAATCGTACCCTATTGGATATGGTACATAGTATGATGAGGTATACTGATATGCCAATCTCCTTTTGGGGATTTGCATTAGAATTAGCTTTGTATATTCTGAATAGGATTCTATCAAAATCAGTTTCTTCCACACCTTATGAGATATGGCATGGAAGAAAACCAAGTCTTAAGCATGTTAAGATTTGGGGTTGTCCAGCATATATCAAAAAGCTGAGCACTAATAAATTGGAGACCAGATCAGAAAAAGGTCGATTTGTTGGATATCCAAAAGATAGTTTTGGATATTATTTTTATTTGCCTACTTTACAAAAGGTTGTGATAAGTAGAGATGCCACATTTCTTGAATAACAGTTTGTTCAAGAAGGAGGCAAAGGAAGGCAAATAGAGTTAGAATTGGAGAATTCTGACCAACCAACAGATCAGATGGATATAGATCCATCTAGTCAACCTATACCCGTTAATGAAACATCTACAGCTGTTCCTCGTAGAACAACCAGGGTATCTCACCCACCAGTGAGATATGGTTTTCTTCATGAAGAAGAACAAGAGTGTTCTACTCATGAAGAAGTAGATCATGGGGATGATCCACTTACCTATGAAAAAGCTATATCAGATATAGACTCTTCAAAATGGATTGATGTTATGAAATCCGAGATTGATTCCATGTATAAGAATCAAGTTTGGGATCTTGTTGACCCACCTGAAGGTATTGTACCGATAGGGAACAAATGGGTTTTCAAGAAGAAAATTGGTTCTGATGGAAAGGTAGAGACCTATAAGGCAAGGCTAGTAGCGAAAGGGTTTCGCCAAAGGCAAGGAGTCGACTATGAGGAGACTTTCTCTCCTGTTGCCATGCTTAAATCAATTAGGATTTTATTAGCAATAGCTGCATACTATGATTATGAGATTTGGCAGATGGATGTCAAAACAGCTTTTCTCAATGGATACATTGAAGAAAACATTTTCATGGAACAACCTAGGGGTTTTGAATCACAAGATGGTTCCAAGGTATGCAAGCTAAAACGATCCATTTATGGGTTGAAACAAGCTTCGAGGAGTTGGAACATCCGTTTTGATGAAGCCATTAAATCCTTTGGTTTTATCAAAAATGAGGATGAGCCATGTGTATATAAGAAGGTTAGTGACAGTGCTATCACTTTCCTTGTCTTATATGTGGATGACATACTGTTGATGGGTAATGACACAGGTATGTTGACAACTACAAAGGTATGGTTGTCAAATACATTCTCCATGAAAGACTTAGGGGAGGCAACCTATATTCTTGGGATTCACATATATAGAGATAGAGAGAAAAGAATAATTGGTTTATCCCAAAGTCTATACTTGGAAAAGTTGTTAAAGAGGTTTAACATGCTTGATTCCAAGAGAGGATTGTTACCAGTGAGACATGGTATCCACCTTTCTAAAGAGATGTCTCTAAAGACACCTGAAGGAAGAGATAAGATGGCTAGGTTTCCATATGCTTCGGCTATTGGAAGTTTAATGTATGCAATGTTGTGTACTAGGCCGGATATCGCATATGCTATTAGTTTGACTAGCAGGTATCAATCCAATCCAGGTTTGAAACACTGGATAGCTGTCAAGAATATCCTTAAGTACTTGAGAAGAACTAAGGATTTATTCTTGATTTATGAAGGTGGAGACTTTCAATTGGATGGTTATACTGATTCTGATTTCCAATCAGATATCGATGATAGAAAGTCTACCTCTGGATATGTGTTTATTTGTAATGGAGGTGCAGTTAGTTGGAAGAGTTCCAAACAGAGCACGACTGCAGATTTTACTACAGAAGCTGAGTATATTGCTACATCAGATGCTGCAAAGGAAGCTGTTTGGATAAAGAAGTTCATGACAGAACTTACAGTAGTTCCTTCCATTGAGTCAGCAGTTCCACTACACTGTGACAATAATGGAGCGATCATCTGAGCTAAGGAACCAAGGTCTCACCAGAAATCCAAACACATAGAAAGGTGCTACCACATTATCAGAGAAATAGTTGGGCGAGGTGATGTAGCCATGCAGAAAATAGCATCAGCTAAAAATCTAGCTGATCCATTCACTAAGCCTATGTCACAGACTCAGTTAGACCGACATCTTAAGAAGATAGGTCTAAGATATTGTAATGAATGGCTCTAGTGCTAGTGGGAGATTGTTAGTAATATGCCCTAGAGCATATCATTTAGTATGTATCTTGTACATATTTTTATTAATAAAAGGCATTTCCGCTTTTCCGTTTACATAATATATTTATGTGTAATAGAAAAGGTCCATTGATATTTTATTATAAATATTATTCTTAAGTTGTTAAGAATATGAGTGACAATATTTCTAGCACAAAGTATCATAAATAGGTACACAATCGAGGATACTTCATAATAAGGACATGACTTATCCAAAAAGATTGTATTCATGTTTGTTCCCAAGTTATTTATATGAGATATAAATAAGATGGAATGGTGAGTCTCATGCCATATAACAAATATGATAGGCACTTATAAATGATAAGTAGGCCGAACCAGTGACACTTATGACAAGCACATGGAGTTTACTCTTGTCAATGTTTTGTCATAAATCATATCAGTGCATATAATCTTTAGACCTGAGATAGCACAGTTATCTTGTATATAGGTAGTTTGAGTTTGATCGCTTTCATACTGTGTATGGGTATATGGGCATCTGTTGGCTCCTACTAGTTATATATGGAGGTCGGTGTTGATCAAGATGAAATCTGTTCCTCTAAGTAAATAGAGATAAAATCCTATGTTCATTTAATTGTTCTTGATGTTTCAAGTTCCTGGCCAGGACAGATAGATTTATTCAGAAAAGAGTTTCTGATGAGAAAATCTTTTAATCAAGAACTGGAATTAAAAGAGAACATAATATTCATAGCAAATGGAGTTTGACATAAACCATGACTCCAGCTTGAGTTGGGATTTTGTAACAGAGAGATTCTAGTGCATGGTAACATATGATTATAGGTTCAATTAAGGTAAACCTTATTACTAATTGGGTGGCCATGGCATGCTATACTAGGTGTTAACCATGGTCTATGAGGTTCATAAAATGATTTAGAGAAATCATTTATGGTAAGAAAGAGTTCTGATGATATTAAGAGTTGATATCATGTCTCATTGCCAATTAGTGATGAGCCTCATAAGTCACACACATACACAAGTTATCACCTATTTAAATATGATTTAATTAATTAATTAAAGAGTTTAATTGATTAATTAAATAGGTTTGGTTTGCAATTAAATTGCAAAGTCCCTAGCATGACTTGAAACCAAATCTAGATTATTGGATGTGTAGTATAAATTAAATTTATATTTAAAGTGTTTAAATATGAATTTAATTAATGAGAAATTAATTAATAGAGATTAATTAATTAATTTATATTTGATATAAATTAATTAGAAGAAGAAAAAATAATTATTTTGGGTTAAGAACTCAAAATTAAGACACAGGGGCATTTTGGTCATTTCACAGTGTGACATGTGACACCATGAGATGGTGGCACATGGGATTACACATAAGCTTGCCAGATGTTTTTTTTTTAATCATGTAAGATGATTAAAATCAAGATTAAATATAGATTTGACACTTGGCACAATGTGATTGGGTCACTTAAACCTAGAGCTAATCAAAGGGTGACATGTGGCAAGGGTTTAATGTGTTAACCTAGCTATATAAGTGTTGTTATGAAAAAGAAAAGCAACCAGCAGCCACTCCTCTCCTTTGTCATGCCATTTTGAGGCTCTCCATCTATTCTTCTTCATCTCTCATCAATTCAAAGAGATTAGCCATCAATCTCTTGAATTAAGAACACTAGAAATTGTTTCTAGTATGCTGTTTCCATCTCTAATCTCTTAAAAGGCAGAACTTGAATTTCTAATTAATAGAAAAAGCTTTAGAAGCTATTCAAGGGTTGCCATAGGTGTTCTTGGTGTGGACAAGCTAGAGGGACAACATTTGGTGTCCTGAAGATGAATCTCAAAGGCGCAGACATGCTGCAGTGCATCAAGAGGTTAGTGTAATCGTTCTTGATTTAATCTAGGGTTCTAAAATTAATCTGATTAATTTTAAAATCTTAAATGGCAAATACAGTCCAAAAACATATTAAAAGAGTTTTAATATGTTGTTTATCATTGAAATCAAATAGATAAAAATAAATCTTGCATGATGTATGTGACCCTAGGTGAAATTTTTGAATTCAATGGTATAAACTTGTGTTTTTCACGCTTCCGTTCCTTCACAGATTACATCATTCGGGCGATCTCTAAAGATCGGCAGTACATCCTACCTAGTAAAGACCTATGTCAAAGCCTAGTCTCGTGGCTGAATCAAAAGATGTGTTTGATCAGGAAACCAGCCATCGACATCGGATAGATGTACAACTCAGATGGGCTGACTATACTCTCATGGTGATAGGAGGGGTCATCGTCAATGTTATCGATCGAAACAGAGCTGCAGTCGTGACGCCCGATGTGGTAAGAAGCCAAATGAACTTTGAAGGGCGGTCACTGATCTTGAAGGGGAAATTAGTAGTCTTCTCGCCCCTAAATCGGTTCGTCGATAATATCGATGGACCGACTCGAGATCGACAAGATCGATATTCTCGATCTGGATTGGTAAATTAGTCTGATTCTCTCACTATCATCAGAGGTGGTTATCGTGATTTTCTGATCATCGAAGTCATAAATTTTCAGTCGTTGAACAAAGTGAACAATTGGAAAAAGATTAAGAGCAGTCGCCATGGCCGGGATTATTGCCGGAGCAGCTAAAACAGGAGAAGTGAGAAGCGAAAAGATGCCCCGTTGAAGGCATATATATAGAGAGGGTCTGAGCATTTATTACTAGCGGAAATCGAAGTAGATGCCTAGGTAACCGAAGGAATAAATGCTTTGATTGAATCAGCCCCGATAGAAGGGAAGGTTCTGGAATGGGAGAGATCGGGAGAGGGGCCCGGCATGAGAGATTGGAAAGGGGTCATGATAGAAAGATCGAAAGGAATGGGAGATCGGAAAGCAAGGAAAGGATGAGATAATTTTCGATAAACCCTTTTCATAATCAGAGCCGAGGTAGTTAAAGCGTTGCAGGCAAGATCAAATCTTCACCGCACGCTTCACTTGTAGAATCGCCCACAATGCTGACAGGCGCTAGGACATGTCATGGCAGTCTTCCCTATAAATACCTACATGAAAAACTATTGAGGGGGGACGAAAAAAAGGTGGTAATTATAGTGGAAAGGCTCTGAAACTTAATTCAGTCTTGCTACTCTGCTATTTTAAGCTTTCAAAATAGAGAAACTTCAGAAACCAGTTTTCTAAAGTCTTTCGATAAAAGGAGTGTTGGACGCTAAAACTCTTCAGTTTCAGTTTGTTCACTACTCTGTGATACCATCTATCAGTTTCTATTTTGTCTTCATCACCTTAATTTCAACCTTTTATTCTCCAAGCTCAATCTCATTCCAACTCGGTTACTATCACTTCGGCTCGACTGCATTCTAACTTGGTATTCGTTATTTCAAAGTAAGCATTAGTCTTCAGACTATTAGCTCGCAGCTCTACAATATTTGTGACTCCACAGTTAGTTCAATAGACTCAATCCCCCACAGGTATGCGTCTAGACCATTGCTTTATCGAGTGCTCGCTTTTTTTATTCTCTTTATTTTCATGCTCGTAATTCTCGTCAAGTTTACGTTATGTTAAAGAGCCCCACGTAGATAGTTATTCTCTTGAGTTTACCCTTATTTCATCAGTTCATATTATTTATTTGTTCTTAGCCTTATCACCTCCAAGTATAGGTGTTCTGGTTACGGGTAACGTATAGGTAGTTTAATAAAATGTTGGTAGCTGTATCTTAACACGAGAGATTCTTTAAACAAATAAAAATAATAAAAGTTTGAATAATAAATCAGAGGAAAAGTTATGAAGTCGAACCACTAAACAAGATCAGAGGATAACCTGGTATAGTAAGGATCGAAGTAAGATCGGATCCCAGACCAGTAAACGAAAGAGATCGAACATCGCTTGCCAAAAGGTACTAGTAAGGCGATCACAAAGGAGATCGATAAAAATTCAGTCAAGTATCCCTTCCCTAGTTATAAGGTATCAATTGGGTTAAGAGAAGCCTTGTTTGGGTTTCCAGCATCTTCGGATGCCAGAACCCTTAGTCTAAGGTTCTTACGATATACGATCGTAATTAAATTTTAAAAGGTCGGGGGAGAGTTCTTACCCGATCCTCATTCAAGCAAAAAACAGGAGATCGGAGGAGAGTTCTTATCCAAAATCCTTCATTAAAACCCTAAAATTAAATTTTAAGAGGTCGGGGGAAAGTTCTTACCCGATCCTCATTAAAAAAAAAAAACAGGAGATTGGAGGAGAGTTCTTATCCAAGATCCTTCATTAAAACTCCTAATTACATATTTAGAGAGATCGGAGGAGAGTTCTTATCCGATTCTCAACCAAAAACTTTATTAAATATGCGGAGATCGGAGGAGAGTTCTTATCCGAGATTCCCCTTTAGAATCTTAAACCAGATACCTTAAAGCGGTCGGGCGAGAGTTCTTACCCGGTCCTCATTTAAACAAAACGCAGAGATCGGAGGAGAGTTCTTATCCGAGATCCTTCGCCAAATTTTAAACCAAAAGAGATTGGGGGAGAGTTCTTACCTGATTCTAACTTAAATTAAAACAGGAAGGTCGGAGGAGAGTTCTTATCCGAAATTTCTCAACCCTTAATAAATATATCTAGAGATCAGGAGAAATTCCCTGCCCGAACTCTCTTAACAAAATTCAAACTAAATGACATGACCCTAACACACAAGATAAATTCACTCAAACATTTACTCACCAAAGGGCCATCTCACGAACTTGTGTTCCTGGGCAACCCAAAATGAGTGAAACATCAAACATTCCTTTATTTTGCACAAAAGGATTAACATCATTATTATCCTAACCCCCTAACTACCCTTTTAATTCGTGAACGAGCATAAAATTAAATCCGTTTACCCTCATTTGAGGGACAAGGCGGGGTGCCTAACACCTTCCCCGCCCGTACATGGACCCCGAACCTAGAATCTCTATTTTTGAAGTGGTTTTATTTAAATTTATTTCTATAAATGGTTTTCTTTAATTTCCCTCAAAATTAAAGTGGCGACTCCTCACTCTTTCCCACTTCGGTGAGTGTTCGTCCAGGGGACCGCAAAATACCTTGCGACAGCTTGGCGACTCCATTGGGGATATTGTCTTCACCTTAACCTCGGTTCAGAGGTCTAAAAGCAAATTTAATTTTAGGCTGACATAAACTAAAATTGTAGTTAGGTGGGCTTAATTTACGAAATTTGAAAATTTTCAATATGTTAATTATTGTTATTTTTGCTAACCATTTTACTTACCTTGATTGTCTTATTTTGCACAGCACTATTCGTCTAAAAAAAAGGGAAAGAACTCCCCCGTATTGGGAAGAGGTAAAAGTGTCCCTTCACACACTGAGCATTCACACAATGTCCTCACACACTTCAGCCCTATACTAAGGCTTTCTTACCCTTTTAGGAAATAGGAGGGAGTCATGTAGCGGTACCCATGGGTTTTACCCCGTTAGTATATATGAAGGCTTCTGCTCAGATTGAAACTCGTTCTATTTACTGTGATACCCGTGGAACTCTCCTGTTAGTATCATGGTGATGGAACGGGGCTCTACTGCTTATAGTAAGGGCAATTTGGGAACCTGTGGCTTTTAGAAAAATTAGATATCGAGCTAAACCATCACAATAGCTGAAAACCGTAGCAAACTACCTCATAAGATAAAACTATCCAATTAGGTAGCACTTATCCGGTACTAGGATTTTCCCTATTATAGGACAAAAGGGACATACTTGCTCTCACCCTATTCTGTTTGTGTTTTCTTATGTTTTTATTTTCAAGGGTAATCTTGGATCATACTGTTAGGAGGATCTACACATTTTCCTACTTTGACAAATGTGTGGGTGTTACCCTGCCAACAATATAATTCAAAATTACCTGAATTTATCCTGCTAACATGTTTTCTACACTGGCATCACAGAATTAAGGTCTGTAAAAGAATAAGCATCATTTTTAACATGGCATCCTCGAGTCAATCGACAAAGAAGTTCTTAGACCAGAACAGAATGCTAAACCGTGGTCCGGACCACCTCATAGTTCAGTGCCCCCACGAAGTGATGTTACCAGGGCAGATGCCAGCTTGTTACCTCCATTAGACCTAAGCAAAGTTGAGGTCAGAATGACCGGTCTCGAGAGCCTATCTAGTAGTTAGAGGTCGTTTCTCGATCACGTCAAGGCAAAGTTCGAGGAAAAATATGGAAGGATTGCGACCTTGATACGGGTCAAAGTTCAATTTCCAACGCTAAAGGCCATGCTGTCAGTCTAGAACCCCAAGTATGGAGTATTTTCCTTCAATGACATCGATATGACCCCAACTTTGGAAGAGTATCAAGCGCTGTTGGAAATTCCTTACGTGGCGCAAAATCAGATCTACCTACACCTCGAGCATAGGCAGACTTGGAAGAGATTCGCGCATATGTTGGGAATTTCCCCAGAGGAAGCAAAGGCAAGAGATACTGTCAAAGGAAACTCACACGGGTGGTATTAGACCTACCTCAAGAAGTAGTTAGACCTATACATCTGAGAGGAACAATGGCAGCCAGCTTCATTGGCACTAGCCTTGGGGATCTATGGCCTGATCTTATTCCCCGGACCTTTGGGAATTATAACATGCAGTGTTGCGGAGATATTCTGGGCAGTAGAGAAACAGAAGGTTAACCCAATACTGGCAATTCTTGCAGAGACTTTATTGACTCTTACTTACTGCAGACAATAAGGTAGGGGATCCATTAAGTGCTGTTCTTAATTACTGCACCTCTGAATCATCAGTCACATGTGTCCTGTAGAGACAAAGGGATTAACTTGGTATCTTGACCAGCCCTTTATTGAGAAGATGACCAGATTAGTAATCAGCCCAAAGGACGAGTTACAGTGGCAAGAGCGGATTCTGAGCTTCAATAGCCACGACTATTGCTGGAAGAAATTGTGGACATCGGGTCAACCCATTTTGTTCAGCACAGGGGGGAATTGTTCAGTGTCTCTAATCGGAGTGACCGGACACACGAGTTACATCCCAACATTGGTAATGAGACAGTTCGGCTCAACCCAGTCCACATTTAGTATTGAAGAATACCACCAAGGTCACTTCTATCATGAGCTCGGTGGTGAGGAAGAATTGAAAATAGCCCGTAAATCCTGGGAAAGCATCACTATGATGGAGAAATCGTCTAAAGGTCTAAGCGCCACAGGGGATTATCTTAAATAGAGAGCCAGCAGGGATCAAGGACACCTAACTACCGATCCAATAGAAATCGAAGGTAGCAACCCCCATCGGAACATCTTTTCAGAAGAAGCTAGCGCTCATTTGGCCGACTCTTTACAAAAGGCGGATACCAAAAACCAGCAATTACAAGAACAGATCAGGTAGTTGGAGGACCAACAGCAGGTCCTCAAAAGAGAGGTAAAAAGGCTCAGGAGAGAGGCAATGATCGAAAAAGCAGAGTTTAAGGAACAAGAAGCGCAGTGGGAAAGAGAAAAGATCCTTTTCCAAGACACGATCAAGGAGGCAGGAGTTCAGAATAACGAATTGCAAGAGAAAATGAAGTACCAAGAAATACTCATCGAAGAATATAAGTAAGAGGCTAAAAAGAAGAAGCTCGAATTAAAGGAGCAAGCATAGCTTATCAATGATATTCTGAAAGAATGTGTTAAAGAAAGAAAGGAAAAAGAAAGACAAGTCGCTCTCCATCAACAACTAAGAGAAAATGTTAACCAGCTGGAGAGAATGATAGCACAAGAAAAACAAGAGCTCTTGCCAGAATCTGAATATGCCTTGGAAACATTTAACCCCGCCAGACAAGAAGAAAGGCTTTACGAATATCTCAGGAGATGTCATTACATTATAAAAAGTCTCCCTGAGCCTAAGCCAATGTAAAGAATGCTATCTATGAACTATTCGATTAATGGAATAACTTTGGGCCATTGTTTAGCAAAATCGTGAATGAATAGTATGACTCCCGTAGGAACCACCCTCGCTAAGGTTATGCAAAAAGTTGAATGCGCCATATGAACAAGTATCATAGACATGTATTCAATCCAGTCATTCACCGTCGGACTATCAAATGATGTCATGATAAGATTGATGCAATTATTCTTCTGCAGATTTCATTCCCGGCTTTTAGATGCCACTGTATCCTTTGTCCAAACTAGGAACTTTTAATTTTTAACAAAATTCAAAATTCATTAAAAGACTTCTTTTTTTTTTTTTTTATCCCCACAGGAAATCAATATTGGTTCGAGCAAAGCAAGCCTGACCAAACAAGCAGTTCAACCAAGACGAGTGTACTTAACAAGATCACGGACGAAGAAACTAATGGAAGATCAGGAACACGTCTAAAACCTACAGGGACAAGTTTCCGAATTGAAAGACCAAGTCTCAGAGCTCATGAAATTAATAAAGGAGATGTCCCAAAATAAGCCTATATCAGATGTTAGTAATTTGCCCTAGAGCATATCATTTAGTATGTATCTTGTACATATTTTTATTAATAAAAGGCATTTCCACTTTACCGTTTACATAATATATTTATGTGTAATAGAAAAGGTCCATTGATATTTTGTTAGAAATATTATTCTTAAGTTGTTAAGAACATGAGTGATAATATTTCTAGGACAAAGTATCATAAATAGGTTCACAATCAAGGATACTTCATAATAAGGACATGACTTATCCAGAAAGATTGTATTCATGTTTGTTCCCAAGTTATTTATATGAGATATAAAAAAGATGGAATGGTGAGTCTCATGCCATATAACAAACATGATAGGCACTTATAAATGATAAGTAGGCCAAACCAGTGACACTTATGACAAGCACATAGAGTTTACTCTTGTCAATGTTTTGTCATAAATCATATCAGTGCATATAATCTTTAGACCTGAGATAGCACAGTTATCTTGTATATAGGTAGTTTGAGTTTGATACTGCTTTCATACTTGTACTGTGTATGGGTATATGGGCATCTGTTGGCTCCTACTAGTTATATATGGAGGTCGGTGTTGATCAAGATGAAATCTGTTCCTCTAAGTAAATAGAGATAAAATTCTATGTTCATTTAATTGTTCTTGATGTTTCAAGTTCCTGGCCAGGACAGATAGATTTATTCAGAAAAGAGTTTCTGATGAGAAAATCTTTTTAATCAACAACTGGAATTAAAAGAGAACATAATATTCATAGCAAATGGAGTTTGACATAAACCATGACTCCAGCTTGAGTTGGGATTTTGTAACAGAGAGATTCTAGTGCATGGTAACATATGATTATAGGTTCATTTAAGGTATACCTTATTACTAATTGGGTGCCCATGGCATGCTATGCTAGGTGTTAACCATGGTCTATGAGGTGCATAAAATGATTTAGAGAAATCATTTATGGTAAGAAAGAGTTCTGATGATATTAAGAGTTGATATCATGTCTCATTGCCAATTAGTGATGAGCCTAGTAAGTCACACACATACACAAGTTATCACCTAATTAAATATGATTTAATTAATTAATTAAAGAGTTTAATTGATCAATTAAATAGGTTTGGTTTGCAATTAGATTGCAAAGTCCCTAGCATGACTTGAAACCAAATCTAGATTATTGGATGTGTAGTATAAGTTAAATTTATATTTAAAGTGTTTAAATATGAATTTAATTAATGAGAAATTAATTAATAGAGATTAATTAATTAATTTATATTTGATATAAATTAATTAGAAGAAGAAAAATAATTATTTTGGGTTAAGAACTCAAAATTAAGACATAGGGGCATTTTGGTCATTTTACAGTGTGGCACGTGGCATCATGAGATGGTGACACATGGGATTACACATAACCTTGCCAAATGTTTTTTTTTTTTAATCATGTAAGATGATTAAAATCAAGATTAAATATAGGTTTGACACTTGGCACAATGTGATTGGGTCACTTAAACCTAGAGCTAATCAAAGGGTGACATGTGGCAAGGGTTTAATGTGTTAACCTAGCTATATAAGTGTTGTTATGAAAAGAAAAACAACTAGCAGCCACTCCTCTCCTTTGTCACGCCATTTTGAGGCTCTCCATCTATTCTTCTTCATCTCTCATCAATTCGAAGAGATTAGCCATCAATCTCTTGAATTAAGAACACTAGAAATTGTTTCTAGTATCTTGTTTACATCTCTAATCTCTTAAAAGGCAGAACTTGAATTTCTAATTAATAGAAAAGCTTTAGAAGCTATTCAAGGGCTGCCATAGGTGTTCTTGGTGTGGACAAGCTAGAGGGACAACATTTGGTGTCTTGAAGACAAATCTCAAAGGCGCAGACACGCTGCAGTGCATCAAGAGGTTAGTGTAATCGTTCTTGATTTAATATAGGGTTATAAAATTAATCTGATTAATTTTATAATCTTAAATGGCAAATACAGATCCAAAAACATAATAAAAGAGTTTTAATATGTTGTTTATCATTGAAATCAAATAGATAAAAATAAATCTTACATGATGCATGTGACCCTAGGTGAAAATTTTTGAATTCAATGGTATAAACTTATGTTTTTCACGCTTCCATTCCTTCAATTGGTATCAGAGCCACTATATTTGCCATTTAAATTGATGTTTATATGATTTAATTGTGTGTTTGATCATGAGATCAAAAGTTCATTGCTGGTTGCAAAGCCAAGGTGGCGGCACAAATGATGAACACCATGGTGCGCATGGTTAATGCACCACAATTGTGTGCAAAGGTAAATGGATGGTGAATGTGCAATTGTTGTATGATCTAAGATCCATTTTATGTCTAATTAAATTATTTAATTAGAATTTTTATCACACAATTAAATTATGATTCAAATCAGAATTTTAAAAATTGTTTGAATGTGATTCAAATCTGAATTTTAAAAGTTATTTAAATGTGATTGAAATCTGAAGTTTTAAAGTTGTTTGAATCATATTTAAATCTGATTTTTTAAAATTGATTGAATAAAATTCAAATCTGATTTTTAAAAAAATGTTTGAATGTGATTCAAATCTGAATTTTTAAAGTTGTTTGAATGTGATTCAAATCTGAATTTTTAAATTTGTTTGAATGAGATTCAAATATGAATTTTTAAATTTATTTGAATCATATTCAAATCTGGATTTTTAAGTTGAATATGAGATATTCAATTTAATTTAAGTATGTATGTTTTATTTAATTGTTAAATAGTGATATGCATGATGGATAATCATGGACTATAAAAGACCAATGTGATTGGATTTATTTCTTTTATGTTTCTTTGGGATTGTAAATTAATTAATTTATTTTAATTTATTTTGGGCATGTATTATTAAGTTTGTAATAATTTTTGGGTTGTAATTTCATTTATTTAAGTTCTTGTAAATTCGCCTTGGTATGCCAAGGATTACTATGCAATATTGGATTGCAAGAAGTTTAAGGAGGTCAAGAGCATTAGTGGGACCAGTGGGAGGAATTCAAGATCAAGTGTTGATTATGTACTCCTTCAGCAACTCTTGTAAAATGAATGAATGAAATGCACCTAGGAATGCCCTGATTCAATTCTTGGTGGCTCAGAATTGAATCCCTTAGAAAGTCCATGATCATACCATATTTATTGCTTATCCATGAATGCATGAGATGTATGGGAATGTATGCTATTATATGATATATGCATGCTAATTGGATAATGTGCAAAGTGAGACCTTAATAGTAATTAGAATGACCATAAAATCTTCCAAACAAATGATTAAGTTAGAAATACTATAATTAAAGTAATTATAACATAGGCCTCCATTGGGGCAAATATTTTAAGAAATTTTAAATAGTTGCATAAGATGCAATTAATTTAAGAGATTTTCTTAAGAATAATTGTTAAGCATGAGATGTTGTAAATATGTAAATAGTTTGGTGGCCAATATTGGATGTACCCGTGGTCATTAAAATTATTTGCATAATTACTGGCTCAATGGGATCAACTTAACTAATGCAAGATAAGTCAATAATGGATGTACCTGAGATTTTGAGCATTAGAGGCTAGGTAAAGGATTGAACCTCACATGAGATGTGATGGGCAAGGAGTTGCTCACTTATAGTTTATTGTAATTCCAATAATGGATGTACCTGAGGATGATCAATAGAATTATAAGAATTCAATCACCCACTAGAAATCCATCCAACTAGGATTTCCGTTTTCTACTTTGGAAGTGTAGGATTCGCTAAGTTAGTGGGAGGACCAATTTGATTAAAAGACCATAATCATTTTGGTTAATTACATGATACATTTACTAATTAATCTGGTTATTTTCTTTAGTTAATTTTCTGATAAAAATGAGCACAGAACAACCACCACCATCCAATATCCTTGCAAGCATACTTGATCGCAATAGGTTGACAGGACCTAATCTGTCTGATTGGCTAAGAAATTTGAAACTTGTTCTGAACCTTGAACATATAGGATATGTTCTAGATTCAAATGTTCCTGGTCTCTTACCTCCAGAGGCCACACAAGAGGAACATGAAACTTTGGACAAGTGGAAGGGCCATGATATGAGAGCTAAGTGTTACATGCTTGCTTCCATGAGTAATGAGTTACAGAAGCAGCATGAAAACATGCAGAGTGCGAGTGAGATCCTCCTTCACCTATAAGAGTTGTATGGTGAGAACAGCAGGAATGCTGGGTATGAGATATCTAGATAGCTATTCCGTATAAGGATGTCTGAGGGACAAAATGTTAGGGATCATGTCCACAAGATGATTCGGCTGATTGAGCAGTTGGAACATCTTGATTTCAACATGGATTTCCAACTACAGACGGATTTGATCCTTCAGTCCCTTACTGAGTCTTTTGGGAATTTTGTGACAAATTTCCATATGACTAAACAGGAATGCACCTTAGCTGGTTTACTCAACATGCTGGTTATTGCCCAAAAGAATATGTCGGGCAATAAAGGAAAAGAGGTAGCTTTGATTGCATCTTCTTCTGCTGGAAAGTCCAATAAGAAGAAGGGCAATAAGAAAAAGAAACCTCAGATTCGTGGTCCTTCCAAGAAAATAGTTAAACAGAAAAGGAAGACTAAAGCTGATGGAGGCAAAGGAAAGTGTTTCCACTACCAAAAGGATGGGCACTGGAAAAGGAACTGCCCAGAGTATCTTACTTCTCCGAAGGACAAGAAGGATACACCTTCGGAAGGTATGTCCATATCTTGTTATTTAGATTCTGATGATACTCATAGTTCATCTACAGCTTGGGTTTTAGATACTGGTGCCAGTTCTTACATTTCTAATGATATGCAGGAACTAGCAAATAGTAGCAGCTTGCGTTCACAAGATATTAGAGTCCGGATTGGCAATGGCTCAACTGTTGAAGCTTTAGCCATAGGATCTAAATCTTTTTACATGTTTGGACATGTTTTGTGTTTGAATAATATTTTATATGTACCTGATGTTTTTAAGAACATCATTTCTATATCTAGTTTGACTAGAAATGGCTATGAATTTCAGTTCACAGATGATGTTTGCAATATTTATTTTGGAAATAAATATGTTGGTTCGGGTTATATGAATGGCGGTCTTTATTATTTGGATAATAATGACAAACACAAATTGAATGCAAGTGATCTAAAAGAATGCAATGCCATGGTGAAAACCAACTCAAGTTCAAAATATATTTGGCACTTAAGGTTATGTCATGTTGTAGAAGATAGGATTGCAAAACTAGAGAAAATGGGGATTCTATCCTCATTGGGCTCTGAGCCTACTCCAACTTGTGAATCTTGCCTTCAGGGCAAAATGACTAGATCACCCTTTGTTGGACAAGGGCTAAGAGCTGAAAATATTTTGGAGCTAATACATAGTGATGTATGTGGTCCATTTAAAGAAATGGCTAGAGGGGGCTTTCATTATTTTATTATCTTTACTGATGATAAATCAAGATTTGGGTATTTGTATTTGATGAAATACAAACATGAATCCTTTGAAAAGTTTAAAGAAATTAAATTTGAAGTAGAAAATCAAACAGGAAAGAGTATTAAAGCTCTTCGATCAGATCGTGGAGGTGAATATTTGAGTACTGAATTTGATGAATACTTGAAAGAGTATGGCATTGTTTCTCAGCTGACTCCTCCAGGACTGCCACAGCTGAATGGTGTATCTGAAAGGAGAAATCGTACCCTATTGTATATGGTCCGTAGTATGATGAGCTATACTGATATGCCAATCTTCTTTTGGGGATTTGCATTAGAATCAGCTTTTTATATTCTGAATAGGATTCCATCAAAATCAGTTTCTTCCACACCTTATGAGATATGGCATGGAAGAAAACCAAGTCTTAAGCATGTTAAGATTTGGGGTTGTCCAGCTTATATGAAAAAGCTGAACACTGATAAATTGGAGACCAGATCAGAAAAAGGTCAATTTGTTGGATATCCAAAAGATAGTTTTGGATATTATTTTTATTTGCCTACTTCACAAAAAGGTTGTGATAAGTAGAGATGCCACATTTCTTGAACAATAGTTTGTTCAATAAGGAGGCAAAGGAAGGCAAATAGAGTTAGAATTGGAGAATTCTGACCAATCAACAGATCAAATGGATATAGATCCATCTAGTCAACCTATACCCATTGATGAAACATCTACAGCTGTTCCTCATAGAACAACCAGGGTATCTCACCCACCAGTGAGATATGGTTTCCTTCATGAAGAAGAACAAGAGTTGTCTACTCATGAAGAAGTTGATCATGGAGATGATCCACTTACCTATGAAGAAGCTATATTAGATATAGACTCTTCAAAATGGATTGATGCTATGAAATCCGAGATTGATTCCATGTATAAGAATCACGTTTGGGGTCTTGTTGACCCACCTGAAGGTATTGTATCTATAGGGAACAAATGGGTTTTCAAGAAGAAAATTGGTTCTGATGGAAAGGTAGAGACCTATAAGGCAAGGTTAGTAGCGAAAGGGTTTCGCCAAAGGCAAGGAATCGACTATGGGGAGACTTTCTCACCTGTTGCCATGCTTAAATCAATTAGGATTTTATTACCAATAGCTGCATACTATGATTATGAGATTTGGCAGATGGATGTCAAAACAGCTTTTCTCAATGGATACATTGAAGAAAACATTTTCATGGAACAACCTAGGGGTTTTGAATCCCAAGATGGTTCCAAGGTATGCAAGCTAAAGCGATCCATTTATGGGTTGAAACAAGCTTCGAGGAGTTGGAACATCCGTTTTGATGAAGCCATTAAATCCTTTGGTTTTACCAAAAATGAGGATGAGCCATGTATATATAAGAAGGTTAGTGACAGTGCTATCACTTTCCTTGTCTTATATATGGATGACATACTGTTGATGGGTAATGATACAGGTATGTTGACAACTATAAAAGTATGGTTGTCAAATACATTCTCCATGAAAGACTTTGGGGAGGCAACCTATATTCTTGGGATTCGCATATATAGAGATAGAGCGAAAAGAATAATTGGTTTATCCCAAAGTCTATACTTGGAAAAGGTGTTAAAGAGGTTTAACATGCTTGATTCCAAGAGAGGATTGTTACCAGTGAGACATGGTATCCACCTTTCTAAAGAGATGCCTCCAAAGACACCTAAAGAAAGAGATAAGATGGCCAGGATTCCATATGCTTCGGCTATTGGAAGTTTAATGTATGCAATGTTGTGTACTAGGCCGGATATCGCATATGCTATTAGTTTGACTAGCAGGTATCAATCCAATCCAGGTTTGAAACACTGGATAGCTGTCAAGAATATCCTTAAGTACTTGAGAAGAACTAAGGATTTATTCTTGATTTATGGAGGTGGAGACTTGCAATTGGATGGTTATGCTGATTCTGATTTCCAATCAGATATCAATGATAGAAAGTCTACCTCTGGATATGTGTTCATTTGTAATGGAGGTGCAGTCAGTTGGAAGAGTTTCAAACAGAGCACGACTGTAGATTCCACTACAGAGGCTAAGTATATTGCTGCATCAGATGCTGCAAAGGAAGCTGTTTGGATAAAGAAGTTCGTGACAGAACTTACAGTAGTTCCTTCCATTGAGTCAGCAGTTCCACTACACTGTGACAACAATGGAGCAGTCATACAGGCTAAGGAACCAAGGTCTCACCAGAAATCCAAACACATAAAAAGGCACTACCACATTATCAGAGAAATAGTTGGGCGAGGCGATGTAGCCATGCAGAAAATAGCATCAGCTGAAAATCCAGCTGATCCATTCACTAAGCCTATGTCATAGACTCAGTTAGACCGACATCTTGAGAAGATGGTCTAAGATATTGTAATGAATGGCTCTAGTGCTAGTGGGAGATTGTTAGTAATATGCCTTAGAGCATATCATTTAGTATGTATCTTGTGCATATTTTTATTAATAAAAGGCATTTCCACTTTTCCATTTACATAATATATTTATGTGTTATAGAAAAGGTCCATTGATATTTTGTTAGAAATATTATTCTTAAGTTGTTAAGAATATGAGTGACAATATTTCTAGCACAAAGTATCACAAATAGGTTCACAATCGAGGATACTTCATAATAAGGACATGACTTATCCAGAAAGATTGTATTCATGTTTGTTCCCAAGTTATTTATATGAGATATAAATAAGATGGAATGGTGAGTCTCATGCCATATAACAAACATGATAGACACTTATAAATGATAAGTAGGCCGAACCAGTGACATTTATGACAAGCACATGGAGTTTACTCTTGTCAATGTTTTGTCATAAATCATATTAGTGCATATAATCTTTAGACCTGAGATAGCACAGTTATCTTGTATATAGGTAGTTTGAGTTTGATACTGCTTTCATACTTGTAACACCCTCCCGGTAGTGACTCCGTACATTCTACTGTTCCGGTGATCGGTGTTGGTCCGGACAGCTAGAACGTCCGGAAAAATATTTAAACTAAAGCGAGAAACCAAAATTAACTCAAATATTAATAAGAAAAATTTAGTAAAAATTTTAGAAATAAAATACATCAAGTCAAATGAGCCGGTGCCCAAGCGATGGGTAACCAGAGGTAAGTTGCGGTTCTCGCAACTAGGAGCCCTAGACCCGAGGAAAAATTCATAAAATAATTTTTGGGACTCCAGAGAAGGGTCATTGAGGTTCCTATGGCATTAGAATGCCAAGAAAATATTTAGAAAAATTTTTCAATCGGTACAGACAATTTTGACCCGTTAAGCCAAACGGAGGGCATTTTGGTCATTTCGCCTTCAGAGGTGATTTTTGGCCGACTTGTCCAGTTAAGTAAATAATTATTATGACATAAAATATGAATTAATGTTGATGAAAAATTAATTTGAAGTTAGTAGAAAAGAAAAGAAAAGAAAAATCAATAAAAAGCCAAATATGACATCATTATGATGTCATTTAAAAGCTTCCACCAATCATAATTAAACAACTCTTTAATTAACCAATAAAAGAGACAAACAAAGACCAAAGAATTAAAAATACAATCTGCCATTCTTCTTCCCCAACCAGCCGAACCCATGCCCTTGCCCTAAACCTCCATTAACACCTTCAACAAGCTTTCCATTCCACTAAGTTTCACCCTAAATCCTCCTACTCCATTCAAAAAAATTCATCCTTGCACATTGAATAACTTTTAGGCAGCAGAAATAAAGAAAAAAGGTGAAGAATTAGAGCCCTTGAAAAGCTCTTAAGTGAGGTTAGTGCTATATTTCCTCTTTCACTCTTTTAATCTTTGTTAGAGCATCAATTTAAGTTAAGAAATTGTAATAATTTGAAGTAAATTATATATGTTAGAGCATCTTCAATTTTCGGCAGCCCTAAGGAAGGAATGATTTTGATTGTTTTGATGGACTTAGAGTGAACTAGAGCTTATGTTTAAAGTGTATGCATATATATATACAAAAAATGAAAGAGTTAACTAAGGAAATTTGTGAAAACTTTGAAATTGAGCTAGGGTTTAGGAGTGAAAATTTGACTTTGCTTATGAAATTGTTAAAGAACATTCTAATGGTCAATTAGTGACCATTTGAGGTAAGTTGACCATAATTTGAAGTGCACTAGAATGTTACAAACCAAATTGGTAGACTGCCTAGGGACAGCAGTAGGGAGGCTGTGAGTCTAGCCCACTTGGACTGCCATATCTTTGACTGTATAGGTTCAATTGGTGTTTGGCCAATTGGACATGAAACTAGACTTATAATGGCACAATTTTTCCGAAGAAACCATGCCCAAAAGACCAAAGCAAGTGGACCAAAAGTTGGCCCCAATCCGGATACCCTGCAAACAGGTTCTGCAGAATGACCAAATGAATAGTAATTGTTCATTTGGCCATAACTCACTGTAGAATGGTCCATTTGACCTGAAATTTTTACAGCAACAAGATGAGATATAGACAAACAACTTTCATGAAGAAACCTACCCCAAATTCTGACCAGAACCTATCCAACAAGGCAGTGGCAGTCACTGTTCATGGTACTGTAGATTTGGTAAATTTTGCAGAATTGAAATCCGGCCAGCTGTGGTTTTTGGACCATATCTGGAGTTACAAAACTCCAAATGGAGTGATTCAAAAAAGGAAATTCAACTAGACAAAATGAGGAACAACTTTCATGTTTACCATTTCCTCAAATTCTCAATGTAACAGTCCCTAATGGAACAGTGAACTTATGGTACAAAATCTGAAATTTCTGCCCCCTTAGTGCTAAGCTTGGAAATGGATTTGGTGACTTATTCCAACAAGTTTTAAATGCAAAATGTGGTACATTGGGAGTGTTAAAACCAATGCACCTATTTTCTATGCAAAAGTCAACTTTTTGGTTGATCAATGAAGTGAATAGTGACACCAAAACTTGAAATTCACAATTTGAAGAATTTTAAAGTATCAAATGCCCTAGTATACCTAACAAGATTGGTTTGGATAGTTTGGCATGCCAATAGGGTTCAGTTAGCAGTACTGCACATGGCATTATGCCATTTTGTGATTTTATGGCTTTTAGCCATTCTGACCTTGTGTTGATATTTGGCCTTGTGCCTATTGTCATTACAGCTTATTAGCTGTTCTGTTGCACACCGGCAGATGCATATGTGACCGATGGTGTGACGGCCCGAGGTACTAGATACCCAGTGCCAATTTAACCGTTATCCAGTCTAGTCGTCCAGTATAGGTACTTGGGCAACCAAATGAATGAAAATGGACAAAGTTAACGAAATAAATGAATATAACAAATACAAAAAAAATAAGACATATACATTCAATACATATTTATTTTCTGCTATTTTCTTTTATTTTATTATTGCACCACTAAGCATTATTGCTTAGCGCGTTGCTTTTGCCATGCGTAGGTTCTGGAGATACTGATCGAGAGCCCAGTATATTGCAGACTGGGTGAGACCTCCTGCAGTTCTGCATAGTGTCCGTGTCACCTCACCTTCTACACTGCATTGGTAGGACACTAGGTTTCATTTTGGTATCTTGTATCTAACTTTTATTTTCTCATATGTAATTAAACTTATGTAATGTATTTTGATGTTCATGTAAATAATGAAAATTGTATTTGTGAATGGAAAAGCGAATGTCTATCTATGACTTGTACATGATTATCAAATGAGATGAATGATTGAGAAATGAATGAAATTGAAAAATATTGAGATTTTGATATTGGAGTTTGAGATGATTAAATATAATCATAGGAAGTGTTTTTCACAGGTTCCGAAGAACTGTTTTCTCCATTTTTAGTCGGTACTCTGGCGGATTTTCTATAAAATTTTCGGAGCCTCAAATAAATTATAATTTCGATAAATGGCTTAAATAAATTATATTTCATAAATTGTATTCAAAACCATGATAAAAATTAATTAAGGTAAAATAGAATGTGCCGGTACACCGTGTGACATTGCTTACTCGGATATACTGTACACGGGTAAGGGGTGTCACAATACTTGTACTGTGTATGGGTATATGGGCATCTGTTGGCTCCTACTAGTTATATATGGAGGTCGGTGTTGATCAAGATGGAATCTGTTCCTCTAAGTAAATAGAGATAAAATCCTATGTTCATTTAATTGTTCTTGATGTTTCAAGTTCCTGGCCAGGACAGATAGATTTATTCAGAAAAGAGTTTCTGATGAGAAAATCTTTTTAATCAAGAACTGGAATTAAAAGAGAACATAATATTCATAACAAATGGAGTTTGACATAAACCATGACTCCAGCTTGAGTTGAGATTTTATAACAGAGAGATTCTAGTGCATGGTAACAATGATTATAGGTTCATTTAAGATAAACCTTATTACTAATTGGTTGGCCATGTCATGCTATACTAGGTGTTAACCATGGTCTATGAGGTGCATAAAATGATTTAGAGAAATCATTTATGGTAAAAAAGAGTTCTGATGATATTAAGAGTTGATATCATGTCTCATTGCCAATTAGTGATGAGCCTAGTAAGTCACATACATACACAAGTTATCACCTAATTAAATATGATTTAATTAATTAATTAAAGAGTTTAATTGATTAATTAAATAGGTTTGGTTTGCAATTAGATTGCAAAGTTCCTAGCATGACTTGAAACCAAATCTAGATTATTGGATGTGTAGTATAAGTTAAATTTATATTTAAAGTGTTTAAATATGAATTTAATTAATGAGAAATTAATTAATAGAGATTAATTAATTAATTTATATTTGATATAAATTAATTAGAAGAAGAAAAATAATTATTTTGGGTTAAGAACTCAAAATTAAGACACAGGGGCATTTTGGTCATTTCACAGTGTGGCACGTGGCATCATGAGATGGTGACACATGGGATTACACATAAGCTTGCCAAATGTTTTTTTTAATCATGTAAGATGATTAAAATCAAGATTAAATATAGGTTTGACACTTGGCACAATGTGATTGGGTCACTTAAACCTAGAGCTAATCAAAGGGTGACATGTGGCAAGGGTTTAATGTGTTAACCTAGCTATATAAGTGTTGTTATGAAAAGAAAAACAACTAGCAGCCACTCTTGTCCTTTGTCACGCCATTTTGAGGCTCTCCATCTATTCTTCTTCATCTCTCATCAATTCAAAGAGATTAGCCATCAATCTCTTGAATTAAGAACACTAGAAATTGTTTCTAGTGTCCTGTTTACATCTCTAATCTCTTAAAAGGTAGAACTTGAATTTCTAATTAATAGAAAAGCTTTAGAAGCTGTTCAAGGGCTGCCATAGGTGTTCTTGGTGTGGACAAGCTAGAGGGACAACATTTGGTGTCCCGAAGACAAATCTCAAAGGCGCAGACACGCTGCAGTGCATCAAGAGGTTAGTGTAATCGTTCTTGATTTAATCTAGGGTTCTAAAATTAATCTGATTAATTTTAAAATCTTAAATGAAAAATACAGATCCAAAAACATATTAAAAGAGTTTCAATATGTTGTTTATCATTGAAATCAAGTAGATAAAAATAAATCTTGCATGGTGCATGTGACCTTAGGTGAAAATTTTTGAATTCAATGGTATAAACTTATGTTTTTCACGCTTCCGTTCCTTCATCAGAGCCAAACTTACCACTACCTCCCCCACCTCCTACAACGGTTGATTCTCATCATGCTTCAACCTCTTTCACTTTCCAGCCACCTATCCCGGATCCGACAATCACCGTCAACCCGGCCCCCCCAAATAATGACCTACCTTTCCCCTACTACTCAGTTGTCCCAAATGTTGAAACATACCCTTCAATCTCGATTCCTTCGGTTCATCCTGCCCCTTATTTCCCAACTGGGGGAATAGCTCATGCAGTAGGAGGAGAAGGTAAAATACGAGAGAACGAGAAGTTATCTGCTCTAGAAGAAAGATTGTGAGCAATAGAGGGCCTGAACATGTATGGTTCAGTTAATGTGGCATCACTGAGATTAGTGCCAAACGTGGTGGTGCTGCCCAAATTCAAAATCCTGGACTTCGACAAATACACCGGGAAGTCAGACCCTCGCATTCACCTGGCTACTTACATTGCCAAAATGTCTGCCCTAACGGAAGATGATAGACTCCTGGTCCACTTCTTTCGTGAGAGTCTCTCTGGGGCAGCCTTGAGATGGTGCATTCAGTTAGATAGGAGCAGGCTGCGCTCCTGGAAAGATCTGGCAGACGCTTTCCTGAAACAGTATAAATTCAACTGTGATGTCACCCCTACAAGGAGAGACCTCCAAAATCTGGTGCAGAGAGAAAAGGAGAGCTTTAAGGAGTATGCCCAGAGATAGAGGGAGAAAGCAGCGGAGGTGTATCCTCTGATTACTGATAATGAACTCTGCTCTCTATTCATTGAGACGTTAAAAGCTCCCTATTTCAATCTGATGATTGGAAACACCTCCAATAGCTTCTCAGACATCATTCAAGCTGACGAGAGGATAGAAGCTAACCTGAGGATGGGACGGCTGTAGGAGTTGACTGAGAATTCTGCAAAGAAAACTGCCAGTTTCAACAAAAAGAAAGAAGGTGATGTGCACACCATCACCTGACAGAACACCCAATCTTCATTCCCTCATAATAATTACCGGCCATATCCTCCCCCTCACGGCTTAACAATTGCCAACATTCCACCCCCTCTTCCAAATTATCCTCATCCACACCCCCAGTATCCTCCACCAACAACTTACCAACCCAGACCACCTCCTCAACCTGTTTAACCAAGACCACCCCAAAATAATCCCAGACTGCAAAGAAATCCTGATCCACTTCTTCCCCTCCCACTCGGCGAAATATACCGATACCTCGTCGGTATAAACCAAATAGTGCCAATCCCCCTTGACCCAATTCAGCCTCCATACCCCAAGTGGTATGATGCCAGTGCCCGATGTGAATATCATGGAGGGGCACTTGGACACTCAACCGATAACTACGGGGCACTCAGGGGAAGAGTGCAAGCCTTAATCAGAAATGAATGGTTAAAGATCAAAGGGAATGGCTCCCTCCCCAATGTCACTTCAAACCCATTGCCCAATCATGGTACGGGCAATGGCGTGAATATGATAAACTCTGAAGAAGAAAGGTCAACCTTTGAGGTAGATCAGCTGATTCCTCACTTTGGGGAAATTTTTACAATGGCAATGAGTGAGGGCTACCTCTATCCATAGGCATTCGGATCAGGAAGGGATACGGGATGTCCCTACCATGGAGGAGCAGCTGATAATGAGCTGTAAGACTGTGAGGAATTCCAGCAAGAGGTCCAGAACTTGTTGTCCCTCAAAATTTTGAGATCCCAAGCAAGGTCAAAAATGGAAGGCGGAATAAATACAACCAAATTCGACCAGAATGCCTCCACCTTAAATCCCAGAATGACCTTTTCTGCCCCAGCGCCACTACCACCAGTAACAGTTATCAGAACCCCACCCCAGCTCCCAATCACAAACACTTATGCTGTGCCCTGGAATTACAATTTCCAAGTCTTCACCTAAGGAGCATCAACCAGTACATCAGCTCCTAGCCTTGACCTTGACTCACCCTCAACACCTCCTAAACCCTGCTTTGCTCCCCACGAGCATTTCAGAATGACTTACACCGGACCTTCCAGTAATGCTACTCCCCAATCAAACCCTGAGCCTATCACTACCACAAACTCCTCCTCACCCGAGCAAGAGGTTGAATTTATAACCTGGAGTGGGAGACGTTAAGGGAATGAAGAGAGAGAAAAGAAGAAAGGAAAAGGAAAAATGGGAGAGCAGCCAGAAAACACGGAGGGAGGGGCCGAGAAAATTGAAAAAGAACCTACGGAACCAAAAGAAGAGGAGGAACTATTGCTTCAGATAATGAAGCAAAGCGAGTATAATGTGGTTGAGTAGCTAAGGAAGTTGCCTGCTCGGATTTCACTGCTATCACTAATTCTGAGCTTAGAAGTGCATCGCCAAGCCCTGCAGAAGATTCTGGGTCAAGCCTTTGTTAACCCCGACATCACACTGGGGCAGTTCGAGAAGGTATTTGGTCAGATACAGGCATCCAGTTTCATTACTTTCTCGGAAGAGGAAATAGACCCAGCTGGCCTGAAACACACTAAAGCTCTCTATGTGACAGTAAAATGTAAGGGATGTATAGTCGCTAAAGTCTTGATTGACAACGGATCGGTTCTTAATGTTTTACCTAATGCCACCCTGGCCAGACTGCCTATAGACCGATCAAATATACGTTAGAGCGCCATGGTGGTAAGAGCTTTTGATGGCACGAGAAGGGATGTGCTTGAAGACATTAATCTGCCACTCCAAATCGAAGCATGCACTTTCAATGTTACGTTCCAAGTAATGGACATTGAACCAGCGTACACTATACTGTTAGGAAGACCCTGGATCCATTCGGCGAATGCTGTCCCTTCCACCTTGCACCAGAGGATCGAATACATCATGGGTGGCAAGATCATAACAGTAAGGGGGGAGAAAGCCATGATGGTCACAAAGCTGCAGTCAATTCCTTATGTGGAAATGATCGAGGAGTCATTGGAAACCTCTTTCCAGGCACTTGAATTGCAAGAAACCACCTCGAGAAATGAAGGGGCCACGGCTATGGTGGCAAAGGTAATACTGAAGAGTGATTATGAGAAAGGCAAGGGACTGGGCGCCACATTACAAGGAATCGTCGAACCCATACCAGCTATCCAGAAGATTGGTCATTGCGATTTGGGTTATGAGGAAGACGCCCTTATGGATGGGAGATTCTAGATGAGAAATATACTTTGGGATCAGAGATTCGACCAGAAAGTTGGAAAAATGAAGGTTGTCCCAAAAATTACAGATGTCTTCACCAAGCCAGTCATTGAAAATTCAGTGGAAGCCGAAGAATCACCCGACGAACCATCTGTTGACGTCATCCACCTCGATTCCTCGTATGAAGCCCTGATCTCTCCAATGGCTGAAGGGCAAGAATGGGGCAACTGGACAGCAGAGGACATTCCTGTACTCAATCTCGAGTAAAGTACCTTTGGTCATCTACACTTGATCATTTCGTCCATGGTGACAAGTGTAATACTGTAAATGGACCCTTTTCTTATGATATAAATATTAATGAATTAATAGCGCATTTTACATCCAATTCTCTTTTCCTTTTTCTTGAAATCCATTCTTATAATATGTTTCGCTTTCGTTTCTTCAGGACCATTCATCAATTGACACCTAATAATTCAATAGACTCAGAAATTCCTTTGGTTAATTTTGAAATCCCCATAACTGCCATTACTTTGAGTGATTCTGAAGAGAAACTCGCAGAAGAAAGGGATGAAAAAGATGAACCTTCCCTAGTGCCTTGTGGGGACGAAACGCACACCACAAATCTAGGCACAGAAGAAATAAGAAGAGAACTTAAGATTGTGGGGAGTGGGGAATTAGAAGATATGGTCAGTTTGCTCAAAGAATTCCTGGACGTATTTTCATGGAGCTATGACGATATGACCGGCTTAGACCCTCACATAGTGACGCACAAAATTCCCCTAATTCCCGGGATGATCCTAGTAAAGCAGAAACTAAGAAGAATGAACCCTAACACGCTACTCAAAGTTAGGGATAAAGTAAAAAAGTAGCATGATGCTGGGTTTCTGGAAGTAGTCAAATATCCCCAATGGATAGCTAATGTTGTCCTGGTAATGCAAAAGGATGGAAGAGTCAGGGTGTGTGTTGATTATAGGGATCTTAATAAAGCAAGCTTGAAAGATGATTTCCCTCTCCCTCACATAGACGTGCTAGTAGACAATGCTACAGGATTGGGCAGATGTTCGTGTATTGATGGGGCATTCGGGTACAATCAAATCCCTATGGATGAGGAAGATAAGGAGAAAACTGCCTTTATCACTCGGTGGGGGGTGTTTTGTTATCGGGTCATGCCATTTGGCTTAAAGAATTCCGACGCTACCTACCAACGTGCTATGGTCACGTTGTTCCATAACATGATGCATAAAGAGGTAGAGGTATATGTGGACGATATGATCATCAAATCCAGAGAAGGAGAAAGCCATGTGCGGGTGCTGAGGAAAGTATTCGAGAGACTCAGGAAGTATCAGCTGAAATTGAACCCTGCCAAATGCGTGTTCGGAGCTAGATCTGGGTAGTTGTTGGGATTCATAGTGAGTGAGAAAGGAATAGAAGTAGATCCAGACAAAGTTCGAGCCATTCAAGAAATGCCATCCCTAAAAATAGAAAGGGAGGTGCGCAGTTTCCTGGGGAAACTGAACTACATTTTGAGATTTATTTCCAACCTCACTGCTAAAGCTGAGCCTATCTTTAGACTACTCCGAAAAAACAACATCTCTCAATGGGATTCAGTTTGTCAAGAAGCTTTCGAGAAAATTAAGCAGTACCTGTCAAACCCGTCGATATTGGTTCCTCTGGTGACAGGAAGGCCGATGATTTTATACATGGCGGTCCAACAGAATTCAATGGGATGTGTTTTGGGGCAGCATGACGATACAGGGCGAAAGGAGAGGGCCATTTATTACCTAAGTAAGAAATTCAATGATTGCGAGTCAAGGTACTCTTTCCTAGAGAAAACTTGTTGTGCATTAGCCTGGACGGCAAATCGGCTTAAACACTACATGTTGAATCATAAGATATGGCTCATCTCCAGGATGGATCCCATCAAGTACGTATTTGAAAGCCCTTTCATGCCAGGGAGGATAGCGAAATTGCAAGTCATACTCTCTCAATATGACATTGTCTACATGACCCGGAAGGGAGTAAAGGGTAGCGTAATCGCTGATCTCCTAGCAGAAAACCCTATCCAAGATTATGAAGCTTTGGATTTTAAGTTCCCTGATGAGCATGTTAACAAAGTAGATGGCAGGGAAAAAGAACCAACTGATGTATGGGAAATGTATTTTGACGGAGCTGTCAATTTATCTGGTAATGGAATCAGAGTTGTGTTGGTATCCCCGGATGGAAGACACTTCCCAATAGCCATCAAATTAAAATTTGACTGCACCAACAACATCGCAGAATACGAAGCCAGTGTGATGGGTTTGCAGGCCGCCATCGAAATAAAAATCAGGAAGTTAGAGGTGTATGGGGATTGAGCCCTGATCATTTATCAAGTCAAAGGAGAACGGCAAACCAAGGATCAGAAGCTAATTCCATATCAAAAGTACTTACTAGAATTGATCAAGAGGTTCGAAGAAATTTCTTTCACTCACCTCAGCCGAGACAAAAATCAGTTCGCGGATGCCTTAGCCACCCTGGCTGTCATGGCTCAAATGGAAGAAGGGCAGACGGCTCAGGTATTACGGATCAAAGCAAGGAGTGAGCCAGTGTACTGCTTCATGATCGAGGAAGAAACAGATGGTAAACCTTGGTATCACGACATCTAGATTTACATCAAAACCAGAGAATTCCCTCCAGGGGCAAGTAGAAACGAAAGAAGAATGATCCATAGATTAGCTTTGGGATACTTCCCCAGTGGTGAAATTCTATATAAAATGAGCTCCAACGGTGAATTGTTGAGATGCGTAAATGCAAAAGAAGCAAGGAGGATCCTTTTTGAGACTCATGAGGGGAATTGTGCAACCCATGCTAATGGGCATATGATGGCTAAGCAAATCTTGAGACGAGGATACTTCTGGATGACTTTGGAGAAAGATTGCATCGAGTACTCCCGAAAGTGTCATAAATGCCAAATATACGCGGATCCGATAAATGTCCCACCTCATCAACTGTTCAATCTCGTTTCCCCTTGGCCTTTTGCAATGTGGGGCATCGATGTAATTGGTCCCATTAATCCCAAGGCATCCAATGGGCATAGGTTCATCCTGGTGGCTAGTAACTATTTTTCTAAATGGGTCGAAGTGACATCATATGCCCACATCACGCAGAACACGTTTCTCAAATTCCTCAGAAATAATGTCATCTGCCGACACGGCCTCCCCAGCGAAATCATCACTGACAATGCCAAGAATTTGAACAGTCCAAAGGTCCAAAGTTTATGTGAACAATACAAGATCCGACATCTCAATTCTTCACCATACCGTCCCTAGATGAATGGAGTGGTGGAAGCCACCAACAAAAATCTCAAGAGGATCATCCGAAAAATGACAGTCACTTATAGAGATTGGCATGATATGCTTCCCTACGCTCTTCATGCATACCGGACCTCTATAAGAACATCAACTGGGGCAACTCCATACTCACTGGTTTATGGGATGGAAGCAGTTATGCCTATTGAAGTAGAAATTCCTTCCCTAAGAATTTTGAAGGAATCAGGAATTGATGAGTCGGAATGGATCCAGTCAAGGTTGGACCAATTGAATTTGCTAAACGAGAAAAGGCTAGCGGCAGCATGTCATGGGCAGTTATACCAGAGAAGAATGGCTAGGGCATTTAACAAAGGAGTTCGCCCACGCGAATTTCAACCCGGGGACCTAGTCCTAAAGAAGGTGCTTTCGAATCAAAATGATGCCCGAGGGAAATGGTCACCAACTTACGAGGGACCCTACATAGTTAAAAGGGCGTTTTCTGGTGGGGCCCTGATCTTGACCCACATGGACGATGAAGAATTTCCGAGACTCGTGAATGCTGACACTGTCAAAAGGTATTATGCCTTAAAAAAAAAAAAAAAGCTCCTAGCAAAATATGCGAAAGAGGGCGAAAACCCAAAAGGGCACTTTCTGTAAAATGAGTGAAGGGTGAAAACCCGAAAGGGCGCCCTGAAAGAGCGAGCAAAAAAAAAAATCTAAGGGTGAAAACCCGAAAAGGCGCCCTTAGAACCAGAAAATGGAGAAATAAGGAAGAGAATATGGGACCAAGAAAAGGAAATAAGCCAACACGGTATGAGTGTTCGTCAATAGAGTACTTGAAATAATGGTAGTCAAGGGACTTCAAAGTCAACCATAAGGAATCTGTGAGATCCGTTCTTATACCCCTTTTTCTTAGAAACTGTACCTTTTTCTCTCAAACTATAATAAAGTCACCCTTTCACTTTAATCCATTTTCTTCACACATTTACATTTTAATTCATTGTTTTACTTACACTCAAATTTATTTATCTCGTATACTCACACTCTAATGCCGTTTGCTGTGCGCTATTAATTTGTTAAGATTTTGTCATAAGATTAGGATTTGGATATTGATAACCTCGTGTACTTTGCTAAGAGATTTACAGGGAATGGTCGATAGTTTAAAAAAAAAAAAAAAAAAACTAGGGGTGAAAACCTGAAAGGGCGTTTCTAATCGAATGGGCAGAAGGGAAAGTGAAAACCCACAAGGGCGCTATCCACAAAACAAGAAGAAAGTCGAGAACAAAGGGAGCATCCGGGGAAGTGAATAAGCGAAGGGGAGTTATAGGTCAAGTCTTGTAACTCATTCTCCATTAATCGTTTATCCTTGGGATCCTGTTAAGTACACTTTGTCATGGAAGAACTTCTTGTGTCAGGTTAGGCTTGCTTTGTAAACATTTTTAATTTTTCACATTTAAATTTCCTGCTATCAACCTCTTGTTCCTTAATCTAAGTTGATTTTAATTTTTCGCATTTAAATTTCTGCTATCAACCTCTGGTTCCTTGATCTAAGTTGATTTTAATTTTTCGCATTTTAATTTCCTGCTATCAACCTCTGGTTCCTTGATATAAGTTGATTTTAATTTTTCGCATTTAATTTCCTGCTATCAACTTTTGGTTCCTCGATCTAAGTTGATTTTAATTTTTCGCATTTAAATTTCTGCTATCAACCTCTAGTTCCTCGATTTAAGTTGATTTTAATTTTTCGCATTTAAATTTCTGCTATCAATCTCTGGTTCCTCGATCTAAGTTGATTTTAATTTTTCGCATTTAAATTTCTGCTATCAACCTCTGGTTCCTCGATCTAAGTTGATTTTAATTTTTCACATTTAAATTTCCTGCTATCAACCTGTGGTTCCTCTTTCTAAGTTGATTTTAATTTTTCGCATTTAAATTTTTGCTATCAACCTCTGGTTCCTCGATCTAAGTTGATTTTAATTTTTCGTATTTAAATTTTTGCTATCAACCTCTGGTTCCTTGATCTAAGTTGATTTTAATTTTTTGCATTTAAATTCCTGTTATCAACCTCTGGTTCCCTTATCTAAGTTGATTTTAATTTTCAGTATTTAATTCCTGTTATCAACCTCTAGGTCATTGACCTAAGTTGGTTTTAGTTTCCTAACCTTAATTCTGAGTCTCAATGTTTCAATACCCAATCGCCCAAAATATGGGTCTGAATCTTTACGTAATTCCTATACGGGAAAATTCTTTCCCTTCAATAGAAATTATGTAAAGAGGGGCAGCTGTCGACACCATATTTTGGCCGATCACTGAAGTCAATGAACTTTGAAAATCGACCCTCAACTAACATTCCTCGGTTACAAGTAACCTGATTAGGAAATAAACCGATCCCGCATCTAGTCAAATGTTTTCCTATCTCCCAATAAAAAAAGATCGCACCAATATCAGGCCCCCACGCCATTCAATCACATTTCCGATCTCCCAACAAAGGAGATCACATTAATATCAAGTCTCCACGCCATCCAATCTCATTTTTGATCTCTCACCGGAGAGATCGAATCAATGTCAAGTCTCCAGGTCGTTCAACCTCAGTCCTGATCTCTCAAGCCAATATTAGGTCTCCATGCCATTCAGTCTCGTCTCCGATCTCTTGTCAAAGGAAATTAAATTAATGTCAGGTCTCTGTGCCATCCAGTCTTATTTCTGGTCTCCCCTTTGTAAACATTATGGAAAATCGTTTAATGAAATTAAGGTTGCAGTTCGACTTAATGGTGTTTCCGATCTTAAGTGTTCAAGTCAAGTTTCCAATTTTAATAACTTAAAAGTTCTATCCGTTGTTCGTTCTTGGCTTAGGCCGATCTCATGCTTACAATGTTTGTCTGACCTCTCATACATAGATTAATAATTGCTTTTAAGTTTGATGATCTAACATGTTCAAACAATCAAGCGCTCGTACAACTTAGACACTTTCCGATCTCATCAAGTCATTGAACAAAAGAGAGAATTTCATTTCATTTCAAAGTAAGAAAATACAAGTCATTCGGCTGGAGGATCACCCTCAGCATGTTCTACATTTCGCTCACCCTCTCTATCTCCCTCAGCTTCCTTTTCGCTCTCTTCTTCATCTTGAGGAGCCAGGTCCACCATCTAGGAGAAGTCCTCCTTCGGATAACGTCTCCTGAGCTCGGCTAAAAGGTCGCCGTGGGCGTTCATATAAGCACCGGCCTCCCTCGTCACTGCCTCTTCTTCTTTCGCTCTAAGTTCTCCAGTGAGGCGAGCGATGTCAGCAGTTCGGAGTGCCCGAGCTTCTTCAAGTTCATGAGCCTGCTTGGCCAATTTATCCTCATAGGATTTCATCCGACCCTCAATTTCAGCTATATAGTCCTGGGCAGATGAAAGTTGAGCTCGGGCGAAAGCTGCATCCTGAACCGCCTTTAGGATCTCCTGCCTCAGAAGATGAGCCTTTTCTCTGATTATGTGTTGGTTTACCAAGCTCTCCACGCTCAAGCTCATTATTTGGGCCAGGAGATCGTCGATGTTGCCCTGAGTCAGCCTGTGCCGATCCTCCTAGAGGCATATGGAAGCTCCCAGAACCTTAGCCAAACCCGAATTCTCCCGAATAGATCGGTTCTTCTCCAGAGAGTGAATGAGGACCTGGGCGCCGGGGGAAAGGGTCCTCGTAGGAGGTTGGGAAGGACCCCCTTCCGCATTCGAAGCAACTGGTGGAGGTGGTGGCTCTTCTTATCGGGGAGGAGACTGAGCCATCTCTATCTCAGGAACCGGCTGTCCCGAGGGTCGGGACGAACCTCCCGGCATCTCTCCTGAATCATGCCTTAGCGTCTGTGATGCCTTGGCACGCTTCATTTCCCACACTTTCCTGGAGACCTCCCTCTTCCCCTTTCGGCTCTCTTTTGAAGCCTCGCTGCCCGCCATACCTGCATAAAGAAAAGTCAGTGAGTTCGCTAAGGCCCAGAGATCAGAGATGTAGAAAGTACCAGGACCGAGGTCAGAGAGCTGAAGCTCGCGTTCTTCGCCGGTAACCAGCCGCATCATCTAATGGTGCAGTTTGGCCATCACCGCATCTAAGTAGGAGAACTTCTGAATGGCCACTTGATCCTTTAGCTCCATTACCATGGCACCCTCATCCCTACTCAGGGCGATATGCTTCGAAAGTGGCGGGACCAGATATTGCCAGCTTCGGGGGAAACCTTCGAAACCATTCATAATCTTTCTCCTCAACATGAATAAGCAATTTTTCCAATTTTTTAGTGAGGAGGGCAGATCGGTAAAGAGCCCACAGTGCGGTTTTGCTTGAAAGAACCAGTACTCATCGTCCTTTCGATGAGTGAGCCTATGCAGCTCGGCAAACACCTTCGCTGTAGGATCGAGTCCCTTAGCTCGGCAGAGGCCTCTGAAGGCCACCAGGATCTGCCATGAGTTTAGATGTACTTGAGCCACCGAGACATGGTGAAATTTCAGGACGTCCTTGAAGAAGTCGTCGAGGGGAAATCGAAGCCTGGCTTTTAATTGCTCTTCGTACACCATGATCGCATCATTTTCCTCGAAAGAGTGATCGGCTCTGAGGTCGCCATGGCATCTGATAAGTTCGAAGGAGTTTGTTCGAAGGTTGTACTCTTGACTAATGGATTGCAGATCGATCTCCTGGAGGACCGATGGCAGCTCATCCACCTGGAGATTTTCTCTACCCGAGGAAGATGTCTGCCTTGATTGAGTTGCTCGATCATGAATTAAAGCAAAAGTCATGGGAGGTTCAGATCGCCTGCTTGGTCCGACCACTTCAACTTCATCCGATGACCACGAGACATGGACGGAAGGGGGGTTCGCCACTCTCTGACCCTCGGCACCACTCATTTTCAAAGAAATGAGAGAAATTTAACTAAGAGAAAGATCAAAACCCTTACCAGAATGTGATCGGCGTCGACAGAACTTGAAGAAAACGAGAGAATTTTGGAATCGCTCGTAAGGTGCTGAAAATGACATAAGGGAGCAACTGGCTGACCCTCCCCCTATTTATATCCGTCTGAGAATTCAATGCTCATAGTGTCCCAAGCGGCGCATCGGTTAGCGAAATTCGCCCGCTTTTCTGACACGTCACAAGAACATTCCAGAAACTCTATAAATAAATAAGGGGAGATCGGCTGGTTAAAGATCGATGGATTAAGGCAGATGTTCAGAATTAAGGATCGGCTAAGGGCAACTCAGTTAGGAATCAGATCAGATATACACATTAAAGATCAGAAAATAACCAATGCAATAATAAAATGATAACTGTCAAAATAAAATTTCATTTCATTTCCAAAGGGTCAGATTACATCATTTGGGCGATCTCAAGATATCGGATTACATCATTAAGAACTTTTAAAGGTCAGATTACATCATTTGGGCAATCTCAAGAGATCGAATTACATCATTAAGAGCTTTTAAAGGTCAGATTACATCATTCAGGCGATCTCTAAAGATCGGCAGTACATTCTACCTAGTAAAGACCTATGTCAAAGCCTATTCTCATGGCTGAATCAAAAGATGTGTTTGATCAGGAAACCAGCCATCGATATCGAATAGATGTACAGCTCGTATGGGGTGACTATGACTCTCATGGTGACAGAAGTGGTCATCGTCAATGTTATAGATCAGAACCGAGCTGCAGTCAGGATGCCCGATGTGGTGAGGAGCCAAATGAACTTCGAAGGGCGATCACCGATCTTGAAGGGGAAATTAGCAGTCTTCTCGCTCGAAATCAGTTCGCCGATAATATCGATGGATCGGCTCGAGATCGACACGATCGATATTCTCAATCTGGATCGGTAAATTAGTCCGATTCTCTCACTATCATCAGAGGTGGTTATCTTGATTTTCTGATCACCAGGGTCATAAATTTTCAGTCCTTGAACAAAGTGAACAATCAAAAAAAGATTAAGAGCAGTCGACATGGCCAGGATTATTGCCAGAGCAGCTAGAATAGGAGAAGTGAGAAGCAGAAAGAGGAGAAAATGAAATGCGAAAAGATGCCCCGTTGAAGGCATATATATAGAGAGGATCTGAGCATTTATTACTAGCGAAAATCGAAGCGGATGCCTTGGTAACTGAAGGAATAAATGCTTTGACTAAATCAGCCTGGATAGAGGGGAAGGTTCTGGAATGGGAGAGATCGGGAGAGGGGCTCGGCATGAGAGATCGGAAAGGGGTCATGATAGAAAGATTGGAAGGAATGGGAGATCAAAAAGCAAGGAAAGGATGAGATAATTTTCGATAACCCTTTTCAGAATCAGAGCCGAGGTAGTTAAAGCATTGCAGGCAAGATCAAATCTTCACCGCATGCTTCACTTGCAGAATCGCCCACAATGCTGACACGCGCCAGGACATGTCATGGTAGTCTTGTACATCTTGATCTCCACCGTTGATCTTACTTGTAAGGACAAGCTCGGAGCCCTTGGATCAAAGAGAAAACGACAGGACCGACGCCTTTTATTCCCAGCCCTCGGATCTCCCTTGACAAGAAGATTTTGAGCCGTTGGATTAGAAAAGAGAAAGGACAAATATTCTGAATGAGATCTCAGCCATCCATTTTGATTCTCTTCAATTCTTAGGCATTAGATCATGTCCTTTAAAATCCAAACCTTTCATCTCCCTCAGGGGAAATCCTGACCCTTCATTAGGAGCACCCGTTCGTTATAAATACCTGCATGAAAAACTGCTGAGGGGGGACAAAAAAAAGGTGGTGATTATAGTGGAAAGGCTATAGAAACTTAATTCAGTTTTGCTACTATGCTATTTTAAGCTTTCAAAATAGAGAAACTTCAGAAACCAGATTTCTAAAGTCTTTTGATAAAAGGAGTGTTGGATGCTGAAACTCTTCATTTTCAATTTGTTCACTACTCTGCGATACCATCTATCAGTTTCTGTTTTGTCTTCATCACCTTAATATCAACCTTTTATTCTCCAAGCTCAATCTCATTCTAACCCGGTTACTGTCACTTCGGCTCGACTGCATTCTAACTTGGTATTCGTTATTTCAAAGTAAGCATTAGTCTCCAGACTATTAGCTCGCAGCTCGACAATATTTGTGACTCCACAGTTAGTTCAATAGACTCAATCCCCCATAGGTATGCGTCTAGACTATTGCTTTATCGAGTGCTCGCTTTTTTTTATTCTCTTTGTTTTCATGCTCGTAATTCTCGTCAAGTTTATGTTATGTTAAAGAGCCCCACGTAGATAGTTATTCTCTTGAGTTTACCCTTATTTCATCAGTTCATGTTATCTATTCGTTCTTGGCCTTATCACCTCCAAGTATAGGTGTTCTGGTTACGGGTAACGTATAGGTAGTTCAATAAAATGTTGGTAGCTATATCTTAACACGAGATATTCTTTAAACAAATAAAAATAATAAAAGTTTGAATAATAAATCAGAGGAAAAGTTATGAAGTCGAACCACTAAACAAGATCAGAGGATAACCTGGTATAATAAGGATCGAAGTAAGATCGAATCCCAGACCAGTAAACGAAAGAGATCGAACATCGCCTGCCAAAAGGTACTAGTAAGGCGATCACAAAGGAGATTGGTAAAAATTCAGTCAGGTATCCCTTCCCTAGTTATAAGGTATCAATTGGGTTAAGAGAAGCCTTGTTCAGGTTCCCAGCATCTTCGGATGCCAGAACCCTTAGTATAAGGTTCTTACGATATACGATCATAATTAAATTTTAAGAGGTCAGGGGAGAATTCTTACCCGATCCTCATTCAAGCAAAAAATAGGAGATCGGAGGAGAGTTCTTATCCGAAATCCTTCATTAAAGCCCTAAAATTAAATTTTAAGAGGTCGGGGGAAAGTTCTTACCCGATCCTCATTCAAACAAAAACAGGAGATCGGAGGAGAGTTCTTATCCGAGATCCTTCATTAAAACTCTAAATTACATATTTAAAGAGATCGGAGGAGAGTTCTTATCCGATTCTCAACCAAAAACTTTATTAAATACGCGGAGATCGGAGGAGAGTTCTTATCCAAGATTCCCCTTTAGAATCTTAAACCAGATACCTTAAAGCGGTCGGGCTAGAGTTCTTACCCGGTCCTCATTTAAACAAAATGCGGAGATCAGAGGAGAGTTCTTATTTGAGATCCTTCGCCAAATTTTAAACCAAAAGAAATCGGGAGAGAGTTCTTACCTGATTCTCACTTAAATTAAAACAGGGAGGTCGGAGGAGAGTTCTTATCCGAAATTTCTCAACCCTCAATAAATATATCTAGAGATCGGGAGAAATTCCCTGCCCGAACTCTCTTAACAAAATTCAAACTAAATGACATGACCCTAACACACAATATAAATTCACTCAAACGTTTACTCACCAAAGGGCCATCTCACGAACTTGTGTTCCTGGGCAACCCAAAATGAGTGAAACATCAAACATTCCTTTATTTCGCACAAAAGGATTAACATCATTATTATCCTAACCCCCTAACTACCCTTTTAATTCGTGAACGAGCATAAAATTAAATCTGTTTACCCTCATTTGAGGGATGAGGCGGGGTGCCTAACACCTTCCTCGCCCGTACATGGACCCCGAACCTAGAATCTCTATTTTTGAAGTGGTTTTATTTAAATTTATTTCCATAAATGGTTTTCTTTAATTTCCCTCAAAATTAAAGTGGCGACTCCTCACTCTTTCCCACTTCGGTGAGTGTTCGTCCAGGTGACCGCAAAATACCTTGCGGCAATAAACTCAGCAAGCTTCCTAGGTGCTTGAAACCTTTACAATGTCTTTGTTTCACACAGATGACCCATAAGCTTTACTAGGTGCTTGAAAATCTTTTACAAGTGTGCCTTCACACTTACACAACCTTAAATACATTTGGTATAGAAGAAATCATTTTCAATAACTCTTAAATATAGAAATAAATGCTAAAAGATTGAGAGAGAAGATCTGTCACTCAAGCTCAAGAGTATTGAATGAAAGCTTTGTAAAATTATCACAATAAATTCTCAATGAATAAGAGCACTTTCATTAGGTAAAATTGTAGCAAATGAGGCCTTTTATAGGTACTTTTCATGGCAAAAAATGTATGCTAGAGAGAGTGTCTAACAGCTCTTTAAATTTCAAAAAACTAGCCATTAGTTTATTAAAAATCGTGCAGTGGAGTTGTGTCAGGTCAGAGCATAAAAATAGTTAACTAAAATTTTTACAGGTTAACTAGCTTCATAAGATAGAAAATTTAGCCAACAGAACTAGTTAACTAATTTAGCTACTGCTTGACTTGAATTTTGAAAATTAGAGTTTTTGAAAGAAAGTTGTAAAAATTATTTTGAACATTCAAAAACCTTAGGAATGATATAAAAATACTTTCTAAACACTTGAATCTAAAAACAAAATTGATTTTAGGTCTTAAATGGCACAATCTCTCCAATCTTGTAAAATTCACCTAAGAACTTAATTTTTATCCTATTTCTTCATGGACTTTGATTCATCTTGTGTTATACAAGATAATAATATCTTTTTAGATCAATCATTTCAATAGAATAATCCTTCTATCAATGTCTTTACATGTCATGACCTATAAGATTACTTCAGATACTATGCATAAAGGGTTAAAGTATATTTCATTAAGTTTTGCTATGATTAAAACCAAGCTTATTGTAGCTTATGGGGCCTACAATTCATCAAGATTTGAAATCTCAAAATATTCAAACTCAGATATGGAAATCATGTAATAAATTTTAGAACAATTTTAGACAGAGGAAAAATTTATGGGAAGAACATAAATATTTATCCGCATAAATTTGATTCTTAAATCAATAATAATAATAATAATAATAATAATAATAATAATAATAATAATAATAATAATAATAATAATAATAATACATGTTAATTATTCTAGAAAACAAACATTAGGGCTCTGATACTAATGAAAAAAAAATTATTAGGACCCAATATATGGATTCAAATACATGGATCCTAACCCATGTTCATACAACCTTAATGTAACACCCCTATTTACATATCCTGGTATATTTCACTATTCCGGTGATCGGTATCGGTCCGAATAATTTAAGGGATTAGAACCACATCTAAGACAACTAGATAAGCCCTAAACATAAATAATTAGTAATTGCCAAATAGTTAAGTATAAAGAAGAAAAACAGAACACAAAAGTTAAATGAACCGAGAGTCACAGCGGTGGGTGACCTTCTCGGGAATGACTGTGTGGTCAGTCTAAACTCAAATTTCGAACCATAAAATGTGACGTCACAGTCCTTAGGACCATTGCGAACATAGTGGAAAGGAGAAAATCATGAAAAAGAATTGTTAAGCAGGTCAAATAATTAGGTCAGGGATCCAGAAGAAATATCGAATAACTAGCAAACCGGATTGAACCGACGGGGGACAATTTCGTCAATTCACCCCTAGAGCTGACTCCTGACCTAACTGTCCAATAAAATCTGAGAAAATAAAATTTTGGGATCAAGAATTAAATTAAAGAACCAATGGAAAAATTGAAAAAAAAAAGAAAGAGAAAAAGAAAAAGGAAAAGTGAAAAGTGATGACATCATGCATGACATCATACAGGATGCAATAAATATTATAATAAAAAAATTAAATTTGGATTAATTGTGGTCTTCCATAAGATTAAAAATTCATAAAAGAAAAAGAAAAAAAAAATCAAAAAGTGTCATCTTCTTCAAGTTTGCCGTGAGCCTTTTCTCTCACCCTCTCCCTCACCAAAACTCCATTAAAGCTCATCTTTAAGCTTGAAGATAAGAAAATCCCACCATAGAAAATTATCCTACCATAACTAAATTTTTGTTTGGGCAATTAGAAAAGAAGATTCAAGAGAAAGAAAGAAGAAAGGTGGAAGTTGAAGAGGAAAGAAAATTCTGCACTAAGGTTAGTGATACAAACTTGAAACTTTTGGTTTAATTCTTGTGTTTTTAGCTTTATGAACTTAGAAATTAACATAAAATGAAATGAAAACAAGTGTTGGAGGACTTAGGTAATTTTGGCTAGCTAGGGTTTGATATGAATATGCATGTGTTTTGATTGAATTAAAAGTGTATGTGAACTTGAATGAGTTAAGAAATGGTGATGGTATGCTTTGAATTAGTTAAATGTAACAAAAATGTGAATTAGGATTTGGACCTAGGGTTTTGGAGGACAAAAATTGGAGAATTGGTCAAATAGTGTGTTTGACCTTGTTTGAGTTGAAAAAAGGTCATTTGTGACCATGTGTGGTATGTTGGAAGTGTTGGAATTGAATGGAAATTCGGATTGCTTAGGACCATTATGCAGGCAGTAGGACCAAGGTCCCTTTAAGGGACTAAAACTGAAAATTTGCCAACCTAATTGGTGTGAGGACAATTGGGAATGAAACTAGACACAAAATGACACATTTTTCATTTAGGAATCATGCCCAAAAAGTGACCATAGCATAGTGAACAAATTGGCCAAATCCAGACTTAGGTATTCTGCCCTGTACAAAAATGACCAAAATGTTTGTTCATTTGGCCATAACTTGGGTTAGGCAGGTCCAAATGACCTGAAATTTTACCAGTAGAAAGCTGAGATATAGACCTAGAACTTTTATGAAGAACATAAACCCAAATTATACCCTTAACCAAGTCATTTAGCCACCCAAATTTGGTGACCTAAACCTGCCAGAACCCAGAAGTTGCCTAGAAATCTGGGTTAGACCAATCCGGCAGCCATAATTCAAATGGCTATAACTTGAGCTGCAAAACTCCAATTGGAGTGATTCAAAAAGGAGAATAAAGTTAAGACAGTAAGGAACAATTTCTATGAAGAAAACTTAGCCAAATTCTAACAGAAAAATGACCAATGGAACAGTGCAACATAAGACACCAAAACTGAAAATTTGCAAAATTGCCTAAAGGACTTAAAATTTGAGTAAACAACCAAAACCAACAAATTTAGTAACCAAAATGTGGTATGTGGATGAAATTGGAATTCCCATACCTATTAAGCATTAGAAAGTCAACAAATTAACTTGAATAGTGTAGTGAATAGTAACCCCAAAACACAAATTTTAAAGAACGCCAAGTTTAGCATATGAAAGTTAGATAAAAGTAAATTTAAAATTATTTTTGGATTTATGATAAGTTATAATACTGAAACACTGTGAAACTGTGTGTTTCAGTAGAAAAGAATATCAGGAAATACCCTGATTGTAAAAAATTATTTTGATGTATGTAATGTATGTAAATGTATGGACATGTATAATTGGTCTTGAGTAGCTTGTATAAAGTTTGTAATAAATTTTAGTTTGAATTTCTTTTAATGTAAATATTTGTAATGATGTATATAAATTGTTTTATCTTTAATGAATTATGAATGGAAGTATTTTGTTTTACATTGAATGAAATTGATTAATGTGTAGGAGGGGGGCATGAGGCGAAATATCATCCATTGGAATTATATAAAATGCACCAGGCAATGCCCAGGAAAGTTGATGGAGTCACAATGGTCTCACTTAAGTACCACCTCCTTAGACAACATTTCCTAGACATGCACTTCATACAATCCTAATAGAATCAAATCACTAGTAAGTACCATCTTCCCATAACACTACCACGGTACTAAGGATTTATGCCACGAAGGCATAGATAGACAGGAGTCGCCACTCAAGTAATAATTGGGACATATTCAGTGTTTCTTTCGAGGGTCATGGATGGCAACTTACTCCTTGCAGAGTTTCCACAACCTTCATTACCATAGCCCAATGTCTAGGTTCGAGATAGTGGGTACGTAAGGGGAAGGTGTTAGGCACCCCTTACGCCTGGTCTAACCTCGTTGATTCGAGTGCTCTACTAATGTTTCTAGAAGTCTTGTTTATTATTCCTTTATTAAACTTTATCCTAAAAAATGCAATTCTCATCCTACACACGCAAGTAATTCATAAAAGGGTTGTTGTTTACACATAATTTTCATGCACAAGTAATTCCTATCTATGGGGTTGCTAATTATTTAAATGATATTTACCAGATGAATAAAATTAATTTATTATTGAGAATTTAATTTACAAACAAATTCAATTTCAAATAACCCTACTTTTCTATTTAACCTAATTAATTAATTTTCACCAAGTTACCCTAAGGATAATTGAACTAAGTTAATTATGTACATGTGTAATTTATTCTAATATCATATAAGGCCCAAACAATCACAACCTAATAAAGATTTCTAACATGCAAATTTATTTTATAATTATCAAGTATTAAATTAAATTTGTTTTACATGCCAATGTTAGTTTAATTTACAAACAGGATTAATTTTAATTTATAAAGTATTTATTTAAATTAATTACATGCAAAAGTTGGTTAAATTAAAATCAAAGTTAATTTTAATTTACCAAATAAAAATTCTATTATTACTACAATTTCACGTCAATGATTATTCGCGGAGTTTAGAGATACTTACCTGTTAGTAAATACAGTTGTCATTGGGGCAAGCTACCCTTAAAAAAAGGGTCTTCTCTTCTAGTATGGCAATGATATCCCTTGCTTACTCCCGTTTAGCTCCACATAAGCTCCATGCAAATGCCCTCTTTGGTACTTACCTTAGGGCTACTTACCAATTTTATTTGTAATAAAAAAATAAAGAAACTAAAGAAAATAAAAGAAATAAAGAAAATATTAATAACAATTTACATTGGATTCTAACTCTAGTCTCCTAAAGGGTTAAGATTCCTAATGAGTTACAACTACCTAATGGTCTAAGTATTCTAACATGATCCAAACACTTCATAACACTTCTTGAATTAAAAGAACACAGAAAAATAAGTCAAATATCAATTAAAACCCAAGAAAATACAAGAATATACAATTTTCAAATTCTGGCAGATTAATGGTAGCAAGAAACCCGATTTTTTAAAAATAGTTAGACATGCCTAAAAATCATAAAAAAATTACATAAGATAGCCTACATATCATACAAGATCATAAAATTTATAAATCAAACAAAACCCTAGCCGAATGGTCTACATAAATCGTAATTTTTCTAAGTGACAGAATCGTACTACTTTTTTGTAAAATTCATAACTCATTAACCACAACAGATATGAATGCAAAACAAATGGGAAAAGATTCATAAGATTCTGAAATTAATTTTAGACACTAGATTTACACAAAAATATTAAGAAACAAGGGAGATATGGGCTCCACAAATCGGGTATCCTGCAAATCATATTATACAGAAACCCTTACTTCAAACAGCCATAACTTATAAAATATTAAAGCTTTTTTAGTGATTCTTGAGCCTAAAATTAATATAATTTCGTGTAGAATATGAATATAATTTTTACAAATTTTTTGCAAATTCAGAATATAACAAAAAATAATAAAAATACGAGAGACAGAAAACTAAACATGTGCAGAGTTGTGTATCCCCTCAAATTAAACATGATTACATGATCTATATGAACATATAAAATAAATTGAAGACAAAGAGCATAGAATTAAAATATTGTGTGGCATAGATCTTGAAAAGAAAACAATAAAAACTGACCTTCCAGAAATCTTGTATAAAAATCTTCTTGAAGAAAAGAAAAAAAATAAGGAAGAACTCAAAGTGTCTTAAATATCTCTAAATTTCTTATAGCTCTGAATTTTCTCTTCCTCTTTCCTCCCATCTCCTTTTCTTCCCTTCTCTAGTAGGGTATTTATAGGGTTTTGGGAGAGAGGTGTGATAGGGTTTGGAGTCTTAGGGTGATAAAGTTTAGATGATTTAAACAACTACGATTGCAGAATTCGAATAAGACTGTGATATGAGTGAGGTGTTTCAATCAATAGGAAGACAGGAAAAAATGGAAGGCACCAATAGGGAGTGAGGAAGAGGTGTGGTAGGGTTTGGAGTCCTAGTATGATAAAGTTCAGATAACTTAAATGACTAGGATTGATGAATTTGGATGAGACTGGAATATGGGTGAGGTGTTCCAACCAATAGAAAGAGAGGGAAAGGGGGTGACACCAATAGGGAGTGAGGAAGAGAGTGGGGCCAAAGAGAAGAGAGATATTTTGTTATTTTAAATTTTAGAAAATAATTAAATGGGTCCCATTTAAAATTCCTAACTAGGCTTTCTTAGGCCCATGAAGCCCAATTAAACTTAATTAGATCCATTTAAGAACTACCCATATTAAATTTAAACAAAATAAAATTTTATTTAAATTTAATTAAATTAATTTCCTCAAAACTTTATTATTATTATTATTATTATTATTATTATTATTATTATTATTATTATTATTATTATTATTATTATTATTTCAAGATCATGCCACGGAATTAATAATTCAGCTCCATGCCTCCAATTACATCTTACAGTCATATAATTTTTTATCATAGGGTTTCCCACAGCCTCAATGCACATACTTATCACAAAATAAGGGTCTACATAATGGTATTTTGATGATTGTTGAATATTAGAAATTGTGGATTTGAATTTTTGGAATTTGATAAATGATGTTGAAATTGGTTGGAATGGATGTTGAAATGATGACGTTGTTGAGATAAATCTTTGAAAGTGTTTTTTTATAGGTATTTAGAGAACTGTTTTCTCAAAATACAGATGGCACTCTGCATAAATTTTTATAAAATTTGAGGAAAAATAAAATGGAACAAAAATTTTAACTAGTTTTCCAACTCTAATTTAATGTTTTAATACCTAGTAGAAAATGCTCACCACTTATGAAAGTAAGAAAATTGTTTTAAAATCCCTTGTAGGGTACTTAATGAGTTATCGGTAGGTGAAGTTCGGTAGTTCATTAGGCATTCTACGGGATCATGTTATGCCTTACAGAGGGGTAAGGTGTGACATGTTTTAGTGTTATTAGAGCGAATTTTTAAAGTATGTTTTAACTTGTGAGTTTGTGTCTTTTCTTTGCTAAGTACAACTGCTCAATGTCCTTAATTGTTACATACAGTGCATTACATCATAAATATGAACTAACGGAGGAAAATCTCCTTGTGTTATTTGTTTAGGAGATACCCTAACTTTAGATTGATATGGAAGAAAGGGATCGCTCAGTTGAGCAATCTGTTGAAGCTAAGGCACAAGGGGAAGCCCCAGCTCTATAGAATATCAGTGGGTCGGTGGCACCAGCCCCACAAATGTCGCAGTTTCCTACACAGTTCGCACAGTAGATGGCTACGATGTTTCAATAGATGGCTGGGGGTATGCCTACTCAAACTTCACCCCAGACTTCTGTAGTGCAACCTCAAGCTCTAGTTAGACAATATGAAAAGCTGTTGAAGTATGGGGCGACAAAATTCAAGGGCACAGTAGACCTTTTAGAGGCAGAGCAGTGGCTGGAGAGAATGGACCGAGTGTTTAAGAAACTACACTGCCAAGATGAGTTGAGATTTGAATTTTCAGTATCGCTACTGCAAGGGGATGCTTATGACTGGTGGAAGACCATCCCCCACAGCTTAGCAGAACTGCCAGTATTGACCTGGGATGACTTCATCAGAGAATTCAGACAAAAATACATCCCAGATGCATACATGGATCAGAAACTATAAGAATTTCTAAGTCTGGAGCAAGGGAGTAAATCAGTGGCAGAATATGAGAGGGAGTTCTCCCGCTTGAGCCACTATGCTGAGAGTCTCCTTTCTACCAGCAAGGAAAGTTGCAAGAGATTTGAGACGGGTTTGAAGCCCAGCCTACGGATGCAAGTTGTGGGATTCAGACATAGTAATTTCTCAGAGCTCTTCTCTTAGGCACTTGAGTTGGAAAGAATTGAATCAAAAGCAACCACAGCAAAAGAAAAATTAGAAAAAGCTGAAAAATCAGAGAAAGATAAGGGGGAAAAGTCAATAGAGCCAAGTCTTAGTGGTACTTCTGGGAAGAGAAAGAAATTTGGTGGACCTAGTAAAGGTCGAGGTAGAAGTTTTGGAAGGGGCAGATTCTCTGGACAGAGACCCCCTAGGTCTGGTCAACAGTCGAGCAAGGGTTCACAACCTCCCCGCCCCTGTGAGACTTGTGGCAAGATTCATAGGGGAGAATGCTATTGGGCAACAGGAGCCTGTTTTAACTGTGGAGGCAAGGGTCATATTGCAGAAGATTACACTAGTACTCCGAGATTCGGTCCAGCTCCTACTACTACAGAAGGATCTATTCAGAGTCCTGCTCCTAGAGGTTCACAATCAGTTTGCAGAGGCAGAGGTCGAGTAGAGGCACTGCTTCAGGTAGTCAGGGTACTATTGGTCAGTTAGCACAAGGAAGTGCTTCAGCCAGAGTTTATACGATGAGACAGTGAGAAGAGGCTGAGACTTCTGATGTTGTAGCTGGTACATTCTCTATCTCTGATCAAGATGTATTTGTGTTGTTTGATCCGGGTTCAACCCACTCATATATTAGTGCTAGCATAGTTAGTTCACTTACTATTCCATGTGCTAAAATGGATTTTGAAGTGCTAGTAACTAGTCCATTAGGACAAGAGGTTTGGGTCAACAGAATCTATAGAGATTGTCCTTTGGTGATCCAAGGACATATTTTTTTGTCAGATTTGATTGAAATGCCCTTCAGAGATTATGATATTATCTTGGGCATGGATTGGTTAGCTAGGCATCACGCCATGATTGACTGTAGACTGAAGACAGTCACTTTTGGTCTCCCTCTGTACGATGATGTGGTAATACATGGGGAGAGGCATTTACTGCCATCAAACATCATTTCGGCTGCACTTGCTAGAAGGATGATCAGAAAGGGGTGTGAAGCATACTTGGCACATGTGATAGACACCCAAGTGGGGAGCCCAGCACTGAGGGACATCTCTACAGTATGTGACTTTCCGAATGTGTTTCCTGATGAATTGCCAGGTTATTATCAGCTGAAAGTACAAGAGCAGAGTATTCCTAAATCTACCTTCAGAACCCGCTATGGCTATTATGAGTTCTTAGTCATGCCATTCGGGTTAACTAATGCTCCAGCTGCTTTTATGGATCCGGTGAATACTATCTTCAGACCATACCTCGACTAGTTTGTTGTGGTATTCATAGATGATATATTGGTATATTCGAGGAGTGTAGAAGAGCATGATAGACATCTGCGGATTGTACTACAGACTTTGAGGCAGAAACAACTATACGCCAAATTGTCGAAGTGTGAATTTTGGCTGAAGGAAATATCTTTCTTGGGGCATGTAGTATTGGTAGAGGGCATCAAGGTAGATCCAAGTAAGATAATAGCTGTCCTTAATTGGAGGCCACCCAGAAATATCATGGAGATTCACAGTTTTTTGGGTTTAGCTAGATATTACCGTCGTTTTGTGAAGGGATTCTCCATGTTGGCATCTCTATTGACCAAACTACTTTGAAAAGATGTGAAATTTCAGTAGATAGATAAATGCCAGCAGAGTTTTGATGAATTGAAGAAATGTTTGACTGAAACTCTAGTCCTAAGTTTACCTACTCCGGGTAAAGAATACACAGTTTACAATGATGCTTCTCACAATGGGTTAGGTTGTGTATTGATGCAAGATCAAAATGTCATTGCCTATGCATCATGCCAGCTGAAACCGCATGAGAGGAATTATCTAACACCTGATTTGGAGCTTGCAGCTATTGTGTTTGCTCTTAAGATCTGGAGACATTATTTGTATGGGAAAAAGTGCTACATTTACACAGATCATAAGAGTTTGAAGTATGTGGGCACTCAGAAGGAGTTGAATTTGAGATAGAGGAGATGGTTAGTGTTGATAAAAGACTATGATTGTCTGATAGACTATCAGTCAGGGAAAGTTGATGTTGTGGCTGACGTCTTAAGTCACAAGACTATGGCAAGTCTACGGGTTACTCCTTTGTCTATGGTACATGAGTTGAGATCATTACATGCCAGCTTGGAGATTAATGATGAGAGGCAGACAGCAGTTGCATGGCATGTACAGCCAGTGTTGATTGATCAGATCAGAATGGCTGCTCAAAATGATCAGAAGTATCAGAAGTTGTTAGAAGAAGTCAGACAGGGCAAGAAAACTAAATTCTCAGTGAGAGATGATGGCCTACTGCTTCACCCGGGTAGAATATGCGTTCCTAATGACGTTGACTTGAGGCAGATCATTATGAAGGAAGTACATGAGTCTCCTTTTGCTATGCACCCTGGTGGCACAAAAATGTATAGAGGGCTAAAGGAGCATTACTGGTGGATGGGTATGAAAAGAGATGTGGCAGAATTTGTTTCCAAATGCCTAACTTGTCAGCAAGTGAAGGCCGAGCATCAAGTACCCACTGGGTTGTTACATCCACTACCAGCACCAGAATAGAAATGGGAGAGAATAACGATAGATTTTGTGATGGGACTTTCGAGGACACAGAAAAGTCATGATGCAGCATGGGTTATAGTTGACAGACTGACCAAGTCTGCTCATTTTCTGCCTGTTCGGATGGACTACAGTTTAGAAAGATTGGCCAAGTTGTATATAGATGAGATTGTGAGACTGCATGGAGTGCCAGTATCCATCGTATCTAATAGAGATCCTAGGTTCACTTTTAGACTCTAGGGTAGTCTTCAGAGAGCCCTAGGAACTAGATTGAACTTCAGTACGACATTTCTCCCACAGACAGATGGCCTGTCTGAGAGGGTAATTCAGATCTTGGAGGAAATGCTACGGGCTTGTGTGATTGAGTTTGAGGGCAGTTGGGACATACACTTGCCTTTGATTGAGTTTGCTTACAACAACAGCTACCAATCAAGCATTGGAATGCCTCCATATGAAGCTTTGTATGGCAGAAAGTGCAGAACTCCCCTGTGTTGGGATGAAGTAGGTGAAAGAAAGATGATTGGGCCCAAAATTATTCAGCAGACCAAGGAGAAGATCAGGGTGATTAGAGATCAACTTAAGACTACATCAGACCGTCAGAAGTCCTATATTGATTTGAAGAGAAGGGATATTGAGTATGCAGTGGGTGAGAAAGTATTCCTCAAGGTTTCCCCTTGGAAGAAAATTATGAAATTCGGCAAAAAGGGGAAATTGAGTCCTCGTTTTATTGGGCCATATGAGGTTCTGGAAAGAGTGGGTCCTTTGGCATATCGTTTGGCACTACCTCCAGAGTTAGAGAAGATACATAATGTCTTCCATGTGTCTATGTTGAGGAGGTATCGATCAAACCCATCTCATGTACTACCAGTGGAAGAAATTGAAATGAATCCAGACCTCACATATGAAGAAAAACCCATAGAGATTCTGACTTATGAGGTGAAGTAGCTACGGAACAAGCAGATACCATTAGTGAAAGTGCTGTGGAACCATCATTCGGGCCAGGAGGCTACTTGGGAACGAGAGGAGGACATGAGGAGACAGCACCCACAGCTGTTTAGAGACTGATACCAGGTAAAATTTCAAGACGAAATTTCTTTTAATGGGGGGAGAATTGTAACACCCCTATTTGCATAGCCTGGTATATTTCACTATTTCGGTGACCGGTGTCGGCCCGGATAATTTAAGGGATTAGAATCACATCTAAGACAACTAGATAAGCCCTAAACATAAATAATTAGTAATTGCCAAATGGTTAAGTATAAAGAAGAAAAACAGAACACAAAAGTTAAATGAGCCGGGAGTCACAGCGATGGGTGACCTTCTCGGGAATGACTATGAGGTTAGTCTAAACTCAAATTTCGAATCGTAAAATGTGACGTCACGGTCCTTAGGACCATTGCGAACATAGTGGAAAAGAGAAAATCATGAAAAAGAATTGTTAAGCAGGTTAAATAATTAGGTCAGGAATCTGGAGGAAATATAGAATAACTAGCAAACCGGATTGAACTGGCGAGGGACAATTTGATCAATTCACTCCTAGAGCTGACTCCTGACCTAACTGTTCAATAAAATAGGAGAAAAAAAAATTTTGGGATCAAGAATTAAATTAAAGAACTAATGGAAAAATAAAAAAAAAAGAGAAAAAGAAAAAGGAAAAATGAAAAGTGATGACATCATGCATGACATCATGCATGATGCAATAAATATTATAATAAAAAAAATTAAATTTGGATTAATTGTGGTCTTCCATAAGATTAAAAATTCATAAAAGAAAAAGAAAAAAAAATCAAAAAGTGTCATCTTCTTTAAGTTTGCCGTGAGCCTTTTCTCTCACCCTCTCCCTCACCAAAACTCCATTAAAGCTCATCTTTGAGCTTGAAGATAAGAAAATCCCACCATAAAAAATTATCCTACCATAGCTAAATTTTTGTTTGGGCAATTAGAAAAGAAGATTCAAGAGAAAGAAAGAAGAAAGGAGGAAGTTGAAGAGGAAAGAAAATTCTGCACTAAGGTTAGCGATCCAAACTTGAAACTTTTGGTTTAATTCTTGTGTTTTTAGCTTAATGAACTTAGAAATTAACATAAAATGAAATGAAAACAAGTGTTGGAGGACTTGGGTAATTTCGGCTAGCTAGGGTTTGATATGAGTATGCATGTGTTTTGATTAAATTAAAAGTGTATGTGAACTTGAATGAGTTAAGAAATGGTGATGGTATGCTTTGAATTAGTTAAATGTAACAAAAATGTAAATTAGGATTTGGACCTAGGGTTTTGGAGGACAAAAATTGTTGAATTGGTCAAATGGTATGTTTGACCTTGTTTGAGCTGAAAAATGGTCATTTGTGACCAAGTGTGGTATGTTGGAAGTGTTGGAATTAAATGGAAATTCGGATTGCTTAGGGCCATTATGCAGGCAGTAGGACCAAGGTCCCTTTAAGGGACTAAAACTGAAAATTTACCAACCCAATTGGTGTGAGGACAATTGGGAATGAAACTAGACACAAAATGGCACATTTTTCATTTAGGAATCATGCCCAAAAAGTGACCATAGCATAGTGAACAAATTGGCCAAATCCGGACTTAGGTATTCTGCCCTGTACAAAAATGACTAAATGAATAGTGTTTGTTCATTTGGCCATAACTTGGGCTATGCAGGTCTAAATGACCTAACATTTTACCAGTAGAAAGCTGAGATATAGACCTAAAACTTTCATGAAGAACAGAAACCCAAATTATGCCCTTAACTAAGTCATTTAGCCACCCAAAGTTGGTGACCTAAACCTGCCAGAACCCAGAAGTTGCCTAGAAAATCTAGGTTAGACCAATCCGGCATCCATGATTCAAATGGCTATAACTTGAGCTACAAAACTCCAATTGGAGTGATTCAAAAAGGAGAATAAAGTTAAGACAATAAGGAACAATTTCTATGAAGAAAACTTAGCCAAATTCTAGCAGAATAATGACCAATGGAATAGTGCAACATAAGACACCAAAACTAAAAATTTGCAAAATTACCTAAAGGACTTAAAATTTGAGTAAACAACTGAAACCAACAAATTTAGTAACCAAAATGTGGTATGTAGGTGAAATTGGAATTCTCATACCTATTAAGCATTAGAAAGTCAACAAATTGACTTGAATAGTGTAGTGAATAGTAAAATAGTAACCCCAAAACACAAATTTTAAAGAACGCCAAGTTTAGCATATTAAAGTTAGGTAAAAGTAAATTCAAAATTATTTTTGGATTTATGATAAGTTATAATACTGAAACACTGTGAAACTGTGTGTTTCAGTGGAAAAGAATACTGGGAAAGAACCCGAGGCGTCGAGTCAAGGCCAAGAGGCAACTCGTATAAGGTTTGCGCACAACATATAATTTCTGTAAATTTTCTCCTGCACATCATTTTGAATGAATTGAAATATTGAATTGTGATATCATTGTCTTGAAATGTTTATTAAGCTTTTTAATTTAAATTGTTGAAAGTTTAATTGTATATATTTGAAATAACATCAAATGTTTAGTAAATTGTTAAGATAGTTTTGAAACCACAGTGTCATGACCATATATTTGAATGCCTCGCTAGCATGACTAGTGGGGGAAATCAATTTCGAATTTTGATTCCTTCTATGGCTGAAGTATTGAGGTGTGTGCCAGTAGAAGAAGAAAAAGAATGGGTTCCCATATATTTGAGCTAGCTAGCCTTGTGTTGTGACTTCTCCTTAGCCTCTGGCTATTGAGATTATATTTGTTTCGAATGGCATGATATAACTGTGGGTTTTATGAAATTGGTTTTGATACTTCGAAATGAAATTGTTTAGATTAAAATCTCATAATTCGTGTTTTGTATTTAATTCTCATGTTCAGTCCAATTTTTGAATAAATATGATTTATATTGTAACACCCCATTTGTATAACCTGGTAGATTTCACTGTTCCGGTGACCGGTGTCGGTCCGGACAATTAAGGGGATTAGAACCACACTTAAGACAACTAGAGAAGCTATAAACACAAATAATTAGTAATGTCCAATTAGTTAAGTATAAACAAGAAAAATAGAACATAAGAAGTTAAACGAGCCGAGAGTCACAGCGATGGGTGACCTTCTCGGGAATGACTGCGAAGTCGATTTAAACTCAAATTTCGAATGGTAAAATGTGGCGCCGTGGTCCTTAGGACCATTATAAACACAGTGGAAAAGAGAAAATCATGAAAAAGAACTATTAAGCCAGTCAAATAATTAGGTCAGGGAGCCAGAAGAAATATTGGATTATTTGCAAACCGGGTTAAACCGGCGATGGGCAATTTGGTCAATTGACCCCGAGAGCTGACTCCTGACCTAACTGTCAAATAAAATCGGAGAAAAGAAAATTTCATAATTGAAAATTAAATTAAAGAACTAATAGAAAAATTAAAAAAAAAAGAAAATGAAAAATGGAAAAGTCAAAAGGTGATGACATCATGCATGACCTCATGCATGATGCCATGAAGAATATAATTAATTAATTTATTTATTTAAATTTTTGGTCTTCCATAAGACTTAAAAATTCATAAAAAAAAAAGGAAAATCATTTCTTCTTCTTCAAAAAACATTTTCATCTCTCTCTCACTTTTCTCTCCCAAGGTTCCTCCATTAACAAGCTTTTAAAGCTTGAAAAACTTAGTTCTTCCCCACAAGTTTCAACCCTAAACCCTAAAAAGCTTCTAAATTACCCTAGAAAAGAAGATTAAAGAAGAATAGGAGGGAAGAAAAGTGAAGGAAAATCAAACTTGCCAATTCAAGAAAATTTGACAAGTGAGGTTAGTACTTGTTTCCCTTTCTTTTCTTCTTTAAGCTTTGAAATTAAGTTAAGATGAGTCTAAATTGCATGAAAAGTTAAAGAAAATGATAAGTTATGAAAGGACAAATAATTTGGCAGCCAAGGGTTGGGGGAAAGTGATATGTTTCACTTCAATAAATCATGCATGCAAGTCAATCTAAGTGGGTAGGTGTTAGTGCCACACTTTAAATTGCATGAATGGAACAAATTAGTGAGTTAGGGTTTTGAACATTAGGGTTTAGAGACCAAAAATGTGAAAAACTTGTAAATGGTGTCTTTGACCTAATGTGAAGTGAAAAATGGTCATTTGTGACCAAATGAGGTGTGTTAGAAATGTTGGAATTAAAAGCCAGTTCGGATTGGATAAGGTCATGTGCTGGCAGCATGACCAAAACCTCATTTAAGGGACCCAAAAATGAAATTTTACAAGTCCAATGGATATGGGACCAACTGGGGATGAAAATAAGCACTAAATGACACAATTTTTATTTAGGAAGCCTGCCCAAAAAGTGACTAAAACCTAGTGAACAAAGTGACCGAAGTTGAGAAATCGCAGGCTGCCACTGCACAAACTGACCAAATGAATAGTATTTGTTCATTTGGTCATAACTCGAGCTAGGCAGGTCAAAATGACCTGAAATTTTACCAGTGGTTAGATGAGATATAGATCTAAAACTTTCATGAAGAACACCAATCCAAATTATGCCATTAACCCAATCAAATTACTGAGCAAAGTTGATGACCTGAATCTGCAGAACTGCAAATTGCCATATGAACAGTAAAGTTTCAATGGCTATAACTCTCCCTAGAAAACTCCGATTTAGGCAATTCTTGAGCCGATGGAAACCTAAGACATAGTAGAACATTTCATATGAAGAAAATTAGACCAAATTATGGACCTAACTTGATCAAATTGCTGAACGAAGTTGGAATCAATAATCTGCCAGAATAAAATTCTGCAGCATGAACAGTAAAAATATTTTGCTTATAACTTGAGCTACAAAACTCCAATTAGGGTGATTCAAAAAGGAGAATAAACTTAAGACAATAAGGAACATTTTCTATGAAGAAAGTTTTGTCAAATTCTAACAGTAAACTGACCAATGAAATAGTAAAATTAGGGACACAAAAATTGAAAATTTGGCAATTTTGCCTAAAAGACCAAAGTTTTGAGAAAATGACCAAAACCAACAAGTTTAGTGACCAAAATGTGGTATGTGGGTGAAGTTGGAATTCCCATACCTATTAAGCCTTAGAAAGTCAATAATTTGACTTGAATAGTGCAGTGAATAGTAACCCGAAACACAAAATTTCAAGAACGTCGAATTTAGCACGTTAGAGCTAGGTAAAAGTGAAGTTAAATTTATTTTTGGATTTATGTTAAGTTATGGTACTGAAACACTGTAAAATTGTGTGTTTCAATTGAAAAGAATACTGGGAAAGAATCCGAGGAACCGAGTCAAGGCCAAGAGGCGACTCGTTTGAGGTTTGTGCACAACATCACTATGCTTTAAAATTCATTGATAAAGTGAATGAAATATGCATTTTACTTTTGCTTTGAATTGTGAAAGTTTATTGTGACCTTATTTATGATGTTTTGATTTAAATTGTGAAAGTTATTGTGTATATTTGAAAAGACAATGTTTAGCAAATTGTTAAGATAAGTTTTGAAACCACAGTGTCATGACCATATATTTGAACACCTCACTAGCACGACTAGTGGGGGTAATTAGTTTCGAATTTTGATTCCTTCTCTGGAGAAGTGTTGAGGTGTGCCAGTAGAAGAGGATGTGAATGGATATCCATATATTTGAGCTAGCTAGCCTTGTGATGTGATTTCTCTTTAGCCTCTGGCTATTGAGATTCTATTTGTTTCGAATGGCATGATCTAACTGTGGGTTTTATGAAATGTGATTTGACACTTCAAAATGAAATTGTTTGGGATTAAAATCTCATAAATTATGTTTTGTGTTTAACTCGCATGCTCAGTTCAAATTTTGAATAAATGTGATTTTATTTCTGCATAAAGATTATTTTAGTATGTTGTGCACCACTGAGTCCTAGTACTCAGCGATAGCTTTTATTGCTGTCGCAGATATAGAGACTAGAGGAGCAGCAGACTGAGCTGCTGAGGATTGAGGATCTATCAGCTTGAAGTTATCGGGTATAATTTATACCCTGACTGTAAATATTTCTTTTGATGTATGTATTGCACATAAATGTATGGACATGTAAATTCGGTCTTGAGCAGTTTGTACAAAGTTTGTATAAAGTTGTAATAAAATTTAGTTTGGATTTTCCCAATGTAGATTTTAGTATAATGTATATATAGAGTGTTTGTCTTTAATGAATGGAAATATTTTATTTTAATTTGAATGAGATTAATAGATATTATTTTAATGATTATTGAATTTTCGAAATTGAGAAATGTTGACTGTTGAATTTTGAGACTTGAGAAATTGGTTGAGATTGAGTATGAATTTGAAGCAGTGGTTGAAAAATTATTGGAAGTGCATTTTTTTCAGGTATTTGAAGAACTGTTTTCTCAAAATACAAGTGGAACTCTGTCAAAATTTTTATAAAATTTGCGAAAAAATAAAATGGGCCAAAAATATTAACTAGTTTTAATTTTAATTAAATGTTTTAAACACCTATTAGATTATGCTCACCACTTATCAAAAATAAGAAAATTGTTTTAAAATCCCTTGTACGGTACTTAATGAGTTATCGGTAGGTGAAGTTCGGTAGTTCATTAGGTATTCTACGGGATCATGTTATGCCTTACAAAGGGGTAAGGTGTGACATATATTATGCATAAAGATTATTTTAGTATGTTGTGCACCACTGAGTCCTAGTACTTAGCGATGGTTGTTATTGCTGTCGCAGATTTAGAGACTAGAAGGAGTAGCAGACTGAGCTGCTGAGGATTGAGGAGCTACCTGCTAGAAGTTATCAGGTATATTTTATACTCTGATTGTAAAAATTTATTTTGATGTATGTAAATGTATGGACATGTATAATTGGTCTTGAGCAGCTTGTATAAAGTTTGTAATAAATTTTAGTTTGAATTTCTTTTAATGTAAATTTTTGTAATGATGTATATAAATTGTTTTATCTTTAATGAAATATGAATGGAAGTATTTTGTTTTAAATTGAATGAAATTGATTAATGGTTTTTTGATGATTGTTGAATATTGGAAATTGTGGATTTGAATTTTTGGAAATTGATAAATGATGTTGAAATTGGTTGGAATGGATGTTGAAATGATGAAGTTGTTGAGATAAATCTTTGGAAGTGTTTTTTTACAGGTATTTGGAGAACTGTTTTCTCAAAATACAGACGGCACTCTGCCAAAATTTTTTATAAAATTTGCAGAAAAATAAAATGGAACAAAAATTTTAACTAGTTTTCAAACTCTAATTAAATGTTTTAATACCTAGTAGAAAATGCTCACCACTTATGAAAGTAAGAAAATTGTTTTAAAATCCCTTGTAGGGTACTTAATGAGTTATCGGTAGGTGAAGTTCGGTAGTTCATTAGGTATTCTACGGGATCATGTTATGCCTTACAGAGGGGTAAGGTGTGACACTTAAGATTTTCACCTTATTTGTATTACTAGTCTATCATATAATCACATGAATAACATGAACTAAATAGATTAGTTCATAGTCTAGATGTGTACCTTATTTATAGAAATAAATTGCTCCACAATTTATTTAAAATGAGAGCCTCCAAAAATTAAGAATTGGGCTAAACTTGCACACGCACAAATGCATACTCATTTGTCTTTTTATTACTTATTACAAAAAGCCTGTAAGGCGCTTATATATAAGATTACTTGAAATACTATGCTCAAAAGGTTAAAGTATATTTCATTAAGTTTTGCTATGATTAAAACCAAGCTCATTGTAGCTTATAAGGCCTACAATTCATCAAGATTCGAAATCTCAAAATATTTAAACTCAGATATAGAAATCATGTAATAAATTTCAGAACAATTCTGGATAGAGGAAAAATTTATGGGAAGAACATAAAAATTTATCCGCATAAATTTGATTCTTAAATCAATAATAATAATAATAATAATAATAATAATAATAATAATAATAATAATAATAATAATAATAATAATAATAATACATGTTAATTATTCTAGAAAACAAATATTAAGGCTCTGATACTAATGAAGAGAAAATTATTAGGACCCAACATATGGATTCGAATACATAGATCCTAACCTATGTTCATACAACCTTAAGATTTCTACCTTATTTGTATTGCTAGGCTATCATATAATTGTCACACCCTACCCCTCCATAAGGCATAACATGATCCCGTAGTACACCTAATGAATTACCGTACTTTGCCTACCTATAACTCATTAAATATACTACAAGGGATTTTAAAACAATTTTCATTCATTTTAAAAGTAGTGGATAAATTTTTAATAAATATTAAAAACCTTTATTTAACACTAAGTCATAAATCAAATTTTCAAGTAATTAAAATTTTTGCAATTTTTACAAAATTACAGCAGAGTGCCAGCTGTATTTTTGAGAAAACAGTTCTTCAAAACCTGTAAAAGAAACACACTTCCAATATTTTTGCTCAACCATAACTCCATTTTAAAACATTTCTCAACACAATTCAATCTCAAAAATGTATAAATCATTTGCATAAACTATCTCAATTCATTTTCAACCCAAACTCATCATAAAGAAAACCATACATAAATTCAAACTCAAGAAGAAATTAAATAGTACATTCATTAAAGTACTCAAATTAATATTACAAATAATTTTCATTTCAATTACACACTAAAGTAATATTACAAAAGTTTTTATACAACTGCTCAAATAATTTATATATATATAATTACATGCATATATCAAAATCTATGTACAAGGGTATACCTATGATATACCCGGAGCTAATCCCAATGTGTCTTTAAGGAAGCTTACTCAACTGCTCTATGCTCTTTTCACCTGCGACAGCATGCAAAGCTATCGCTGAGTGGTGAACTCAGTGGTGCACAACTATAATTTAAAATGTAATATAATATACATTGACAAAATTATAACAATGAATTTGGAAGTCTCGAAATTCAACAAAATTTCAAAAGTCAAAATCTTCGTTGCCAATAATATAAATCATTTGTTAAAGTGACTTTGATCAAGAAATTCAATTTATCAAATCATAACTGAGCATTTAAAATAATTCCAGCAATTTATGGAAATAAATATTAATTTCAATAAAATCAAATATACATAAATTCTAATTGAAACCACAATTCAAAAACCATTCTTTATCTCACTAACTCTGCAAGACTAATCCGAAAGGGCCATCTCCGGGGCGATTCTAACTCCCTATGGTCGGGGAGGTCAAATAATCATGCACAGTACACACCACAATAATAAAACTTCTAAAAAGGCCATTAAAAACTTATATCTAACCTCTAATAAGAGGATAATCTAAGCCTGTGCACGTACCATGGTAATCAAAACAAAGCTAACTCCATTGTCTCCTTAACAAATGAGAGAGACGAGTGATAACCTAGTCAAGCATCTATAGTGAGATATAAAATAATATCATAAATCTCTTTGTCCTTTTTGTGAGCATAAATCACAATACAATTCAATTCAAAGTCAATTCCAATATCCAATAATTTTTATGCTCATCACAATTGAAAACATATTTTATCACAATTTTTTCAAAACTAATTTATTCAATCCACAACAATGCTCAATAATTATTGAAATACCATTTCACAAAGCTAAATTCATACATACTATAACAATTTCAATAATCATTGAAATAAATCAAATACGTGATAACATGATACATAAGGAAAATAACGTCATTTAATCATATGAAATATTTAGAACAAAATCAATTAAAAACTAGTTTTGCACAAACCTCTTATGTTGACTCAATTTACTTCAATTCTCGTTTTTTCTTCGAAGATCCCTTTCCAGTCTCTTTTTCAACTGAAACACACATTTTTCAATGTTTCAATACCATATCTCACAATTAATCCAATAATTTATTTCATGCCTACTTAATTGTAGCTTTAAATTTGCTTAAAATGGTGTCCTTTGAATTTTGCACTTTAGGATTACTATTTGTTGCTTTATTCAAGTCAAAATGTTGACTTTTTCCTACTAAATAGGTTTATTAATTCTAATTGCACTCATATACCATGTTTTAGGTGTTAATTTTATTGGCATTGATTGCCAATTCAATTTCTATTTTCCCTAGGTGAAATTCCAAAATTTCAGTTTTGGTTCATTGTTTTATACTGTTCCATTGGTCTAGTTACTGTGGGAATTTGGCTAAGTGTCCTTCATCAAAGTTGTTCCTTATTGTCTTAGCTTTAATTCCCTTTTTGAATCACTCCAGTTGGAGTTTTCTAGCTCAAGTTATGCTTAAAAGACTATTCTAAACTCAATGATTACTTATGCAAATTTCTAGATTTTGTATGTTGAATTAATCTAGCTAAATATCCCATTTCCTTTGGTTTTTAGGTTATGGTCAAACGAGCAATTTTATAGGTCTATGTCTTATTGAATTTTTGCCACTAATTTCATGTCATTCTGAGTTATATAGACCAAGATATGGTCATTTTACTAGAACTGGACGGATTGCATTCACATTGCAAGTTTTAGGTCATTTTTAGGTCAATTCAATTCTGGCAGATTTGGTACCCTAACTTGGGTAAGCAAATTGACTTGGTTTTGGTCATTTATGGGCTTTGGTGTCTTCATAAGAGTTGTAGCCCTATGTCTAAGCTTTCTAACGGTATAATTTTCAAGTCATTTGGACCTGTTTTGAGTGAGTTATGGTCAAAAGACTGACTACTATTCATATAGTCAGATTTTAGGGTTACCAAGTTACCAATTTCGAATTAGGTCAATTTTACGGGCAGTTTCCGGACAGAATTTCGGCAACATTTCTACATAAAAGTTGGCCTGTTTTATGTCTAGTTTTGCCTCCAATTGGGCTCATACCAATTGGGGTCACACAATTAGGGTTATAAGCTCAATTGCATACTACCCTTAAACACATTACTCAAACACCTATCAATTGCAAATTCACCTTGCTATAAGTCCATTTCTCATACCCAATTCTAAATTGGTATCATATCGTAACCAGTCATCATATCACATTTTGGTCAACTTGGACAGAATATAACAATTCTCAATACATCAATTACAACTCAGAATTACAAGTCCCATTTTAACAATATATATACATGAATATACCTAATTAACACATCTACTTCCCAACAATAATTTACATACCTATTTCTCAATCCCTGGTACCATTATTCACCAAACAATTTTCATGAAATTAAACACTCTTTCATGCACCACAAGGCTACCGAATTGCTCAACTTACCAAGCCCTCACAATTCCTTCCAAAAACCCCAAAATTCAATTGTTCAAATACTCAATTCAAACACATATATACTAATTACACTCTTATACATTTAAGCACTCTAATCAACCCTTAAAATCACCATTTACATAAAAAAATTAACTAAACTTCCATGAACATGAAACTACTGAAAATGGAGTATCTCCATAACTCATCAAATCCCACAATTTCTTCCACAATCTAACTCACCACAACCTCAATTACAACTTTAATGAAGCAAGTAAAGAAAAACAAGTACTTACCTCTTTTGATGCTTGATCAAACTTCACCAAAACCTCTTAAAATTACTATCAACTTCTTCCTTGCAAGTTGGGGAGTAACTTTAATGAAGAAAAGCTATGGAAATTATGGCTTGATCATGGTGTTTGGACTTGAAAAGTGAGGCGGCCATGAGAGATTTCTCTCAAGTTTGGTTCGATAATGGTGAAGGTTAAGTGGAGAAGATGAATTGCAGAATGTTAGTGGAGAATTTCTGATTTCTTAAGCTTTATATAGTCCATAGTGGCCCACTAATATTAAGATAATATTAGTTTATTTAAACTTTTAATTATTCAAAATCTTACCCCATAATTTTTCTTATTTATACATTTTATTTTTAATTTTCATTTTTCATGTGATTTTCAAAATTTAAGATCACTTTATTTTCATGGGCATTTAGATCAAAAGTCAACTCTAGGTGTCAATTCGGGTTGTACTAATTCATTAATTTTTCTTTGACATTTCTAATGTCAATTACACCTATATAGGCCTTTAATTATGTCCCAAAAATTATTTCCGAGGGTTCTCCGCGGTCCTGGGGTTGACAATTGCCTTCGCCGTAACTTCCCGGTGTGGTCACCTATTGCTACAATACCGGCTCGTTTAACCTAGTTTCATTTCCTCTCTTTTATTTTTCCTTAATTTTTCTTGTATTTTCTTATTATTTATTTCATCATTTTATGCCTTCTCACTATCATTGAAGTGTAGTCCCAGACATCCTGACTTGTCCGAACAGACATTAGGTCACCAGAGCAATAGAATGCACAGACTACGTAAAGTGAGGACTTTATAATTCTTTCCCTCTAAATAAAAATTTCGTCCTCAAAAGTTACCTAATCTATATGTTACTTCCTTACTTCTTCATTTCCTTGTGTTGTTTTGTCAATATCTAGGTTCGGCTCCTCTCTAGCCTTCATGGCATACACCCGTGGTGTCATCCTGACTTCGGGCCTTTCGACCGTCTCTGAAATAGCCTTCTGTGAAATCTCAGTCGTCTCTGCTCTAACTGCACCTCACTGGATACTGTGTCCCACCATTGATATGCATCATCTTGGAGTAGAGACACAGCACCCTCCAAGTTCTGTTCTGACCAATTCTCATACTTACTTTCCTATTTACTTCTCTTTCCATTCCACAACTTAACTTTAATTATTTCATTCCTCAGTCTTATCTTCCTCCTTGACTCAATGCCTTGACTTGACTGTCGAGTCAAAATTTAGCACCGCTTATCACCCCTAAGAAATCTGCTACACTTCGGTATTACTCTGATTTGGCCCTTTAACCATTCTAGTCAATCATTTTACTAATATTACTAACATTTCTTTGTTATATTTGAACCAGCTATTCAAATTTTCACTTCCACAACTCTTTTATCTATCAATATTCTATAACTTACTTCCTTTTGTACTGAACTATAACCTTTCAATATTCTAACTTTTGAGTTTTAAATCCCTAAGTAGGATTTCCAAACTCATTTCTAACAATAAAATTCTATCCTGGCATAACTATATCAAAACAGATGTTGTTGGCAATTATTCTCATCTTGGTGTACTATCGAGTAGTACGTAGCTCTACACAATAATCTTAAGTCAGTACTGTAATCTGTAGCTTACAGTATAAACATCAAGAACATTACATAGTTACTACGATACATTCCAATAGATCAAATTTTCCTATATTTATTTATTATTATTATAATAAATTTTTTTTTCCGAATTCACTAATATCCGAAACTTATTCTGATTACAATATCCATTAACAATTACTAGCAGTAACATCCTTGCCCTCATCTAGTGTCACACCTTACCCCTCTGTAAGGCATAACATGATTCCATAGAATACTTAATGAACTACCGAACTTCACCTACCAATAACTCATTAAGTACCCTACAAGGGATTTTAAAATAATTTTCTTACTTTTACAAGTGGTGAGCATTTTCTAATAGGTATTAAAATCATTTAATTAAAGTTGAGAACTAGTTAAAATTTTTGGCCCATTTTATTTTTCCGCAAATTTTATAAAAATTTCGGCAGAGTGCCGTGTGTATTTTGAGAAAACAATTCTTCAAATTCCTGTAAAAAGCACTTCCAATAATCTGTCTCAACAATTTCTTCAAATTCACAATCAATTTCAACATCATTATCAATCTCCAAATTTCAAATCCACAATTTCCAATATCCAACAATCATCAAAATACTGTTAATGAATTTCATTCAATTTAAAACAAAATACTTCCATTCATATTTCATTAAAGACAAAACAATTTATATACATCATTACAAAAATTTACATTAAGAGAAATTCAAACTAAAATTTATTATAAACTTTATACAACTGCTCAAGACCAGTTTTACATGTCCATACCTTTACATACATTACATACATCAAAATAAATTTTTACAGTCAGGGTATAAAATATACCCGATAACTTCAAGCAGGTAGGTCCTCAATCCTCAGCTGCTCAGTCTGCTGCTCCTCTAGTCTCTAAATCTGCGACAGTAATAACAGTCATCGCTAAGTACTAGGACTCAATGGTGTACAACATACTAAAAATAAACTTTATGCAGAATTTAAATCATATTTATTTAAAAATTGGATTGAACATGATAACTAAATACAAAACATGAATTATGAGATTTTAATCCAAACAATTTCATTTCGAAGTATCAAAACACATTTCATAAAACCCACAGTTATATCATGTCATTCTAAACAAATATAATCTCAATAGCCAGAGGCTAAGGAGAAGTCACATCACAAGGCTAGCTAGCTCAAATATATGGATATCCATTCAATTTCTTCTTCTACTGGCACACACCTCAACACTTCAGCCAGAGAAGGAATCAAAATTCGAAACTGATTACCCCCACTAGTCATGCTAGTGAGGTGTTCAAAGATATGGTCATGAAACTGTGGTTTCAAAACTTATCTTAACAATTTTACTAAACATTTATGCCATCTCAAATATACATAAATAACTTTCAACAATTTAAATCAAAAGCATAATAAACATTTAATCCCAATGATGTCACAATTCAATGTTTCAAAATATTCAAAACAATATGCAAAAGAAAATTTACAGAAATTCTACGTTGTGCACAAACCTTAAGCGAGTCGCCTCTTGGCCTTGACTCGATTTCTCGAGTTCTTTTCCGGTGTTCTTTTCAACTGAAATACATAGTTTTACAGTGTTTCAGTATCATAACTTATCAAAAATCCAAAATAAATTCAAATTCACTTATACCTAGCTTTAATGTGCTAAACTTGACGTTCTTTAAAATTTGTGTTTCGAATTTACTATTCACGACACTATTCAAGTCAATTTGTTGACTTTCTAAGGCTTAATAGGTATGGGAATTCCAACTTCACCCACATACCACATTTTGGTCACTAAATTTGTTGGTTTTGGTTGTTTACTCAAATTCTAAGTCTTTTAGGCAAATTTGCAAATTTTCAGTTTTGGTGTCTTAAGTTGCACTGTTTCATTGGTCATTGTTCTGTTAGAATTTGGCAAAACTTTCTTCATAGAAAATGTTCCCTATTTTCTTAACTTTATTCTCCTTTTTGAATCACTCTATTTGGAGTTTTGTAGCTCAAGTTATAGCCATTTGAATCTTGGCTGCTGGATTGGACTTAACCCAGATTTCTGGACACCAAACTGGTTCTGGCAGTTTTAGGTCACCAACTTTCGGTGGCCAAATGACTTGGTTAAGGGCATAATTTGGGTTTGTGTTCTTCATAAAAGTTTTAGGTCTATATCTCAACTGTCCACTGGTAAAATTTCAGGTCATTTCGACCTTCCTAGCCCAAGTTATGGCCAAATGAACAAACACTGTTCATTTGGTCATTTTTGTACAGGTTAGACTGCATAAATCCGGATTTGGTCAATTTGTTCACTAGGTTTTGGTCACTTTTTGGGCATGATTCCTAAATGAAAAATGTTTCATTTTGTGTCTATTTTCATTCCCAATTGGTCTCATACCAATTGGACTTATAAATTTTCAGTTTTAGTCCCTCAAGGGGACCTTCGTCCTGCTGTCTGTAGCTTGACCATTTTCAATCCGAATTTAAACTCACTTCTAACATTTCCAACACATCTCAATTGGTCACAAATGACCATTTTTCATCTCAAACAAGGTCAAACACACCATTTGACCAATTCTCACATTTTTGCCTCCTAAATCCTAAGTGTCCAAAACCCTAGTTCACCAATTTGTTGCATTTAGCTAATTCAAAGCATATAACCATAATCATTCAACTCCTTGATGTTCATATTTACCTCTAATTCAATCAAACCCATGCAAATCATACCCCCACACATGCTGGCCAAATTTTCCTTTAGTCCCCTTAAGATGTTTTCTTTTCATTTTAAATGAATTTCTAAGTTTATTCAACTATAAACACATTTAAATCAACTAACAAATCAAGTTTAGTTTACTAACCTTATGCAGAATTTTTCCACCTCTCCAAACTTCATCTTTCTTTTTCTTTTTGTTGTAAATCTCCTAATCAAGGTCTAGTTACAAGATTTAGTGATGGAGAGTAGGGTTTCTATGGTGGGAATTAGGGATTTTTCAAGCTCAAAATGAGCTTTAATGGAGTATTTTGTGAGGGAGAGGGTGAGAGACAGAGTGGCCAAAACTCTTGGGAAGAAGATCTGAATTTTCTTTCTTTTTTTTTGTATTTTATCTATAATTATCTCTTAAGTTTTACTTAGTCAAAATTTACAATAATTTAAATTCATTTATGATGTCATGGTGGGACTACTTGTATGATGTAATAACTTTTCCTTTCTTTTTCATTTTTTTTTCATTTCTCTTCCATTCTTCTTTAATTTACTTTTACATTCCAAAATTTTTATTTCTCCAATTTTATTTGACAGTTAGGTCAGGAGTCAGCTCTCAGGGTCAATTGACCAAATTGCCCCTCGTCGGTTCAACCTGGCTTGTAAATAATTCAATATTTCTTCCGGCTCCCTGACCTAATTATTTGACTGGCTTAACAATTCTTTTTCGTGATTTTCTCTTTTCCACTGTGTTCGCAATAGTTCTAAGGACTGCGGCATCACATTTTACGATTCGAAATTTGAGTTTAAATTGACTTCGCAGTTCTTCCTGAGCAGGTCACCCATCGCTATGACTCTCGACTCATTTAACTTCTTATGTTCTGTTTTTCTTATTTATACTTAACTAATTAGTAATTACTAATTATTTGTGTTTATGGCTTCTCTAGTTATCTTAAGTGTGGTTCTAATCCCCTTAATTGTCCGGACCGGCTCCGGTCACCGGAATAGTGAAATATACCAGGCCATGCAATTAGGGGTGTTACATCTAGAGCAATTCTATTACTGTAACTTATTTTTAGATCCTCTTGTCTTACATTAACTAGGCTTACTAAATAGCTTTATAATTTATGGTGTGTTAGAAAATACTTTTTGCTGACAAACTCTTCCAAAACTAATTTCACTTATTATCACAATCCTTATCTTAAAGGACTAATCACTAATGCATCAAAATTTATTACCATGTAAAGGAATAGCAACAAAACATATAGTTCGAACACTAACATACAACTAAGTAGTGCTGGGATCAAATAATAACTAATTGTTTTTTTTTTCAAAAATTAAGAACTTACTAGCAGCTACATCTGAAGCTTCTGCTCTTTTTCCTTGGTTCATAGTGGACGCTCTGACTAGTGCGCTACCATATTCAAGTTGATTTACTATGTTATAGTTGTGAGGAGTACCAACTCTATTTCTATCTCGACTATGACCATCTGTCTGTGAACTTCAGAGAGCAAATCGAGGTGCTCTAGTACAATCTCTAGCGAAATGTCCATATTCACCAAAATTGTAGTGGGCTCCAGTGGCCTTACGACAAATACCCCCATGTAACTTGCCACAAACATGGCAGATACGGGAAGAATAGGCACTTCTGGTTGTTCGACAATTAGATCTTGGTGGCCTCTGCCCTGATGATCTACCTCTGTCATCTCCCTGAGCTTGGGACTCCTCAAATTCTTTTTTCTTCCCCAAATTACTGCTCGAGTTCTGACCCATAGGTTTCTCCCTCTTCTCTATTTCACACTGCCCTTGTGGGGGTTGGGTTTGTGCTTGAGCTGACAGAGTATCAGCCATTTGTTGAAAGAAAGTGGCTATTTTCTTGGCCATTTTTGCCGTAATTTGTACTGGTTAAACTGATACAGTATGGCCTTCGACACTCTGTGGAGCTGGGGCCTCACCTTGTGCTTTCGCCATCACAGACTGTTCTATTGTCTCATTCTTCTCTTCCATATATTTTCACATGATTTTCTATTTCTTGTAAAACCAACACAAGGAGATTTCTCTCCGTTAGTTCATATTTAATATGTAAATGTACTATATGTATCAAACATTTGAGCAGTTGTATTTACCAACAACAGTTTTCAAATTCACAGTTCAAAATTTACATTAAAATCATTGCTCTGATACCACTAAACATGTCACACCCTACCCCTTTGTAAGGCATAACATGATCTCTGTAACACCCCTCACCCGTCTACAGTATAGCCGAGCAAGGCGTGCTACACAGCATGCCGGAACACCTAGTCTGTGATTATTTCATTTCTTGAACTCAATTTGATTTTAAAAAGTCTTTTATGTAATATTCATATCATGCTGATACTATTGTCATACTTTGATAAGATTAGTGTTTCAAGATTGGTAATAAAAATTTGGCAAGGTGCCATCTGTATTTTGGAAAAACTGTCCTTCCAAACCTGCTGAAAATAGTTCAAAGTGATAATTATCAAAATCTCAAATATTTCACAGTCTCTATTTCTCAATAAAGTCAATAGACTTTTACAGTCATTAAACAGCTCCATAATACAGTCCATAATAATTTAAATATATACAAATAATCTCCATGTTATTTAATAAGTACAAAATATTACAAACTTTAGAGCTTTCATAACATTACTAAATACAGGGCCGAATTTTAAATATACAACAAAAATACAAAATACAAGATATCCTAAGTCCTACCATGTATGCAATGCAGTGCAGATGACTTTGGACTCCTGTGCAGATCTGATGTCTCACCCGGTCGTAGGTCTGCTGGGCTCCCCAGCTGTGTCTCCAATACCTACGCGTTACAAAAGTAACGCGCTAAGCAATTTTACTTAGTGGTGCCAAATATAAAGAAATATACACTAAAATAAAGTAAATAAAGTGTTTACGAATTTTTGGTGGTGCTGTATGTCAGTAGACTGGATTTAGCTATTTGAATTTAATAGTACTTAAATTACTGCCCGTGTAGCCTATATACTGACCAGACTGGATAAACGGATATACTGGCACTGGGTACCTAGTACCTCGGGCCGTCACACCATCGGTCACAAAGTGTCTCCCGGTGTGCAAGTAGTGTGGCTAAGAAGCCATATAGTCAATCTGGCGATAAGCCAAAAATAAATACACAATATGTATAGCCGTAGGCTATTAAAGTCACAGTGTGGCATAATAAGCCGTAAAAACACAGTATGGCATAAAGCTATTTGCAGAACAGCTATCAGAATCCTATTGGCATGCCAACCTATCCATACTAGTCAACTAGGCAAACTAGGGCACATTATAAATTCATTGTTTAATTCTTCAATTTTTGGAGTTTACTAACTATTATATAATTCACAAGTCAATGCATATGTTGACCTTTTTAGGTAATATGGACAAGTTGTTTCTTGCATCAATATGTCACAATTTATATCTCAATATGATGCCAATATAGTGCAATTTACCATTTTTACAAGTTGGCATTCATTGTCAAAATGCTTTAAGCATCATTGTATGCAAACTGTCAAATTCTCAATTTTTGTGTGCTAGATTGGTCTAGCTTAAAGTCCTATTTCCCTTGGTTTTTAGCTTCTGGTCAAAGAAGAAAAATTGTAGCTCTATGTCTTATTGCACGTGGGGCAAAATTTCACGTTATTATGAGTTATATAGACCAAGATATGGTCAATTTACTAAAGCTGGACAGATTGCACCTTTAGTGCAAAATTTGGTCAATTTTAGGTCAGTTTTGGTTCGGCAGTTTTTGTACCCGAACTTGTGCAAGCCATTTGACTTGGTTCTGGCCATTTCTGGCCTTTGGTGTCTTCATAATAATTGTAGATCTATGTCTAAACTAACCATGGTAAAAATTTCAGGTCAATTGGACCTGTTTTGAGTGAGTTATGGTCATCCAAAGGACTACTATTCATATGGTCAAAAATCTGGGTTGCAAGGTTGCTAATCCGGATTTGGTCATTTTTAAGGTCAGTTTCTAGGCAGAATTTTGGCAACATTTCTACATGAAAGTTGGCCTATTTGGTGTCTAGTTTCACCCCATATTGGCCTCATACCAATTGGGTTCATAGTTTGGCACTTATGGCCTAATTTAGGTACTGCCTTCAATACACAACCTGCACAAAGCATATACACTTCCAATTTGATATTCTTTCTCCTCCTCATTACTTCAATATTCAATCAATAACACTTCCATATATATATATATATATATATATATATATATATATATATATATATATTGTACACAATTCCAGCAACAATTTTGGGCAGAATATTCAAGTGCTCAATGCACACAATTCACCATTAAGTTCAACATTCACTTCCACCAAAATTCAATATATCTCAATGTCAATATTACACATACACTTCAACATAATCATACTTCAATATCACTTACACTTGCTGCCCACAATTTAACCTTAGCATATTTCATTAATAACTACATGTTCACACACAAATTCATGCTATTAGGGGCTGCCAAGTATGGCAGTTTGCTCAAGGCATCAAAGTTCCATTTCACACCCTTAATTCAAACACTACATGCATATACTTAGATACAAACTTACTACAACTTTCATTTAAATTAATCAACCTTCATTTCCATTCATTAGAAGTAAAAATAACTCAAGCTCAACAAAGGTTCATGGCTGCCAAAAATGGACAAGTCCATTTCTCACTATTTCTTTCATTTCTCTTCACCAAAATACTCACCTCAACCTAAACACAAGGTTTACTAAAGCAAGGGAGAGGTTTTGGACACTTACCACTTTTGAAGCTTATCAAAACTTCACCAAATCTTGCTTTTCTTGTTGCCAATATCTTCCCCAAGGTGATTAGGCAAGCTTTAATGAAGGAAAGAAGTGGAAAGGATAGCTTGATCATGCACCCATGGAGGTTGCATGTGGGGTGGCCATGGTGATTTCCATGGTGGAATTCATTTCGGCAAGGTAAAATGGGATGATGAAGAAGATGATGGTGAGTGCTATCTGCTGTCCCAAGGCTATGACAAGGGTCCCAATATCCAAGTTAGTGGAGCACTAACTTGGATTTTAATGTTAATTATTCAAAGTTTCATAAATTGGATTTTATCCCCCATTTCTTTCACTATTCTTATAATGTATCACAATTTAATTTTTCATGACATTTTCTAAGTGTAATATCATTTATTTTTAATGGACATTGAGGTCAAAAGGCAACTCTAGGTGTCAAATGACCAAAATACCCCACTTCGGATTATATTCCCGATTTTTCGGTAACACCGATTTTTGTCTGTTTCTCGATTTTTCATTTTTCTTTGTACTAATCTATTAATTTTTCTTTGATATTTCTAGTGTCAATTACATTTCAATAAACCTTTATTTATGTCTCAAAATTAAATTTAGAGGGTTCCCCGCGGTCCTGGGGTCGGCAAAGGCCTTCCCAGTGTAGTCACCCATCGCTGCGGTGCTGGCTCGTTTAACTTAGCATCATTTTCTCTCTTTCATTTTTATTTGATTTTTCTTGTATTTTCTTTTTATTTATTTCATCATTATATGTCTGTTCACTATCACCGAAGTGTAGTTCTAGACATCCTGACTTGCCTAGACTGTTATTTGACCACTGGAGCAATAGAACATACAGAACACGTATAGGGAGGATGTTACAACTCTTCCCTTCTAAATAAAAATTTCGTCCTCGAAATTTACCTGATGTGAAGAGCTGAGGGAACTGTTGTCTCATTGTCTGCTCTCTCTCCCATGTTGCCTCTTCTGTGTTGTGGTGTCTCCATAGGATTTTCACTAGTGGAATTGTCTTGTTTCTGAGCTCTTTTACCTCTCGTGCCAAGATTTTAATTGGTTCTTCTTCATATGTCAGGTCAGATTGTACCACAATTTCTTCTGCTGAGATGACATGTGAAGGATCTGATCTGTATCTTCTGAGCATCGAGACATGAAACACATTATGTATCTTGTCCAGCTCTGTAACACCCCTAAGTTCGGTAGTGCGTTCTGCTGTTCCGGTGACCAGTGATGTCCGGACAGCTAGGATGCCTAGAACCACACTTCAATATGAGTGAGGAGACATAAAATAATGAAATACAAGAAAAGAAAATACAAGAAATGTTAGTAGTATGCCCTAGAGCATATCATTTAGTATGTATCTTGTACATATTTTTAATAATAAAAGGCATTTCCACTTTTCCGTTTACATAATATATTTATGTGTAATAGAAAAGGTCCATTGATATTTTGTTAGAAATATTATTCTTAAGTTGTTAAGAATATGAGTGACAATATTTCTAGCACAAAGTATCATAAATAGGTTCACAATCGAGGATACTTCATAATAAGGACATGACTTATCCAGAAAGATTGTATTCATGTTTGTTCCCAAGTTATTTATATGAGATATAAATAAGATGGAATGGTGAGTCTCATGCCATATAACAAACTTGATAGGCACTTATAAATGATAAGTAGGTCAACCGGTGACACTTATGACAAGCACATGGAGTTTACTCTTGTCAATGTTTTGTCATAAATCATATCGATGCATATAATCTTTAGACCTGAGATAGCACAGCTTATCTTGTATATAGGTAGTTTGAGTTTGATATCGCTTTCATACTTGTACTATTTATGGGTATATGGGCATGGGTTGGCTCATGCTAGTTATATATGGAGGTCGGTGTTGATCAAGAAGGAATATGTACCAGTAAGTAAATAGAGATAAAATCCTATGTTCAATTAATTGATCTTTATGTTTCAAGTTCTGGCCAGATGTATGATTTATTCAGAAAAGAGTTTCTGATGAGAAAAATCTTTTAATCAAGAACTGGAATTAAAAGAGAACATAATATTCATAGCAAATGGAGTTTGACATAAACCATGACTCCAGCTTGAGTTGGGATTTTGTAACAGAGAGATTCTAGTGCATGGTAACATATGATTATAGGTTCATTTAAGGTAAATCTTATTACTAATTGGGTGGCCATGGCATGCTATGCTAGGTGTTAACCATGTTCTATGAGGTTCATAAAATGATTTAGAGAAATCATTTATGGTAAGAAAGAGTTCTGATGATATTAAGAGTTGATATCATGTCTCATTGCCAATTAGTGATGAGCCTAGTAAGTCACACACATACACAAGTTATCACCTATTTAAATATGATTTAATTAATTAATTAAAGAGTTTAATTGATTAATTAAATAGATTTGGTTTGCAATTAAATTGCAAAGTCCCTAGCATGACTTGAAACCAAATCTAGATTATTGGATGTGTAGTATAAATTAAATTTATATTTAAAGTGTTTAAATATGAATTTAATTGATGAGAAATTAATTAATAGAGATTAATTAATTAATTTATATTTGATATAAATTAATTAGAAGAAGAAAATAATTATTTTGGGTTAAGAACTCAAAATTAAGACACAGGGGCATTTTGGTCATTTCACAGTGTGACACGTGGCACCATGAGATGGTGACACATGGCATAACACATAAGCTTGCCAAATGTTTTTTTAATCATGTAAGATGATTAAAATCAAGATTAAATATAGGTTTGACACTTGGCACAATGTGATTGGGTCACTTAAACCTAGAGCTAATCAAAAGGTGACATGTGGCTAGGGTTTAATGTGTTAACCTAGCTATTTAAGTGTGGTTATGAAAAGAAAACATAGCCAGCAGCCTCTCCTCTCAATTGTCACGCCACTTTGAGCCTCTCCAGCTATTTCTCTTCATCTCTCATCAATTCAAAGAGATTAGCCATCAATCTCTTGAATTAAGAACGCTAGAAATTATTTCTAGTGTCCTGTTTACATCTCTAATCTCTTAAAAGGCAGAACTTGAATTTCTAATTAATAGAAAAGGCTTTAGAAGCTGTTCAAGGGCTGCCATAGGTGTTCTTGGTGTGGACAAGCTAGAGGGACAACATCCGTGTCCTCAAGACGAATCTCAAAGGCATGCATACGCCGCAAAGACATCAAGAGGCTAGTGTAATCGTTCTTGATTTAATCTAGGGTTCTAAAATTAATCTGATTAATTTTAAAATCTTAAATAGCAAATATAGATCTAAAAACATATTAAAAGAGTTTTAATATGTTATTTATCATTGAAATCAAATAGATAAAAATAAATCTTGCATGGTGCATGTGACCCTAGGTGAAAATTTTTGAATTCAATGGTATAATCTTTTGTATTTCACGCCTGCCTTCAATTGGTATCAGAGCCACTATATTTGCCATTTAGATTGTTGATTATATAATTTAATTGTGTGTTTGATCATGAGATCAAGAGATTCATTGCTGGTTGGATCATGAGGTGTGGCGGCACACATGGTGAAGCCACCATTGGTGGCGGCAACAATGGTTCCTTGGATGGTTCAAGGTTTGGCTTTTAATTCTGCAATTGTTGTATGATCTAAGGCCTATTCTTTGACTAATTAAAGTGTTTAATTAGTTGTTTTAATCACACAATTAAATTATGATTCAAATCAGAATTTTAAAAATTGTTTGAATGTGATTCAAATCTGAATTTTAAAAGTTGTTTGAATGTGATTCAAATCTGAATTTTTAAAGTTGTTTGAATCATATTTAAATCTGATTTTTTAAAATTGATTCAATAAAATTCAGATCTGATTTTTAAAAAAATATTTGAATGTGATTCAAATCTGATTTTTTAAAAAATGTTTGAATGTGATTCAAATCTGAATTTTTGAAGTTGTTTGAATATGATTCAAATCTGAATTTTTAAATTTGTTTGAATGAGATTCAAATCTGAATTTTTAAATTTATTTGAATCATATTCAAATCTGAATTTTTAAGTTGAATATGAGATATTCAATTTAATTTAAGTATGTATGTTTTATTTAATTGTTAAATAGTGATATGCATGATGGATGATCATGGACTATAAAAGACCAATGTGATTGGATTTATTTCTTTTATGTTTCTTTGGGATTCTAAATTAATTAATTTATTTTAATTTATTTTGGGCATGTATTATTAAGTTTGTAATATTTTTGAGTTGTAATTTCATTTATTTAAGTTCTTGTAAATTCGCCTTGGTATGCCAAGGATTACTATGTAATATTGGATTGCAAGAAGTTCAAGGAGGTCAAGAGCATTGGTGGGACCAGTGGGAGGAATTCAATATCAAGTGTTGATTATGTACTCCTTCAGCAACTCTTGTAAAATGAATGAATGAAATGCACCTAGGAATGCCCTGATTCAATTCTTGGTGGCTCAGAATTGAATCCCTTAGAAAGTCCATGATCATACCATATTTACTGCTTATCCATGAATGCATGAGATGTATGGGAATGTATGCAATTATATGATATATGCATGCTAAATGGATAATGTGCAAAGTGAGACCTTAATAGTAATTAGGATGGCTATAAAATCTTCCAAACAAATGATTAAGTTGGAAATGCTATAATTAAAGTAATTATAACATAAGCCCTCCATTGGGGCAATTATTTTAAGAAATTTTAAATAGTTGCATGAGATGCAATTAATTTAAGAGATTTTCTTAAGAATAATTGTTAAGCATGAGATGTTGTAAATATGTAAATGGTTTGGTGGCCAATATTGGATGTACCTGAGGACATTAAAATTATTTGCATAATTACTGGCTCAATGGGATCAACTTAACTAATGCAAGATAAGTCAATAATGGATGTACCTGAGATTTTGAGCATTAGGGGCTAGGTAAAGGATTGAACCTCACATGAGATGTGATGGGCAAGGAGTTGCTCACTTATAGTTTATTGTAATTCCAATAATGGATGTACCTGAGGATGATCAATAGAATTATAAGAATTCAATCACCCACTAGAAATCCATCCAACTAGGATTTCCGTTTTCTACTTTGGAAGTGTAGGATTCGCTAAGTTAGTGGGAGGACCAATTTGATTAAAAGACCATAATCATTTTGGTTAATTACATGATACATTTACTAATTAATCTGGTTATTTTCTGCAGTTAATTTTCTGATAAAAATGAGCACAAAACAACCACCACCATATATTCTTGCAAGAATACTTAATCGCAATAGGTTGACAGGACCTAATCTCTATGATTGGCTAAAAAATTTGAAACTTGTCCTGAACCTTGAACATATAGGATATGTTCTAGACTCAAATGTTCCTGGTCCCTTACCTCCAGAGGCCACACAAGAGGAACATGAAACTTTGGACAAGTGGAAGGAGCATAATATGAGAGCTAAGTGTTACATGCTTGCTTCCATGAGTAATGAGTTACAGAAGCAGCATGGAAACATACAGAGTGCAAGAGAGATCCTCCTTCACCTACAAGAGTTGTATGGTGAGCACAACAGAAATGCTAGGTATGAGATATCTAGGCAGCTATTCCGCATGAGGATGTCTGAGGGACAGAATGTTGGAGATCGTGTCTACAAGATGATTCGGCTGATTGAGCAGTTGGAACATCTTGACTTCCACATGGATTTCCAACTACTAACGGATTTGATCCTTCAGTCCCTTCCTGAGTCTTTTGGGAATTTTGTGACAAATTTTCATATGACTAAACAGGAATGCACCTTAGCTGAATTACTCAACATGCTGGTTATTGCCCAAAAGAATATGCCAGGCAATAAAGGAAAAGAGGTAGCTTTGGTTGCATCTTCTTCTGCTGGAAAGTCCAACAAGAAGAAGGGCAATAAGAAAAAGAAACCTCAGATTCCTGGTCCTTCCAAGAAAATAGCTAAACAAAAAGGGAAGACTAAAGCTGATGAAAGGCAAAGGAAAGTGTTTCCACTGCCAAAATGATGGGCACTGGAAAAGGAACTGCCCAGAGTATCTTGCTTCTCTGAAGGACAAGAAGGATACACCTTCGGAAGGTATGTCCATATCTTGTTATTTAGATTCTGATGATACTTATAGTTCATCTACAGCTTGGGTTTTAGATACTGGTGCCAGTTCTCACATTTCTAATGATATTCAGTAACTAGCAAACGATGGCGACTTGCGTTCTCAAGATATTAGAGTCGGATTGGCAATGGCTCAACTGTTGAAGCTTTAGCCATAGGATCTAAATCTTTTTACATGTTTGGACATGTTTTGTGTTTGGATAATATTTTATATGTACCTGATGCTTTTAAGAACATCATTTCTATATCTAGTTTGACTAGAAATGGCTATGAATTTCAGTTCACAGATGATGTTTGCAATATTTATTTTGGAAATAAATATGTTGGTTCGTGTTATATGAATGATGGTCTTTATTATTTGGATAATAATGACAAACACAAATTGAATGCAAGTGATCTAAAAGAATACAATGCCATGGTGAAAACCAACTCAAGTTCAAAATATATTTGGCACTTAAGGTTATGTCATGTTGCATAATATAGGATTGCAAAACTGGAGAAAATGGGGATTCTATCCTCATTGGGATCTGAGCCTACTCCAACTTGTGAATCTTGCCTTCAGGGCAAAATGACTAGATCACCCTTTGTTGGACAAGGGCTAAGAGTGAAAATATTTTGGAACTAATACATAGTGATGTATGTGGTCCGTTTAAAGAAATGGCTAGAGGGCTTTCATTATATTATTACCTTTTCTGATGATAAATGAAGGTTTGTGTATTTGAATTTGATGAAATAATAACATGATTCATTTGAAAAGTTTTATGAATTTAAATCAAGTAGAAAATCAACAGAAAAAGTATTAAAGCTCTTCGATCGATCGTGGAGGTGAATATTTGAGTCTTGAATTTGATGAATACTTGAGAGAGCATGGCATTGTTTCTCGGTGACTCCTCCAGAACGCCATACGGTGAATGGTGTATCTGAAGGAGAAATCGTACCCTATTGGATATGGTACGTAGTATGATGAGCTATACTGATATGCCAATCTCCTTTTGGGGATTTGCATTAGAATCAGCTTTATATATTCTGAATAGGATTCCATCAAAATCGGTTTCTTCCACACCTTATGAGATATGGCATGGAAGAAAACCAAGTCTTAAGCATGTTAAGATTTGGGGTTGTCCAAATTATATCAAAAAGTGAACACCGATAAATTGGAGACAGATCGTAAAGAGGTCGATTTGTTGGATATCCAAAAGATAGTTTTGGATATTATTTTTATTGCCTACTTCACAAAAGGTTGTGATAAGTAGAGATGCCACATTTCTTGAACAACGGTTTGTTCAAGAAGGAGGCAAAGGAAGGCAAATAGAGTTAGAATTGGAGAATTCGACCAACCAATGCATCGGATGGATATAGATCCATCTAGTAAACCTATACCCATTGATGAAACATCTACAGCTGTTCCTCGTAGAATAACCAGGGTATCTCACCCACCAGTGAGATATAGTTTTCTTCATGAAGAAGAACAAGAGTTGTCTACTCATGAAGAAGTAGATCATGTAGATGATCCACTTACCTATGAAGAAGCTATATCAGATATAGACTCTTCAAAATGGATTGATGCTATGAAATCCGAGATTGATTCCATGTATAAGAATCAAGTTTGGGATCTTGTTGACCCACCTGAAGGTATTGTACCTATAGGGAACAAATGGGTTTTCAAGAAGAAAATTGGTTCTGATGGAAAGGTAGAGACCTATAAGGCAAGGCTAGTAGCGAAAGGGTTTCGCCAAAGGCAAGGAATAGACTATGAGGAGACTTTTTCGCCTGTTACCATGCTTAAATCAATTAGGATTTTATTAGCAATAGCTGCATACTATGATTATGAGATTTGGCAGATGGATGTCAAAACAGCTTTTCTCAATGGATACATTGAAGAAAACATTTTCATGGAACAACCTAGGGGATTTGAATCCCAAGATGGTTTCAAGGTATGCAAGCTAAAGCGATCCATTTATGGGTTGAAACAAGCTTCGAGGAGTTGGAACATCCGTTTTGATGAAGCCATTAAATCTTTTGGTTTTATCAAAAATGAGGATGAGCCATGTGTATATAAGAAGGTTAGTGACAGTGCTATCACTTTCCTTGTCTTATATGTGGATGACATATAGTTGATGGGTAATGATACAGGTATGTTGACGACTATAAAGGTATGGTTGTCAAATACATTCTCCATGAAAGACTTAGGGGAGGCAACCTATATTCTTGGGATTCGCATCTATAGAGATAGAGCGAAAAGAATAATTGGTTTATCCCAAAGTCTATACTTGGAAAAGGTGTTAAAGAGGTTTAACATGCTTGATTCCAAGAGAGGATTGTTACCAGTGAGACATGGTATCCACCTTTCTAAAGAGATGTCTCCAAAGACACCTGAAGAAAGAGATAAGATGGCCAGGATTCCATATGCTTTGGCTATTGGAAGTTTAATGTATGCAATGTTGTGTACTAGGCCGGATATCGCATATGCTGTTAGTTTGACTAGCAGGTATCAATCCAATCTAGGTTTGGAACACTGGATAGCTGTCAAGAATATCCTTAAGTACTTGAGAAGAACTAAGGATTTATTATTGATTTATGAGGTGGAGACTTGCAATTGGATGGTTATACTGATTCTGATTTCTAATCAGATATCGATGATAGAAAGTCTACCTCTGGATATGTGTTCATTTGTAATGGAGGTGCGATCGGTTGGAAGAGTTCCAAACAGAGCACGATCGCAGATTCCACTCACGAGGTGAGTATATTCTTTGCATCGGATGCTACAAAAGAAGTCGTTTGGATAAAGAAGTTCGTGAGAGAACTTACAAGAGTTCCTTCCATTGAGTCGCCAGTTCCATTACACCGTGACAATAATGGAGCAAGCGATCATCTGAGCTAAGGAACTAAGGTCTCACCCAAAATCCAAACACATAGAAAGGCACTACCACATTATCAGAGATATAGTTGGGCAAGGCGATATAGCCATGCAGAAAAATAACATCAGCTGAAAAATCCAGCTGATCCATTCACTAAGCTTATGTCACAGACTCAGTTAGACCGACATCTTGAGAAGATAGGTCTAAGATATTGTAATGAATGGCTCTAGTGCTAGTGGGAGATTGTTAGTAGTATGCCCTAGAGCATATCATTTAGTATGTATCTTGTACATATTTTTAATAATAAAAGGCATTTCCACTTTTCCGTTTACATAATATATTTATGTGTAATAGAAAAGGTCCATTGATATTTTGTTAGAAATATTATTCTTAAGTTGTTAAGAATATGAGTGACAATATTTCTAGCACAAAGTATCATAAATAGGTTCACAATCGAGGATACTTCATAATAAGGACATGACTTATCCAGAAAGATTGTATTCATGTTTGTTCCCAAGTTATTTATATGAGATATAAATAAGATGGAATGGTGAGTCTCATGCCATATAACAAACTTGATAGGCACTTATAAATGATAAGTAGGTCGAACCAGTGACACTTATGACAAGCACATGGAGTTTACTCTTGTCGATGTATTGTCATAAATCATATCGAGGCATATAATCTTTAGATCCGAGATAGCACAGCTTATCTTGTATATAGGTAGTTTGAGTTTGATCGCTTTCATACTTGAACTAAGAATGGGTATATGGGCATGTGTTGGCTCCTGCTAGATATATATGGAGGTAGGTGTTGATCAAGAAGGAATCTGTTCCTCTAAGTAAATAAAGATAAAATACTATGTTCATATAAATGTTCTTGATGTTTCAAGTTCTGGCAGACAGATAGATTTATTCGTAAAAGAGTTTCGATGAGAAAAATCTTTTAATCAAGAACTGGAAATAAAAGAGAACATAATATTCATAGCAAATGGAGTTTGACATAAACCATGACTCCAGCTTGAGTTGGGATTTTGTAACAGAGAGATTCTAGTGCATGGTAAAATATGATTATAGGTTCATTTAAAGTAAATCTTATTACTAATTGGGTGGCCATGGCATGCTATGCTAGGTGTTAACCATGTTCTATGAGGTTCATAAAATGATTTAGAGAAATCATTTATGGTAAGTAAGAGTTCTGATGATATTAAGAGTTGATATCATGTCTCATTGCCAATTAGTGATGAGCCTAGTAAGTCACACACATACACAAGTTATCACCTATTTAAATATGATTTAATTAATTAATTAAAGAGTTTAATTGATTAATTAAATAGATTTGGTTTGCAATTAAATTGCAAAGTCCCTAGCATGACTTGAAACTAAATCTAGATTATTGGATGTGTAGTATAAATTAAATTTATATTTAAAGTGTTTAAATATGAATTTAATTGATGAGAAATTAATTAATAGAGATTAATTAATTAATTTATATTTGATATAAATTAATTAGAAGAAGAAAATAATTATTTTGGGTTAAGAACTCAAAATTAAGACACGAGGCATTTTGGTCATTTCACAGTGTGACACGTGGCACCATGAGATGGTGACACATGGCATAACACATAAGCTTGCCAAATGTTTTTTTTTAATCATGTAAGATGATTAAAATCAAGATTGAATATAGGTTTGACACTTGGCACAATGTGATTGGGTCACTTAAACCTAGAGCTAATCAAAAGGTGACATGTGGCTAGGGTTTAATGTGTTAACCTAGCTATTTAAGTGTGGTTATGAAAAGAAAACATAACCAGCAGCCTCTCCTCTCAATTGTCACGCCACTTTGAGCCTCTCCAGCTATTTCTCTTCATCTCTCATCAATTCAAAGAGATTAGCCATCAATCTCTTGAATTAAGAATGCTAGAAATTATTTCTAGTGTCCTGTTTACATCTCTAATCTCTTAAAAGGCAGAACTTGAATTTCTAATTAATAGAAAAGGCTTTAGAATCTGTTCAAGGGCTGCCATAGGTGTTCTTGGTGTGGACAAGCTAGAGGGACAACATCTTTAGTCATGAAGACGAATATCAAAGGCGCAGACACGCGGCACATCAAGAGGTTAGTGTAATCGTTCTTGATTTAATCTAGGGTTCTAAAATTAATCTGATTAATTTTAAAATCTTAAATGGCAAATACAGATCCAAAAACATATTAAAAGAGTTTTAATATGTTGTTTATCATTGAAATCAAATAGATAAAAATAAATCTTGCATGGTGTATGTGACCCTAGGTGAAAATTTTTGAATTCAATGGTATAATCTTGTGTTTTTCACGCTTCCGTTCCTTCAAGAAAAACAAAGGAAAATATCATAGCAAAGAAATGTAACCAAGTTAAGCGAGCCGAGAACCCTAGCGATGGGTGACCGCACCGGGAAGTCACGGCGTGGACCGTTGACTAGCCCTGGACTGCGGGGAACCCTGGAAAATATTTTAGGACTTAAATAGACCCTTATTGAAGTATAAATATCATTAGAAATATCAAAGAAAAATTAAATAATTAGTACAAAGAAAAGTGAGAAATCGAAAAACAGACAAAACCCGGTGTTACCGAAAAATCGGGAATGCAACCCGAACAGGGGCATTATGGTCATTTGACATCCCGAATTGTCTTTTGACCTAAATTTCCATTAAAAATAAATAATATTACACTTAGAAAATAAAATGAAAAATTAATTTGGTGGTACCTAAAGTAAATAGCAAGAATTAAGGGTTTAATGTGGAATAAGTGGGAATTTAACTTATTAAATGATTAAATTGTGTGAGTGGGCCACTAATGAATAAACTAAAAGCAAAATGGGGCAGCTGTAATTCCATTACACCATCAGAAACTTCATCTTCTCCAAATCACCAAACCTTGCCGAAATGAAGAATTAAAAGACCTCCATTGCCGTTTTCTCTCAAGCTCACCTAACCTCCTCATTTCACTTCCAATCACTTAGATAGCTTCATCAAAAATTGTCTACACATCATAAGGAAGAGCTTGATACCAAAATCAAGAAGTTTAATCAAGGTTTAGCAAGTTCCAACCATAGGTAAGTTTACATTTTTTGAATATTGCTTTGTTAAACTTTTTGTACATGTTATGGGTGTTGGATTTGTGAAGAAAATTTTCAAGTTTGAGGAGTTATTGATATGTCCATTTTGGATAGCCATGGAGTCATGTATTTAATGATTTATTATTACATATATTTGATGTAAATTCATGTTGAGTAGAGGGATTTAATATCCTAGTAAATTATTTCCATGAAAATGTGGTGATTGTGCACTTAAATTGGAGATTTATGAATTGTGGGACACTTTGGCATTGTAGAACATTTCGGCAGCCTTGGGACACTTTGATAAATGTATGAGTTCATGAAGGTATTGGCAGGATATTGACATTGAGGATTGATGGATATGTATATAGATTGGTTGTGTAAAGTGTATGTAAGAATGAGTAATGTTTAGGTGTATATGTGATTGTACTTAGACTTTGTAAATTTGAGTTTTAATTGGTGTATTGAGGATAATTGTAATCTGCCCAAAGTGACTTTAAAGTGAAGTGGTATATGGTTTTGGTAATGTACCAAAACAGAATTGGTAAGGGAAGTGAACATATAGTAAGGCAAATGTGTCATTGATGTATGTTTAAGCAAGGTAATTAAGGGCAGTATGCATTTTAGCCTATAACTTTAAATGTGTAACCTCAATTGGTATGAGACCAATTGGAGGTGAAACTAGGCACAAAATGTGCCAACTTTCATTGAGAAAGCATACCAAAATTCTGCTTGCAAGGTGACATGAAAAATGACCAATTCGGATTGAGTACACTTGAGGCCTGAAAATTTACCAATTGGGCAGCAGTTAGTGTTTAGGCAATAACTCACTCAAAACAGGTCCAATTGACCTGAAATTTTAACCATGAATAGTTAAGACCCATACCTACATGTCTTATGAAGACACAAAAGCCCAGAAATGACCATAAGCAAGTCAAAAAGCTTGCACAAATTCGAGTCCAAAAACTGGCCGAACCAAAGTTGACCAAATTGACCTAAAATTGACCTAATTTGATGCCATTTGACCAGCAATAGTATAATGACCATAACTTGGTCTACTTAACTCGGAATGATCTAAAATTTTTTCCCGCATTCCATAAGACATAGATCTACAAGTTTGTAGTTTTGACCGAAACCCGAAAATCGAAGAAACTAGGTCATCCGGCTAGGTCAAACTAGTATCCCGGAATCCAGCAATTTGTAATAAAATGCAAGGAAACGCAGTATACATAGAAATGAGTTTGGTAACACGTACCAACCCTAAAATACTATCGAAAATGATATATTAATAACGTCAAAACCTAATTTACCTAGAACGCATCGAGGGTCGATATATTAGGTGATTAAGCAAATAAAGGTATTCAGTGAATAATTGAATTCAGTGAATTACTTATCGAACATTATCGATAGAGACAGTTTAATTTAGTACTGAAACACTTCAAATTGTGTTTCTCAGTTAGTAAAGACTCAGGAAAAGGGAAGGAAACACTGAGTCCAGACCAGGAGACAGTCATCAGAGGTTTGTGCACAACAACTATTTCTTTTGAATTTTTCAATTGAAATGAATTATGACTATTTGTACATTATTGTTTTAAATTGTGGAAATGTGTTTGAATGGATATTTATTGCTTGAAAAGCATTGTAAATGATTTGAAACTGTGAGAAATTGTTTGAATGATATTGATGGATACTTATTGATTGAAAAGCATTGGAAATGGTTTGAAACCACAGCTATCATGTACATTGATTGTATTCCTCGCTAGCTTGTCTAGTGGGATGAATTGAATTCCCTCTCTGGCTGAAGTGTTGAGGTGTGTGCCTGTTGAGGACGAATAGAATGAGTACTCATATTTTTGCTAGCTAGCTATGTTATTCCTCATTAGTCATTGACTTTTGGGATGAATTGAATACCTCATTAGCCATCGGCTTTTGGGATGAATTGAATACCTCATTAGCCATCGGCTTTTGGGATGAATTGAACTTGAGAACATGATTAAAGCTGTGTGTGATTTATTGATGCATATTGTAAGATTGTAAAATGAGTTTAAATTCTTATTGACATTATTGTCTTGAATTTAACTATAGTTTTAAGTATCCACTATTTACATGACTTATGAATTGTGATTTAAATTGTATTTGGTTAATGTTGTGCACCACTGAGACATTGTCTCAGCGATAGCTTTATTCTTTGTCGCAGTAGACAGACAGGCGTGAGACTAGGCTGCTAGTACCTCCAGCGAGAGACTACCGGGTATAATGAGTATACCAACATTTTGCATTTTGTACTGTAATGTATGACCACTGTATGTACATATTGTTTTGGTTTGAGCAGTTGTAAATTCAAATTGTAACTTGAGGTTGCAAAATAATTATGAGTTATTTTGGCTTGTAAAAGTTGTATTATATTTCTTATATCTCAATCTTTGAAAAATCACTATGGAATTGAGTTGATAAATATGTTGTGTTGAGAAATGTGTTGGAGTTGAGATTTGGAAATATATTGAAGTGTCTTTTTACAGGTTTTTTGAAGAACTGTTTTATCCAAAATACAGACGGCATTCTGCCAAAATTTTTACAGAAATTCCAAATAATGTAAATGTGTTAATTCTATCACTTCAGTTCACAAAAGTTTTTAACACCTGTAAATAGTGCTCACCACTGTAAAAGAAGTAAGAAAAGTTTTTAAAATCCCTTGTAGTGTATTTAATGGGTTATCAGTAGACGGAGTTGGTAATTCATTAGGTATACTACAGGATCATGTTATGCCTTATAGAGGGGTAGGGTGTGACAAGCTCAGGTGGTAAGGCTAATCGGTAGGCTACTGGTCCCACACGTTCAATAACTTCATATGGGCCAATAAACCTAGGGCTTAATTTTCCCTTTTTCCTAAATCTCAACACTTTCTTCCACGGTGATACTTTGAGAAATACCTTCTCGCCAACTTCATACTCAATGTCTTTTCTCCTCAAGTCAGCATAAGATTTCTATCGGTCTGAGGCAACTTTCAAATTGGCCTTTATCAGTTTTACCTTTTCCTCTGTCTATTTTATCAGGTCTGGCCCCACTAGCTTATCTTCACCCAATTCAGTCCAACATACAGGTGTTCTGCATTTTCTCCCATACAGTGCTTCATAGGGTGCCATCTGTATGCTAGCTTGATAGCTATTGTTGTATGCAATTCTGCCAGTGGAAGATATCTGTCCCAACTTCCCTCAAACTCAATAACACAACTTCTCAGCATATCCTCAAGGACCTGGATTATTCTTTCTGACAGTCCATCCGTCTGAGGATGAAAAGCCGTACTAAAATGGAGTTGTGTGCCCAAGGATTCTTGTAATTTCTTCCAAAATCTAGATGTAAACCTCGGGTCTCTATCAGATATAATGGAAAGTGGAATTCCATGTAGTCTAACTATCTCACTGATGTACAATTCTGCTAGCTTTTCCAGTGAGTAGTCAGTTCTAACTGGCAGAAAATGTGCTAATTTAGTTAACCTATCCACAATCACCCATACTGCATCATGCTTCTTCTGAGTGAGAGGTAGACCACTGACAAAGTCCATAGTGACTCGGTCCCATTTCCATTCAGGTATGTTTATGGGTCAGAACAAACTGATGGAAATTTATGTTCTGCTTTGACTTGCTGACATGTTAAGCATCTAGTTACATAGTCAACTATGTCCTTCTTCATACCTGGCCACCAGTATCGGAGTTTCAGGTCATGGTACATTTTTGTGCTTCCTAGGTGCATAGAATACACACTGTTATGTGCTTCTTTCATAATACTGGCTTTCAATTCTTTATCATCTGGAACACACACTCTTTCTTTATAGTACAGGCACCCATTTTCTTTCACTTCATATTTAGTTTCCTTCCCCTTAGTGATTTTGCCCATTACAGCCATTAATTTCCCATCTGTCTTCTACCCATCCTGTATCTATTGTAACAGATTCGGCTTCATTTGCAACTCAGCCAAAATAACTCCATCATGAGTTAAGGATTCAAACAACTGAGCTTATTGTTATCTCATAATTTTTATTCACTTTCCCATCATTGTTTTCCTCTGCCTTTAGTATTCCTACTCATGAACTTCTATTATTCATTAGTTTCTTGATCTCCCATACTAGGATTCTTTACCAGTCCTTTAGTCTCTTTTACCAATTCCAATTCTATTAAATTACCCTTTGTCTCATACAAAGCTTATATCTTGCTATCATCATACTTATTCAATAACTATTACTACACACGAACTCCAGCAATGAAAGGCATCTATTCTTGCTTTTAGAGGGAATAGCACTACAACTTCTAAATATATTTTAAAATACCTAAATCATTCTTTTCTGACAAAAATATCAAAATAATTATAAGACTCTACATCAATGTCTAGATATCTTTTCACAACTCATTTCAACGTACTAGTGTTCTGCACTTTTTCCCTTATAGTGCTATATAGGGTGCCGTTTGTATGCTAGCTTGACGCTTATTATTGTATACAAATCTATTAGTGGGAGGTATCTGTCCCATCTCCCCTCGGATTCAATGACACAAGTTCTCAGTATATTCTCGATGACTTATCACATATTACAGGTTATCATTATCATTTCATTTCATTATTTACAGGAACTAAATGAGTTTCAGAATTTACCTGAATTACTCATTTCGACTGTCCATCCGTCTGAGGATGATAAGTCATACTGATATCTCTAAGCTTATAGTAATTACTATGGTACAGGTAGTTCACATTAATGTAACCGAGTCACTGACTCTAGCTACCTTACAAGTGTAGTCGTTCGATAGGCTAGTTCTGAAGTTTTAAATTTCTGACAAGAATTTTCACATTTATTTCCCGTAATAGTACTCTATTCAGGCGTAACTATATCAAATTATAGATTACTTACAAATATTCTTAGTTTATTGTACCACGAGGAAGCACGTAGCTCTATACAATAATCCCATGTCGGTACTATAATCTGCAGCTTACAATACAAACATCGAGAACATTACATAGTCACTACGTTATAACCTCATGGACTAGGTTTTCTAAAATCTTATTTGTACACTTATTTGCTTCTTTTTCTTTTAAAGTCATATCAGTGGTCTCTTCATGTAATTATTTAAATTTAAAACTCATTACTTATATTTATGCCCAAGTAACCTATCAAAACACTTGCAGGCGTTACGTATCGCCGTCCCCGCAAGACCCTTTTCTGTCTTTGGTGGCAATTAAGGGTAACTATCAAAGCACCTGTAGGCGTTACGTATCGTCGTCCCTGCAAGCCCTTGGGTGGTACCTATCAGAGCACTTTGCAGGCGTTACGTATCGCCATCCCTGCAAGCCCCCTGATACCGATATTCATTGTCTTTTAAAATCATATCAACCATATATTGTCAATCCATGACTTTTCATGTAGGCAGTACTGCTATCTATAATCCCTAATTGGTATACCAATCGATCCATACAATATACATAAGCCTAGGTTTACTTTGAGCAATTAAGCATTATCAATTGTCTAACAAAATCTTCATGTCCATTTATTGTGGAAAAGGTGGGTCCCACATCACTATTTCATGTGATTTAGCATGTTGTAATAACAAAATTTCCATGTCAATGTACAGTGGGAAAGTGGGTCCCACATACCTTTTTCAAGTAATTTAGTATATAGTGACTTAGTAGGGATAAGCCAATAATGTATTTCAAGAACCTTTCTTTAGGTGCAATTTTGAGATTTTAACTTTGCGTATCACTTTGGACAGTTTGTGGCTACTGTTTGGCCCCATTTCCTAAAAGGAAATTGTTCTTTTATATCTTGCTTTTATTTCCCAGATGACTATTAGAGCTCGGACTCATAGGTTTCTCCCTCTTCTCTATTTCACGTTGCCCTTGTGGGGTTGGGTTTGTACTTGGGATTGGGCTGACAGATTATCAGCCATTTGTTGAAAGAAAGCGGCCATTTACTGAGCCATTTGTCTAGTAATTTGTACAGGTGGGGCTGATAAAGTCAGACTTCTGACTCTCTGAGGGGCTGGGGCCTCACCTTGTACTTTCGCCATCACAAACTATTCAATTGTCTTATTCTTCTCTTCCATATCTTTTCGCAGGATTTTCTATTTCTTATACAACCAACACAAGGAGATTTCTCTCCATTAGTTCATATTTATGATGTAAATGTACTATATCTATCAAACATTTGAGCAGTTGTATTTACTGGCAAAAGATTTCAATTTTACAGTTCAAAATTTACTTTCAAACCATTGCTCTGATACCACTAAACATGTCACACCCTACTCCTCCGTAAGATGTAACATGATCCCGTAGTACACCTAATGAATTGCGATACTTCTCCTACCGGTAACCCATTAAATATGCTACAAGAGATTTTAAAACAATTCTCGATAAATTTAAATCATCGATTAAAATCTGTTGTTATAAAAATTTTTCAAAATTTCGGCAGAGTGCCGGCTGTATTTTGAGAAAATAGTTCTTCAAACCTAAAAAGGAAAACACTCCCAATATGTTTTCTCAAATACAACTCCAATAAACTTCATTTCATCTCAATATTCAATCTCAATAATCAAATCATTTCATTTTCAAACCAACCTCATCATAAAAGAAATATTTCACTGATTACAAGACTCAAAAATTAATATTACAAAATTATACAGGTAAGTGAAATCTCAAATTTACATTACAATAATTTACATTTAATTACACACCAAAATATTTTACAAGAGTTTTTTTATACAACTGCTCAAATAATTTATATACATATTATTACATGCATACATCAAAACCTATGTACATAGGTATACCTATGATATACCTGGAGCTGATCTGAATGTGTCTTCAAAGAAGCTTACTCAACTGCTCTATGCTCTTTTCACCTGCGACAGCATACAAAGCTATCGCTGAGTGGTGAACTCAGTGGTGCACAACTATAACTTAAAACATAGTTCAATATACCTTAGCAAAAATTACAGCAAATAATTTGGAAATCAGGATACTCATCAAATTTCAAAAATCAAATTATTCATTGCCAATAACATAAATCATTTGTATGAAATGACTTTGATCACGAAATTCAATTTATCAAATCACAACCAAACATTTAAGGTAATTCCAACAAAATCAATTATACATAAATCATAATTGAAATCACAATTCTTTACTATTCAAAAACCATTCTTTATCTCACTAACTATGCAAGACTAATCCGAAAGGGCCATCTTCGGGGTGATTCTAACTCCCTATGGTCGGGGAGGTCGAATCGGATTCTAACTCCCTATGGTCGGGGAGGTCGAATCATCGTGCACAGTACACATCACAATAATGAAACTTCCGAAAGGGCCATAACATAAAAACTTATATCTAACCTCTAATAAGAGGAGAATCTAAGCCTGTGCACATACCATGGTGATCAAAACAAAACTAACTCCATTGTCTCCTCAACAAATGAGAGAGACGGGTAATAACCTAGTCAAGCATCTATAGTGAGATATAAAACAATATCATGAATCTCTTTGTCCTTTTTATGAGCATAAATAACAATACAATTCAATTCAAAGTCAATTCCAATATCCAATAATTTTTATGCTCATCCCAATTCAAAACATAAGTTTGCATTTTTCCATGCAAATTGCCCATTACAATTCAAAATATTTTCTATGACAATTTTTCAAAACAAAATTTATTCAATCCACAACAATGCTTAATACTTGTTGAAATACCATTTCACAAAGCTAAATTCATACATACTATAATAATTTCAATAATCATTCAATTAAATCCAATACTTGATAAACACAATACATAAGGAAAATAACTTCATTTAATCATATAAAATATTCAGAACAAAATCAATTAAAAACTAGTTGTGCACAAACCTCTGAAGAGTAACCTCTTGGCCTTGACTCTGTGTTTCCTTCCCCTTCCATGAGTCTTTGCTAACTGAAACACACAATTTGAAGTGTTTCAGTACTCATTTAAACTGTCTCTGTCAATAAGGTTTAATAATTAATTTATTTAATTCTATTGTTTTCCTTAGTCAACCTATAATGTTTACCCTTGATGCACTCTAGGTGAATTAGATTTAATGTTAACAATATGTCACATTTTGCATTTCAATATGCTACCAATATAGTGCAATTTACCATTTTTACAAGTTGGCATTCATTGCCAAATTATTTCAAGCATCATTCTATATAAATGTCAAGTTCTCAATTTTTATGTGCTAAATTGGTCTCTTAAAGTCCTATTTCTCTTGGTTTTTAGCTTCTGGTCAAAGAAGCAAAATTGTAGCACTATGTCTTATTGCACTCGGGGCAAAATTTTAGGTCATTCTGAATTGTATAGACCAAGATATGGTCAATTTACTAAAGCTCGACAGATTACACTAAAATGGAAACTTTAGGTCATTTTAAGGTCATTTCTGGTTCTGGCAGTTTTTATACCCGAACTTGTGCAAGCCTTTTGACTTGCTTATGGTCATTTCTAGGTTTTGGTGTCTTCATAAGAGTTGTAGTTCTATGTCTAATCTATTCATGTTAAAAATTTCAGGTCATTTGGACCTGTTTTGAGTGAGTTATGGCCAAAACACTAACTGCTGCCCAAATGGTAAATTTTCAGGCTTTCAAGTCACTAATACTGATTTTTTCATTTTTAAGGTCAGCTTCTAGGTAGAATTTTGACAACATTTCTACGTGAAAGTTGGCCTATTTGGTGTCTAGTTTCACCTCCCATTGGCCTCATACCAATTGGGTTCACAATTTTACACTTATAACCTAATTTAGGTACTGCCAACAACACACAATTTGCACAAGACAATCACACTTCCAATTTGACATTCCTTCTCCTCCTCATGACTTCATTATTCATTCATAGCACTTCTACAAATACTAAACACAATTCCAGCAAGCATATTGGGCAGAACACTCAAGTGCTCAATGCACACAATTCACCATTAAAGTCCAACATTCACATCCACCCAAATTCAATGTACATCAATACTTATTTTACACATACACTTCCATGGCAATTATACAAACTACCCACAATTCAATACCATCATATTTCATTAATAAACTTCATTTTCACAACATACAAATTCATAATATTATAGGCTACCAAACATGACAGTTTTTCAAAGCATCAAGATCCCATTTCAAACCCTTAATTCAAGCACTAACATGCATATACTTGGACATTAACCTGCTATAACTTTTATTTGAGTTAATCAATCTTAATTCCCATCCATTAAATATAAGAATAAGTCACTAACCATGCATTTTCATGGCTACCAAAACTAAGATTCACCAATACTCAATCATTTCCTCAATTTTTCTTAGCAATTCAACTTACCCAAAGCTCAACAAAACGATTAGTGAAGGAAAATGGAAAGATTAAGCACTAACCTTTATTTGGAGCTTGCTAAACCTCACCAAAACTTCTTCTTTTTGCTTCCTACATGCTGCCCATGAGGTAAGGACAAGTTCTTGTGAAGGCACCTTGTGGTTTTATGTGGAAAAATGGTGAGGATTGAGAGCTTTGATTGAAACCTTCCATGGAGATTTTGAGAGAATATGTTTCGGCCATGGTTGTGCAAAATGAAGAAAATGAATGCTGAAGTGGTCATTGCTGTCCACTTATGGGTATTTATACCCCCACTAAGGTCCACTAATTATCCACTAATAATAATTAAACATTAGTTTAATCCAAGGTTTCAATATTTGCAAACAAATCCCCCATTTCTCTTTTAATTGCATTTCATTTTTAATTTCATTTTTCATGGAGTTCCAAAAATTTAATACTACCTATTTTTAATGGACATTTAGGTCAAAAGTCCATTCTAGGTGTCAATGACCAAAATGCCCCTCTTCGGGTTGTATTCCCGATTTTTCAATAACACTGATTTTTGTCTATTTCTCAATTTTTTATTTTTCTTTGTACTAATTTATTAATTTTCCTTTGATATTTCTAGTGTCAATTACGTTTCAATAAACCTTTACTTATTTCTCAAAATTTAATTCCGAGGGTTCTCTGCAGTCCTGGGGTTGGCTATTGCCTGCGCCGTAACTTCCCCGTGCGGTCACCCATTGCTGCGGTGCTGGCTCGTTTAACTTTGTTTCATTTCATTGCTATTATTTTTCCTTTGTTTTTCTTGTATTTTTCTTTCTTGTATTTCATTATTTTATGTCTCCTCACTAATATTTAAATTTAGTTCTAGGCATCCTAGCTGTCCGGACAGACACTGGTCACCGGAATAATAGAATGCACTACTGAACATAGGGATGTTACAATTCTTCCCCTCTAAAAAGGAATTTCGTCCTCGAAATTCATCAGATTCAAACAACTGAGCTTATCTTTATCTCATAATTTTTATTCACTTTCCCATCATTGTTTTCCTCTGCCTTTAGTATTCCTACTCATGAACTTCTATCATTCATTAGTTTCTTGATCTCCCATACTAGGATTCTTTACCAGTCCTTTAGTCTCTTTTACCAATTCCAATTCTATTAAATTACCCTTTGTCTCATTCAAAGCTTATATCTTGCTATCATCATACTTATTCAATAACTATTACTACACACGAACTCCAGCAATGAAAGGCATCTATTTTTGCTTTCAGAGGGAATAGCACTACAACTTCTAAATATATTTTCAAATACCTAAATCATTCTTTTCTGACAAAAATATCAAAATAATTATAAGACTCTACATCAATGTCTATATATCTTTTCACAACTCATTTCAACGTACTAGTGTTCTGCACTTTTTCCCTTACAATGCTATATAGGGTGCCGTTTGTATGCTAGCTTGACACTTATTATTGTATACAAATCTATTAATGGGAGGTATCTGTCCCATCTCCCCTCGAATTCAATGACACAAGTTCTTAGTATATTCTCGAGGACTTATCACATATTACAGGTTATCATTATCATTTCATTTCATTATTTATAGGAACTCAATGAGTTTCAGAATTTACCTGAATTACTCATTTCGACTATCCATCCGTCTGAGGATGATAAGTCATACTGATATCTCTAAGATTATAGTAATTACTATGGTACAGGTAGTTCACATTAATATAACCGAGTCACTGACTCTAGCTACCTTACAAGTGTAGTCGTTCGATAGGCTAGTTCTGAAGTTTTAAATTTCTGACTAGAATTTTCACATTTATTTCCCGTAATAGTATTCTATTCGGGTGTAACTATATCAAATTATAGATTACTTACAAATATTCTTAGTTTATTGTACCACGAGGAAGCACGTAGCTCTATATAATAATCCCATGTAGCTACTGTAATCTGCAGCTTACAATACAAACATCGAGAACATTACATAGTCACTACGTTATAACCTCATGGACTAGGTTTTCTAAAATCTTATCTGTACACTTATTTCCTTCTCTGTCTTTTAAAGTCATATCAGTGGTCTCTTCATGTAATTATTTAAATTTAAAACTCATTACTTATATTTATGCCCAAGTAACCTATCAAAACACTTGCAGGCGTTACGTATCGCCGTCCCCGCAAGCCCCTTTTCTGTCTTTGGTGGCAATTAAGGGTACCTATCAAAGCACCTGTAGGCGTTACGTATCGCCGTCCCTGCAAACCCTTGGGTGGTACCTATCAGAGCACTTTGCAGGCGTTACGTATCGCCATCCCTGCATGTCACACCCTACCCCTCTGTAAGGCATAACATGATCCCGTAGTATACCTAATGAATTACCAACTCCGTCTACTGATAACCCATTAAATACACTACAAGGGATTTTAAAAACTTTTCTTACTTCTTTTACAGTGGTGAGCACTATTTACAGGTATTAAAAACTTTTGTGAACTGAAGTGAAATAGCTAACTCCTTTGGATTATTTCGAATTTCTGTAAAAATTTTGGCAGAGTGCCATCTGTATTTTGGACAAAACAGTTCTTCAGAAAACCTGTAAAAAGCACACTTAAATATATTTCCAAATCTCAACTCCAACATACTTCTCAACACAACATTTTTCTCAATTCAAATCCATAGAAATTTTTCAAAGTCTGAGATAGGGAAATATGATACAATTTTTACAAGTCAAATAACTCATAATTAATTTACAACTTCAAGGTACAATTTGAATTTACAACTGCTCAAAACCAAAACAAAATATACATACAGTGAATATACATTACAATACAAAATGCCAACTGTGATATACTCATTATACCCAAAAATCTCTCGCTGGCAGTACTAGTAGCCTAGTTCTGCTGTCTACTGCGACAAAGAATAAAAGCTATCATTTGAGACAATGTCTCAGTGGTGCACAACATTAACCAAATACAACTTTAAATCACAATTCATAAACCATATAAATAGTGGATACGTAAAACCATAGTTAAATTCAAGACAATGAATGTCATAAGGAATTTAAACTCCAATTCACAAATTATCAAAATTCATAATAACACAATTTAGTCAAATAGTTTAAGAATACCGTATTGCCAATTCATACACAATTTGATCAAATTGTTGAATAACACAGTGTTGCCGATCAATATCACAATTTGATCAAATAACTAAATAATATTATTTTGCAAATCAATAACACAATTCGATCAAATAACTGAATAATATCGTTTTGCAAATCAATAACACAATTCGATCAAATAACTGAATAATATCGTTTTGCAAATCAATAACACAATTCGATCAAATAATTGAAGAATATCATTTTGCAAATCAATAACACAATTCGATCAAATAACTGAATAATATCGTTTTGCAAATCAATAACACAATTCGATCAAATAACTGAAGAATACCGTGTTGCCAATCAATAACACAATTCGATCAAATAACTGAATAATATCGTTTTGCAAATCAATAACACAATTCGATCAAATAACTGAATAATATCGTTTTGCAAATCAATAACACAATTCGATCAAATAACTGAAGAATACCGTGTTGCCAATCAATATCACAATTTAAGCCATGACACAATTTTTGTCGTACATGCCGTGTTGTACACCACGACAAGACATACTCACCCCAATAATCGAAATCAATGAGGGAGGAAGCTAGCTATATAATGAGTACTCATCCGATCACCTCAACTGGTAAACCAGAGAGGGAAAAATAAACGATCACGACTCCATAAATGGAGAAGGAAATAAACGATCACAACTCCATAAATGGAGAAGGAATGATATGATACTGTCATGCTAAGTGTGAACACAAAAATCAATTCCAAACATTTTATTCAAATGATTCGTGAGAATCCAATAAATTTCCTAAGTCATAATTTCATTCACAAAATGGCAACACAATTCATAATTAACTTCAATTTTCACAAATCACACTAAACCGATTTTTCCACAATTTCAAACCATTTACAATGCTTTTTAAGCAATGAGTATCCATCAATATCATTCAAACAATTTCTCACAGTTTCAAATCATTTACAATGCTTTTCAAGCAATAAATATCCATTCAAACACATTTCCACAATTTAAAACAATAATGTACAAATAGTCAATATTTATTTCAATTGAAAAATTCAAAAGAAATAGTTGTTGTGCACAAACCTCTGATGACTGTCTTCCTGGTCTGGACTCAGTGTTTCCTTCCCTTTCCCTGAGTCTTTAGTAACTGAGAAACACAATTTGAAGTGTTTCAGTACTAATTTATATTGTCTCTATCGATAATGTTTGGTAATTAATTCACTGAAAGCTATTATTTGCTTAATCACCCAATATATCGACCCTCGATGTGTTCTAGGTAAATTAGGTTTTAGTGTCATTAATATGTCACATTTGATAGGGTTTTAGGGTTGGTACGTTTTACCAAACTCGTTTCCTTGTTTAGTGCATTTTAATGCAACTTGCTGGATTCCGGGATACTAGTTTGACCTAGCCGGACGGCCTAGTTCCCTCAGTTTTTGGGTTTCGGTCAAAACTACAAACTTGTAGATCTATGTCTTATGGACTGCGGTACAAAATTTTAGGTCGTTCTGAGTTAAGTAGACCAAGTTATGGTCATTATAGTATTGCTGGTCAAATGGCATCAAATTAGGTCATTTTTAGGTCAATTTGGTCAACTTTGGTTCGGCCAGTTTTTGGACCCGAACTTGTGCAAGCTTTTTGACTTGCTTATGGTCATTTCTGGGCTTTGGTGTCTTCATAAGACTTGTAGGTATGGATCTTAACTATTCATGGTTAAAATTTCAGGTCAATTGGACCTGTTTTGAGTGAGTTATGGCCTAAACACTCACTGCTGCCCAATTGGTCATTTTTCAGGTCCTAATTGCACCTAATCCGAATTGGTCATTTTCTTAGGTCACCTTGCAAGCAGAATTTTGGTATGTTTTCTCAATGAAAGTTGGCACATTTTGTGCCTAGTTTTACCTCCAATTGGTCTCATATCAATTGAGGTTACACATTTAAACTTATTGCCTAAAATGTACACTTCCCTTGGTTACCTTGCTTAAACACACATCCATGACACATTTACCTTGCAATATGTTTACTTTCCTACCATTTCTGTTTTGGTTCATTACCAAAACCACATCCCACTTCACATTAACATCTCTTTGGGCATATTACAATTATCTTCAATACACCAAATATAACTCTAATTCCCAAAGTCCAAACACAATTACACATACACATAACATTACTAGTTTTTACATACTCTTTACACAACAAGTTCATATACATATCCATCAATCCTTCTATGTCAATATTCTGCCAACACTTCCATGAATACATACATTTATTCAAGTGTCCCCAAGCTGCCAAAAATTGTCCTTCAACACCAAGTGTCCTACAATTCATTAAATCCCATTCCAAGTGCAAAAATCACCTTATACATGTGAAGTAATTCACTAGGTTATTAAATCATCATGATCAACATCATTTCTCATCAATATATGCACAATTATTTCATCAAATACATGACTTCATGGCTGTCCAAAATGAACACAACAATAACTCTTCAAACTCAAAAATTTTCTTCACAAATCCAACACCCATAACATGCACACAAAACTTAACAAAGCTATCTTCAAAAATACTAACTTACCTTATGGTTGAAACTTGCCAAACCTTGATTAAACTTCTTAAAATTGGTATCAAGTTCTTCCTTATGATGTGTAGACAATTTTTGATGAAGAAATCTAAGTGATTGGAGGTGGAATGGAGGGGTGGATCAAGCTTGAATGAAAATGGCCATGGTGGTTTCTTCACTTCTTCAATTCGGCAATGTTGAGGAACCTTGGAGAAGATGAAGTTTGATGGAAGCAATCTGCCCACTTAGCATATATTTTAATCCCATAGTGCCCCACTTACTTAAGAAAAATGATTTAATAAGATTTAAGTGCTAATTACACAATTTTCACTCCACTTTTGGCTATTTACATTAGGTACCACTAAACTAATTTTTCATTTTATTTTCTAAGTGTAATGTTATTTATTTTTAATGGAAATTTAGGTCAAAAGACACTTCGGGATGTCAAATGACCATAATGCCCCTGTTCGGGTTGCATTCCCGATTTTTCGGTAATACTGGGTTTTATCCGTTTTTCGATTTCTCACTTTTCTTTGTACTAATTATTTAATTTTTCTTTGATTTTTCTAATGATATTTATACTTCAATAAGGGTCTATTTAAGTCCTAAAAATATTTTCCAGGGTTCCCCGCAGTCCAGGGCTAGTCAACGGTCCATGCCGTGACTTCCCGGTGCGGTCACCCATCACTAGGGTTATCGGCTCGCTTAACTTGGTTACATTTCTTTGCTATCATTTTTCCTTTGTTTTTCTTGTACTTTCTTTTCTTGTATTTCATTATTTTATGTCTCCTCATTCATATCGAAGTACGGTTCTAGGCATCCTAGCTGTCCGGACAGCACTGGTCATCGGAACAGTAGAACGCACTACCGAACTTAGGGGTGTTACACTGCAAGCCCCCTGATACCGATATTCATTGTCTTTTAAAATCATATCAACCATACATTGTCAATCCATGACTTTCCATGTAGGCAGTACTGCTATCTGTAATCCCTAATTGGTATACCAATCGATCCATACAATATACATAAGCCTAGGTTTACTTTGAGCAATTAAGCATTATCAATTGTCTAACAAAATCTTCATGTCCATGTATTGTGGAAAAGGTGGGTCCCACATCACTATTTCATGTGATTTAGCATGTAGTAATAACGAAATTTCCATGTCAATGTATAGTGAGAAAGTGGGTCCCACATACCTTTTTCAAGTAATTTAGTATAGAGTGACTTAGTAGGGATAAGCCAATAATGTTTTTCAAGAACCTTTCTTTAGGTTCAATTTCGAGATTTTAACTTTGCGTATCACTTTGGACAGTTTGTGGCCACTGTTTGGCCCCATTTCCTAAAAGGAAATTGTTCTTTTATGTCTTGCTTTTATTTCCCAGATGACTATTCGAGCTCTGACTCATAGGTTTCTCCCTCTTCTCTATTTCACGTTGCCCTTGTGGGGTTGGGTTTGTACTTGGGCTTGGGCTGACAGATTATTAACCATTTGTTGAAAGAAAGTGGCCATTTGCTGAGCCATTTGTGTAGTAATTTGTACAGGTGGGGCTGATAAAGTCAGACTTCTGACTCTCTGAGGGGCTGGGGCCTCACTTTGTACTTTTGCCATCACAGACTATTCAATTGTCTTATTCTTCTCTTCCATATCTTTTCACAGGATTTTCTATTTCTTATACAACAAACACAAGGAGATTTCTCTCCATTAGTTCATATTTATGATGTAAATGTAGTATATGTATCAAATATTTGAGCAGTTGTATTTACTGGCAAAAGATTTCAAATTCACAATTCAAAATTTACTTTCAAACCATTGCTCTGATACCACTAAACATGTCACACCCTACTCCTCCGTAAGATGTAACATGATCCCATAGTACACGTAATGAATTACGATACTTCTCCTACCGGTAACCCATTAAATATGCTACAATAGATTTTAAAACAATTCTCGATAAATTTAAATCATCGATTAAAATCTGGTGTTATAAAAATTTTTCAAAATTTCGGCAGAGTGCCAGCTGTATTTTGAGAAAACAGTTCTTGAAACCTAAAAAGGAAAACACTCTCAATATGTTTTCTCAAATACAACTCCAATAAACTTCATTTCATCTTAATATTCAATCTCAATAATCAAATCATTTCATTTTCAAACCAACCTCATCATGAAAGAAATATTTCATTGATTACAAGACTAAAAAATTAATATTACAAAATTATACAGGTAAGTGAAATCTCAAATTTACATTACAATAATTTACATTTAATTACATACCAAAATACTTTATAAGAGTTTTTTTATACAACTGCTAAAATAATTTACATACATATTATTACATGCATACATCAAAACCTATGTACATGTGTATACCTATGATATACCTGGAACTGATCTGAATGTGTCTTCAAAGAAGCTTACTCAACTGCTCTATGCTCTTTTCACCTGGATAGCATACAAAGCTATCGCTGAGTGGTGAACTCAGTAGTGCACAACTATAACTTAAAACATAGTTCAATATACCTTAGCAAAAATTACAGCAAAATTACAGCAAATAATTTGGAAATCAGGATACTCATCAAATTTCAAAAATCAAATTATTCATTGCCAATAACATAAATCATTTGTATGAAATGACTTTGATCACGAAATTCAATTTATCAAATCACAACCAAACATTTAAGGCAATTCCAAAAAAATCAATTATACTTAAATCATAATTGAAATCACAATTCTTTACTATTCAAAAACCATTCTTTTTCTCACTAACTATGCAAAACTAATCCGAAAAGGGCCATCTTCGGGGTGATTCTAACTCCTTATGGTCGGGGAGATCGAATCATCGTGCACAGTACACATCACAATAATGACACTTCCGAAAGGGCCATAACATAAAAACTTAAATCTAACCTCTAATAAGAGGAGAATCTAAGCCTGTGCACGTACCATGGTAATCAAAACAAAACTAACTCCATTGTCTCCTTAACAAATGAGAGAGACGGGTAATAACCTAGTCAAGCATCTATAGTGAGATAGAAAACAATATCATGAATCTCTTTGCCCTTTTTGTGAGCATAAATCACAATACAATTCGATTCAAAGTCAATTCCAATATCTAATAATTTTTATGCTCATCACAATTCAAAACATAAGTTTGCATTTTTCCATGCAAATTGTCCATCACAATTCAAAACATTTTCTATCACAATTTTTCAAAACATAATTTATTCAATCCACAACAATGCTTAATACTTATTGAAATATCATTTCACAAAGCTAAATTCACACATACTATAATAATTTCAATAATCATTAAATTAAATCCAATACTTGATAAACACAATACATAAGGAAAATAACTTCATTTAATCATATAAAATATTCAGAACAAAATCAATTAAAAACTAGTTGTACACAAACCTCTGAAGAGTAACCTCTTGGCCCTCACTCAGTGTTTCCTTCCCCTTCCCTGAGTCTTTGCTAACTGAAACACACAATTTGAAGTGTTTTAGTACTCATTAAACTGTCTCTGTCAATAAGGTTCAATAATTAATTTATTTAATTCTATTGTTTTCCTTAGTCAACCTATAATGTTGACCCTTGATGCACTCTAAGTGAATTAGGTTTAATGTTAACAATATGTCACATTTTGCATTTCAATATGCTACCAATATAGTGCAATTTACCATTTTTACAAGTTGGCATTCATTGCCAAATTATTTCAAGCATCATTCTATGTAAATGTCAAGTTCTCAATTTTTGTGTGCTAAATTGGTCTAACTTAAAGTCCTACTTCTCTTGGTTTTTAGCTTCTGGTCAAAGAAGAAAAATTGTAGCTCTATGTCTTATTGCACTCGAGGCAAAATTTCAGGTTATTCTGATTTGCATAGACCAAGATATGGTCAATTTACTAAAGCTGGACAGATTGCACAAAAATGACAACTTTAGGTCATTTTTAGGTCATTTCTGGTTCTGGCAGTTTTTATACCCAAAGTTGTGCAAGCCTTTTGACTTGCTTATGGTCATTTCTGGATTTTTGTGTCTTCATAAGAGTTGTAGCTCTATGTCTAATCTATTCATGGTAAAAGTTTTAGGTCATTTAGACCTATTTTGAGTGAGTTATGGCCAAAACAGTAACTGCTACCCAAATGGTAAATTTTCAGGCTTTCAAGTCACTAATCTGGATTTGGTCATTTTTAAGGTCAGTTTCTAGGCAAAATTTTGGCAACATTTCTACATGAAAGTTGGCCTATTTGGTGTCTAGTTTCACCCCCCCATTGGCCTCATACCAATTGGGTTCACAATTTTGCACTTATAACCTAATTTAGGTACTGCCAATGACACACAACCTGCACAAGACAATTACACTTCCAATTTGACATTCCTTCTCCTCCTCATGACTTCATTATTCATTCATAGCACTTCTACAAATACTAAACACAATTCCAGCAAGCATATTGGGCAGAACACTCAAGTGCTCAATGCACACAATTCACCATTAAAGTCCAACATTCACATCCACCCAAATTCAATGTACATCAATACTTATTTTACACATACACTTCCATGGCAATTATACAAACTACCCACAATTCAACACCATCATATTTCATTAATAAACTTCATTTTCACACACACAAATTCATAATATTATAGGCTACCAAACATGGCAGTTTTTCAAAGCATCAAGGTCCCATTTCAAACCCTTAATTCAAGCACTAACATGCACATACTTGGACATTAACCTGCTATAACTTTTATTTGAGTTAATCAATCTTAATTCCCATCCATTAAATATAAGAATAAGTCACTAACCATGCATTTTCATGGCTACCAAAACTAAGGTTCACCAATACTCAATCATTTCCTCAATTTTTCTTAGCAATTCAACTTACCCAAAGCTCAACACAAGGATTAGTGAAGGAAAATGGAAAGATTAAGCACTAACCTTTATTTGGAGCTTGCTAAACCTCACCAAAACTTCTTCTTTTTGCTTCCTACATGCTGCCCATGAGGTAAGGACAAGTTCTTGTGAAGGCAACTTGTGGTTTTATGTGGAAAAATGGTGAGGATTGAGAGCTTTGATTGAAACCTTCCATGGAGATTTTGAGAGAATATGTTTCGGCCATGGTTGTGCAAAATGAAGAAAATGAATGCTGAAGTGGTCATTGCTGTCCACTTATGGGTATTTATACCCCCACTAAGGTCCACTAATTGTCCACTAATAATAATTAAACATTAGTTTAATCCAAGGTTTCAATATTTGCAAACTAATCCCCCATTTCTCTTTTAATTGCATTTCATTTTTAATTTCATTTTTCATGGAGTTCCAAAAATTTAATACCACTTATTAATAATGGACATTTAGGTCAAAAGTCCATTCTAGGTGTCAATGACCAAAATGCCCCTCTTCGGGTTGTATTCCCAATTTTTCGGTAACACCGATTTTTGTCTGTTTCTTGATTTTTCATTTTTCTTTGTACTAATTTATTAATTTTCCTTTGATATTTCTAGTGTCAATTATGTTTTAATAAACCTTTACTTATGTCCCGAAATTTAATTTTGAGGGTTCCCTGCAGTCCTGGGGTTGGCTATTGCCTGCGCCGTAACTTCCCCGTGCGGTCACCCATCACTGCGGTGCTGGCTCGTTTAACTTAGTTTCATTGCATTGCTATTATTTTTCCTTTGTTTTTCTTGTATTTTCCTTTCTTGTATTTCATTATTTTATGTCTTTTTACTAATATTGAAATTTAGTTCTAGGCATCCTAGCTGTCCGGACAGACACTGGTCACCGAAATAGTAGAACGCACTACTGAACATAGGGGTGTTACAAATTTTGTTGGCATTGATTGCCAATTCAATTTCTACTTTCCCTAGGTGAAATTCCAAAATTTTAGTTTTAGTTCACTGTTTTATTTTGTTCCATTGGTCTGGTTACTGTGAGAATTTGGCTAAGTGTCCTTCACCAAAGTTGTTTCTTATTGTCTTAGCTTTAATTCTCTTTTTGAATCACTCTATTTGGAGTTTTCTAGCTCAAGTTATACTTAAAAGACAATTCTAGACTCAATAGTTACTTATGCAAATTTCCAGATTTTGTATGTTGATTTGATCTAGCTAAATGTCCTATTTTCTTTAGTTTTTAGGTTCTAGTCAAAAGAGCAATTTTATAGGTCTATGTCTTATTGAATTTTTGCCACTAATTTCATATCATTCTGAGTTATATAGACCATGATATGGTCATTTTACTAAAACTGGACAGATTGCATTCACATTGCAAGTTTTAGGTTACTTTTAGGTCAATTCATTTCTGGCAGATTTGGTACCCTAACTTGGGCAAGAAAATTGACTTGGTTCTGGTTATTTCTGGGCTTTGGTGTCTTCATAAGAGTTGTAGCACTATGTCTAAGTTTTCTAACGGTATAAATTTCAGGTCATTTGGACTTGTTTTGAGTAAGTTATGGTCAAAAGACTGACTACTGTTCATATGGTCAGATTTTAAGGTTACCAAGTTACCAATTCCGGATTAGGTCAATTTTACGGGCAGTTTCCGGATAGAATTTCAGCAACATTTCTGCATGAAAGTTGGCCTATTTTATGTCTAGTTTTGCCTCCAATTGACCTCATACCCATTAGGGTCACACAATTAGGGTTATAAGCTCAATTACATACTGCCCTTAAACACATTGCTCAAATACCTATCAATTGCACATTCACCTTGCTATAAGTCCATTTCTAATACCCAATTCTAAGTTGGTATCATATCATAACCAGTCATCATATCACATTTTGGTCAACTTGGGCAGAATATAATAATTCTTAATACATTAATTACAACTCAGAATTACAAGTCCCATTTCAATAATATAGACACATGAATATACCTAATTAACACATCTAATTCCCAACAATAATTTACATACCTATTTCTCAATCCTTGGTACAATAATTCATCAAATAATTTTCATGAAATTAAACAATCTTTCATGCACCACAAGGCTACCGAATTGCTCAACTTACCAAGCCCTCACAATTTCTTTCAAAAACCCCAAAATTCAATAGTTCAAATACTCAATTCAAACACATATATACTAATTATACTCTTATACATTTAAGTACTCTAATCAACTCTTAAAATCACCATTTACATAAAAAAATTAACTAAACTTCCATGAACATGAAACTACCGAAAATGGAGCATCTCCATAACTTATCAAATCTCATAATTTCTTCCACAATCTAACTCACCACAACCTCAATTACAACTTTAATGAAGCAAGTAATGTACTTACCTCTTTTGAAGCTTGATCAAACTTCACCAAAACCTCTTAAAATTACTATTAACTTCTTCCTTGCAAGGTGGGGAGTAACTTTAATGAAGACAAGCTATGGAAATTATGGCTTGATCATAGTGTTTAGACTTGAAAAGTGAGGCGGCCATGAGAGATTTCTCTCAAGTTTGGTCTGGCAATGGTGAAGGTTAAGTAGAGAAGATGAATTGCAGAATGTTAGTGGAGAATTTCTGATTTCTTAAGCTTTATATAGTCCATAGTGGTCCACTAATATTAAGATAATATTAGTTTAATTAAACTTTTAATTATTCAAAATCTTACCCCATAATTTTTCTTATTTATATAATTCATTTTCATTTTTCATTTTTCACGTGATTTTCAAAATTTAAGATCACTTTATTTTCATGAGCATTTAGGTCAAAAGTCAACTCTAGGTGTCAATTGATCAAAATGTCCCTCTTCGAGTTGTATTCTCGATTTTTGATAACACCGATTTTTATCGGTTTCTTGATTTTTTTGTTTTTATTTATATTAATTCATTAATTTTTCTTTGAAATTTATAATGTTAATTACACCTCTATAGACTTTTAATTATATCCTAAAAATTATTTTCGAGGGTTCCCCGCGATCCTGGGGTCGACAATTGCCTTCGCCATAACTTTCCGGTGCGGTCACCTATCGCTACGGCGTCGGCTCGTTTAACCTAGTTTCATTTCCTCTCTTTTTATTTTTTTCTTAATTTTTCTTGTATTTCTTATTATTTATTTCATCATTTTATGCCTTTTCACTGTCACTGAAGTGTAGTCCCAGACATCCTGACTTGTCCGAACAGACATTAGGTTATCGGAGCAGCAGAATGTACGGACTACGTAAAGTGAAGACTTTACAATAATCACATGAATAACATGAACTATATAGATTAGTTCATAGTCCAGATGTGTACCTTATTTGTAAAAATAATTTACTCCATAACTTGTTTAAAATGAGAGCCTCCAAAAATTAAGAATTGGGCTAAACTTGCACTCGCACAAATGCATACTCATTTGTCTTTTTGTTACTTATTACAAAAGGCTTGTAAGGCTCTTATATATAGTTACTCAAAGTGTACCAACTTTTTGGCTAAAAGTTGCATAACTTTATGCATGTAACTATTAAGAAAAATTGTATCTCTTCAAGTAATTACATCTTTTAACCAATGTACATGACTTTTGGATTTTGTCACATTTTGACAATTTACATGACTTTTAGATTTTTGCTACCTTTTAGTAATATTCATGACTTTTCATGCGATTATTCTTAATATTAATTTTAAGTCTAATGGATCCGAGTTGATCCACATGGGTGACCCAAACTATATTTCTAACAAAATATATATCTATCTTACCTCTAGAATAATATTATATAATTTAAAATTATATTAAAATAAATAATTAATAAACATTTTCATATATTAATTATAAAAAATAAATTTTATTTATTTTGTTAAATTGTGAATAAATAATTAATTATATCTATAATTTATTTTATTAATATATTAACTTAAATTATTAAATTTTATCATAAAATATTATTTTTTAACTCTAAATTTTATTGTTTAAAAAAACTAAATTAAATTTTAAATTATTTTTAAAATTACTTTTTAAAATATAAGTAATTATATTGTAATAATTATTTATAAAATATATTAAATTAATGATTATAATAATACATTATTATTGTTTTTAAGAGATTATTATATTAAATCCCAATTCATTCAATAACCGGATTGGTTCTATAAACCTTATATAACCCACATATATAATTAAATTTTTATATAAATTATGCCCCAACTTTTTTCATAAACATGCTAGCCACAAGGCGCACACCACCCCAAAAAAGTGAAGAGAATTAAAATGGTTATGGCTCGAGTGATACTAAAATTCTCTCTGAAGATGTAATGTCTCGAATTTGAATCTCAATCAGAGCCAATTATACTAAAAAAAAATTACCTCATAACTCATACAGCCTACAATATCTCCTCTGTCAGTTGATATACATAATACATGACTACAAGTAATTTAACAACAATGAATCAAAGTAGAACAATGCTCGTACACCTATTTCATTAGTAAATCTTCCCCTTCATTGTTTCTTCTTGAAACATAAGCTTCAGTTCCTCAAAAACCATTTTCCTACCATGGAGCATTCACTGCTTCCTGAAACATCAGCTCATGCATTTCAGCATTCACCTTCAGAGCCTCTATCTCAGCATCTAGCCTTTCTCTTTGCTCTTTCAATTCCATAAGCTTCGATTCAAGACTTCTCATCTCAGCATCTAAACGAGCTTGTTCTACTCTAAATTCTCTACACTCTGATTCAACAGCCGCTTCTGATTCTGCAGCAAGGCTCATTAGCCTGCTCAACCGAGATCGTAAAAACCCAACATTCATGCCCAGCAACTCAAAGCCTTTCAAAGTCTTGTCCCAAACTGCAAAATCTGCATGAGAGCTGGTAAGGTTGGAAGCTCTGATGGCCTCTGAAACATTAACAGTTTCAATTATTATTTCAGCAGCCAATTTATAATTAATACTCTTGAGAAGATTGTCATGCAGAAATGATCTTTGTGAGCAGCATAACTCGTAGTATTTAGTCCTTTGGTGATCAGAAAGCTCGCATTCTATAGCCAAGCCATTGATGAGAATGCTGAAACTTTCAATGCTTTCTACGTCTTTAAAATCAGCAGCAGTTCCTGAAGATGTGACAACTTCCAAAGTTTTCAAGCAATGATCTTCAGTGTCATTCTCAGATTTAGTTGCTCCAGGCTCTTCATTCAAAACCATCAGGCTATTCTCCTGGTTATTGTCCTGCAGGTCTGTTGAAGGAAGCTCCATATGCTTGCCCTTTTTATGCCCTTGTATGTCCTTCTCATCTCGATCTTCTATCGTTGCGTCAAGGAAATGAAAAGACTAGATTCAGCAACTTCATGGGATCATTTACAAATTGTAAAGCAACAAAAGAGAGAACACATACCAGAGGTGATTTGTTTTTCAGGAGCATCCACTTTTTGAATATCTAACTTCCCATTAGTTTTGGCTGAAACAGTTCCTCGCACTATGTACACCTACAAGAATGATACTTGAGTTGACTACTGCAGTAAACAACCTATAGAAATAAAGTTGTAACCACTTGTAGCAGTACAAACAAAAGGAGGACAGTGTAGTCCATATAAGAGCCAAAGATCTGATTCAGATTTTCTAGTGCTTTATCTATCTGCAAGAATCAATTTTTGCTTCCATTTTCCATGAATTGAGCAATGTCTCTATATGCACAAATTTCTCAGTGCGTGGTATCTGCATGTTTCTGCAAACAAAGGGTGACTTCTTTTAGCCCACCCATGTGTTAAATAAGACAACTTGAAAGTAGAACTTGCTCCACTAATTTTGAGAAAGCAAAAGAGGAAAGGATTTTTTTAGGACTAGGCAATCACAGCTCAGTGAACTCTTAATGAGAACAGTTGAGTTTACTCATCCAATTGAACCAGTCTTTGATTCTCTTTCTGTTTCCATTTTGATGAATCACACTTCCCCAGGCTTTCTTCCTTCCGGTTACTGCACTGAAAAACTATGGGCTAAATGCAATTATCTAGAAGAGCTTCATTGACAATTTTCCTCTAGTTCCTCCATGCTATGAATTGCTTTAAAACCTAAGTTTTCATTGGAAAGAAAACCATAGTTACAGGTCCCAGAGCTGCAAACCGAAGGGAAAAGGGAAGGGGGGGAGGGGAGGTGTGGTGTGGGGAGGTATGAACCACTTTGTACAACAATAGCCTTTGAAACTTTTAGAATGCTTCTTCCTGATGATTTTATTTCTTAAAGATTTACTACATCAAATGGCAATTAAAAAATAGAAAGAGCATATGGCAGCAGCAAATGGTACCTTAAACCTTAAAGGTTTGACTAAATGGAAAACAAGGACATCACCCTCATGTAACTTGTGTGCAGAGCAGAATGCTTTCCATCCACCACTCAGTGCTGTCCTTTCTGAAATATAATTTATTATGTATTCTTCTCCATTTTCAGTTTCCAAGAAAACTGTTGTGTCATGCTTTGGCAAATGCAGTTTGCAGAATCGCATAGGAAGATGCTGTCATCAAAGAAGTTGAACACATAAAGGTGTGAAAAAAACGAGATGGTGTCTTATTCTTAAATTTAGGACAAAGTCAGGATTACCATCCAAAATCCAACAGTAACATTTGACCGAACCAAAGCCTTTGCAAAGCTAGGGAATGAAGCTTCTAAACTTTCTTGAATCTCCTCTGCCCGCTCCATAGCAGAAGACTTAGATTCAGAGCTATCATAGAAATCATTGACCACGCCTCTCTTTTGTTTGCAGCTTTAAAAACAAACAAGGAAAAAGAATCAATACATGAAGCTAATCTGACTCAATTCTTATCACCTGATTGTAAGTACAGAACACTTGAACAAAATCCCTGACCTTGTAGGCTTGCTGAATTTATCACATAAGCCCTGCTCAAGAAATCATAGAGATTTTCTTTTTCCAATTAAATTCATCACTCAATATATATCTAATATCACTAAATGAATTGCAGCAATAGCAGTCAAGTATCTAAAAGGATAAACTGCAAAGCAATCAATTAAGTTTGTATTTGAACCCAACAGGCTTGTTATGAGTAAAAACAACACAAAAATGATACATAAATTTCAGCAAACTGAGGGACCATTCCAGTAGTTGTTGAACACCCACATCAATGGCTTATATTAGAAGAAAATTAAATTTTGGTTTTTCTTCACAGCCTTGAAATAAAAACAAAGCATAAAAATATTAATATACATGAAAGAAACAAATTTAAAGCCACTTCTAAAACATTCAGTTAGGCTGCTAAGTACAGCTGGAACTCCATGGGTCTCTACTTCGTAGTCACCTGTGTTTTGCACTGAAGGATTGTGCTGTCAAAGCTGAGCAAAGCCTATCCCAAATTTAAAATCTCTCATTTCACAGATAGGTTCATTTTACTGGGGATGGATTAGAAAATGACACCTAAAGAAGAGTTCAGGTATCCAAAACAAAAATTGCAAAAATGAAAGTACCTAGAGTAAGAATTGAAATTGAAAGGAAAGAACCACCTAAAAAAGGGCTACTAAAACCCAGAGAAATTGCAAGTGCTGTCCCAAATAGGGAACACCTGCTTGCTGCTAGAGTTAAAGCTAATGCAGATTCTTCTCTTCGAATGAGTCTGGAACAGGATTAGGATGGATTTCAGTTTTCAAAGTTAGATTCACAGTGTTTTCTTTCCTGATGTATAATTTCTGTGGAAATGAAAATTTATTGCTGCCTGAGCTTTTGGAATTTCCCAAAAACTTTACTAAAGGGTTTCTCCTAACTCCAGCTTTGAACATAAAATTTGATTAGAAGACAAAGTTAAGAAGAAGGAAAAAAGAGAACCCTAAAAATAACAAAACAATAGCAAGCAGCTGAGATAAGCGAGCACACAAATTAATAGAGAGAGAGAGAGAAAGAGAAAGCTCTACAGAAATGTTTCGCCCATCTGAAAATGATAACAGTTGAGCTAATAAAAAACAGGAAAACAGGGATTGAAGCAAAAAGTATTCTCCAATTCATGAAGAGATTGAAAATTTTTTACAATAAAAGAAGCAAAACAGCAAGTGGAAGAAAAGGGAAGAAAAGATTTAGTTCTCACAAGTTCAGTGCCGCTGTTAGGTTCTGGAGACTCCTTATGGATCTGGGTCAGGTTTGTCTTGGACCCTCGTGACTTCCTTTTCCTAGCCTGCCAATGAATAACACAGATTCGCAGAGATCAACAAGCACAATCAGACATGCACGAAGATAAAGAAACAGAGAGAAACAGACCTTGGGATAGGAATAAATGGTGATTTGCCTAGAGAGAGGAGAAGACTGAGAAGCAGCAGCAGAAGAAGGAGGAGGAGTAGTGGCTTCTCCTTCTTCCTTGGCATCCATGAAGTGATATGTTAAGACAGGTTTCCTGTAGCTATTATTACAGGTTTCTGTGTCCTTGATAATGTCTTTGAGGAAACAGCAAGTGGGCTTTGGTGCTATGCATTAGCAAAATATTTATGAGGTAATAGAAAGTTGGAAACATTTGTCTTCAAGTTTAATATGTCAGAATTTCTTCACTGTTATTTCCTTTAATTGTTGTTATTTTAATTTCTTTTCACAATGTGATGCATATTTTTAGATTCCAAAGAGTAAAGTAAATACTACACTGTAATACTAGGGATAAACTAAATTTATTCTATTTTTATGGATTCCATTTATTAGTAACTATTTTTTTTAATTAATAATTAAATTTGATCCACGTTATTAATTTAAAGTTAAATTTCATCCATATATTAATTTGATTTAATTAACTATCAATTTTATAATGTAACAAAAAAAATGAATTTTATAAAATAAAAATTATATGTCAAACCATCTAAAAAGGAAAATATTAAAAACAAATTTCAAACTTTACTTTACAATTGTATCCTAAATTTCTTTTAATAATTGCACCCTTAATTTCTCAAACTCTAATAATCTATTATAGCTAAAGTGCCAAATCTATTAATTTCTATTGATGTAATTACACTATTATTAATTTAAGAATCAACTATTTAAAAAATTAGAGTTTAATTGTAAAATTGAGTAAAGTTTGAAATTTTTTTTTAATATTATTCCTTTCAAAGATTTTTTAATTTAATTTTCTCAAAATTTTCGTTGACAAATGAGTTTTTGGATTTAGATTAAGAATATGGTTAAGTACTTTAATTTTATGTTTCTCTATTCACCTTAAATATTTCCAATGTAATTTTACCTCATAAATAATTATATGAAAATATAGAATATTAGCTATGAAATCATAGTTTTTTTTTTTCTTTCTTTCTTTCGTATGAGAAATGTCTTAACTTTTAGAAAAAATTCCATTGAATTTAGATAGTTGCTATATGTATATAAACCAGTGGAGCAGATTCATATATTATATGGGTATGCTGGTTAAATACATAAATTTACTTTTATTTTTTATTAAAAAAATTACTAGCACCCTTACATTTCTTTCTCCTCATCGCATACTGAAATTTCAGTTTTAATTGAGCATTCAGAGAGAGGATATATATTAAAGACAGCATTTACATGATGCCTTTGGAGTTACTAATGTATCGGTAGCTTTTACTTTTATGAGTATAGTTGTTAAACCTAGGGTATTAATCAATATTTTGGTAATAATAAATAATTGGTACATTATTAATCTATATTAAAAATGTTTGTATTAAAATTATAGGTTATAAATTCAAAATTATGAAGTTGCTTCAAATTAAAGTTGAAAAAAGAACAAAAAAAATGGAGTAAAGCATCATGAGATTCCACAATGAAATTTTTATCTGTTTTTATACTATGCGAATCTTATTTAATTAATTATATTGACTCAAGTTTAGATACTTTTTAAGAAAATTTTTATTATCTTGTTTTTACTTAATTCTTTATAAGGGGGAGTTAAATAAATTTTTCATTTTTAAATGATGCAAAATTAGTTTTTCAAAATATTTTAGTTAGAAAATTTATTAAATTAGCTTTTCAACACTTCAAACAGATGAAAATCCAACTTTGAGACCATAAGTTATGTTGATTTTGAGTATTTTTACATTTTGGACTGATGGACTTCTGCAACCAAAGCTAAGTTTTTAAACTTGATATGTCGTTAGATTAATCTTTGGCAGCCTAGTAAATGACTTTGGCAGTTGAACCTAGGTTTCTGCAAGTCGAAATAATAAGATTTTAAATTGTTGAATGACTATTTTTGCATTTAATGTACCTCTAACTGTTATTTTCATACCAAAACTATAAATAAGGGTTATTTATGACCAGAGAAGAGTTACAACAATCTTCCATTTGAGAATTTATTGATTTCTATGTCTTCTACTCTTTCTCTCTCTAGAACTTGAGCCTTTGCAATTAATTTCTTGAGAGCTTATGTTTATGTAACACTCATACTTGCATAGTCTGGTACATTTTACTATTTCAGTGACCAATATCGGTCCAGACAATTAAGGAAATTAGAACCACATCTAAGACTCTAGATAAGCCCTGAATGCAAATAAGTAGTGATTGTCAGATAGTTAAGTATAAATAAGGAAAACAGAACATAAAAAGTTAAATGAGTCGGGAGTCACAGCGATGGGTGACCTTACCGGAAAGTGACTACGAGGTCAGTCTTAACCCAAATTTTGAACCAAAAAATGTGACGCTGTGGTCCTTAGGACTATGATGAACCTAGTGGAAAAGATAAAATCACAGAAAAGAATTGTTAAGCAGGTCAAATAATTAGGTCAGGGATTCAGAAGAAATATAGAATAACTTGCAAACCGAATTGAATCAGTGAGGGGCAATTTGGTCAATTCACCCCTAGAGCTGACTCCTGACCTAACTGTCCAATAAAATCGGAGAAAAGAAAATTTCGGGATCGAGAATTAAATTAAAAAAAACTATTAAAAAATAAAGAAAAAAGAAAAAGAAATAGAAAAAGCTTTATTGCATCATGTGGATGACATCATTGGTGATGTCAAAATTAAAATTTATTTGCCCCCAATAATTGACCAAGTCAAATACATAAATTAACATAAAATACATAAAAAAATTAAACAAACCAATCACTCTTCTTCTCCTTCCTAAGTTTGGCCGCCCATCTTCCCTTAGCCATCTCCATTGTTAAACTACCATGAGAGCTTGGATTTCTTTACTAAACCCTAACTTCCCCCAAAATTAAACCACAAAAGTTTGTTATCTTCGCTTGAGGAGGCATTAGAAGAAGGAAAGAAAAGAAGAAAAGGAAGAGAGTGAAAAATTGGAAGTCAAGTGGAGGTAAGCAATTTAAATTAAAAATTTTAGCTTATTACGTGTGTGTTTAGCTCAATTAACCTAGAATTCAACTTAAAAATCAAAAGAAAACAACTATGGGGGAGTAAGATGGAATTCAACCAGCTTATGTGAGAGTTTGAATTGATTGAAATTGGTGTAATGGAAGTGTTGTTTAAGTTGAATTATGTATGTAGACTATGGATATATACTTTGAATGCATTAGATTTTAACTTTATGTAATTAGGGTTCTTGAGCATTTTGACAAATTGGGGAAAAATTGAGGGAATTGGTCAATTGATGCAATTGACCTAAATTGAGTTGAGAAATGGTTAATTGGGACTATTTGTGGTGTGTGTGAATTGGTAGAACCAAATTGTAATTCGGATTGGTTAGTGTGCATATTTTGGCAGCTTGTCCTAGGTCCCTTTCAGGGACCAAAATTAAAAATTTACTAAGCCAATTGGTGTAAGGCCAATTGAGGATGAAAACAGACACATAATGGCACATTTTTCATCTGGGAATCATGCCCAGAAAATAACTATAACATAGTGGACAATTAGGTCAAACTCGGGTTTAGTGTATTGCCACTGTACCAAAATGACCAAATGAACAGTGTTTATTCATTTAGCCATAACTTGGGCTATACATGTTCAAATGACCTGATTTTTGTGGCATTGAAAAGGTGTGACATAGCAATACAACTTTCGTGAAGAACACTAACCCAAATTCTGCCCATAACTAAGTCATTTTGCCACCCAAAATTAATGGTCAAAAACTGCCAGAACCAAAGTAGGTGCCCAGAAATCTGGGTTAGATCAATCCGGCCAGCCATATTCAAATGGCCATAACTTGGGCTAAAAAACTCCAAATTGGGTGATTTGAAAAGGGGATTAAAATTAAGACAATAAGGAACAACTTCTATGAAGAACACTTAGCCAAATTCCCACAGCAACTTAACCAATGGAACAGTGCAAAACAGGATACCAAATCTAGAAAATTTGAAATTGTGCCTAGGAAACCTAAAAATATAAGGAGCAATTAAAACCAATAAATTTGATAACCAAAATGTGGTATGTGAGTGAAATTGAAATCTCTATACCTATTAAGCATAAGAAAGTCAACAATTTGACTTAAATAGTATCATGAATAGTAACCTCGAAATGTAAATTTTAAAGAACGTCAATTTAAGTATATTAGAGCTAGAAATAAATAGACTTGAATTTGTTTTTGGATTTATTGTAAGCTGTGAAATTGAAACACTGTGAAATTTTGTGTTTCAGTTGAAAGGAGTACCGGGAAAGAACCTGAGACGTTGAGTCAAGGCCTAGAGGCGACTCGCACGAGGTTTGTGTACAACATAAAATATTCTTTAAATTTCCTTTGCAAAGTGCATGAAATGAATTGTGATTTATTTGTATTGCAAAATGGTGATTGAAATGTATATTTATGCTATTGATCTAAATTGTTGAAAATTTAATTGCATGTGTGTTAATTGTCATTAAATGTTTGGAAAATTATTGAGATAGTTTTGAAACCACACTATCATGATCATCTATTTGAATGCCTCACTAGCATGACTAGTGGGAGGAATTAGTTTTGCATTTTTATTCCCTCTCTGGCTGAAGTGTTGAAGTGTGTGCCAGTAGAGGAAGAAATTGAATGGGTACCCATAGATTGAGCTTGTGACACCCCTTACCCGTCTATAGTGTAGCCGAGCAAGTTATGCCACTCAGTGTGTCGGAACACCAATTCATGTTTCAATTTCAATTAATCCTTTTTAATTCATTTATTTATAATTTTTTATAAAACTAAATTTTTCCGTAAATTTTATAGAAAATCCGGCAGAATGCCGGCTATAAATTGGAAAAACAGTTCTTCTGAACCTGTTAAAAACACTTCCAATAATATCATCACATTATTCTCAATCAACCTCCAATATATACTCAACAATTTCTCAATTCACTTCAGTATCTCAAAATTCAATTCAATTCAAAACACAGTCAACTCAATGAAAAATGCTCAATTTATTACTGAACATATTTCATAGATACTTACATCAAAAGCTTGATTATATGAATTTATAATATACATTACAGAATGTTACAAAATACAAAATATCAAAATATCAAAATATCAAAGTGGCCTAATGTCCTACCAAATGCACTGCAATGTGAGGTGACTCTGAACTCTGAGTGCAGATATGAAGGCTCACCCTGTATGAGGCCTGCTGGACTCCCCAGCTATGTCTCCAGTACCTACGCGTGGCAAAAGCGATGCGCTAAGCAATTCTACTTAGTGGTGATAATATAAAATAAAATAAAGTAAAATAAAATAAAATAAAATAAAAACATGTGTACAGAATGTATATTTACATTTTTGGGTGAACTAAGTCTCAAATGTTTATTGCAATATTATTCAATTGAAGTTTGGTAAGATTTATTAATACTGCCCGAGTAACCTATACTAGTTGACTAGACTGGATAAACGGGTAAACTGGTACTGGGTACTAAGTACCTCAGACCATCACACCATCGGTCACATTGTGTCTCCCGGTGTGCAACAGAACAGCTAATAAGCTGTGATAATTATCGGGGATTAAACCCGAGTATAACAACTCAATATTATAGCCAAAGGCTATAATGTCACAGAATGGCATGGGAAGCCATGAAATAAAGAATGGCATGAAGCCATATGCAATACTGCTAACAGAACCCTATTGCCATGCCAACCTATCCAAACCAATCACGTTAGGCCTACTAGGGCATTTAACACTTTTAATTTGTGTAATTCCTTGAAATTGAAATTTTTATGATTACTATTCATTTCATTAGTCAACCAAAATGTTGACTTTTGCATTGAAAATAGGTAAATTAGTTTAAATATCATCAACATACCGCATTTTGCATTTTAAACTTGTTGGTATTGGTTGCCAATACCATCTCAAAGCTTAAAGTGAATTGGACAGAATTTTCAGTTTTCAAGCTTTGGGTTTACTGTTCCATTAGTCACCCTTGCAGTGGGAATTTGGAAAAATGATCAACATGAAAGTTGTTCCTTATTTTGTCTAGTTGAATTTCCTTTTTTGAATCACTCCATTTGAAGTTTTGTAGCTCAAGTTATGGCCTAAAAACCATAAATAGCAGAATTGGACAGATTCTAAAATTATGGGTAAAATTGTTTCTGCCAGATTTGGTAACTCAAGTTTGGTTGGCAATTTGACTAGGTTATGGTCATAATTTGGGTCAGGTTTCTTCATGAAAGTTTTTGGTCTATACCTCAACTTGCTGCTGGTGATATTTCAGGTCAATTGGACCTTGCTAGATTGAGTTATGGCCAAATGACCAAATACTGTTCATTTGGTCATTTTGCCCAGGCAGATTGCAGGTCACCCGAATTGGAGTAAGTTTTTTGTCCACTTGGTTTGGTTTTATGGGCATGGTTTCTTGACCAAAGTTGTGCCATTTTGTATCTAGTTTCATGTCCAATTGGCCAAACACCAATTGAACCTCTACAATTTAAGTTATGGCAGCCCAAACAGGCTAGACTCACATCCAAACCTGCAGGTCACATAAGGCATCCACTCTAACCTCAAATCCCACAACCCAATTCACTTCATTTTTTATTCAAACCAAACCAAATGGTCACTAATTGACCATTAAAACCTACTCCCATCATCACAAGATGAAAGTCTCATTCTTCAACCCAAAACCTAACTCAACATTTCAAAACCATGCATTATCATTGCATTTATCAATTCACTTATAAGATACACATTAAGGGCAGCCATACTAACATGTTAACTCCCCAAAAATCATCACTATATTACCCTAGCCATGGCTGCCAAAATTTAGGGTTAACATACCAATGGTGTTTCATCAAATTTCTTTGTCATTTACACATATTTATAGTTCTTAAACATGAAATTAAAGTGAATTTCAAGGTTTAGGTCACTAACCTCTTTTAGCTCAAATCCAAGCCAACCAAAACTTTAATTTTTCTTCAAAATTTTGCTGCCCAAAGCTTCCTTAAGGTGTGGGGTGAATTTTTTGTGAAAACAACTAGGGCTTTTGGTGGAAGAAAGCTAGGGAAATGGAGGTTTAGAAGTTTGTTAATGGTGGTTATGGTGGAATGGTTCACGGCAAGAGGAAGAAGAAAGAAAGAAAAGTCTGATTTTCTTCATTTTCCAGCCCATTTGACCTCTTTTAAGTTAGTTTATGCCATGTGTCACCATGTAATTGGGTGAAGGCACACTAATGACATCATGTGATGTCATAAATTCCCATTTAATTCATTCTTTTCTTTTCTTTTCTACTCATTTTCAATTCAATTTTAAGTAATATTTATTCACATTTTATGTCATAATAATTATTTACTTAACTGGACAAGTCGGCCAAAAATCATCTCTGAAGACGAAATGACCAAAATGCCCTCCGTTTGGCTTAACAGGTCAAAATTGTCTGTACCGATTGAAAAATTTTTCTAAGCATTTCCTTGGCATTCTAATGTCATAAGAACCTCAATAACCCTTCTCTGGAGTCCTGATAATTATTTTATAATTTTTCCCCCGGGTCTAGGGCTCCTAGTTGTGAGAACCGCAACTTCTCACTAGGTTACCCATCGCTAGGGCACCGGCTCATTTTAACTTGGTTGTATTTTATTTCTAAAATTTTTACTAAATTTTTCTTATTAATATTTGAGTTAATTTTGGTTCCTCACTTTAGTTTAAATATTTTTTCGAACGTTCTAGCTGTCCAGACCGACACTGGTCACCGGAACAGTCGAATGTACGGGGTTGCTACCGGGAGGGTGTTACAACTCTTCCCCTCTAATTTAAATTTCGTCCTCGAAATTTACCTGATGCAAACAGTTGAGGGAACTGTTGCCTTATCGTCTCTTCACTTTCCCAAGTTGCCTCTTCAATGTTGTGGTGCCTCCAAAGCACTTTCACCAGTGGAATTTGTTTATTTCTCAGTTCCTTCACTTCTCGAGCTAGGATCCGTATAGGTTCCTCTTCATATGTCAAATCCGGTTGTACTTCAATTTCTTCCATGGAAATGACATGTGAAGGATCTGAGCGGTATCTTCTGAGCATGGACACGTGGAACACATTGTGGATCTTGTCCAGCTCTGGTGGTAAAGCTAGCCTGTAGGCTACTGGTCCCACACGTTCAATGACTTCATATGGGCCAATAAACCTAGGGCTCAACTTACCTTTTCTTCCGAACCTCAATATTTTCTTCCATGGTGAGACTTTGAGAAATGCTTTATCACCAACTGCATACTCTATCTCTTTTCTCTTCAGGTTGGCATAAGACTTCTGTCTATCGGAGGCAATCTTCAGGTTAGCTTTGATTATTTTCACTTTTTCCTCAGTTTGTTTCACCAGGTCTACTCCTACCAGCTTATCTTCGCCCAATTCAGTCCAACACACTGGGGTTCTACATTTCCTCCCATACAGTGCTTCATACGGAGCCATTTGAATGCTAGCTTGGTAACTATTATTGTATGCGAATTCTGCCAGTGGGAGGTATCTATCCCAACTTCCCTCAAACTCAATGACACAACTCCTCAGCATATCCTCAAGGACCTGACATATATTTCATGTTATTATTATCATTTCAGTTCAGTATTTGCATTAGTTCAATTAGTTTCAGTTGTTTACCTAGATTACTCTTTCTGATTGCCCATCCGTCTGAGGATGAAAAGCTGTGTTGAATTGGAGTTGTGTACCCAAGGATTCATGCAACTTCTTCCAGAATCTTGATGTAAACCTTGGGTCTCGGTCAGATATGATAGAAAGTGGGATTCCATGCAGCCTAACTATCTCACTGATATATAATTCTGCTAGCTTCTCCAGTGAGTAGTCGGTCTAATCGGCGAGAAAATGTCTTGACCGTCAATCTATCCACTATCACCCATACTGCATCATGCTTCCTTTGGGTGAGGGGTAGACCACTAACAAAATCCATAGTGACCCGGTCCCATTTCCATTCAGGTATGTTTATAGGCTGTAACAAACCCGATGGAACTTGATGTTCTGCCTTAACTTGCTGACATGTCAAGCATTTAGTCATATAGTCAGCTATATCCCTCTTCATACCAGGCCACCAATAATGAGGCTTCAAATCATTATACATTTTTGTGCTCCCCGGGTGCATAGCATAAACACTCGTGTGTGCTTCTTTCAAAATACTAGTCTTCAGTTCCCCATCATCTGGTACACACACTCTTCCTCTATAGTATAGACACCCATCTGTTTTCACCTCATATTCAGTTTCCTTCCCCTCAAGAATTTTAGCCATAATTGCCTTTAGTTTTTCATCTGCCTTCTGCCCATCTTGTATTTGCTGTAGTAGGGTTGGCCTCACTTGCAACTCAGCCAAAATAGCTCCATCTTGAGCTAAGGACAGACAGGTATTGAGTGATCTTAAAGCTGTGATGGACTTTCTGTTTAAAGCATCAGCAACTACATTTGCCTTCCCAGGATGATAATCTATCACACATTTATAGTCCTTTAGGAACTCAATCCATCGCCTCTGTCTAAGATTGAGCTCCTTCTGGGTTGGCAAATATTTTAGACTCTTGTGGTCGATATAGATGTAGCATTTTTCACCATATAAATAATGCCTCCATATCTTCAGTGCGAAGATAATCGCTGCTAACTCCAGGTCATAAGTAGGGTAGTTCTATTCATGTGGCCTTAACTGCCTGGAAGCGTAGGCGACCACTTTCCCCTCTTGCATCAATACACACCCTAGCCCATTATGTGAGGCATCACTGTAGACCACAAAGTCCTTTCCTGACACTGGCTGTGTTAACATTGGTGCCTCTGTCTACTTAGCCTTTAATCTCTCAAAACTAGCCTGACATTTGTCATTCTAGTTAAATCTGATATTCTTATGTAACAACTTGGTCATTGGAGCAGCTATAAGAGAAAACCCCTTCACAAATCTTCTGTAGTATCCAGCTAGCCCCAAGAAACTTTTGACCTCAGTTGTATTTCTGGGAGGCTTCCATTCCATCACTGCTTCTATCTTTTTGGGATCCACTGTAATCCCCTTTGCTGATACTATGTGTCCAAGGAAAGATATTTCACTCATCCAGAAGTCACACTTGGACAACTTAGCATACAACTTCTTTTCTCACAGGGTTTGCAGAACAATCCTCAAATGTTCATCATGTTCTTCCCTGGTCTTGGAATACACTAGAATATCATCAATAAATAGCACTACAAACCGATCTAAGTATGGATGAAAGATACGGTTCATAAGGTCCATAAATGTTGCTGGTGCATTTGTTAACCCAAACGGCATCACTAGAAATTCATAGTGCCCATACCGGGTTCTGAATGCAGTTTTTGACACATCTGCATCCTTTACCCTCAACTGATGATACCCTGATCTGAGGTCAATTTTTGAAAATACACCGGCTCCCTTCAACTGATCAAACAGATCGTCAATTCTGGGCAATGGATATTTATTCTTCATAGTTACTTTATTCAACTGCCAGTAATCAATACACAATCTCAAAGTTCCATCCTTTTTCTTCACAAACAGCACCGGAGCTCCCCATGGTGACACACTGGGGCGTATGAACCCCTTATCAAACAACTCTTGCAACTGATTTTTCAACTCCCTCAATTCAGTGGGTGCTATCCTATAAGGAGCAATGGAAATGGGTGATGTACCCGGCATTACCTCAATAGCAAACTCGACTTCCCTTTCTGGTGGTAAACCAGGCAACTCTTCAGGAAATACATCTAGGAAGTCTCTTACTGTGGGTATATCATTCAGGTTTGGCTTAGCTTGCCTAGTATCGACCACGTGTGCTAGGTAAGCTTCACAGCCTTTTCTCATCATTCTTCTTGCAACTGTAGCTGAGATAACATTGGACAGGAAGTCTGTCCTTTCACCCACAACAGTGATCTCATTACCCTCAGAAGTTTTCAGAGAAATTCTCTTCAATTTACAATCAACTATTGCTTGATGACGTGACAACCAGTCCATTCCCAAAATCACGTCAAACTCGTAGAAGGGCAACTCAATTAGGTCTGTCGAGAATTCATACCCCTGAATCCTCAACGGGCACCCTTTATACACCTTATTCACTACCACATTGTGGCCTAGTGGATTTGTGACCAGAATGTCTTGATCACTCTCCTCTACTGGAACTCCCCTCTCTACGGGTAGTTTGATGCAAATGTAGGAATAAGTGGATCCTGGATCCACCAATGCATGTACAGAAGTGTTGTAGAGGTAAAACGTACCCCTGATGACATCTGGGGCATCTTGCTCCTCTTGAGCTCTGATGGCATAAGCCCTGGCTGGTATTCTAGTGTCTGGCCTCTCAGTTGACTCGGATGTAGGCCTCAGTGATGGACCAGCTGCCTTAGGTTTACCAGGCTTCCTACCTCTTTGTGGTGTAGGAGTAGGTCTGTCAGTTTGTGTTGGAGCAATAATAGTAGTCCTTTTCGGACAATTCTTGATCTGGTGTTATGTCGATCCACACCGTAAGCATGCACCGGTCACTCGCCAACACTCCCCTTTATGCCACTTTTGATAGTATTGACAGGCAGAAGATGCAGGGGCTAGTCCCCTAAACACCGTCCCTGGAGAGCTGCCCATTGATGGTGTGGGCTGGCCTCTCCTAGGTGTGAATCTGCGGTGCAGGCCCCGAGGCCCGACCACGACCTGTGGTGGTCCTGAACTCTGAGCAGGAGGACCCTTACTCTTCTTACTGGGAGCAGAAAATGCACTGGACTGACCCGGACCCCTCTTCTGCTGTCTTTCCCTTCTATTTTGTTCATTGATTCTGACCCTTTCCACTTTTGATGCAGCATCCACCAGTTTAGAAAAATCCATGATCTCCAGTGCTATGATCATGACTTTGATGTTGTCATTGAGCCCTTCCTCAAACCGTCTGCACCTCTCTGCCTCGGTAGGGACTATCTCCCTCCCATACCGACTCAGTCTGACAAACTCACGCTCATATTCAGCCATTGACAACTGTCTCTGTCTCAAACTGATGAATTCCCTTCTTCGCTCTTCTAAATACACTTTACTAATATATTTCTTCCTGAACTCTGTGAGGAAGAATTCCCAGGTGATCCGTTCAGGTTGCACCTCACTGGTTACTGTGTCCCACCACTGATATGCATCATCCTGAAGTAGGGACACACGGCACCACGAGTTACGCTCGGGGTGTAGTTTAGCTGTTTCAGTACTCTGATGGTTCTGTCCAACCAATTTTCTGCAGCCATGGGATCATCCTCCCTCTTTCCAAAGAAGTCTACAGCCTCATGTTTTCGCAATTTCTCCAAATGGGACTTCTGTGGGGTTGGTGGAGGTTGTGGCTATGGTTGTGGTGGTGGAATTGCCCCCATCATTTGCCGGTAGAACTCGGTCATTTGCTGGAATAGAGCAAACTGAGGTTGAGCAGGTGCCTCAGCTGTTGGTGGAGCAGATTCTCCCCCTTTGACTCGACCCTTGGTGGAGCATGACTCTCCACCTCTTCATCAACTGCTCTTTGCGAAGCAGGATCTATATCCTATTCAAAATAAGAAAACAACAGATCTGCATCAGTGTCACCTCAACACTTACGAATGCAATGCAATGGTATGTACTCTATCTAGACCCATAAACGCCTAAACCGATGCTCTGATACCACTAAATGTGACACCCCTTACCCGTCTACAGTATAGCCGAGCAAGTTATGCCACTTAATGTGTCGGAACATCAGTTCATGTTTCAATTTCAATTAATCATTTTTAATTCATTTATTTATAATTTTTGATAAAACTAAATTTTTCCACAAATTTTATAGAAAATCCGGCAGAGTGCCGGCTATAAATTGGAAAAACAGTTCTTCTGAACCTGTTAAAAACACTTCCAATAATATCATCACATTATTCTCAATCAACCTCCAATATATACTCAACAATTTCTCAATTCACTTCAGTATCTCAAAATTCAATTCAATTCAAAACACAGTCAACTCAATGAAAAATGCTCAATTTATTACTGAACATATTTCATAGATACTTACATCAAAAGCTTGATTACATGAATTTATAATATACATTACAGAAGGTTACAAAATACAAAATATCAAAATATCAAAATATCAAAGTGGCCTAATGTCCTGCCAAATGCACTGCAATGTGAGGTGACTCTGAACTCTGAGTGCAGATATAAAGGCTCACCCTGTATGAGGCCTACTGGACTCCCCAGCTATGTCTCCAGTATCTGCGCGTGGCAAAAGTGACGCGCTAAGTAATTCTGCTTAGTGGTGACAATATAAAATAAAATAAAGTAAAATAAAATAAAATAAAATAAAAACATGTGTACAAAATGTATATTTACATTTTTGGGTGAACTAAGTCTCAAATGTTTATTGCAATATTATTCAATTGAAGTTTGGTAAGATTTATTAATACTGCCCGAGTAACCTATACTAGTTGACTGGACTGGATAAATGGGTAAACTGGTACTAAGTACTAAGTACCTCGGACCATCACACCATCGGTCACATTGTGTTTCCCGGTGTGCAACAGAAGAGCTAATAAGCTGTGATAATTATTGGGGATTAAACCCGAGTATAACAACTCAATATCATAGCCAAAGGCTATTATGTCACAGAATGGCATGGGAAGCCATGAAATACAGAATGGCATGAAGCCATATGCAGTACTGCTAACAAAACCCTATTGGCATGCCAACCTATCCAAACCAATCACGTTAGGCCTACTAGGGCATTTAACACTTTTAATTTGTGTAATTCTTTGAAATTGAAATTTTTATGATTACTATTCATTTCATTAGTCAACCAAAATGTTGACTTTTGCATTAACAATAGGTAAATTAGTTTAAATATCATCAACATACCACATTTTGCATTTTAAACTTGTTGGTATTGGTTGCCAATACCATCTCTAAGCTTAAAGTGAATTGGACAGAATTTTCAGTTTTCAAGCTTTGGGTTTACTGTTCCATTAGTTACCCTTGCAGTGGGAATTTGGAAAAATGATCAACATGAAAGTTGTTCCTTATTTTATCTAGTTTAATTTCCTTTTTTTGAATCACTCCATTTGGAGTTTTGTAGCTCAAGTTATGGCCAAAAAACCATAACTGGCCGGATTGGGCAGATTCCAAAATTCTGGGTAAAATTGTTTCTGCCAGATTTGGTAACTCAAGTTTGGTTGGCAATTTGACTAGGTTATTGTCATAATTTGGGTCAGGTTTCTTCATGAAAGTTATTGGTCTATACCTCGACTTGTTGCTGGTAAAAGTTTAGGTCAATTGGACCTTGCTAGATTGAGTTATGGCCAAATGACCAAATACTGTTCATTTGGTCATTTTGCCGAGGCAGATTGCAGGTCACCCGAATTAGAGCAAGTTTTTGGTCCACTTGGTTTGGTTTTATGGGCATGATTTCTTCACCAAAGTTGTGCCATTTTGTGTCTAGTTTCATTTCCAATTGGCCAAAAACCAATTGAACCTCTACAATTTATGTTATGGCCGCCCAAACAGGCTGGACTCACATCCAAACCTGCAGGTCACATAAGGCAGCCACTCCAACCTCAAATCCCACAACCCAATTCACTTCATTTTTTATTCAAACCAAACCAAATGGTCACTAATTGACCATTAAAACCTAATCCCATCATCACAAGATCAAAGTCTCATTCTTCAACCCAAACCCTAACTCAACATTTCAAAACCATGCATTATCATTGCATTTATCAATTCACTTATAAGATACACATTAAGGGCAGCCATACTGGCATGTTAACTCCCCAAAAATCATCACTATATTACCCTAGCCATAGCTGCCAAAATTTAGGGTTAACATACCAATGGTGTTTCATCAAATTTCTTTGTCATTTACACATATTTATAGTTCTTAAACATGAAATTAAAGTGAATTTCAAGGTTTAGGTCACTAACCTCTTTTAGCTCAAATCCAAGCCAACCAAAACTTTAATTTTTCTTCAAAATTTTGCTGCCCAAAGCTTCCTCAAGGTGTGGGGTGAATTTTTTGTGAAAACAACTAGGGCTTTTCGTGGAAGAAAGTTAGGGAAATGGAGGTTTAGAAGTTTGTTAATGATGGTTATGGTGGAATGGTTCACGGCAAGAGGAAGAAGAAAGAAAGAAAAGTCTGATTTTCTTCATTTTCCAGCCCATTTGACCTCTTTTAAGTTAGTTTATGCCATGTGTCACCATGTAATTGGGTGAAGGCACACTAATGACATCATGTGATGTCATAAATTCCCATTTAATTCATTTTTTTTTCTTTTCTTTTCTACTAATTTTCAATTCAATTTTTAGTAATATTTATTCACATTTTATGTCATAATAATTATTTACTTAACTGGACAAGTCGGCCAAAAATCATCTCTGAAGACGAAATGACCAAAATGCCCTCCGTTTGGCTTAACAGGCCAAAATTGTCTGTACCGATTGAAAAATTTTTCTAAGCATTTCCTTGGCATTCTAATGTCATAAGAACCTCAATAACCCTTCTCTGGAGTCCCGATAATTATTTTATAATTTTTTCCCCGGGTCTAGGGCTCCTAGTTGCGAGAACTGCTACTTCTCACTAGGTTACCCATCGCTAGGGCACCGGCTCATTTTAACTTGGTTGTATTTTATTTCTAAAATTTTTACTAAATTTTTCTTATTAATATTTGAGTTGATTTTGGTTCCTCACTTTAGTTTAAATATTTTTCCGGACGTTCTAGCTGTCCGGACCGACACTGGTCACCGGAACAGTAGAATGTACGGAGTTGCTACCGGGAGGGTGTTACAGAGCTAACTAGCCTTGAGATTCCTCATAAGCCTTCGGCTATTGAGATGAACATTGTTCTGATGGTATGATATAACTGTTTGTTTTTATAAAATCTATTTTGAGACTTCCTAAATGAGATTGTTTGGACTAAAAATTTATAAATTATGTTTTTTATTTGTTTTTTTATGTTCAGTACCATATTTGAATAAATGTGATTTGACTTATGCACAAAATATTATTTTAGTATGTTGTACATCATTGAGTCATAGTACTCAGTGATAGCTTTTTATTGCTATCGCAGGTAAAGAGACTGGTAGAGTAGCTGAGTGAGCTGCTAAGGACTGCTGTGCTACTTTTGGATATTTTGTCGGGTATAAATTTTATACCCTGATTGTATATATTTATTTTGATATATGTAATTGTATGTACATGTGTAAAATAGTCTTGAGCAGTTTGTACAGATTTTGTAATAATATTATTTTGGATTTTCTAATGTAAATTTTGGACTGATAAATGTAAATTAATTTTTCTTCAATGCAATGTGTATGAAACTAATTATCTCTATTTTCGGAAATATTGAATTGAAATTCTTGAGTTGTGAAATTTTGATTTCAATTATGGAGTTGGGAGAAATTGTGTTGAGTTGAATTTGGTGATTGAATTTGGTTGAAGTGCTACTATTGGAAGTGTTTTTCTACAGGTAAAAATTTTTGGTTTTTCTCAAATACTGCCAGCACTCTGCCAAAATTTTGTCAAAATTTATGGAAAAATAAAAATGGATAAAAATTTTAACTAGTTTTTAAACTTCAATTAAATATTTTTAATACCTGCTAGAAAAGCTCACCACTTTCAAAAAGTAAGAAAATTGTTTTAAAATCCCTTGTAGTGTTTTAATGGGTTGTTGGTAGATGGAGTCGGTAGTTCATTAGGTATACTATGGGATTATATTATACCTTACAGAGGGGTAAGGTGTGACATGTTTTAGTGGTATCAGAGCAAATTTTTAAAGTATGTTTTGACTTATGAATTTGTCTGTTTCTTTGATAAGTACAACTGCTCAATGTCCTTAATTGTTACATACAGTGCATTACATTATAATTATAAACTAACGTAGGGAAATCTCCTTGTGTTATTTGTCCAGGAGATATCCTACCTCCGATTTGAAATGGAAGAAGGGGACCGCTCAGTTGAGCAATCTGTAGAGGCTGAGGCACAAGAGGAAGCCCCAGCTCTTCAAAATATCAGTGGTTCAATGGCACCTGCCCCACAAATGCCACAGTTTTTGGCATAGTTTGCCCAGTAAATGGCTACAATGATTCAACAGATGGTTGGGGTATTCCTGTTCAAGCTCCACTTCAGACTCCTGTGGTGCAACCTCAGGCTCCAGTCAGACAGTATGATAAGCTATTGAAATATAGGGCTACAGAATTCAAGGGTACAGTAGACCCTCTAGAGGCAGAGTAGTGGCTGGAAAGAATGGACATAGTATTCAAGAAATTGCATTGCCCGAATGAATTAAAATTTGAGTATTCAGTGTCACTACTTCAAAGGGATGCATATGATTGGTGGAAGACCATCCCCCACAGCTTGGTGGGACCTCCAGTATTGACCTGGGACGACTTCATCAGAGAGTTCAGACATAAATATGTCCCAGATGCATATGTGGATCAGAAAATTAAAAGAATTTTTAAGTCTGAGGCAAGGGAATCTGTCTGTGGCAGAGTATGAAAAGGAGTTCTCTTGCTTAAGCCACTATGTAGGGAGTCTCCTATCTACCAGCAGAGAAAGGTGCAAGAGGTTTGAAATCAGCCTAAAGCCCAGTCTGAGGATGCAAGAGGTTGGATTCAGACATAATAACTTCTATGAGCTCATCTCTCAAGCACTTGAGTCAGAATGAATTGAGTCAGAAGGGGCACCAGTGAAAGAGAAAACAGAAAAGAAAGAGAAATCAGAAAAAGAAAAAAAATGAAAAATCAGTTGACCAAAGTTCCAGTGGCAATACTAGAAAAAGAAAGAAATTTAGGGGATCAGGCAGAGGTGGAAGGTCTGGTAGAGGTAGATTTTCTGGGCAGAGACCCCCTTGGTCTGGTCAGCAGATGTCTAAAAATTCTCACCCTCCCCGCCCTTGTGAGACATATGGCAAGACCCATAGTGGTGTTTGTTGTTGGGCTACAAGAGCTTGTTTTAATTGTGGAGGCACGGGTCATTTTGCTAAGGACTGCACCAGTGCCCATAGATTTGGGCCAGCTCCTACCACTGTAGAAGGGTCTATTCAGAGTTCTGCTACTAAAGGTTCACAACCAGTTAGTAGAGGTAGAGGCAGAGGTCGAGGCAACACTTCAGGCAGTCAGGGTATAGTAAACTAGTCAGAACAAGGTAGTGCTCCGGCTAGAGTCTATACTATGAAACAGTGGGAAGAAGCTAAAACTTCTGACATTATGGCCTGTACATTCTCTATCTCTGATCAAGATGTATTTGTATTGTTTGATCCGGGTTCTACCCACTCTTATGTTAGTGCTAGCATCGTTAGTTCCCTTGCTGTTCCGTGTGCCAAAATGGATTTTGAAGTGCTAGTAACAAGTCCGTTAGGATAAGAGGTCAGAGTCAATAGAATGTATAGAGATTGTCCTTTGATGATCCAAGGACACACTTTTCTATCGGATTTGATTGAAATGCCCTTCAAAGATTATGATATCATCTTGGCCATGGATTGGTTAGTCAGGCATCATGCAAGGATTGACTGTAGACTGAAGACAATCACTTTTGGTCTCCCTCTGTACGATGATGTGGTAATACATGGGGAGAGGCAGTTATTGCCATCCAACATCATTTTGGCTGCACTAGCCAGGAAGATGATCAAAAAAGGGTGTGAAACATGCTTGGCACATATGATAGACAACCAAGTGGAGAGTCCAGTACTGAGGGACTGTCACACCCAACCCCTTAGTAAGATGTAACATGATCCCATAGTACATCTAATGATTTACCATACTTCGCCTACCGATAACCCATTAAATATACTACAAGGGATTTTAAAACTATTTTCTTACATTTTGGAAGTGATGAGCATTTTGGTAGGAATTAAAACATTAAATTAGAGTTTGAAAACTAGTTAAGATTTTTGTCCTATTTTATTTTTTCGCAAATTTTATAAAAATTTCGGCAGAGTGCTGTCTGTATTTTGAGAAAATAGTTCTTCAAAAACCTGTAAAAACACTTCTAACAATTTTTTTCACAACTCCCAACCCAAATCAACTCACATCAACATAATTCAATTTAATTTCACAACACAACCAAAAATTTGTCATCTCAAAATACTTCACAAATTCTTTCACATTGCATAAAGTACTTAATTTACAAATACAGATCTTAATTTACAAAAAGAAAATCCAAAATAACATTATTACAATTTACTGTACAACTGCTCAACTTTACATTAATACAGATGACATTAAACTATTTACATCAAAATAAATTACAAGGGTATAACTAAATACCCTTACAAAAGCCTCCGTGTAGCACAAAAAATCAGTAGCTTACTCTACTGCTTTTTCCTTGTCTCTATCTACGACAGCAAAGAAAGCTATCGCTGAGTATAAAAATACTCAGTGGTGCACAATAAATATAAAATGCAAAATATAAAACAGTTGTCATTAATTCATAGTTCAAATATTTCACAATCATATTTCACAATTTTTTTTCAAATCACATTTATAACAAATCACAATTTAAACATTTCACAAATTTCAAAACTTAATATAACATAACTTTGATCAAACAATTTAATAATCATAGTGTTGCCAATCAATAACACAACTTAGGTCATACCACAAAATTTCCAAACATGCCATGTTGTACACCACGACAAGGCAAACTCACCCCACTAATCGAAATCAATGAGGGAGGTGGCTAGCTAGCTAATGAGTCCTCATCCAAACTCATCTCAGACTAGTAAGCTAGAGAGGGAGGAATATAATCAAATATCAAACTCAACCCACAAGTAGATGAGGAACATATTAATATTGCCATGCCAAGTGTGCATTAAAAATAATTTAAATCAAGTTATTCAAATATTTTATGAAAAACACAATCAATTTCCAAAGTCAAATTTCTATTCCCAAAGTGGCAACACTATAGTTCTCAAAACCCATAATTAACACAATAATTTCATAATGCATAACTAAACAAATTTTCTATGCGAAAACGATAAATTAAGGTTTATTGTGCACAAACCTGATGTGAGTCGCCTCTAGGCCTTGACTCAGTTTGCCCTATCCTTTTTCAGGTCTCTTTCAGCTGAAACACGCAATTTATAGTGTTTCAGTATCTTATCTCATAATAAATCCAATAATTAATTCATAAATACTTAATTCTAGCCCAAATATGCTTAAACTAATGTTTTTGAAAATTTTCATTTTGGATTTACTATTCATGACACTATTCAAGTCAAAATATTGACTTTCTTATGCTTAATAGGTATGGGAAATCCAATTATACCCACATACCACATTTTGGTCATCTAACTTGTTGGTTTTGGTCATTTTCTCAAAACTTAAGTCTTTTAGGCAAACTTGCAAATTTTCAGTTTTGGTGTCCTATTTTGTACTGTTCCATTGGTCATGTTGCTGTTAGAATTTAGTCAAGTTTTCGCCATAGAAATTATTCCTTATTGTCTTAACTTTATTTCCCTTTTTGAATCATTCCATTTGGAGTTTTGTAGCTCAAGCTATAGCATTTTGAATCATGGTTGCCGGATTGGCCTAACCCAGATTTTCTGGGCAAATTCTGGGTTCTGGCAGTTTTAGGTCACCAACTTTGGGTGACTAAATGACTTGGTTAGCATAATTTGGGTTTTTATTCTTCAAGAAAGTTTTAGGTCTATATCTCAGCTTTCTACTGGTAAATTTTTAGGTCATTTAGACTTGCCTAACCCAAGTTATGGCCAAATGGACAAACATTGTTCATTTGGTTATTTTTGTACAGGGCAGAATACCTAAGTCCGGATTTGGCCAATTTGTTCAATATGCTATGGTCACTTTTTAGGCATGATTCTTGAATGAAAAATGTGTCATTTTGTGTCTAGTTTTATTTTCAATTGGCCTCACACCAATTGGGTTGGTAAATTTTCAGTTTTGGTCCCTGAAAGGGACCTTGGTCCTGCTGCCTGTATAATGGCCCTAAGCAATTCGAATTTAAACCTAATTCTAACACTTCCAACATACCACAATTGGTCACATATGGCCATTTTTCAGCTCAAACAAGGTCAAACACACCGTTTGACCAATTCTCCAATTTTTGTCTCCCAAACCCTAGGTGCCAAAACCCTAACTCACTTGATTTGTTACATTTAATTAGTTCCAAACATACAAACACCATTTCTCAACTCACTCAAGCTTTCTAACATATTTAATTCAATCAAACACATGCAAATCACTCCTCTACATAGACTTGCCGAAATTTACATATAGTCCTCCAACAATTGTTTTCTTTTCCATTTTTCATAATTTCTAAGTTTATTCAACTATAAACACAATAATTCAACTAGAAATTCAAAGTTTAGCTTACTAACCTTCTCTTTGAAATTCAACCACCCAAATCCTTCCTTTTCTTCTTTTCTTTTCTTGCTCAAACTCCTTTTCAAGTGGCTCAAACAAAGTTTAATTATGGAACTTGCAATTTCTATGGCTAAATTTTTGGTTTAGAAAGCTTTAAAATAAGCTTTCATGGTGAGATTAATGGAAGAGATGAGAGAGAGAAGAGAGTGAGGCGGCACATTTTTTAAGAAGAAGAGCAAAATGGCTTTTTTTTTTCTTTTAATTTGTTATTTTATGTATATTTATCCCAACATTGACTTAGTCAATTAAATTAATTAAAGTATAATTAATTGTGACCTCATTTTGGCATCATCATGATGATATCATCAATTGTTTTAACTTTCAAATTTTTTTATGCATATTTTAATCTAACTTAATCCACAATTATCCAATGAAAATTTCAAATTTTTAGTTATTATTGCATCATGCATGATGTCATCCATGATGTAATAAACCTTTTCACTTTTTTCAACTTTTTCTTTTCCCTTTTTTTTTTCTTTTTCATTTATTTTTCTATTAGTTCTTTAATTTAATTCTTAATCCTAAAATTTTCTCTTCTCAAATTTTATTTGACAGTCAAGTCAGGAGTCAGCTCCAGGAGACAATTGACCAAATTGCCCCTCGCCGGTTCGACCCGGTTTGTAAATAATTCAATATTTCTTTCTGATCCCTAACCTAATTATTTGACTGGCTAAAAATTCTTTTTCGTGATTTTCCCTTTTCCACTTTGTTCGCAATAGTCCTAAGGACAACAACGTCACATTTTACAGTTTGAAATTTGAGTTTAAATCAACCTCGCACTCCTTCCCGAGAAGGTCACCAATCACTGTGACTCTCGGCTCATTTAACTTCTCGTGTTCTGTTTTTCTTATTTATACTTAATGTCACACCCTACCCCTCTGTAAAGCATAACATGATCCCATAGTATACCTAATGAATTACCAACTTCATCTACTGATAACCCATTAAATACACTACAAGGGATTTTAAAACTTTTCTTACTTCTTTTTATAGTGGTGAGCACTATTTACAGGTGTTAAAAACTTTTTTGAACTGAAGTAAAATAGCTAACACACTTGGACTATTAATAATTTATGTAAAAATTTTGGCAGAGTGTCATCTGTATTTTGGACAAAACAGTTCTTCAAAAACCTGTAAAAAGCACTTCAATATTTTTCTCAATCTCAAACTCCAACATAATTCAACACAATATGTTTTTCAACTCAAATCCACAATAATTTTTCAAAGACTGAGATTAAAAAAATACAGTACAAATTTTACAAGCCAAAATAACTCATCATTTACTTTACAACTTCAATGTACAATTTTAATTTACAACTGCTCAAAACCAAGAACAATATATACATACAGTGAACATACATTACAGTACAAAATGTAAAATTTGGTGTACTCAATATACCCGATGATTTCTCAATATAGTACTAGCAGCCTAGTCTGCTGCCCTGTCAGTCTGTCTACCTGCGACAGCAATTAAAAGCTATCGCTGAGTAAAATTTACTCAGTGGTGCACAATAACAATTTGAAATGCGATATATATAAATCTTTTATTAACAATTCACAAATTAAATAGTTCACAAAATTTACAAAGTTCATATAATACAAATTTGATCAAATAACTGAGTAACACAGTTTTGCCAATCAACAACACAATTTGATCAAATAACTGAATAATACAGTTTTGCCCATCAATAACACAATTTGATCAAATAACTGAATAATATAGTTTTTCCCATCAATAACACAATTTGATCAAATAACTGAATAATATAGTGTTGCCGATCAATATCACAATTTAAGCCATGACACAATTTTTCCACACATGCCGTGTTGTACACCACGACAAGACACACTCACCCCCATAATCGAAATCAATGAGGGAGGAAGCTAGCTGAATAATGAGTACTCATCCACACTCACCTCAGACTGGGAAGTCAAAGAGGGAGGAACATAATCACACTCACCCCAGACTGATAAGTCAAAGAGGGAGGAATATATCACACTCACCCCATAAATGGAGGAGGAACATAGTAACAATGTCATGCCAAGTGTGAATCAAAACAATTTCAAATCACAATATTTCATACAAACCATAAATCACATTTTATCTTAAAATTTCCATTTGCAAAGTTGGCAATACAATAAGTTCCAAATAATATTCCCAAAACCAAAGCAATAAAAAATTATTCATAACTCATTTCTCCAAATAAATTTGCTAGTAAAAGCAGTGAATATAAAATTATTGTGCACGGACACAATTTAAAACTATAATGTTCAATTAAATTTTTAAGTAGAAAATGAGAGGTCAAAATTATTGTGCACAAACACAATTTAAAACAACAATGTACAAATAATCATAATTTATTTCAATTGAAAAATTCAAAAGAAATAAATATTGTGCACAAACCTCTGATAACTGTCTCCTGGCCTTGACTCAGTGTTTCCTTCCCTTTCCCTGAGTCTTTGCTAACTGAGAAACACAATTTGAAGTGTTTCAGTACTTATTTAAACTGTCTCTAACGATAATGCTTGATAATTAATTCACTGATTTCTATTATTTGCTTAGTCAACCTAATATGTCAACCCTCGATGCATTCTAGGTAAATTAGGTTTTAATGTTACTAATATGTCACATTCGATAGTCTTTTAGGGTTGGTACATGTTACCAAATTCATTTCCATATATCTTGCATTTTCTTGCAATTTGCTGGATTTCGGGATTCTAGTTTGACCTAGTCGGACGACCTAGTTCCCTCGGTTTTCGAGTTTCGATCAAAACTACAAACTTATAGATCTATGTCTTATTGCACGCGGGGAAAAATTTCAGGTCATTCTGAGTATGTAGACCAAGTTATGGTCATTTTACTATTGCTGGTCAAAATGCATCAAAATTGGTCACTTTAGGTCACTTTAGGTCAATTTTGGTTCGGCCAGTTTTTGGACCCGAATTTGTGCAAGCTGTTTGACTTGCTTATGGTCATTTCTGGGCTTTGGTGTCTTCATAAGACTTGTAGATATGGGTCTTAACTATTCATGGTCAAAATTTCAGGTCAATTAGACCTGTTTTGAGTGAGTTATGGCCCAAACACTAACTGCTGCCCAAATGGTCAATTTTCAGGCCTTATTTGCACTTAATCCGGATTTGGTCATTTTTCAAGCTACCTTGCAAGCAGAATTTTGGCAAGCTTCCTTCATGAAAGTTGGCACATTTTGTGCCTAGTTTCACCTCCAATTGGTCTCATACCAATTGAAGCTACACACTTAAGGTTCTAGGCCCAAAACACAAACTGCCCTATTGCATTTTATTCATACTCATCAAAAATCACCTTTAACCCTTACCAAACTTCACCTTTATGCCATTTCTGGTTTGTACCCTAACCTAAACATATTTCACAACATTTTATTGATCATTTTGGCAGCTTACAATCACATTCAACATACACCATTAAGTGCAGAATTTGTCAAATTCAATTACAATAATTTAACTACCTATTCATGCTCATTTACATGTCCAACTTCACACCATCACACATATACCCAAACTGCCATCACAAGTAACACAATTCAACATTAATATTCCATCATCCAAATATGAAATAACATCCTTATGGTTCACCCAACTAGGCTGCCAATTCATGCATTACATTCCATTAATTCCCAAGCTTCAAATTTTAAATACACATCCACATATACTAAGTATACATCACCCAAATAATTTCGTACACACATATACATTTAATCAATCCTTTAATCTACCATTTAGAAGCAAGAATAAGCTGTCCTCAAAGTGTTTCCATGGCTGCCAAAAGTACACATCCCCTTTTAACATCAAACCTCAAAAATTTCTCCATAAATCAAGTACCCATAACATCCTTACAAACTTTAATGAAACAATAATAAAAAACTCAAACTTACCACTTTGGAAATTCTTCAAAACTCCACAAAAAACTTTCATTTCTTGCTGCTTATCTACTGCCCATGGTGTGAGGATCATTTTTCATGAAGACACTTGCAAGAAATCAAGGCTTGATCATGGAGAACTTGAGCTCCATGCATGGTGCGGCCATGGAGTTTTTTTCGGAGAAATCTTCACTTCGGCAATGGAAGGGAATGAAGGTTGAAGATGAGTTTACAGATTTGTTAGTGGATTTACACCTACCCATTTAATGGTTGTTTAACCCCATAGTGCTCCACTCACCATAAATAATGATATTATATGTTTAAATGTGTTAATTACTCAATTTGAATCCCATTTTTGCTATTTACATAAGGTACCGCTAATTAAATTTTCATGAAATTTTCCAAATATAATATCATGTATTTTCAATGGAAATTTAGGTCAAAAGACAACTCGGGATGTCAAATGCCCACAATGCCCCTGTTCTGGTTGCATTCCCGATTTTTCGGTAACACCGAGTTTTGTTCATTTTTCGATTTCTCACTTTTCTTTGTATTAATTAATTAATTTTTCTTTGATATTTCTAATGGTATTTGTACTTCAATAGGTGTCTATTTAAGTCTTAAAAATAATTTCCAGGGTTCCTCGCGGTCCAGGGCTAGTCAACGGTCCACGCCATGACTTCCCGGTGCGGTCACCCATCGCTAGGGTTCTCGGCTCGCTTAACTTGGTTGCATTTCTTTACTATTATTTTTCCTTTGTTTTTCTTGTGTTTTCTTTTCTTGTATTTCATTATTTTATGTCTCCTCACTCATGTCGAAGTGTAGTTCTAGGCATCCTAGCTATCCGAACAACACTGGTCACCGGAACAGTAGAACGCACTACCGAACATAGGGGTGTTACAATTCTCCCCCCCTTAAATAAATTTCGTCCGCGAAATTTTACCCAATAGCCATCTTACAATAGTCATACGTTTATTTTCTCCTTTCTATATGATCGTTTAATCTTCTTTCTCTCAAATTTGTATAAGACTTTTAACAATCTAATACAATGTTTAATTTGTTTGTATAACACCAATCTTCTCTTACTATTGTCCTGTCTAATATTTCGGTTCATGTTCCTTCTTGAATGACCCTTGAGGTCGTGTTAGAATGATTTATTTAGTCATTGGTCCTCTGACCATTCTAGTTAATAGTCTTCCTCACATTCGTAACATTTTTTTGTTATATCTGAACCAACTGTTCAAATTTTTACTTCCCTAATTCTTTTTATCTATTAATATTCTATAACTTACTTCCTTTTGTATTAAACTATAACCTTTCGATATTCTAACTTTTGAGTTTTAACCCCCTAAGTAGGATTTTCAAACTTATTTCCAACAATTAAATTCTGTTATGGCATAATTATACCAAAACATATGCCGTTGGCAACTATTCTCATCTTGGTGTACTATCGAGTAGTACGTAGCTCTACACAATAATCTCAAGTCAGTACTGTAATCTGCAGCTTACAGTATAAACATCAAGAACATTGCATAGTTACTACGATACATCCCAATATATCAAACTTTCCTATCTTTTATCCTTTTCGAATTCACTAATATCCCGAACTTATTATGATTACAATATCCATTAACAATTACTAGCAGTAACATCCTTGCCCTCATCTAGAGCAATTCTATTACTGTAACTTACTTTTACGTCCTCTTGCCTTACATTAAGTAGGCTTGCCGTTTAGCTTTATAATTTATGGTGTGTTAGAAAATACTTTTCACCAATAAACTCTTTCAAAACTAATTTCACTTATTATCACAATCCTTATCTTAAAGGACTAATCACTAATGCATCAAAATTTATTCCCCTGTAAAGGAATAACAACAGAACATATAGTTCTAATACTAACATAAAAGAATGCAAACTTCAGGTCAAACAATACATACATATATATATATATATATATATATATATATATATATATATATATATATATATATATATCTTAGTTACTAATTGAGAAAGTACCAGCAACAATGTCAAAAGTCTAAGCCTCTTCTCTCTGCCGTATAGCGTATACTCCAGCTGGAGCATCACCCTGTTCTGGCTGATTCACAGTACTCTGACTTCTAGGTGTACTACCCCTACCTCTACCTCTGCCTCTACTAACTGATGGTGAACTCTTTGGGGTAGAAACTTGGGTTGATCCCTTTGGTGTAGTAAATGATTTAGAACGACATGGATTTACACAATCCCTAGCAAAATGACCAGTCTCTCCACAATTAAAACATGCTCGTACGGCTCTATAACATACCCCACTATATGGTTTACCACAAGTTTCACAAAGTCGATCTGACAACGCATTTCTGGGTTTCTGTTGAGTTTGCTGATCGGATCGAGGTGGTTTCTGTCTAGAAGATCTATCTCTACCGGACTTCTTACTACCTCGGTTGTATCCCCCAAAGTTTTTCCTCTTTCCAGTAGGACCACTAGAACTCTGTTCTACTGACTTTCCCTCTTTTTTTGTCTTCTCTGATTTCTTTTTCTCAGGAGCCGCTTCAGATTCATTTCTTTCTAATTTTAGTGCTTGAGAAATAAGTTCAGAGAAGTTGTTATGTTTGAATCCGACCACTTGTAATCTGATACTAGGCTTTAAGCCGGTTTCAAACCTCTTACATCTCTCCCTACTGGTAGAAAGTAGACTTACAGCATAATGGCTTAGGTGGGAAAATTCCCTTTCATATTCAGCCACCGATCTACTCCCCTGTTTCAGACTTAGGAACTCTTGCAGCTTTTGGTCTACATAAGCATGAGGGACATATTTTTGTCTGAATTCCTTGAGAAAGTCATTCCATGTTAGCATTGCAGGTTCTACCATACTATGGGGAATAGTTTTCCACCAGTTATAAGCATCCCCCTGTAGCAAAGATACTGAGTATTAAAATCTGAGCTCTTTCGTGCAATGCAGTTTCTTGAATACCCTATCCATCCTCTCTAACCACTGTTCTGCCTCTAGAGGATCTACTGTCCCCTTGAACTCTGTAGCCCCATATTTCATCAATTTGTCATCTTGTCTAGTAAGACCGTGGTTGTACCACCGTGTCAGTATTGGGACTTGAGTAGGCACATTACGACCATTTGTTGGAACATTGCGACCATCTCTTGAGTGAATCGAGCAGAAAGCTGCGATCTGCAGGGGTCTTTCTTGAACCACTGACATTGTGTAGGGCTGGGGCATCCCCTTGCACCTCAGCCTCTATAGATTGATCGACTGAACGATCACCCTCTTCCATAGTCAATTCGAGAATCTTAGACCTCATGAACAAATAACAGAAGGAGATTTCCTACCGTTAGTGCATATTTATAATGTAATGTACCGTATGTATCAAACAATGATATTGAGCAGTTGTACTATGAAGAAAGAATATTCAAATAACATGTGAAAACAGAATTTAAAAACTTTGCTCTGATACCACTAAAACATGTCACACCCTACCCCTCTGTAAGGCATAACATGATCCCGTAGTATACCTAATGAATTACCAACTTCGTCTACTGATAACCCATTAAATACACTACAAGGGATTTTAAAACTTTTCTTACTTCTTTTTATAGTGGTGAGCACTATTTACAGGTGTTAAAAACTTTTTTGAACTGAAGTAAAACAGCTAACACACTTGGACTATTAATAATTTATGTAAAAATTTTGGCAGAGTGCCATCTATATTTTGGATAAAACAATTCTTCAAAAACCTGTAAAAAGCACTTCAATATTTTTCTCAATCTCAAACTCCAACATAATTCAACACAATATGTTTTTCAACTCAAATCCACAATAATTTTTCAAAGACTGAGATTAAAGAAATACAATACAAATTTTACAAGCCAAAATAACTCATTATTTACTTTACAACTTCAATGTACACTTTTAATTTACAACAGCTCAAAACCAAGAACAATATATACATACAGTGAACATACATTACAATACAAAATGCAAAATGTGGTATACTCAATATACCCGATGATCTCTCAATGTAGTACTAGCAGCCTAGTCTGCTGCCCTGTCAGTCTGTCTACCTGCGACAGCAATAAAAAGCTATCGCTGAGTAAAATTTACTCAGTGGTGCACAATAAAAATTTGAAATGCGATATATATAAATCTTTTATTGACAATTCACAAATTAAATAGTTCACAAAATTTACAAAGTTCATATAATACAAATTTGATCAAATAACTGAGTAACACAGTTTTGCCAATCAACAACACAATTTGATCAAATAACTGAATAATACAGTTTTGCCCATCAATAACACAATTTGATCAAACAACTGAATAATACAGTTTTACCCATCAATAACACAATTTGATCAAATAACTAAATAATATAGTTTTGCCCATCAATAACACAATTTGATCAAATAACTGAATAATATAGTGTTGCGGATCAATATCACAATTTAAGCCATCACATAATTTTTCCACACATGCCGTGTTGTACACCATGACAAGACACACTCACCACATAATCGAAATCAATGAGGGAGGAAGCTAGCTGAATAATGAGTACTCATCCACACTCACCTCAGACTGGGAAGTCAAAGAGGGAGGAACATAATCACACTCACCCCAGACTGATAAGTCAAAGAGGGAGGAATATATCACACTCACCCCATAAATGGAGGAGGAACATAGTAACAGTGTCATGCCAAGTTTGAATCAAAACAATTTCAAATCACAATATTTCATACAAACCATAAATCACATTTTATCTCAAAATTTCCATTTGCAAAGTTGGCAATACAATAAGTTCCAAATAATATTCCCAAAACCAAAGCAATAAAAAATTATTCATAACTCATTTCTCCAAATAAATTTGCTAGTAAAAGCAGTGAATATAAAATTATTGTGCACGGAGACAATTTAAAACTATAATGTTCAATTAGATTTTTAAGTAGAAAATGAGAGGTCAAAATTATTGTGCACAAACACAATTTAAAACAATAACGTACAAATAATCATAATTTATTTCAATTGAAAAATTCAAAAGAAATAAATATTGTGCACAAACCTCTGATAACTGTCTCCTGGCCTTGACTCAGTGTTTCCTTCCCTTTCCCTGAGTCTTTGCTAACTGAGAAACACAATTTGAAGTGTTTCAGTACTTATTTAAACTGTCTCTAACGATAATGCTTGATAATTAATTCACTGATTTCTATTATTTGCTTAGTCAACCTAATATGTCAACCCTCGATGCATTCTAGGTAAATTAGGTTTTAATGTTACTAATATGTCATATTCGATAGTCTTTTAGGGTTGGTACATGTTACCAAATTCATTTCCATGTATCTTGCATTTTCTTGCAATTTGCTGGATTTTGGGATACTAGTTTGACCTAGCCGGACGACCTAGTTCCCTCGGTTTTTGAGTTTTGGTCAAAACTACAAACTTGTAGATCTATGTCTTATTGCACACGAGGAAAAATTTCAGGTCATTCTGAGTTATGTAGACCAAGTTATGGTCATTTTACTATTGCTGGTCAAAATGCATCAAAATTGGTCACTTTAGGTTACTTTAGGTCAATTTTGGTTCGGCCAGTTTTTGGACCCGAATTTGTGCAAGCTTTTTGACTTTCTTATGGTCATTTCTGGGCTTTGGTGTCTTCATAAGACTTGTAGATATGGGTCTTAACTATTCATGGTCAAAATTTTAGGTCAATTGGACCTGTTTTGAGTGAGTTATGGCCTAAACACTAACTGGTGCCTAAATGGTCAATTTTTAGGCCTTATTTGCACTTAATCCGGATTCGGTCATTTTTCAAGCTACCTTGAAAGCAGAATTTTGGCAAGCTTCCTTCATGAAAGTTGGCACATTTTGTGACTAGTTTCACCTCCAATTGGTCTCATATTAATTGGAGCTACACACTTAAGGTTCTAGGCCCAAAACACAAACTGCCCTATTGCATTTTATTCATACTCATCAAAGATCACCTTTAACCCTTACCAAACTTCACCTTTATGCCATTTCTGGTTTGTACCCTAACCTAAACATATTTCACAACATTTTATTGATCATTTTGGCAGCTTATAATCACATTCAACATACACCATTAAGTGCAGAATTTGTCAAATTCAATTACAATAATTTAACTACCTATTCATGCTCATTTACATGTCTAACTTCACACCATCACACATATACCCAAACTGCCATCACAAGTAACACAATTCAACATTAATATTCCATCATCCAAACATGAAATAACATCCTTATGGTTCACCAAACTAGGCTGCCAATTCATGCATTACATTCCATTAATTCCCAAGCTTCAAATTTCAAATACACATCCACATATACTAAGTATACATCACCCAAATAATTTCATACACACATATACATTTAATCAATCCTTTAATCTACCATTTAGAAGCAAGAATAAGCTGTCCTCAAAGTGTTTCCATGGCTGCCAAAAGTACACATCCCCTTTTAACATCAAACCTCAAAAATTTCTCCATAAATCAAGTACCCATAACATCCTTACAAACTTTAATAAAACAATAATCAAAAACTCAAACTTACCACTTTGGAAATTCTTCAAAACTCCACAAAAACTTTCATTTCTTGCTGCCTATCTACTGCCCATGGTGTGAGGATCATTTTTCATGAAGACACTTGCAAGAAATCAAGGCTTGATCATGGAGAACTTGAGCTCCATGCATGGTGCGGCCATGGAGTTTCTTTGGGAGAAATCTTCACTTCGGCAATGGAAGGGAATGAAGGTTGAAGATGAGTTTACAGATTTGTTATTGGATTTACACCTGCCTATTTAATGGTTGTTTAACCCCATAGTGCTCCACTCACCATAAATAATGATATTATATGTTTAAATGTGTTAATTACTCAATTTGAATCCCATTTTTGCTATTTACATTAGGTACCACTAATTAAATTTTTCATGACATTTTCCAAATATAATATCATGTATTTTCAATGGAAATTTAGGTCAAAAGACAACTCGGGATGTCAAATGCCCACAATGCCCCTGTTCGGGTTACATTCCTGATTTTTCGGTAACACCGAGTTTTGTCCGTTTTTCGATTTCTCACTTTTCTTTGTACTAATTAATTAATTTTTCTTTGATATTTCTAATGGTATTTATACTTCAATAGGTGTCTATTTAAGTCTTAAAAATAATTTTTAGGGTTCCCCGCAGTCCAGGGCTAGTCAACGGTCCACGCCGTGACTTCCCGGTGCGGTCACCCATCGCTAAGGTTCTCGGCTTGCTTAACTTGGTTGCATTTCTTTACTACTATTTTTCCTTTGTTTTTCTTGTGTTTTCTTTTCTTGTATTTCATTATTTTATGTCTCCTCACTCATATCGAAGTGTAGTTCTAGGCATCCTAGCTGTCCGGACAACACTGGTCACTGGAACAGTAGAACGCACTACCGAACGTAGGGGTGTTACACTTAACTAATTGACAATTACTAATTATTTGTATTTAAGGCTTCTCTAGGTGTCTTAGATGTGGTTCTACTTCTCTTAATTATCCGAACCGACATCGATCGCCGGAACAGTAAAATATACCAGGCTATACAAATAGGGGTGTTACAATTCCCTCCCCCCCCCCCCCCCCCCCTTAAAAGAAATTTCGTCCTCAAAATTCTGTCCACTATCTGTCCTCAAATAGTCATACATGTTGTTTTGTTATGTTTTTCTCACATTTCTACGTAGCTTCGTAATCGAAATAATGATTCATAGCACTTTAACCAATACTATTTACTCATCGATTGCTTACCTCGTGTGCCAAGTTTCTTATAGGCTTCAGTCATAAGTTAGATTCAAATTCTTTTCAATTTTAGAGGTAAGCAAATCTGTGTGCTAATGGATCCACTTTTTCTAGGACCTCGTGTGATCCTAGCTAATGAGAACTTAGTTTTTCTCCTTTTTACATAACCTTATAATCTTCATTCCTTTGAGTCTGTGTAAGACGTCTAACAATTTCATGTAATGTTTAATTTGTTTGTACAATCATAACCTTTTCTTACAGTTGCTTTAGCAATTATTGTCTTCTATAATCTCTTCTTTTTTTTTTTTTTAATTCCACAACTTAACTTTAATTATTTTATTCCTCAATCTTATCCTCTTCCTTAACTTGACTATCGAGTCTTAATTTAACACTTCTTATCATCCCTAATAACTTCACTATACTTCAATATTACTTTGATTTGGTCCTCAGACCATTCTAGTTAATACTTTAACTACTATTCATAATATTTATTTTTATTACATTTGCACCAACTATTCTAATTTTTACTTTCATAATTTTTTTTAATATATTTTTTTTATCTATCGATATTCTGTAGCTTATTTTGCACTGATGTGTAGTCATTACTTTCTTTTGTACTAAACTATAACCTTTCAATATTCTAACTTTAGAGTTTTAAGCACCAGGTTAGGACTTTCAAGCTTCTTTCCAATAAGAAAACTTTATCTTATCATAACTACACCAAAACAGATGCCGTTTGTAACTATTCTTATTTTTGTGTACTATTGGGTAGTACATAGATCTACACAATAAATCCCAAGTCGGTACTATAATCTGCAGCTTACAGCACAACATCAAGAATATTGTACAGTTACTACGATACATCCCAATAGATCAAACTTTCTCTTATCTTATTTCTTTCAAATCCACTAATATCTTAAACTTATTTTGATTATGGTACCCATTGACATCTATCAGCAGTAATACCTTTACCCGTATTTAAGGTAGCTATATTACTATAACTTACTTTTAGGTTCTCTTGCCTTACCTAACTAGGCTTACTAATTAACTTTACAAATTCTTGTGTGCTAACAAATACTTTTCACTGACAAACTCTTCCAAAATTAATTTTTAAAAGACTAGTCACTAACATATCAAAATTGATTTTTTTTTTTTTTACACATATACATATCTTAGTTAAGAATCGAGAAAATACAACAACCATGTTAGAAGTCTCATCCTCGTCCCTTTGTCGCATTGTGTATACTCTCACTGGAGCATCACCTTGTCCTGGTTAATTCACAGTGCTCTGACTTCCAAGTATACTACCCCTACCTCTGCCTCTGCCTCTACTAACTGCTGGTAAACTCTTTGGGGTAGAAACTAGGGTTGATCCTTCTGATGTGGTAAATGATCCATAACGACGTGGACCTACACAATCCTTAATAAAATGACCAGTCCCTCCACAATTAAAACATGCTCCTATAGCTCTATAACATACTCCACTATGTGGTTTACCACAAGTCTCACAAAGTCGTTCCGACAGCGTATTTCTGCGTGTCTGTTGAGTTTACTGATTGGATTGGGATGGTTTTTGTCCAGAAGATTTACCTCTACCAGATTAGCGTGAGCTAGATCCTCCAAAATGTTTTCTCTTTCCCGAACTACTTTCTGTAGTTTGACCATTAGCTTTTTCTATTTTCTCATTCTCTTCTATACTCTTTTTCACTGTTCCTTCTGATTTTATCCTTTCCAGTTTCAGGGCTTGTGAAATCAATTCAGAAAAATTATGATGTCGGAACCCCACCACTTGCATTCTCAAGCTAGGCCTCAACCCAGCCTCAAACCTCTTACACCAGTCTTTGGGTGTGGTGACCAAACTTCTGGCATAGTGGCTTAGTTGAGAGAAATCCCGCTCATACTCTGCTACAGTTCTGTCCCCTTGCTTCAGACTTAAAAAATCTTGCAACTTAATGTCTACATAAGTATCGGGGAACCACTTTTGTCGAAATTCTCTCAAAAAGTCTGCTCATGTGAGGACTGGTGGCTCTACTAGGCTGTGGGGGATGGTCTTCCACCACTGTCACACCTTACCCCTCTGTAAGGATTAACATGATCCCGTAGAATACCTAATGAACTATCGCACTTCACCTACCGATAACTCATTAAGTACCCTACAAGGGATTTTAAAATAATTTTCTTACTTTTTATAAATGGTGAGCATTTTCTAATAGGTATTAAAACATTTAATTAAAGTTAAAAAAAACCAGTTAAAAGTTTGGCCCATTTTATTTTTTCACAAATTTTATAAAAATTTCGGCAGAGTGCAGTCTGTATTTTAAGAAAACAGTTCTTTAAATACCTAAGAAAAAACACTTCCAATCATTTATCTCAACCACTTCTTCAAATTTACAATTGTCCCAATCAATTTCAACATAATTTATCAACTTCCAAAAATGCAAATCCACAATTTCCAATATTCAACATTCATCAAAATACCATTAATCAATTTCATTCAATTTAAAGCAACATACTTCCATTCATATTTCATTAAAGATAAAACAATTTATATATATCATTACAAAAATTTATATTAAGAGAAATTCAAACTAAAATTTATTACAAACTTTATACAAACTTTATACAAACTTTATACAAACTGCTCAAGACCAGTTTTACATGTCCATACCTTTACATACATTACATACATCAAAATAAATTTTTATAGTCAGGGTATAAATTATACCCGATAGCTTCAAAGCAGGTAGCTCCTCAATCCTCAGCAGTTCAATCTGCTGCTCCTCTAGTCTCTATATCTGCGACAGCAATAATAGCTATCGCTGAGTACTAGGACTCAGTGGTGCACAACATACTAAAATAATCTTTATGCAGAATTTAAATCACATTTATTCAAAAATTGGACTGAACATGAGAATTAAATACAAAACATGAATTGTGAGATTTTAATTCAAACAATTTCATTTCGAAGTATCAAAACCAATTTCATAAAACCCACAGTTATATCATGCCATTCGAAACAAATATAATCTCAATAGCCAGAGGCTAAGGAGAAGTCACATCACAAGGCTAGCTAGAGCAAATATATGGATATCCATTCAATTTCTTCTTCTACTGGCACACACCTCAACACTTCAGCCAGAGAAGGAATCAAAATTCGAAACAGATGACCCCCACTAGTCATGTTAGTGAGGTGTTCAAATATATGGTCATGACACTGTGGTTTCAAAACTTATCTTAATAGTTTACTAAACATTGCCATTTCAAATATACAAAAATAACTTTCAACAATTTAAATCAAAAGCATAATAAATATTTCATCACAATGAAGTCACAATTCAATATATCAAATTATTCAAAACAATATGCAGAAGAAAATTTACAGAAATTCTACGTTGTACACAAACCTTATATGAGTCGCCTTTTGGCCTTGACTCGACACCTCGGGTTCTTTCTCGGTGTTCTTTTCCACTGAAACACTCAGTTTCATAGTGTTTCAGTATCATAACTTAGCATAAATCCAAAAATAAATTTAAATTCACTTTTACCTAGCTCTAATGTGCTAAACTTGACGTTCTTTAAAATTTGTGTTTCGGGGTTGCTATTCACGATACTATTCAATTCAATTTGTTGACTTTTTAAGGCTTAATAGGTATGGGAATTCCAACTTCACCCACATACCACATTTTGATTACTATATTTATTGGTTTTGGTTGTTTACTCAAAATCTAAGTCTTTTAGGCAAATTTGTAATTTTTCAGTTTTGGTGTCTTATGTTGCACTGTTCTATTTGTCATTTTTCTGTTAGAATTTGGCAAAACTTTCTTCATAGAAAATTTTCCCTATTGTCTTAACTTTATTCTCCTTTTTGAATCACTCCATTTGGAGTTTTGTAGCTCAAGTTATAGCCATTTGAATCATAGTTGCCGGATTGGACTTAACCCAGATTTCTGGACACCAAACTGGTTCTGGCAGTATTAGGTCACCAACTTTGGTGGCCAAATGACTTGGTTAAGGGCATAATTTGAGTTTGTGTTCTTCATGAAAGTTTTAGGTCTATATCTCAGCTTTTCACTATAAATTTCAGGTCATTTAGACCTGCCTAGGCCAAGTTATGGCCAAATGAACAAAATTCATTTGGTCATTTTTGTACAGGTCAGACTGCATAAATCCGGATTTGGTCAATTTGTTCACTAGGTTTTGGTCACTTTTTGGGCATGATTCCTAAATGAAAAATGTTCTATTTTGTGTTTATTTTCATTCCTAATTGGTCACATACTAATTGGACTTGTAAATTTTCAGTTTTAGTCCCTCTAAGGGACCTTGGTCCTGTGGCCTTCAGGATGACCATTTTTAATCCAAATTTAAACTCACCTCTAACACTTTCAACACATCTCAATTGGTCACAAATGACCATTTTTCATTTCAAACAAGGTCAAACACACCATTTGACCCATTCTCACATTTTTATCTCCAAAACCCTAGATGCCAAACCCTAATTTACACAATTGACTAATTCATACCCAATTTACTACACTAACCACATATTCAACCTTAATCAATGTCAAATTCATGTCTAAATTAAATTGAACATATCAAAACTTCAAGGTACCATGGTTGGCCGAAATTCATGTTTAGTCCTCTAACAATTGTTTTCTTTTCCATTTTCCATAATTTCTAAGTTTATTCAACCATAAGCATAATAATTAAACTAGTAATTTAAAGTTTAGATTACTAACCTTTATGCAGAATTTTTTTCACCTCTTCAACTTCTTCCTTTCTTTTTTTTTTGTTGTCAATAGATGAATCAAGGTTTAAGGAGTCAAGAAACCTTAGGGAAATTATGGCTAGGTTAGGGTTTATGAAGCTTGAGTCAAGCTTTCATGGAGGTTTCAAGAAAGAAAATGAGAAATTGACCAAGGGAGAGCTACGGCAATATGGATGAAGAAGACCCAAAAATGAATTTTTTTTAATTTAATTCCTTTTTTTTATTGGTCACTTAAGTAGATAATTATCCCACTTTTCAAAATTTAAAATTATATTTATTATGTCATGTAGTATGTCATGCATGATGATGTCATCACTTTTTTACTTTTTCTTTTTCTTTTTTTTTTTCTATTTATTTTTCTATTAATTCTTTAATTTAATTCCCAACTTTGAAATTTTCTTTTCTCTGACTTTATTTGACAGTTAGGTCAGGAGTCAACTCTCGAGGTCAATTGACCAAATTGCCCCTTGCCAATTCAACCCGGTTTGCAAATAATTCAATATTTCTTCCGGCTCCCTGACCTAATTATTTGACTGGCTGCTCATTTAACTTCTTATGTTCTGTTTTTCTTATTTATACTTAACTAATTAACAATTGCTAATTATTTGTGTTGAGGGCTTATGTAGTTGTCTTAAGTGCGGTTCTAATCCCCTTACTTGTCCGGACTGACACCGGTCACCGGAATAGTGAAATATACCAGGCTATACAAATAGGGGTGTTACAATTCTCCTCCTCTTAAAATAAATTTCGTCTCGAAATTTTACCTTGAATCAATCTCTGAATAGCTGTGGGTGCTGTCTCCTTATGTCCTCCTTTCGTTCCCAAGTAGCCTCCTGGCCCGAATGATGATTCCACAGCACCTTTACTAACGGTTTTTACTTATTCCGTAGCTGCTTCACCTCATAAGCCAGAATCTCTATGGGTTCTTCCTCACATGTGAGGTCTGGATTCACTTCAATTTCTTCTACTGGTAGTACATGAGATGGGTCTAATCTATACCTCCTCAACATGGACACATGAAAGACATTATTTATCTTCTCTAACTCTGAAGGTAGTGCCAAATGATATGCCAAAGGACCCACTCTTTCCAAAACCTCATATGGCCCAATGAAATGAGGACTCAGTTTCCCCTTTCTGCTGAATCTCATAATTCTCTTCCAAGGGGAAACCTTGAGGAATACTTTCTCACCCACTACATACTCAATATCCTTTCTCTTTAAATCAATGTAGGACTTCTGACGGTCTGATGCAGTCTTAAGTCGATCTCTGATCACCCTGATCTTCTCCTCAGTTTGCTGAACAATTTCGGGCCCAATCATCTTCCTTTCACCTACTTCATCCCAACATAAAGGGGTTCTATATTTTCTGCCATACAAAGCTTTATATGGAGGCATCCCAATGCTTGATTGGTAGCTTTTGTTGTAAGCAAACTCAATCAAAGGCAGGTGTGTATCCCAACTAGTCTCAAACTCAATCACACAAACCTGTAGCATGTCCTCCAAGATCTGAATTACCCTTTCAGACTGGCCATCTGTCTGTGGGTGGAATGCCGTACTGAAGTTCAATCTAATTCCTAGGGCTCTCTAAAGACTACCCCAGAATCTAGAAGTGAACCTAGGATCTTTGTCAGATACAATGGATACTGGCACTCCATGCAGTCTCACAATCTCATCTATGTATAACTTGGCCAATCTTTCTAGACTATAGTCCATCCGGACTGGCAGAAAATGAGCAAACTTAGTTAGTTTGTCAACAATGCCCCAAACTGCATCATGACTCTTCTGTGTCCTTGAAAGTCCCATCACAAAATCCATCGTTATTCTCTCCCATTTCCATTCTGGTATTGGTAGTGGATGTAACAACCCAGCGAGTACTTGATGCTCTGCCTTCACTTGCTGACAAGTTAGGCATTTGGAAACAAACTCTGCCACATCTCTTTTCATACCCATCCACCAGTAATGCTCCTTTTGTAACACCCTCACTGTAGCAATTACGTACATTCTACTGTTCCGGTGACCGGTGTCTGTCTGAACAGCTAGAATGTCTAGAAAAATAATTAAACTAGAGTGAGGAGTCATAAATAACTCAAATATTAATAAGAAAAATTTAGAAAAAAATTTTAGAAATAAAATACAACCAAGTTAAATGAGCCAGTGTCCTAGCGATGGGTAACCCAGTGGGAAGTTGCGGTTCTCGCAACTAGGAGCCCTAGACCCGGAAGAAAATTCATAAAATAATTTTTAAGACTCCAGAGAAGAGTCATTGAGGTTTCTATAGCATTAAAATGCCAAGAAAATGCTTAGAAAAATTTTTCAATCGGTACAGACAATTTTAGCCCGTTAAGCCAAACGGAGGGTATTTTGGTCATTTCGCCTTTAGAGGTGATTTTTGGCCGACCTGTCTAGTTAAGTAAATAATTATTATGACACAAAATGTGAATAAATATTGCTAAAAATTAAATTAAAATTGTGTAGAAAAGAAAAGAAAAAGAAAATGGAATTAAATTAGATTTATGACATAAGATGACATCATTAAGAAGCTTCCCACCAATTAGAAATTGACAAGCCAATTAAAATGAGATAAATACAACTAAATGAAGAAAAAAACAAACACAATTTCTGCAATTCTCTTCCCATTTCAGCCGTAACCCATTTTCCCTTCCACCCAAACCGCCATTAAAGCTCCCTTAAGCTTCATTTCCCACTTCAATTCACCTCAAAACCTTATCCTCCCTTCACTAAAAATTATACCCACACCAAGGAGAAGTGTTTGGCAGCCAAGAAAGAGTAAGAAAGTAAAGAAAAATTAAAGTCTTGGTTGGCTTGGATTTGAGCTACAAGAGGTTAGTGCTTATTTATGCATATTTATCTCTTTATTCCATGTTAGGGACTTAAAATGAGTATGAAATTATAAGTCAAATGAAATAAAACTTATGTGTATGTACACCATGGAATTTGGCAACCCTAAGAAAGGGATAATTTTGATGGTTTTGATGGATTTAAAATAGCTTAGAAATGGTGTTGATGTGTAGACATAAATTTGAAATGGATTAGTATGCCTAATTGACATGTGTTGTGTGAACCTTGAATTTGAGCTAGGGTTTTGGATACAAAAACTTGGATATTGTTCATGTGTTGGTGAATGAAAGTTTAAATGGTCAATTAGTGACCATTTGGCTGTGTATGATGAAGAATTGAAGTGAGTTGTAGCTTGGGATTTGAGTTTGGCTAGGCTGCCCTTGGTGACCTGCAGGGCTGGGCATGAGTCCAGCAGGTTTGGGCACTAATAATTTGAATTGTAGAGGTTCAATTGGTGCAAGAATAATTGGACATGAAACTAGACACATAATGGCACAACTTTGGTGAAGAAACCATGCCCAGAAAACCAAACCAAGTGGACCAAAAGTTTGCCCTAATCCGGGTGACTTGCATTCTGCCTGGGCAAAATGACCAAATGAACAGTAGTTATTCATTTGGTCATAACTCAGTGTAGAAGGGTCCAATTGATCTGAAATTTTACCAGAAGATAGTTGAGACATAGCTCTAAAACTTTCATGAAGAATAGAAATCCAAATTCTGACCATAACTTAGTCAAATTGCCAACCAAACTTCGGTCACCAAATCTGGCAGAACCAAATTGCCCAGAAAATCTGGGTACAGGTCACTCCGGCCAGTTATGGTAAAATGACCATAACTTAAGCTACAAAACTCCAAATGGAGTGATTCAAAAAATAAAATGCAACTAGACAAAATAAGGAACAACTTTCATGTTGATCAGTTTGCAAAATTCCACTGCAAAATTGACCGATGGAACAGTAAAAACAAGGCATGAAAACTGAAAATTCTGCCCAATTAACATTAAGCTTGGAAATAGTATTGGCAACCAATACCATCAAATTTTGAATGCAAAATGTGGTATCTTGGAGAACTTAGGTTCAATAATTTTATTATGTATTAAAAAGTCAACAATTTGAGTGAATAGTAATGTGAATAGTAATACAAAGACACAAAGTATAATAACTAAATTGGTAGAGGAAATTAAGGTATGAAATTTGGAATCCATGAAACATTCATGGATTACTTGGAATAGAAATAGTAATTCACCTAAATGACTTAATGAACATTTAAGTTATGTGAGTATATAGTTAAGATTTATTCCCATTACTAGTAGGTCTAATAAAACATAAGGAATACCACTTGAATATGAAATAACATTAACCTAGATGGATTATTGAGTATAAATGGGATGAGGTTTACATTAGGATTTATGTTTCCATTACAAATAAGATAATAACACCTTGTATGAGTTATGAATCCATATAAATATTGTAATGAATAAATGAATCATATGAAAATATGAATGGAACATTAGTTTTCTTTATAAGAGAAAGGAAGAACGTTTTGAGTACAATGGTATATGAACACCATTGTTATGAATTATGATCAATTTGAATGATGTAAGGAATGTATGAATATTATGATGAATGTATAAATTATGAAATTTATCATGAAATAATGAAGTCATAAAACACAATATATTAATATTTAATGATATTATGTGCCCTTGTATTGTCTAGACATGTGTGTCAGATTGGATAGTTTGGCATGCCAATAGGGTATTATTTTAGCAGTACTGCGAAAGGCTTTATGCCTGTATTCATGGCTTTGTGCCCATATTCATGGCTTTATGCCCGCATTCATGGCTTTATGCCAACATTCATGGCTTTTATGCCTGATTATGTGTTATCATGGCTTTTTAGCCATACTGACTGCATTCGTGGTTGACGTCTGCGTCCCATGGTATGACGGCCTGAGACACCGCGGTGTCCAGTGCCAACGACCTGTTATCCAGTTTAGTCAGCCTGTCATAGGTTACTTGGGCAGTGAAATTTATTAAGATAAGTTAAGAATATTAGCAATTAAAAATATTAGAAATTAAATAAAATAAATGAGTAAGATGACCTAAAATAAATTAGGATATTTATTTATTAGAAAGAATCGAAATGAACTGGACAGATATTAAAATTTACTTATTATGAGATAATCTGAGACAACCTAGCAAGTATAGAGAAAATGCTAAAATATTAGCAAAGAAAATTATAACATAAATAAATATTGCAAATGTGACTTATATAATAATATAAGCATAAATTTATTATTTTCAGATCATTTTTCTTTGTACATTATTACTGTATATTGGCGAAATAAACACTTTCAAAGAAACTAAATTAGGATAAAACATATTAAATTTTAGAAACCGCATGTGAAGTATAAATAAATCTTAATTATTTGAATTATGTTTTATTTCTATCTTTATTTGTATATTATTTCCTTGTTATATTATTGCACCACTAAGCAGCAATGCTTAGCGCGATGGAATTGTTTCCTTCGCGCAGGTACTGAAGCTAGAACCCAATGGACATTTGACTAGGAATTTTGGGAGTTTTGATCTGCAGAAATATCTAAAGTATTCAAGGTTGTCACCTCCTCAGCAATGCATGTAGATAGGGCCCATATAGATCATATTTTATATTTTGTATAAAATGCTTAGATATTATATTGTAATGTATAGGTAATTAATAGGAATGCGATGTAAATTAATTAATTAGCTTTTTCATGTGTAATTAATTTATATATCATGTAAATTATGAAAATTAAGGAAATTTGAAAATTTTGCTTATGTAATTTGAGAATGTTTACATATGAATTGAGTATGAATGGAAATGTATGGAAATGATTATGAAATTGAAATGTATGGATGAGATTTGAAATATGAGAAAATTATGAGAATGATTGATGAGATAATTATGATTAGTATGGATAAGATTTTATTTTGGAAATATTGTTGAATTTCAAACAGGTGAATATTGAAATACGCCAAACGATAATAAAATAGGGGAAACTCCGCTGGTTTCTCCGTCGAAAAATAATTGATATTAAATTAAATGAATTCAAAATTATTTAAAAAAAATAAAGTAAGATAAGTTAGGGTGCTCCGGCACCGATTGTAGCATGCCTTGCTCGGCTACACTGTAGTCGGGTGAGGGGTGTTACACCTTTAGCCCTCTATACATTTTTGTGTCACCAGGGTGCATGGCAAAAGGAGACATATGTACTTCCTTTAAAATGATCTGTCTCAAATCAACATCATTAGGAACACACATTCTGCCTTGGTGTAGCAGTGGACCATCATCTCTTATTGAGAATTCTGGTTTCTTGCCTTGCCTGACTTCTTCCAATAGCTTCTGATACTTCTGATCATTTTGAGCAGCCATTCTTATCTGATCAATCAACACTGGCTGTACATGCCATGCAATTGCTGTGCGCCCTTCATCATTAATCTCTAAGTTGGCATATAATAATCTCAACTCATGTACTATAGACAAAGGAGTAACCCGTAGACTTGCCATAGTCTTGCGACTTAAGGCGTCAGCCACTACATTAGCTTTCCCTGGCTGATAGTCTATCAGACAATCATAGTCTTTTATCAACTCTAACCATCTCCTCTGTCTCAAATTCAACTCTTTTTGAGTGCCCAAGTACTTTAAACTCTTATGATCTGTGTAGATGTAGAACTTCTCCCCATACAAATAGTGTCTCCAGATCTTAAGGGCAAACACTATAGCTGCAAGCTCCAAATCATGTGTCGGATAGTTCTTCTCATGCAGTTTCAGCTGGCGTGATGCATAGGCAATGACATTTCGATCTTGCATCAATACACAGCCTAACCCATTGTGAGAAGCATCACTGTAAACTGTGCATTCTTTACCCGGAGTAGGTAAAGTCAGGACTGGAGCTTCAGTCAAACATCTCTTTAATTCATCAAAACTCTGTTGGCATTTATTTGTCCCCTGAAATTTAACATCTTTTCGAAGTAGCTTAGTCAATGGAGATGCCAACATGGAGAACCCTTTCACAAATAGACGGTAGTATCCAGCTAAACCCAAAAAACTGCGAATTTCTGTGATATTTCTGGGTAGCCTCCAATTAAGGACAGCTTCTATCTTACTTGGATCTACCTTGATGCCCTCTATTGATACTAGATGCCCCAAAAAAGATATTTCTTTCAGCCAAAATTCACACTTTGATAATTTGGGGTATAGCTATTTCTCCCTCAAAGTCTGCAGTACAATCCGCAGATGTCTATCATGCTCTTCTGCACTCCTCGAATAGACCAATATATCATCTATGAATACCACAACAAACTGATCGAGGTATGGTATGAAGATAGTGTTCATCAGATCCATAAAAGCAGCCGGAGCATTAGTTAACCAGAATGGCATGACTAAGAACTCATAATGGCCATAACGGGTTCTGAAGGCAGTTTTAGGAATACTCTGCTCTTGTACTTTCAGCTGATAATAACCTGATCTCAGGTCAATTTTGGAGAACACAGTTGCACCCCTCAACTGATCAAACAAGTCATCAACGCGGGGTAATGGATATCTATTCTTTATTGTTACCTTATTCAACTGCCGATAGTCAATACATAAGCAGAGAGTGTCATCCTTCTTCTTAACAAACAACACTGGCACTCTCTAAGTTGACACATTAGGGTGGATAAAGCCATTGTCAAGCAACTCTCGCAACTGCACTTTCAACTCTTTCAATTCTACAGGTGCCATTCTATATGGTGTTATGGAGATTGGGTCCACACCAGGCATAACATCAATCTCAAACTACACCTCTCTTTCTGGAGGTAATCCTGGCAATTCATCAGGAAATACATCCGGAAAGTCACATACTATAGGAATGTCCCTCAGTGCTGAGCTCTCCACTTGGGTGTCTATCACATGTGCTAAGTATGCTTCACACCCCTTTCTGATCATTCTTCTGGCTAGTGCAGCTAAAATGATGTTTGATGGTAGTAAATGCCTCTCCCTATGTATTACCACATCACCGTACAGAGGGAGACCAAAAGTGATCACATCGCTCTGATCAATCATGGCATGATGCCTGGCTAACCAATCCATGCCCAAGATAATATCATAATCTCTAAAGGGCATTCCAATCAAATCTGACAGAAAAACATGTCCTTGGATCACTAAAGGATAGTCTCTATAGATTCTGTTGACCCAAACTTCTTGTCCTAACTGACTAGTTACTGGTACCTCAAAACCCATTTTGACACATGGAATAGCAAGTGAACTAACTATGCTAGCACTAACATATGAGTGGGTTGAACCCGGATCAAATAGCACAAATACATTTTGATAAGAGAGAGAATGTACCAACTACAACATCAGAAGTCTCAGCCTCTTCTCGCAATCTCATCGTGTAAACTCTGGCTGAAGCACTTCCTTGTCTTGATGACCAGACTGATCAGCTGAAGCAGTGCCTCTACCTCTGCCTCTTCCTCTGCCAACTGATTGTGAACCTCTGGGAGCAGGACTCTGAATAGATCCTTCTGCAGTCGTAGGAGTTGGACCGAATCTAAGAGCACTAGTGCAGTCTTTAGCTAAATGGCCCTTGCCTCCACAGTTAAAGCAGGCTCCTGTTGCCCAATAACATTCTCCCTCTTGAATCTTGCCACAAGTCTCACAAGGGCGGGCAGAATATGAACCCCTGCTTGACTGCCGACCAGACCTAGGGGGTCTCTTTTCAGAAAATCTGCCCCTTCCAAATCTTCCACCTCGACCTCTGCTAGGTCCACCAAATTTCTTCCTCTTCCAGATGTACCACCAGAACTTGGCTCTATTGACTTTTACCCTTTATCTTTCTCTATTTTCTCAGTCTTCTCTGATTTTTCTTTTACAGGTGTCGTTTCTGATTCAATCCTTTCTAGCTTAAGTGCTTAAGAGATGAGCTCAGAGAAGTTGCTGTGTCTGAATCCCACTACTTGCACCCTCAAACTGGGCTTTAAACCCATCTCAAATCTCTTGCACCTTTCCTTGCTGGTAGAAAGGAGACTCCCAGCATAGTGGCTTAAGCGGAAGAACTCCCTCTCATACTCTGCCACTGATTTGTTCCCTTGTTTCAGGCTCAAAAATTCTTATAACTTTTGATCCACATATGTGTCTGGGACATATTTTTGTTTGAATTCTCTAATGAAGTCATCCCAGGTCAGTACTGGTGGTTCAGGCAAGCTGTGGGGGATGGTCTTCCACCAATCATACGCATACCCTTGCAGTAGCGACACGGAGTATTCAAATTTCAGCTCATCTTGGCAGTGCAACTTCTTAAACACTCTGTCCATTCTCTCTAACCATTGCTCTGCCTCTAAAGGGTCTACTGTACCCTTGAATTCAGTAGCTTCATACTTCAATAACTTGTCATACTGTTTGGCTGGAGGCAGTGGTTGTACCATAGGTGTTTGGGGTGGAGCTTGAGCAGGCATACGCCTAGCTATTTGTTGAAACATTGCTACCATCTGCTGTGCAAACTGTGCAGGAAACTGCGGCATTTGTGGGGCTGGTGCTACTGGTCCATTGACGTTTTGTAGAGCTGGGGCTTCCCCTTGTGCCTTAGCTTCAACAGATTACTTGACTGAACGATCCCTTCTTCCATTTTTGTTTGAAGTTAGGGTATCTCCTGAACAAGTAACACATGGAGATTTCTCTCCGTTAGTTTATATTTATGATGTAATGCACTGTATGTTATAAATAAGGACATTGAGCAGTTGTACTTATCAAAGAAAAGACACAAATTCATAAGTTAAAACGTACTTCAAAAATTTTGCTCTGATACCACTAAAACATGTCACACCTTACCCCTCTGTAAGGCATAATATGATCCCGTAGAATACCTAATGAACTGCTGCACTTCACCTACCGATAACTCATTAAGTACCCTACAAGGGATTTTAAAACAATTTTCTTACTTTTTATAAGTGGTGAGCATATTCTAATAGGTATTAAAACATTTAATTAAAGTTGAAAACCAGTTAAAATTTTTGGCCCATTTTATTTTTTCGCAAATTTTATAAAAATTTCGGCAGAGTGCCGTCTGTATTTTAAGAAAACAGTTCTTCAAATACCTAAGAAAAAACACTTCCAATCATTTATCTCAACCACTTCTTCAAATTCACAATTGTCCCAATCAATTTCAACGTCATTTATCAACTTCCAAAAATGCAAATCCACAATTTCCAATATTCAACATTCATCAAAATACCATTAATCATTTTCATTCAATTTAAAATAACATACTTCCATTCATATTTTATTAAAGATAAAATAATTTATATATATCATTACAAAAATTTATATTTAGAGAAATTCAAACTAAAATTTATTACAAACTTTGTACAAACTTTATACAAACTGCTCAAGACCAGTTTTACATGTCCATACCTTTACATACATTACATACATCAAAATAAATTTTTACAGTCAGGGTATAAATTATACCCGATAGCTTCAAAGCAGGTAGCTCCTCAATCCTCAGCAGTTCAATCTACTGCTCCTCTAGTCTCTATATCTGTGACAGCAATAACAGCTATCGCTGAGTACTAGGACTCAGTGGCGCACAACATACTAAAATAATCTTTATGCAAAATTTAAATCACATTTATTCAAAAATTGGACTGAACATGAGAATTAAATACAAAACATGAATTATGAGATTTTAATCTAAACAATTTCATTTCGAAGTATCAAAACCAATTTCATAAAACCCACAGTTATATCATGCCATTCGAAACAAATATAATCTCAATAGCCAGAGGCTAAGGAGAAGTCACATTACAAGGCTAGCTAGAGCAAATATATGGATATCCATTCAATTTCTTCTTCTACTGGCACACACCTCAACACTTCAACCAGAGAAGGAATCAAAATTCGAAACAGATTACCCCCACTAGTCATGTTAGTGAGGTGTTCAAATATATGGTCATGACACTGTGGTTTCAAAACTTATCTTAACAATTTACTAAACATTGCCATTTCAAATATACACAAATAACTTTCAAGAATTTAAATCGAAAGCATAATAAATATTTCATCACAATGAAGTCACAATTCAATATTTAAAATTATTCAAAATAATATGCAGAAGAAAATTTACAGAAATTCTACGTTGTACACAAACCTTATATGAGTCACCTTTTGGCCTTGACTCGACACCTCGGGTTATTTCTCGGTGTTCTTTTCCACTGAAACACATATTTTCATAGTGTTTCAGTATTATAACTTAGCATAAATCTAAAAATAAATTTAAATTCACTTTTACCTAGTTCTAATGTGCTAAACTTGACGTTCTTTAAAATTTGAGTTTTGGGGTTACTATTTACGATACTATTCAAGTCAATTTGTTGACTTTTTAAGGCTTAATAGGTATGGGAATTCCAACTTCACCCACATACCACATTTTGGTTACTATATTTGTTGGTTTTGGTTGTTTACTCAAAATCTAAGTCTTTTAGGCAAATTTGTAATTTTTCAGTTTTGGTGTCTTATGTTGCACTGTTCCATTTGTCATTTTTCTGTTAGAATTTGGCAAAACTTTATTCATAGAAAATTTTTCCTATTGTCTTAACTTTATTCTCCTTTTTGAATCACTCCATTTGGAGTTTTGTAGCTCAAGTTATAGCCATTTGAATCATAGTTGTCGGATTGGACTTAACTCAGATTTCTGGGCACCAAACTGGTTCTGGCAGTATTAGGTCACCAACTTTGGGTGGCCAAATGACTTGGTTAAGGGCATAATTTGAGTTTTTGTTCTTCATGAAAGTTTTAGGTCTATATCTCAGCTTTCCACTGGTAAATTTTAGGACATTTAGACCTGCCTAGCCCAAGTTATGGCCAAATGAACAAACACTGTTCATTTGGTCATTTTTGTACAGGTCAGACTGCATAAATCCGGATTTGGTCAATTTGTTCACTAGGTTTTGATCACTTTTTGGGCATGATTCCTAAATGAAAAATGTTTTATTTTGTGTCTATTTTCATTCCCAATTGGTCACATACTTATTGGACTTGTAAATTTTCAGTTTTACTCCCTCCAAGGGACCTTGGTCCTATGGCCTTTGGCATGACCATTTTCAATCCAAATTTAAACTCACCTCTAACACTTTCAACACATCTCAATTGGTCACAAATGACCATTTTTCATTTCAAACAAGGTCAAACACACCATTTGACCCATTCTCACATTTTTATCTCCAAAACCCTAGATGCCAAATCCTAATTTACACAATTGATTAATTCATACCCAATTTACTACACTAACCACATATTCAACCTTAATCAATGTCAAATTCATGTCTAAATTAAATTGAACATATCAAAACTTCAAGGTACCATGGCCGGCCGAAATTCATGTTTAGTCCTCTAACAATTGTTTTCTTTTCCATTTTCCATAATTTCTAAGTTTATTCAACCATAAGCATAATAATTAAACTAGCAATTTAAAGTTTAGATTACTAACCTTTATGCAGAATTTTTTTTCACCTCTTCAACTTCTTCCTTTCTTCTTTTTTTTGTTGTCAATAGATGAATCAAGGTTTAAGGAGTCAAGAAACCTTAGGGAAATTATGGCTAGGTTAGGGTTTATGAAGCTTGAGTCAAGCTTTCATGGAGGTTTCAAGAAAGAAAATGAGAGAGTGACCAAGGGAGAGCTATGGCAATATGGATGAAGAAGACCCAAAAATGAATTTTGTTTTAATTTAATTCCTTTTTTTTTATTGGTCACTTAAGTAGATAATTATCCCACTTTCCAAAATTTAAAATTAAATTTATTATGTCATGCATTATGTCATGCATGATGATGTCATCACTTTTTTACTTTTTCTTTTTCTTTTTTTTTCTATTTATTTTTCCATTAATTCTTTAATTTAATTCTCGACTTTGAAATTTTCTTTTCTCCGACTTTATTTGATAGTGAGGTCAGGAGTCAGCTCTCGAGGTCAATTAACCAAATTGCCCCTCGCCGGTTCAACCCGGTTTGCAAATAATTCAATATTTCTTCCGGCTCCCTGACCTAATTATTTGACTGGCTTAACAATTCTTTTTCGTGATTTTCTCTTTTCCACTGTGTTCGTAATAGTCCTAAGGACGGCGAAGTCACATTTTATGATTCGAAATTTGAGTTTAAATCGACTTCGTAATCCTTCCCGAGAAGGTCACCCATCGTTGTGACTCTCTGCTCATTTAACTTCTTATGTTCTGTTTTTCTTATTTATACTTAATTAATTAACAATTACTAATTATTTGTGTTGAGGGCTTATCTAGTTGTTTTAAGTGCGGTTCTAATCCCCTTAATTGTCTGGACCAACAGCAGTCACCGGAATAGTGAAATATACAAATAGGGGTATACAAATAGGGGTGTTACAATTCTCCCCCTCTTAAAATTCGTCTCGAAATTTTACCTGGTATCAATCTCTGAATAGCTGTGGGTGCTGTCTCCTCATGTCCTCCTTTCATTCCCAAGTAGCCTCCTGGCCCGAATGATGGTTCCACAGCACCTTTACTAACGGTATCTACTTATTCCGTAGCTGCTTCACCTCATAAGCCAGAATCTCTATGGGTTCTTCCTCACATGTGAGGTTTGGATTCACTTCAATTTCTTCTACTGGTAGTACATGAGATGGGTCTGATCTATACCTCCTCAACATGGACACGTGAAAGACATTATTTATCTTCTCTAACTCTGGAGGTAGTGCCAAATGATATGCCGAAGGACCCACTCTTTCCAAAACCTCATATGGCCCAATGAAACGAGGACTCAGTTTCCCCTTTCTGCTGAATCTCATAATTCTCTTCCAAGGGGAAACCTTGAGGAATACTTTTTCACCCACTGCATACTCAATATCCCTTCTCTTTAAATCAATGTAGGACTTCTGACGGTCTGATACAGTCTTAAGTCGATCTCTGATCACCCTGATCTTCTCCTCAGTTTGTTGAACAATTTCGGGCCCAATCATCTTCCTTTCACGTACTTCATCCCAACATAAAGGGGTTCTATATTTTCTGCCAAACAAAGCTTTATATGGAGGCATCCCAATGCTTGATTGGCAGCTTTTGTTGTAAGCAAACTCAATCAAAGGCAAGTGTGTGTGACACCCCTTACTCGACTACAGTGTAGCCGAGCAAGTTATGCCACTCAGTGTGCCGGAGCACTCTATTTTATCTGATTTCGTTACAGTTCTTGATTTATTTATTCAAAAATTTTATTGAAGATTTAGGCTATATTTTACTTTTATCAAAATCTAACTAAATTGGAAATTTCAAAAATTTTAATGATAATCCGACAAAGTGTCGGCTGTAATTTGGACTAACAGTTCTTCTGAACCTGCCAAAGACAATTTCAATATATATTCAATTTCTCAAACTTAATAGTCTCAAAAATTTTCAAACATAATGTATCTCAATACAGTATCCAGATTTCTCAGAAATCTCATTAGATTTTCAATATCTCAATATTCACAAGTATAATATCATTATAACTCAAATTCAATTCACATACTAAAATACTTACTTTGAATAGCTTCCATAATTCATAGGTTAATTACATGAGTTTATTTTGTACAAGATATACAAATAATTTACAATGTGCTAGGAATGAACAATATACATAACATGTATAAAATGAGCCCTATCTGCATGCATTGCTGAGGAGGTGACAATCTTGAACTCTTCTGACACTTCTGCAGATCTGGACTCCAAAAATCTCGATCGGCAGTCTCTGGTTTTACCTTGATTACTGCGCGAGGAAGCAATTCCATCGCTCTATGCATTTATTCTTAGTGGTTCAAGAATATAACCAGTTATAATATATACATGTTAAGAAAGATATATATGATAATTCAGATACTAAAGATTCAATTTAATTTGGTATGGTATTTCTAGTATCAACGATCTTATATACTAGTTTGTTCCTCTTTGGAAGTGCTTAGTTTATAACTTTTCAAGAATACTAGCGGTATATAATTTATTCTATCGTATTGTATTTCAAGTCTGCAGATTACGCAATTTATATTTTTGTTATGTTTCTTTTGCTAATCTCTTTTGCTTATTCATTCAATACTTAATTTAATTGTCTTTGGATTTTCATTATACTTAACTTAGTCTGAATTGAATAATACTTTAATTGACGCCCAAGTAACCTATACTAGACATCGGATCGATAAGCGTCGTTGGCATCGACACCGCGTGCCTCGGGCCGTCATACCATGGGACGCAGAACGTCAACCATGTATGCAGTCAGTATGGCTAAAAAGCCATGATATCACATAATCGGGCATAAAAGCCATGCATACGGGCATAAAAGCCATGAATACGGGCATAAAGCTATGAATACAGGCATAAAGCCTTTCGCAGTACTGCTAAAACAATACCCTATTGGCATGCCAAACTATCCAAACCAATCTTGTTAGGTATACTAGGGCATTTGATATTTTAAAATGTTAATATATTGTGCTTTATGACTTCATTATTTCATGATAAATTTCAATCATAATTCATACATTCATTTGATCATTTATATGATCACAATTCACATCAATTATTCTTTTATACCATTGTACTCAAAATACTTCTCCTCTTTACAATAATGAGAACTAATGTCTCATTCATACATTAATATGGTTTATTTATCCATTCATTATGTTATTCATATTGATCACAATTCTAAACAATGGTTCACATGTACCATTGTATTCAAAACATTTTTCCTTTCTCATTTATACATTCAAGAATCTACTTATGTAATTACAAATTTTATATTTCAAGTTGAGTTACTAATATTTTATGAATTCCATTTGTGATAGGCATATAAGTCTTAACTATCTATTTACATCAATTTGGTGACTTATTCTTCATGTTTCAAGTAATCCATGAAAATTTCATGGATTTCAAATTTATGCTCTTAATTCCCTTTTTAACAATTTTGACTAAGATGCATAGTCCACATTTGTTATACCATTCTAAGCATTTAAGCTTAGAATTGGTTCTAGGTCTTCATCTTAATTTGCTAATTATTTTGATTACTATTCACCTTACTAGTCAACCAAAATGTTGACTTTTTCATACTTAAGGGATATGTTAATTCTAATTACACCAAGATCCCACATTTTGAGTTTTACATTTGCTAGTATTAATTGCCAATTGTAATTTAAAGTCCCCTAGATGCATTTCTAATTTCAAATTTTGAATTTCAAGTTTTGGTGTCACTATTCACCTCTTTGGTCAACAAAAATGTTGACTTTTAGGTAGAAATTATGTACATTGGTTTTGGCATTCCCAACATACCACATTTTGCATTTAAAACTTGTTAGTTTTGGTCACTTCCTCAAAGCTTAGGTCATTTGGCAAAATTGCCAATTTTCGGTTTTTGAAACTTAACTTAACTATTCCATTAAGCATTGTTGCAGTGGGAATTTGAGGAAATGGTAAACATGAAAGTTGTTCCTTATTTTGTCTAGTTGAATTTCCTTTTTTGAATCACTCCATTTGGAGTTTTGTAGCTCAAGTTATGGCCAAAATAAGTTTACTGTTTACGTGCACTGTTCATGCTGAGATTTTGGGTCTGGCAGATTTTTGGTCCAACTTTGGTCAGTAATTTGATCAAGTTAAGTTCATAATTTGGTCTAACTTTCTTCATATGAAATGTTCTACTATGCCTTAGGTTTCCATCGGTTCAAGAATCGCCTAAATCCAAGTTTTCTAGAGAGAGTTATAGCCATCCAAACATTACTGCTCAAATGAAAATCTGCAGAGTTGTAGGTTTGAACAGTAACTGTGACTGCCATTTGGGTTAGGTTCTGGTCATAATTTGGGGTAGCTTTCTTCATGAAAGTTGTTTGTCTATGTCTTAACTTGTTGCTGTAAAAATTTCAGGTCAATTGACTAAATCTACAGTGAGTTATGGCCAAATGAACAGTTACTGTTCATTTGGCCATTTCTGCAGGGGCTGTTACAGGGTGTCCGAATTGGGGCCAAGTTTTGGTCCTCTTGCTTTGGTCTTTTGGGCATGGTTTCTTCAGCAAAAATGTGCCATTATAAGCCTAGTTTCATGTCCAATTGGCCAAACACCAATTGGACCTACACAGCCAAGGATATGGCAGTCCAAACATGCTGGACTCACAGCCTCATTTCTGCTGTCTCTTGGCAGCCTCCCCATTTCAGTTTACCATGCTTTAGCTCACTTCAAATTATGATTTACTTGCCTTAAATGGTCACTAATTGACCATTAGAATGTCCACTAATCATTTCATAAGCCAAATCAAATTTTCACTCCCAAAACCCTAGCTTAAATTCAAAATTTACACAATTTACCTTAATTAACCAACTACTTCATTATCCTTATGTTCATACACTTTAAACATAATCTCTAGTGCACTCCAAGTCCATCAAAACACTCAATCTTGTTCCTTCCTTAGGGAAGCCAAAATCCATGGCATACATACCCATAAGTTTCATTCATTTAATCCACAATTTCATACTCATTTTTAAGTCCTTAACATGGAACAAGAGATATACATGCATAATTAAGCACTAACCTCTTTAATGGCAGATTTTTCCAAGATTAATCTTTACTTTCTTTCCCTTTCTAGGCTGCCAAACACTTCCCAAGAGGTAGAGACAAGTTTTTAGTGAAGGGACTTAGGGTTTTAGTAGTGGAAATTCATGGGAAATGGGAGTAATGAAAGAAATTTCTATGGAGGGCTATGGAGAAGAGAAAAACGTCTTGAGGAAGAAGAAGAAGAGCAGCAGAATTTTTTTTGGTCTTCTTGGTCTCTTTCATTAGTTAATTAAATGGATTGCTTGCATGTGATTGGTGGAGCTTTTAAATGACATCATAATGATGTCATATTTGGCATTTTATTGATTTTTCTTTTCTAATCATTTTCAATTCAATTTTCAACAATATTAATTCATATTTTATATCATAATAATTATTTACTTAACTGGACAAGTCGGCCAAAAATCACCTCTGAAGGCGAAATGACCAAAATGCCCTCCGTTTGGCTTAATGGGTCAAAATTGTCTGTACCGATTGAAAAATTTTTCTAGGTATTTTCTTGGCATTCTAATGCCATAGGAACCTCAATGACCCTTCTCTGAAGTCCCAAAAATTATTTTATGATTTTTCCCCCGGGTCTAGGGCTCCTCGTTGCGAGAACCGCAACTTCCCTCTGGTTACCCATCGCTTGGGCACCGGCTCATTTAACTTAGTTGTATTTTATTTCTAAAATTTTTTCTAAATTTTTCTTACTAATATTTGAGTTAATTATGGTTCCTGACTTTAATTTAAATATTTTTCCGGACGTTCTAGCTGTCCGAACCGACACCGGTCACCGGAACAGTAGAATGTACGGAGTTGCTACCGGGAGGGTGTTACAACTCTTCCCCTCTTATTTAAATTTCGTCCTCGAAATTTACCCAGTGTAAATAGCCGAGGAGCTACTACCTCTTTATTTCTTCACCTTTCTGTGTTATTCTACTTCACTTTCTCCTTAGTCTCAATCCTATCCTCAAATAATTCTGTACTCATCCACTTTCATCTTAAATACAGTCTCCTTCTCATGTCCATTCGCTATCTCATTGTCTCTTCACTCTCTTATTCCATACCTTAACCTAAAATAAACAGGAAATACAGATCTGCAATAGTGTCACCTCGACTCTTATGAATGCAATGCATGATATGCAGTTTATCTAGGTCCAGAAACGCCTAAACCGTGCTCTGATACCACTAAATGTGACACCCCTTACTCGACTACAGTGTAGCCGAGCAAGTTATGCCACTCAGTGTGCCGGAGCACTCTATTTTATCTGATTTCGTTACAGTTCTTGATTTATTTATTCAAAATTTTTTTTGAAGATTTAGGCTATATTTTACTTTTATCAAAATCTAACTAAATTGGAAATTTCAAAAATTTTAATGATAATCCGACAAAGTGTCTGCTGTAATTTGGACTAACAGTTCTTCTGAACCTGCCAAAGACAATTTCAATATATACTCAATTTTTCAAACTTAATAGTCTCAAAAATTTTCAAACATAATGTATCTTAATACAGTATCCAGATTTCTCAGAAATCTCATTAGATTTTCAATATCTCAATATTCACAAGTATAATCTCATTATAACTCAAATTCAATTCACATACTAAAATACTTACTTTGAATAGCTTCCATAATTCATAGGTTAATTACATGAGTTTATTTTGTACAAGATATACAAATAATTTACAATGTGCTAGGAATGAACAATATACATAACATGTATAAAATGAGCCCTATCTACATGCATTCTTTGAGGAGGTGACAATCTTGAACTCTTCGACACTTCGCAGATTCGGACTCCAAAAATCTCGATCGATACCATCTGGTTTTACCTTCAAGCACTGCGAGGAAGCAATTCCATCGCTAAGCATTTCTCGCTTAGTGGTACAATAATATAACCGAAATAATATATACAAGTAAAGAAATAAATAAATGATAATTCAGATACTCAAGAATCAATTTAATTTGGTATGGTATTTCTAGTATCAACGATCTTATATATTAGTTTGTTCCTCTTTGGAAGTGCTTAGTTTATAACTTTTCAGTAATACTAGCAGGTATATAATTTATTCTATCTCGTATTATATTTCAAGTCCATGCGGTTCGCAATTTATATTTTTGTTATGTTTCTTTTGCTAATCTCTTTTGCTTATTCATTCAATACTTAATTTAATAGTACTGGATTTTCATTATACTTAACTTAGCAGCCTGAATAGAAAAATACTTTAATTGATCGCCAAGTAACCTATACTAGACGATCGATCGATAACGGGTCGTTGGCATCGACACCGCGTGCCTCGCCGTCATACCATGGGACGCAGAACGTCAACCATGTATGCAATAAGTATGGCTAAAAAGCCATGATATCACATAATCGGGCATAAAAGCCATGCATACGGGCATAAAAGCCATGAATACGGGCATAAAGCCATGAATACAGGCATAAAGCCTTTCGCGATCGCTAAAACAATACCCTAGTGGCATGCCAAACTATCCAAACCAATCTTGTTAGGTATACTAGGGCATTTGATATTTTAAAATGTTAATATATTGTGCTTTATGACTTCATTATTTCATGATAAATTTCAATCATAATTCATACATTCATTTGATCATTTATATGATCACAATTCACATCAATTATTCTTTTATACCATTGTACTCAAAATACTTCTCCTCTTTACAATAATGAGAACTAATGTCTCATTCATACATTAATATGGTTTATTTATCCATTCATTATGTTATTCATATTGATCACAATTCTAAACAATGGTTCACATGTACCATTGTATTCAAAACATTTTTCCTTTCTCATTTATACATTCAAGAATCTACTTATGTAATTACAAATTTTATATTTTAAGTTGAGTTACTAATATTTTATGAATTCCATTTGTGATAGGCATATAAGTCTTAACTATCTATTTACATCAATTTGGTGACTTATTCTTCATGTTTCAAGTAATCCATGAAAATTTCATGGATTTCAAATTTATGCTCTTAATTCCCTTTTTAACAATTTTGACTAAGATGCATAGTCCACATTTGTTATACCATTCTAAGCATTTAAGCTTAGAATTGGTTCTAGGTCTTCATCTTAATTTGCTAATTATTTTGATTACTATTCACCTTACTAGTCAACCAAAATGTTGACTTTTTCATACTTAAGGGATATGTTAATTCTAATTACACCAAGATCCCACATTTTGAGTTTTACATTTGCTAGTATTAATTGCCAATTGTAATTTAAAGTCCCCTAGATGCATTTCTAATTTCAAATTTTGAATTTTAAGTTTTGGTGTCACTATTCACCTCTTTGGCCAACAAAAATGTTGACTTTTAGGTAGAAATTATGTACATTGGTTTTGGCATTCCCAACATACCACATTTTGCATTTAAAACTTGTTAGTTTTGGTCACTTCCTCAAAGCTTAGGTCATTTGGCAAAATTGCCAATTTTCGGTTTTTGAAACTTAACTTTACTATTCCATTAAGCATTGTTGCAGTGGGAATTTGAGGAAATGGTAAACATGAAAGTTGTTCCTTATTTTGTCTAGTTGAATTTCCTTTTTTGAATCACTCCATTTGGAGTTTTGTAGCTCAAGTTATGGCCAAAATAAGTTTACTGTTTACGTGCACTGTTCATGCTGAGATTTTGGGTCTGGCAGATTTTTGGTCCAACTTTGGTTAGTAATTTGATCAAGTTAAGTTCATAATTTGGTCTAACTTTCTTCATATGAAATGTTCTACTATGCCTTAGGTTTCCATCGGTTCAAGAATCGCCTAAATCCAAGTTTTCTAGAGAGAGTTATAGCCATCCAAACATTACTGCTCAAATGAAAATCTGCAGAGTTGCAGGTTTGAACAGTAATTGTGACTGCCATTTGGGTTAGGTTCTGGTCATAATTTGGGGTAGCTTTCTTCATGAAAGTTGTTTGTCTATGTCTTAACTTGTTGCTGTAAAAATTTCAGGTCAATTGACTAAATCTTCAGTGAGTTATGGCCAAATGAACAGTTACTATTCATTTGGTCATTTCTGCAGGGGCTGTTGCAGGGTGTCCAGATTGGGGCCAAGTTTTGGTCCTCTTGCTTTGGTCTTTTGGGCATGGTTTCTTCAGAAAAAATGTGCCATTATAAGCCTAGTTTCATGTCCAATTGGACAAACACCAATTGGACCTACACAGCCAAGGATATGGCAGTCCAAACATGCTGGACTCACAGCCTCATTTCTGCTGTCTCTTGGTAGCCTCCCCATTTCAGTTTACCATGCTTTAGCTCACTTCAAATTATGATTTACTTGCCTTAAATGGTCACTAATTGACCATTAGAATGTCCACTAATTATTTCATAAGCCAAATCAAATTTTCACTCCCAAAACCCTAGCTTAAATTCAAAATTTACACAATTTACCTTAATTAACCAACTACTTCATTATCCTTATGTTCATACACTTTAAACATAATCTCTAGTGCACTCCAAGTCCATCAAAACACTCAATCTTGTTCCTTCCTTAGGGAAGCCAAAATCCATGGCATACATACCCATAAGTTTCATTCATTTAATCCACAATTTCATACTCATTTTTAAGTCCTTAACATGGAACAAGAGATATACATGCATAATTAAGCACTAACCTCTTTAATGGCAGATTTTTCCTAGATTAATCTTCACTTTCTTTCCCTTTCTAGGCTGCCAAACACTTCCCAAGAGGTAGAGACAAGTTTTTAGTGAAGGGACTTAGGGTTTTAGTAGTGGAAATTCATGGGAAATGGGAGTAATGAAAGAAATTTCTATGGACGGCTATGGAGAAGAGAAAAACGTCTTGAGGAAGAAGAAGAAGAGCAGCATAATTTTTTTTGGTCTTCTTGGTCTCTTTCATTAGTTAATTAAATGGATTGCTTGCATGTGATTGGTGGAGCTTTTAAATGACATCATAATGATGTCATATTTGGCATTTTATTGATTTTTCTTTTCTAATCATTTTCAATTCAATTTTCAACAATATTAATTCATATTTTATGTCATAATAATTATTTACTTAACTGGACAAGTTGGCCAAAAATCACCTCTGAAGGCGAAATGACCAAAATGCCCTCCGTTTGGCTTAATGGGTCAAAATTGTCTGTAACGATTGAAAAATTTTTTTAGGTATTTTCTTGGCATTCTAATGCCATAGGAACCTCAATGACCCTTCTCTGAAGTCCCAAAAATTATTTTATGATTTTTCCCCCGGGTCTAGGGCTCCTCGTTGCGAGAACCGTAACTTCCCTCTGGTTACCCATCGCTTGGGCACCGGCTCATTTAACTTGGTTGTATTTTATTTCTAAAATTTTTCCTAAATTTTTCTTACTAGTATTTGAGTTAATTATGGTTCCTGACTTTAATTTAAATATTTTTCCGGATGTTCTAGCTGTCCGAACCGACACCGGTCACCGGAACAGTAGAATGTACGGAGTTGCTACCGGGAGGGTGTTACAGTGTGTATCCCAACTAGCCTCAAACTCAATCATACAAACTTGTAGCATGTCCTCCAAGATCTGAATTACCCATTCAGACTGGCCATCTGTCTGTGGGTGGAATGCCGTACTGAAGTTCAATCTAGTTCCTAGGGCTCTCTGAAGACTACCCCAGAATCTAGAAGTAAACCTAGGATCTTTGTCAGATACAATGGATACTGGCACTCCATGCAGTCTCACAATCTCATCTATGTATAACTTGGCCAATCTTTCTAGACTATAGTCCATCCGGATTGGCAGAAAATGAGCAAACTTGGTTAGTCTGTCAACAATGACCCAAATTGCATCATGACTCTTCTGTGTCCTTAAAAGTCCCATCACAAAATCCATCGTTATTCTCTCCCATTTCAATTCTGGCATTGGTAGTGGATGTAATAACCCAGCGGGTACTTGATGCTCTGCCTTCAATTGCTGACAAGTTAAGCAATTGGAAACAAACTCTGCCACATCTCTTTTCATACCCATCCACCAGTAATGCTCCTTTAGCCCGCTATACATTTTTGTGCCACCAGGGTGCATGGCAAAAGGAGACTTATGTACTTCCTTCAAAATGATCTGTTTCAAAACAACATCATTAGGAACACACATTCTGCCCTGGTGTAGCAGTGGACCATCATCTCTTATTGAGAATTCTGGTTTCTTGCCTTGCTTGACTTCTTTCAACAGCTTCTGATACTTCTGATCATTTTAAGCAGCCATTCTGATATGATCAATCAACACTGATTGTACATGCCATGCAATTGCTGTGTGCCCTTCATCATTAATCTCTAAGCTGGCATGTAATGATCTCAACTCATGTACCATAGACAAAGGAGTAACCTGTAGTCTTGCCATAATCTTGCGACTTAAGGCGTCAGCCACTACATTAGCTTTCCCTGGCTGATAGTCTATCAGACAATCATAGTCTTTTATCAACTCTAACCATCTCCTCTGTCTCAAATTCAACTCTTTTTGAGTGCCCAAATACTTCAAACTCTTATGTTCTATGTAACACCCCTCACCCGTCTACAGTGTAGCCGAGCAAGACGTGCTACACGGCGTGTCGGAGCACCTGATCTTATCTGATTTCATTATAGTTCTAGATTTACTTGTTCAAAAACTTTATATGAGTTTTAGGCTTTTTTTTTTTTACTTTTATCAAAATCTGACTAATTTGGAAAATTCAAAAATTTCAATGATAATCCAGCAGAGTGCTGGCAGTAATTTGGACTAACAATTCTTCTGAACCTGCCAAAAACAATTTCAATATATACTCAAATTCACAACTCAGAATCAGTCTCAAAATTTTTCATACTCAATCTCAATGAGAATCATCATGATCAGATACTTAACTCATATATCAAAATTCTTACATTTTATTATTTTACGTAATTTGCCAACTAATTACATAAATTTGTCAAGTACAGGATGTACAAATAATTTACATTATACTTAGAATGAACAAAATACATAACATGTATAAATATGAGCCCTATTTACATGCATTGCTGAGGAGGTGACAATCTTGAACTCTTCTGACACTTCTGCAGATCTAGACTCCAAAAATCTCAGTCGACAATCTACTGGTTTTACCTTCAGTACCTGCGCGAGGAAGCAATTCCATCGCGCTAAGCATTTCTGCTTAGTGGTGCAATAATATAACAAGAAATAATATATACAAGTAAAGAAAGAAATAAATCATCATTTCGAATATCCAGGAATCAATTTAATTTGGTATGGTATTTCTAGTATCAACGATCTTATATACTAGTCTGTTCCTCTTTGAAAGTGCTTAATTTATAACTTTTTAGTAATACTACCCAGTATACAAATTATTCTAACTGTATTGTGTTTCAAGTCTCTACGGTTCTGCAATTTATATTTTTGTTATGTTTCTTTTGCTAATCTCTTTTACTCATTCATTCAATACTTAACTTAATTATACTGAAATTTCATTATGCTTAACTTAATTGCTTGAATTGAATAATATTTTAATTGATTGCCCGTGTAGCCTATACACTGACCAGACTGGATAAATGGATATACTAGCACTGGGTATCTAGTACCTCGGGCCGTCACACCATCGGTCACAAAGTGTCTCCCGATGTGCAAATAGTGTGGCTAAAAAGCCATATAATCAATCAGGCATTAAGCTGAGTATAATAACACAATCTATATAGCCATAGGCTATTAAGATCATAGTATGGCATAATAAGCCATAAAACACAGTATGACGTAAAGTCATTTACAGAACAGCTGTCAGAATCCTATTGGCATGCCAACCTATCCAAACTAGTCAACTAGGCAAACTAGGGCATATTACAAGATTAAATATTTATTTCTTTATTTTCAGGGTTTACTGGTCATTATACAATTCACTGGTCAATGAAAATATTGACCTTTTTATACATCATGGATAAGTTGATTCTAGTATCAACATGTCACAATTTGCATTTCAATATGCTGCCAATATAGTACAATTTACCCTTTTTTACAAGTTGGCATTCATTGCCAAATTGCTTCAAGCATCATTGTATGTAAATGTCAAATTCTCAATTTTTGTGTGCTAGATTGGTCTAGCTTAAAGTCCTATTTCTCTTGGTTTTTAGCTTCTGGTCAAAGAAGCAAAATTGTAGCTCTATGTCTCATTGCACGCGGGGCAAAATTTTAGGTCATTCCGAGTTGTATAGACCAAGTTATGGTCAATTTACTAAAATTGGACAGATTGCACATTTGGTGCAAAATTTGGTCAATTTCTCAATTTTTGTGTGCTAGATTTGTCTAGCTTAAAGTCCTATTTCTCTTGGTACTATTCCCTTCAGTTCATTTCATTAGTCAACCTATAATGTTGACCCTTGATGCACTCTACGTGAGTCAATTCTAATGTTACCAATATGTCACATTTTATAGCCCTTTAGTGTTGGTACATGCTACCAATTTCATTTCCAAGTGTATTGCATTTTATTGCAATTTACTGGATTTTGGTGTACTATTTTGACCTAGCCGGACGACCTAGTTGCCTCGGTTTTCAGGTTTCGGTCCAAACTACAAACTTGTAGGTCTATGTCTTATGGAACGCGGGGCAAAATTTCAGGTCATTCTGAGTTATGTAGACCAAGTTATGGTCATTTTACTATTGCTGGTCAAAATGTATCAAAATTGGTCACTTTAGGTCATTTTAGGTCATTTTAGGTTCGGCCAGTTTTTGGACTCGAACTTGTGAAAGCTTTTTGACTTGCTTATGGTCATTTCTGGGCTTGGGTGTCTTCATAAGACTTGTAGATATAGGTCTTAACTATTCATGGTCAAAATTTTAGGTCAATTGGATCTGTTTTGAGTGAGTTATGGCCTAAACACTAACTACTGCCCAAATGGTCAGTTTTCAGGCCTTAAATGCACTAATACGGATTTGGTCACTTTTTAAGGTCAGTTTCTAGGCAGAATTTTGGCAACCTTTCTACATGAAAGTTGGCCTATTTGGTGTCTAGTTTCACCCCATATTGGCCTCATATCAATTGGGTTTATAGTTTGGCACTTATGGCCTCATTTAGGTGCTGCCTTCAATACACAACCTGCACAAAGCTCATACACTCCCAATTTAATGTTCCTTCTCCTCCTCATTACTACAATATTCAATCAACAACACTTCCATAAATATATTGTACACAATCCCAGCAAAAATTCTGGGCAGAATACTCAAGTGCACAAGGCACACAATACACCATTAAACTTCAATATTTACATCCACCCAAATTCAACATACTTCAATGTTAATATTACACATATACTTCAACATATTCATACTTCAACATCACTTACACTTGCTGCCCACAAATTGACATTCACATATATCATTAATAACCATATATTCACACACAATTTCATGCTATTAGGGGCTGCCAAACATGGCAGTTTGCTCAAGGCTTCAAGGTTCCATTTTACACCTTTAATCTAAACACTACATGTACATACTTGTGCACAAACTTACTACAACTTTCATTTGGACAATTCAACCTTCATTTTCATTCATTAGAAGTAAAAATAACTCAAGCTCAACAAGGGTTCATGGCTGCCCAAAATGAAGCAACATCACAAATCTTCAATAATTGTTTCAAACCATAATTTAAATTTCTCAATTTCAATCAATTCAAGTCCTACCACTTCCCATATATATACCCATATCAAACATCATCTTTAAACTCATCTACATCATTTAAACACATCAAAATCCCATGAATGTCTTGGCTGCCGAAATGAAGGGCTCACCAAATATACATTAATTTACTCAATTTCTTCACAAATCAACTCACCCAAAGCTCAAAACAAGATCTAATGAAAGAAAATGGGGAGATTAAGCACTAACCTCATCTTGGGCTTGATTAAACTTCACCAAAACTCCTCTTTCTTGCTTCCTACATGCTGCCCATGATGTGTAGAACAAGTTTAATGAAGGACTCTTGAAGAAATGATGGCTTGATTAATGGTGCATGAAGGCTTGTATATGGGCATCCATGGATGAGCTTGGGAGAGAAAATAAAATTCGGCAATGGTGATGAAGGAGTGAAGAAGATGAAATGGTTTAGTGGAAAATGCTGTCCACTTATGGTTTTATACCCCACAAAACATTTAAATAATAGTTAAAATAATTAAACTTTCATAATTTTAATTATAGCCCCATATTTCCTTTAATTGCATTTCATTTATAATTTCATTTTTCATTAAATTTTCAAAATATAATACCACTTATTTTTCATGGACATTTAAGTCAAAGTCAACTCTAGGTGTCAATTGACCAAAATGCCCCTCTTCGGGTCAAGTTCGGACTTTTTCGGTAACACCGATTTACTCCCTGTACCGCCGATTTCTTTAATTTTTATTTTTCATTTATACTAACTTTCTAATTTTTCTTTGACATTTTCTAAGTGTAATATCATTTATTTTTAATGGAGATTGAGGTCAAAAGGCAACACTATGTGTCAAATGACCAAAATACCCCACTTCGGGTTATATTCCCGATTTTTCGGTAATACCGATTTTTATCTATTTCTCGATTTTTCATTTTTCTTTGTACTAATCTATTAATTTTTCTTTGATATTTCTATTGTCAATTACATTTCAATAAACCTTTATTTATGTCTCAAAATTAAATTCAGAGGGTTCCCATGGTCTGAGGTCGACAACGGCCTTCCAGTCTGATCACCCATTCTTTGCGATCTTGGCTCGTTTAACTTAGCATCATTTTCTCTCTTTCATTTTTTTGTTTGATTTTTCTTGCATTTTCTTTTTATTTATTTCATCATTATATGTCTGTTCACTATCACCAAAGTGTAGTTCCAGACATCCTAACTTGCCTGGACTGTTATTTGGCCACTAGAGCAACAGAACGTACAGAACACGTACAGTGGGGATGTTACAATCTATGTAGATGTAGAACTTCTCCCCATACAAATAGTGTCTCCAGATCTTAAGGGCAAACACTATAGCTGCAAGCTCCAAATCATGTGTTGGATAGTTCCTCTCATGCAGTTTCAGCTGGCGTGATGCATAGGCAATGACATTTCGATCTTGCATCAATACACAGCCTAACCCATTGTGAGAAGCATCACTGTAAACTGTGCATTCTTTACCCGAAGTAGGAAAAGTTAGGACTGGAGCTTCAGTCAAACATCTCTTCAATTCATCAAAACTCTGTTGGCATTTATTTGTCCACTGAAATTTCACATCTTTTCGAAGTAGCTTAGTCAATGGAGATGCCAACATGTAGAACCCTTTCACAAATAGACGGTAGTATCCAGCTAAACCCAAAAAACTACGAATTTTCGTGATATTTCTGGGTGGCCTCCAATTAAGGACAGCTTCTATCTTACTTGGATCTACCTTGATGCCCTCTACTGATACTACATGCCCCAAAAAAGATATTTCTTTTAGCCAAAATTGACACTTCGATAATTTGGAGTATAGCTATTTCTCCCTCAAAGTCTGCAGTACAATCCGTAGATGTCTATCATGCTCTTCTGCACTCCTCGAATAGACCAATATATCATTTATGAAAACCACAACAAACTGATCGAGGTATGGCATGAAGATAGTGTTCATCAGATCCATAAAAACAGCCGGAGCATTAGTTAACCCAAATGGCATGACTAAGAACTCATAATGGCCATAACGGGTTCTGAAGGCAGTTTTACGAATATTATGCTCTTTTACTTTCAGCTGATAATAACCTGATCTCAGGTCAATTTGGGAGAACATAGCTACACCCCTCAACTGATCAAACAAGTCATCAATGCGGGTTAATGGATATCTATTCATTTTGTCACCCTATTCAACTGTCGATAGTCAATACATAAGCAGAGAGTGCCATCCTTCTTCTTAACAAACAACACTGGCGCTCTCCAAGGTGACACACTAGGGTGGATAAAGCCCTTGTCATGCAACTCTTGCAATTGCACTTTCAACTCTTTCAATTCTGCAGGTGCCATTCTATATGGAGTTATGGAGATTGGGTCCACACCAGGCATAACATCAATCTCAAACTACACCTCTCTTTCTGGAGGTAATCCTGGCAATTCATCAGGAAACACATTCGGAAAGTCACATACTATAGGGATGTCCCTCAGTGCTGGGCTCCCCACTTGGGTGTCTATCACATGTGCTAAGTATGCTTCACACCCCTTTCTGATCATTCTTCTGGCTAGTGCAGCTAAAATGATGTTTGATGGTAGTAAATGCCTCTCCCCATGTATTACCACATCACCGTACAGAGGGAGACCGAAAGTGACTGTCTTCAGTCTATAGTCAATCATTGCATGATGCCTGGCTAACCAATCCATGCCCAAGATAATATCATAATCTCTGAAGGGCATTTCAATCAAATCTGACAGAAAAACATGCCCTTGGATCACTAAAGGACAATCTCTATAGATTCTGTTGACCCGAACTACTTGTCCTAACAGACTAGTTGCTAGCACCTCAAAACCCATTTTGACACATGGAATAGCAAGTGAACTGACTATGCTAGCACTAACATATGAGTGGGTTGAACTCGGGTCAAATAGCACAAATACATCTTGATAAGGGAGAGAATGTACTAGCTACAACATCAGAAGTCTCAGCCTCTTCTCGCTGTCTCATCGTGTAAACTCTGGCTGAAGCACTTTCTTGTGCTGACTGACCAATAGTACCTTGACTGCCGGAAGCAGTGCCTCTACCTCTGCCTCTTTCTCTGCCAACTTATTGTGAACCTCTGGGAGCAGGACTCTGAATAGATCCTTCTGCAGTCGTAGGAGTTGGACCGAATCTAAGAGCACTAGTGCAGTCTTTAGCTAAATGGCCCTTGCCTCCACAGTTAAAGCAGGCTCCTGTTGCCCAATAGCATTCTCCCTCTTGAATCTTGCCACAAGTCTCACAAGGGCGGGCAGGATATGAACCTCTGCTTGACTGTTGACCAGACCTAGGGGGTCTCTGTTCAGAAAATCTGCCCCTTCCAAATCTTCCACCAAATTTCTTCCTCTGCTAGGTTCACCAAATTTTTTCCTCTTTGAGAAGTACCACCAGAACTTGGCTCTACTGACTTTTACCCTTTATCTTTCTCTATTTTCTCATTCTTCTCTGATTTTTCTTTTACAGGTGTTGTTTCTGATTCAATCCTTTCTAGCTCAAGTGCTTGAGAGATAAGCTCAGAGAAGTTGCTGTGTCTGAATCCCACTACTTGCATCCTCAAACTGGGCTTCAAACCCATCTCAAATCTCTTACACCTTTCCTTGCAGGTAGAAAGGAGACTCCTAGCATAGTGGCTTAAGCGGGAGAACTCCCTCTCATACTCTGCCATTGATTTGTTCCCTTGCTTCAGGCTCAGAAATTCTTGTAACTTTTGATCCACATATGTGTCTAGGACATATTTTTGTTTGAATTCTCTGATGAAGTCATCATAGGTCAGTACTGGTGGTTTAGGCAAGCTGTGGGGGATGGTCTTCCACCAATCATACGCATACCCTTGCAGTAGCGACACGGAGTATTCAAATTTCAGCTCATCTTGGTAGTGCAGCTTCTTAAACACTCTGTCCATTCTCTCTAACCACTACTCTGCCTCTAAAGGGTCTATTGTACCCTTGAATTCAGTAGCTTCATACTTCAATAACTTGTCATACTGTTTGGCTGGAGGCAGTGGTTGTACCATAGGTGTTTGGGGTGGAGCTTGAGCAGGCATACCCCCAGCCATTTGTTGAAACATTGCTGCCATCTGCTGTGCAAACTGTGCAGGAAACTGCGGCATTTGTGGGGCTGGTGCTACTGGTCCACTGATGCTTTGTAGAGCTAGGGCTTCCCCTTGTGCCTCAGCTTCAATAGATTGCTTGACTGAGCGATCCCTTCTTTCATTTCAGTTTGAAGTTAGGGTATCTCCTGAATAAGTAACACATGGAGATTTCCCTTCGTTAGTTCATATTTATGATGTAATGCACTGTATGTAATAAATAAGGACATTGAGCAGTTGTACATATCAAAGAAAAGACACAAATTCATAAGTTAAAACGTACTTCAAAAATTTTGCTCTGATACCACTAAAACATGTCACACCTTACCCCTCTGTAAGGCATAACATGATCCCGTAGAATACCTAATGAACTACTGCATTTCACCTACCGATAACTCATTAAGTACCCTACAAGGGATTTTAAAACAATTTCTTACTTTTTATAAGTGATGAGCATATTCTAATAGGTATTAAAACATTTAATTAAAGTTGAAAACCAGTTAAAATTTTTGGCCCATTTTATTTTTTCGCAAATTTTATAAAAATTTCGACAGAGTGCCGTCTGTATTTTAAGAAAACAGTTCTTCAAATACCTAAGAAAAAACACTTCCAATCATTTATCTCAACCACTTCTTCAAATTCACAATTGTACCAATCAATTTCAACATCATTTATCAACTTCCAAAAATGCAAATCCACAATTTCCAATATTCAACATTCATCAAAATACCATTAATCAATTTCATTCAATTTAAAGCAAAATACTTCCATTCATATTTCATTAAAGATAAAACAATTTATATATATCATTACAAAAATTTATATTAAGAGAAATTCAAACTAAAATTTATTACAAACTTTATACAAACTTTATACAAACTGCTCAAGACCAGTTTTACATGTCCATACCTTTACATACATTACATACATCAAAATAATTTTTACAATCAGGGTATAAATTATACCCGATAGCTTCAAAGCAGATAGCTCCTCATTCCTCAGCAGTTCAATCTACTGTTCCTCTAGTCTCTATATCTGCGACAGCAATAACAGCTGTCGCTGAGTACTAGAACTCAGTGGTGCACAACATACTAAAATAATCTTTATGCAGAATTTAAATCACATTTATTTAAAAATTGGACTGAACATGAGAATTAAATACAAAACATGAATTATGAGATTTTAATCCAAACAATTTCATTTCGAAGTATCAAAACCAATTTCATAAAACCCACAGTTATATCATGCCATTCGAAACAAATATAATCTCAATAGCCAGAGGCTAAGGAGAAGTCACATCATAAGGCTAGCTAGAGCAAATATATGGACATGCATTCAATTTCTTCTTCTACTGGCACACAGCTCAACACTTCAGCCAGAGAAGGAATCAAAATTCGTAATAGATTACCCCCATTAGTCATGTTAGTGAGGTGTTCAACTATATGGTCATGACACTGTGGTTTCAAAACTTATCTTAACAATTTACTAAACATTGCCATTTCAAATATACACAAATAACTTTCAACAATTTAAATCAAAAGCATAATAAATATTTCATCACAATGAAGTCACAATTCAATATTTCAAATTATTAAAAACAACATGCAGAAGAAAATTTACAAAAATTCTACATTGTACACAAACCTTATATGAGTCATCTTTTGGCCTTGACTTGACACCTCGGGTTCTTTCCTGGTGTTCTTTTCCACTGAAACACACAGTTTCATAGTGTTTCAGTATCATAACTTAGCATAAATCAAAAAATAATTTAAATTCACTTTTACCTAGCTCTAATGTGCTAAACTTGACATTTTTTAAAATTTGTGTTTTGAGGTTACTATTCACGATACTATTCAAGTCAATTTGTTGACTTTTTAAGGCTTAATAGGTATGGGAAATCCAACTTCACCCACATACCACATTTTGGTTACTATATTTGTTGGTTTTGGTTGTTTACTCAAAATCTAAGTCTTTTAGGCAAATTTGTCATTTTTCAGTTTTAGTGTCTTATGTTGCACTGTTCCATTTGTCATTTTTCTATTAGAATTTGGCAAAACTTTCTTCATAGAAAATTTTCCCTATTGTCTTAACTTTATTCTCCTTTTTGAATCACTCCATTTGGAGTTTTGTAGCTCAAGTTATAGCCATTTGAATCATAGTTGTCGGATTAGACTTAACCTAGATTTCTGGGCACCAAACTAGTTCTGGCAGTATTAGGTCACCAACTTTGGGTGGCCAAATGACTTGGTTAAGGGCATAATTTGAGTTTGTATTCTTCATGAAAGTTTTAGGTCTATATCTCAGCTTTCCACTGGTAAATTTCAGGTCATTTAGACCTGCCTAGCCCAAGTTATGGCCAAATGAACAAACACTGTTCATTTGGTCATTTTCGTATAGGTCAGACTGCATAAATCCGGATTTGGTCAATTTGTTCACTAGGTTTTGGTCACTTTTTGGGCATGATTCCTAAATGAAAAATATTCTATTTTGTGTCTATTTTCATTCCCAATTGGTCACATACTAATTGGACTTGTAAATTTTCAGTTTTAGTCCCTCCAAGGGACCTTGGTCCTGTGGCCTTCGGCATGACCATTTTCAATCCAAATTTAAACTCACCTCTAACACTTTCAACACATCTCAATTGGTCACAAATGACCATTTTTCATTTCAAACAAGGTCAAACACACTATTTGACCCATTCTCACATTTTTATCTCCAAAAACCTAGATGCCAAACCCTAATTTACATAATTGATTAATTCATACCCAATTTACTACACTAACCACATATTCAACCTTAATCAATGTCAAATTCATGTCTAAATTAAATTGAACATATCAAAACTTCAAGGTACCATGGCTGGCCAAAATTCATGTTTAGTCCTCTAAAATTATTTACATAATTAGTGGCTCAATGGGATCAACTTAACTAATGCAAGATAAGTCAATAATGGATGTACCTGAGATTTTGAGCATTAGGGGCTAGGTAAAGGATTGAACCTCACATGAGATGTGATGGGCAAGGAGTTGCTCACTTATAGTTTATTGTAATTCGAATAATGGATGTACCTGAGGATGATCAATAGAATTATAAGAATTCAATCACCCACTAGAAATCCATCCAACTAGGATTTTCGTTTCCTACTTTGGAAGTGTAGGATTCGCTAAGTTAGTGGGAGGACCAATTTGATTAAAAGACCATAATCATTTTGGTTAATTATATGATACATTTACTAATTAATCTGGTTATTTTCTGCAGTTAATTTTCTGATAAAAATGAGCACAAAACAACCACCACCATCCAATATCCTTGCAAGCATACTTGATCATATTAGGTTGACAGGACCAAATCTGTCTGATTGGCTAAGAAATTTGGAGCTTGTCCTAAACCTTGAACATATAGGATATGTTCTAGATTCAAATGTTCCTGGTCCCTTACCTCCAGAGGCCACACAAGAGGAACATGATACTTTGGACAAGTGGAAGGAGCATGATATGAGAGCTAAGTGTTACATGCTTGCTTCCATGAGTAATGAGTTACAGAGGCAACATGAGAACATGTAGAGTGCGAGTGAGATCCTCCTTCACCTACAAGAGTTGTATGGTGAGCACAGCAGAAATGCTAGGTATGAGATATCTAGACAGCTATTTCGTATGAGGATGTCTGAGGGACAGAATGTTGGGGATCATGTCCACAAGATGATTCGGCTGATTGAGCAGTTGGAACATCTTGACTTCAACATGGATTTCCAACTACAGACGGATTTGATCCTTCAGTCTCTTCCTGAGTCTTTTGGGAATTTTGTGACAAATTTCCATATGACTAAACAGGAATGCACCTTAGCTGGTTTACTCAACATGCTAGTTATTGCCCAAAAGAATATGCCAGGCAATAAAGGAAAAGAGGTAGCTTTGGTTGCATCTTCTTCTGCTGGAAAGTCCAACAAGAAGAAGGGCAATAGGAAAAAGAAACCTCAGATTCCTAGTCCTTCCAAGAAAATAGCTAAACAGAAAAGGAAGACTAAAGCTGATGGAGGCAAAGGAAAGTGTTTCCACTGCCAAAAGGATGGGCACTGGAAAAGGAACTACCCAGAGTATCTTACTTCTCTGAAGGACAAGAAGGATACACCTTTGGAAGTTATGTCCATATCTTGTTATTTAGATTCTGATGATACTCATAGTTCATCTACAGCTTGGGTTTTAGATACTGATGCCAGTTCTCACATTTCTAATGATATGCAGGAACTAGCAAACAGTAGCAGCTTGTGTTCTCAAGATATTAGAGTCCGGATTGGCAATGGCTCAACTGTTGAAGCTTTAGCCATAGGATCTAAATCTTTTTACATGTTTGGACATGTTTTGTGTTTGGATAATATTTTATATGTACCTGATGCTTTTAAGAACATCATTTCTATATCTAGTTTGACTAGAAATGGCTATGAATTTCAGTTCACTGATGATGTTTGCAATATTTATTTTGAAAATAAATATGTTGGTTCGGGTTATATGAATGATGGTCTTTATTATTTGGATAATAATGACAAACACAAATTGAATGCAAGTGATCTAAAAGAATGCAATGCCATGGTGAAAACCAACTCAAGTTCAAAATATATTTGGCACTTAAGGTTATGTCATGTTGCATAAGATAGGATTGCAAAATTGGAGAAAATGGGGATTCTATCCTCATTGGGCTCTGAGCCTACTCCAACTTGTGAATCTTGCCTTCAGGGTAAAATGACTAGATCACCCTTTGTTGGACAAGGGCTAAGAGCTAAAAATATTTTGGAGCTAATACATAGTGATGTATGTGGTCCATTTAAAGAAATGGCTAGAGGGGGTTTTCATTATTTTATTACCTTTACTGATGATAAATCAAGGTTTGGGTATTTGTATTTGATGAAATACAAACATGAATCTTTTGAAAAGTTCAAAGAATTTAAATCTGAAGTAGAAAATCAAACATGAAAGAATATTAAAGCTCTTCGATCAGATCGTGGAGGTGAATATTTGAGTACTGAATTTGATGAGTACTTGAGAGAGCAGGGCATTGTTTCTCAGCTGACTCCTCCAGGAACGCCACAGCTGAATGGTGTATCTGAAAGGAGAAATCGTACCCTATTGGATATGGTACGTAGTATGATGAGCTATACTGATATGCCAATCTTCTTTAGGGGAGTTGCATTAGAATCAGCTTTGTATATTCTGAATAGGATTCCATCAAAATCAGTTTCTTCCACACCTTATGAGATATGGCATGGAAGAAAACCAAGTCTTAAGCATGTTAAGATTTGGGGTTGTCCAGCTTATATCAAAAAGCTGAACACTGATAAATTGGAGACCAGATCAGAAAAAGGTCGATTTGTTGGATATCCAAAAGATAGTTTTGGATATTATTTTATTTGCCTACTTCACAAAAGGTTGTGATAAGTAGAGATGCCACATTTCTTGAACAATAGTTTGTTCAAGAAGGAGGCAAAGGAAGGCAAATAGAGTTAGAATTGGAGAATTCTGACCAACCAACAGATCAGATGGATATAGATCCATCTAGTCAACCAATACCCGTTGATGAAACATCTACAGCTGTTCCTCGTAGAACAACCAGGGTATCTCACCCTCCAGTGAGATATGGTTTTCTTCATGAAGAAGAACAAGAGTTGTCTACTCATGAAGAAGTAGATCATGGAGATGATCCACTTACCTATGAAGAAGCTATATCAGATATAGACTCTTCAAAATGGATTGAAGCTATGAAATACGAGATTGATTCCATGTATAAGAATAAAGTTTGGATCTTGTTGACCCACCTGAAGGTATTATACCTATAGGGAACAAATGGGTTTTCAAGAAGAAAATTGGTTCTGATGGAAAGGTAGAGACCTATAAGGCAAGGCTAGTAGCGAAAGGGTTTCGCCAAAGGCAAGGAATCGACTATGAGGAGACTTTCTCGCCTGTTGCCATGCTTAAATCAATTAGGATTTTATTAGCAAAAGCTGCATACTATGATTATGAGATTTGGCAGATGGATGTCAAAACAGCTTTTCTCAATAGATACATTGAAGAAAACATTTTCATGGAACAACCTAGGGGATTTGAATCCCAAGATGGTTCCAAGGTATGCAAGCTAAAGCGATCCATTTATGGGTTGAAACAAGCTTCGAGAAGTTGGAACATCCGTTTTGATGAAGCCATTAAATCCTTTGGTTTTATCAAAAATGAGGATGAGCCATGTGTATATAAGAAGGTTAGTGACAGTGCTATCACTTTCCTTGTCTTATATGTGGATGACATACTGTTGATGGGTAATGACACAGGTATGTTGACGACTAAAAAGGTATGGTTGTCAAATACATTCTCCATGAAAGACTTAGGGGAGGCAACCTATATTCTTGGAATTCGCATCTATAGAGATAGAGCGAAAAGAATAATTGGTTTATCCCAAAGTCTATACTTGGAAAAAGTGTTAAAGAGGTTTAACATGCTTGATTCCAAGAGAGGATTGTTACAAGTGAGACATGGTATCCATCTTTCTAAAGAGATGTCTCCAAAGACACCTGAAGAAAGAGATAAGATGGCCAGGATTCCATATGCTTCTGCTATTGGAAGTTTAATGTATGCAATATTGTGTACTAGGCCGGATATCGCATATCTTTGTTAGTTTGACTAGCGGTATCAATCCAATCCGTGTTTGGAACATCGATAGTCACAAGAATATTCTTAAGTACTTGAGAAGAACTAAGGATTTATTCTTGATTTATGGAGGTGGAGACTTGCAATTGGATGGTTATACCGATTCGATTTCCAATCGATATCGATGATAGAAAGTCTACCTCGGATATGTGTTCATTTGTAATGGAGGTGCATCGGTTGGAAGAGTTCCAAACAGAGCACGATTACTGATTCCACTACGAGGTGAATATATTGCTTTGCATCGATCTTGCAAAGGAAGCTGTTTGGTTAAAGAAGTTCGTGACAGAACTTACAGTAGTTCCTTCCATTGAGTCAGCAGTTCCATTACACTGTGACAATAATGGAGCAGTCATACAGACTAAGGAACCAAGGTCTCACCAAAATCCAAACACATAGAAAGGCACTACCACATTATCAGAGATATAGTTGGGCAAGGCGATATAGCCATGCAGAAAAATAACATTAGCTGAAAAACCAGCTGATCCATTCACTAAGCATTTGTCACAAGCTTAGTTAGACCGATATCTTGAGAAGATAGGTCTAAGATATTGTAATGAATGGCTCTAGTGCTAGTGGGAGATTGTTAGTAGTATGCCCTAGAGCATATCATTTAGTATGTGTCTTGTACATATTTTATTAATAAAAGGCATTTCCACTTTTCCGTTTACATAATATATTTATGTGTAACAGAAAAGGTCCATTGATATTTTGTTAGAAATATTATTCTTAAGTTGTTAAGAATATGAGTGATAATATTTCTAGCACAAAGTGTCATAAATAGGTTCACAATCGAGGATACTTCATAATAAGGACATGACTTATCCAGAAAGATTGTATTCATATTTGTTCCCAAGTTATTTATATGAGATATAAATAAGATGGAATGGTGAGTCTCATGCCATATAACAAACATGATAGGCACTTATAAATGATAAGTAGGTCGAACCAGTGACACTTATGACAAGCACATGGAGTTTACTCTTGTCAATGTTTTGTCATAAATCATATCAGTGCATATAATCTTTAGACTGAGATAGCAGTTATCTTGTATATAGGTAGTTTGAGTTTGATAATCGCTTTCATACTTGTAATGTGTATGGTTATATGTGCATTTTTTTGCTCCTACTAGTTATATATGGAGGTAGGTGTTTATCAAGATGTAATATGTTCCTCTAAGTAAATAGAGATAAAATCCTATGTTCATTTAATTGTTCTTGATGTTTCAAGTTCTGCCAGACAGATAGATTTATTCGTAAAAGAGTTTCGATGAGAAAATCTTTTAATCAAGAACTGAATTAAAAGAGAACATAATATTCATAGCAAATGGAGTTTGACATAAACCATGACTCCAGCTTGAGTTGGGATTTTGTAACAAAGAGATTCTAGTGCATGGTAACATATGATTATAGGTTCATTTAAGGTAAACCTTATTACTAATTGGGTGGCCATGGCATGCTATGCTAGGTGTTAACCATGGTCTATGAGGTTCATAAAATGATTTAGAGAAATCATTTATAGTAAGAAAGAGTTCTGATGATATTAAGAGTTGATATCATGTCTCATTGCCAATTAGTGATGAGCCTAGTAAGTCACACACATACACAAGTTATCACCTAATTAAATATGATTTAATTAATTAATTAATTAAAGAGTTTAATTGATTAATTAAATAGGTTTGGTTTGCAATTAGATTGCAAAGTCCCTAGCATGACTTGAAACCAAATCTAGATTATTGGATGTATAATATAAGTTAAATTTATATTTAAAGTGTTTAAATATAAATTTAATTAATGAGAAATTAATTAATAGAGATTAATTAATTAATTTATATTTGATATAAATTAATTAGAAGAAGAAAATAATTATTTTGGGTTAAGAACTCAAAATTAAGACACATGGGCATTTTGGTCATTTTGCAGTGTGACACGTGGCACCATGAGATGATGACACATGGCATAACTCATAAGCTTGCCAAATGTTTTTTAATCATGTAAGATGATTAAAATCAAGATTACATATAAGTTTGACACTTGGCACAATGTGATTGGGTCACTTAAACCTAGAGCTAATCAAAGGGTGACATGTGGCAAGGGTTTAATGTGTTAACCTAGCTATTTAAGTGTTGTTATGAGAAAATAAAATACAACCAGCAGCCACAATCCTTGGTCACGCCATTTTGCAGCCCTCCCTCTATTCTTCTTCATCTCTCATCAATTCAAAGAGATTAGCCATCAATCTCTTGAATTAAGAACACTAGAAATTGTTTCTAGTGTCCTGTTTACATCTCTAATATCTTAAAAGGCAGAACTTGAATTTCTAATTAATAGAAAAGGCTTTAGAAGCTGTTCAAGGGCTGCCATAGGTATTCTTGGTGTGGACAAGCTAGAGGGACAACATCTGGTGTCCTGAAGACGAATCTCAAAGGCGCAGATACGCTGCAGTGCATCAAGAGGTTAGTGTAATCGTTCTTGATTTAATCTAGGGTTCTAAAATTAATCTAATTAATTTTAAAATCTTAAATGGCAAATACAGATCCAAAAACATATTAAAAGAGTTTTAATATGTTGTTTATCATTGAAATCAAATAGATAAAAATAAATCTTGCATGGTGCATGTGACCCTAGGTGAAAATTTTTGAATTCAATGGTATAAACTTGTGTTTTTTTCACGCTTCCGTTCCTACAACTGGCACTCCATGCAGTCTCATAATCTCATCTATGTATAACTTGGCCAATCTTTCTAGACTATAGTCCATCCGGACTAGCAGAAAATGAGCAAACTTGGTTAGTCTGTTAACAATGACCCAAATTGCATCATGACTCTTCTGTGTCCTTGAAAGTCCCATCACAAAATCCATCGTTATTCTCTCCCATTTCCATTCTGGCATTGGTAGTGGATGTAATAACCCAGCGGGTACTTGATGCTCTGCCTTCAATTGTTGACAAGTTAGGCAATTGGAAACAAACTCTGCCACATCTCTTTTCATACCCATCCACCAGTAATGCTCCTTTAGCCCGCTATACATTTTTGTGCCACCAGGGTGCATGGCAAAAGGAGACTTATGTACTTCCTTCAAAATAATCTGTTTCAAATCAACATCATTAGGAACACACATTCTGCCCTGGTGTAGCAGTGGACCATCATCTCTTATTGAGAATTCTGGTTTCTTGCCTTGCCTGACTTCTTACAACAGCTTATGATACTTCTGATCATTTTGAGCAGCCATTTTGATATGATCAATCAACACTGGTTGTACATGCCATGCAATTGCTGTGTGCCCTTCATCATTAATCTCTAAGCTGGCATGTAATGATCTCAACTCATGTACCATAGACAAAGGAGTAACCCGTAGACTTGCCATAGTCTTGCGACTTAAGGCGTCAGCCACTACATTAGCTTTCCCTGGCTAATAGTCTATCAGACAATCATAGTCTTTTATCAACTCTAACCATCTCCTCTGTCTCAAATTCAACTCTTTTTGAGTGCCCAAATACTTTAAACTCTTATGATCTGTGTAGATGTAGAACTTCTCCCCATAAAAATAGTGTCTCCAGATCTTAACGGCAAACACTATAGCTGCAAGCTCCAAATCATGTGTTGGATAGTTCCTCTCATGCAGTTTCAGCTGGCGTGATGCATAGGCAATGACATTTCGATCTTGCATCAATACACAGCCTAACCCATTGTGAGAAGCATCACTGTAAACTGTGCATTCTTTACCCGAAGTAGGTAAAGTCAGGACTGGAGCTTCAGTCAAACATCTCTTCAATTCATCAAAACTCTATTGGCATTTATTTGTCCACTGAAATTTCACATCTTTTCGAAGTAGCTTAGTCAATGGAGATGCCAACATGGAGAACCCTTTCACAAATAGACGGTAGTATCCAGCTAAACCCAAAAAACTGTGAATTTTCGTGATATTTCTGGGTGGCCTCCAATTAAGGACAGCTTCTATCTTACTTGGATCTACCTTGATGCCCTCTACTGATACTACATGCCCCAAAAAAGATATTTCTTTTAGCCAAAATTGACACTTCGATAATTTGGCGTATAGCTATTTCTCCCTCAAAGTCTGTAGTACAATTCGCAGATGTCTATCATGCTCTTCTGCACTCCTCGAATAGACCAATATATCATCTATGAATGCCACAACAAACTGATCAAGGTATGGTATGAAGATAGTATTCATTAGATCCATAAAAGCAGCCGGAGCATTAGTTAACCCAAATGGCATGACTAAGAACTCATAATGGCCATAACGGGTTCTAAAGGCAGTTTTACGAATATTCTGCTCTTGTACTTTCAGCTGATAATAACCTGATCTCAGGTCAATTTGGGAGAACATAGCTACACCCCTCAACTGATCAAACAAGTTATCAATGCGGGGTAATGGATATCTATTCTTTATTGTCACCCTATTCAACTGCCGATAGTCAATACATAAGCAAAGAGTGCCATCCTTCTTCTTAACAAACAACACTGGCGCTCTCCAAGGTGACACACTAGGGTGGATAAAGCCCTTGTCATGCAACTCTTGCAATTGCACTTTCAACTATTTTAATTCTGCAGGTGCCATTCTATATGGTGTTATGGAGATTGGGTCCACACCAGGCATAACATCAATATCAAACTACACCTCTCTTTCTGGAGGTAATCCTGGCAATTCATCAGGAAACACATTCGGAAAGTCACATACTATAGGGATGTCCCTCAGTGCTGGGCACCCCACTTGGGTGTCTATCACATGTGCTAAGTATGCTTCACACCCCTTTCTAATCATTCTTCTGGCTAGTGCAGCTAAAATAATGTTTGATGGTAGTAAATGACTCTCCCCATGTATTACCACATCACCGTATAGAGGGAGACCAAAAGTGACTGTCTTCAGTCTACAGTCAATCATGGCATGATGCCTGGCTAACTAATCCATGCCTAAGATAATATCATAATCTCTGAAGGGTATTTCAATCAAATCTGACTGAAAAACATGTCATTGGATCACTAAAGGATAGTCTCTATAGATTTTGTTGACCCAAACTTCTTGTCCTAACGGACTAGTTACTAGCACCTGAAAACCCATTTTGACACATGGAATAGCACGTGAACTGACTATGCTAGCACTAACATATGAGTGGGTTAAACCCGGATCAAACAGCACAAATACATCTTGATAAGAGAGAATGTACCAACTACAACATCAGAAGTCTCAGCCTCTTCTCGCTGTCTTATCGTGCAAACTCTGGCTGAAGCACTTCCTTGTGCTGACTGACCAACAGTACCTTGACTGTCTAAAGCAGTGCCTCTACCTCTGCCTCTTCCTCTGCCAACTGATTGTGAACCTCTGGGAGCAGGACTCTGAATAGATCCTTCTGCAGTCGTAGGAGTTGGACCGAATCTAGGAGCACTAGTGCAGTCTTTAGCTAAATGGCCCTTGCCTCTACAGTTAAAGCAGGCTCCTGTTGCCCAATAGCATTCTCCCTCATGAATCTTGCCACAAGTCTCACAAAGGCGGCAGGATATGAACCCCTGCTTGACTGCTAACAAGACCTAGGGGATCTCTGTCCAGAAAATCTGCCCCTTCTAAATCTTCCACCTCGACCTCTGCTAGGTCCACCAAATGTCTTCCTCTTCCCAGAAGTACCACCAGAACTTGGCTCTACTGACTTTTACCCTTTATCTTTCTCTATTTTCTCAGTCTTCTCTGATTTTTCTTTTACAGTTGTCGTTTCTGATTCAATCCTTTCTAGCTCAAGTGCTTGAGAGATGAGCTCAGAGAAGTTGCTGTGTCTGAATCCCATTACTTGCATCCTCAAACTGGGCTTCAAACCCATCTCAAATCTCTTGTACCTTTCCTTGCAGGTAGAAAGGAGACTCCCAGCATAGTGTCTTAAGCGGGAGAACTCCCTCTCATACTCTGCCACTGATTTGTTCCCTTGTTTCAGGCTCAGAAATTGTTGTAACTTTTGATCCACATATGCGTCTGGGACATATTTTTGTTTGAATTCTCTGATGAAGTCATCCTAGGTCAGTACTGGTGGTTTAGGCAAGCTGTGGGGGATGGTCTTCCACCAATCATACCATCCCCTTGCAGTAGCGACACGGAGTATTAAAATTTAAGCTCATCTTGGCAGTGCAGCTTCTTAAACACTCTGTCCATTCTCTCTAACCACTGCTCTGCCTCTAAAGGGTCTACTGTACCCTTGAATTCAGTAGCTTCATACTTTAATAACTTGTCATACTGTTTGGCTGGAGGCAGTGGTTGTACCATAGGTGTTTGGGGTGGAGCTTGAGCAGGCATACCCCCAGCCATTTGATGAAACATTGCTGCCATCTGCTGTGCAAACTGTGTAGGAAACTGCGGCATTTGTGGGGCTGGTGCTACTGGTCCACTGATGTTTTGTAGAGCTAGGGCTTCCCCTTGTGCCTCAGCTTCAACAGATTACTCGACTGAGCGATCCCTTCTTTCATTTCAGTTTGAAGTTAGGGTATCTCCTAAATAAGTAACACATGGAGATTTCCCTCCGTTAGTTCATATTTATGATGTAATGCACTGTATGTAATAAATAAGGACATTGAGTAGTTGTACTTATCAAAGAAAAGATAAAAATTCATAAGTTAAAACGTACTTCAAAAATTTTGCTCTGATACCACTAAAACATGTCACACCTTACCCCTCTGTAAGGCATAACATGATCCCGTAGAATACTTAATGAACTACCGCACTTCACCTACCGATAACTCATTAAGTACCCTACAAGGGATTTTAAAATAATTTTCTTACTTTTTATAAGTGGTGAGCATTTTCTAATAGGTATTGAAACATTTAATAAAAGTTGAAAACCAGTTAAAATTTTTGGCCCATTTTATTTTTCTGCAAATTTTGTAAAAATTTCGACAGAGTACCTTCTGTATTTTGAGAGAACAGTTCTTCAAATACGTAAAAAAAAAAAACACTTCTAATCATTTATCTCAACCACTTCTTCAAATTCACAATTATCCCAATCAATTTCAACATCATTTATCAACTTCCAAAAATGCAAATCCACAATTTCCAATATTCAACATTCATCAAAATACCATTAATAAATTTCGTTAAATTTAAAGCAAAATACTTCCATTCATATTTCATTAAAGATAAAAAAAATTTATATATATCATTACAAAAATTTATATTAAGAGAAATTCAAACTAAAATTTATTACAAACTTCATACAAACTTTATACTAACTGCTCAAGATCAGTTTTACATATCCATACCTTTACATACATTTCATACATCAAAATAAATTTTTACTGTCAGGATATAAATTATACTCGATAGCTTCAAAGCAGGTAGCTCCTCAATCCTCAGCAGCTCAATCTGCTGCTCCTCTAGTCTCTATATCTATGACAGCAATAACAGCTATCGCTGAGTACTAGGACTCAGTGGTGCTCAACATACTAAAATAATCTTTATGCAGAATTTAAATCACATTTATTCAAAAATTAGACTAAACATGAGAATTAAATACAAAACATGAATTATGAGATTTTAATCCAAACAATTTCATTTCGAAGTATCAAAACCAATTTCATAAAACCCACAGTTATATCATGCCATTCGAAACAAATATAATCTCAATAGCTAGAGGCTAAGGAGAAGTCACATCACAAGGCTAGCTAGCTCAAATATATGGATATCCATTCAATTTCTTCTTCTACTGGCACACACCTCAACACTTCAGCCACAGAAGGAATCAAAATTCAAAACTGATTGCCCCCACTAGTCATGTTAGTGAGGTGTTCAAATATATGGTCATGACACTGTGGTTTCAAAACTTATCTTAACAATTTACTAAACATTGCCATTTCAAATATACATAAATAACTTTGCACAATTTAAATCAAAAGCATAATAAATATTTCATCACAATGATGTCACAATTCAATATTTCAAATTATTCAAAACAATATACAGAAGAAAATTTACAGAAATTCTACGTTGTGCACAAACCTTATATGAGTCGCCTTTTGGCCTTGACTCGACACCTCGGGTTCTTTCTTAGTGTTCTTTTCCACTGAAACACACAGTTTCACAATGTTTCATTATCATAACTTAGCATAAATTCAAAAATAAATTTAAATTCACTTTTACCTAGCTCTAATGTGCTAAACTTGATGTTCTTTAAAATTTGTGTTTCGGGGTTACTATTCACGATACTATTCAAGTCAATTTGTTGACTTTCTAAGGCTTAATAGGTATGGGAATTTCAACTTCACCCGTATACCACATTTTGGTTACTAAATTTGTTGGTTTTGGTTGTTTACTCAAAATCTAAGTCTTTTAGGCAAATTTGTAATTTTTCAGTTTTGGTATCTTATGTTACACTGTTCCATTTGTCATTTTTTTGTTAAAATTTGGCAAAACTTTCTCATAGAAAATGTTCCCTATTGTCTTAACTTTATTATCCTTTTTGAATCACTCCATTTAGAGTTTTGTAGCTTAAGTTATAGCCATTTGAATCATAGCTGCCGGATTGGACTTAACCCAGATTTTTGGTCACCAAACTGTTTCTGGCAATATTAGGTCACTAACTTTGGGTGGCCAAATGACTTGGTTAAGGGCATAATTTGAGTTTGTGTTCTTCATGAAAGTTTTAGATCTATATCTCAGCTTTCCACTGGTAAAATTTCAGATCATTTAGACCTGCCTAGCCCAAGTTATGGCCAAATGATCAAACACTGTTCATTTGGTCATTTTTGTACAGGTCAGACTGCATAAATCCGAATTTGGTCAATTTGTTCACTAGGTTTTGGTCACTTTTTGGGCATGATTTCTCAATAAAAAATGTTCCATTTTGTGTCTATTTTCATTCCAAATTGGTCTCATACCAATTGGACTTGTAAATTTTCAGTTTTAGTCCTTCAAAAGGACCTTGGTCTTACTGCCTACAGCATGACCATTTTCAATCCGAATTTAATCTCACCTCTAACACTTTCAACACATCTCAATTGGTCACAAATGACCATTTTTCTTTTCAAACAAGTTCAAACACACCATTTGACCTGTTCTCACATTTTTGTCTCTAAAACCCTAGATGCCAAACCCTAATTTACACAATTGATTAATTCATACCCAATTTACTACACTAACCACATATTAAACCTTAATCAATGTCAAATTCATGTCTAAATTAAATTGAACATATCAAAACTTCAAGGTACCATGGCTGGCCGAAATTCATGTTTAGTCCTCTAACAATTGTTTTCTTTTCCATTTTCCATAATTTCTAAGTTTATTCAACCATAAGCATAATAATTAAACTAGCAATTTAAAGTTTAGATTACTAACCTTTATACATAATTATTTTCACCTCTTCAACTTCTTTCTTTCTTTTTTTTTTTTTTTTTATTGTCGATAGATGAATTAAAGTTTAAGGACTCAAGAAACTTTAGGGAAATTATGGCTAGGTTAGGGTTTATGAAGCTTGAGTCAAGCTTCCATGGAGGTTTCAAGAAAGAAAATGAGAGAGTGACCAAGGGAGAGCTACGGCAACATGGATAAAGAAGACCCAAAAATGAATTTTATTTTAATTTAATTCCTTTTTTTTATTGGTCATTTAAGTAGATAATTATCCCACTTTTCAAAATTTAAAATTAAATTTATTATGTCATGCACTATGTCATGCATGATGATGTCATCACTTTTTTACTTTTTCTTTTTCTTTTTTTTTCTATTTATTTTTTCATTAATTCTTTAATTTAATTTCTGACTTTGAAATTTTCTTTTCTCCGATTTTATTTGATAATTAGGTTAGGAGTTAGCTCTCGGGGTCAATTGACCAAATTGCCCCTCGCCGGTTCAACTCGGTTTACAAATAATTCAATATTTTTCCGGCTCTCTGACCTAATTATTTGACTGGCTTAACAATTCTTTTTCGTGATTTTCTCCTTTCCACTGTATTCGTAATAGTCCTAAGGACCGCGGAGTCACATTTTACGGTTCAAAATTTGAGTTTAAATCGACTTCGCAATCCTTCCTGAGAAGGTCACCCATCGCTATGACTCTCGGCACATTTAACTTCTTATGTTCTATTTTTCTTATTTATACTTAACTAATTAACAATTACTAATTATTTGTGTTTAGGGCTTATCTAGTTGTCTTAAGTGTGGTTCTAATCCCTTTAATTGTCTGGACTGACACTGGTCATCGGAATAGTGAAATATACCAAGCTATACAAATAGGGGTGTTATAACCACTCATATGCATCCCCTTGTAGAAGTGGTACTGAATATTTGAACTTCAACTCTTCTACACACTGCAGCTTTCTGAAAACCCGTTCCATTCTCTCTAACTATTGTTCTGCCTCCAGTGGATCTACTATTCCTTTGAATTTTGTTGCCCCAAATTTCATTAACTTCTCATGTTGTTGAGTCGGAGGCTGTGGTTGTGCTGCAGGTGGTTGCATATGAGCTTGAGGTGGCACATTTCCCGCCATTTGTTGGAAAAACGTAGCCATCTGCTGTGCAAACTAAGCAGGAAACTGCGGTGCTGGAGTAGGAGCTGGAGTGGCTGACCCACTCACATTCTGGAGTGCTGGGGCTTCCCTTTGGACCTCAGCCTCGACAGATTGCTCTACGGAATGATCTCCCTTTACCATTCCATTTCTTCAAAAATTTCTACTTCCTGAGATCAAACACAATGAGGTTGACCTCCGTTAGTGCATATTCATGATGTAAATATGTCATATGTATCAATTAAAGACACTTGAGCAGTCATACTTATCAAAGAAATATTCACATACATAGTCAAAATTCATTGCAAAACCATGCTCTGATACCACTAAACATGTCACACCCTACCCCTTAGTAAGATGTAACATGATTCCGTAGTACATCTAATGATTTACCATACTTCGCCTACCGGTAACCCATTAAATATACTACAAGGGATTTTAAAACCATTTTCTTACATTTTGGAAGTGATGAGTATTTTGGTATGAATTAAAACATTAAATTAAAGTTTAAAAACTAGTTAAGATTTTTGTCCCATTTTATTTTTTCACAAATTTTATAAAAATTTTGGCAGAGTGCCATCTGTATTTTGAGAAAACAATTTCTTCAAAAACCTGTAAAAACACTTCTAACAATTCTTTTCACAACTCCCAAACCAAATTAACTCACATTAACACAATTCAATTTAATTTCACAACACAACCAAAAATTTGTCATCTCAAAATACTTCACAAATTCTTTCACATTGCATAAAGTACTTAATTTACAAATACAAATCTTAATTTACAAAAAAAAAATCCAAAATAACATTATTACAATTTACTGTACAACTGCTCAACTTTACATTAATACAGATGGCATTAAACTATTTACATCAAAATAAATTATAAGGGTATAACTAAATATCCGTACAAAAGCCTCCATGTAGTACCAAAAATCAGTAGCTCACTCTACTGCTTTTTCCTTGTCTCTATCTGCGACAGCAAAGAAAGCTATCGCTGAGTATAAAAATACTCAGTGGTGCACAATAAATATGAAATGCAAAATATAAAACAGTTGTCATTAATTCATAGTTCAAATATTTCACAATCATATTTCACAAATTTTTTTCAAATCACATTTATAACAAATCACAATTTAAACATTTCACAAATTTCAAAACTTAATATAACACAACTTTGATTAAACAATTTAATAATCATAGTGTTGCCAATCAATAACACAACTTAGGCCATGACACAAAATTTCTAAACATATCGTGTTGTACACCACGATAAGGCAAACTCACCCCACTAATCGAAATCAATGAGGGAGGTGGCTAGCTAGCTAATCAAATATAAAACTCATCCAAACTCACATCAGACTGGCAAGCCAGAGAGGGAGGAATATAATCAAATATAAAACTCACCCCACAAGTGGAGGAGGAACATATTAATATTGCCATGCCAAGTGTGAATTAAAAACAATTCAAATCAAGTTATTCAAATATTTTATGCAAAACACAATCAATTTCCAAAGTCAAATTTCCATTCCCAAAGTGGCAACACAGTAGTTCTCAAAACCCAAAATTAACACATAATTTAACAATGCATAACTAAATAAATTTTCTATGCGAAAACGATAAATCAAGGTTTATTGTGTACAAACCTGATGTGAGTCACCTCTAAGCCTTGACTCAGTTTGCCCTATCCTTTTTTCAGGTCTCTTTCAGCTGAAATACACAATTTATAGTGTTTCAGTATCTTATCTATCACACCTTACCCCTTTGAAAGGCACAACATGATCCTGTAGAATACCTAATGAACTACCAAACTTTACCTACCGAAAATTCATTAAGTACACTACAAGGGATTTTAAAATCATTTTCTTACAATTTGGAAGTAGTGAGCGTTTTGGTAGGAATTAAAATCATTTATTCAAATTTTCAAAACTAGTTAAAACTTTTGCCTATTTTATTTTTTCGCAAATTTTATAAAAATTTCGACAGAGTGCCGTCTGTATTTTGAGAAAACAGTTCTTCAAATACCTGAGAAAAACACTTTCAATAAATTTTTCACAACTTCCAACCCAAATCAACTCAATTCTCAAATCAAACCACTTCAAAATAATTCCACAATTTAGTCCAAGTTTGTCATCTCAAAATATTTCATCATTTCATTCAATAAAACTAATTTACATTCACAAGTTTAATTTACAGATATAAAATACAAAAATAATATTATTATAATTTATTATACAACTGCTCAACTTTACATTGATACATAAAACATTACAATATTTACATCAATTAACTACAAGGGTATAAATAAATACCCGTACAAAAAGGATCAGTGAAGTCTAATATCTCAGTAGCAGCTCACTCTGCTGTTTTCTCCTTGCCCTTATCTGTGACAGCAAAATAAGCTATCGCTGAGTATAAAAATACTCAGTGGTGCACAATAAAAATTGAAATGCAGTGCATAAAACATTCCTTGACAAATTCACAATTTGAATATTTCATAATTACATTTCACAATTTATCAAAACTCATTAAAGCACAATTTTGGTCAAATAATTTAATAAATACAGTGTTGCCAATTCATACACAACTTAAGCCATGACACAAAATTTCCAATCAATGACGTGTTGTACACCACGGCAAAGCAATCTACAACCCCACTAATCGAAATCAATGAGGGAGGTGGCTAGCTAGCTAATGAGTACTCATCCGATCTACAACCTCAACTGGTAAACCAGAGAGGGAGGAAAATAATCAATCTTAACCCCATAAATGGAGGAGGAATAATAAGGCACTCTCATGCTAAGTGTGAATTAGAAATCCATTTCAAACATTTTATTCAAATATTGCATACAAAAATCAATTCAATTTCCAAGGTTACAATTTCATCACAAAGTGGCAACACAAAAGTTCTTAAACTCAAAATGCGTACTAAATCAAATTTTCAAGGATAAAATGCTAAAATAGGGTTTATTGTGCACAAACTTGACGTGAGTCGCCTCTAGGCCTTGACTCAGTCTCTCAGACTTTTCGAGTCTTTTTCAGCTGAAACGCAAAATTTATAGTGTCTCAGTATCTTTACTTCATAATAATTCCAATAACTAATTCCAATATGTTTAAACTTACATTCTTGAAATTTCATATTGAGGTTACTATTCATGGTACTATTCAAGTCAATTTATTAACTTTCTAAGGCTTAATACGTATGGGAACTCCAACTTCACCCACATACCACATTTTGGTCACCAATTTTGTTGGTTTTGGTTGTTTTCTCAAAACTTAGGTCTTTTAGGCAAAATTGCAAATTTTCAGTTTTGGTGTCTTATGTTGCATTGTTCCATTGGTTATTTTTCTGTTAGAATTGGGCTAAGTTTTCTTCATAAAAATTGTCCCTTAATGTCTTAACTTTATTTCACTTTTTGAATCACTCCATTTGGAGTTTTGTACCTCAAGTTATAGCCATTTGAATCATGGCTACCGGATTGGACTTAACCCAGATTTATGGGCACTAAACTGGTTCTGGCAGTTTTAGGTCAACCAATTTGGGTGGCTAAATGACTTGGTTAAGGGCATAATTTGGATTTGTGTTATTCATGAAAGTTTTAGGTCTATATCTCAACTTTCCACTGGTAAAATTTCAGGTCATTTAGACCTGCCTAGCCCAAGTTATGGCCAAATGAACAAACACTGTTCATTTGGTCATTTTTATACAGGTTAGCACACTCTCACCGGATTTGGCCAATTTGTTCACTATGCTATGGTCACTTTTTGGGCATGACTCCTAAATGAAAAATGTTCCATTTTATGTCTATTTTCATTGTAAATTGGTCTCATACCAATTGGACTTGTAAATTTTCAGTTTTAGTCCCTGAAAAGGGACGTTGGTCATACTACCTACAGCATGACCATTTTCAATCTGAATTTAAACTCACTTCCAACACATCTCAATTGGTCACAAATGATCATTTTCCATCTCAAACAAGGTCAAACACACTATTTCATAATTTCTCACATTTTTTCTTCCAAAAACCTACGTGCCAAACCCTAATTTACACAATTGATTAATGCATACCCAATTTACTACTCTAACCACATATTCAACCTTAATCAATGTCAAATTCATGTCTAAATTAAATTGAACATATCAAAACTTCAAGGTACCATGGCTTGCCAAAATTCATGTTTAGTCCTCTAACAATTGTTTTCTTTTCCATTTTCCATAATTTCTAAGTTTATTCAACCATAAGCATAATAATTAAACTAGCAATTTAAAGTTTAGATTACTAACCTTTATGCAGAATTTTTTTCACCTCTTCAACTTCTTCCTTTCTTCTTTTTTTTTTTTTTGTTGTCAATAGATGAATCAAGGTTCAAGGACAATATTTACTCAAGAAACCTTAGGGAAATTATGGCTAGGTTAGGGTTTATGAAGCTTGAGTGAAGCTTCCATGGAGGTTTCAAGAAAGAAAATGAGAGGTGACCAAGGGAGTGCTATGACAATATGGATGAAGAAGACCCAAAAATGAATTTTGTTTTAATTTAATTCTTTTTTTTTTTATTGGTCACTTAAGTAGATAATTATCCCACTTTTCAAAATTTAAAATTAAATTTATTATGTCATGCATTATGTCATGCATGATGATGTCATCACTTTTTCACTTTTTCTTTTTCTTTTTTTTTTTCTATTAGTTTTTTAATTTAATTCCCGACTCTGAAATTTTCCTTTCTCCAATTTTATTTGACAGTTAAGTCAGGAGTTAGCTCTCGGGGTCAATTGACCAAATTGCCCCTCGCCGGTTCAACCCAATTTGCAAATAATTTAATATTTCTTCTGACTCTCTAACCTAATTATTTAACTGGCTTAACAATTCTTTTTCGTGATTTTCTCTTTTCCACTGTGTTCGCAATAGTCCTAAGGACCGCAGCATCACATTTTACGATTCGAAATTTGAGTTTAAATCTACTTCGCAATCCTTCTTGAGAAGGTCACCCATCGCTGTGACTCTCGGCTCATTTAACTTCTTATGTTATGTTTTTCTTATTTATACTTAACTAATTGGCAATTACTAATTATTTGCGTTTAGGGCTTATCTAGTTGTCTTAAGTGTGGTTCTAATCTTCTTAATTATCCGGACCGACACCGGTCGCCGGAATAGTGAAATATACCAGGCTATGCAAATAGGGGTGCTACAATTCTCCCCCCCTTAAAATAAATTTCGTCTCGAAATTTTACCTGGTATCAATTTCTGAACAGCTGTGGGTACTGTCTCCTCATGTCCTCCTCTCATTCCCAAGTAGCTTCTTGGCCCGAATGATGGTTCCACAGCACTTTTACCAATGGTATCTGCTTGTTCCGTAGCTACTTCACCTCATAAGCTAGAATCTCTATGGGTTCTTCTTCATATGTACGGTCTGGATTCCCTTCAATTTCTTCCACTGGTAGTACATGAGATGGGTCTGATCGATACCTCCTCAACATGGACGCATGGAAGACATTATGTATCTTCTTCAACTCTGAAGGTAGTGCCAACCGATATGCCAAAGGACCCACTCTTTCCAAAACCTCATATGGCCCAATGAAACGAGGACTCAGTTTCCCTTTTTTGCAAAATCTCATAATCCTCTTCCATGGGAAAACCTTGAGGAATACGTTGTCACCCACTGCATATTCAATATCCCATCTCTTCAGTTCAACATAGGACTTTTGACGGTCTGATGCAGCCTTGAGTCGATCTCTAATCATCCTGATCTTCTCCTCAGTCTGCTGAACAATTTCTGGTCCAATCATCTTCCTTTCATCCACATCATCCCAACACAATGGGGTTTTACATTTTCTGCCAGTCAAAGCTTCATATGGAGGCATGCCAATGCTTGATTGGTAGCTATTGTTGTAAGCAAACTCAATCAAAGGCAAGTGTGTATCCCAACTGCCCTCAAATTCATTCACACAAGCTCGTAGCATGTCCTCCAAGATCTGAATTACCCTCTTAGATTGGCCATCTGTTTGTAGGTGGAATGCAGTACTGAAGTTCAATCTAGTTCCTAAGGCTCTCTGAAGACTACCCCAGAATCTAGAAGTGAACCTAGGATCTCTGTAAAATACGATGGATACTGGCACTCCATGCAGTCTTACTATCTCATCAATGTACAACTTGGCCAATCTTTCTAGACCATAGTCCATCCGAACAGGCAGAAAATGAGCAGACTTAGTTAGTCTATCAACAATGACTCAAACTGCATCATGACTCTTCTGTGTCCTCGGAAGTCCCATCACAAAATCCATTGTTATTCTCTCCCATTTCCATTCTGGCACTGGTAGTGGATGTAATAAACCAGTTGGTACTTGATGCTCTGCCTTCACTTGCTGACAAGTTAGGCATTTGGAAACAAATTTGGCCACATCTTTTTTCATACCCATCCACCAATAATGCTCCTTTAGCCCTCTATACGTTTTTATACCACCAGGGTGCATGGCAAAAGGAGACTCATGTGCTTCCTTCAAAATGATCTGCCTCAAATCAACATCATTAGGAACACACATTTGCCCTGGTGTAGCAATAGACCATCATCTCTTATTGAGAATTTTGGTTTCTTGCCCTGCTGGACTTCTTCCAACAGCCTCTGATACTTCTGATCATTACGGCGACCATTACGATCGATCAATCAACACTTTTGTACATGCCATGCAACTGCTGTCTATCCCTCATCATTAATCTCTAAACTGGGATGTAATGATCTCAATTCATGTACCATAGACAAAGGAGTAACCCGTAGACTTGCCATAGTCTTGCGACTTCAGGCGTTAGCTACCACATTAGCTTTCCCTGGCTGATAGTCTATCAAACAATCATAGTCTTTTATCAACTCTAACCATCTCCTCTGTCTCAAAATCAACTCTTTCTTGGTGCCCAAATACTTCAAACTCTTATGATCTGTATAGATGTAGCACTTTTCCCTATACAAATAATGTCTCCAGATCTTAAGAGCAAACATAATAGCTGCAAGCTCCAAATCATGTGTCGGATAATTCCTCTCATGCGGTTTTAGCTGGCGTGATGCATAGGCAATGACATTTCGATCTTGCATTAATACACAGCCTAACCCATTGTGAGAAGCATCACTATAAACTGTATATTCTTTACCCAGTGTAGGTAAAGCTAGGACTTGAGCCTCAGTCAAACACCCCTTCAATTCATCAAAACTCTGCTGGCATTTATCCGTCCACTAAAATTTCACATCTTTCCTAAGCAGCTTGGTCAATGGAGATGCCAACATGGAGAATCCTTTCACAAATCTATGGTAGTATCTAGCTAACCCCAGAAAAATGCGAATCTCTGTGATATTTCTGAGTGGCTTTCAATTAAGGACAGCTTCTATCTTGCTAGGATCCACCTTAATACCCTCTACCGATATTACATGCCCCAAGAAAGATATTTCTTTCAGCCAAAATTCACACTTCGATAATTTGGCGTATAGCTGTTTCTCCTTCAAAGTTTGCAGTACAATGCGCAGATGTCTATCATGCTCTTTTGCATTCCTTGAATAGACCAATATATCATCTATGAATACGACAACAAACTGGTCGAGGTATGGTCTGAAGATAGTATTCATCAGATCCATAAAAGCAGCCGGAGCATTAGTTAACCCGAATGCCATGACCAAGAACTCATAATGGCCATAGCGGGTTCTAAAGGCAATTTTAGAAATACTCTGCTCTTGTACTTTCAGCTGATAATAACCTGATCTCAGGTCAATTTTGGAGAACACAGCTGCACCCCTCAACTGATCAAATAAGTTTATTCAACTGCCGATAGTCAATGCATAATCGAAGAGTGCCATCTTTCTTCTTTATAGACAATACTGGTGCTCCCCAAGGTGACACACTAGGGCGGATAAAGCCCTTGTCAAGCAGCTCTTGCAACTGCATTTTCAATTCTTTTAGTTCTGCTGGTGCCATTCTGTATGGCGTTATGGAGATTGGTTCCACACCAGGCATAAAATCAACCTCAAATTGCACTTCTCTTTCTGGAGGTAATCCTGGCAATTCATCAGGAAATACATTTGAAAAGTCAAATACCGTAGGGATGTCCCTCAATGCTGGACTACCCACTTGGGTGTCTATCACATGTGCCAAGTATGCTTCATACCCCTTCCTAATCATTTTTCTGGCTAGTGCAGCTGAAATGATGTTTGACGGTAATAACTGCCTCTCCCCATGTATTACTACATCACCATACTGAGGGAGACCAAAAGTGACTGTCTTGATCTCTGATCAATCATTGCATGATGCCTAGCTAACCAATACATGCCCAAGATAATGTCATAATCTCTGAAGGGCATTTCAATCAAATTAGACAGAAAAGTGTGTCCTTGGATCACCAAAGGACAATCCCTATATAGTCTATTTACCCTAACCTCCTGGCCTAATGGAATAGTTACTAGCACATCATAGTCCATTGGTACACACTGAATAGCAGTAGAACACATCACACTAGCACTAACATACGAATGTGTGGATCTAGGATCAAACAACACATATACATCTTGGTCAAGGATGGAGAAAATACCAGCTACTACGTCTGATGTTTCAGCCTCCTCCCTTTGATGCATGGTATACACTCTGACTGGTGCGCCATTGGGTACTGGCTGGTTAACAGTGCTTTGACTTCCAGGAGTGTTACCAGGACCCCTACCTCTGCCTCTACCTCTACCAGCTGATTGTGACCCTCTGGGTGTAGAGACTTGGGCTGATCCCTCAGATGTAGCAGAAGGTCCAAAAAAGCGCGGACTAGTACAATCCTTAGCAAAATGTTCGCTCCCTCCATAGTTATAGCATGCACCTATGGCCTTGAAACACACCCCACTGTGTGTTCTACCATAGGTTTCACACTGCCGGACTGATAAAGATCCTTGAGAAGCTTGTTGGGTCTGCTGACCAGACCGGGGTGGCCTTTGGCCAAAGAATTTGCCTTTGCCTGATCTGCGAGAGCTAGATCCTCCAAACTATTTCCTCTTCCCTGAACCACTTTCAGGTGCTTGACCAGTAGTCTTTTCAGTCTTCTCTTGCTCTTGCGTACCCTTCTTCATTGCCCCTTCTGATTTTATCCTTTCCAGTTCCAGGGCTTGTAAAATCAGCTCAGAAAAATTTTGGTGTCTGAATCCCACAACTTGCATCCTTAGATTCAGCCTTAACCTGGACTCAAACCTCCTACATCTGTCTCTGGGGGTGAAGACTAAGCTTCCAGCATAATGGCTTAGCCTTGAAAAGTCCGGTTCATACTCTGCTATTGTTCTATCCCCTTGTTTCAAACTCAGGAATTCCTGTAACTTCATATCCACATAAGCATGGGGAACCCACTTCTGTCGAAACTCCCTCAAAAAGTCTGACTAGGTCAACATAGGTGGCTCAACTAGGCTATGGGGGATGGTCTTCCACCATTCATATACATCCCCTTGCAACAGAGAAACAGAGTACTCGAACTTCAGCTCTTCTGCACACTGCAGCTTTCTAAAAACTCGTTCCATTCGCTTTAACCATTGTTCTGCCTCCAGTGGATCTATAGTGCCCTTAAACTCAATGGCCCTAAATTTTATTAATTTTTCATATTGCCAACTCGAGGGCTATGGTTGTGCTACAGGTGCTTGCATCTGAGCTTGAAGTGGCACATTTCCCGCCATTTGTTGGAAAAATGCAGCCATCTGCTGTGCAAACTGAGCAGGAAACTGCGCTGCTGGAGTAGGAGCTGGAGTGGCTGACCCATTCACGTTCTGGAGTGCTGGGTCTTCCCCTTCAACCTCAGCCTCAACAGATTGTTCCACGGAATGATCTCCTTCTTCCATTCTGTTTTCCTAAAATTTCTACTTCCTAAGATCAAACACAAGGAGGTTGACCTCCGTTAGTGCATATTCATGATGTAAATATGTCATATGTATCAATTAAAGACACTTGAACAGTTGTATTTATTAAAGAAATATTCACATAAATAGTCAAAATTTATTGCAAACCATGCTCTGATACCACTAAAACATGTCACACCTTACCCCTCTATAAGGCATAACATAATCCCATAGAATACCTAATGAACTACCGAACTTCACCTACCGATAATTTATTAAGTACACAACAAGGGATTTTAAAACCATTTTCTTACAGTTTGGAAGTGGTGAGCATTTTGGTAGGAATTAAAATCATTTATTCAAAGTTTCAAAACAAGTTAAAACTTTTGCCTATTTTATTTTTTCGCAAATTTTATAAAAATTTCGGCAAAGTGCTGTATGTATTTTGAGAAAACAGTTCTTCAAATACCTGAGAAAAACACTTCCAATAAATTTTTCACAACTCCCAACCCAAATCAACTCAATTCTCAAATCAAACCACTTCAAAATAATTTCACAATTTAGTCCAAGTTTTTCATCTCAAATTATTTCATCATTTCATTCAATAAAGTTAATTTATATTCACAAGTTTAATTTATAGATATAAAATACAAAAATAATATTATTATAATTTATTATACAACTGCTCAATTTTACATTGATACATAAAACATTATAATATTTACATCAATTAACTACAAGGGTATAAATAAATACCCATATAAAAAAGATCAGTGAAGTCCACTATCTCAGTAGCAGCTCACTCTGCTGTTTTCTCCTTGCCCTTATCTGTGACAGCAAAATAAGCTATTGCTGAGTATAAAAATACTCAGTGGTACACAATAAAAATTGAAATGCAATACATAAAAAATTCCTTGACAAATTCACAATTTGAATATTTCATAATCACATTTCACAATTTATTAAAACTCACTATAGCACAATTTTGGTCAAATAATTTAATAAACACAGTGTTGCCAATTCATACACAACTTAAGCCATGACACAAAATTTCTGATCAATGTCGTGTTGTACATCACGACAAAGCAATCTATAACCCCACCAATCGAAATCAATGAGGGAGGTGGCTAGCTAGCTAATGAGTACTCATCCGATCTACAACCTCAACTGGTAAACCAGAGAGGGAGGAAAATAATCAATCTCAACCCCATAAATGGAGGAGGAATAATAAGGCACTGTCATGCTAAGTGTGAATCAGAAATCCATTTCAAACATTTTATTCAAATATTTCATACAAAAATCAATTCAATTTCCAAGGTTACAATTTCATCACAAAGTGGCAACACAAAAGTTCTTAAAATCATAATGCGTACTAAATCAAATTTTTAAGGATAAAATGCTGAAATAGGATTTATTGTGCACAAACCTGACGTGAGGCATCTCTAGGTCTTGACTCAGTCTCTCAGACTTTCTGAATCTTTTTCAGCTGAAATACAAAATTTATAGTGTAACACCCTCCCGATAACCACTCCGTACATCCTACTGTTCCGGTGATCGGTGTCGGTCCGGACAGCTAGAATGTCCGGAAAAATATTTAAACTAAAGTCAAGAACCATAATTAACTCAAATATTAATAAGAAAAATTTAGTAAAAATTTTAGAAATAAAATACAACCGAGTTAAATGAGCCGGTGCCCTAGCGATGGGTAACCGGAGGGAAGTTGCGGTTCTCGCAACGAGGAGCCCTAGACCCAGGGGAAAAATTGTAAAATAATTTTTGGGACTCCAGAGAAGGGTTACTGAGGTTCCCATGGCATTAGAATGCCAAGAAAATACCTAGAAAAATTTTTCAATCGGTACAGACAATTTTGACCCGTTAAGCCAAACGGAGGGCATTTTGGTCATTTCGCCTTCAGAGGTGATTTTTGGCCGACTTGTCCAGTTGAGTAAATAATTAATATGACATAAAATATGAATAAACATTACTAGAAATTAAATTGAAACTTGATAGAAAAGAAAATAAAGAAAAAGGAGCTAAATTGGGAATTATGATGTCATGCTTAGGTAATTAAAAGTGTATTGGCCAATCAAATTTAAGCAAGTCCATTAAAATGAAATAAAAATGGGTAATGACGCAGAATTCTAGAAACCCAAAACCAGCTCTCTCTCTTCTTCTTCACGCCACCCATTCACCCTTACCTATTCCACCATTAACAACCTTTCATCCTTCATCTTTCTTAGCTTTCTTCCACTAAAAACCCTAATTACTAACACAAAAATTCATTCTATCATCTTGGTGATTATTGTGGGAGCAAAAAGAAAAGGAAACCAAGACTTTGAGGAAGGGAGAAAAGCTCCTAAGTGAGGTTAGTGCATATTAACTTCCTAATCTTGTTTACTTATTGAAATTTAGTTTGAATATGAATAAATAATTAAGAAATTGAAGAAACTCATGTGTGAAATTGAGAAGCAAATTTTGGCCAGCACTTATAGGATGAGGAATTGATGAGTTTTATTGGGCTAAAATCTAAATACAAGCTTAGATAATGACATATGAATGATTGATGACCTTAATTGGGATGTGTTGCATGATTCATGGATTGGAAGCTAGGGTTTTGGGGAGTGAAAATTGATTTGGCTTATGAAATTGTTAGAGGACATATTAATGGTCAATCAGTGACCATTTGAGGAGATTTGACCATAATATGGACTGAAAAATAGCATGGAAAAAGGGAATGACTATGCTGCCTATGGACAGCAGAAATGGACTGAAATTTCAGTCCAATTACACAGTCATAACTTTGGCTGTGTTAGTCCAATTGATGTTTGGCCAATTGGACATGAAACTAGGCTTATAATGGCACATTTTTGCTGAAGAAACCATGCCCAAAAGACCAAAGCAAGAGGACCAAAACTTGGCCCCAATCCGGACACCCTGCAACTGATTCTGCAGAATTGACCAAATGAACAGTAACTGTTCATTTGGCCATAACTCACTGTAGATTTGGTCAATTGACCTGAAATTTTTACAGCAACAAGTTAAGACATAGACAAACAACTTTAATGAAGGAACCTACCCCAAATTATGGCTAGAACCTAACCCAAATGGCAGTGGAAGTCACTGTTCATGTTACTGTAGATATGGTAATTTCTGCAGAATGGGAATCCGGCCAGCTGTGGTTTTTGGACCATATCTGGAGTTACAAAACTCCAAATGGAGTGATTCAAAAAACTAAATTCAACTAGACAAAATAAGGAACAACTTTCATGTTTTACATTTCTTCAAATTCCCACAGCAACAGTGTCCAATGGAACAGTGAAATTGACTCACAAAAACTGAAAATTCTGCTTGTGTTGGTTTAAACTTGAAAATGGTATAAATGCTTAATGCCAACAAGTTTGGAATGCCAAATGTGGTATGTTGGGAGTGCCAAAGTCAATGTACATATTTTTATTCTAAAAGTCAACATTTTTGTTGACCAATAAGATGAATAGTGACACTAAAAATTTGAAATTCACAAATTGAAGAATTTAAAAGTTTCAAATGCCCTAGTATACCTAACAAGATTGGTTTGGATAGTTTGGCATGCCAATAGGGTTCAGTTAGCGATCGCACATGGCAATATGCCATTACGTGATTTCATGGCTTTTAGCCATTCGACTTTGTATTGAGCTTTGGCCTTGTGCACGATATATTCTGACTTGTTGTTATTACATTACCTGCCGGAGATGGATATGTGAGAGATGGTGTGTCGGTGCGAGGTACTTGATACCCGGTGCGGTTACGTTATCCATCCGATGCGTCTAGTGTAGGTTACTTGGGGCAACCAAATGAATAAAAGTGGACAAAGTAAATAATATACAAATACCAAGCAAATGAAACATATACATTCACTACACATTTAAATTCTTGCTATTTTCTTTAATTATATTATTGCACCACTAAGCATTATTGCTTAGCGCGTTGCTTTTGCCACGCGTAGGTACTGGAGATACCGATCGTGAGCCCAGTAGACCACAGACTGGGTGAGTCCATCCGCGATTACGCTCGATGTCCGTGTCACCTCACTACTGCGATTGCATTGGTAGGGCACTAGGTGTCATTTTGTCATTTTGATATTTTGTAGCAGATTTTTACTTTCTCATATGTATTTGAACTCATGTAATATATTTTGATGTTCATGTAAATAATGAAAGTTATGACTATGAATGCAAAAATTTGAGCATGTATTTATTGCTTGTATATGAGAAATGGATGTTTGAGAAATGAAAAGATTATTGAGAAATATTGTTGAAATTTTGGATATTGGAGTTTGAGATGATGAAATACAAATATTGGAAGTGTTTTTAACAGGTTCCGAAGAACTGTTTTCTCCATTTTTAGCGGTACTCATGGATTTTCTTTAAAATCTTCGGAACCTCAAATGAATAATGCTTTTGATAAATGGTTAAAATAAATCATATTTCATAAATTAACTTCAAAAGCATGATATAAATGAATTGAGGAATATTAGAGTGTGCCAGTACACTGTGTGGCATTACTTACTCGGGTATACTGTACACGGGTAAGGGGTGTCACATTTAGTGGTATTAGAGCACGGTTTAGGCGTTTCTGGGCCTAGATTGAGTCCATACCATGCATTGCAGATCTGTTTATCTTTCTTATTTTGAATAGGATATGGATCCTTCATCTCAGAGAGCCGTTGAGGAGGAAGTGGAGAGTCATGCTCCACCTGCAGCAGCTGAGACTGGGGGCATGAGAGAATCTGCTCCGCCAGCTCAAGCAGAGCCTACTCAGCCTCCACAGGCCATGTTCCAACAAATGGCCGACTTCTTTAGATAAATGGCCGGGGTAATGCCAGCACCACCACCACCACCAGCTCCACAGCAGAAATCACACCTGGAAAGGCTAAGGAAGTTTGGAGCTGTGGACTTCTATGGCAAGAGAGAAGATGACTGCATTGCGGTAGAATTGGTTGAACAGAACAGGCAGAGTACTAAAACAACTCCACTGCACTCCAGAGCAAAACCTGGAAGCTGCCATCTCTTTACTGCAAGATGATGCATATGAGTGGTGGGACACCGTGTCCAGTGAAGTGCAGCCAGAAGCTGTAACTTGGGACTTCTTTCTCTCTGAGTTCAAGAAGAAATATGTGGGTACTGTATACCTGGAAGAGAGAAGAAGAGAATTTATTAACCTGAGGCAGAGACAATTATCAGTGGCTGAGTATGAGAAAGAATTTGTCCGATTAAGCCGCTATGGAAGGGAGATAGTCCCAAATGAAGCTGAAAGATGCAAGAGATTTGAAGAGGGACTAAATGACAACATCAAGATCCAGCTCACTGCCTTGGGAATCACAGAATTTACCAAGTTAGTGGAAGCTGCAATAAAGGTGGAAAAAGTAAGAATTAGTGAGCAGGACCGGAAGGGATAGGCAGAAGAGGGGACCAGTCGGTCTAGTTCGCTCCTTGATATGGTAAGAAGTTTAAGGGTCCTACTTCATAGATTTCGGGTCGACCACGTGGTCGGGTCGGTCTCGGGGCCCGAGCCACGATTCACCCCTAGGAAAGGTCAGTCCACACCATTAGTGGGCAGCTCTCCAGGGATGGGGTTCAGGGGACCAGCCCCAGCATCTTCTACATGTCCACACTGTTTGAAGTGGCACAAGGGGGAGTGTTGGAGAGTAACTGGTGCCTGCTTGAGGTGTGGGTCAATAGAGCATCAGCTGAGAAACTGTCCACGCAGAACTACTACAGCTGCTCCAACACAAGCAGACAGACCTGCTCCTGCACCACAGAGAGGTAGAAAATCTGGTAAATCTGAGGCTGTTGGACCATCACAGAGGCCTACATCTGAGCCAGCAGAGAGGCCTGACAGCAGACCACCAGCAAGAGCTTATGCTATTAGAGCTCAGGAGGAGCAAGATGCCGGGCGTCATCGAGTGCGTTCTTCCTCTACACTACACTGTGCATGCATTGGTGGATCCGAGATCCACTCATTCTTACATTTGCATCAACCTACCCGTAGAAAGGGGATACTAGTAGGGAGAGTGACCAAGACATTACGGTCACTAATCCATTAGGCCACGATGTAGTGGTGAACAAGGTATACAAGGGTTGCGTTAAGGATTGAGGGTATGAATTCTTGGCGGACCTAATTGAGTTGCCCTTCCATGAGTTTGACGTGATATTGGGAATGGGTGGTTGTCACGTCATCGGGCAATAGTTGATTGCAAATTGAAGAGAATTTCTCTAAAAACTTGAGAGGGTAATGAGATCACGGTTGTGGGGAAAGGGCGATTTCTTGTCCAATGTCATCTCGACCACGATTGCAAGAAGAATGATGAGAAAAGGCTGTGAAGCCTACCTAGCACATGTGGTGGATACTAGGCAGGCTAAGCCAAACATGAGTGACATACCCACAGTGAGAGACTTCCCAGAGGTATTTCCTGAAGAATTGCCTGGTTTGCCACCAGAAAGGGAAGTCGAATTTGCTATTGAGACACTGCCGGGTACAGCACCCATTTCCATTGCTCCTTATAGGATGGCACCCACTGAATTGAGAGAGTTGAAAACTCAGTTGCAAGAGTTGTTAGATAAGGGGTTCATACGCCCCAGTGTGTCACCATGGGGAGCTCCAGTGCTGTTTGTGAAAAAGAAGGATGGGACTTTGAGGCTTTGCATTGATTACCGGCAGTTGAATAAAGTGACTGTGAAGAACAAATATCTGTTGCCTAGAATTGATGATCTGTTTGATCAATTGAAGGGAGCAGGAGTATTTTCTAAGATTGATCTCAGATCAGGGTATCATCAATTGAGGGTAAAGGATGCAGATGTGCCAAAGACTGCATTCAGGACCAGATATGGGCATTATGAGTTTCTAGTGATGCCCTTTGGCCTAACAAATGCACCAGCGACATTCATGGACCTTATGAACCGTATCTTCCATCCATACCTGGATCGGTTCGTAGTGGTTTTTATTGATGATATTCTGGTGTACTCCAAGACCAGGGAAGAACATGATGAACATTTGAGGATTGTTCTGCAAACCCTGCTAGAAAAGAAGCTGTATGCTAAGTTGTCCAAGTGTGACTTTTGGCTGAATGAGATAGCATTCCTTGGACACATAGTGTCAGCTGATGGGATTAGGGTGGATCCCAAGAAAATAGAAGCAGTGATGGAATGGAAGCCTCCCGGGAATACAAGCGAGGTCGAAGCTTCTTGGGGCTAGTGGGTATTACAGAGATTTGTGAAGGATTTTCCCTAATAGCTGCTCCAATGACCAAGTTGTTACACAAGAATGTCAGATTTGACTGGAATGACAAGTGTCAGACCAGTTTTGAGAAGTTAAGGCTATGTTGACAGAGGCACCAGTGTTAACACAGCCAGTGCCAGGAAAGGACTTTGTGGTCTACAGTGATGCCTCTCATAATGGGTTAGGGTGTGTATTGATGCAAGAGGGGAAAGTGATCGCCTATGCTTCCGCAGACTAAGGCCACATGAGCAGAACTACCCTACCCATGATCTAGAGCTTGCAGCAATTATCTTCGTGACCGAAGATATGGAGGCATTACTTGTATGGGGAAAAGTGCTACATTTACACAGACCACAAAAGCCTGAAATACTTGCCAACCCAGAAGGAGCTCAACCTTAGACAGAGGCGATGGATTGAGTTCCTGAAGGATTATCATTGTGTAATTGACTACCATCCTGGGAAGGCAAATGTAGTTGCTGATGCTTTGAGCAGAAAGTCCATCACAGCTTTGAGATCATTGAATGCCCGTCTAACCTTGATTCGAGATGGAGCTATTTTGGGTGAGTTGCAAGTGAGGCCAAACACACTCTGAGAATCTTGGATGGGCAAAAGGCAGATGAGAAGTTAATGGCTATTATGAGCAAGATCTCAGAAGGAAAAGCAACTGACTATGAGGTGAAAGCAGATGGGTGTCTGTACTACAAAGGAAGACTGTGTGTACCAGATGATGGGGAATTGAAGGCCACTATTCTAAAAGAGGCACACACTAGTGTATATGCTATGCACCCAGGAAGTACAAAGATGTATCATGATCCAAGCTTGATATTGGTGGCACAGTATGAAGAGGGACATAGCCGACTATGTGACTAAATGCTTGACATGTTAGCAAGTCAAGCGAACATCAAGTTCCATCGGGTTTGCTACTGACTATCGCATACCGAATGGAAATGGGATCGGTCACCATGGATTTTGTAAGTGGTCTACCTCTCACCGGAAGAAACATGATTCGAGATGGGTGATAGTGGACCGATTAACGGTCGACACACTTTACGCGATTAGGGTGACTACTCACCGGAAAAGTTAGCGATTGTATATCGCTGAGATAGTTAGATCGCATGGAATTCCACTTTCCATCATATCGATCGAGACCCAAGGTTCACATCGAGATTTTGGAAGAAGTTGCATGAGTCCTTGGGTACACAACTCCATTTCAAGATGACTTTCCATCCTCGACGGATGGGCAATCGTAAAGAGTAATCTGTAAACAATTGAAACCAATGAAATTGATACAAATATTGAATTGAAATGATAACAATAACGTGAAATATATGTCGAGTCCTTGAGGATATCTTTGAGGAGTTGTGTCATTGAGTTTGAGGAAGTTGGGATAGATACCTCCCACAGCGGAATTTGCATACAACAATAGCTACCAAGCTAGTATCCAAATGGCCCGTATGAAGCGCTGTATGGGAGAAAATGTAGAACTCGGTGTCTTTGGGTGAATTGGGCGAAGACAAGCGGTAGGGCTGACACAGTGAAACAGTGAGAAAGGTAAAATCAATCAAAGCCAACCTGAAAGTTGCCTCAGACAGACAGAAATCTTATGCCGACCTGAAGAGAAAAAAATAGAATATGCGGTTGGCGACAAAGTGTTCCTCAAGGTGTCACCGTGGAAAAAGGTATTGAGGTTTGGAAGAAAAGGTAAGTTGAGCCCTAGGTTCATTGGCCCATATGAAGTCATTGAACGTGTGGGTCCAGTGGCCTATAGGCTAGCTTTACCACCAGAGCTGGACAAGATCCATAATGTGTTCCATGTATCCATGCTCAAAAGATACCGCTCAGATCCTTCACATGTCATCTCCAGAGAAGAAATTAAAATACAACCGGATTTGACATATGAAGAAGAACCTCTACGGATCCTGGCTCGGGAAGTAAAAGAATTGAGGAACAAGCAAATTCCACTGGTGAAAGTGCTTTGGAGGCACCACAACACCGAGGAGGCAACTTGGGAAAGTGAAGAAACGATGAGGCAACAATTCCCTCAACTGTTTGCATCAGGTAAATTTCGAGGACGAAATTTAAATTAGAGGGGAAGAGTTGTAACACCCTCCCGATAACCACTCCGTACATCCTACTGTTCCGGTGATCGGTGTCAGTCCGGACAACTAGAATGTCCGGAAAAATATTTAAACTAAAGTCAGGAACCATAATTAACTCAAATATTAATAAGAAAAATTTAGTAAAAATTTTAGAAATAAAATACAACCGAGTTAAACGAGCCGGTGCCCTAGCGATGGGTAACCGGAGGGAAGTTGCGGTTCTCGCAACGAGGAGCCCTAGACCCGGGGGAAAAATTGTAAAATAATTTTTGGGACTCCAGAGAAGGGTTACTGAGATTCCCATGGCATTAGAATGCCAAGAAAATACCTAGAAAGATTTTTCAATCGGTACAGACAATTTTGACCCGTTAAGCCAAACGGAGGGCATTTTGGTCATTTCGCCTTCAGAGGTGATTTTTGGCCGACTTGTCCAGTTGAGTAAATAATTAATATGACATAAAATATGAATAAACATTACTAGAAATTAAATTGAAACTTGATAGAAAAGAAAATAAAGAAAAAGGAGCTAAATTGGGAATTATGATGTCATGCTTAGGTAATTAAAAGTGTATTGGCCAATCAAATTTAAGCAAGTCCATTAAAATGAAATAAAAATGGGTAATGAGGCAGAATTCTAGAAACCCAAAACTAGCTCCCTCTCTTCTTCTTCACGCCACCCATTCACCCTTACCCATTCCACCATTAACAACCTTTCATCCTTCATCTTTCTTAGCTTTCTTCCACTAAAAACCCTAATTACCAACACAAAAATTCATTCTATCATCTTGGTGATTATTGTGGGAGCAAAAAGAAAAGGAAACCAAGACTTTGAGGAAGGGAGAAAAGCTCCTAAGTGAGGTTAGTGCATATTAACTTCCTAATCTTGTTTACTTATTGAAATTTAGTTTGAATATGAATAAATAATTAAGAAATTGAAGAAACTCATGTGTGAAATTGAGAAGCAAATTTTGGCCAGCACTTATAGGATGAGGAATTGATGAGTTTTATTGGGCTAAAATCTAAATACAAGCTTAGATAATGACATATGAATGATTGATGACCTTAATTGGGATGTGTTGCATGATTCATGGATTGGAAGCTAGGGTTTTAGGGAGTGAAAATTGATTTGGCTTATGAAATTGTTAGAGGACATATTAATGGTCAATTAGTGACCATTTGAGGAGATTTGACCATAATATGGACTGAAAAATAGCATGGAAAAAGGGAATGACTATGCTGCCTATGGACAGCAGAAATGGACTGAAATTTCAGTCTAATTACACAGCCATAACTTTGGCTGTGTTAGTCCAATTGATGTTTGGCCAATTGGACATGAAACTAGGCTTATAATGGCACATTTTTACTGAAGAAACCATGCCCAAAAGACCAAAGCAAGAGGACCAAAACTTGGCCCCAATCCGGACACCCTGCAACTGATTCTGCAGAATTGACCAAATGAACAGTAACTGTTCATTTGGCCATAACTCACTGTAGATTTGGTCAATTGACCTGAAATTTTTACAGCAACAAGTTAAGACATAGACAAACAACTTTAATGAAGGAACCTACCCCAAATTATGGCCAGAACCTAACCCAAATGGCAGTGGAAGTCACTGTTCATGTTACTGTAGATATGGTAATTTCTGCAGAATGGGAATCCGGCCAGCTGTGATTTTTGGACCATATCTGGAGTTACAAAACTCCAAATGGAGTGATTCAAAAAAGAAATTCAACTAGACAAAATAAGGAACAACTTTCATGTTTTACATTTCTTCAAATTGCCACAGCAACAGTGTCTAATGGAACAGTGAAGTTGACTTACAAAAACTGAAAATTCTGCTTGTGTTGGTTTAAACTTGAAAATGGTAAAAATGCTTAATGCCAACAAGTTTGGAATGCCAAATGTGGTATGTTGGGAGTGCCAAAGTCAATGTACATATTTTTATTCTAAAAGTCAACATTTTTGTTGACCAATAAGATGAATAGTGACACTAAAAATTTGAAATTCACAAATTGAAGAATTTAAAAGTTTCAAATACCCTAGTATACCTAACAAGATTGGTTTGGATAGTTTGGCAGGCCAATAGGGTTCAGTTAGCAGTACTGCACATGGCAATATGCCATTCTGTGATTTCATGGCTTTTAGCCATTCTGACTTTGTATTGAGCTTTGGCCTTGTGCCTGATATATTTACAGCTTGTTAGCTGTTCTGTTGCACACCGGGAGATGCATATGTGACCGATGGTGTGACGGCCCGAGGTACTTGATACCCAGTGCCAGTTTACCCGTTATCCAGTCCAGTCGTCTAGTGTAGGTTACTTGGGGCAACCAAATGAATAAAAGTGGACAAAGTAAATAATATACAAATACCAAGCAAATGAAACATATACATTCACTACACATTTAAATTCTTGCTATTTTCTTTTATTATATTATTGCACCACTAAGCATTATTGCTTAGCGCGTTGCTTTTGCCACGCGTAGGTACTGGAGATACCGATCGTGAGCCCAGTAGACCACGCATCGGGTGAGTCCATCCGCGATTCTGCCGATGTCCGTGTCACCTCACTACCTGCAGTGCATTGGTAGGGCACTAGGTGTCATTTTGTCATTTTGATATTTTGTAGCAGATTTTTACTTTCTCATATGTATTTGAACTCATGTAATATATTTTGATGTTCATGTAAATAATGAAAGTTATGACTATGAATGCAAAAATTTGAGCATGTATTTATTGCTTGTATATGAGAAATGGATGTTTGAGAAATGAAAAGATTATTGAGAAATATTGTTGAAATTTTGGATATTGGAGTTTGAGATGATGAAATACAAATATTGGAAGTGTTTTTAACAGGTTCCGAAGAACTGTTTTCTCCATTTTTAGCCGGTACTCCGCCGGATTTTCTTTAAAATCTTCGGAACCTCAAATGAATAATGCTTTTGATAAATGGTTAAAATAAATCATATTTCATAAATTAACTTCAAAAGCATGATATAAATGAATTGAGGAATATTAGAGTGTGCCAGTACACTGTGTGGCATTACTTACTCGGGTATACTGTACACGGGTAAGGGGTGTGACATATAGTGCCTCAGTATCTTTACTTCATAACAATTCCAATAACTAATTCCAATATGTTTAAACTTACATTCTTGAAATTTCATGTTGAGGTTACTATTTAAGTCAATTTGTTGACTTTCTAAGGCTTAATAGGTATGCGAACTCCAACTTCACCCACATACCACATTTTGGTCACCAATTTTGTTGGTTTTGGTCGTTTTCTCAAAACTTTGGTCTTTTAGGCAAAATTGCAAATTTTCAGTTTTGGTGTCTTATGTTGCACTGTTTCATTGGTCATTTAGCTGTTAGAATTGGGCTAAGTTTTCTTCATAGAAATTGTCCCTTAATGTCTTAACTTTATTCTCCTTTTTGAATCACTCCATTTGGAGTTTTGTGGCTCAAGTTATAGCCATTTGAATCATGGCTGCCGGATTGGACTTAACCCAGATTTCTGGGCACCAAACTGGTTCTGGCAGTTTTAGGTCAACAAATTTGGGCGGCTAAATGACTTGATTAAGGGCATAATTTGGGTTTGTGTTCTTCATGAAAGTTTTAGGTCTATATCTCAAATTTCCACTGGTAAAATTTTAGGTCGTTTAGACTTGCGTAGCCCAAGTTATGGCCAAATGAACAAATACTGTTCATTTAGTAATTTTTGTATAGGTCAGAACACTCACACCCGGATTTGGCCAACTTGTTCACTATGCTATGGTCACTTTTTGGGCATGACTCCTAAATGAAAAATGTTCCATTTTGTGTCTATTTTCATTCCCAATTGGTCTCATACCAATTGGACTTGTAAATATTCAGTTTTGGTCTTGAAAGGAACCTTGGTCATGCTACCTATAGCATGACCATTTTCAATCCGAATTTAAACTCACTTCCAACACTTCCAACACATCTCAATTGCTCACAAATGACAATTTTCCATCTCAAACAAGGTCAAACACACCATTTCACAATTTCTCACATTTTTGTCTTCCAAAACCCTAGGTACCAAACCCTAATTTACACAATTGATTAATTCATACCCAATTTACTACACTAACCACATATTCAACCTTAATCAATGTCAAATTCATGTCTAAATTAAATTAAACATATCAAAACTTCAAGGTACCATGGCTGGCCGAAATTCATGTTTAGTCCTCTAACAATTGTTTTCTTTTCCATTTTCCATAATTTCTAAGTTTATTCAACTATAAGCATAATAATTAAACTAGCAATTTAAAGTTTAGATTACTAACCTTTATGTAGAATTTTTTTCAGCTCTTCAACTTCTTCCCTTCTTTTTTTTTTTTTTGGTTGTCAATAGATGAATCAAGGTTCAAGGACAATATTTACTCAAGAAACCTTAGGGAAATTATGGCTAGGTTAGGGTTTATGAAGCTTGAGTCAAGCTTCCATGGAGGTTTCAAGAAAGAAAATGAGAAAGTGACCAAGGGAGAGGTACGACAATATGGATGAAGAAGACCCAAAAATGAATTTTATTTTAATTTAATTCCTTTTTTTTTATTGGTCACTTAAGTAGATAATTATCCCACTTTTCAAAATTTAAAATTAGATTTATTATGTCATGCATGATGATGTCATCACTTTTTCACTTTTTGTTTTTCTTTTTTTTTTTCTATTTATTTTTCCATTAGTTTTTTAATTTAATTCCCGACTCCAAAATTTTCTTTTCTCCGATTTTATTTGACAGTTAGGTCAGGAGTCAGCTCTCAGGGTCAATTGACCAAATTGACCCTCGCCGCTTCAACCCAGTTTGCAAATAATTCAATATTTCTTCCGGCTCCATGACCTGATTATTTGACTGGCTTAACAATTCTTTTTCATAATTTTCTCTTTTCCACTGTGTTCGCAATAGTCCTAAGGACCGCAGCATCACATTTTACAGTTTGAAATTTGAGTTTAAATCGACTTCGTAATCCTTCTCTAGAAGGTCACCCATCGCTGTGACTCTCAGCTCATTTAACTTCTTATGTTCTGTTTTTCTTATTTATACTTAACTAATTGGCAATTACTAATTATTTGTGTTCAGGGCTTATCTAGTTGTCTTAAGTGTGGTTCTAATCCTCTTAATTATCTGGACCGACACCGATCACCGGAATAGTAAAATATACCAGGCTATGCAAATAGGGGTGTTAGATTATCTCATAATAAATCTAGTAATTAATTTATAAATACTTAATTCTAGCCCAAATATGCTTAAACTAACGTTTTGAAAATTTTTATTTTGGAGTTACTATTCACGACACTCTTCAAGTCAAAATATTGACTTTCTTATGCTTAATAGGCATGGAAAATCCAATTATACCCACATACCACATTTTGGTCAGCTAACTTGTTGGTTTTAGTCATTTTCTCAAAACTTAAGTCTTTTAGGCAAAATTGCATATTTTCAGTTTTGGTATCCTATTTTATACTGTCCATTAGTCATGTTGCTTTTAGAATTTGGCCAAGTTTTCTTCATAGAAATTGTTTCTTATTGTCTTAACTTTATTTCCCTTTTTGAATCACTCCATTTGGAGTTTTGTAGCTCAAGTTATAGCCATTTGAATCATGGCTGCCGGATTGGCCTAACCCAGATTTTTTGGGCAAATTCTGGGTTCTAGTAGTTTTAGGTCACCAACTTTGGGTTACTAAATGACTTAGTTAAGGGCATAATTTGGGTTTTTGATCTTCATGAAAGTTTTAGGTCTATATCTCATCTTTCTACAGGTAAAATTTCAGGTCATTCAGACCTGCCTAGCCCAAGTTATTGCCAAATGAACAAACACTATTCATTTGGTCATTTTTGTACAGGGCAGAATACCTAAGTCCGGATTTGGCCAATTTGTTCACTATGCTATAGTCACTTTTTAGGCATAATTCCGAGATGAAAAATGTGTCATTTTGTGTCTAGTTTCATTTCCAATTGCCCTCACATCAATTGGGCTGGTAAATTTTCAGTTTTCGTCCTTGAAAGGGACCTTAGTCCTGCTGCCTGCATAATGGCCCTAAGCAATCCGAATTTAAACCTAATTCTAACACTTCCAACATGCCACAATTGGTCACATATGGCCATTTTTCAGCTCAAACAAGGTCAAACACACCATTTGATCAATTCTCCAATTTTTGTCTCCCAAACCCTAGGTGCCAAAACCCTAACTCACTTGATTTGTTACATTTAATTAGTTCCAAACATACAAACACCATTTCTCAACTCATTCAAGCTTTCTAACATATTTAATTCAATCAAACATATGCAAATCACTCCTCTACATAGGCTGACCAAAATTTACATATAGTCCTCCAACAATTATTTTCTTTTCTATTTTTCATAATTTCTAAGTTTATTCAACTATAAACATAATAATTCAACTAGAAATTCAAAGTTTAGCTTGCTAACCTTCTCTTTGAAATTCAACCACCCAAATCCTTCCTTTTCTTTTTTTCTTTTCTTACTTAAACACCTTTTCAAGTGGCCTAAACAAAGTTTAATTATGGAACTTGCAATTTTTATGGCTAAATTTTTGGTTTAGAAAGCTTTAAAATAAGCTTTGATGGTGGGATTAATGGAAGAGATGAGAGAGAGAAGAGAGTGAGGAGGCACATTTTTGAGAAGAAGACCAAAATGGCTTTTTTTTTTCTTTTAATTTGTTATTTTTATGTATATTTATCCCAACATTGACTTAGTCAGTTAAATTAATTAAAGTATAATTAATTGTGACCTCATTTTGGCATCATCATAATGATGTCATCAATTGTTTTAACTTTCATTTTTTTATGCATTTTTTAATCTAACTTAATCCACAATTATCCAATGAAAATTTCAAATTTTTAGTTATTAAATTTATTGCATCATGCATGATGTCATGCATGATGTAATAAACCTTTTCACTTTTTTCAACTTTTTCTTTTCTCCCTTTTTTTTCTATTTCATTTATTTTTTTATTAGTTCTTTAATTTAATTTTTAATCCCAAAATTTTCTTTTCTCAAATTTTATTTGATAGTCAGGTTAGAAGTCACCTCCAGGGGTCAATTAACCAAATTGCCCCTCGTCGGTTCGACTCGGTTTGCAAATAATTCAATATTTCTTCCGGATCCCTGACCTAATTATTTGATCGGATTAACAATTCTTTTTCATGATTTTCTCTTTTCCACTGTGTTTGCAATAGTCCTAAGGATAGCGGCATCACATTTTATGGTTTGAAATTCAAGTTTAAATCGACCTTGCAGTCCTTCCTGAGAAGGTCACCCATCGCCGTGACTCTCGGCTCATTTAACTTCTCGTGTTCTATTTTTCTTATTTATACTTAACTAATTGACAATTACTAATTATTTGTGTTCAGGGCTTCTCTAGGTGTCTTAGAAATGGTTCTACTTCTCTTAATTATCTGGACCAACACCGATCGCCGAAACAGTGAAATATACCAGGCTATACAAATAAGGGTGTTACAGGGACATCCCTACAGTATGTGACTTTCCGGATGTGTTCCCTGATGAGTTGGCAGGATTACTTCGAGAAAGAGAAGTGCAATTTGAGATTGATTTCATGCTTGGTGTGGATCCAATCTCTATAACACCATATAGAATGGCACCAGCAGAACTGAAAGAATTGAAAGTGCAGTTGCAAGAGCTGTTTGATAAGGGCTTTATCAGCCCTAGTGTGTCACCTTGGGGAGTGCTAGTGTTGTTTGTTAAGAAGAAAGATGACACTCTCCATTTATGTATTGACTATCGGCAGTTGAAAAAGGTGACAATAAAGAACAGATATCCATTGCCCAACATTGATGACTTGTTTGATCAGTTGAGGGGTGCAATTGCATTCTCCAAGATTGACCTGAGATAAAAGTGCAAGAACAGAGTATCCCTAAAATTGCCTTTAGAACCCAATATGGCTATTACAAGTTCTTGGTCAAGCCATTTGGGTTATCAAATGCTCCAACTGCTTTATATGGATCTGATGAACACTATCTTCAGACCATACCTCGACTAGTTTGTGGTGGTATTCATAGATGATATATTGGTTTACTCGAGGAGTGCAGAGGAGCATGATAGACATCTGCGGATTGTACTGCAGACTTTGAGGGAGAAACAGCTATACGCCAAATTTGTCAAAGTGTGAATTTTGGCTGAAGGAAATTTCCTTTTTGGGGCAACTAGTATCTACAGAAGGCATTAAGGTAGATCCTAGCAAGATAGAAGCTGTCCTTAATTGGAAGCTACCTAGGAATGTCACAAAAATTCACAGTTTTCTGGGTTTAGCTGGATACTACCGCCGATTTGTGAAGGAGTTCTCTATGTTTGCTTCTCCACTGACTAAGCTGCTTAGGAAAGATGTGAAATTTCAATGGACGAACAGATGTCAACAGAGCTTTAATAAGTTAAAGAGGTGTTTGACTGAAGCTCCAGTCCTGACTTTACCTACACCAGGTAAAGAATACACAGTTTCTAGTGATGCTTCTCACAATGGGTTAGGCTATGTACTTATACAAGATTGAAATGTCATTTTATATGCATCACGCCAGCTGAAACCGCATGAGAGGAACTATCCGACACATGACTTAGAGCTTGCAGCTATTATATTTGCTCTTAAGATCTGGAGACATTATTTGTATGGGGAGAAGTGCTACATCTACACAGATTATAAGAGTTTGAAGTATTTGGGCGCTCAAAAAGAGTTGAATTTGAGACAGAGGAGATGGTTAGAGTTGATAAAAGATTATGATTGTTTAATAGACTATCAGTCAGGGAAAGCTAATATTGTAGCTGATGCCTTAAGTCGCAAGACTATAGCTTGTAACACCCCTATTTGCATAGTCTGGTATATGTTACCGTTCCAGTGATCGGTATTGGTCCAGACAATTAAAGGGATTAAAATCACATTTAAGATAACTAGATGAGCCCTAAACGCAAATAATTAGTAATTTCCAAATAGTTAAGTATAAAGAAGAAAAACAAAGCATTAAAAGTTAAATGAGCCGGGAGTCACAGCGATAGGTGACCTTCCTGAGAAATGACTACGAGGTCAATTGTAACCAGAATTCTAAACTAGAAAATGTGATGCCGCAGTCCTTAGGACTATTGTGAAGACAGTGGAAAAGAGAAAATCACGAAAAAGAATTTTTAAGTAGGTCAAATAATTAGTTCATGGATCCAGAAGAAATATCGAATTATTTACAAATCGGATCAGACCGGCGAGGGGCAAATTGGTCAATTCACCCCTAGAGGTGACTCACGACCGAACTGTCCAATAAAATCGGCAAAATGAAAATTTGGGAATATAGAATTAAATTAAAGGAGAATGGAAAAATAAAGAAAAAAGAAAAGAAAAGAGAATAAAGGATTAATGACATCATCATGATGATGCCAAAATGAGGTCATAATTAATTATACTCTAATTAATTAAATTGACTAAGTCAATGTTGGGATAAATATACATAAAAATAATAAAAGAAAAAAAATCATTTTTGTTTCTTCTTCCTTCATATGTGCCGCCCCTCTCTATCTTTTCTCTCTCATCTCTTCCATTTTTCCCACCATGAAAGCTTATTTTAAAGCTTTCTAAACCAAAAATTTAGCCATAGATTTTGATGTTTCCTTGGTTAAAACTTGTCCTTGGGTCATGATTTGAAGATTGAAAGTGAAAAAGAAAGGAAAATTGGAGAGTTTGAGAAGATAAAAAAAGGTTTCATTTGAGGTAAGTAAATCCAAGTTTTCTTACTGAATAATTGGGTGATTTGAGGTTGAAGTAAATGAAATTATATGAAGAACTTAAAAAAAAAATCATGTATGTTGGGGAGCCATAAAATTCGATCAGCTATGATGGGTTAGGAATTGATGTGTTTTGAGATAATTAAAGATGTGTGCAAGCTTAAAGGATTAGTTAGTTGTGATTAGTATGTTTTAATTGCATGAAATATGAAAAATGTAGAGAATTAGGGTTCTTGGAACTTAGGGTTTGGGAGAAAAATTGTAGAAAATGGTCAATGGTTGCAAATGATCTTAATGAGGGTTAGAAATGGTCAATTGAGACCATTAGTGGTGTGTGTGAATTGATAGAACCAAGTTACAGTTCGGATTGGTTAGGGTCAGTATGCTGACAGCATGACCTAGATCCCTTTCAGGGACCAAAACTAAAAATTTACCAACCCAATTTGTGTGAGGCCAATTGGGAATGAAAATAGACACAAAATGGCACATTTTTCATTCAGAAATCATGTAACACCCTACTCCTCCGTAAGATGTAACATGATCCCGTAGTACACCTAATGAATTACCATACTTTGCCTACAATTAACCCATTAAATATACTACAAGGGATTTTAAATCAATTTTCGTGAAATTTAAATCATCGATTAAAATTTGGTGTTATAAAAGTTTTCCAAAATATCGGCAAAGTGCCGGCTGTATTTTGAGAAAACAGTTCTTCAAAACCTGCAAAGAAACACACTCCCAATATGTTTTCCCAAATACAACTCCAATAACTACATTTCAACTCACAATTCAAATCTTAATAATCAAATCAATTCATTTTCAAACCAATCTCATCAAAAAAGAAATATTTCATTGATTATAAGACTCAAAATTAATATTATAAAACTATTCAGGTAAATGAAATCTCAAATTTACATTTACAATAATTTACATTTAATTACATACCAAAATATTTTACAAGAGTTTTTATACAACTGCTCAAATAATTTACATACATATTATTATATGCATACATCAAAACCTGTGTACATGGGTATACCTGGAGTTGATCTGAATGTCTCTTCAAAGAAGCTTACTCATTTGCTCTATGCTCTTTTCACCTGCGATAGCATACAAAGCTATCGCTGAGTGGTGAACTCAGTGGTGCACAACTATAATTTAAAACATAGTACAATATACCTTAACAAAAATTACAGCAATTAATTTGGAAATCTGGATACTCATCAAATTCCAAAACTCAAAATATTCATTGCCAATAAAATAAATCATTTGTATAAAATGACTTTGATCACGAAAGTCAATTTATCAAATCATGACTAACCATTTAAGGTAATTCCAACAATTTATTGGAAATAAAGATTAATTCCAATAAAATCAATTATACATAAATCCCATTTGAAATCGAAATTCTTTACTATTCAAAAACCATTCTTTATTTCGAAAACTATTCTTTATCTCAAAAGCCATTCTTTATCTAAAAAATCATTCTTTATCTCAAAAACCATTCTTTATCTCACTAACTATGCAAGACTAATCCGAAAGGGCCATCTTCGGGGTGATTCTAACTCCCTATGGTCGGGGAGGTCGAATTGTAACACCCCTAAGTTCGGTAGTGCGTTCTACTGCTCCAGTGACCAGTGTTGTCAGGACAGCTAGGATGCCTAGAACCACACCTTGATATGAGAGAGGAGACATAAATAATGAAATACAAGAAAAGAAAATACAAGAAAAACAAAGGAAAAATAATAGCAAAGAAATGTCACCAAGTTAAGCGAGCCGGAAACCTAGCGATGGGTGATCAGACCAGAAGTCACGGCGTGGACCGTTGGATCATACTGGATCATGAGGAACCCTGGAAAAACATTTTTTGGACATAAATAGAACCTTATTGAAGAATTAATCTCATTAGAAAGATTAAAGAAAAATTAAATAATTAGTACAAAGAAAAGTGAGAAATCGAAAAACAGACAAAACCCGGTGATACCGAAAAATCGGGAATGCCACCTGAACAGGGGCATTATGGTCATTTGACATCCCGAAGTGTCTTTTGACCTAAATATCCATTAAAAATAAATAATATTACACTTAAAAAATGAAATAAAAAATTAATTTGGTGGTACCTAAAGTAAATAGTAGAAATTAAAGGTTAAATGTGGAATAAGTGGGAATTTAGCTTATTATATGATTAAGTGACTAAGTGGACCACTAAGGGGATTAATTAAATACATAGTGGGACATGTGTACACTTAAAATGCAGCTGAATAATCCATCTTCCTCATTTGCATTCAACATTGCCGAATTGAAGAACCAAATAGAAACTCCATGGGCGTTTGCATGAAAGCTTCATCCACTCCCTCTTTTCATCTCTAAATACTTAGGTTCCTTCATGAAAAATGGTCTACACATCACAAGGAAGATATTGATACCAATTTTGAGAAGTTTGGTGAAGGTTTAGCAAGTTACAATTAAAGGTAAGTTTGCATTTTTGAGAATTTCTTTGTTAAAGTTTATGTTCATGTTATGGGTGTTGGTTTGGTGAAGGAAAATTTTGAGTTTGAAGGGTTATTGTTGTTTTCATTTTGGACAGCCATGAGTCACGTTTTTGATGAGATATTTGTGCATATAATTGATGAGAAATGGTGTTGATCATGATGAATTAGTAACCTAGTGAATTATTTCATGTTTATATGGTGATTTATGCACTTGGATGGGAATTGGTAAATTGGATGGCACTTTGATGTTGAAGAATGGTTTATGCAGCTTGGGGACACTTGAATAATGGTATATATTGAAGAAAGTGTGGGCAGAATATTGACCTAGAAGGTTGATGAGATGTATGTAGATTGATATTGTAAAGTGTATGTAAAATTTGTAATGGTTAGGTGTGTTTGTAATGGTAATTAGAAATTGTAATTGTGAATGATATTTGGTGTGTTGAGGGTAATGGTAATCTGCCCAAAATAATGTTAATGTAAAGTAGATAATGCTTTTGGTAATGTACCAAAACAGATTGGTAGGGTATGGAAGTAAACTTTGCAAGTTAAATGTGTGTTTGAAGTGGGGTGTGAAAGGCATAGTGAGGGCAGTGTACATTTTAGCCTATAACCTTAAATGTGTAACCTCAATTGGTATGAGACCAATTTGAGGTGAAACTAGGCACAAAATGTGCCAACTTTCATTGAGAAACCATACCAAAATTCTGCTTGCAAGGTGACCTAAAAAAATGACCAATTCGGATTAGGTGCAATTAGGACCTAAAAAAATGACCAATTGGGCAGCAGTGAGTGTTTAGGCCATAACTCACTCAAACCAGGTCCAATTGACCTGAAATTTTGACCAAGAATAGTTAAGACCCATACCTACAAGTCTTATGAAGACATCAAAGCCCAGAAATGACCATAAGCAAGTCAAACAACTTGCACAAGTTCGGGTCCAAAAACTGGCCGAACCAGAATTGACCAATTTGACCTAAAATTGACCTAAAATGGTACCATTTGACCAGCAATAGTATAATGACCATAACTCGGTCTACTTAACTCGGATTGACCTGAAATTTTGCCCCGCGTGCAATAAGACCTAGATCTACAAGTTTTTTGTTTCGACCGAGACCCGAAAACCGAGGGAACTAGGTCGTCCGGTTAGGTCAAACCAGTGTCCCGGAATCCAGCAATTTGCATTAAAATGCACTAAACAGGAAAATGACTTTGGTAAAACGTACCAAACCTAAAACCCTATCGAATGTGACATATTAACGACACTAAAACCTAATTTACCTAAAACGCAACGAGGGTCGGTATATTAGGTGATTAAGTGAAAAATTGAGTTCAGTGCATTATTTACCAAACATTATCATTAGAGACAATTTAATTTAGTACTGAAACACTTCAAATTGTGTTTCTCAGTTACTAAAGACTCAGGAAAAGAGAAGGAAACACTGAGTCCGGACTGTGAGACAATCATCGAGGTTTGTGCACAACGGCTATTGCTTTTGAATTTTTCAATTGAAATAAATATTGAATATTTGTATATTATTGTTTTAAATTGTGTTTGTGCACAACGAATATTTCTTTTGAATTTTTCAATTGAAATAAATATTGACTATTTGTACATTATTGTTTTAAATTGTGGAAATGTCTTTGAAAGGGTATTTATTGCTTGAAAAGCATTGTAAATGATTTGAAACTGTGAGAAATTGTTTGAATGATATTGATGGATACTTATTGCCTAAAAGCATTGTAAATGGTTTGAAATTGTGGGAAAATTAGTTTAGTGTGATTTGTGAAAATCGAAGTTAATTATGAATTGTGTTGCCATTTTGTGAATGAAATTATGACTTTGGAAATTTATTGGATTCTCACGAATCATTTGAATAAAATGTTTGGAATTGATTTTGTGTTCACACTTAGCATGACAGTATCGTATCATTCCTTCTCCAATTATGGGGTTGTGATCCATTATTTTCCTTCTCCATTTATGGAGTCGTGATCGTTTATTTTTCCCTCTCTGGTTTACCAGTTGAGGTGATCGGATGAGTACTCATTATATAGCTAGCTCCCCTTCCTCATTGATTTCGATTAGTGAGGTTGTGATTGCTTTGTCGTGGTGTACAACGCGGCATTGATCGGAAAATTGTGTCATGGCTTAAGTTGTGAATGAATTGGCAACACTGTATTCTTAAATTATTCGACTAAATTGCGTTATCATGTATTGTGAGATTGTGAAATTGATTTTAAACTCTTGTTGACATATACTGTCTATTGAATTCAACCATGATCTGACTTATTAAAATTATTGTGATATTGACAAATGGAGTTTAAATTCTTGTTGACATTTATTGTCTTGAATTTAATTATGATTTTAAGTATCCACTATTTACATGACTTATGAATTGTGATTTGAAATTGTATTTGGTTAATGTTGTGCACCACTGAGACATTGTCTCAGCGATAGCTTTTTATTGCCGCGCAGTAGAGACAGCATGTATAGCAGACTAGGCTGCATATACATCCAGCGAGGGATTTCCTGGTATAATGAGTATACCAATATTTTGCATTTTGTACTGTAATGTATGACACTGTATGTACATATTGTTTTGGTTTTGAGCAGTTGTAAATTAAATTGTACATTGAAGTTGTAAATTAATTATGAGTGTTTTGACTTGTAAAAGCTGTATTATATTTCCTTATCTCAGACTTTGAAAAATTTCTATGAAATTGAGTTGATAAATTGTTGTGTTGAGAAATATATTGTGTTGAGAAAAATGTGGAGTTGAGATTTGGAAAATTATTGAAGTGCTTTTTTTTACAGGTTTTCTGAAGAACTGTTTTATCCCAAAATACAGATGGCACTCTGCCAAAATTTTTATAGAAATTCCAAATAAACCAAATGAGTTAGTTATTTCACTTCAGTTCACCAAAGTCTTTAACACCTGTAAATAGTGCTCACCACTGCAAAAGAAGTAAGAAAAGTTTTTAAAATCCCTTGTAGTGTATTTAATGGGTTATCAGTAGACGAAGTTGGTAATTCATTAGGTATACTACGGGATCATGTTATGCCTTACAGAGGGGTAGGGTGTGACATGTTTTAGTGGTATCAGAGCAAAGTTTTTAAATTCTGTTTTCACCTCTTATTTGAATGTTCTTTCTTCATAGTACAACTGCTCAATATCATTGTTGATACATACAGTACATTACAGTATAAATATGCACTAACGAGAGTAAATATCCTTGTGTTATTGTTCAGGAAAGCTAAGATCCTCGCATTGAATATGGAAGAGGGTGATCGTTCAGTCGATCAGTCTATAGAGGCTGAGGTGCAAGGGGATGCCCCAGGCCTACATAATGTTAGTGGTTCAGCAGCACCAGCCCCTGCAGTACCGCAGTTTCCTGCTCAGTTCGCTCAGCAGATGGCTGCAATATTCCAACAAATGGCTGGTAATGCACCTACTCAAGTCCCAATGCAGACACCAGTGGTACAACCACAGTCTCCTACGAGGCAATATGATAAATTGATGAAATATGGGGCTACAGAGTTCAAGGGGACAGCAGATCCTCTAGAGGCTGAACAGTGGTTAGAGAGGATGGATAGGGTATTCAAGAAACTTCATTGTACAGAGGAGCTCAGATTTGAATACTCAGTATCTTTGTTACAGGGGGATGCTTATGACTGGTGGAAAACCATTCCCCACAGTCTGGTAGAACCTGCAGTGCTAACATGGAATGACTTCCTCAGGGAATTCAGGCAGAAATATATCCCTGATGCTTATGTAGACCAGAAGCTGCAAGAGTTCCTAAGTCTGAAACAGGGGGGCAGATCAGTGGCTGAGTATGAAAGAGAATTTTCCCGCCTTAGCCATTATGCAGTGAGTCTACTCTCTACCAGCAGGGAAAGATGCAAGAGGTTTGAAACTGGCTTGAAGCCCAGTATCAGAGTACAAGTGCTCGGCTTCAAACACACTAACTTCTCTGAACTTGTTTCTCAAGCCCTAGAGTTGGAAAGAGTTGAGTTTGAGACTGCTCCTGAGAAAAAGAGATCAGAGAAGACAGATGAAGAGGGAAAGTCAAGAGAATGAGTTCCAAAGTGGTCCTACCGGAAAGAGGAAGAACTATGAGGGACACAACAGAGGTTCCAAGAAGTCCAGTAGGGGAGGACATTCAGATGAAACCTCCTTTATCCGTCAAGATAGTACCGGAGGTTCCTACCATTCCCGCCAATGTGAAAATTGTGGAAGATATCATGGTGGGACATGCTATAAGGCTATTGGAGCCTGTTATAACTGTGGAGGCATAGGACACTTTGCCAAGGACTGCACCAGTAGTCGCAGAGTTGGACCACCTCCTACTACGCGCAAGGCCGATTCAGAGCCTGCTACTGTAAGTTCGCAACCACCCAGCAGAGGTAGAGGCAGGAGTAGAGGTAACCCAGCAGGCAGCCAAGGCACAGTAAAACAATCAGAGCAAGATAGTGCTCCAGTCAGAGTCTATGCCATGAGACAGAGGGAAGAGGCAGAGACATCTGATGTTGTGGCTGGTACCTTCTCAACTTTTAACCAGGATGTGTTTGTGCTATTTGATCTGGGTTCTACCCATTCTTATGTGTGTGCTAGCATCATTGATTGCATTGCTGCTCTAGGTACAAAAATGGATTTTGAGGTGCTAGTAACAAGTCCATTAGGACAGGAGGTCGGGGAAATAAATTTTGATGCATTAGTGATTAGTCCTTTAGGATAAGGATTGTGATAATAAGTGAAATTAGTTTTGGAAGAGTTTATCGGCGAAAAGTATTTGCTGACACACCATAAAATTATAAGCTAATTGGCGAGCCTACTTAATGTAAGGCAAGAGAACGTAAAAGTAAGTTACAGAAATAGAATTGCTCTAGATGAAGGCAGAGATGTTACTGTTAGTAATTGTTAATGGATATTGTAATCAGAATAAGTTCGGATATCAGTGAATTCGAAAAGGATAAAAGACAGGAAAGTTTGATCTATTGAATAAGTCAGAGATTACAAGACTAACTTGAGATTATTGTGTAGAGCTACGTACTACCCGATAGTACATCTAGATGAGAATAGTTGCCAACGGCATCTGTTTTGGTATAGTTATGCCAGGACAGAATTTAATTGTTAGAAATAAGTTTGAAAATCCTACTTAGGGATCTAAAACTCAAAAATTAGAATGTCGAAAGGTTATAGTTCAGTACAAAAGGAAGTAAGTTATAGAATATTGACAGATAAAAAGAGTTATGGAAGTAGAAATTTGAACAGTTGATTCATATATAACAAAGAAATATTACGAATGTGAGGAAGACTATGGATTAGAATGGTCAGAGGACCCATGACTGATGAGTGATTCTAACATGACCTCAAGGGTCATTCAAGAAGCAACGTGAACCGAAATATTAGACAACATAATAGTAAGAGGAGATTGGGGTTATCCAAGCAAATTAAACATTGTATTAGATTGTTAAAAGTCTTACAATCATATAGAAAGGAGAAAATAAACGTATGACTATTGTAAGATGACTACTGGGTAAAATTTCGTGGACGAAATTTATTTAAGGGGGGGAGAATTGTAACACCCCTAAGTTCGGTAGTGCGTTTATCGCTCCAAAGGACTGTGTTGTCCGGACAGCTAGGATGCCTAGAACCACACCTTGATATGAGAGAGGAGACATAAATAATGAAATACAAGAAAAGAAAATACAAGAAAAACAAAGGAAAAATAATAGCAAAGAAATGTCACCAAGTTAAGCGAGCCGGAACCCTAGCGATGGGTGACCGCACCGGGAAGTCACGGCGTGGACCGTTGTGTAACACCCCAAAGTTCGGTAGTGCGTTCTGCTGCTCCGGTGACCAGTGTTGTCCGGACAGCTAGGATGCCTAGAACCGTACTTCGATATGAGTGAGGAGACATAAAATAAGGAAATACAAGAAAAGAAAACACAAGAAAAACAAAGGAAAAATCATAGCAAAGAAATGTGATCAAGTTAAACGAGCCGGGAAACCTAGCGATGGGTGACCGCACCGGGAAGTCACGGCGTGGACCGTTGACTAGCCCTGGACTGCGGGCAACCCTGGAAAACATTTTTAAGACACAAATAGACCCTTGTTGAAGAATAAATCTCATTAGAAAGATCAAAGAAAATTAAATAATTAGTACAAAGAAAAGTGAGAAATCGAAAAACAGACAAAATACGGTGTTACCGAAAAATCGGGAATGCAACCCGAACAGGGGCATTATGGTCATTTGACATCCCGAAGTTTCTTTTGACCTAAATGTCCATTAAAAATAATTAATATTACACTTGGAAAATAAAATGAAAAATTAGTTTAGTGGTACCTAATACAAATAACTAAAATCAAGGGCTTAATGTGGGATTAAGTGAAAGTTTACCTTAAAATATGATTTAAATTGTTTAGTGGTCCACTAAGAACATTAAAATGGTTAAATATATTTATTAGTGGGCAGATTCTTCCCACTCAAAAGGGTCATCTTCTTCATTCCATAACCCATGCCGAATTGAAGAGGAAAAGAAATCCTCCATAGCCATTTTTCATGCAAGCTTTCTTATCTCCCCATTTTCAACTCCAATCCCTTAAGTAGCTTTATGAAAAATGGTCTACACATCACAAGGAAGATATTGATACCAATTTTGAGAAGTTTGGTGAAGGTTTAGCAAGTTACAATTAAAGGTAAGTTTGCATTTTTGAGAATTCCTTTGTTAAATTTTGTGTGCATGTTATGGGTGTTAGTTTTGTGAAGGAAATTTTAGAGTTTAACTAGTTATTGAAATAGCCATTTTGGACAGCCATGGGGTCATGCATTTGATGAATTATTATGCATATAATTGATGAGGAATAATGTTGATCATGGTGGTTTAATATCCTAATGAATTATTTCAAATATATATGGTGATTTATGCACTTGGATGGGAATTGGTAAATTGTAGGGCACTTTGATATTGAAGGACAAATTTCGGCAGCCTTGGGGACACTTGAATAAATGTGTAAATTCATGGGAGTGTTGGCAGAATTGTGGCATTAAGGAATGAAGGATATGTGTATGAAATTATTGTGTAAAGTGTATGTGAGAATTAGTGGTGTTTAGGTGTGTATGTAATGGTATTGAGATATTGTAAATGTGAATTATATTTGGTGTGTTGAGGGTAATGGTAATCTGCCCAAAATAATGTTAATGTAAAGTAGATTATACTGTGGTTAATGTACCAAAACAGATTGGTAGGGAAGTGAACCAAATTGCAAGGTATATGTGTGTTTGAAGTGGGGTGTGAAATGCATATTGAGGGCAGTGTACATTTTAGCCCATAACCTGAAATGTGTAACCTCAATTGGTATGAGACCAATTTGAGGTGAAACTAGGCACAAAATGTGCCAACTTTCATTGAGAAACCATACCAAAATTCTGCTTGCAAGGTGATGTGAAAAATGACCAATTCGGATTAGGTACACTTGAGACCTAAAAACTGACCATTTGGGCAGCAGTGAGTATTTAGGCCATAACTCACTCAAAACAGGTCCAATTGACCTGAAATTTTAACCATGAATAGTTAAGACCCATACCTACAAGTCTTATGAAGACACCAAAACCCAGAAATGACCAGAAGCAAGTCAAAAAGCTTGCACAAGTTCGGGTCCAAAAACTGGCCGAACCAAAGTTGACCAAATTGACCAAAAAAATGACCTAATTGATGCCATTTGACCAGCAATAGTATAATGACCATAACTTGGTCTACTTAACTCGGATTGACCTGAAATTTTGCCCCGCGTGCAATAAGACCTAGATCTACAAGTTTGTAGTTTCGACCGAGACCCGAAAACCGAGGGAACTAGATCGTCCGGTTAGGTCAAACCAGTGTCCCGGAATCCAGCAAATTGCAAGAAAATGCACTAAACAAGGAAATGAGTTTGGTAAAACGTATCAACCCTAAAACCCTATCGAATGTGACATATTAAGGACACCAAAACCTAATTTACCTTAAACGCATCGAGGGTCGGTATATTAGGTAATTAAGCAAATAAAGGTATTCAGTGAATTGTTTATCGAACATTATCGTTAGAGACAAATTAATTTAGCACTGAAACACTTCAAATTGTGTTTCTCAGTTAACAAGGACTCAGCAAAAGGGGCAGAAATACTGAGTCAAGACCAGGAGACAATTATCAGAGGTTTGTGCATAACTAGTTTTTAACTGATTTTGTTCTGAATATTTTATATGATTAAATGACATATTTTCTTATGAACTATGTTTAACAGGCATTGGATTTAATTCAATTATTATTGAAATTGCTATAGTATGTATGATTTTAGCTTTGTGAAATGGTATTTCCACAAGTATTAAGCATTGTTATGGATTGAACAAAATATGTTTTGGAAAATTGTGATAGAACATGTTTTGAATTGTGATGGTAATTTTCATGGAAAAATGCAAATTTATGATTTGAATTGTGATGAGCATAAAAATTATTGGATATTAGAATTGACTTTGAATCGAATTATATTGTGATTTATGCTCACTAAATGGATTGTAATATTGTTTTATATCTCACTATAGATGCTTGACTAGGTTATTACCCGTCTCTCTCATTTGTTGAGAAGACAATGGAGTTAGTTGTGTTTTGATTACCATGGTACGTGCACAAGCTTAGATTTTCCTCTGATTTGAGGTTAGATCTAAGTTTATTTTATCGTTATGGCCCTTGCGGAAGATTCATTATTGTGATGGTACTGTGCACGATGATTCGACCTCCCCGACCATAGGGAGTTAGAATCTGATTCGATCTCCCCGACCATAGGGAGTTAGAATCACATCGAAGATGGCCCTTTTGGATTAGTCTTGCATAGTTAGTGGGATAAAGAATAATTTTTGAGATACAGAATGGCTTTTGAATGGTAAGAAATTGTGATTTCAATTATGATTTATGTATAATTGATTTTGTTGGAATTACTTAAATGGTTAGTCATGATTTGATAAATTGAATTTTGTGATCAAAGTCATTTATACAAATGATTTACATTATTGGCAACGAATATTTTGAGATTTGAAATTTGATGAGTATTCAGATTCCCAATTTATTTACTGTAAATTTTGTCAATGTATATTGTACTATGTTTTAAATTATAGTTGTGCACCACTGAGTTCACCACTCAGCGATAGCTTTGTATGTCGTCATGAGTAAGAAGAGCATAGAGCAGTAAGTAAATTTCCTTGAAGATGTATTCAGATCAGCTCCAGGTATATCATAAGTATACCCATGTACATAGGTTTTGATGTATGCAAGTAATAATATGTATGTAAATTATTTGAGCAGTTGTATAGAAACTCTTGTAAAATATTTGGTATGTAATTAAATGTAAATTATTATAAATGTAAATTTGAGATTTCATTTACTTGAATAGTTTTGTATTATATTTCTTGTATCTCACTCTTTGAAAAATCACTGCGGATTTGAGTTGAGAAAAATGTTGTGTTGAGAAATATGTTGGAGTTGAGATTTGCAAATACATATTGAAGTGCTTTTCTGAGTTTTACAAGAACTGTTTTATCCAAAATACAGAGGGCACTCTGCCAAAATTTTTACAGAAATTCCAAATAATTCAAATGTGTCAATTCTATCACTTCAGTTCAAAAAGGTTTTAACACCTGTAAATAGTGCTCACCACTGTAAAAGAAGTAAGAAAAGTTTTGAAAATCCCTTGTAGTGTATTTAATGGGTTATCAGTAGACGGAGTTGGTAATTCATTAGGTATACTACGGGATCATGTTATGCCTTACAGAGGGATAGGGTGTGACATGTTTTAGTGGTATCAGAGCAAAGTTTTTAAATTCTATTTTCACCTGTTATTTGATTATTCTTTCTTCATAGTACAACTGCTCAATATCATTGTTTGATACATACAAGATTATTCTGAGATAAATATGCACTAACGAGAGTAAATATCCTTATGTTATTTATTCAGGAGATTTTAAATCCTCGCATTGAATATGGAAGAGGGTGATCGTTCAGTCGATCAGTCTATTGAGGCTGAGGTGCAAGGGGATGCCCGTGCCTACAAAATGTTAGTGGTTCAAAGAAGACTAGCCCCTGCACCACGATTTCTGCTCGATTCGCTCGGCAGATGGTCGCAATGTTCCAACAAATGGTCGGCAATGTACCTACTCAAGTCCCAATACAGACACGGTGGTACAACCACGATCTCCTACGAGGCAAGATGACAAATTGATGAAGTATGGGGCTCTGAGTTTAAGGGACATAGATCCTCTAGAAGTGAACAATGGTAAGAAAGGATGGATAGGCTGTTCAAGAAGCTACATTGTGCGTAAGAGCTTAGGTTTGAATACTCGGTGTCCTTACTACAGGGGATGCTTATGGTGGTGGAAAACCATTCCCCACGATGCAGTAGAGCTGCAGTGCTAACATGGAATGACTTCCTCAGGGAATTCAGGCAGAAATATATCCCTGATGCTTATGTAGACCAGAAGCTGCAAGAGTTCCTAAGTTTGAAACAGGGGAACAGATCAGTGGCTGAGTATGAAAGAGAATTTTCCCGCCTTAGCCATTATGCAATGAGTCTACTCTCTACCAGCAGGGAAAGATGCAAGAGGTTTGAAACTGGCTTGAAGCCCAGTATCAGAGTACAAGTGCTCGGCTTCAAACACACTAACTTCTCTGAACTTGTTTCTCAAGCCCTAGAGTTGGAAAGAGTTGAGTTTGAGACTGCTCCAGAGAAAAAGAGATCAGAGAAGACAGAGAAAGAGGGAAAATCAGTAGAACAGAGTTCCAGTGGTCATACTGGAAAGAGGAAGAACTATGGGGGACATGGCAGAGGTGGCAAGAAATCTGGTAGGGGAAGATATTCAGGACAGAGACCTCCCCTATCTGGTCAGCAGAGTACCAGAGGTTCCTATCCTCCCCGCCAATGTGAAACTTGTGGAAAGAATCATGGTGGAATCTGTTACAAGGCTATTGGAGCCTGTTATAACTGTGGAGGCACCGGACACTTTGCCAAGGACTGCACCAGTAGTCGCAGAGTTGGACCACCTCCTACTACTGCAGAGGGGTCAGTTCAGAGCCCTGTCACCAGAAGCACACAACCACCTAGCAGAGGTAGAGGCAGGGGTAGAGGTAACCCAGCAGGCAGCCAAGGCACAGTAAAACATTCAGAACAAGATAGTGCTCCAGTCAGAGTCTATGCCATGAGACAGAGAGAAGTGGCCGAGACATCTGATGTCGTGGCTGGTACCTTCTCAACTTTTAACTAAGATGTGTTTGTGTTAATCGATCTAGGTTCTACCCATTCTTATGTGTGTGCTAGCATCATTGATTGCATTGCTGCTCCAGGTACAAAAATGGATTTTGAGGTGCTAGTAACAAGTCCGTTAGGACAGGAGGTCGGGGAAATAAATTTTGATGCATTAGTGATTAGTCCTTTAGGATAAGGATTGTGATAATAAGTTAAATTAGTTTTGGAAGAGTTTATCGGCGAAAAGTATTTGCTGACACACCATAAAATTATAAAGCTAATTGGCGAGCCTACTTAATGTAAGGCAAGAGAACGTAAAAGTAAGTTACAGAAATAGAATTGCTCTAGATGAAGGCAGAGATGTTACTGTAGTAATTGTTAATAGATATTGTAATCAGAAGAAGTTCGGATATCAGTGAATTTGAAAAGGATAAAAGATAGGAAAGTTTGATCTATTGAATAAGCTGCAGATTTCAGTACTAACTTGAGATTATTGTGTAGAGCTACATACTACCCGATAGTACACCTAGATGAGAATAGTTGCCAACGGCATCTGTTTTTTGTATAGTTATGCCAGGACAGAATTTAATTGTTAGAAATAAGTTGAAAATCCTACTTAGGGATCTAAAACTCAAAAATTAGAATGTCGAAAGGTTATAGTTCAGTACAAAAGGAAGTAAGTTATAGAATATTGACAGATAAAAAGAGTTATGGAAGTAGAGATTTGAACAGTTTATTCATATATAACAAAGAAATATTCCGAATGTGAGAAAGACTATGGACTAGAATGGTCAGAGGACCAATGCCTGATGAATGATTCTAACATGACCTCAAGGGTCATTCAAGAAGGAACGTGAGCTGAAATATTAGACAACATAATAGTAAGAGGAGATTGGGGTTATCCAAGCAAATTAAACATTGTATTAGATTGTTAAAAGTCTTACGACCATATAGAAAGGAGAAAATAAACGTATGACTATTGTAATATGGCTATTGGGTAAAATTTCAAGACGAAATTTATTTAAGGGGGGGAGAATTGTAACACCCCAAAGTTCGGTAGTGCGTTCTGCTGCTCCGGTGACCAGTGTTGTCCGGACAGCAAGGATGCCTAGAACCGTACTTCAATATGAGTGAGGAGACATAAAATAATGAAATACAAGAAAAGAAAACACAAGAAAAACAAAGGAAAAATCATAGCAAAGAAATGTGATCAAGTTAAACGAGCCGGGAAACCTAGCGATGGGTGACCTTGCAGGAAGTCACGGCGTGGACCGTTGACTAGCTCGACTGCGGGAACCACGGAAAACATTTTAATACACAAATAGAGCCTTGTTTAAGAATAAATATCATTATATAGATCAAAGAAAAAATAAATAATTAGTAAAAAGAAAAGTGAGAAATCGAAAAAGCAGACAAAATACGATTATTCAGAAAAATCAGGAATGCAACCCGAACAGGGGCATTATGGTCATTTGACATCCCGAAGTTTCTTTTGACCTAAATGTCCATTAAAAATAATTAATATTACACTTGGAAAATAAAATGAAAAATTAGTTTAGTGGTAACTAATACAAATAACTAAAATCAAGGGCTTAATGTGGGATTAAGTGAAAGTTTACCTTAAAATATGATTTAAATTGTTTAGTGGTCCACTAAGAACATTAAAATGGTTAAATATATTTATTAGTGGGCAGATTCTTCCCACTCAAAAGGGTCATCTTCTTCATTCCATAACCCATGCCGAATTGAAGAGGAAAAGAAATCCTCCATAGCCATTTTTCATGCAAGCTTTCTTATCTCCCCATTTTCAACTCCAATCCCTTAAGTAGCTTTATGAAAAATGGTCTACACATCACAAGGAAGATATTGATACCAATTTTGAGAAGTTTGGTGAAGGTTTAGCAAGTTACAATTAAAGGTAAGTTTGCATTTTTGAGAATTCCTTTGTTAAATTTTGTGTGCATGTTATGGGTGTTAGTTTTGTGAAGGAAATTTTAGAGTTTAACTAGTTATTGAAATAGCCATTTTGGACAGCCATGGGGTCATGCATTTGATGAATTATTATGCATATAATTGATGAGGAATAATGTTGATCATGGTGGTTTAATATCCTAATGAATTATTTCAAATATATATGGTGATTTATGCACTTGGATGGGAATTGGTAAATTGTAGGGCACTTTGATGTTGAAGGACAAATTTCGCAGCCTTGGGGACACTTGAATAAATGTGTATATTCATGGGAGTGTTGGCAGAATTGTGGCATTAAGGAATGAAGGATATGTGTATGAAATTATTGTGTAAAGTGTATGTGAGAATTAGTGGTGTTTAGGTGTGTATGTAATGGTATTGAGATATTGTAAATGTGAATTATATTTGGTGTGTTGAGGTAATGGTAATCTGCCCAAAATAATGTTAATGTAAAGTAGATTATACTGTGGTTAATGTACCAAAACAGATTGGTAGGAAAGTGAACCAAATTGCAAGGTATATGTGTGTTTGAAGTGGGGTGTGAAATGCATATTGAGGGCAGTGTACATTTTAGCCCATAACCTGAAATGTGTAACCTCAATTGGTATGAGACCAATTTGAGGTGAAACTAGGCACAAAATGTGCCAACTTTCATTGAGAAACCATACCAAAATTCTGCTTGCAAGGTGATGTGAAAAATGACCAATTCGGATTAGGTACACTTGAGACCTAAAAACTGACCATTTGGGCAGCAGTGAGTATTTAGGCCATAACTCACTCAAAACAGGTCCAATTGACCTGAAATTTTAACCATGAATAGTTAAGACCCATACCTACAAGTCTTATGAAGACACCAAAACCCAGAAATGACCAGAAGCAAGTCAAAAAGCTTGCACAAGTTCGGGTCCAAAAACTGGCCGAACCAAAGTTGACCAAATTGACAAAAAAAATGACCTAATTGATGCCATTTGACCAGCAATAGTATAATAACCATAACTTGGTCTACTTAACTCGGATTGACCTGAAATTTTGGCCCGCGTGCAATAAGACCTAGATCTACAAGTTTGTAGTTTCGACCGAGACCTGAAAACCGAGGGAACTAGATCGTCCGGTTAGGTCAAACCAGTGTCCCGGAATCCAGCAAATTGCAAGAAAATGCACTAAACAAGGAAATGAGTTTGGTAAGACGTACCAACCCTAAAACCCTATCGAATGTGACATATTAAGGACACCAAAACCTAATTTACCTTAAACGCATCGAGGGTTTGTATATTAGGTAATTAAGCAAATAAAGGTATTCAGTGAATTGTTTATCGAACATTATCGTTAGAGGCAAATTAATTTAGCACTGAAACACTTCAAATTGAGTTTCTCAGTTAACAAGGACTCAGCAAAAGGGGCAGAAATACTGAGTCAAGACCAGGAGACAATTATCAGAGGTTTGTGCACAACTAGTTTTTAACTGATTTTGTTCTGAATATTTTATATGATTAAATGACATATTTTCTTATGAACTATGTTTAACAAGCATTGGATTTAATTCAATTATTATTGAAATTGCTATAGTATGTATGATTTTAGCTTTGTGAAATGGTATTTCCACAAGTATTAAGCATTGTTATGGATTGAACAAAATATGTTTTGGAAAATTGTGATAGAACATGTTTTGAATTGTGATGGTAATTTTCATAGAAAAATGCAAATTTATGATTTGAATTGTGATGAGCATAAAAATTATTGGATATTAGAATTGACTTTGAATCGAATTATATTGTGATTTATGCTCACTAAATGGATTGTAATATTGTTTTATATCTCACTATAGATGCTTGACTAGGTTATTACCCGTCTCTCTCATTTGTTGAGAAGACAATGGAGTTAGTTGTGTTTTGATTACCATGGTACGTGCACAAGCTTAGATTTTCCTCTGATTTGAGGTTAGATCTAAGTTTATTTTATCGTTATGGCCCTTGCAGAAGATTCATTATTGTGATGGTACTGTGCACGATGATTCGACCTCCCCGACCATAGGGAGTTAGAATCTGATTCGATCTCCCCGACCATAGGGAGTTAGAATCACATCGAAGATGGCCCTTTTGGATTAGTCTTGCATAGTTAGTGGGATAAAGAATAATTTTTGAGATACAGAATGGCTTTTGAATGGTAAGAAATTGTGATTTCAATTATGGTTTATGTATAATTGATTTTGTTGGAATTACTTAAATGGTTAGTCATGATTTGATAAATTGAATTTTGTGATCAAAGTCATTTATACAAATGATTTACATTATTGGCAACGAATATTTTGAGATTTGAAATTTGATGAGTATTCAGATTCCCAATTTATTTCTTCAAATTTTGTCAATGTATATTGTACTATGTTTGAAATTATAGTTGTGCACCATCGAGTTCACCACTCAATGATAGCTTTGTATCTTTATCGCAGGTAAGAAAAGCATAGAGCAGTAAGTAAATTTCCTTGAAGATATATTCAGATCAGCTCCAGGTATATCATAGGTATATCCATGTACATAGGTTTTGATGTATGCAAGTAATAATATGTATGTAAATTATTTGAGCAGTTGCATAGAAACTCTTGTAAAATATTTGGTATGTAATTAAATGTAAATTATTGTAAATGTAAATTTGAGATTTCATTTACTTGAATAGTTTTGTATTATATTTCTTGTATCTCAGTCTTTGAAAAATCACTGCGGATTTGAGTTGAGAAAAATGTTGTGTTGAGAAATATGTTGGATTTGAGATTTGCAAATACATATTGAAGTGCTTTTTACAGGTTTTCTGAAGAACTGTTTTATCCAAAATACAGAGGGCACTCTGCCAAAATTTTTACAGAAATTCCAAATAATTCAAATGTGTCAATTCTATCACTTCAGTTCAAAAAGGTTTTAACACCTGTAAATAGTGCTCACCACTGTAAAAGAAGTAAGAAAAGTTTTGAAAATCCCTTGTAGTGTATTTAATGGGTTATCAGTAGACGGAGTTGGTAATTCATTAGGTATACTACGGGATCATGTTATGCCTTACAGAGGGATAGGGTGTGACACGTTGACTGGCCCTGGACTGCGGGGAACCCTGGAAAAACATTTTTTGGACATAAATAGAACCTTATTGAAGAATTAATCTCATTAGAAAGATTAAAGAAAAATTAAATAATTAGTACAAAGAAAAGTGAGAAATCGAAAAACAAACAAAACCCGGTAATACCGAAAAATCGAGAATGCCACCCGAACAGGGGCATTATGGTCATTTGACATCCCGAAGTGTCTTTTGACCTAAATATCCATTAAAAATAAATAATATTACACTTAAAAAATAAAATGAAAAATTAATTTGGTGGTACCTAAAGTAAATAGTAGAAATTAAAGGTTAAATGTGGAATAAGTGGGAATTTAGCTTATTATATGATTAAGTGACTAAGTGGACCACTAAGGGGATTAATTAAATACATAGTGGGACATGTGTACACTGAAAATGCAGCTGAATAATCCATCTTCCTCATTTGCATTCAACATTGCCGAATTGAAGAACCAAATAGAAACTCCATGGGCGTTTGCATGAAAGCTTCATCCACTCCCTCTTTTCATCTCTAAATACTTAGGTTCCTTCATGAAAAATGGTCTACACATCACAAGGAAGATATTGATACCAATTTTGAGAAGTTTGGTGAAGGTTTAGCAAGTTACAATTAAAGGTAAGTTTGCATTTTTGAGAATTTCTTTGTTAAAGTTTATGTTCATGTTATGGGTGTTGGTTTGGTGAAGGAAAATTTTGAGTTTGAAGGGTTATTGTTGTTTTCATTTTGGACAGCCATGAGTCACGTTTTTGATGAGATATTTGTGCATATAATTGATGAGAAATGGTGTTGATCATGATGAATTAGTAACCTAGTGAATTATTTCATGTTTATATGGTGATTTATGCACTTGGATGGGAATTGGTAAATTGGATGGCACTTTGATGTTGAAGAATGGTTTGCGGCAGCTTGGGGACACTTGAGTAATGGTATATATTGAAGGAAGTGTGGGCAGAATATTGACCTAGAAGGTTGATGAGATGTATGTAGATTGATATTGTAAAGTGTATGTAAAATTTGTAATGGTTAGGTGTGTTTGTAATGGTAATTAGAAATTGTAATTGTGAATGATATTTGGTGTGTTGAGGGTAATGGTAATCTGCCCAAAATAATGTTAATGTAAAGTAGATAATGCTTTTGGTAATGTACCAAAACAGATTGGTAGGGTATGGAAGTAAACTTTGCAAGTTAAATGTGTGTTTGAAGTGGGGTGTGAAAGGCATAGTGAGGGCAGTGTACATTTTAGCCTATAACCTTAAATGTGTAACCTCAATTGGTATGAGACCAATTTGAGGTGAAACTAGGCACAAAATGTGCCAACTTTCATTGAGAAACCATACCAAAATTCTGCTTGCAAGGTGACCTAAAAAAATGACCAATTCGGATTAGGTGCAATTAGGACCTAAAAAAATGACCAATTGAGCAGCAGTGAGTGTTTAGGCCATAACTCACTCAAACCAGGTCCAATTGACCTGAAATTTTGACCAAGAATAGTTAAGACCCATACCTACAAGTCTTATGAAGACACCAAAGCCCAGAAATGAACATAAGCAAGTCAAACAACTTGCACAAATTCGGGTCCAAAAACTGGCCGAACCAGAATTGACCAATTTGACCTAAAATTGACCTAAAATGGTACCATTTGACCAGCAATAGTATAATGACCATAACTCGGTCTACTTAACTCGGATTGACCTGAAATTTTGCCCCGCGTGCAATAAGACCTAGATCTACAAGTTTGTAGTTTTGACCGAGACCCGAAAACCGAGGGAACTAGGTCGTCCGGTTAGGTCAAACCAGTGTCCCAGAATCCAGCAATTTGCATTAAAATGCACTAAACAAGAAAATGACTTTGGTAAAACGTACCAAACCTAAAACCCTATCGAATGTGACATATTAACGACACTAAAACCTAATTTACCTAAAACGCAACGAGGGTCGGTATATTAGGTGATTAAGTGAAAAATTGAGTTCAGTGCATTATTTACCAAACATTATCGTTAGAGACAATTTAATTTAGTACTGAAACACTTCAAATTGTGTTTCTCGACACTAAAGACTCGAGAAAAGAGAAGGAAACACCGAGTCCGGACTGTGAGACAGTCATCAGAGGTTTGTGCACAACGGCTATTGCTTTTGAATTTTTCAATTGAAATAAATATTGAATATTTGTATATTATTGTTTTAAATTGTGTTTGTGCACAACGAATATTTCTTTTGAATTTTTCAATTGAAATAAATATTGACTATTTGTACATTATTGTTTTAAATTGTGGAAATGTCTTTGAATGGGTATTTATTGCTTGAAAAGCATTGTAAATGATTTGAAACTGTGAGAAATTGTTTGAATGATATTGATGGATACTTATTGCTTAAAAGCATTGTAAATGGTTTGAAATTGTGGGAAAATTAGTTTAGTGTGATTTGTGAAAATCGAAGTTAATTATTAATTGTGTTGCAATTTTTTGAATGAAATTATGACTTTTTAAATTTATTGGATTCTCACGAATCATTTGAATAAAATGTTTGGAATTGATTTTGTGTTCACACTTAGCATGACAGTATCGTATCATTCCTTCTCCAATTATGGGGTTGTGATCGTTTATTTTCCTTCTCCATTTATGGAGTCGTGATCGTTTATTTTTCCCTCTCTGGTTTACCAGTTGAGGTGATCGGATGAGTACTCATTATATAGCTAGCTCCCCTTCCTCATTGATTTCGATTAGTGAGGTTGTGATTGCTTTGTCGTGGTGTACAACGCGGCATTGATCGGAAAATTGTGTCATGGCTTAAGTTGTGAATGAATTGGCAACACTGTATTCTTAAATTATTCGACTAAATTGCGTTATCATGTATTGTGAGATTGTGAAATTGATTTTAAACTCTTGTTGACATATACTGTCTATTGAATTCAACCATGATCTGACTTATTAAAATTATTGTGATATTGACAAATGGAGTTTAAATTCTTGTTGACATTTATTGTCTTGAATTTAATTATGATTTTAAGTATCCACTATTTACATGACTTATGAATTGTGATTTGAAATTGTATTTGGTTAATGTTGTGCATGTAACACCCCTAAGTTCGGTAGTGCGTTCTACTGCTCCAGTGACCAGTGTTGTCCGGACAGCTAGGATGCCTGGAACCGTACCTTGCTATGAGAGAGGAGACATAAATAATGAAATACAAGAAAAGAAAATACAGGAAAAACATTTTTAGGACATAAATAGACCCTTATTGAAGTATAAATCTCATTAGAAAGATTAAAGAAAAATTAAATAATTAGTACAAAGAAAAGTGAGAAATCGAAAAACAGACAAAATACGGTGTTACCGAAAAATCAGGAACGTAACCCGAACAGGGGCATTATGGTCATTTGACATCCCGAAGTGTCTTTTGACCTAAATGTCCATTAAAAATAAATAATATTACACTTAGAAAATAAAATGAAAAATTAATTTGGTGGTACCTAAAGTAAATAGTAGAAATTAAAGGTTAAATGTGGAATAAGTGGGAATTTAGCTTATTATATGATTAAGTGACTAAGTGGACCACTAAGGGGATTAATTAAATACATAGTGGGACATGTGTACACTTAAAATGCAGCTGAATAATCCATCTTCCTTATTTGCATTCAACATTGCCGAATTGAAGAACCAAATAGAAACTCCATGGGCGTTTGCATGAAAGCTTCATCCACTCCCTCTTTTCATCTCTAAATACTTAGGTTCCTTCATGAAAAATGGTTTACACATCACAAGGAAGATATTGATACCAATTTTGAGAAGTTTGGTGAAGGTTTAGCAAGTTACAATTAAAGGTAAGTTTGCATTTTTGAGAACTTCTTTGTTAAAGTTTATGTTCATGTTATGGGTGTTGGTTTGGTGAAGGAAAATTTTGAGTTTGAAGGGTTATTGTTGTTTTCATTTTGGACAGCCATGAGTCACGTTTTTGATGAGATATTTTGCATATAATTGATGGGAAATAATATTGATCATGGTGATTTAGTAACCTAGTGATTTACTTCATGTTTATATGGTGATTTATGCACTTGGATGGGAATTGGTAAATTGGATGGCACTTTGATGTTGAAGAATGGTTTGCGGCAGCTTGGGGACACTTGAGTAATGGTATATATTGAAGGAAGTGTGGGCAGAATATTGACCTAGAAGGTTGATGAGATGTATGTAGATTGATATTGTAAAGTGTATGTAAAATTTGTAATGGTTAGGTGTGTTTGTAATGGTAATTAGAAATTGTAATTGTGAATGATATTTGGTGTGTTGAGGGTAATGGTAATCTACCCAAAATAATGTTAATGTAAAGTAGATAATGCTTTTGGTAATGTACCAAAACAGATTGGTAGGGTATGGAAGTAAACTTTGCAAGTTAAATGTGTGTTTGAAGTGGGGTGTGAAAGGCATAGTGAGGGCAGTGTACATTTTAGCCTATAACCTTAAATGTGTAACCTCAATTGGTATGAGACTAATTTGAGGTGAAACTAGGCACAAAATGTGCCAACTTTCATTGAGAAACCATACCAAAATTCTGCTTGCAAGGTGACCTAAGAAAATGACCAATTCGGATTAGGTGCAATTAGGACCTGAAAAATGACCAATTGGGCAGCAGTGAGTGTTTAGGCCATAACTCACTCAAAACAGGTCCAATTGACCTGAAATTTTGACCAAGAATAGTTAAGACCCATACCTACAAGTCTTATGAAGACACCAAAGCCCAGAAATGACCATAAGAAAGTCAAAAAACTTGCACAAGTTCGGGTCCAAAAACTGGCCGAACCAGAATTGACCAATTTGACCTAAAATTGACCTAAAATGGTACCATTTGACCAGCAATAGTATAATGACCATAACTCGGTCTACTTAACTCGGATTGACCTGAAATTTTGCCCCGCGTGCAATAAGACCTAGATCTACAAGTTTGTAGTTTCGACCGAGACCCGAAAACTGAGGGAACTAGATCGTCCGGTTAGGTCAAAACAGTGTCCCGGAATCCAGCAATTTGCATTAAATTGCACTAAGCAAGGAAATGACTTTGGTAAAACATATCAAACCTAAAACCCTATCGAATGTGACATATTAACGACACTAAAACCTAATTTACCTAAAACGCAACGAGGGTCGGTATATTAGGTGATTAAGTGAAAAATTGAGTTCAGTGCATTTTTTACCAAACATTATCGTTAGAGACAATTTAATTTAGTACTGAAACACTTCAAATTGTGTTTTTCAGTTACTAAAGACTCAGGAAAAGAGAAGGAAACACTGAGTCCAGACCAGGGAGACAGTCATCAGAGGTTTGTGCACAACAACTGTTTCTTTTGAATTATTTTCAATTGAAATAAATATTGACTATTTGTATATTATTGTTTTAAATTGTGGAAATGTGTTTGATGGACACTTATTGATTGAAAAATATTGTGAATGGTTTGAAACTGTGAAAAATTGTTTGAATGACATTGATGGATACTTATTGATTTAAAAGCATTGGAAATGGTTTGAAACCACAGCTATCATGTATATTGATTGTATTCCTCATTAGCTTGTCTAGTGGGACGAATTGAATTCCCTCTCTGGCTGAAGTGTTGAGGTGTGTGCCTGTTGAGGACGAATTGGATGAGTACTCATATTTTTGCTAGCTAGCCATGTTATTCCTCATTAGTCATCGACTTTTGGGACGAATTGAATACCTCATTAGCCATCGGCTTTTGGGACGAATTGAACTATGGATCATGATTAAGCTGTGTGTGATTTATTGATGTTTATTGTGAGATTGTGAAATGGATTTAAACTCTCATTGACATATACTGTCTTTTGAATTCAAACATGACCTGACTTATGAAAATCTATTGTGATATTGAGAAATGGAGTTTAAATTCTTATTGACCTTTATTGTCTTAAATTTGACTATGGTTTTAAGTATCCACTATTTACATGACTTATGAATTGTGATTTAAATTGTATTTGGTTAATGTTGTGCACCACTGAGACATTGTCTCAGCGATAGCTTTTTATTGCTGTCGCAGGTAGAGAGACAGACAGGGCAGCAGACTAGGCTGCATATACATCCAGCGAGAGATTACCTGGTATTATGAGTATACCAGTATTTTGCATTTTGTAATGTAATGTATGACACTGTATGTACATATTGTTTTTGGTTTTGAGCAGTTGTAAATTAAATTGTACATTGAAGTTGTAAATTAATTATGAGTGTTTTGGATTGTAAAAGTTGTATTATATTTCCTTATCTCAGCTTTTGAAAAATCACTATGGAATTGAGTTGATAAATTGTTGTGTTGAGAAATGTGTTGGAATTGAGATTTGAAAATATATTGAAGTGCTTTTTTACAGGTTTTCTGAAGAACTGTTTTATCCAAAATACAGATGGCACTCTGCCAAAATTTTTACAGAAATTCCAAATAAACCAAATGAGTTAGTTATTTCACTTCAGTTCACCAAAGTCTTTAACACCTGTAAATAGTGCTCACCACTGCAAAAGAAGTAAGAAAAGTTTTTAAAATCCCTTGTAGTGTATTTAATGGGTTATCAGTAGACGAAGTTGGTAATTCATTAGGTATACTACGGGATCATGTTATGCCTTACAGAGGGGTAGGGTGTGACATGTTTTAGTGGTATCAGAGCAAAGTTTTTAAATTCTGTTTTCACCTGTTATTTGAATGTTCTTTCTTCATAGTACAACTGCTCAATATCATTGTTGATACATACAGTACATTACAGTATAAATATGCACTAACGAGAGTAAATATCCTTGTGTTATTGTTCAGGAAAGCTAAGATCCTCGCATTGAATATGGAAGAGGGTGATCGTTCATTCGATCAGTCTATAGAGGCTGAGGTGCAAGGGGATGCCCCAGGCCTACAAAATGTTAGTGGTTCAAAGAAGACCACTCTTGCAAGATCTGCAGTTTCCTGCTCAGTTCGCTCAGCAGATGGCTGCAATATTCCAACAAATGGCTGGTAATGCACCTACTCAAGTCCCAATTCAGACACCAGTGGTACAACCACAGTCTCCTACGAGGCAATATGACAAATTGATGAAATATGGGGCTACAGAGTTCAAGGGGACAGTAGATCCTCTAGAAGCTGAACAGTGGTTAGAGAGGATGGATAGGGTGTTCAAGAAACTTCATTGTACAGAGGAGCTCAGACTTGAATACTCAGTATCCTTACTACAAGGGGATGCTTATGACTGGTGGAAAACCATTCCCCATAGTCTGGTAGAGCCTGCAGTGCTAACATGGAATGACTTCTTCAGGGAATTCAGGCAGAAATATATCCCTAATGCTTATGTAGACCAGAAGCTGCAAGAGTTCCTAAGTTTGAAACAGGGGAACAGATCAGTGGCTGAGTATGAAAGAGAATTTTCCCGCCTTAGCCATTATGCAATGAGTCTACTCTCTACCAGCAGGGAAAGATGCAAGAGGTTTGAAACTGGCTTGAAGCCCAGTATCAGAGTACAAGTGCTCGGCTTCAAACACACTAACTTCTCTGAACTTGTTTCTCAAGCCCTAGAGTTGGAAAGAGTTGAGTTTGAGACTATTCCTGAGAAAAAGAGATCAGAGAAGACAGATGAAGAGGAAAGTCGGTGAGAACAGAGTTCCAGTGGTCCTACTGGAAAGAGGAAGAACTATGAGGGACACAACAGAGGTGGCAAGAAGTCTGGTAGGGGAGGACATTCAGGACAGAAACCTCCTTTATCTGGTCAGCATAGTACCGAAGGTTCCTACCATTCCCGCCAATGTGAAAATTGTGGAAGATATCATGGTGGGATATGCTATAAGGCTATTGGAGCCTGTTATAACTGTGGAGGCATAGGACACTTTGCCAAGAGGCACCGATGATCGCAGAGTTGGACCACCTCCTACTACTGCGGAAAGGGTCGATTCGAGCCACTGTCACGAAGTTCACAACCACCCAGCAGAGATAGAGGCAGGAGTAGAGGTAACCCAGCAGGCAGCCAAGGCACAGTAAAACATTCAGAGCAAGATAGTGCTCCAGTCAGAATCTATGCCATGAGACAGAGAGAAGTGGCCGAGACATCTGATGTCGTGGCTGGTACCTTCTCAACTTTTAACCAAGATGTGTTTGTGTTAATCGATCTGAGTTCTACCCATTCTTATGTGTGTGCTAGCATCATTGATTGCATTGCTGCTCCATGTACAAAAATGGACTTTGAGGTGCTAGTAACAAGTTCGCTAGGACAGGAGGTCGGGGAAATAAATTTTGATGCATTAGTGATTAGTCCTTTAGGATAACGATTGTGATAATAAGTGAAATTAGTTTTGGAAGAGTTTATCGACGAAAAGTATTTGCTGACACACCATAAAATTATAAGCTAATTGGCGAGCCTACTTAATGTAAGGCAAGAGGACGTAAAAATAAGTTACAGAAATAGAATTGCTCTAGATGAAGGCAAAGATGTTATTGTTAGTAATTGTTAACGGATATTGTAATCAGAATAAGTTCGGATTTCAGTGAATTCGAAAAGGATAAAAGATAGAAAAGTTTGATCTATTGAATAAGCTGTAGATTACAGTACTAACTTGAGATTATTGTGTAGAGCTACATACTACCCGATAGTACATCTAGATGAGAATAGTTGCCAACGGCATCTGTTTTGGTATAGTTATGCCAGGACAGAATTTAATTGTTAGAAATAAGTTTGAAAATCCTACGTAGGGATCTAAAACTCAAAAGTTAGAATAGCAAAAGGTTATAGTTCAGTACCAAAGGAAGTAAGTTATAGAGTATTGACAGATAAAAAGAGTTATGGAAGTAGAGATTTGAACAGTTGATTCATATGTAACAAAGAAATATTACGAATGTGAGGAAGGCTATGGATTAGAATGGTCAGAGGACCAATGACTGATGAATGATTCTAACATGACCTCAAGGGTCATTTAAGAAGGAACGTGAGCCGAAATATTAGACAGCATAATAGTAAGAGGAGATTGGTGTTATCCAAACAAATCAAACATTGTATTAGATTGTTAAAAGTCTTATACAAATTTGAGAAAAAGAAGATTATACGATCATATAGAAAGGAGAAATAAACGTATGACTATTGTAAGATGACTACTGGGTAAAATTTCGTGGACGAAATTTATTTAAGGGGAGGAGAATTGTAACACCCCTAAGTTCGGTAGTGCGTTCAACTGCTCCAGTGACCAGTGTTGTCCGGACAGCTAGGATGCCTGGAACCGTACCTTGATATGAGAGAGGAGACATAAATAATGAAATACAAGAAAAGAAAATACAAGAAAAACATTTTTAGGACATAAATAGACCCTTATTGAAGCATAAATCTCATTAGAAAGATTAAAGAAAAATTAAATAATTAGTACAAAGAAAAGTGAGAAATCGAAAAACAAACAAAATACGGTGTTACCGAAAAATCGGGAACGTAACCCGAACAGGGGCATTATGGTCATTTGACATCCCGAAGTGTCTTTTGACCTAAATGTCCATTAAAAATAAATAATATTATACTTAGAAAATAAAATGAAAAATTAATTTGGTGGTACCTAAAGTAAATAGTAGAAATTAAAGGTTAAATGTGGAATAAGTGGGAATTTAGCTTATTATATGATTAAGTGACTAAGTGGACCACTAAGGGGATTAATTAAATACATAGTGGGACATGTGTACACTTAAAATGCAGCTGAATAATCCATCTTCCTCATTTGCATTCAACATTGCCGAATTGAAGAACCAAATAGAAACTCCATGGGCGTTTGCATGAAAGCTTCATCCACTCCCTATTTTCATCTCTAAATACTTAGGTTCCTTCATGAAAAATGGTCTACACATCACAAGGAAGATATTGATACCAATTTTGAGAAGTTTGGTGAAGGTTTAGCAAGTTACAATTAAAGGTAAGTTTGCATTTTTGAGAACTTCTTTGTTAAAGTTTATGTTCATGTTATGGGTGTTGGTTTGGTGAAGGAAAATTTTGAGTTTGAAGGGTTATTGTTGTTTTCATTTTGGACAGCCATGAGTCACGTTTTTGATGAGATATTTGTGCATATAATTGATGGGAAATAATATTGATCATGGTGATTTAGTAACCTAGTGATTTACTTCATGTTTATATGGTGATTTATGCACTTGGATGGGAATTGGTAAATTGGATGGCACTTTGATGTTGAAGAATGGTTTGCGGCAGCTTGGGGACACTTGAGTAATGGTATATATTGAAGGAAGTGTGGGCAGAATATTGACCTAGAAGGTTGATGAGATGTATGTAGATTGATATTGTAAAGTGTATGTAAAATTTGTAATGGTTAGGTGTGTTTGTAATGGTAATTAGAAATTGTAATTGTGAATGATATTTGGTGTGTTGAGGGTAATGGTAATCTGCCCAAAATAATGTTAATGTAAAGTAGATAATGCTTTTGGTGATGTACCAAAACAGATTGGTAGGGTATGGAAGTAAACTTTGCAAGTTAAATGTGTGTTTGAAGTGGGGTGTGAAAGGCATAGTGAGGGCAGTGTACATTTTAGCCTATAACCTTAAATGTGTAACCTCAATTGGTATGAGACCAATTTGAGGTGAAACTAGGCACAAAATGTGCCAACTTTCATTGAGAAACCATACCAAAATTCTGCTTGCAAGGTGACCTAAGAAAATGACCAATTCGGATTAGGTGCAATTAGGACCTGAAAAATGACCAATTGGGCAGCAGTGAGTGTTTAGGCCATAACTCACTCAAAAAAGGTCCAATTGACCTGAAATTTTGACCAAGAATAGTTAAGACCCATACCTACAAGTCTTATGAAGACACCAAAGCCCAGAAATGACCATAAGCAAGTCAAAAAACTTGCACAAGTTCGGGTCCAAAAACTGGCCGAACCAGAATTGACCAATTTGACCTAAAATTGACCTAAAATGGTACCATTTGACCAGCAATAGTATAATGACCATAACTCGGTCTACTTAACTCGGATTGACCTGAAATTTTGCCCCGCGTGCAATAAGACCTAGATCTACAAGTTTGTAGTTTTGACCGAGACCCGAAAACTGAGGGAACTAGATCGTCCGGTTAGGTCAAAACAGTGTCCCGGAATCCAGCAATTTGCATTAAAATGCACTAAGCAAGGAAATGACTTTGGTAAAACATACCAAACCTAAAACCCTATCGAATGTGACATATTAACGACACTAAAACCTAATTTACCTAAAACGCAATGAGGGTCGGTATATTAGGTGATTAAGTGAAAAATTGAGTTCAGTGCATTATTTACCAAACATTATCGTTAGAGACAATTTAATTTAGTACTGAAACACTTCAAATTGTGTTTTTCAGTTACTAAAGACTCAGGAAAAGAGAAGGAAACACTGAGTCCGGACTGTGGAGACAAATCATCGAGGTTTGTGCACAACAACTGTTTCTTTTGAATTATTTTCAATTGAAATAAATATTGACTATTTGTATATTATTGTTTTAAATTGTGGAAATGTGTTTGATGGACACTTATTGATTGAAAAATATTGTGAATGGTTTGAAACTGTGAAAAATTGTTTGAATGACATTGATGGATACTTATTGATTTAAAAGCATTGGAAATGGTTTGAAACCACAGCTATCATGTATATTGATTGTATTCCTCATTAGCTTGTCTAGTGGGACGAATTTAATTCCCTCTCTGGCTGAAGTGTTGAGGTGTGTGCCTGTTGAGGACGAATTGGATGAGTACTCATATTTTTGCTAGCTAGCTGTGTTATTCCTCATTAGTCATCGACTTTTGGGACGAATTGAATACCTCATTGGCCATCGGCTTTTGGACGAATTGAACTACGGATCATGATTAAGCTGTGTGTGATTTATTGATGTTTATTGTGAGATTGTGAAATGGATTTAAACTCTCATTGACATATACTGTCTTTTGAATTCAAACATGACCTGACTTATGAAAATCTATTGTGATATTGAGAAATGGAGTTTAAATTCTTATTGACCTTTATTGTCTTAAATTTGACTATGGTTTTAATTATCCACTATTTACATGACTTATGAATTGTGATTTAAATTGTATTTGGTTAATGTTGTGCACCACTGAGACATTGTCTCAGCGATAGCTTTTTATTGCTGTCGCAGGTAGAGAGACAGACAGGCGTGACTAGGCCGCATATACATCAATGAGAGATTACACAGTATTATGAGTATACCAGTATTTTGCATTTTGTACTGTAATGTATGACACTGTATGTACATATTGTTTTGGTTTTGAGCAGTTGTAAATTAAATTGTACATTGAAGTTGTAAATTAATTATGAGTGTTTTGGATTGTAAAAGTTGTATTATATTTCCTTATCTCAGCTTTTGAAAAATCACTATGGAATTGAGTTGATAAATTGTTGTGTTGAGAAATGTGTTGGAATTGAGATTTGAAAATATATTGAAGTGCTTTTTTACAGGTTTTCTGAAGAACTGTTTTATCCAAAATACAGATGGTACTCTGCCAAAATTTTTACAGAAATTCCAAATAAACCAAATGAGTTAGTTATTTCACTTCAGTTCACCAAAGTCTTTAACACCTGTAAATAGTGCTCACCACTGCAAAAGAAGTAAGAAAAGTTTTTAAAATCCCTTGTAGTGTATTTAATGGGTTATCAGTAGACGAAGTTGGTAATTCATTAGGTATACTACGGGATCATGTTATGCCTTACAGAGGGGTAGGGTGTGACAGTGCACCACTGAGACATTGTCTCAGCGATAGCTTTTTATTGCTGTCGCAGGTAGAGAGACAGACAGGGCAGCAGACTAGGCTGCATATACATCCAGCGAGGGATTTCCTGGTATAATGAGTATACCAATATTTTGCATTTTGTACTGTAATGTATGACCATGTATGTACATATTGTTTTGGTTTTGAGCAGTTGTAAATTAAATTGTACATTGAAGTTGTAAATTAATTATGAGTGTTTTGACTTGTAAAAGCTGTATTATATATCCTTATCTCAGACTTTGAAAAATTTCTATGAAATTGAGTTGATAAATTATTGTGTTGAGAAATATATTGTGTTGAGAAAAATGTGGAGTTGAGATTTGGAAAATTATTGAAGTGCTTTTTTTTACAGGTTTTCTGAAGAACTGTTTTATCCCAAAATACAGATGGCACTCTGCCAAAATTTTTATAGAAATTCCAAATAAACCAAATGAGTTAGTTATTTCACTTCAGTTCACCAAAGTCTTTAACACCTGTAAATAGTGCTCACCACTGCAAAAGAAGTAAGAAAAGTTTTTAAAATCCCTTGTAGTGTATTTAATGGGTTATCAGTAGACGAAGTTGGTAATTCATTAGGTATACTACGGGATCATGTTATGCCTTACAGAGGGGTAGGGTGTGACACGAATCATCGTGCACAACACACATCACAATAATGAATCTTCCAAAAGGGCCATAACATAAAAAAAATTAGATCTAACCTCTAATAAGAGGAGAATCTAAGCCTGTGCACGTACCATGGTAATCAAAATACAACTAACTCTATTGTCTTCTCAACAAATGAGAGAGACGAGTAATAACCTAGTCAAGCATCTATAGTGAGATATAAAACAATATCACAATCCTTTTAGTGAGCATAAATCACAATACAATTCAATTCAAAGTCAATTCCAATATTTAATAATTTTTATGCTCATCACAATTCAAATCATAAATTTGCATTTTTCCATGCAAATTGCCCATCAAAATTCAAAACATGTTCTATCACAATTTTCCAAAACATAATTTATTCAATCCACAACAATGCTTAAAACTTGTGGAAATATCATTTCACAAAGCTAAATTCATACATACTATAATAATTTCAACATTCATTGAACTAAATCCAATGCTTGTTAAACATAATACATAAGAAAAAAATGTCATTTAATCATATGAAATATTCAGAACAAAATCAGTTAAAAACTAGTTGTGCACAAACCTCTGATAAATGCCTCTTGGCTCTGACTCAGTGTTTCCTTCCCCTTCCCTAAGTCTTTGCTAATTGAAACACATAATTTGAAGTGTTTCAGTACTCATTTAAATTCTCTAAGAATAAGGCTTAATAATTAATTTATTGAATTCTATTATTTTCCTTAGTCAACCTAAAATGTTGACCCTCGATGCACTCTAGATGAATTAGGTTTAATGTTACCAATAGGTCACATTTTATAGCCTTTTAGTGTTGGTACATGTTACCAAATTCACTTTCAAGTATATTGCATTTTATTGTAATTTGCCAGATTTCGGTGTACTATTTTGACCTAGCCGGACGACCTAGTTCCCTCGGTTTTTGAGTTTCAGTCCAAACCACAAACTTGTAGGTCTATGTCTTATTGCAGGCGGGGCAAAATTTCAAGTCATTCTAAGATGTGTAGACCATGTTATGGTCAATTTACCAATGCTGGACAGAATGCATCAAAATGGTAACTTTAGGTCATTTTTAGGTCACTTTTGGTTCGACCAGTTTTGGTACCTGAACTTGTGAAAGCTATTTGACTTGGTTCTGGCCATTTCTGGGCTTTGGTGTCTTCATAAGAATTGTAGATCTATGTCTAAACTATTCATGGTAAAACTTTCAGGTTATTTAGACCTGTTTTGGGTGAGTTATAGCGAAAATACTAACTACTGCCCAAATGGTCAATTTTCAGGCTTTCAAGTCACTAATCCGGATTTGGTCATTTTTCAAGTCACCTTCTAGGTAGAATTTTGGTGAGCTTCCTTTATGAAAGTTGGCACATTTTGTGCCTAGTTTCACCTCCAATTGGTCTCATACCAATTGGAGTCACACACTTAAGGTTCTAAGCTAAAATGTACACTGTCCTATTACACATTGTTTATCCTTTACTAATCACCCATTCAACACTTACCAAGTTAACTCTTCCATGCCAATTCTGGTTGTACCATACCATTAACACATTTTACTTCACATTTTTGGTCATTTTGGCAGCTTGTAACTACTCTCAACATACACACTATAATAAAGAATTTTCCAAAGTCCCATTTGCATCAATTAAAGTCCCATTTGTGATATTTAATGTCCACTAACTTTGCTTAGTGGAGCACTAAGTGTGGTTAAGATTAATTAATCTAAAGTTTCATAATTTTCACTTTTTACCTCATTTCTTTTTCTATTTAAATTATGTACCACCATTTTAATTTTTCATGATATTTTCCAAGTGTAATATCATTTATTTTTAATGGATATTTAGGTCAAAAGGCAACTCGGGATGTCAAATGACCACAATGCCCCTATTCGGGTTGCATTCTCGATTTTTCAGTAACACTGAGTTTTGTCATTTTCTCGGTTTCTCGTTTTTCTTTGTACTAATTATTTAATTTTTCTTTAATATTTCTAATGACATTTATACTTCAATAGATGTTTATTTAAGTCTTAAAAATATTTTTCAGGGTTCCCCGCAGTCCAGGGCTAGTTAACAGTCCACGCCGCAACTTTCCGGTGGGGTCACCCATCACTATGATTCTCGGTTCGTTTAACTTGGTTACATTTCATTGCTATTATTTTTCCTTTGTTTTTTTTTTTGTATTTTCTTTCTTGTATTTCATTATTTTATGTCTTGTCACCCATATCTCAGTGTAGTTCTAGGCATCCTAGCTGTTCGGATAGACAATGTCACTGGAATAGTAGAATGCACTACAGAACATAGGGGTGTTACAATTCTTCCCCCCTTAAAATAAATTTCGTCTCGAAATTTTACCTGGTATCAGTTTCTGAATAGCTGTGGGTGCTGTCTCCTCATGTCATGTTCACATTCCCAAGCAGCTTCCTGGCCTGAATGATGGTTCCACAGTACTTTAACCAGGTGTATCTATTTATTTCTCAGTTGCTTCACCTCATATGCCAGAATTTCTATGGGTTCTTCCTCATATGAGAGGTCTAGATTTACCTCAATTTCTTCAACTGATAGTACATGAGATGGGTCAGATCTGTACCTCCTTAACATGGACACATGGAAGACACTGTGTATCCTTTCTAGCTCTAGAGGTAATGCTAACCGATATGCCAAAGGACCAACTCTTTCCAGAACCTCATATGGTCCGATGAAATGAGGACTCAGTTTCCCTTTTCTGCAAAATCTCATAATCCTCTTCCAAGGAGAAACTTTAAGGAATACCTTATTACCCACTACATATTCAATATCTCTTCTCTTCAGATCAACATAGGACTTCTGACGGTCTGATGCAGCCTTGAGTTAATCTCTTATCAATATGGTCTTTTCCTCTGTCTGCTGAATAATTTCTAGCCCAATCATCTTCCTTTTACCTACTTCATCCCAATATAGGGGAATTATGCACTTTTTGCCATATAAAGCTTCATATGGAGGCATCCCAATGCTTGATTGGTAGCTGTTGTTATAAGCAAACTCAATCAAAGGCAGATGTATATCCCAACTACCTTCAAACTCAATCACACAAACCCATAGCATATCCTCCAATATCTGAATTACCCTCTCAGACTGACCATCTGTCTATGGGAGAAATGTTGTGCTGAAGTTCAATTTAGTTCCTAGGGCTCTTTGAAGACTACCCCAGAACCTAGAAGTGAACCTAGGATCTCTGTCAGATACAATCGATAGTGACACTCCATGCAGTTTTACAATCTCATTTATGTACAATCTGGCCAATCTCTCCAACTATAGTCCATCCGAACTGACAAAATGTGAGCAAACTTGGTTAGTCTATCAACTATGACTCATACTGCATCATGACTATTCTGTGTCCTCGGAAGTCTCATCACAAAATCCATAGTTATCCATTCCCTTACAATGTTTCATAGGGTGCCATTTGTATGCTAGCTTGACACTTATTATTGTATACAAATTCTATTAGTGGGAGGTATCTGTCCCATCTCCCCTTAGATTCAATGACACAAGTTCTCAGTATATTCTCGAGGGCTTATTACATTTTACAGGTTATTATTATCATTTCATTTCATTATTTACACAAACTCAATGAGTTTCAGAATTTACCTGAATTACTTATTTCAACTGTCCATCCGTCTGAGGATGATAAGTCGTACTAATATCTCTAAACTTATAGCAATTACTGTGGTACAGGTAGTTCACATTATTGTAACCGAGTTACTGACTCCAGCTACCTTACAAATGTAATCTTTTGACAGGCTAGTTCTGAAGTTTTAAATTTCTGACTAAAATTTTCACATTTATTTCTAGTAATAGCACTCTATTCGGGCGTAACTGTATGAATTTATAGATTACTTACAAATATTCTTATTTTATTGTACCAAGAGGAAGCACGTAGCTCTACACAATAATCCCGTGTCGGTACTATAATCTGCAGCTTACAATACAAATATCGAGAACATTACATAGTCACTACGTTATAACCTTATGGACTAGGTTTTCTAACATCTTATCTTTCTCAAATCCACTAATATCCTAAACCGATTCTGATTACAATATCCCTTGACAATTACTAATAGTAACATCTTTGCTCTCATCTAGAGCAATTCTATTACTGTAACTTACTTTTAAGTCCTTTTGCCTTACATTAAGTAGGCTCGCCAATTAGCTTTATAATTTATGGTGTGTTAGAAAATACTTTTCGCTGATACACTCTTCCAGAACTAATTTCACTTATTATCACATTCCTTATCTTACAGAACTAATCACTACTGCATCAAAATTTATTCCCATGTAAAGGAATAATAACTGAACATATAGTTATAACACTAGCACACAACTAAGTAGTGCTGGGATAAAATAATAACTAATTGTTTCTTTCAAAAATTAAGAACTTACCAGCAGCTACATCCGAAGTTTCTGTTCTTTCTCCTTGGCGCATAGTGGACGCTCTGACTGGTGTGCTACTATATTCGGGTTGATTCACTGTGTTATGGTGGTGAGGAGTACCAACTCTATTTCTATCTCGACTCTGACTGACTGTCTGTGAACTTTGGAGAGCAGATCGAGGTGCTCTAGTACAATCTCTAACAAAGTGTCCAAGCTTTTCACAATTGTAACAGGCTCTAGAGGCCTTACGACAAATACCTCCATGTAGCTTACCACAAACATGGCAGAAACGGGCAGAATAGGAACTCCTGGTTGTTTTATTACTAGATCTTGGTGTTCTCTGCCCTGATGATCCGCCTCTGTCATATCCCTAAGCTCGGGGCTGCTCAAATTCTTTTATCTTCCCAAATTTACTATTCGAGCTCTGACCCATAGGTTTCTCCCTCTTATTTATTTCACACTGCCCTTGTGGGGGTTAGGTTTGTTCTTGAGCTTGAGCTGACAGAGTATCAGCCATTTGTTGAAAGAAAGTGGCCATTTGCTGGGCTATTTGTGCAATAATTTGTACCGGTAAAATTGGTATAGTCGGGCCTTCGACACTTTGTGGAGCTGGGGCCTTAACTTATACTTCTGCCATCACAAACTGTTCTATTGTCTCATTCTTCTCTTCTATATCTTTTCACAGGATTTTCTATTCATGTACAACCAACACAAGGAGATTCCCCTCCATTAGTTCATATTTATGATGTAAATGTACTATATGTATCATTTGAGCAGTTATAGTTACCGACAAAAAGATTTCAAATTCATAGTTCGAAATTTACTTTAAAACCATTGCTCAGATACCACAAAACATGTAACACCCTACTCCTCCGTAAGATGTAACATGATCCCGTAGTACACCTAATGAATTACCGTACTTCGCATATCAGTAACCCATTAAATATACTACAAGGGATTTTAAATCAATTTTCGTGAAATTTAAATCATCGATTAAAATCTGGTGTTATAAAAGTTTTTCAAAATATCGGTAGAGTGCCGACTGTATTTTGAGAAAACAGTTCTTCAAAACCTGCAAAGAAACACACTCCCAATATGTTTTCTCAAATACAACTCCAATAACTTCATTTCAACTCACAATTCAAATCTTAATAATCAAATCAATTCATTTTCAAACTAATCTCATCATAAAAGAAACATTTCATTGATTACAAGACTCAAAATTAATATTACAAAACTATTCAGGTAAATGAAATCTCAAATTTACATTTACAATAATTTATATTTAATTACATACCAAAATATTTTACAAGAGTTTTTATACAACTGCTCAAATAATTTATATACATATTATTACATGCATACATCAAAACCTGTGTACATGGGTATACTCGAGTGATTCAATGTCTCTTCAAAGAAGCTTACTCAATTGCTCTATGCTCTTTTCACCTACGACAGCATACAAAGCTATCACTGAGTGGTGAACTCAGTGGTGAACAACTATAATTTAAAACATAGTACAATATACCTTAACAAAAATTACAGCAATTAATTTGGAAATCTGGATACTCATCAAATTCCAAAACTCAAAATATTCATTACCAATAAAATAAATCATTTGTATAAAATGACTTTGATCACGAAATTCAATTTATCAAATCATAACTAATCATTTAAGGTAATTTCAACAATTTATTGGAAATAAAGATTAATTCCAATAAAATCAATTATACATAAATCCCATTTGAAATCGAAATTCTTTACTATTCAAAAACTATTCTTTATTTCGAAAACTATTCTTTATCTCAAAAGCCATTCTTTATCTCAAAAGTCAATCATTATCTCAAAAATCATTCTTTATCTCAAAAACCATTCTTTATCTCACTAACTATGCAAGACTAATTCGAAAGGGCCATCTTCGGGGTGATTCTAACTCCCTATGGTCGGGGAGGTCGAATCATCGTGCACAACACACATCACAATAATAAATCTTCCGAAAGGGCCATAACATAAAAAAACTTAGATCTAACCTCTAATAAGAGGAGAATCTAAGCCTGTGCACGTACCATGGTAATCAAAACACAACTAACTCCATTGTCTTCTCAACAAATGAGAGAGAAGAGTAATAACCTAGTCAAGCATCTATAGTGAGATATAAAATAATATCACAAATCTTTTAGTGAGCATAAATCACAATACAATTCGATTCAAAGTCAATTCTAATATCCAATAATTTTTATGCTCATCACAATTCAAATCATAAATTTGCATTTTTCCATGCAAATTGCCCATCACAATTCAAAACATGTTCTATCACAATTTTCTAAAACATAATTTATTCAATCCACAACAATGCTTAAAACTTGTGGAAATACCATTTCACAAAGCTAAATTCGTACATACTATAACAATTTCAATAATCATTGAACTAAATCCAATGCTTGTTAAACATAATCATTAAGAAAAAAATGTCATTTAATCATATGAAATATTCAGAACAAAATCAGTTAAAAACTAGTTGTGCACAAACCTCTGATAAATGCCTCTTGGCTCTGACTCAGTGTTTCCTTCCCCTTCCCTAAGTCTTTGCTAACTGAAACACACAATTTGAAGTGTTTCAGTACTCATTTAAATTCTCTAAGAATAAGGCTTAATAATTAATTTGTTGAATTCTATTATTTTCCTTATTCAACCTAAAATGTTGACCCTCAATGCACTCTAGATGAATTAGGTTTAATGTTACCAATATGTCACATTTTATAGCCTTTTAGTGTTGGTACGTGTTACCAAATTCACTTTCAAGTATATTGCATTTTATTGTAATTTGCCAGATTTCAGTGTACTATTTTGATCTAGCTGGACCACCTAGTTCCCTCAGTTTTCGGGTTTCGGTCCAAACTAAAAACTTGTAGGTCTATGTCTTATTGCATGCGAGGTAAAATTTCAGGTCATTCTGAGTTGTGTAGACCAAGTTATGGTCAATTTACCAATGCTGGACAGATTGCATCAAAATGGTAATTTTAGGTCATTTTTAGGTCACTTTTGGTTCGGCTAGTTTTGGTACCTGAACTTGTGCAAGCTATTTGGCTTAGTTTTGGCCATTTTTGGGCTTTGGTGTCTTCATAAGAATTGTAGATCTATGTCTAAACTATTCATGGTAAAAATTTCAAGTTATTTGGACCTATTTTGAGTGAGTTATGGCCAAAACACTAACTACTGCCCAAATGGTCAATTTTTAGGCTTTCAAGTCACTAATCCGGATTTGGTCATTTTTCAAGTCACCTTCTAGGTAGAATTGTGGTGAGCTTCCTTCATGAATGTTGGCACATTTTGTGCCTAGTTTCACCTCCAATTGGTCTCATACCAATTGGAGTTACACACTTAAGGTTCTAGGCTAAAATGTACACTGCCCTATTACACATTATTTATCCTTTACTAATCTCCCATTCAACACTTACCAAGTTAACTCTTCCATGCCAATTCTGGTTGTACCATACCATTAACACATTTTACTTCACATTTTTTATCATTTTGGCAACTTGTAACTACTCTCAACATACACACTATAATACAGAATTTTCCAAAGTCCCATTTACAACAATTAAAGTCCCATTTGTGATATTTTAATGTCCACTAACTTCATTTAGTGGACCACTAAGTGTGGTTAAGATTAATTAATCTAAAGTTTCACAATTTCTACTTTTTACCTTATTTCTTTATCTATTTAAATTATGTACCACCATTTTAATTTTTCATGACATTTTCCATGTGTAATATCATTTATTTTTAATGGACATTTTGGTCAAAAGGCAACTCGAGATGTCAAATGACCGCAATACCCCTATTCGGGTTGCATTCTCGATTTTTCAGTAACACCGAGTTTTGTCGTTTTCTCGATTTCTCATTTTTCTTTGTACTAATTATTTAATTTTTTTTTATATTTCTAATGACATTTATACTTCAATAGATGTTTATTTAAGTCTTAAAAATATTTTCCAGAGTTCCCCGTGGTCCAGGGCTAGTTAACGGTCCACGTCGTAACTTTTCGGTGCGGTCACCCATCACTATAGTTCTCGGCTCGTTTAACTTGGTTACATTTTATTGCCATTATTTTTCCTTTCTTTTTCTTGTATTTTATTTTCTTGTATTTCATTATTTTATGTCTCATCACCCATATCTAAGTGTAGTTCTAGGCATCCTAGCTGTTCTCGGCTCGTTTAACTTGGTTACATTTTATTGTTATTATTTTTCCTTTATTTTTCTTGTATTTTCTTTTCTTATATTTCATTATTTTATGTCTCGTCACCCATATCTAAGTGTAGTTCTAGGCATCCTAGCTGTTCGGACAGACACTATCATCGGAATAGTAGAACGCACTACCAAACATAGGGGTTACAAATCATGCCTAGAAAATGACCATAACTTAGTGAACAATTAGGCCAAATCCTAATTTAGGCACACTGCCTTGTACTAAAATAACCAAATGAACAGTAGTTACTTAAATGACCATAACTTGGTCTAGGAAGGTCCAAATGACCTGAATCTTATACCAGTGGAAAGTTAATACATAGCCCTACAACTTTCATTAAGAAAACAAACCTAAATTTTGATCATAACCTATCTGAAAAGTCACCTGTAGTTAGCACACAAAAACTATCAGTATCCAGAAAATGCCCAAAATTTTGGGTAACACCAAATCCGGCCAGCTTTAGAAAAATAGGCATAACTTGAGCTACAAAACTCCAAATTGAGTGATTCAAAAATGGAATTAAAGCTAAGACAATAAGAAACAACTTTTATGAAGAGCACTTAGCCAAATTCCTACAGAAACTTGACCAATGGAATAGTGCAAAATAGGACACTAAAATTGAAAATTTGAAAATGCACTTAGGAAATCTAGAAATTGAAGGGGCAACCAAAACTAACAAATTAGGCACCCAAAATGTGGTATGTAGGTGTAATTGAAATTCTCATACCTATTAAGTATAGAAAATTCAACATTTTGACTTGAATAGTGCCATAAATAGTGCCACCATACACAAAAATGTGAAAGACCCAAAATTTATAAACTGTAATAGGTAGGATAAGTCTGCAAAGAAATTGTTGGAATTTAAGTATTAGAAATGGATACTGAAGCACTTTAAATTTATGTGTTTCAGTTGAAAAGGAATCTTCGAAGGAGAAACGAAAGTTTGAGTTAATTGAGTTGACAAAAGAGGTTTATGCACAACTAGTTTTTAATTGATGTTGTTTTGAATATTTTACGTAATTAAATGATTTTATTTTTCCTTATGCACTATGTTTATCAATTATGGGATTTATTTCAATGATTATTGAAATTGGTATAGCAAGCATGAGTTTAGTTTTGCGAAATATTATTTTAACAATTATTGAAAATTGTTTTGGACTGGATAAATTATGTTTTGAATTGTGACAGGCAATTTGCATGAATAAAATACAACATTATGTTTTGGACTGTGATGAGCATAAAAAAATTATGGAATATTGGAATTGATATTGAATTAATATTGTGTTGTGATTTATGCTCATAAAAAGGATAAAGAAATGCATGATATGGTTTTATATCTCACTATAGATGCTTGACTAGGTTATTACCCGTCTCTCTCATTTATTCAGAAGAAAATGGAGTTAGCTTTGTTTTTTTTTTAATACCATGGTGTGTGCACAGGTTTAGATTCTCCTCTTATTAGAGGTTAGATCTAAGTTTTTCATTGGCCCTTTCGGAAGTTACATTATTGTGGTGTGTACTATGCATGATGATTCGACCTCCCTGATCATAGGGAGTTAGAATCCCGATTCGATCTCCCTGACCATAGGAAGTTAGAATCACCCCCAAAGATGACCCTTTCGGATTAGTCTTGCATAGTTAGTGAGATAAAGAATGAGTTTTGATTGATAAGAAATTGTGATTTTAAATGAGATTGTGCACAAATGATTTTGTTAAAATAATTATTTATTTCCATAATTGCAAGAGTTATTTTTATTGTTCAATTGTGATTTGAAAAATTGAATTTTGATTAAGGTTATTTTAATAAGTGACCATTATTATTAGCAATGAAAATTTTGACATTTGAAAATTGGTTAAATTTTGAGATTCCAAAATTTTTTGTATAATTATTATCAATGTATATTGTATTACATTTTAAATTATAGTTGTCCACCACTGAGTTCACTACTCAGAGATAGCTTTGTATGCTGTCGCAGGTGAGAGTAGAGATAGAGCAGTTGAGTGAGATTCCTGCAGCTGCACCTTGAAGACTGCTTATGACTAGCCTCGGGTATATTATAGGTATACCCTTGTATATTAGATTTTAATTATGCATGTAAATATATGTGTGTAAATTATTTGAGCAGATGTATAAAACTTTTGAAATGTTATTTTGGATGTGTAATGGAGATGCAAATTTAGTTGTAATAATAATTTTAGTACCTTAATGAATGTATTATATATTTTATTCTGGAAATTGAAAATTATGGACGGTTTCTTTTATGATGAGTTTGGCTTGATAAGTGAAATGAATTGATTATGATGAATGAGGATATGAAAATGAGTATATTGGAGTTGTGGTTTTTTTGAAAACATTGGGAGTGTATTTCTTTGCAGGTTTTAAGTTTGGTTTTCTCAAAATACAGCCGGTACTTTATCGGAATTTTTGTAAAAATTGCGAAAAAAATTTTAGTTGATTGACAATTTGATATGTGGTTTATCTTCAAATAAAAGTTTTTAATTCCTACCAAAAGTGCTTGCCACCTTCAAAAAGTAAGAAAATTGTTTTAAAATCCCTTGTAGTGTATTTAATGGGCTATTAGTAAGTGAAGTTCGGTAATTCATTAGGTATACTATAGGATCATATTATGCCTTTCAGAGGGGTAAGGTGTGACATGACAAGTCTACGGGTTTCTCCTTTGTCTATGGTACATGAGTTGAGAGTATTGCATGCTAGCTTAGAGATTATTAATAAGGGGCAGACAGTAGTTGCATGGCATGTATAACTAATGTTGCTTGATCATATCAGAATGGCTGCTCAGAATGATCAGAAGTATCAGAAGCTGTTAGAAGAAGTCAGACAGGGCAAGAAACTTGAGTTCTCAGTGAGAGATGACGGCCTATTGCTACACCAGGACAGAATGTGTGTTCCTAATGACGTTGACTTAAGACAGCTCATTATGAAGAAAGCACATGAATTACCTTTTGCTATGCACCCTGGTGGAACTAAAATGTACAGAGGACTGAAAGAACATTACTGGTGGATGGGTATGAAAAGAGATATAGTAGAATTTGTTTTCAAATGCCTAACTTATCAGCAAGTGAAGGCAGAGCATCAAGTACCAGCTGGTTTGTTACATCCATTACCAGTACCAGAATGGAAATGGGAACGAATAACTATGGATTTTGTGATAGGACTTTCAAGGACACAGAAAAGTCATGATGCAGTATGGGTCATTATTGACAGACTGACCAAGTCTGCTCATTTTCTGCCTGTTTGGATGGACTATAGCTTGGAAAGATTGGCCATGTTGTACATAGATGAGTTTGTGAGACTATACGGAGTGCCAGTATCAATTGTATCAGACAGAGACCCTAGGTTCACTTTTAGATTCTGGGGTAGTCTTCAAAGAGCCCTAGGAACTAGATTGAACTTCAGCACGACATTCCATCTAGAGACAGATGGCCAGTCTGAAAGGGTAATTCAAATCTTGGAGAACATGCTACAGGCTTGTGTGATTGAGTTTAAGGGCAGCTGGGACACACACTTGCCTCTGATTGAGTTTGCGTATAACAACAGCTACCAATTAAACATTAGAATGCCTCCATATGAAGCTCTATATGGCAGAAAGTGCAGAACTCCCCTGTGTTGGGATGAGGTAGGCGAAAGAAAGATGATTGGGCTAGAAATTGTTCAGCAGATTGAAGAGAAAATCCGATTGATAAGAGATCGCCTCAAAGCTGCATCAAACCGTCCGAAGTCCTATATTGATCTGAAGAGAAGGGATATTGAGTATACAGTGGGTGAGAAAGTATTCCTAAAGGTTTCCCCTTAGAAGAAAATTATGAGATTTGGCAGAAAGGAGAAACTAAGTCCTCGTTTCATCGGGCCATATGAGGTTCTGGAAAGAGTGGGTCCTTTGGCATACCGTTTGGCACTACCTCCAGAGTTGGAGAAGATACATAACGTCTTTCATGTGTCGATGTTGAAGAGGTAAAGATCTAGCTCATCTCATGTGTTACCAGTGGAAGAAATTGAAGTAAATCCAGACCTCGCATATGAGGAAGAACCCATAGAGATTCTGGCTTATGAGGTAAAACAGCTACAGAACAAGTAAATACCATTGGTAAAAGTGCTGTGGAACCATCATTCGGGCAAAAAGCTACTTGGAAACGCGAGGAGGACATGAGGAGACAGCACCCACACTTGTTTAGAGACTAATGCCAGGTAAAATTTTGAGATGAAATTTATTTTAAGGGGGGAGAATTGTAACACCCTTATTTGCATGGCCTGGTACATTTTACTGTTTCGGTGATCGATGTTGGTCTAAACAATTAAGGGAATTAGAACCACATCTAAGACACCTAGATAAGCCCTGAATGCAAATAAGTAGTGATTGTTAGATAGTTAAGTATAAATAAGGAAAAAAGAACACAAAAAGTTAAATGAGCCTGGAGTCACAACGATTGGTGACCTTCCTGGGAAGTGACTGCGAGGTCAGTCTTAACCATAATTTTGAACAAGAAAATGTGACGCCGTGGTCCTTAGGAATATGGTGAACCTAGTGGAAAAGAGAAAATCACAGAAAAAAATTGTTAAGCAGGTCAAATAATTAGGTTAGGGATTTAGAAGAAATATCGAATAACTTGCAAACCGGATTGAATCATCGAGGGACAATTTGGTCAATTCACCCCTAGAGCTGACTCCTGATCTAACTGTCCAATAAAATTGGAGAAAATAAAATTTCAGGATTGAGAATAAAATTAAAGAAACTATTAAAAAATAAAGGAAAAGAAAAGGAAATTGAAAAAGCTTTATTGTATCATGTGGATGACATCATTGGTGATGTCAAAATTAAAATTTATTTGCCCCCAATAATTGACCAAGTCAAATACATAAATTAACATAAAATACATAAAAAATTAAACAAACCAATCACTCTTCTTCTCCTTCCTAAGTTTGGCCGCCCATCTTCCCTTAGCCATCTCTATTGTTAAACCACCATGAGAGCTTGTTTCAAGCTTGGATTTCTTTACTAAACCCTAACTTCCCCCAAAATTAACCCATAGAAGCTTGTTATCTTCACTTGAGGAGGCATTAAAAGAAGGAAAGAAAAGAAGAAAAGGAAGAAAGTGAAGAATTGGAAGTCAAGTGGAGGTAAGTAATTTAAATTGAAAATTTTAGTTTATTATGTGTTTAGCTGAATTAACCTAGAATTCAACTTAAAAATCAAAAGAAAACAACTATGGGGGAGTAAGATGGAATTCGGCCAGCTTATGTGAGGGTTTGAATTGATTGAAATTGGTGTAATGGAAGGGTTGTTTAAGTTGAATTATGTATGTAGACTATGGATATATAGTTTGAATGTAATAGATTTTAACTTTATGTAATTAGGGTTCTTGAGCATTTTGACAATTTGGGGAAAAATTAAGGAAATTGGTCAATTGAAGCAATTGACCTAAATTCAGTTGAGAAATGGTCAATTGGGACCATTTGTGGTGTGTGTGAATTGATAGAACCAAATTGTAATTCGGATTGGTTAGTGTCCATATTCTGGCAGCTTGACCTAGGTCCCTTTCAGGGGCCAAAACTAAAAATTTACCAACCCAATTGGTGTGAGGCCTATTGGGGATGAAAACAGACACATAATGGCACATTTTTCATTTAGGAATCATGCTCAGAAAATGACCATAACATAGAGGACAATTAGGTCAAACCCGGGTGTAGTGCACTACCACTGTACCAAAATGACCAAATGAACAGTGTTTGTTCATTTGGCCATAACTTGGGCTATACAGGTTCAAATGACCTAATTTTTATGGAATTGGAAAGGTGTGACATGGCACTACAACTTTCATGAAGAACACTAACCCAAATTCTACCCATAACTAAGTCATTTTGCCACCCAAATTTAATGGTCCAAAACTGCCAGAACCAAAGTAGGTGCCCAGAAATTTGGGCTAGACTAATCCGGCTAGCCATGTTCAAATGGCCATAACTTGGGCTAAAAACTCCAAATGGGGTGATTCAAAAAAGGGATTAAAACTAAGACAATAATGAACAACTTCTATGAAGAACACTTAGTCAAATTCCCACAGCAACTTAACCAATGAAACAGTGCAAAATAGGACACCAAATCTGGAAAATTTGAAATTGTGCCCAGGAAACCTAAAAATTTAAGGAGCAACTAAAACAAACAAATTTGGTAACCAAAATGTGGTATATAGGTGAAATTGAAATTCCTATACCTATTAAGCATAAGAAAGTCAATAATTTGACTTGAATAGTATCGTGAATAGTAACCCCAAAATGTAAATTTTAAAGAACGTCAATTTAAGCATATTAGAGCTAGAAATAAATAGATTTGAATTTGTTTTTGGATTCATTATAAGTTGTGAAATTGAAATACTGTGAAATTTTGTGTTTCAGTTGAAAGGAATACCAGGAAAGAACCTGAGATGTCGAGTCAAGGCCTAGAGGCGACTCGCACGAGGTTTGTGCACAATATAAAATATTCTTTAAATTTCCTTTGCAAAGTGCATGAAATGAATTGTGATTTATTTATATTGCAAAATGGTGATTGAAATGTATGTTATGCTATTGATCTAAATTGTTGAAAATTTAATTGCATGTGTGTTAATTGTCATTAAATGTTTGGAAAATTATTGAGATAGTTTTGAAACCATAGTGTTATGACCATATATTTGAATGCCTCACTAGCATGACTAGTGGGAGGAATTAGTTTTGAATTTTGATTCCCTCTCTGGCTGAAGTGTTGAGGTGTGTGCCACTAGAGGAAGAAATTAAATGGGTACCCATAGATTGAGCTAGCTAGCCTTGAGATTCCTCATAAGCCTTCGGCTATTAAGATGAACATTGTTCTGATGGCATGATATAACTATGTGTTTTTATAAAATATTTTTTGAGACTTCCTAAATGAGATTGTTTGGACTAAAAATTTATAATCAACATTGTTCTGATGGCATGATATAACTGTGTATTTTTATAAAATATTTTTTGAGACTTCCTAAATGAGATTGTTTGGACTAAAAATTTATAAATTATATTTTGTATCTGTTTTTCATGTTCAGTACCATATTTTATATTTGAATAAATATGATTTGACTTATGCATAAAATGTTATTTTAGTATGTTGTGCACCACTAAGTTATAATACTCAGCGATAGCTTTTTATTGCTGTCGCAGGTAAAGAGACTAGTAAAGCAGCTGAGTGAGCTGCTAAGGACTGCTGTGCTACTTTTGGATATTTTATCGTATAAATTTTATGCCCTGATAGTATATATATTTTTTTGATATATGTAACTGTACGTACATGTGTAAAATAGTCTTGAGCAGTTTGTATAAATTTTGTAATAATATTATTTTGAATTTTCTGATGTAAATTTTGGACTGATAAATGTAAATTTATTTTTCTTTAATGTAATGTGTATGAAACTAATTATCTCTATTTTCGAAAATATTTGAATTGAAATTCTTGAGTTGTGAAATTTTGATTTGAATTATGGAGTTGGGAGAAATTGTGTTGAGTTGAATTTGGTGCTTGAATTTTGTTGAAGTGCTACTATTGGAAGTGTTTTTCTACAGGTAAAAATTTTCGGTTTTTCTCAAATACTGCCGGCACTCTGCCAAAATTTTTCTAAAATTTGCGAAAAAATAAAAATGGATAAAAATCTTAACTAGTTTTTAAACTTCAATTAAATGTTTTTAGTACCTGCTAGAAAAGGTCACCACTTTCAAAAAGTAAAAAAAATTGTTTTAAAATCTCTTGTAGTGTATTTAATGGGCTATCGATAGACGGAGTCGGTAATTCATTAGGTATACTACGGGATCATATTATGCCTTATAGAGGGATAAGGTGTGACAGTTGAGCTATAAATTTCTTGTGTTCTGAGATTGAGAGCAAGGTTGCTGAGAGTATTTATTGTACTAAAAGATTTTTAGAGTATTAAATTGCTCTTACATGAAAAAGGGATGTTAAAAGAGCAAGGGTTTGTTCTTGTGGTTTATAAAGAGTTTGACATTCACCCAAAAAAGATAATTAATAGAGTTAACTTTGAAGGAGGGTCTTGAGGAGAGGATGTAGGATTGGGATAACCAAACCTTTGTAAATCGTTATATCATCATTCTTCTTCCTTCCTTCTTTGTGTTTACTTTTCTCAAGTTTCTCTTAGCCTTCAAATTTTTAATTAGAGCCCAATTCACCCCCCTCGTGGGTTGCTTAAGGAACAAAAAATGGTATTAGAGCTAGTCTTCATTCTACAAGATTTAACCCTCTTGGAATAAAGATCAAATGACAACCCTTAATGCACAAGAAGTTTAAAAGGTGGTAAGACACCTTTTTTCGATGGAAATGATTTTCTTTATTGGAAGAATAAAATATATTATTTTCTTAAATCAGAAGAAGTAGACTTATGGAATGTTCTTGAGAATGGTCACTTCATCCCAACCAAAATTATAAATGATGAGCATGTAGAGAAACCAAAAGGTGAATGGAGTGAGCAAGAAAAGAGAAGGGTGGCTCTAAATGACAAAACAATTCATGTTTTGTTTTCTTCTCTTAGTAGAACAGAGTACAACCAAGTGTGTATGAAGCCTATTGCAAAGGAGATTTGGAATGCTTTGGTAATTACTCATGAAGGCACAAGTCAATTGAAGAAAACAAGATGAATTCCCTAATCTATCAATACAAGCTATTCAAGATGAAATCGAATGAGAAAATTAGCCAAATATATGATAGATTTGTAGAAATCATTATTGGAACCAAATCTCTTAGGAAAACATTTACCAATGAAGAGCTAATAAAGAAGATATTATGTAGTCTTCCTAAGGAATGGCTACCAAAGGTGACTTCACTCAAGGATGTTAAGGATTTGAGTAAAGTACAACTTGATGAACTTTTAGGTAATCTCACTGACTATGAGATGACTTTAAAAGGGAACAAGTAGAGGAGCTACCCATGTTTAAGAAGAACATAGCCTTAAGGGTTTCTTCCAAAAAATCAAGTGATGAAGATGAAAATTTTAGTAAGGAAGAATTGGCTTTGGTAATAAGAAGAATAAGGAAAATGCTATTCCAAAATAAGAAGTTCATTCCAAAGAGGAACTTTAAGAAGGATAAGGGTGAGAGTAGTAAGAAAGACCCTATTATATGCTATGAATGCAACAAGCCTTCCAAAAAGTTTAAGAAGAAGGCACTTAAAGCAACATGGGATGAATCAAGTGACTCTGAAGATGAAGAGATTGGTGATGAAGTTGCTAACTTTTGCTTCATGGCAATGGAGGAAAGCTCAAATGAGATAATTTCAAGTGATGATGTTGTTGAGTTTTTCTATGCTGAATTAGTTAATGCTCTTAAAGTTATGAATGATAAACTAGAGTTAAGTCATAAGAAAAATAAGTTTTTGAAAAGTGAACTAGTTAGCTTAATGAAGGAGAGTGAGATCACATCAAGGATTCTATATCTTTAGATAGTGTTATGCAAAAATCCTTAAATGAGCTCTCAATAGAAAATAAGAAGTTAAAAATTGAAATTCTTGAACTAAAGACTTCTCTTTTCGAATTTTCTAAAGGGAAGGACAAACTTAATGCCATAGTGGACTTCCAAAGGCCCCTTAGTATAAATTATGGCCTTGGCTATAGCCAATTTACTCAACCATCTCCTTCCAAAACTACTTTTTGTGAAAGCAACTTGTTCTAGTGAGCCTAGTCCCCAAGAGTCTAGTCTAAAGTTATTTATTCCTAAAAGGCAAGAGCCAAAGACATCTATTGGCAATGCACCTAGAAAAACTCCGCATTAACATCATGTCCCTAAATAAAATTTTCATAGGGCATCTACACCTAGGAAATTTGCCTCTAGACAAAACTTCTATAGGGGATATGCCTCTAGGCCTTATTACCATCATCAACTCATAATGTCTCATCTTCACATACTCATGATGGGCACAAAAAGAATGGTTGCATGAGACCATCACACTCATATGCATATAGACTAAGAACAAGAAGGTTCAATGGTTATTATCACTATTATGGAAAGTTTGATCACACCAACTATTAGAAAAGTTCATATTGGCTATGGTAGAATGAATGACTTTAATGATAATAGAACTACTAACCCCTAAGAACACAAGTACAGTTGAGTACCTAAAGTTGGTCGAATTTTTTTTTTGTGTAGGCGTGCTTGAAATCCTCGAAGCTTGAAAGTAAATGGTATTTGGATGATGGATATTCAAGGCATATGACCTATAATGAAAACCTCTTCATTTATCTTAAGAAGAAGGATAGAGGTGGGCAAGTGACCATTAATGACAATGGCAAAAGTAAAATTATGGAGATAGGTAAGATTGGTATGGAAAATATCCTATCCTTGACAAAGTTCTTCTTATTGATGGTTTGAAACATAATTTGCTTAGTGTTAGTCAATTATGTGATAAAGGTTGTAAAGTTATTTTTGAAACAAAATTGTTTTTTGTTTTTAAAATGTCTGATAATAAAATATTATTTGTTGGTGAAAGAGTTGAAAATATTTATGCTATAGATTTACAAGCTATTTCTAACAAAGATATCAAGTTTTTTTTTTTTTTTTTTTGTCAATTAGTGATGACTTTTGGACTTGGCATAGAAGGCTTGCACATGCTAGGATGGAGCTTCTTGCAAACTTGAACAAGAATGAGCTTGTTAAAGGACTTCCAAAGATCAAGTTTCAAAAAGACAAAGTATGTTATGCATGCCAAATGGGTAAGCAAGTCAAGAGTTCATTCAAGTCAATTCACAGGTTAAACGTGCTCGCTTGAGAGAAATCCTAGGATGGGTGACCTCCTGGGAAGTTCTCCATTTCACCTGTGGGACAAAGCCGTGAGGCTTATGGCCAAAGCGGACAATTCCTCTAGTGGTTAGAGCCCGATCATTACAATTGGTATCAGAGCCACTCGCATGTCCTCTTGGGTGATGGTGGGGCAAACCTCAATGAGGATGCTGAGTCCTGAAAGGGGGAGAGAAAGATCCCTTTAGCAAATCCCACATCGGCAAAGCACGGAGATGGTATTGGGGTCAAAAAGTAGTGATATATAAGATAGGGGAACTAATCACTAGAGGCACCTTTTGGTGGAATGGCCTGGAAAGTTGGAAGAACTCTAGGGTTAAGCTTGCTCGCTTGAGAGAAATCCTAGGATGGGTGACCTCCTGGGAAGTTCTCCATTCCACCTATGGGACAAAACTGTGAGGCTTATGGCCAAAGTGGATAGTTCCTCTAGTGGTTGGAGCCCGATCATTACAATTTAGCCTTAAGTTCTTCATACGAAATGTTCTACTATGTTTTAAGCCATCGGTTCAAGAATTACCTAAATTGAAGTTTTCTACAGAGAGTTATTATAGTGCAAGTTTTACTATTCACGTGGTCCAAATTCTACAGATTTAGGTTCTGGCAGATTCATTAACTTAACTTCGCTCAACAATTTGATTGAGTTAAATTCATAATTTGGCCTTGAGTTCTTCATATAAAATGTTCTTATATGTTTAAGGTTTCCATCGGTTCAAGAATCACCTAATTTGGAGTTTTCTAGAGAGAGTTATGACAATGCAAACTTTACCGTTCATATGGTCACCACTGCAGATTCTAGAATTCCACCTCCAGATTCAAGGCTCATTTAGGGTAGCTTATGGTCATTTTCAGGGCAGGGTATCCTCATGAAAATTCTATCCCTATATCCTAAGTTTCATTTTCAATTGGTTACACACCAATTGAAGTTGTGTAGCTTAACTTATGGCTGTCTAAATATGCTGAACTCAGGTTCAGAATTTTCTGCCCTAAGGTTCAATTGTCACCTCTCCAATTACTTTCACTAACCAACATCAACTCACAATTCACCCCAAATGACTATAATTAAATATTAATACATTTATAACAATTCATAGCACAAAACCCCTAAATTTTCCTCAAACCCCTAAATTCCCAACTTCACAATTCATGCAATTCCATAACATTTACTTCACTAATCATGTACACTTCATCCATTCAACATAAATTCTCAACTAAAATATGTCAAATGGCCATAATTAGGTCTTATAACCCTCAATTGTATAACATATTATAAAAGCCCTAATTTTACATAAATCCTAGTTTACAATTTTCCCTAATCCATACTATTTCACTAATTCCTTTTATCTTATAATTGTCAATTCACACTCAAAGAACTTCACATGACCATAAATTGCCATTATAAACACCAATTACACTTTATACAATAAAATCCCTAATTTCCCATGAACCCTAATTTTCAATTTTTCCAATTTATGCAATTTTCATGAAATTCTACTACCCTAAACATGTATGCCACTTCAATTAAACTTGAATTCATTATCAATTTAACTAAAACACATTAAACCCTAAGTTTTCCCCAAATTGGCCAAAATCACACCTCTTCATACATGCATGATTCTCTTGCTTTTTCATATAATTTTTATCAAAATCTAACTTGATTTAAAGTTTGTGTAACTAATTGTGCAAGAAAAGAAACTTACCTCTTATGGAGAGTTTTTCGATCTTCTAATTCTCTTTACAAAACTCTTGTTCTTCTTGTTTTAATCCCTCAATCTAAGATTACTTAATGTTCTCTACTAATTAGATGGAAATCCCATGGTTGGAATGTGGGGGATGAAGTTTTGAGAAGGGATGTTAATGGAGGAAGAAGGAAGAAGAAGAAAGAAAAAAAGAGAGAGGGAGAGAGAGAGGGGTGGAGGCAACAAATGGGGGAGGGGGGAAGAGAGGGTTTGTTCCTTTATATATTTATTCCAATTTTGATTTTTTTAATTAATTTTAATTGAGTTATCCAAAGCCCATTGATCCTAAAATTTTAAATTTTGTCATAAAGGTAATTAAACTTAAGTTTTTATTTCTTTTCTTTTCTTTTTACATTTACACTTAATTTTTTTTTCTCAAAATTTCTTCATAATTCAATATATTATTTTCATTTAATTTAATTGACATTTTGGTAAAAAATCAACTCTAGAAGTGAATTAACCAAAATACCCCTAATCGGGTCATAATCCTTCTTTTTTTATAATACCTGATAAGTCCTTAAGTCTTTAGTTCACTTGAATTTTTATTGTGTCTATCTCAATTAATTTTCCTTTTATTTTTGGTCCTCAAGGTGTCTTTGAATAGTACTACTCACAGACAAAAAAATGGTACTATTCAGAGCTAGAAGTTCGGGGTGTTACATAAGTGGCAGAAATTATGTATACTTGGGTTGCATTCCTTGCTCGTAAAGATGAATGCTTTGATACTTTTGAAAGATTTCAAAATGAAAAAAGGTTTTTTGATTTCATTTATTAGGAGTGTTCATAGTAGAAAATTTGATAATGAAAGATTTGAAAAATATTGTAACTCACTAGGGATCACTCATAATATTTCTTCTCTTAGGACTCCCCCAACAAAATGGTGTTGTTCAAAAAAAAAAAAAATTCTTTTAGATATAGAGAGGACTATGTTAAATAAATACAAATTACCTACCTATTTTTGGGTGGAGACTGTTAATACGGCTTGTTATATTTCAAATAGAGTTTTAATTAGACCTTTTCTAAAGAGAACCCCTTATGAGCTTTGGAATGATATGAAACCTAAAGTAGGATATTTTAGAATGTTTGGTTGTAAATGCTTCATTATAAATACTAAGGATAACTTGGATAAATTTGGCTCTAAAATTGATAAAGGTATCTTTTTAGGGCACTCTACATCTAGTAAAGCATATAAAGTATTCAATAAGAGAACCTTAGTTATTGAATAGTCAATGTATGTTGTATTTGATGAAGTTAATTCCTTTGGATCTAGAAAATGATGTTTCTTATAATGATGATATTGTAGGTAACCTTGATGAGTTGACCCTTGAAGATCCTTAACCTAGTGGAGATTAAGCTCAACCCAAGGAAGATCCCTTGAAGGCATTGGGAGATGAAGTTGAGCTCCAAGTGCAATAAGGGAAAAAAGTTCCATATCAAGGAGTTCTAGGAGACTTGCCTAAAGATTGAACCTTCAAGAAGGATCATCTCAAGGACTAAATCATTGGTGAAACTTCAAAAGGGGTAACAACTAAATCCTCCTTTAGAAATATATGTAATAATCTTGCATTCATTTCACAAATAGAACCTAAGTCCATAGATGAGGCCATTAGTAATAAAGGTTGGGTGCTTGCTATACAAGAATAACTCAACCAATTTGAAAGGAATAAGGTTTAGACCTTAGTTCTTCAGCCCAAGAACTATCCATCGATAGGCACCAAATAGGTGTTTAGAAATAAGCTAGATGAAGATAACAATATAACTAGAAAAAAAGCTATGTTGGTAGTAAAAGGCCATAACCAAAAGGAAGACATTGACAATGATAAGACCTTTGCTCCCATAGCTAGATTAGAGGCCATTAGAATTTTGCTTGCATATGCATCATACATGAAATTTTGAAGTCTTTTAAATGGATGTGAAAAGTGCTTTTTTAAATGGCTTTATTAATGAGGAGGTATATGTTAAGCAACCTCTTGGCTTTGAAAATCATGAATTTCTAAATCGTGTTTTCAAATTAACTAAAGCCTTATATGTAACACCCCTATTTGCATAGCCTGGTATATTTCACTGTTCTGGTGACCGGTGTCGGTCTGGACAATTAAGGGGATTAGAACCACACTTAAGACAACTAGAGAAGCCATAAATACAAATAATTAGTAATTGCCAATTAGTTAAGTATAAATAAGAAAAACAGAACATAAGAAGTTAAACGAGCCGAGAGTCACAGTGATGGGTGACCTTCTCAAGAAGGACTGCGAAGTCAATTTAAACTCAAATTTCGAACCGTAAAATGTGACGCTGTGGCCCTTAGGACTATTACGAACACAGTGGAAAAGAGAAAATCATGAAAAAAAATTGTTAAATCAGTCAAATAATTAGGTCAGGGAGCCGAAAGAAATATTGAATTATTTGTGAACCGGGTTGAACCGGCGAGGGGCAATTTGGTCAATTGACCCCGAGAGCTGACTCCTGACCTAACTGTCAAATAAAATCGGAGAAAAGAAAATTTTAGAATTGAGAATTAAACTAAAGAACTAATGAAAAAATAAAAAAAAGAGAGAAAATGGAAAAGTAAAAAGTGATGACATCATGCATGACCTCATGCATGATGCAATAATTACTATAATTAAAAAAAATTATTTAATTGGATTTATGGTCTTCCATAAGATAAAAATACAAGAAAAGAAAGAAAAAAAAAATCAAAAAGTCCTTCTTCCTCATCCATGTTGCCGCCCTCACTCTCTCTCCCTTCTCCATGATTGTCCACCATTAAAGAGTTATTCAACCTTGAATAACTTGATGTTCTTTCACTAAAATTAACCCTAAACCCTATAAAGCTTCTCAAGAACCCTAGACAAGAAGCATAGAAGAAAGAAAGAGGAAGAAAAATAGAAAATTGAAGTTTTGGGAATCCAAAGCAAAGGTTAGAGTTTTAACTCTCTATTTCCTAAATTTAATTCATGTGTAGTTAGTGAAATAGCTTGTAAATTATGAGAAAGTTGAAACAAATTAAAAGTGTGGATTATAAGTAAATTTCGGCCAGCATGGTGGGGAGTGTGATTTGGATGGTTTGATTGATTTGGATGGGAATATGAACCCCAAGTAGTTGAGTGATTATAGTTAAAGGCTTTGAATTAGCTAAATGCAAAGAATTTGTGAACTAGGGTTTTGGACACTTGGGGTTTAGAGACAAAAAATGTGAGAAATTGGTAAATGATGTCTTTGACCTAGTTTAAAGTGAGAAATGGTCGTTTGTGACCAAATGAAGTGTGTTAGAAGTGTTTGAACCAAAAGCAAATTCAGATTTAATGTGGTCATGCTACCTCCCTTTGAGGGACCAAAACTGAAAATTTACAAGTCCAATTGGTATGAGACCAATTGGGAATGAAAATAGACACTAAATGACACAATTTTCATTTAGGAATCATGCCCAAAAAGTGACCAAAACCTAGTGAAAAAATTGACTAAATCTGGAAATTCTCAGTCTGCCCTGTACAAACTGACCAAATGAATAGTGTTTGTTCATTTAGCCATAACTTGAGCTAGGCAGGTCTAAATGACCTAAAATTTTACCAGTGGACAGATGAGATATATACCTAAAACTTTCATGAATAACACATACCCAAATTATGCCATTAACTAAGTCATTTGGCCACCCAATTTTGGTGACTAAAATTGCCAGAACCAAAAATTGCCCAAAAATCTGGGTTGAGTCCAATCCGGCAGCCATGACTAAAATGGCTATAGCTTGAGCTAAAAAACTCCAGTTGGGGTGATTTAAAAAGGAGAATAAACTTAAGATAATAGGGAATATTTTCTATGAAGAAAGTTTTGCCAAATTCTAACAGAAAAATGACCAATAGAACAGTGTAACTTAAGACACCAAAACTGAAAATTTGCCAAATTGCCTAAAAGACTTAAAATTTGAGTAAACAACCAAAACCAACAAATTTAGTGACCAAAATGTGGTATGTGGGTGAAGTTGGAATTCCCATACCTATTAAGCCTTAGAAAGTCAATAATTTGACTTGAATAGTATAGTGAATAGTAATCCCGAAACACAAAATTTAAAGAACGTCGAGTTTAGCACATTAGAGTTAGGTAAAAGTGAAGTTAAATTTATTTTTGGATTTATACTAAGTTATGGTACTGAAACACTATAAAATTGTGTATTTCAGTTGTAAAGAACACCGGGAAAGAACTCGAGAAATCGAATCAAGGCCAAGAGGCGACTCGCTTGAGGTTTGTGCACAACGTATAATTTTTGTAAATTATCTTCTGCATATTGTTTTGAATAATGTGAAATATTGAATTGTAACATTATTATGATGCTTTTGATTTTAATTGTTGAAAGTTATTTGTGTATATTTGAAATGGCAATGTTTAGTAAATTGTTAAGATAAGTTTTGAAACCACAGTGTCATGACCATACCTCATTAGCATGACTAGTGGGGGTAATCAGTTTCGAATTTTGATTCCTTCTCTGGCTGAAGTGTTGAGGTGTGTGCCAGTAAAAGAAGAAATTGAATGGATATCCATATATTTGAGCTAGCTAGCCTTGTGATGTGACTTCTCCTTAGCCTCTGGCTATTGAGATTATATTTGTTTCAAATGGCATGATATAACTGTGGGTTTTATGAAATGTGTTTTGATACTTCGAAATGAACTTGTTTGGGTTAAAATCTCATAATTCATGTTTTGTATTTAATTCTCATGTTCAGTCCAATTTTTGAATAAATGTGATTTAAATTCTGCATAAAGATTATTTTAGTATGTTGTGCACCACTGAGTCCTAGTACTCAATGATAGCTGTTATTGTTGTCGCAGATTTAGAGACTAGAGGAGCAGTAGAGTGAGCTGCTGAGGATTGTGGAGTGACTTACCTTGAAGTTATATTGGGTATAATTTATACCCTAATTGTAAATATTTATTTTGATGTATGTAATGCACATGAATGTATGGACATGTAAAATTGGTCTTGAGCAACTTGTACAAAGTTTGTAATAAATTTTAGTTTGAATTTCTCTTAATGTAAATATTTGCAATGATGTAGATAAATTATTTTGTCATTAATGAAATATGAATGGTAGTATTTTATTTTAAATTGAATGAAATTCATTAATGATATTTTGATGATTGTTGGATATTGGAAATGGTGGATTTGAATTTTGGAAGTTGATAAATGTGTTGAAATTGATTGAGATGATTGTGAATTTGAAGAAGTTGTTGAGAAAAATTATTGGAAGTGTTTTTTTTCATGTATTTGAAGAACTGTTTTCTCAAAATATAGAAATTTGTGAAAAAATAAAATGGGCCAAAAATTTCAACTAGCTTTCAACTTGAATTAAATGTTTTGATACCAACTAGAAAATGCTCGCCACTTAACAAAAGTAAGAAAATTGTTTTAAAATTCCTTGTAGGATACTTAATGAGTTATCGGTAGGTGAAGTTCGGTAGTTCATTAGGTATTCTACAGGATCATGTTATGCCTTACAGAGGGGTAAGATGTGACATTATATGGTTTGAAACAATCTTCTAGAGCTCGGTATGAAGGGCTTAGTAATGTAACGCCCTCACTTTAGGTAGTTCCGTACATTCTACTGTTCTGATAACCAATGGCTATCCGGAGAGCCAGAATGTCTGGAACTATAATTAAACTAGAGTGAGGAGTCATAAATAACTCAAATAATGATAAGAAAAATTTGAGAAAAATTTGAGAAATGAAATACAACAAAGTTAAATGAACCGGTGCCCTGGTGATTGGTAACCCTAATGGGAAGTTGTTGTCTTCATAGCTAGTAACCCTAAACCCGAGGGGAATCCTGTGAAATAATTTTTGGGATGCCAGAAAAGAGTTACGGTGCCCTAGGTAGCATTAGAATGTCAAGAAAAGGTTAGGAGAATTTTTAAGATCTGTACAGACAGTTTTAGCTCCTAAAGCCAAACGAAGGGCATTTTGGTCATTTCGCCTTCAGAGACGATTTTTGACCAACTTTTCCATTTATGTAAGTGAATTATATGACATAAAATGTAAATAAATATTGCTAAAAATTTAATTAAAAATGAGTAGAAAAGAAAAGAAAGGAAAATGAATTAAAATTGGAATTATGATATTATTATGAAGTTATTAAGAAGGCCTCCACCAATCAAAACTTAACAACCACATTTAAATCAAATAAAAAGAGATAAATGAGATAAAAATTAAAAAGCAAATCTGCCTTCTTCATGCCCAAACCAGCCAAACCAAGTAGAGAGAGAGAGAGAGAGAGAGAGAGAGAGTGAAAACCTCCATTGAAAGCCATCCCAAGCTTGATTTCCACGATTTTTCCACCATAAAATCCCTTCTTCTCTTCACCAAAAATTGTCCACTCATCTTGGGAAGGTATTTGGTAGCTAAGAAAACCAAAGAAAGTGAAGGAAAATTAAAGATTGGGTGAGGAAAAATTCTGCTCACAAGGTTAGTACACTATACAAGTCTTCTCTCTTCTACAAGTGTTGTCAGTATGCTAAACTAAGTTCGAATCTTATGGAATTGAAAGAATATGAGGAAGAATTGAAAGATCAATTTTTGACAGCCATGAGAGGGTTAGGGTTTTGAAGGTTTAGTTGCAATTAAACTTGTAGATTAATGTTAATTGATGTGTACATTGAGTTAGATGATATTGTATATGTGTTGTATAAGATTTACAAAAGTTATAAGTTAGGGTTTAGCATGGAAATTGAGAATTTGATGATATGTTAATAAATTCATGTTGTTGAGATCAATTATAGACTATTTGAAGTGCATAGAATGTGATTTGAGGTTGGTAGTAGTGTGGAATGGTGGTATTAGGAGTGTTGTGTTTATGGAGGATTTTCTAGACCTTGAGTCCAGTGTGGTTTTTAGGCCATAAGTAGAGTTGTGTTTGTAATACCCCTCACCTGTCTACAGTGTAGCCGAGCAAGGCGTGCTACATGGCGTGCCAAAGCACCTGATCTTATCTAATTTCATTACAGTTCTTGATTTATTTATTCAAAAACTTTATTTAAGGTTTAGGCTATTTTTACTTTTATCAAAATCTAACTAATTTGGAAATTTCAAAACTTTTAATGATAATCCGACAAAGTATCGGCTGTAATTTAGACTAAAAGTTCTTCTGAACCTGCCAAAGACAATTCACAACATATTCAAATTCATAGCTAAACTTATCTCAATAATATCTCATCAGTTTCTCAAAATTTCTTAAACTCAATCTCATTCAGAATCATTATGATTAGACAATCAATTCAGACATCAGAATTCTTACATTTCATTAACTTATATAATTTTCCAATTAAGTACATAAATTTGTCAAGTACAGGATATACAAATGAAATTACAATATCCTTAGAATGAACAAAATACATAACATGTATAATTATGAGCCCTATCTACATGCATTGCTGAGGAGGTGACAATCTTGAACTCTTCTGACACTTCTGCAGATCTGGACTCCAAAATCTCAGTCGACAGTCTATTGGTTTTACCTTCAGTACCTGCGCGAGAAAGCAATTCCATCGCGCTAAGCATTTCTGCTTAGTAGTGCAATAGTATAACAAGAAATAATATATACAAATAAAGAAAGAAATAACTCATAATTTGGATATCCGGGAATCAATTATTCTAACTGTATTGTATTTTAAGTCTCTAAGGTTCTGCAAATTGTATCTTTGTTATGTTTCTGTTGCTAATCTCTTTTACTGATTTCATTCAACGCTTAATTTAATTGTACTGAAATTTTACTAAACTTAACTTAACTGCCTGAATTGAATAATGTTTTAATTGACTGCCCATGTAGCCTATACACTGACCAGACTGGATAAACGGATATACTAGCACTGGGAATCTAGTACCTCGGGCCGTCACACCATCGGTCACAAAGTATCTCCCGGTGTACAAACAGTGTGGCTAAAAAGCCATATAATCAATCAAGCATTAAGCTGAGTATAATAACACAATCTGTATAGCCATAGGTTTTTAAAATCATAGTATGGCATAATAAGCCATAAAACACAATATGACGTAAAGTCATTTACAGAACAGTTGTTAGAATCCTATTGGTATGCCAACCTATCCAAACTAGTCAACTAGGCAAATTAGGGTATATTACAATGTTACATATTTAATTCTTTATTCATAGGGTTTATACATCTTTATGCCTTTCACTGGTCAATAAAATTATTGACCTTTTTATGCATCATGGATAGGTTGATTCTAGCATCAACATGTCACAATTTATAATTCAATATGTTGTCAATATAATGCAATTTACCCTTTTCACAAGTTGGCATTCATTGCCAAATCACTTCAAGCATTATTTTATGTAATTACAAATTTTCAATGTTTGTGTGCTAGATTGGTCTAGCTTAAAGTCCTATTTCCCTTGGTTTTTAGCTTATGGTTAAAGAAGCAAAATTGTAGCTCTATGTCTTATTGCACTCGGGGTAAAATTTCAGGTCATTATGAGTTGTATAGACCAAAATATGGTCAATTTACTAAAGCTGGACAGATTGCACCTTTGGTGCAAAATTTGGTCAATTTCTTAATTTTTGTGTGCTAGATTTCTCTAGCTTAAAGTCCTATTTCTCTTCGTACTATTCCCTTCAGTTCATTTCATTAGTCAACCTATAATGTTGACCCTTGATGCACTCTACGTGATTCAATTCTAATGTTACCAATATGTCACATTTTATAGCCCTTTAGTGTTGGTATATGTTACCAATTTCATTTCCAAGTGCATTTCATTTTATTGCAATTTACTAGATTTCGGTGTACTATTTTGACCTAGCCGGACGACCTAGTTCCCTCGGTTTTTGGGTTTCGGTCCAAACTACAAACCTGTAGGTCTATGTCTTATTGCACGTGGGGTAAAATTTCATGTCATTCTGAGTTGTATAGACCAAGATATGGTCAATTTACCAATGCTGGACAGATTGCACCTTTAATGCAAAATTTGGTCAATTTTAGGTCACTTTTGGTTCAGCAGTTTTTGTACCCGAACTTGTGCAAGCCATTTGACTTGGTTCTGGCCATTTCTGGGCTTAGGTGTCCTCATAAGAATTGTAGATCTATGTCTGAACTATTCATGGTAAAAATTTCAGGTCAATTAGACCTGTTTTGAGTGAGTTATGGTCATCCTAATGACTACTGTTCATATGGTCAAAAATCTAAGTTGCAAGGTTGCTATTCCGGATTTGGTCATTTTTAAGGTTAGTTTCTAGGCAGAATTTTGGCAACATTTCTACATGAAAGTTGGCCTATTTGGTGTCTAGTTTCACCTCTCATTGGCCTCATACCAATTGGATTTATAGTTTGGCACTTATGACTTAATTTAGGTACTGCCATCAATACACAACCTGCACAAAACACATACACTTCCAATTTGATATTCCTTCTCCTCATTACTTCAATATTCAATCAATGACACTTCCATATATATATGGTACACAATTCCAGAAACAATTTTGGGTAGAATATTCAAGTGCTCAATGCATACAATTCACCATTAAGTTCAACATTCACTTCCACCAAAATTGAACATATCTCAATGTCAATATTACACATACACTTCAACATAATCATACTTCAATATCACTTACACATACTGCCCACAATTTAATACTAGCATAGTTCATTAATAAACTACATATTCACTCATAAATTCATGATTTAATAGGCTGCCAAACATGGTAGTTTGCCAAAGCATCAAGACCCATATTCAAACCCTTAATTCAAGCACTAATATGCACATCATTTGATATTAACTTACTACCACTTCCATTTAAGTTAATCAACCTTAATTTCCATCCATTAAAGGTAAGAAAAACTCAACTACAATAAACTTTCATGGCTGTCCAAAATTGAATATATCAATAACTCATCGAATCCTTCAAATTTCTTCACCATCCAACTCATCTCAACCTTAATACAAACTTTAATGAAGCAAGGGATGAAAAACTAGCACTAACCTTTTTTGAGCTTCACCAAAACTTCATCAAATCCTCTTCTTTTTGCTTCCAACATACTGCCCAAGGTGTGTGTGCAAGCTTTGATGAAGAAACTATGGTGAAATGAGGGCTTGATCATGGTTGCATGGTGATGGAGGGAGTTTGGCCATGGTGGACTTCCATGGAGGTAATTTTGGCTGGTTATTTCCCAAGCTTGAAGATGATGATTTCTGCCCAATTCCACTTTGATATATCCCATTTATTTAAGGTTAGTGGAGCACTAAACAATAAATTAATGTTTAATGATTTAAAAGTTTCCTAATTTGCACATTTAGCTCAATTCTTTCACTATTTACATATTGTATCCCATTTTAATTTTTCATGAAATTTCCTAAGTGCAATATCATTTATTTTTAATGGACATTTAGGCCAAAAGGCAACTCTAGGTGTCAAATGACTAAAATACCCCACTTCGGGTTATATTCCTGATTTTTCGGTAACACCGATTTTTGTCTGTTTCTCGATTTTTCATTTTTCTTTATACTAATTTATTAATTTCTCTTTAATAATTCTAGTGTAAATTATATTTCAATAGACCTTTACTTACATCCTGGAATTAAATTCGAAGGGTTCCCCGCAGTCCTGGGGTCGGCAACGGCCTCCCAGTGCGATCACCCATCGCTGCGGTGTCGGCTCGTTTAACTTAGCTTCATTTTCTCTCTTTCATTTGTCTTTGATTTTTTTTGCATTTTCTTCTTATTTATTTCATCATTATATGTCTATTCATTATCACCGAAGTGTAGTTCCAGACATTCCGACTTTCCGGGGCAGACATTACCTGTCGGAACAGTAAAATGTACGGACTACGAAAATGAGGATGTTATAACTCTTCCCCTCTTAAAAGGAATTTCGTCCTCGAAATTCATCTGTTTCAAACAACTGAGCTTATCGTTGTCTCATAATTTTATTCACTTTTCCATCATTGTTTTCCTCTACCTTTAGTATTCCTACTCATGAAATTCTATTATTCATCAGTTTCTTGATCTCTCATACAAGGATTCTTTATCAGTCCTTCTGTCTCTTTTACCAATTCCAACTCTGTTAAATTACCCTTTGTCTAGGTATTCTACATTTATCTCATACAAGACCTTATACCTTGGTATCTTCATGCTTATTTAATAAATATCACTATACACAAACTCCATCAATGGAAGGTATCTATTCTTGCTTCCGGAGAGAGCATCAATACAAATTCTAAATGTATTCTCAAATACCTACATCATTCCTTTCTGTCAAAAATATTAAAATACTGATAAGACTCCATATCTATGTCCAAATATCTTCATCCTTAAGGTGTTCTTTCTAATTTATAGCCATACTGAATTCTCAAAGCTTATAGCAATTTTTGTGGTAATGGTAGTCCACATTAGTGTAACCGAGTCACTGACTCTAGCTACCTTAGAAGTGTAGTCTTTCGATAGGCTAGTTCTGAAGTTTTAAATTTCTGACTAGAATTTTCACATTTATTTCCCATAATAGTACTCTATTCGGGCGTAACTGTATCAAATTATAGATTACTTACAAATATTCTTATTTTATTCTACCACGAGGAAGCACGTAGCTCCACTTATCTTTTCCTAGGAACGCCTAAACCATGCTCTAATACCACTAAATGTAACACCCCTCACCCGTCTACAGTGTAGCCAAGCAAGACGTGCTACACGGTGTGCTGGAGCACCTGATCTTATCTGATTTCATTACAGTTCTTGATTTATTTATTCAAAAACTTTATTTAAGGTTTAGGCTATTTTTACTTTTATCAAAATCTAACGAATTTGGAAATTTCAAAACTTTTAATGATAATCCGACAAAGTGTCAGCTGTAATTTGGACTAACAGTTCTTCTGAACCTGCCAAAGATAATTCACAACATATTCAAATTCATAGCTCAATTTATCTCAATAATATCTCATCAGTTTCTCAAATTTTCTTAAACTCAATCTCATTCAGAATCATTATGATTAGACAATCAATTCAAACATTAGAATTCTTACATTTCATTAACTGATATAATTTTCTAATTAAGTACATAAATTTGTCAAGTACAGGATATACAAATGAAATTACAATATACTTAGAATGAACAAAATACTTAACATGTATAATTATGAGCCCTATCTACATGCATTGCTGAGGAGGTAACAATCTTGAACTCTTCTGACACTTCTGCAGATCTGGACTCCAAAATCTCAGTCGACAATCTACTGGTTTTACCTTCAGTACCTGCGCGAGGGAGCAATTCCATCGCGCTAAGCATTTCTGCTTAGTGGTGCAATAGTATAATAAGAAATAATATATACAAATAAAGAAAGAAATAACTCATAATTTGGATATCCGGGAATCAATTATTCTAACTATATTGTATTTTAAGTCTCTAAGGTTCTGCAAATTGTATCTTTGTTATGTTTCTGTTGCTAATCTTTTTTACTCATTTCATTCAATGCTTAATTTAATTGTACTGAAATTTTCGTATACTTAACTTAACTTAACTGCCTGAATTGAATAATGTTTTAATTGACTGCCCATGTAGCCTATACACTGACCAGACTGGATAAACGGATATACTAGCACTGGCTACCTAGTACCTCGAGCCGTCACACCATCGGCCACAAAGTATCTCTCGGTGTGCAAACAGTGTGGCTAAAAAGCCATATAATCAATCAAGTATTAAGCCGAGTATAATAACACAATCTGTATAGCCATAGGCTATTAAAATCATAGTATGGCATAATAAGCCATAAAACACAATATGGCGTAAAGTCATTTACAGAACAGCTGTCAGAATCCTATTGGCATGCCAACCTATCCAAACTAGTCAACTAGGCAAATTAGGGCATATTACAATGTTACATATTGGATATGAAAGTAGACATATAATGCCACAATTTTTATGCAGAAATCATACCCAGAAAATGACATTAAGATAGTGAAAAATTAGGTCAAATCTGGGTATGCACACTACCACTGTACAAAATTGACCATATGAATAGTATTTGTTCAAATGGCCATAACTTGGTGTAGGAAGGTCGAAATGACTTGAATTTTATATTGATGGAAAGCTAAGACATAGAACCACAACTTTTATGGAGAACATAAACTCAAATTCTAACCATAACCCATCCAAAAAGTGAGCTGCATTCAGCACACCAAAACTGCAAGAACCAAGAAAGTGCCCAGAATTCTGGGTTTAAACTAATCCGACTAGCCTTAGGAAAATGGCCATATCTTGGGGTACAAAACTCCAAATGGAGTGATTCAAAAAGAGAATTAAATTTAAGACAATAAGGAACAACTTTGGTGAAGGATACTTAGCCAAATTCTCACAGTAACCAGACCAATTGAATAGTAGAAAATAGGGGACCAAAACTGAAAAATTGCAATTTCTAATAGGAGACTTAGAAATGGAAATGGCAACCAATGCCAACAAATTAGATGCCTAAAATGTGGTATGTGGGCGTAATTGGAATTCACATACCTATTAAGCATGAGAAAGTCAACATTTTGACTTGAATAGTGCCATGAATAACCCCGAAATACAAAATTCGAAGAATACCATTTTAAGCACATTTAAGGGTACCATTAAATATGTATGCAATAAATTGTTGGATTTATTATGATATGTGATACTGAAAAACTATAAACTGTGTGTTTGAGTTGAAAAAGACACTGAGAAGGATAAGGACAAGTGAGTTAAGGTCTAGAGGCGACTCAGTCCAGGTTTGTGCACAATAACTTTAAACTATAATTTTTACATTGAAACCTTGATTTGTTACGCATTGTAAGTGTATTGTGTTAAATTTGAATTTCAAGAACTATTGTGTTGCCACTTTGTGAATGTAAATTGGACTTTGGAAATTGATTGGAGGAGGAAATTTTAAATTGATTTTGGTCATTTCGGCTTCAGAGACGATTTTTGACCAACTTGTCCATTTATGTAAGTGAATTATATGACATAAAATATAAATAAATATTGCTAAAGATTTAATTGAAAATGAGTAGAAAAGAAAAGAAAGGAAAATGAATTAAAATTGGAATTATGATATTATTATGAAGTCATTAAGAGGGCCTCCACCAATCAAAACTTAACAACCACATTTAAATCAAATAAAAAAAGATAAATGAGATAAAAATTAAAAATCAAATCTGCCTTCTTCATTCCCAAACCAAATAGAGAGAGAGAGAGAGAGAGAGAGAGAGTGAGTGAGTGAAAACCTCCATTGAAAGCCATCCCAAGCTTGATTTCCACGATTTTTCCACCATAAAATCCCTTCTTCTCTTCACCAAAAATTGTCCACTCATCTTGGAAAGGTGTTTGGAAGCCAAGAAAACTAAAGAAAGTGAGGGAAAATTCTACTCACAAGGTTAGTGCACTATCCAAGTCTTCTCTCTTCTATAAGTGTTGTAAGTATGCTAAACTAAGTTGAAATCTTATGGAATTGAAAGAATATGGGGAGGAATTGAAAGATCAATTTTTGACAGCCATGAGAGGGTTAGGGTTTTGAAGGTTTAGTTGCAATTAAACTTGTAGATTAATGTTAATTGATGTGTATATTGAGTTAGATGATAATGTATATGTGTTGCATGAGATTTACAAAATTTATAAGTTAGGGTTTAGTATGGAAATTGAGAATTTGATGATATATTAATAAATTGATGTTGTTGAGATCAATTATGGACTATTTGAAGTGCATGGAATGTGATTTGAGGTTGGCAATAGTGTGGAACGGTGGTATTGGGAGTGTTGTGTTTATGCAGGATTTTCTGGACCTTGAGTCTAGTGTGGTTTTAGGCCGTAAGTAGAGTTGTGTTACTCCAATTGGTGTGAGACCAATTGGAGATGAAACCTAAGATAATTTTCCACAATTTTGATGAAGAAACCCTGCCTAGAAAACAAACTTAGAATACCTTAAAAATTGGCCAAATCTGGGTAACCAATTCTAGACCTGGTAAAAGTGACCAAATGAACAATATTTATTCATTTGGCCATAACTCAATGTAGAAATGTCCAAATGACCCAAATTTTATGTCAATAGAAAGCTTAGACAATTTAGAACAACTTTCATGAAGAACACCAACTCAGATTCTAAACTTAACCCATTCGAAATGCCAGCCAAAATCAGGATACCCAATCTGCCAGAACCAGTTTTGCTCAGAATTCTGGATACAGGTTAATCTAGCCAGTTATGGTAAAATGGTCATAACTTGAGTTACAAAACTCTAAATGGAGTAATTCAAAAAGGGGATTAAAGAAGACACATAAAGGAACAACTTTGATGAAGACAAGTTAGCTAACTTATCATTGTAGCTTAGACCAATGGAACAGTAAACATTAGACACAAAAACTAAATTTTTGAAAATAATTCTAGGAGGCTTTGAATTGCAATTGGCAATCAATGCCAACAAAGTTAGAACCCAAAATGTGGTATAATTATGTATCTAAAATTTGTATACATATTATATATGAAAAACTCAACAAATTGAGTGAATAGTAACCCCAAAAACATAAGGAATAATAAAAGAAGTTAAAGAAGCCATTATGATTGTTAATATATATAATGTGATTAGTGAATTGTGATTTTTGAATTTGAGCTGACCCTAATACATAGAAGAATGTTTTAAGAATAATGGTTCATGAGAACCATTGATGTGAATTGTGATAAATAGGAATGTATAAATTATGATGAGTGCATAAACTATGTATAAGTGTGATTTAGAAATTATGCTTCCATCTTAATGAGAATCAAAATGTTATAAAATATAAATAGAAAATATAATGAAATAATAAAACATAAGAACATTTAATGGTACTAATGTGCCCATGTATTGCTTAGACATGTGTGTCAGATTGGATAGATTGGCATGCCAATAGGGTATTGTTTTAGCAGTACTACGCAAGGCTTTATGCATGCACTCAAGGCTTTTATGCCCGATTACTTATTATCATGGCTTTTAGCCATACTGATATATTATCATCGTTTTTTACCATACTGACTGCATACGTGGTTGACGTGCTGAGCTTACATGTCCTATGGTATGACGGCTCGAGACACTGCGGTGTCCAGTGCGAACGACCCGTTATCCAGTTTTGTCAGCCTGTCATAGGTTACTTGGGCAGTGAAATTTATTGAAATAAGTTAAGAATACTAGCAATTAAAAATACTAGAAATTAAATAAATGAGTAAGACGACCTAAAATAAATTAGAATAGTTATTTAGTAGAAAGAATTGAAATGAATTGGACCGATATTAAGATTTACTTATTATGAAATAAGCTTAGAATTTTAATTATTATGAAATAATTTGCGATAACCTAGAAAGTATTGAATGAAATGATAAAAAGATTTGCAATAGAGATATAACTTAAATAAGTATTACAAATGTATATATATATATTTTTTATAATAATATAAAGTTAAGAATAATAATATTCTTAGAATTTTCGGGGATTGTATATTACTTCTGTGACTTTAGGAATAAATTGCTTCTTAGGAGAAATAAATTAGAACGAAAGATAGTCGATACTAGAAGTATTATATTAAGTTAGATTAAATTCCAGAGTATCCAAAGTATAATCCATTTCTTTTTTTATTTGTATATATTATTTTTTGTTATATTACTGCACCACTAAGCAGCAATGCTTAGCGTGATGGATTTATTTCCTCGTACAATACTGAAGCTAAAACTCAGTGGACATTTGATTGGAATTTTTAGAGTCCGAATTTGCAGAAGTGTCAGAAGTATATAAGATTGTCACCTCCTCAGCAATGCATGTAGATAGGGCTCACAAAAATAATACTATGTATTTTGTGCATTATAATTAGTTATTATGTTGAAATGTAAATTATGAAATTGTAATTAATTTATATATCATGTAATTTATGAATTTATGTAATTAGTTTGTACATTGTGTAATTAATGAAGATTTGAAAATTTTGATATATGAATTGAACATGGAATGAGTTGCAAGAGTTGAATGTGAAATGATTATGATATGCAGGGATGATATTTTTAGAATAATTGATGAGATTTTGATTGTAAAATAGTATTGAAAATTTCAAGCAGGTGAATAGTAAAATACGCCAAATGGTAATAGAAACAGGGAAAACTCTGCTGGTTTCACCTTAGAAAAATAATTGACATTAAAATATAAGGAGAACAAATTATTGAAAGAATAAAGTAAGATAAGATAAGGTGCTTCGGCACCGAGTGTGACATGTCTAACTCGGCTACATTGTAGACGGGTAAGGGTTGTCACAGGTAATTTTCTTTTGCAAAATGGATTTTCAAAAGGAAAGGTTAACACAACCCTTTTTGTTAAAAATTATGTAAATGACATCCTTGTAGTGCAAATATATGTTGATGATATTATGTTTGATGCTACTAAAAAGTGTTTGTGTGAAGAATTCTCTAACACCATGAAGAGTGACTTTCAGATAAGCATGATGGGAGAATTTAAATTCTTCCATGGGCTTCAAATCAAGCAAGCTAAGGATAGCATCTTCATCAACCCAGCGAAGTACACCAAAGAGTTGATAAAGACATTTGGGATGGAGAATAGCAAGCCAAGTATAACTCCAATAAGCACAGACACCATGCTTAACAAGGATGAAAAAGGAAAGCTAGTTGATGAGAAGCTTTATCGAGTATGATCGGTAGTCTTTTATATCTCATGGTTAGTAGATCAAATATTATGTTTTTCGTATGCTTGTGTGCACATTTTCAATCTCGTACAAAAGAGTCTCATTTGCATGCCATAAAATGCATTCTTAAGCATTTAAATGGCATGTTGCATTTAGGTTTATGGTATCCTAAAAATGTATTATTTGATTTATGCTCCTATTCAGATGTCGACTTTGTCTGAAGCATCCTTGATAGAAAAGTACCTCCAGTTCTTGTCAACTCCTGGGATACTCTTTAGTTTCTTGGTATGGTAAGAAAAAAAACTTGGTCACACTTTCAACCATTAAAGCCGAATAGGTGGTGGCGAGTCTCTGTTGTAGCCAAGTTCTTTGGATTAAATGATAATTAAGAGAATTCAAGGTGTTTCTTACATTCCTATAAAATGTGATAACACAAGTGCAATCAACTTGACTAAGAACCCCATTCAACATTTTAGGATCAAGCATGTAGACATTAGATGTAACGACTCAGCCTGAGGGCCATTATCAATGCTAGGGATCGAATTAACTTAAGGCTATCAAAACCCATAACAAGCCTAAAAACCTCTTAAACATAAACACATCTCACAATCCAAGCATACTCCAAACCATTAAACTTTAGTTTTCTCATCCATAACTAACATAGCATTGCTTAGAATTTGAACCTTTACATGCATAAAGGGTCACTCAAGTATAATTAGTTCAACATACATACTTAAAGAAGAGTTAGCTTAGATTACAAATATGCATCAAAACATCACTCTTGCTTAAGATAAAACATATGAATATATAAAAAAATCTTAAATATCAGCACAATAACTATTCCTTTATATATTACATGTCCACTGAACATACAACATACATAAACAAACTCTATAACTACTCCTACTGCTCAAACTCTAAAGAACTCTTCTGCTCCTGCACTCCTACACTTGGGTTTAGGGAAAAGAGTGAGCTTACACAAGCTCAATAAGTAAACTAACCAGCATAATTTAATTATATAATTAATTTCATACATATGCAATGCATCATCCAAATGAGTTTTCACATTAAAAATATTCTACATAAGATGGACTTATTACTAGTGATTCCCTAGATCCAATGTGCCTGGCTCATACAGAGGCTCCTCAGGACTTTTGCTTAAAAGTAATTGTCTAGGGCTTAATAGGCCTCATCTGGTTTTACCACCACAGATTATACGTGATCACATCATAAATATAACATATACATAACTAGGGGGAACTAGTGGGTCATCCAAATTCTATCATGTGTTAATAATAATTATGCGAAAATGTAGCATATTCGTGCTCTAGATATATACATCCTAGTAAACAATGAAATGATGCATGTAGATGATCATGAATTACTTTTAAAGAATTTACATTTATTAGGGTTAGAGTCACTCACCTCTTATAGCTCATCGACCACTTAATACAAATAGTAACTAGCCTCAAATCCTTAGCTTCTCAAATCCCTTAAGTCTGATCCTATAAATATTAGAACCTAAGGAGTTATTTGAAGCTTTAGAACTCTATACATACATCAAATAGACAATTCTAGGTTCTTTTGGATAGTTGAATCATGTTTTGGAGCCTTAGAACTAAAACAGAAATAAGGCTGGCAGAACTAAGTTTGATTGCTAGAGTCTTAGACTTCAGCTGTTTAACCCCTGAACATTGGGTGCCCATTTCTTGTAGTAGCCACTGCGGCTACTGAAGTCTTACACTTTTGGTTGCCAAACCTAGAATTTCTCTTGATTTTTTCCTAAGAAACTTCATGCTTTGGCTACTAAAATAATGGCCTTCGACAGCCAAACCTAGGAATTTCTAGAATTCCCAAGTCAAAAACTAGTAGAATTTCTCCTCTAAAAACCCAAAAATACATTCTAAACTTCCAAAACACGATCCAAATATTCTAACACAAGTCTAGGGCCAAAAATAACTTGGAATCAAGCTCCAAACACACATGCAAATCCAAATTGAACTTGAATTCAAGATTAAACCAAACTTCAAACATAACATCATCAAGAAATTCTCGAATCCATCAAAATAAACTTGCCATTTAAGGCCTAAGGGAACTTGAAATCAAGTTTGAACTCACATGCAATTGCTAAAAGCAAGAATCCAAAGTTCCATTAGCTTCACACATCACATTTAACTATAAAAACATCAAAAACTCAACATGCAACCGCATTCTCAACCTAGTCATGCTCCAAAACTCCTTTAAATATACATGCATTTAAAAACCAACAATCTAGCACACCTAGACATGCTTTAATTCTTCTAAAAGACGAAAAGAAAAAAGAATTTATTTTTTTCCCTTGAATTGGATAAGGAAGTGAATTGATGATTGTTTGCTAGTTTATAACCCCATAAGTACACAGATCATGAATAACTAATATAGTAATGAGTATAGTATCATTCTCATAAGGAATTTGTAAGTACTAAGCTAGATAGTAACTTTGAATGTTTAGGTTACCAAATATGATGAGAGATTTAATTTAAGCTAACTAAAGATGTTAAGAATAAAGGAAGATGAAGCAGTAAACTTAAACTTAGAAAACAATCCATTAAAGCAATTCCAAAATTAGGATTTCACACTTTAACCTTATTATGGACTTAATCTTACCTATTCAACAAATTGAGAATTGTTACTTTGATGGAAATTAATCCTAATATATCTCAAGTCCTCTTTCAAGGTATTTAAGGTGTATTTTAATTAAATTGCACCCCACTTTCATAGTGATCAATATTAATTTAAATTAAAACCCTTTAAGCTTTTTAATTAATTATGGGACTCCACAAAGAATTTTAACCTATCTCTAGGTTAGATTTCCTAGGTTCAAAATCCTAATTTGCAATACTAATCTTCACCTGTCAGTTTTTCAATTAGTATCTTATACCATCACTAAGTGGGTACCAACACATTGCATGCAATAAAAATGCGGAATATTAAATCAAAGAACAAAACTCAAATTCATTAGATAACTTTACTATAGATTCATAACAAAAATTGAAAGTGCTACTCTCCTAATCCTAGAATTAAACAAACTACTTACTCATGGTGAGTTTAACAAATATAATGAAAATAAAACAAAAAAACATAAGACAATATGAAGAAATAAAATAAAAGAACCCAAAATAAAGATATGCAACCTTAAACTTTTGGAACTTCAGTTGAGAGTCCTTCTCCTTGAGCTTTGATGCAGATTTTCTCCAAATTGCTTAGAAAACTAGGGTTTAAAAATAAAGCAAACTCCCCTACCTATTTTGGTCTTCTAGTATTTATATGAGATGCATAAAGGTTTAGTTTTAGAGTCTTAAAAGCCTTAAAAGTCTGTTTGGAATGAGTGTAGCAGAATCTAGGTTAAAGTATAAGTTTTGTCTGGTGTAAGGTACATGGCCTGTGTGGCACTATACGGCCCTGACCCGAGTAATCCTTTGGACAACTTTATGCTTTTTGTTTTAGGAAGGACAATAAGTTACACGGGGTTTTGGATGTTACATGGGACAAACTAATGGCCCATGTATTGTTGTTCTTCTAAGCTCTCTCAGGTTCCCTTAGCCAGAAGTTTACACAGTTCGTGCTTTTGGTTTACACGATCTGTGTAAATTATGCAAAATGCTCTATTGACTTTCTAACTTCTTAACTTGTTCAATCAACTTTTATGCCTTGGATCTTCATTAAATCACCTGAAAAGATCCATAAAATATGAAATTAAGCTAAGATTATCAAAACTAACAAAAATTAATGAACCTAAGTAAAATTCATGAAATTAACTACCTAAATGCTATGAAATGCAATGCAAAGATGCCTTAAAATACCTATATGATATAAGTGTATCAAATGCCCCCAAACTCAAACTTTACTTGTCTTCAAGCAAAATAAGAATTTGAAAACTCATTAGGGTACTTAATTTTTCTTAGAGACATAACAAAAAACTTAACTTACATATAATTGAACTTTCTACAATCTCATACCAATTTTCTTACCTTTAAGACACAGAGACATCAATTTGCCTGTTAGAATTCTCTTTCCCTCATGGAGTTTTAACCAATCACTCCACTTACAAGGCCATTAATAAGTCATAAATAACCTGTTTTACTAGGATACATTTAAGAACTACTTACTTACCTAATGTCCCTCTATTATGGATGATTGTAATGAAGTGAGGTGATATATCTCTAACCCCATAGGCATACGTCAATTTCCTATCTCCACTAATATAGTATATACTTTTCAAAAGGTCTTTAATAGGATGAAATGGGGCTAAACAGTAATGACTTGGCTACCAATGAAAAGGTTTTAGGGAATGCAAGTATGAGGATTGCTATCATACAGAAGTTCCAAATACATAAGGCTTATTTTTCTCTATATTTGCATGGAAAAGAGAAGCATTTTCTTGATGATTTGTTTTAGTGATTAGTATGCTTGCTTGATGCTCAAATTGGGACTTATTTGATTGTTTTCTTAATTTGGTATTTGTGTCCCTTTAGTGCTTATTCCCAAACTCATTGCTTTTGATGGGTTGGAATTTTGACTATATACTTGCACTTCTTTTGACTTTGCACTCTCTTTCCATTTTTTTTCTCTCTCTCTATCTCTCTCTTTTTTTTCTCTTTTTTTTATACACCTAGTGTTGCCTTCACTTATGCATTTTGGCTTCCTTATAGGGTAGGATAAGTGTTTAGGCTAAGGGCTAGGACAATTTTGCAGGTTGTCAAAGAAATCATATAAGAGAATAGATATAGGCTCAAATTGGCTACAAGGGGTGAAAATTTAATTTAAGGTGGCTAAGGTTATAATGAGTTTATCAATAAAGAATGCCTGAATCATCTCTTTATCAAGAATATGCTTAGATTTCACCTTTATAGGTCTAAGAGATATGTTCTAAGGTTGGTAAGGCATATCTAGGCTTGTTCATATTTCAAAAAATTTCTCCTAACTTACAGGTTCAATGTGACAAACTAATGGCTATGAAGAGGTTTAATTAGTAAGACTTCACTTAAGCAATGAATTTTTCACAAACAATACATTGAAACCTTTTTGCTTATCTAGTTACATTCATTCCACTTTTCAAGAGAGATCAATTATTAGCACATTAAGGTTTTTAGTTATAGTTCTAAGAAAAAATTTTTTGAAAAAGTTCAAAAATTAAAAAATTTTCTAGATTTTGATACACAAGTACAATAAAGGTATATTAAGGCAATGCAATTATTAAATGTAAAATGACTAAGATGAAATGCAATGCATGAATGCACCACTAAACTCAAACTTGGCATTGTCCTCAATGGCAACATATTATGTAAGCTAAATAGAGATATACTAAGATAATAAACACACGATCTGAGCAAAGCAAATATGTATAAAACAAAGGCATATGGACATAAAACCAAAGTTTGTACAAAATAAACTAACTAGACTAGGTAGTAACTAAGATTAAGGCCTAAGTATTACAATATCTCAAAATCTACTGTAGCCTACTATCCTAAGTCTAGAAAATCTCCCATTGTGAGGAAGGTGCCCTCTTGTCCTGCCTCTCAGGGTTCATGACCAACTTGTCATGGGCCTCCTAGAAACTGTCCTTAATAGTCTTGATCCTATCAAATAATATAGTCTCCAGTGTCCTCATTCAATTATTGATAGTCATCCCCATCTTTTGCAGATATGTAAGGATTGTGTTCGCTGGTGGTGGTGTGCATGGAGGGACTCTATTGGGTGATCCTTAGAGTAAAAGGTCTAATCCTTCCTGCTGCTCTTGGGTTTGCTCCTGTGGTTTAGATGAAGGAGCGGAAGCATGAAAAACACAAGTTTATATCATTGAAATAAAAAATTTTCACCTAGGGTCACATGCATCATGCAAGATTTTTTTTATCTATTTGATTTCAATGATAAACAACATATTGAAACACTTTTAATATATTTTTGGATCTGTGTTTGCCATTTAAGATTTTAAAATTAATTAGATTAATTTTAGAACCCTAGATTAGATCAAGAACAAATACACTAACCTCTTGATGCACTGCAGTGTATTTGTGCCTTTCGGTTGCATCTTTAGGACACCAGATGTTGTCCCTCTAGCTTGTCCACACCAAGAACACCTATGGCAGCCCTTCAACAGCTTCTAAAGCTTTTTTTATTAATTAGAAAATCAGGTTTTGCCTTTTAAGAGATTAAAGATGTAAACAGGACACTAAAAATAATTTCTAGTATTTTTAATTCAAGAGATTGTTTGCCAATCTCTTGGAATAGATAAGAGAAGAAGATGAAGAGAAGGGGAACCTCTTAGGTGGCGGCACCAAAGAGAATAGCTACTGGTTGTGTTGTTTTCTTTTCATAACAATACTTATATAGCTAGGTCAACACATTAAACTCTTGCCACATGTCACCCTCTGATTGGTTCTAGGTTTAATTGACCCAATCACATTGTGCCAAGTGTCAAACCTATATTTAATCTTAATTTTAATCATCTTACATGATTAAAAAAACATTTGGCAAGCTTATGCTTAGTGCCATGTGTCACCATCTCATGGTACCACATGTCACCCGGTGGAATGACCAAAATGTCCTTGTGTCTTAATTTTGAGTTCTCAACCCAAAATAATTATTTCTCTTCTTCTAATTAATTTATATCAAATATAAATCAATTAATTAATCTTTATTAATTAATTTCTCATTAATTAAATTCATATTTAAACACTTTAAATATAAATTTAACTTATACTGTACATCCAATAACCTAGATTTGGCTTCAAGTCATGCTAGAGACTTTGCAAGCTAATTGCAAACCAAACCTATTTAATTAATCAATTAAACTCTTTAATTAATTAATTAATTAAATCATATTTAATTAGGTGATAACTTGTGTATGTGTGTGACTTACTAGGCTCATCACTAATTGGCAATGAGATATGATATCAACTCTTAATATCATCAGAACTCTTTCTTACCATAAATGATTTCTCTAAATCATTTTATGCACCTCATAGACCATGGTTAACACCTAGCATAGCATGCCATGGCCAACCAATTAGTAATAAGGTTTACCTTAAATGAACCTATAATCATATGTTACCATGCACTAGAATCTCTCTATTACAAAATCCCAACTCAAGCTGCAGTCATGGTTTATGTCAAACTCCATTTGCTACGAATATTATGTTCTCTTTTAATTCCAGTTCTTGAATAAAAAGATTTTCTCATCAGAAACTCTTTTTGAATAAATCTATCTGTCCTGGCCAGGAACTTGAAACATCAAGAACAATTAAATGAACATAGGATTTTATCCCTATTTACTTAGAGGAACAGATTCCATCTTGATCAACACCTACCTCCATATATAACTAGTAGGAGCCAACACATGCCCATATACCCATACATAGTACAATTATGAAAGCACTATCAATCTCAAACCACCTATATATAAGATAACTGTGCTATCTCAGGTCTAAAGATTATATGCACTGATATGATTTATGACAATGTATTGACAAGAGTAAACTCCATGTGCTTGTTATAAGCGTCACTGGTTCGGCCTACTTATCATGTATAAGTGCCTATCATGTTTGTTATATGACATGAGACTCACCATTCCATCTTATTTATATCTCATATAAATAACTTGGTAACAAATATGAATACAATCTTTCTGGATAAGTCATGTCGTTATTATGAAGTATCCTCGATTGTGAACCTATTTATGATATTTTGTACTAGAAATACTGTCACTCATATTCTTAACAACTTAAGAATAGAATTTCTAACAAAATATCAATGGACCTTTTCTATTACACATAAATATATTATGTAAACGAAAAAAGTGGAAATGCCTTTTATTAATAAAAATATGTACAAGATACATATTAAATGATATGCTCTAGGGCATACTACTAACAATTCCCACTAGCACTAGAGCCATTTATTATAATATCTTAGACCCATCTTATCAAAATATCAGTCTAGTTGAGTCTGTGACATAGGCTTAGTGAATGGATCAGCTAGATTTTCAGCTGATGCTATTTTCTGCATGGCTACATCGCTTCGTCCAACTATTTCTCTGATAATGTGGTAGCGCCTTTCTATGTGTTTGGATTTCTGGTGAGACCTTGGTTCCTTAGCCTGTATGACTGCTCCATTATTGTCACAGTGTAGTGGAACAGCTGACTCAATGGAAGGAACTACTGTAAGTTCTGTCACGAACTTTTTTATCCAAACAGCTTCATTTGCAGCAATATACTCAGCCTCTGTAGTGGAATCTGCAGTCGTGCTCTATTTGGAACTCTTCCAACTGACTGCACCTCTATTACAAATGAACACATACCCAGAGGTAGACTTTCTATCATCGATATCTGATTGGAAATTAGAATCAGTATAACCATCCAATTGCAAGTCTCCACCTCCATAGATCAAGAATAAATCCTTAGCTTTTCTCAAGTACTTAAGGATATTCTTAACAGCTATCCAGTGTTTCAAACCTGGATTGGATTGATAACTGCTAGTCAAACTAACAGCATATGCAATATCCGGCCTAGTACACAACATTGCATACATTAAACTTCCAATAGCCAAAGCATATGGAATCCTGGCCATTTTATCTCTTTCTTCAGGTGTCTTTAGAGACATCTCTTTAGAAAGGTGGATACCATGTCTCACTAGTAACAATCCTCTCTTGGAATCAAGCATGTTAAACCTCTTTAACACTTTTTCCAAGTATAGACTTTGGGATAAACCAATTATTCTTTTCGCTCTATCTCTATAGATGCAAATCCCAAGAATATAGGTTGCCTCCCCTAAGTCTTTCATGGAGAATGTATTCGAAAACTATACCTTTACAGTTGTCAACATACCCGTGTCATTACCCATCAACAGTATATCATCCACATATAAGACAAGGAAAGTGATAGCACTGTCACTATCCTTCTTATATGCACATGGCTCATCCTCATTTTTGATAAAACCAAATGATTTAATGGCTTTATCAAAATAGATGTTTCAACTCCTCGAAGCTTGCTTCAACCCATAAATGGATCACTTTAGCTTGCATACCTTGCAACCATCTTGGGATTCAAAACCCCTAGGTTGTTTCATGAAAATGTTTTCTTTAATGTATCCATTGAGAAAAGCTGTTTTGACATCCATCTGCCAAATCTCATAATCATAGCATGCAGCTATTACTAATAGAATCCTAATTGATTTAAGCATGGCAACAGGCGAGAAAGTCTCCTCATAGTCGATTCCTTACCTTTGGCGAAACCCTTTCGCTACTAGCCTTGTCACACTTTACCCCTCTGTAAGGCATAACATGATCCCGTAGAATACATAATGAACTATCGATCTTCACCTACCGATAACTCATTAAGTACCCTACAAGGGATTTTAAAACAATTTTCTTACATTTTGGAAGTGGTGAGCATTTTGGTAGGAATTAAAAACCATTTACTCAAAGTTTAAATACTAGTAAAAATTTTTGTCCATTTTAATTTTGCCGCAAATTTTATAAAAATTTTGACAGAGTTCCGTTTGTATTTGGAGAAAATAGTTCTTCAAATACCAGAAAAAAAAAACACTTTCAATAATTTTCTCAACTCCCAACCTTCAATTAATCTCAAGTCAACTCAATTCAATTCACTTCAAAATAATTCCACAATCCAAATCAAAATTTATCATCTCAAAATATTTAATAACTTCAATCACAATGCATAAAGTATGAAATTCACATGTAAAAATATTAATTTATAGAAGGAAATCCAAAAATAATATTATTACAGTTTATTTTACAACTGCTCAACTTTACATTGATACATAAAGCGTTATAATATTTACATCAAAATTAACTACAAGGGTATAAAATAATACCCGTACAAAAGATCAGTGTGGTCCACAATTCAATAGCAGCTCACTCTGCTGCTTTTTCCTTGCTCTTATCTGCGACAGCAAAATAAGCTATCGCTGAGTATAAAAATACTCAGTGGTGCACAATAAAAATTTAAAATACAATACATAAATCATTCATTGATGAAACAAAATTTAAATATTTCTCAATCACATTTCACAAATTATCAAAGCTCATAATAACACAATTTAGTCAAATAATTTAATAAACACAGTGTTGCCAAAATCATGCACAACTTAATCCATGACACAAAATTTCCGATCAATGCCATGTTGTACACCACGACAAAGCAATCTACAACCCCATTAATCAAAATCAATGAAGGAGGTGGCTAGCTAGCTAATGAGTACTCATCCGATCTCAACCTCAACTGGCAAGCCAGAGAGGGAGGAAAATAAACAATCTCAACCCCATAAATGGAGGAGGAATAATGTGATACTGTCATGCTAAGTGTGAACACAAAATCAATTCAAAACAATTTATTTAAATAATTTATGAGAAATCTGATTAATTTCCAAAGTCATATTTGCGATTATAAAATAGCAACACGGTACATAATTAATCAGAGAAGTCAAATTTTTGAGAATAAAATATTTAAACAAGAATTATTGTGCACAGACCTGACGTGAGTCGCCTCTAGGCCTTGACTCAGTCTCTCAGAGCTTCTAAGCCTTTTTCAGCTGAAACACATAGTTTCATAGTGTTTTAGTACCATAACTTAGCATAAATCCAAAAATAAATTTAACTTCACTTTTACCTAGCTTTAATGTGCTAATTTTGACGTTCTCGAAGTTTTTGTGTTTTGGGTTACTATTCACTACACTATTTAAGTCAAATTGTTGACTTTTTAAGGCTTAATAGGTATGAGAACTCCAACTTCACCCACATACCACATTTTGGTCATTAAATTTGTTGGTTTTGGTCATTTTCTCAAAGCTTAAGTCCTTTAGGCAAAATTGTCAAATTTTCAGTTTTGGTGTCCCAAATTGCACTGTTCCATTGGTCATTCTACTATTAGAATTTGGCAAACCTTTATCCATAGAAAATGTTCCCTATTGTCTTAAGTTTATTCTCCTTTTTGAATCACTTCAATTGGAGTTTTGTAGCTCAAGTTATGGCCATTTGAACCATGGCTGCCGGATTGGACACAACTCATATTTTCTGGGCAATTTTGGTGCTGGCAGTTTTGGGTCACCAACTTGGGGTGGCCAAATGACTTGGTTGCTGGCAGAATTTGGATTTGTATTCTTCATGAAAGTTTTAGGTCTATATCTCGTCTAACCACTGGTAAAATTTCAGGTCATTTTGATTTGCCTAGCTCGAGTTATGACCAAATGAACAAACACTATTCATTTGGTCAGTTTGTACAGGGCAGCCTGCAATTTTTCAACTTTGGTCAATTTGTTCACTAGGTTTTGGTCACTTTTTGGGCATGCTTCCTAAATGAAAATTGTGTCATTTAATGTCTATTTTCATCCCCAATTGGTCCCATACCAATTGGGCTTGTAAAATTTCATTTTTGGTCCTTCAAAGTTGACTTGGTCTTACTGCACACTCCCTTCGAATTTAAATTTAATTCCAACCATTCCAACACAACTCATTTGGTCACAAATGACCATTTTTCACTTCACAATAGGTCAAAGACATCATTTACTCATTTCTCACATTTTTGGTCCATAAACCCTAATGTTCAAAATCCTAATTCACCAACCTCATGCATTTAACTAATTCAAAACATTTAATCATGATCATTCAACACCAATAAGCTCACATGCACCTTTAAATTCACCAAGTTCATGCATACACATCCTCAAACCCTAGTTGACTAAAATTTAGGTTTGGTACTTCAACAATTTATTTCATTTCATTTTTCCACAATTTCTAGTGTAATTCAACTACTTAATTATGAATTTAAACATAATATTAAAAACTAACCACTAACCTCTTTTGTTGAATTTCTCCCTCTTCAAATCTTCTTTCTTTCCTCTTCTTTTTGTTGTCAAGATGCTTGTCAAAGTCCAAGAACAAGATTTATTTAAAGGAGTTAGGGAGTTTATAAAATAAAATCAAGCTTTTGAAAGCTTGAGATGGGTGTTAATGGTGGAAAGGAAATGAGAGAAATGAGAGAGAAAGGGGTGACGGGAATGGAGGAGAAGTCATTAATTTTTTTTTCTTTTTGTTATTTTATGCTCTTTTAATAGATAGTTATCCCACAATTTTCAATTTCTTAAATTAGTAAGTTTATTGCATCATGCATGATGTAATCAACCTTTTTCAACTTTTTCTTTTTCCTCTTTTTTATTAATTTTTTTTATTAGTTCTTTAATTTAATTCTCGATTCCGAAATTTTCTTTTCTCCGATTTTATTTGATGATAGGTCAGAGTCGACTCCTGGGTCAATTGACCAAATTGCCCCTCGCCGATTCATCCCAGTTTGCAAATAATTCAATATTTCTTTCGGCTCCCTGACCTAATTATTTGACTGACTTAACAGTTCTTTTTCATGATTTTCTCTTTTTCACTGTGTTCATAAGGGTCCTAAGGACCGCAGCGTCACATTTTACAGTTCGAAATTTGAGTTTAAAATGGCTTCGCAGCCGTTCCCGAGACGGTCACCCATCGCTATGACTCTCAGCTCGTTTAACTTCTTATGTTCTGTTTTTCTTATTTATACTTAACTAATTGGCAATTACTAATTATTTGTATTTATGGCTTCTCTAGTTGTCTTAAATGTGGTTCTAATCCCCTTAATTGTTTGGACCGACACCAGTTACCGGAACAGTGAAATATACCAGGCTATTCAAATAGAGGTGTTACAAGCCTTGCCTTATAGGTCTCTACCTTTCCATCAGAACCAATTTTCTTCTTGTAAACCTATTTCTTCCCTATAGGTACAATACCTTCAGGTGGGTCAACAAGATCCCAAACTTGATACTTATACATGGAATCAATTTTGGATTTCATAGCATCAATCCATTTTGAAGAGTCTATATCTGATATAGCTTCTTCATAGGTAAGTGGATCATCTCCATAATCTACTTCTTCATGAGTAAACAACTCTTGTTCTTCATCATGAAGGAAACCATATCTCACTGGTGGGTGAGATACCCTAGTTGTTCTAGGAGGAATAGCTATAGATGTTTCATCAATGGGTGTAGGTTGACCAGATGGATCTATATCCATCTAATCTGTTGGTCGGTCATAATTCTCCAATTCTAACTCTATTTTCCTTCCTTTGCCTCCTTCTTGAACAAACTGTTGTTCAAGAAATGTAGCATCTCTACTCACCATAATCTTTTGTGATGTAGGCAAATAAAAATAATATCCAAAACTATCTTTTGGATATCCAACAAATCAACCCTTTTCTGATTTGGTTTCCAATTTATCAGTGTTCAGCTTTTTGACAGAAGCTGGACAACCCCAAATCTTAACATACTTAAGACTTGGTTTTCTTTTATCACACCTTACCCCTCTGTAAGGCATAACATGATCCCGTAGAATACCTAATGAACTACCGAACTTCACCTACTGATAAGTCATTAAGTACCCTACAAGGGATTTTAAAACAATTTTCTTATTTTTGATAAGTGGTGAGTATTTCTAATAAGTATTTAAAACATGTAATTAAGTGGAAAGCTAGTTGGAAATTTTGGCCCATTTTATTTTTCAGCAAATTTATAAAAATTTTGACAGAGTTCTATCTGTATTTTGAAAAACCAGTTCTTCAAATACCTGTAAAAAGCACTTCTAAAAATTTTTCTCAACAACTGCTTCAATTTTATACTCAATCTCAATCAATTTCTCAACACATTTATCAACTTTCAAATTTCAAATCCACTATCCAATGATCATCAAAATACTAGCAATCCATTTCATTCAAATTAAATAAAATAGTTCCATTCATATTTCATTAGAAACAAAACAATTTAGATACATCATTACAAAATTTACATTAAGAGAATTTCAAACTACAATATATAGTACAACTTTATACAAATTTTATACAAACTGCTCAAGACCTATTTTTACATGTCCATACATTTATGTGCAATATATACATCAAAAGAAATATTTATAGTTAGGTTATAAATTATACCCGAAGACTTTAAGCTGATAGCTCTCACACCTCAGCAGCTCAATCTGCTGCTCCTCTAGTCTCTATATCTGCGACAGCAATAGAAGCTATCGCTGAGTACTAGGACTCAGTGGTGCACAACATACTAAAATAATATTTATGCAAAACTTAAATCACATTTATTCAAAAATTTGGCTGAACATGAGAATTAAGTACAAATCATGCATTGTGAGATTTTAAATGCAAACCAATTCATTTCAAAGTATCAAAACACATTTCATAAAAACCCACAGTTAGATCATGCCATTCGAAACAAATAGAATCTCAATAGCCAGAGGCTAAAGAGAAATCACATCACAAGGCTAGCTAGCTCAAATATATGGATATCTATTCACATCCTCTTCTACTGGCACACTTCAACACTTCTCCAGAGAAGGAATCAAAATTCGAAAATAATTACCCCCACTAGTCGTGCTAGTGAGGTGTCCAAATATATGGTCATGGCACTGTGATTTCAAAACTTATCTTAACAATTTACTAAACATTTTCATTTCAAATATACACAATAACTTTCACAATTTAAATCAAACATCATAAGAATGCCATAATTCAATATTTCACATTATTCAAAACAGTATGCAGAAGATAATTATAAAAAGTATACGTTGTGCACAAACCTCAAACGAGTCGCCTATTGGCCTTGACTCGACTCCTCGGGTTCTGTCCCGGTATTCTTTTCCACTGAAACACACAATTTCGCAGTGTTTCAGTACCATAACTTAGCAAAAATCCAATAATAAATTTAACATCACTTTTACCTAACTCTAACATGCTAAATTCGACGTTCTTGAAATTTTGTGTTTCGAGTTACTATTCACTGCACTATTCAAGTCAAATTATTGACTTTCTAAGGCTTAATAGGTATGGGAATTCCAACTTCACCCACATACCACATTTTGGTCACTAAACTTGTTGGTTTTGGTCATTTTCTCAAAACTTAGGTCTTTTACGCAAAATTGCTAATTTTCAGTTTTGGTGTCCCTAATTGTACTGTTTCATTGGTCAGTTTACTGTTAGAATTTGGCAAAACTTTCTTTATAGAAAATGTTCCTTATTATCTTAAGTTTATTCTCCTTTTTGAATCACTCCAATTGGAGTTTTGTAGCCCAAGTTATAAGTAAATAATGTTTACTGTTCATGCTGCAGAATTTTATTCTGGCAGATTATTGATTCCAACTTCGTTCAGCAATTTAATCAAGTTAGGTCCATAATTTGGTCTAATTTTCTTCATATGAAATGTTCTAATATGTCTTAGTTTCCATCGGTTCAAGAATCGCCTAAATCAGAGTTTTCTAGAGAGAGTTATAGCCATTGAAACTTTACTGTTCATATGGCAATCTGCAGTTCTGCAGATTCAGGTCACCAACTTTGCTCAGTAATTTGATTGGGTTAATGGCATAATTTGGGTTGCTATTCTTCATGAAAGTTTTAGATATATATCTCATCTAACCCCTGGTAAAATTTCAGGTCATTTTGACCTGCCTAGCTCGAGTTATGACCAAATGAATAAACACTGTTCATTTGGTCAGTTTGTGCAGAGGCAGCCTGCGATTTTCCAAATTTGGTCACTTTGTTCACTAGGTTTTAGTCACTTTTTGGGCAGACTTCCTAAATGAAAATTGTGTCATTTAGTGCCTATTTTCATCCTCAATTGGTCCCATATCCATTGGACTTGTAAAATTTCATTTTTGGTCCCTCAAAGGAGGTTTTTTTGTCATGCTTCATAGCCAATCCGAATTGGCTTTTGATTCCAACACTTCTAACACATTTAATTAGGTCACAAATGACCATTTCTCACTTTACATTAGGTCAAAAACACCATTTAAAAGTTTCTCACATTTTTGGTCTCCAAACCCTAATGTCCAAAACCCTAAGTTTGTCCAATCTTCACAATCTATGTAATCTAATTATACAATTCACATATCTAACATCTACTCACCAAGATTTCATGTTTAACCTAACTAAATACCATCAAAACCTTAAGGTTCCATGTCTGCCTCATTCTCTCTTCCCTTATTTAAGCATGATTTCCTTTATTTCTAATGCAATTTCATCACACATAAACTTAAATTCATGAATTCAATAAAAATCTAAACTTGAAATTGCACTTACCTCAATTTGTAGATTTCCTAATTCTTCAATTCTCCAAGTTTTCTTTTCCTTTTTGCTCCCAAAGTGTTTATCTAGGTCTAGGGGTAAGATTTACTTAAGGACTTTAGGGGAATTTATGGTTATATTGTGGTGTATGAAGCTTGAGAATAAGCTTCCATGGAGTTTTAACCATGGAGAGGGAGAGAGAAATGGGAGACGTCCTTTGAGAAGAAGAAGGACTTTTGATTTTTTTTTCTTTTCTTTTCTTTTATTTATCCTTATGGAAGACTCAAAAATCCCAATTAAATAAATATTTTAAGTATTTTTTTTTATGGCATCATGCATGAGGTCATGCATGATGTCATCACCTTTTGACTTTTCCATTTTTTTTCTATTTATTTTTCTATTACTTCTTTAATTTAATTCTCGACTCTGAAATTTTCTTTTTTTTTTATTTTATTTGACAGTTAAGTCAGGAGTCAGCTCTCGGGGTCAATTGACCAAATTGCCCCTCGCCGGTTCATCCCGGTTTGTAATTAATTCCATATTTCTTTCGGCTCCCTGACCTAATTATTTGATTGGCTTAACAGTTCTTTTTCATGATTTTCTCTTTTCCATTGTGTTCATAAGGGTCCTAAGGACCGCAGCGTCACTTTTTACGGTTCAAAATTTGAGTTTAAAATGACTTCGCAGTCATTCCCGAGAAGGTCACCCATCGCTATGACTCTCAGCTCGTTTAACTTCTTCTGTTCTGTTTTTCTTATTTATACTTAACTAATTGAACATTACTAATTATTTGTGTTTGTGGCTTATCTAGTTGTCTTAAGTGTGATTCTAATCCCCTTAATTGTCCGGACCGACACCGGTCACCGGAACAGTGAAATCTACCAGGCTATGCAAATGGGGGTGTTACAATTCTCCCCCCCTTAAAATAAATTTCGTCTTGAAATTTTACCTGGTACTAATCTCTGAATAGCTGTGGGTGCTGTCTCCTCATGTCCTCTTCTCGTTCCCAAGTAGCCTCTTGGCCCGAATGATGGTTCCACAGCACTTTTACCAACGGTATTTGCTTGTTCTGTAGCTGCTTCACCTCATAAGCCAGAATCTCTATGGGTTCTTCTTCATATGTGAGGTCTGGATTCACTTCAATTTCTCATGGTAGTACATGAGATGGGTCTGATCGATACCTCCTCAACATAGACACATGGAAGACATTATGTATCTTCTCCAACTCTGGAGGTAGTGCCAAACGATATGCCAAAGGACCCACTCTTTCCAGAACCTCATATGGCCCAATGAAACGAGGACTCAGTTTCCCCTTTCTGCCGAATCTCATAATTCTCTTCCAAGGAGAAACCTTGAAGAAAACTTTCTCACCCACTGCATACTTAATATCCCTTCTCTTCAGATCAATGTAGGACTTCTGACGGTCTGATGTAGTCTTAAGTTGATCTCGGATCACCTTGATTTTCTCCTCAGTCTGCTGAACAATTTCGGGTCCAATCATCTTTTTTTCACCCACGTCATCCCAACACAACGGGGTTCTACATTTTCTTCCATATAAAGCTTCATATGGAGGCATCCCAATGCTTGATTGGTAGCTGTTGTTCTAAGCAAACTCAATCAAAGGCAAGTGTGTATCCCAACTGCCTTCAAATTCAATCCCACAAGCCCGTAGCATGTCCTCCAAGATCTGAATTACCCTCTCAGACTGGCCATCTATCTGTGGGTGGAATGCAGTAATGAAGTTCAATCTAGTTCCTAGGGCTCTCTGAAGACTACCCCAGAATCTAGAAGTGAACCTAGGATCTCTGTCTGACACGATGGATACTGGCACTCCATGCAGTCTCACAATCTCATCAATGTATAACTTGGCCAATCTTTCTAAACTATAGTCCATCCGGACTGGCAGAAAATGAGCAGACTTAGTTAGTCTGTCGATAATGACCCAAACTGCATCATGACTCTTCTGTGTCCTCGGAAGTCCCATTACAAAATCCATCGTTATTCTTTCCCATTTCCATTCTGGTACTGGTAGTGGATGTAACAACCCAATGGGTGCTTGATGCTCTGCCTTCACTTGTTGACAAGTTAGGCATTTGGATACAAACTCTGCCACATCTCTTTTCATACCCATCCACCAGTAATGCTCCTTTAGCCCTCTATACATTTTTGTGCCACCAGGGTGCATGGCAAAAGGAGACTCATGTGCTTCCTTCAAAATGATCTTCCTCAATTCAACATCATTAGGAACACATATTCTGCCCTGGTGTAGCAGTAGACCATCATCTCTGATTGAGAATTCTGGTTTCTTGCCCTGCCGGACTTCTTCCAACAGCTTCTGATACTTCTGATCATTCTGAGCAGCCATTCTAATCTGATCAATCAACACTGGCTGTACATGCCATGCAACTGCTGTCTGCCCATCATCATTAATCTCTAAGCTGGCATGTAATGATCTCAACTCATGTACCAAAGACAAAGGAGTAACCCGTAGACTTGCCATAGTCTTGCGACTTAAGGCGTCAGCCACAACATTAGCTTTCCCTGGCTGATAGTCTATCAGACAATCATAGTCTTTTATCAACTCTAACCATCTCCTCTGTCTCAAATTCAGCTCTTTTTGGGTGCCCAAATACTTTAAACTCTTATGATCTGTGTAGATGTAACACTTTTCCCCATACAAATAGTGCCTCCAGATCTTAAGAGCAAACACAATAGCTGCAAGCTCCAAATCATGTGTTGGATAATTCCTCTCATGCGGTTTTAGCTGGCGTGATGCATAGGCAATGACATTTCGATCTTGCATCAATACACAGCCTAACCCATTATGAAAAGCATCACTATATACTGTATATTCTTTACCCGGAGTAGGTAAAGTCAGGATTGGAGCTTCAGTCAAACATTTCTTCAATTCATCAAAACTCTGCTGGCATTTGTCCATCCACTGAAATTTTACATCTTTTCTAAGTAGCTTGGTCAATGGAGATGCCAACATGGAGAATCCCTTCACAAATCTACGGTAGTATCCAGCTAAACCCAGAAAACTACGAATTTCTGTGACATTTCTGGGTGGCCTCCAATTAAGGACAGCCTCAATCTTACTTGGATCTACTTTAATGCCCTCTTCTGATACTACATGCCCTAAGAAAGATATTTCCTTCAGTCAAAATTCACACTTGGACAATTTGGCATATAGTTGTTTCTCCCTCAAAGTCTGCAGTACAATCCGCAGATGTCTATCATGCTCTTCTGCATTCCTCGAATAGACCAATATATCATCAATGAATACCATAACAAACTGGTCGAGGTATGGTCTGAAGATAGTGTTCATCAGATCCATAAAAGCAGCCGGAGCATTAGTTAACCCGAATGGCATAACCAAAAACTCATAATGGCCATAGCGGGTTCTGAAGGCAGTTTTAGGAATACTCTGCTCTTGTACTTTCAGCTGATAATAACCTGATCTCAGGTCAATTTTGGAGAACACAGCTGCACCCCTTAACTGATCAAACAAGTCATCAATGCGGGGCAATGGATATCTATTCTTTATTGTCACCTTATTCAACTGTCTATAATCAATACACAAACGGAGAGTGCCATCTTTCTTCTTTACAAACAATACTAGCGCTCCCCAAGGTGACACACTAGGGCGGATAAAGCCCTTATCAAGTAATTCTTGCAATTATACTTTCAACTCTTTTAATTATGCTGGTGCCATTCTATATGGTGTTATGGAGATTGGGTCCACACCATGCATAACATCAATTTCAAACTGTACTTCTCTTTCTGGAGGTAATCCTAGCAATTCATTAGGAAATACATCCGGAAAGTCACATACAGTAGGAATGTCCCTTAGTGCTGGACTCCCCACTTGGGTGTCTATCACATGTGCCAAGTATGCTTCACACCACTTTCAGATCATCCTTCTGGCTAGTGCAGCCGAAATGATGTTTGATGGCAGTAAATGCCTCTCCCCATGTATTAGCACATCACCGTACAAAGGGAGACCAAAAGTGACTGTCTTCAGTCTACAGTCAATCATGGCGTGATACCTGGCTAACCAATCCATGCCCAAAATGATATCATACTCTCTGAAGGGCATTTCAATCAAGTCTGACAGGAAAACATGTCCTTGGATCACCAAAGGACAGTCTCTATAAATTCTGTTGAGCCGGACCTCTTGTCCTAACGGACTAGTTACTAGCACTTCAAAACCCATTTGCACACATGGAACAGCAAGTGAACTGACTATGCTAGCACTAACATATGAATGGGTTGAACCCGGATCAAACAACACAAATACTTCTTGATCAGAGATAGAGAATGTACCAACTACCACATCAGAAGTCTCAGCCTCTTCTCGCTGTCTCATTGTGTAGATTCTAGTTGAAGCACTTCCTTGTCTGGATCGACCAATCTGTGCCTCGATGCACAAGCGGTGCCTCTACCTCAACCTCTTTCTCGCCTTGGCGTGAACCTCTAGGAGTAGGACTCTGAATAGATCCCTCGGCAGTAGTAGGAGCTGGACCATATCTCGAAGACGGAGCACTAGTGCAGTCTCTGGCTAAATGACCCTTGCCTCCGTAGTTAAAACAGGCTCCAGTGGCCCAATAACATTCCCCTCCATGAACCTTGCCACAAGTCTCACAGGGGCGGGCAGAATGTGAACCCCTGCTCGACTGCTGACCAGACCTAGGGGGTCTCTGTCCAAAAAATCTGCCCCTACCAAATCTTCTACCTCGACCCCTGCTGGGTCCACTAAATTTCTTTCTCTTTCCAGAGGTAGCACCAGAACTCTGTTCAACTGATTTTTCCCCCTTGTCTTTTTTTGATTTCTCAGCTTTTTCTGATTTTTCTTTCACTGGGGTTGCTTCTGATTCAATTCTCTCCAGTTCAAGTGCTTGAGACATAAGCTTTGAGAAGTTGCTGTGTCGGAATCCCACAACTTGCATCCTTATGCTGGGCTTCAAACCTGTCTCAAATCTCTTACACCTTGCCTTGCTGGTAGTAAGGAGACTCCCAGCATAATGACTTAAGCGGGAGAACTCCCTCTCATACTCTGCCACTGATCTATTGCCTTTTTTTAGACTCAGAAACTCTTGTAACTTTTGATCAACGTATGCATCTGGGATGTATTTCTGTCTGAACTCTCTGATGAAGTCATCCCAAGTCAGCACTGGTGGTTCAACCAAGCTGTGGGGGATGGTCTTCCACCAATCATACGCATCTCCTTGCAGTAGCGACACAGAGTATTCAAACTTCAGTTTATCTTGGCAGTGCAGCTTCTTAAATACTCTGTCCATTCTTTCAAGCCATTGCTCTACCTCCAAAGGGTCCACTGTACCCTTAAATTCTGCAGCCCTATGCTTCAATAACTTATCATACTGTCTGGCTAGAGGCAGTGGTTGTGCCACTGGTGGTTAGGGTGGAGCTTGAACAGGCATACCCCCAGCCATTTGTTGAAACATTGCCGCCATCTGCGTGCAAGCGTGCGAGAATCTGCGGTATTTGTGGGGTGCTCTTGACCATCGACATTCGATAAAGCTGGGGCTTCCCCTTGTGCCTCAGCTTCAACAAACTGCTCAACTGAGCGATCCCCTTCTTCCATTTCAGGCTGAAGTTAGGGTATCTCTTGAACAAGTAACACATGGAGATTTCCCTCCGTTAGTTCATATTCATGATGTAATGCACTGTATGTAACAATTATGGACATTGAGCAGTTATACTTAACAAAGAAAAGACACAAATTCACAATTTAAAACATACTTCAAAACCAGGCTCTGCTACCACTAAAACATGTCACACCTTACCCCTCTGTAAGGCATAACATGATCCCGTAGAATACCTAATGAACTACCGAACTTCACCTACCGATAACTCATTAAGTACCCTACAAGGGATTTTAAAACAATTTTCTTATTTTTAATAAGTGGTGAGTATTTCTAATAAGTATTTAAAACATGTAATTAAGTGGAAAGCTAGTTGGAAATTTTGGCCCATTTTATTTTTCCGCAAATTTATAAAAATTTTGACAGAGTTCTGTCTGTATTTTGAGAAACCAGTTCTTCAAATACCTGTAAAAAGCACTTCTAAAAATTTTTCTCAACAACTGCTTCAATTTCATACTCAATCTCAATCAATTTCTCAACACATTTATCAACTTTCAAATTTCAAATCCACTATCCAATGATCATCAAAATACTAGCAATCCATTTCATTCAAATTAAATAAAATAGTTCCATTCATATTTCATTAGAAACAAAATAATTTAGATACATCATTACAAAATTTACATTAAGAGAATTTCAAACTACAATATATAGTACAACTTTATACAAATTTTATACAAATTGCTCAAGACCCATTTTTACATGTCCATGCATTTATGTGCAATATATACATCAAAAGAAATATTTACAGTTAGGATATAAATTATATCCGAAGACTTTAAGCTAATAGCTCCTCACACCTCAGCAGCTCAGTCTGCTGCTCCTCTAGTCTCTGTATCTGCGACAGCAATAGAAGCTATCGCTGAGTACTAGGATTCAGTGGTGCACAGCATACTAAAATAATCTTTATGCAAAACTTAAATCACATTTATTAAAAAATTTGGCTGAACATGAGAATTAAGTACAAATTATGCATTGTGAGATTTTAAATGCAAACCAAGTTCATTTCAAAGTATCAAAACACATTTCATAAAAACCCACAGTTAGATCATGCCATTCAAAATAAATAGAATCTCAATAGCCAGAGGCTAAACAGAAATCACATCACAAGGCTAGCTAGCTCAAATATATGGATATCCATTCACATCCTCTTCTACTGGCACACCTCAAAACTTCTCCAGAGAAGGAATCAAAATTCGAAAACTAATTACCCCACTAGTCGTGCTAGTGAGGTGTCCAAATATATGGTCATGACACTGTGGTTTCAAAACTTATCTTAACAATTTACTAAACATTTTCATTTCAAATATACATAATAACTTTCACAATTTAAATCATACATCATAAGAATGCCATAATTCAATATTTCACATTATTCAAAACAGTATGCAGAAGATAATTATAAAAAGTATACGTTGTGCACAAACCTCAAACGAGTCGCCTGTTGGCGTTGACTCGACTCCTCGGGTTCTGTCCCGGTATTCTTTTCCACTGAAACACACAATTTCACAGTGTTTCAGTACCATAACTTAGCATAAATCCAATAATAAATTTAACTTCATTTTTACCTAGCTCTAACGTGCTAAATTCGACGTTCTTGAAATTTTGTGTTTTGGGTTACTATTCACTACATTATTCAAGTCAAATTATTGACTTTCTAAGGCTTAATAGGTATGGGAATTCCAATTTCACCCACATTGTCACACCCTACCCCTCTGTAAGGCATAACGTGATCCCGTGTATATCTAATGAATTACCAACTCCGTCTACTGATAACCCATTAAATACACTACAAGGGATTTTAAAAACCTTTCTTACTTCTTTTACAGTGGTAAGCACTATTTACAGGTGTTAAAAACCTTTTTGAATTGAAGTGATAGAACTAACACATTTGGACTATTAGAAATTTTCTGTAAAATTTTTAGCAGAGTGCCATCTGTATTTTGGATAAAACAGTTCTTCAGAAAACCTGTAAAAAGCACTTCAATAGATTTCCAAATCTCAACTCCAACATATTATCAACACAACATTTTTCTCAACTCAAATCCACAGTGATTTTTCAAAGTCTGAGATACAAGAAATATAATACAATTTTTACAAGCCAAAATAACTCATAATTATTTTACAACTTCAAGGTACAATTTGAATTTACAACTGCTCAAAACCAAAAACAATATATACATACAGTGGTCATACATTACAGTACAAAATGCAAAATGTTGGTATACTCATTATACCCGGTAATCTCTCATTGGAGGTACTAGCAGCCTAGTCTGCTGCCCTGTCTGTCTGTCTACCTGTGACAGCAATAAAAAGCTATCGCTGAGACAATGTCTCAGTGGTGCACAATATTAACCAAATACAATTTAAATCACAATTCATAAATCATATAAATAGTGGATACTTAAAACCATAGTTAATTTCAAGACAGTAATTGTCAACAAGAATTTAAATTCATTTCACAATCTCACAATACATATCAATAAATCACACACAGCTTAATCATGTTCCAAAGTTCAATTCATCCCAAAAGCCGATGGCTAATGAGGTATTCAATTCATCGCAAAAGTCGATGACTAATGAGGGATAACATAGCTAGCTAGCAAAAATATGAGTACTCATTCAATTCGTCCTCAACAGGCACACACCTCAACACTTCAGCCAGAGAGGGAATTCAATTCGTCCCACTAGACAAGCTAGCGAGGAATGATAGCTGTGGTTTCAAACCATTTCCAATGCTTTTCAATCAATAAGTATCCATCAATATCATTCAAACAATTTCTCACAATTTCAAACCATTTACAGTGCTTTTCAAGCGATAAATATCCATTCAAACACATTTCCACAATTTAAAACAATAATGTACAAATAGTCATAATTCATTTCAATTGAAAAAATTCAAAAGAAATAATTGTTGTGCACAAACCTCTGATAACTGTCTCCTGGTCTGGACTCAGTGTTTCCTTCCCTTTTCCTGAGTCTTTGGTAAGTGAGAAACACAATTTGAAGTGTTTCAGTACTAAATTAAATGGTCTCTATCGATAATGCTTGATAAGTAGTTCACTGAAAGCTATTATTTGCTTAATCACCTAATATACCGACCCTCGATGCGTTCTAGGTAAATTAGGTTTTAGTGTCACTAATATGTCACATTCGATAGTCTTTTAGCGTTGGTACATGTTACCAATTTCATTTCCTTGTTTGGTGCATTTTATTGCAACTTGCTGGATTCCGGTATACTAGTTTGACCTAGCCGGACGACCTAGTTCCCTCAGTTTTCAGGTTTCGGTCAAAACTACAAACTTGTAGATCTATGTCTTACGGAATGCGGGGCAAAATTTTAGGTCATTCTGAGTTATGTAGACCAAGTTATGGTCATTTTACTGTTTCTGGTCAAATGGCATCAAATTAGGTCATTTTAGGTCAATTTTGGTCAACTTTAGTTCGGCCAGTTTTTGGACCCGAATTTGTGCAAGTTGTTTGACCTGCTTATGGTCATTTCTGGGCTTTGGTGTCTTCATAAGACTTGTAGGTATGGGTCTTAACTATTCATGGTTAAACTTTCAGGTCAATTGGACCTTTTTTGAGTGAGTTATGGCCTAAATACTAACTGCTGCCCAATTGGTCAATTTTCAGGCCTCATTTGCACTTAATCCGAATTGGTCATTTTTCATGCTACCTTGCAAGCAGAATTTTGGTATGCTTTCTCAATGAAAGTTGGCACATTTTGTGCCTAGTTTCACTTCCAATTGGTTTCATACCAATTGGAGTTACACATTTAGTTTTATAGGTTAAAATGCACACTGCCCTTAATTACATTGCTTAAACATCTATTCATTACATATTTACCTTGCTACAAATCCACCTCTCAACCCCATTCTGTTTTGGTACATTACCAAAACCATTTACCACTTCACATTAAAATCATTTTGGGTAGAATACAAACATCCTTAATACAACAAATAAAACTCTAATTCATAAAGTCCAAATACAACCACATATACACATAAACATTTCTAATTCTTACATACACTTTACACAACCAATTTACATACATATTCATCAATCCTCAATATCACAATTTATCCAATATCTCCATGAATTCAAACATTCATTAAGGAGTCCCAAAGCTACCGAAATGCTCCACAATGCCAAAGTGTCCCACAATTCGTCAACTTCCATCCCAATTGCACAATCACCACATATATACATGAAATTAACTTACTAAGATATTAATCACCCTACTCAACATAATTTCCCATCAAATAAATGTAAGAATAAATCATCAAATATACAACTCCATGGCTGTCCAAAATTGGACATATCAAGAACTTCTCAAAACTTAAAAATTCCTTCACAAAGCACGCACCCATAACATGTATACAAAGTTTAACAAAGCAATATTCAAAATCTCAAACTTACCTATTGTTGGGACTTGCTAAACCTTCACTAAACTTCTTGATTTTGGTATCTACTTCTTCCTTGTGAAGTGGGGATAATTTTTAATGAAGCTATCTAGGTGATTAGAAGTGAAATAAAGGAGAGGATGAAGCTTTAAGCTACACGGCAATGGAGGATTTTCTTTTCTTCAATTCGGCATGGTTGAGGGAAATGGGAGAAAATGAATTTGCAGAATGTTTAATGAACTTACACCTGCCCATTTTGTTCTTTATTTATTCTATAGTGGTCCACTTACTCAAATAAAATCATATAATAAGTTTAACTTTCATTTATCCCACATTAAACCCATAATTTTTGCTATTTACTTTAGGTACCACCAATTTAATTTTTCATTATATTTTCCAAGTGTAATATTATTTATTTTTAAGGGAAATTTAGGTCAAAAGACAATTCGGGATGTCAAATGACCATAATGCCCCTGTTCGGGTTACATTCTCGATTTTTCGGTAACACCGGGTTTTGTCTGTTTTTCGATTTCTCACTTTTCTTTGTACTAATTATTTAATTTTTCTTTCATATTTCTAATGATATTTATACTTCAATAGGGGTCTCTTTAAGTCCTAAAAATATTTTTCAGGGTTCCCCGCGGTCCAGGGCTAGTCAACGGTCCACGCCGTGACTTCCCGGTGCGGTCACCCATCGCTAGGGTTCTCGGCTCGCTTAGCTTGGTTACATTTCTTTGCTATTATTTTTCCTTTGTTTTTCTTGTATTTCATTATTTTATGTCTCCTCACTCATATCGAAGTGTAGTTCTAGGCATTCTAACTGTCCGGACAACACTGGTCATTGGAACAGTAGAAAGCACTACCGAACTTAGGGGTGTTACAATTCTCCCCCCCTTAAAATAAATTTCGTCTCGAAATTTTACCTGGCATTAGTCTCTGAACAGCTGTGGGTGCTGTCTCCTCATATCCTCTTCACGTTCCCAAGTAGCTTTTTTGCCTGAATGATGGTTCCACAGCACTTTAACTAGGTGTATCTGTTTGTTCCTCAGCTGCTTCACCTCATAAGCCAGAATTTTTATGGGTTCTTCCTCATATGAGAGGTCTGGATTTACCTCAATCTCTTCAACTGATAGTACATGAGAGGGGTCAGATCTGTACCTCCTTAACATGGACACATGGAAGACACTGTGTATCCTTGCTAGCTCTGGAGGTAATGCCAACCGATATGCCAAAGGACCCACTCTTTCCAAAACCTCATATGGTCCGATGAAACGAGGGCTCAGTTTCCCCTTTCTGCCAAATCTCATAATCCTCTTCCAAGGAGAAACTTTGAGGAATACCTTATCACCCACTGCATATTCAATATCTCTTCTCTTTAGATCAACATAGGACTTCTGACGGTCTGATGCAGCCTTGAGTCTATCTCTAATCAATCTGATCTTTTCCTCTGTCTGCTGAACAATTTCTGGCCCAATCATCTTCCTTTCACCTACTTCATCCCAACATAAGGGAGTTCTGCACTTCCTGCCATACAATGCTTCATATGGAGGCATCCCAATGCTTGATTGGTAGCTGTTGTTATAAGCAAACTCAATCAAAGGCAAGTGTGTATCCCAACTACCTTCAAATTTAATCACACAAGCCCGTAGCATATCCTCCAATATCTGAATAACCCTCTCAGACTGGCCATCTGTCTGTGGGTGGAATGTTGTGCTGAAGTTCAATCTAGTTCCTAGGGCTCTCTGAAGACTACCCCAGAATCTAGAAGTGAACCTAGGATCTCTGTCAGACACAATTGATACTGGGACTCCATGCAATTTTACAATCTCATATATGTACAATTTGGCCAATCTTTCCAGGCTATAGTCCATCCGAACTGGCAAAAAGTGAGCAGACTTGGTCAATCTATCAACTATCACCCATACTGCATCATGACTACTCTATGTCCTTGGAAGTCCTGTAACAAAATCCATAGTTATTCGTTCCCATTTCCACTCTGGTGCTGACAAAGGATGTAACAAACCAGCTGGAACTTGATGTTCTGCCTTTACTTGCTGACAAGTTAGGCATTTGGAAACAAACTCAGCTATATCCCTCTTCATACCCATCCACCAATAATGCTCTTTCAGTCCTCTGTACATTTTAGTTCCACCAGGGTGCATAGCAAATGGAGACTCATGTGCTTCCTTCATAATGATCTGTCTCAATTCAGCATCATTTGGAACGCACATTCTGCCCTGATGTAGCAATAAACCATCATCTCTCACAGAGAATTCAGGTTTCTTGCCCTACTGGACTTCTTTCAGTAGCTTCTGATATTTTTCATCACTGAGCGACCATTCGACCGATCAATCAACACTGGCTGTACATGCTATGCAACTACCGTCCCTCATTATCAATCTCTAAACCGCATGTCAGGCTTTCAATTCACATACCATGGACAAAGGAGAAACTCTGAGACTTGCCATAGTCTTGCGACTTAAGGCGTCAGCCACCACATTTGCTTTCCCTGGCTGATAGTCTATTAAGGAATCATAGTCTTTAATGAGTTCTAACCATCTCCTCTGCCTCAAATTCAATTCCTTCTGGGTGCCTAAGTACTTCAAGCTCTTGTGATCCGTGTAAATGTAGCATTTCTCCCCATACAAATAGTGTCTCCAGATCTTCAGAGCAAAGACAATAGCTGCTAACTCCAGATCATGTGTTGGGTAATTCCTCTCATGCGGTTTCAGCTGGCGTGATGCATAAGCAATGACATTCTGATCTTGCATCAGTACACAGCCTAACCCATTGTGAGAAGCATCACTATAAACTGTGTATTCTTTACTCGGAGTAGGTAAAGTGAGAACTGGAGCTTCAGTCAAACACCTCTTCAACTCATCAAAACTTTGCTGGCATTTATCAGTCCACCGAAATTTTACATCTTTCCGAAGCAGTTTGGTCAGTGGAGAAGATAGCATAGAAAACCCCTTCACAAACCGACGGTAATATCCAGCTAGACCTAGAAAACTGCGAATTTCTGTGATGTTCCTGGGCGGCTTCCAATTAAGGATAGCTTCTACCTTGCTGGAATCTACCTTGATCCCTTCAGCTGACACAACATGTCCCAAAAAGGAGATTTCTTTTAGCCAAAATTCACATTTCGACAATTTGGCATATAGCTGTTTTTCCCTTAAAGTTTGTAGTACAATCCGCAGATGTCTGTCATGCTCCTCTGCATTCCTTGAATATATCAAAATGTCATCAATAAACACCACCACAAATTGATCAAGATATGGTCTGAAGATAGTGTTCATCAGATCCATAAAAGCAGCTGGAGCATTTGTTAACCCGAATGGCATTAGTAGAAACTCATAGTGGCCATACCGAGTTCTGAAAGCAGTTTTTGGAATACTCTGCTCTTGCACCTTCAACTGATAATAATCAGATCGCAAATCAATTTTGGAGAATACAGCTGCACCCTTCAACTGATCAAACAGATCATTAATGCGAGGCAATGGATATCTGTTCTTTATTGTCACCTTATTCAACTGTCGGTAGTCAATGCATAAGCGGAGAGTACCATCCTTCTTCTTAACAAACAACACTGGTGCTCCCCAAGGTGACACACTAGGGCGGATGAAGCCCTTTTCAAGTAATTCTTGTAATTGTATCTTCAACTCCTTCAACTCTTCTGGTGCCATTCTGTATGGTGTTATGGAGATTGGTTCCACACCAGGCATAACATTGATTTCAAACTGCACTTCTCTTTCCGGAGGTAATCCTGGCAATTCATCAGGAAACACATGTGGAAAGTCATGTATTGTAGGGATGTCTTTCAATGCTGGACTCCTCACTTGGGTGTCTACCACATGTGCCAAGTAGGCTTCACACCCCTTTCTGATCAATTTTCCGCCAAGCAAATTAAATGATGTTTGATGGCAATAACTGCCTTTCCCCATGTATTACCACATCATTGTGCTGAGGAAGGCCAAAAGTGACTGTCTTCAGCCTACAGTCAATCATGGCATGATGCCTAGTTAACCAATCCATGCCCAAGATGATATCATAATCTCTGAAGGGCATTTCAATGAAATCGGACAGAAAAGTGTGTCCTTGGATCACTGAAGGACAATCTCTATACATTCTATTAACTCTGACTTCCTGTCCTAACGGACTTGTTACTAGCACCTCAAAGTCCATTTTTGTACATGGAACAGCAATGTAATCAATGATGCTAGCACTCACATAAGAATGGGTAGAACCCGGGTCAAATAACACAAACACATCTTGGTTAAAAGTTGAGAAGGTACCAGCGACAACATCAGATGTCTCGGCCTCTTTCCTCTGTCTCATTGCATACATTCTGATTGGAGCACTGTCTTGCTCTGATTGTTTCACTGTGCCTTGGCTGCCTGCTGGGCTACCTCTACCCCTGCCTCTACCTCTGCTGGGTGGTTGTGAACTTCTAGTGACAGGGCTCGAATCGACCTTCTGCAGTAGTAGGAGGTGGTCTAACTCTGTGACTACTGGTGCAGTCCTTGGCAAAGTGTCATGTGCCTCCACAGTTATAACAGGCTCCAATAGCCTTGTAGCATATCCCACCATGATTTCTTCCACATGTCTCACATTAGCGGAGAGGGTAGGAACCTCTGGTACTCTGCTGACCAGATAGGGGAGGCTTCTGTCCTGAATATCTTCCCCTACCAGATTTCTTGCCACCTCTGCCATGTCCCCCATAGTTCTTCCTCTTTCCAGTAGGACCACTGGAACTCTGTTCTACTGATTTTCCCTCTTTCTCTGTCTTCTCTGATTTCTTTTTCTCAGGAGCAGCTTCAGACTCAATTCTTTCTAACTCTAGAGCTTGAGAAATAAGTTCAGAGAAGTTAGTGTGTTTGAAGCCGACTACTTGTAATCTGATACTGGGCTTCAAGCCAGTTTCAAACCTCTTGCATCTCTCCCTGCTGGTAGAAAGTAAAATCACTGCATAATGGCTCAGACAGGAAAATTCTCTTTCATACTCAGCCACTGATCTGCCCCCCTATTTCAGACTTAGGAATTCTTGTAATTTCTAGTCTACATAAGCATCAAGGACATATTTTTGTCTAAATTCCCTGAGGAAGTCATTCCATGTTAACACTGCAGGTTCTACCAGACTGTGGGGAATGGTTTTCCACCAGTCATAAGCATCCCCCTGTAACAAAGATACAGAGCATTCGAATCTGAGCTCCTCTGTGCAATGCAGTTTCTTGAATACCCTATCCATCCTTTCTAACCATTGTTCAGCTTCTAGAGGATCTACTGTCCCCTTGAACTCTGTAGCCCCATACTTCATCAATTTATCATACTGCCTAGTAGGAGATTGTGGTTGTACCACTGGTGTCTGTATTGGGACTTGAGTAGGCACGTTACCAGCCATTTGTTGGAACATTGCAGCCATCTCACGAGCGAATCGAGCAGAAATTGCGATCAGAGGGGCGGTGTTGCTGAACCACTGACATTGTGTAGGCCTGGGGCATCTCCTTGCACCTCAGCCTCAATAGATTGATCGACTGAACGATCACCCTCTTCCATGGTCAATTCGAGGATCTTAGATCTCCTGAACCAATAACACAAGGAGATTTCCTCCCGTTAGTGCATATTTATAATGTAATGTACTGTATGTATCAAACAATGATATTAAGCAGTTGTACTATGAAGAAAGAATATTCAAATAATAGGTGAAAAAAGAAATTTAAAAACTTTGCTCTGATACTACTAAAACATGTCACACCCTACCCCTCTGTAAGGCATAACATGATCCCGTAGTATATCTAATGAATTACCAACTCCGTCTACTGATAACCCATTAAATACACTACAAAGGATTTTAAAAACCTTTCTTACTTCTTTTACAGTGATGAGCACTATTTACAGGTGTTAAAAACCTTTTTGAACTAAAGTGATAGAACTAACACATTTAGACTATTAGAAATTTTCTGTGAAATTTTTGGCAGAGTGCCATCTGTATTTTGGATAAAACAGTTCTTCAGAAAATCTGTAAAAAGCACTTCAATAGATTTCCAAATCTCAACTCCAACATATTATCAACACAACATTTTTCTCAACTCAAATCCACAGTGATTTTTCAAAGTCTGAGATACAAGAAATATAATACAATTTTTACAAGCCAAAATAACTCATAATTATTTTACAACTTCAAGGTATAATTTGAATTTACAACTGCTCAAAACCAAAAACAATATATACATACAGTGGTCATACATTACAGTACAAAATGCAAAATGTTGGTATACTCATTATACCCGGTAATCTCTCGCTGGAGGTACTAGCAGCCTAGTCTGCTGCCCTGTCTGTCTATCTACCTGCGATAGCAATAAAAAGCTATCGCTGAGACAATGTCTCAGTGGTGCACAACATTAACCAAATACAATTTAAATCACAATTCATAAATCATATAAATAGTGGATACTTAAAACCATAATTAATTTCAAGACAGTAATTGTCAACAAGAATTTAAATTCATTTCACAATCTCACAATACATATCAATAAATCACACACAGCTTAATCATGTTCCAAAGTTCAATTCGTCCCAAAAGCCGATGGCTAATGAGGTATTCAATTCATCCCAAAAGTCGATGACTAATGAGGGATAACATAGCTAGCTAGCAAAAATATGAGTACTCATTCAATTCGTCCTCAACAGGCACACACCTCAACACTTCAGCCAGAGAGGGAATTCAATTCGTCCCACTAGACAAGCTAGCGAGGAATGATAGCTGTGGTTTCAAACCATTTCCAATGCTTTTCAATCAATAAGTATCCATCAATATCATTCAAACAATTTCTCACAATTTCAAACCATTTACAGTGCTTTTCAAGCGATAAATATCCCTTCAAACACATTTCCACAATTTAAAACAATAATGTAAAAATAGTCATAATTCATTTCAATTGAAAAAATTCAAAAGAAATAGTTGTTGTGCACAAACCTCTGATAACTGTCTCCTGGTCTGGACTCAGTGTTTCCTTCCCTTTTCCTGAGTCTTTGGTAACTGAGAAACACAATTTGAAGTGTTTTAATACTAAATTAAATGGTCTCTATCGATAATGCTTGATAAGTAGTTCACTGAAAGCTATTATTTGCTTAATCACCTAATATACTGACCCTCGATGCGTTCTAGGTAAATTAGATTTTAGTGTCACTAATATGTCACATTCGATAGTTTTTAGGGTTGGTACATGTTACCAATTTCATTTCTTTGTTTGGTGCATTTTATTGCAACTTGCTGGATTCCGGTATACTAGTTTGACCTAGCCGGACAACCTAGTTCCCTCGGTTTTTGGGTTTCAGCCAAAACTACAAACTTGTAGATCTATGTCTTACGGAACGCGGGGCACAATTTTAGGTCATTCTGAGTTATGTAGATCAAGTTATGGTCATTTTACTGTTGCTGGTCAAATGGCATCAAATTAGGTCATTTTAGGTCAATTTTGGTCAACTTTAGTTCGGCCAGTTTTTGGACCCGAACTTGTGCAAGTTTTTTGACCTGCTTATGGTCATTTCTGGGCTTTGGTGTCTTCATAAGACTTGTAGGTATGGGTCTTAACTATTCATGGTTAAAATTTCAGGTCAATTGGACCTGTTTTGAGTGAGTTATGGCCTAAATACCAACTGCTGCCCAATTGGTCAATTTTCAGGCCTCATTTGCACTTAATCCGAATTGGTCATTTTTCATGCTACCTTGCAAGCAGAATTTTGGTATGCTTTCTCAATGAAAGTTGGCACATTTTGTGCCTATTTTCACCTCCAATTGGTTTCATACCAATTGGAGTTACACATTTAGTTTTATAGGTTAAAATGCACACTGCCCTTAATTACATTGCTTAAACATCTATTCATTACACATTTACCTTGCTACAAATCCACCTCTCAACCCCATTCTGTTTTGGTACATTACCAAAACCATTTACCACTTCACATTAAAATCATTTTGGGCAGAATACAAACATCCTTAATACACCAAATAAAACTCTAATTCATAAAGTCCAAATACAACCACATATACACATAAATATTTCTAATTCTTACATACACTTTACACAACCAATTTACATACATATTCATCAATCCTCAATATCACAATTTATCCAATATCTCCATGAATTCAAACATTCATTAAGGAGTCCCAAAGCTACCGAAATGCTCCACAATGCCAAAGTGTCCCACAATTCGTCAACTTCCATCCCAATTGCACAATCACCACATATATACATGGAATTAACTCACTAGGACATTAATCACCCTACTCAACATAATTTCCCATCAAATAAATGTAAGAATAAATCATCAAATATACAACTCCATGGCTGTCCAAAATTGGACATATCAAGAACTTCTCAAAACTTAAAAATTCCTTCACAAAGCACACACCCATAACATGTATACAAAGTTTAACAAAGCAATATTCAAAATCTCAAACTTACCTATTGTTGGGACTTGCTAAACCTTCACTAAACTTCTTGATTTTGGTATCTACTTCTTCCTTGTGAAGTGGGGATAATTTTTAATGAAGCTATCTAGGTGATTAGAAGTGAAATAAAGGAGAGGATGAAGCTTTAAGCTACACGGCAATGGAGGATTTTCTTTTCTTCAATTCAGCATGGTTGAGGGAAATGGGAGAAAATGAATTTGCACAATGTTTAATGAACTTACACCTGCCCATTTTGTTCTTTATTTATTTTATAGTGGTCCACTTACTCAAATTAAATCATATAATAAGTTTAACTTTCATTTATTCCACATTAAACCCATAATTTTTGTTATTTACTTTGGGTACCACCAATTTAATTTTTCATTATATTTTCCAAGTGTAATATTATTTATTTTTAATGGACATTTAGGTCAAAAGACAATTCGGGATGTCAAATGACCATAATGCCCCTGTTCGGGTTACATTCCCAATTTTTCGGTAACACCGGGTTTTGTCTTTTTTTCGATTTCTCACTTTTCTTTGTACTAATTATTTAATTTTTCTTTGATATTTCTAATGATATTTATACTTCAATAGGGGTCTCTTTAAGTCTTAAAAATATTTTCCAGGGTTCCCCGCGGTCCAGGGCTAATCAACGGTCCACGCCGTGACTTCCCGGTGCGGTCACCCATCGCTAGGGTTCTCGGCTCGCTTAACTTGGTTACATTTCTTTGCTATTATTTTTCCTTTGTTTTTCTTGTATTTCATTATTTTATGTCTCCTCACCCATATCGAAGTGTAGTTCTAGGCATTCTAACTGTCCGGACAACACTGGCCATTGGAACAGTAGAAAGCACTACCGAACTTAGGGGTGTTACACACATACCACATTTTGGTCACTAAACTTGTTGGTTTTAGTCATTTTCTCAAAACTTAGGTCTTTTAGGCAAAATTGCTAATTTTCAGTTTTGGTGTTCCTAATTGTACTGTTTCATTAGTTAGTTTACTGTTGGAATTTGACAAAACTTTCTTCATAGAAAATGTTCCTTATTGTCTTAAGTTTATTCTCCTTTTTTAATCACCCCAATTGGAGTTTTGTAGCTCAAGTTATAAGAAAATAATGTTTACTGTTCATGCTGCAGAATTTTATTCTGGTAGATTATTGATTCCAACTTCGTTCAGCAATTTGATCAAGTTAGGTCCATAATTTGGTCTAATTTTCTTCATATGAAATGTTCTACTATGTCTTAGGTTTCGATCGGTTCAAGAATCGCCTAAATCGGAGTTTTCTAGAGAGAGTTATAGCCATTGAAACTTTACTGTTCATATGGCAATCTGCAGTTCTACAGATTCAGGTCACCAACTTTGCTCAGTAATTTGATTCGGTTAATGGCATAATTTGGGTTGGTGTTCTTCACGAAAGTTTTAGATCTATATCTCATCTAACCCCTAGTAAAATTTCAGGTCATTTTGACCTGGCTAGCTTGATTTATGACCAAATGAACAAACACTATTTATTTGGTCAGTTTGTGCAGAGGTAGCCTACGATTTTCCGACTTCGGTCACATTGTTCACTAGGTTTTAGTCACTTTTTGGGCAGGCTTCCTAAATGAAAATTGTGTCATTTAGTGCCTATTTTCATTCCCAATTGGTCCCATATCCATTGGACTTGTAAAATTTCACTTTTGGTCCCTCAAAGGTGGTTTTTTTATCATGCTTCATAGCCAATACGAATTGGCTTTTGATTCCAACACTTCTAACACATTTAATTAGGTCACAAATGACCATTTCTCACTTTACATTAGGTCAAAAACACCATTTACAAGTTTCTCACATTTTTGGTCTCCAAACCCTAATGTCCAAAACTCTAAGTTTGTCCAATCTTCATAATTCATGTAATCTAATTATACAATTCACATATCTAACATCTACTCACCAAGATTTCATGTTTAACCTAACTAAATACCATCAAAACCTTAAGGTTCCATGGCTGCCTCATTCTCTCTTCCCTTATTTAAGCATGATTTCCTTTATTTCTAATGCAATTTCATCACACATAAACTTAAATTCATGAATTCAATAAAATCTAAACTTGAAATTGCACTTACCTCAATTTGTAGATTTCCTAATTCTTCAATTCTCCAAGTTTTCTTTTCCTTCTTGCTCCCAAAGTGTTTATCTAGGTCTAGGGGTAAGATTTACTTTAGGACTTTAGGGGAATATATGGTTAAATTGTGGTGTATGAAGCTTGAGAATAAGCTTCCATGGAGTTTTAACCATGGAGAGGGAGAGAGAAATGGGAGACGTCCTTTGAGAAGAAGAAGGACTTTTGATTTTTTTTTTCTTTTCTTTTCTTTTATTTATCCTTATGGAAGACTCAAAAATCCCAATTAAATAAATATTTTAAGTATTTTTTTTTATGGAATCATGCATGAGGTCATGCATAATGTCATCACCTTTTGACTTTTCCATTTTCTTTTTTTTTATTTATTTTTCTATTACTTCTTTAATTTAATTCTCAACTTTGAAATTTTCTTTTCTTCGATTTTATTTGACAGTTAAGTCAGGAGTCAGCTCTCGGGGTCAATTGACCAAATTGCCCCTCGCCGATTCATCCCGGTTTGCAATTAATTCCATATTTCTTCTGACTCCTTGACCTAATTATTTGACTGGCTTAACAGTTCTTTTTCATGATTTCTCTTTTCCACTGTGTTCATAAGGGTCCTAAGGACCGCAGCGTCACTTTTTACGGTTCGAAATTTGAGTTTAAAACGACTTCGCAGTCATTCCCGAGAAGGTCACCCATCATTGTGACTCTCGGCTCGTTTAACTTCTTCTGTTCTGTTTTTCTTATTTATACTTAACTAATTGAACATTACTAATTATTTGTGTTTGTGGCTTATCTAGTTGTCTTAAGTGTGATTCTAATCCCCTTAATTGTTCGGACCGACACCGGTCACCGAAATAGTGAAATTTACCAGGCTATGCAAACGGGGGTGTTACAACTTTCTCACCCACTGCATATTCAATATCCCTTCTTTTCAAATCAATATAAGACTTCTGACGGTCTGATGCAGTTTTAAGTTGATCTCTGATCACCCTGATTTTCTCTTTACTCTGTTGAACAATTTCGGGTCCAATCATTTTTCTTTCACCCACGTCATCCCAACACAACGAGGTTCTACATTTTCTGCCATACAAAGCTTCATATGGAGGCATCCCAATGCTTGATTGGTAGATGTTGTTATAAGCAAACTCAATCAAAGGCAAGTGTGTATCCCAACTACCCTCAAACTCAATCACACAAGCCCATAGCATGTCCTCCAAGATCTGAATTACCCTCTCAGACTGGCCATCTGTCTGTGGGTGGAATGCAGTACTGAAGTTCAATCTAGTTCCTAGGGCTTTTTGAAGACTACCCCAGAATCTAGAAGTGAACCTAGGATCTCTGTCTGATACAATGGATACTGGCACTCATGAAGCCTCACAATCTCATCGATGTACAACTTGGCCAATCTGTCTAAACTGTAGTCCATTCGGACTGGCAGAAAATGTGTAGACTTAGTTAATGTATCGACAATGACCCAAACTGCATCATGACTCTTCTGTGTCTTTGGTAGTCCTATTACAAAATCCATCATTATTCTTTCCCATTTCCATTCTGGTATTGGTAGTGGATGTAACAACCCAGCGGGTACTTAATGCTCTGCCTTTATTTGCTGACAAGTTAGGCATTTGGATACAAACTCTGCCACATCTCTTTTTAAACCCATCCACCAGTAATGCTCCTTTAGCCCTCTATACATTTTTGTACCACCAGGGTGCATGGCAAAAGGAGACTCATGAGCTTCCTTTAAAATGATCTGCCTCAAATCAACATCATTAGGAACACATATTTTACCCTGGTGTAGCAGTAGAGCATCATCTCTTATTAAAAACTCTGGTTTCTTGCCTTGTCTGACTTCTTCCAATAGCTTCTGATACTTTTCATCATTCTGAGCAGCCATTCTGATCTGATCAATCAACACTGGCTGTACATGCCATGCAACTGCTATCTGCCCCTCATAATTAATCTCTAAACTGGCATGTAATGATCTCAACTCATATACCAAAGACAAATGAGTAACTCGTAGACTTTCCATAGTCTTGCGACTTAAGGCGTCAGCCACAACATTAGCTTTCCCTGGCTGATAGTCTATCAGACAATCATAGTCTTTTATCAACTCTAACCATCTCCTTTGTCTCAAGTTCAGCTCTTTCTGGGTGCCCAAATGTTAGTAGTATGCCCTAGAGCATATCATTTAGTATGTATCTTGTACATATTTTTATTAATAAAAGGCATTTCCATTTTTCCGTTTACATAATATATTTATGTGTAATAGAAAAGGTGCATTGATATTTTGTTAGAAATATTATTCTTAAGCTGTTAAGAATATGAGTGACAATATTTCTAGCACAAAGTATCATAAATAGGTTCACAATCGAGAATACTTCAAAATAAGGACATGACTTATCCAGAAAGATTGTATTCATGTTTGTTCCCAAGTTATTTATATGAGATATAAATAAGATGGAATGGTGAGTCTCATGCCATATAACAAACGTGATAGGCACTTATAAATGATAAGTAGGCCAAACCAGTGACACTTATGACAAGCACATGGAGTTTACTCTTGTCAATGTTTTGTCATAAATCATATCAGTGCATATAATCTTTAGACCTGAGATAGCACAGTTATCTTGTATATAGGTAGTTTGAGTTTGATACTGCTTTCATATTTGTACTATGTATGGGTATATGGGCATGTGTTGGCTCCTACTAGTTATATATGGAGGTAGGTGTTGATCAAGATGGAATCTGTTCCTCTAAGTAAATAGAGATAAAATCCTATGTTCATTTAATTGTTCTTGATGTTTCAAGTTCCTGGCCAGGACAGATAGATTTATACAGAAAAGAGTTTCTGATGAGAAAATCTTTTTAATCAAGAAATGGAATTAAAAGAGAACATAATATTCATAGCAAATGGAGTTTGACATAAACCATGACTCCAGCTTGAGTTGGGATTTTGTAACAGAGAGATTCTAGTGCATGTTAACATATGATTATAGGTTCATTTAAGGTAAACCTTATTACTAATTGGGTGACCATGGCATGCTATGCTAGGTGTTAACCATGGTCTATGAGGTGCATAAAATGATTTAGAGAAATCATTTATGGTAAGAAAGAGTTCTGATGATATTAAGAGTTGATATCATGTCTCATTGCCAATTAGTGATGAGCCTAGTAAGTCACACACATAAGTTATCACCTATTTAAATATGATTTAATTAATTAATTAAAGAGTTTAATTGATTAATTAAATAGGTTTGGTTTGCAATTAAATTGCAAAGTCCCTAGCATGACTTGAAACCAAATCTAAATTATTGGATGTGTAGTATAAATTAAATTTATATTTAAAGTGTTTAAATATGAATTTAATTAATGAGAAATTAATTAATAGAAATTAATTAATTAATTTATATTTGATATAAATTAATTAGAAGAAGAAAAAAAATAATTATTTTGGGTTAAGAACTCAAAATTATGACACAGGGGCATTTTAGTCATTTCACAGTGTGACACGTGGCACCATGAGATGGTGACACATGGGATTACACATAAGCTTGCCAAATGTTTTTTAATCATGTAAGATGATTAAAATCAAGATTAAATATAGGTTTGACACTTGGCACAATGTGATTGGGTCACTTAAACCTAGAGCTAATCAAAGGGTGACATGTGACAAGGGTTTAATGTGTTAACCTAGCTATTTAAGTGTGGTTATGAAAAGAAAAAATAACCAGCAGCCACTCCTCTCCTTTTTCACGCCACCTTGAGGTTTTTCACCTATTCTTCTTCATCTCTCATCAATTCAAAGAGATTAGCCATCAATCTCTTGAATTAAGAACGCTAGAAATTGTTTCTAGTGTCCTGTTTACATCTCTAATCTCTTAAAAGGCAGAACTTGAATTTCTAATTAATAGAAAAAGCTTTAGAAGCTGTTCAAGGGCTGCCATAGGTGTTCTTAGTGTGGACAAGCTAGAGGGACAATATCCGTGTCTCAAGACGAATCTCAAGGCGCGACATACCGGCAAGGCATCAAGAGGTTAGTGTAATCGTTCTTGATTTAATCTAGGATTCTAAAATTAATCTGATTAATTTTAAAAATCTTAAATGGAAAATACAGATCCAAAAACATATTAAAAGAGTTTTAATATGTTGTTTATCATTGAAATCAAATAGATAAAAATAAATCTTGCATGATGCATGTGACCGTAGGTGAAAATTTTTGAATTCAATAGTATAAACTTGTGTTTTTCACGCTTCCGTTCCTTCACCAAATACTTCAAACTCTTATGATCTGTGTAGATGTAACACTTCTCCCCACACAAATAATGTCTCCAGATGTTAAGAGCAAACACAATAGCTGCAAGCTCCAAATCATGTGTTGGATAATTACTCTCATGCGGTTTTAGTTGGCGTGATGCATAGGCAATAACATTTCGGTCTTGCATCAACACACAACCTAACCCATTGTGAGAAGCATCGCTGTAAATTGTATATTCTTTACCCAGTGTAGGTAAAGTCAGGACTGGAGCCTCAGTCAAACATCTTTTCAATTCATCAAAACTTTGCTGGCATTTGTCCGTCCACTGAAATTTCACATCCTTTCTAAGTAGCTTGGTCAATGGAGATGCCAACATGGAGAATCCCTTCACAAATCGATGGTAGTATCCAGTTAACCCTAGAAAACTGCGAATCTCTATGACATTTCTGGGTGGCTTCCAATTAAGGACAGCTTTAATCTTACTTAGATCTACCTTAATACCCTCTGCTGATACTATGTGCCCCAAAAAGGATATCTCCTTAAGCCAAAATTCACACTTCGACAATTTGGCATATAACTGTTTCTCCCTCAAAGTCTGCAGTACAATGTGCAAATGTCTATCATGCTCTTCTACATTCCTCGAGTAAACCAATATATCATCGATAAATACCACAACAAACTGGTCAAGGTATGGTCTGAAGATAGTATTCATCAAATCCATAAAAGCAGCCGGAGCATTAGTTAACCCAAATGGCATAACCAAGAACTCATAATGGCCATAGCGGGTTCTGAAGGCATTTTTAGAAATACTCTGCTCTTGTACTTTCAGTTGATAATAACCTGATCTCAGGTCAATTTTGGAGAACAAAGTTGCACCTCTCAACTGATCAAAGAAGTCATCAATGCGGGGCAATGGGTATCTATTCTTTATTGTCACCTTATTCAACTGCCGATAGTCAATGCATAACCGGAGAGTGCCATCCTTCTTATTTACAAACAATGCTGGTGCTCCCCAAGGTGACACACTAGGGCGGATGAAGCCCTTGTCAAACAACTCTTGCAACTGTACTTTCAATTCTTTTAGTTTTGCTAGTGCCATTTTGTATGGCGTTATGGAGATTGGGTCCACACCAGGCATAACATCAATTTCAAACTGCACTTCTCTTTCTGGAGGTAATCCTGGCAATTCATCAGGAAACACATCCGAAAAGTCACATACAGTAGAAATGTCCCTCAGTGCTGGACTCCCCACTTGGGTGTCTATCACATGTGCCAAGTACGCCTCACACCCTTTCCTAATCATTTTTCTAGCCAGTGCAGCTGAAATGATGTTTGAAGGCAATAACTGCTTCTCCCCATGTATTACTACATCACCATATTGAGGGAGACCAAAAGTGACTGTCTTCAGTCTATAGTCAATCATCGTATGATGCCTGGCTAACCAATCCATGCCCAAGATAATGTCATAATCTCTGAAGGGCATTTCAATTAAATCAGATAGAAAAGTGTGTCCTTGGATCACCAAAGGACAGTTCCTATATAGCCTATTTACCCTGACCTCCTGGCCTAATGGACTAGTTACTAGCACATCATAGTCCATTGGTACACACTGAATAGCAGTAGAACACATCACACTAGCACTAACATACGAATGTGTGGAGCCAGGATCAAATAACACTTGTATATCTTGGTTAAGGATGGAAAAATTACCAGCTACAATGTCTGATGTTTCAGCCTCCTCCCTCTGACGCATGGTATACACTCTGACTGTTGCGCCACTGGGTACTAGCTGGTTAACAGTGCTTTGACTTCCAGGAGTGTTACCAAGACCCCTACCTCTGCCTCTACCTCTAGCAGCTGACTGTGACCCTCTAGGTACAGAGACTTGGGCTGATCCTTCAGATGTAGTAGAAGGTCTAGACCAGCACAGACTAGTACAATCTTTAGCGAAATGTCCACTCCCTCCACAGTTAAAACATGGACCGGTAGCCTTGAAACAAACCCCACTGTGAGTTCTACCACAAGTTTCACACTGTCGTACTGATAGAGCTCCTCGGGGTGCTTGCTGGGTCTGCTGACCAGACCGGGGTGGTCTTTGGCCAGAAAATCTGCCTCTGCCAGATCTACGGGAGTTGGATCCCCCAAACTGTTTCCTCTTTCCAGAACCACTCTCAGATGCTTGTCTCGTTGTCTTTTCAATCTTCTCTTTCTCTTGTGTACCCTTTTTCACTGCCCCTTCTGATTCTATCCTTTCCAGTTCCAGGGCCTGTGAGATCAACTCAGTGAAATTCTGATGTCGGAAACCCACGACTTGCATCCTCAGATTCGGCCTTAACCCGGACTCAAACCTCTTACATCTATCTCTGGGGGTGGAGACTAAGCTTCCAGCATAGTGGCTTAGCCTAGAAAAGTCTCTCTCATACTCTGCTATGGTTCTGTCTCTTTGTTTCAAACTTAGGAATTCTTGTAACTTCATATCCCCATATGCATCGGGAACCCACTTCTGTCGAAAGTCCCTCAAAAAGTTTGACCAGGTTAACACAGGTGGCTCAACCAGGCTGTGGGGAATGGTCTTCCACCATTCATACGCATCCCTTTTACAACAAGGAAACAGAATACTCGAACTTCAGCTCTTCCATACACTGCAGCTTTCTAAAAACCCGTTCCATTATTTCCAACCACTGTTCTGCTTCCAGTGGATCCACAGTGCTTTTAAACTCGGTGGCCCTAAATTTCATCAATTTTTCATATTGCCGAGTTGAGGGCTATGGTTGTGCTACAGGTGCTTGCATCTAAGCTTGGGGTGGCACATTTCCCGCCATTTGCTGGAAAAATGCAGCCATCTGTTTGCATAAAGCGAGGAACTGCGGTCTTTGGAGTAGGAGCTGGAGTGGCTGACCCACTCACGTTCTAGAGTGCTGGGCCTTCCCCTTGAACCTCAGCCTCAACAGATTCTTCTACGGAATGATCTCTTTCTTCCATTCCATTTTCCCAAATTTTCTACTTCCTGAGATCAAACACAAGGAGGTTGATCTCCGTTAGTGCATATTCATGATGTAAATACGTCATATGTATCAATTAAAGACACTTGAGCAGTTGTACTTATCAATAAAATATTCATACACACAGTCAAAATTTTTTGAGAAACCATGCTCTGATACCACTAAAACATGTCTCACTTTATCCCCCTGTAAGGCATAACATGATCCCATAGAATACATAATGAACTACCGAACTTCACCTACCGATAACTCATTAAGTACCCTACAAGGGATTTTAAAACAATTTTCTTACATTTTGGAAGTGGTGAGCATTTTGGTAGGAATTAAAAACCATTTATTCAAAGTTTAAATACTAGCAAAAATTTTTGTCCATTTTAATTTTGCCGCAAATTTTATAAAAATTTTGACAGAGTTCCGTTTGTATTTGGAGAAAATAATTCTTCAAATACCTGAAAAAAAAAACACTTCCAATAATTTTCTCAACTCCCAACCTTCAATTAATCTCAAGTCAACTCAATTCAATTTACTTCAAAATAATTCCACAATCCAAATCAAAATTTATCATCTCAAAATATTTAATAACTTCAATCACAATGCATAAAGTATGAAATTCACATGTACAAATATTAATTTACAGAAGGAAATCCAAAAATAATATTATTACAATTTATTTTATAATTGCTCAACTTTACATTGATACATAAAGCGTTATAATATTTACATCAAAATTAACTACAAGGGTATAAAATAATACCCATACAAAAGATCAGTGTGGTCCACAATTCAATAGCAGCTCACTCTGCTACTTTTTCCTTGCTCTTATCTGCGACAGCAAAATAAGCTATCGCTGAGTATAAAAATACTCAGTGATGTACAATAAAAATTTAAAATACAATACATAAATCATTCATTGATGAAACACAATTTAAATATTTCTCAATCACATTTCACAAATTATCAAAGCTCATAATAACACAATTTAGTCAAATAATTTAATAAACACAGTGTTGCCAAAATCATACACAACTTAAGCCATGACACAAAATTTCTGATCAATGCCATGTTGTACACCACGACAAAGCAATCTACAACCCCATTAATCGAAATCAATGAGGGAGGTGGCTAGCTAGCTAATGAGTACTCATCCGATCTCAACCTCAACTGGCAAGCCAGAGAGGGAGGAAAATAAACGATCTCAACCCCATAAATGGAGGAGGAATAATGTGATACTATCATGCTAAGTGTGAACACAAAATCAATTCAAAACAATTTATTTGAATAATTTATGAGAAATCTGATCAATTTCCAAAGTCATATTTGCGATTATAAAATGGCAACATGGTACATAATTAATCAGAGAAGTCAAATTTTTTAGAATAAAATATTTAAACAAGAATTATTGTGCACAGACTTGACGTGAGTCGCCTCTAGGCCTTGACTCAGTCTCTCAGAGCTTCCAAGCCTTTTTCAGCAGAAACACACAGTTTCATAGTATTTCAGTACCATAACTTAGCATAAATCCAAAAATAAATTTAACTTCACTTTTACCTAGCTTTAATGTGCTAATTTCGACATTCTCGAAGTTTTTGTGTTTCGGGTTACTATTCACTATACTATTCAAGTCAAATTGTTGACTTTTTAAGGCTTAATAGGTATAGGAACTCCAACTTCACCCACATACCACATTTTAGTCATTAAATTTGTTGGTTTTGGTCATTTTCTCAAAGTTTAAGTCCTTTAGGCAAAATTGTCAAATTTTCAGTTTTGGTGTCCCTAGTTGCACTGTTCCATTGGTCATTCTACTATTAGAATTTGGCAAACCTTTCTTCATAGAAAATGTTCCCTATTGTCTTAAGTTTATTCTGCATTTTGAATCACTCCAATTGGAGTTTTGTAGCTCAAGTTATGGCCATTTGAACCATGGCTGCTGGATTGGACACAACTCAGATTTTCTGGGCAATTTTGGTGCTAGCAGTTTTGGGTCACCAACTTGGGGTGGCCAAATGACTTGGTTGCTGGCAGAATTTGGATTTGTGTTCTTCATGAAAGTTTTAGGTCTATATCTCATCTAACCACTGGTAAAATTTCAGGTCATTTTGACCTTCCTAGCTCAAGTTATGACCAAATGAACAAACACTATTCATTTGGTCAGTTTGTACAGGGCAGCCTGCAATTTTTCAACTTTGGTCAATTTGTTCACTAGGTTTTAGTCACTTTTTGGGCATGCTTCCTGAATGAAAATTGTGTCATTTAATGTCTATTTTCATCCCCAATTGGTCCCATACCAATTGGGCTTGTAAAATTTTATTTTTGGTCCTTCAAAGTTGACTTGGTCATGCTGCCAGCATCATGACCACACTCCCTCCGAATTTAACTTTAATTCCAACCATTCCAACACAACTCATTTGGTCACAAATGACCATTTTTCACTTCACAATAGGTCAAAGACATCATTTACTCATTTTTCACATTTTTGGTCCATAAACCCTAATGTTCAAAATCCTAATTCACCAACCTCATGCATTTAACTAATTCAAAACATTTAATCATGATCATTCAACACCAATAAGCTCACATACACCTTTAAATTCACCAAGTTCATGCATACACATCCTCAAACCCTAGTTGACTAAAATTTAGGTTTGGTCCTTCAACAATTTATTTCATTTCATTTTTCCACAATTTCTAGTGTAATTCAACTACTTAATTATGAATTTAAACATAATATTAAAAACTAACCACTAACCTCTTTTGTTGAATTTCTCCCTCTTCAAATCTGCTTTCTTTCCTCTTCTTTTTGTTGTCAAGATGCTTGTCAAAGTCCAAGAACAAGATTTATTTAAAGGAGTTAGGGAGTTTATAAAATAAAATCAAGCTTTTGAAAGCTTGAGATGGGTGTTAATGGTGGAAAGGAAATGAGAGAAATGAGAGAGAAAGGAGTGACGGGAATGGAGGAGAAGTCATTAAATTTTTTTTTCTTTTTGTTATTTTATGCTCTTTTAATAGATAGTTATCCCACAATTTTCAATTTCTTAAATTAGTAAGTTTTATTGCATCATGCATGATATCATGCATGATGTAATCAACCTTTTTCAACTTTTTCTTTTTCCTCTTTTTTTTTTTAATTTTTTTATTAGTTCTTTAATTTAATTCTCGATTCCGAAATTTTTTTTTCTTCGATTTTATTTGATAGTTAGGTCAGGAGTCAGCTCTCGGGGTCAATTGACCAAATTGCCCCTTGCCGGTTCATCCCAGTTTGCAAATAATTCAATATTTCTTCCTGCTCCCTGACCTAATTATTTGACTGACTTAACAGTTCTTTTTCATGATTTTTTCTTTTTCACTGTGTTCATAAGGGTCCTAAGGACCACAGCGTCACATTTTACAGTTCGAAATTTGAGTTTAAAATGGCTTCGCAGCTGTTCCCGAGACGGTCACCCATCGCCATGACTCTCGGCTCATTTAACTTCTTATGTTCTGTTTTTCTTATTTATACTTAACTAATTGGCAATTACTAATTATTTGTATTTATGGCTTCTCTAGTTGTCTTAAATGTGGTTCTAATCCCCTTAATTGTTCGGACCGACACCAGTTACTGGAACAGTGAAATATATCAGGCTATTCAAATAGGGGTGTTACAAGCCTTGCCTTATAGGTCTCTACCTTTCCATCAGAACTAATTTTCTTCTTGTAAACCTATTTCTTCCCTATAGGTACAATACCTTCAGGTGGATCAACAAGATCCCAAACTTGATACTTATACATGGAATCAATTTTGGATTTCATAGCATCAATCCATTTTGAAGAGTCTATATCTGATATAGCTTCTTCATAGGTAAGTGGATCATCTCCATAATCTACTTCTTCATGAGTAAACAACTCTTGTTCTTCATCATGAAGGAAACCATATCTCACTGGTGGGTGAGATACCCTAGTTGTTCTAGGAGGAATAGCTATAGATGTTTCATCAATGGGTGTAGGTTGACCAGATGGATCTATATCCATCTAATCTGTTGGTCGGTCATAATTCTCCAATTCTAACTCTATTTTCCTTGCTTTGCCTCCTTCTTGAACAAACTGTTGTTCAAGAAATGTAGCATCTCTACTCACCATAATCTTTTGTGATGTAGGCAAATAAAAATAATATCCAAAACTATCTTTTGGATATCCAACAAATCAACCCTTTTCTGATTTGGTTTCCAATTTATCAGTGTTCAGCTTTTTGATAGAAGCTGGACAACCCCAAATCTTAACATACTTAAGACTTGGTTTTCTTTCATGCCATATCTCATAAGGTGTGGAAGAAACTGATTTTGATGGAATCCTATTCAGAATATAGAAAGCTGATTCTAATGTAAATCCCTAAAAGGAGATTGGCATATCAGTATAGCTCATCATACTATGTACCATATCCAATAGGGTATGATTTCTCTTTTCAGATACACCATTCAGCTGTGGTGTTCCTGGAGGAGTCAGCTGGAAAACAATGCCATGCTCTCTCAAGTATTCATCAAATTCAGTACTCAAATATTCACCTCCAGGATCTGATCGAAGAGCTTTAATACTCTTTCCTGTTTGATTTTCTACTTTAGATTTAAATTCTTTCAACTTTTCAAAGGATTCATGTTTGTATTTCATCAAAGACAAATACCCAAACCTTGATTTATCATCAATAAAGGTAATAAAGTAATGAAAACTACCTCTAGCCATTTTCTTAAATGGACCACATACATCACTATGTATTAGCTCCAAAATATTTTCAGCCCTTAGCCCTTGTCCAATAAAGGGTGATCTGGTCATTTTTCCCTGAAGGCAAGATTCACAAGTTGGAGTTGGCTCAGAGCCCAATGAGGATAGAATCTCCATTTTCTCCAATTTTGCAATCCTATCTTCTGCAACATGACATAACATTTAGTGCCAAACATATTTTGAACTAGAGTTGGTTTTTACCATGGCATTGCATTCATTTAGATCACTTGCATTCATTTTGTATTTGTCATTATTATCTAAATAATAAAGACCATCATTCATATAATCTGAACTAACATATTTATTTCCAAAATAAATATTGCAAACATCATCAGTGAATTGAATTCATAGCCATTTCTAGTCAAACTAGATATAGAAATGATGTTCTTAAAAGCATCAGGTACATATAAATTATTATCCAAACACAAAACATGTCCAGACATGTAAAAAGATTTAGATCCTATGCCTAAAGCTTCAACAGTTAAGCCATTGCCAATTCGGCGTCTAACATCTCGAGAATGCAAGCTGCTGCTATTTGCTAGTTCCTGAATATCATTAGAAATGTGAGAACTAGCACCAGTATCTAAAACCCAAGCTGTAGATGAACTATGAGTATCATCAGAATCTAAATAACAAGATATGGACATACCTTCCAAAGGTCTATCCTTCTTATCCTTCAAAGAAGCAAGATACTCTGAGCAGTTCCTTTTCCAGTGCCCATCCTTCTGGCAGTGGAAACACTTTCCTTTGCCTCCATCAGCTTTAGTCTTCCCTTTCTGTTTAGCTATTTTCTTGGAAGGACCAGGAATCTGAGATTTCTTTTTCTTATTGCCCTTCTTCTTGTTGGACTTTCTAGCAGAAGAAGATGTAATCAAAGTAACCTCTTTTCTTTTATTGCCCAGTATATTCTTTTGGGCAATAACTAGCATGTTGAGTAAACTAGCTAAGGTTTATTCCTGTTGAGTCAAATGGAAATTTGTCACAAAATTCCCAAAAGACTCAGGAAGGGACTGAAGGATCAAATCCGTCTGTAGTTGGAAATCCATGTTGAAGTCAAGATGTTCCAGCTGCTCAATCAGCCGAATCATCTTGTGGACATGATCTGCAACATTTTGTCCCTCAGACATCCTCATGCGGAATAGCTATCTAGATATCTCATACCTAGCATTTCTACTATGCTCACCATACAACTCTTGTAAGTCAAGGAGGATCTCACTCACACTCTGCATGTTTTCATGCTGCTTCTGTAACTTATTACTCATGGAAGCAAGCATGTAACACTTAGCTCTCATATCATGCTCCTTCCACTTGTCCAAAGTATCATGTTACTCTTGAGTGGCCTCTGGAGGTAAGGGACCAGGAACAATTGAATTTAGAACATATCCTATATGTTCAAGGTTTAGGACAAGTTTCAAATTTCTTAGCCAATCAGACAGATTAGGTCCTGTCAACCTATTGCGATCAAGTATGCTTGAAAGGATATTGGATGGTGGTGGTTGTTTTGTGCTCATTATTATCAAAAAATTAACTACAAAAAATAACCAGATTAATTAGTAAATGTATCATATAATTAACCAAAATGATTATGGTCTTTTAATTAAATTGGACCTCCCACTAACTTAACGAATCCTACACTTCCATAGTAGAAAACGGAAATCTTAGTTGGATGGATTTCTAGTGGGTGATTGAATTCTTATAATTCTATTAATCATCCTCAAGTACATCCATTATTGGAATTACAATAAAGTATAAGTGAGCAACTCCTTGCCCATCACATCTCATGTGAGGTTCAATCCTTTACCTAGCCCCTAATGCTCAAAATCTCAGGTACATCCAATATTGGCCACCAAACCATTTACATATTTACAACATCTCATGCTTAACAATTATTCTTAAGAAAATCTCTTAAATTAATTGTATCATATGCAACTATTTAAAATTTCTTAAAATAATTGCCCCAATGGAGGGCCCATGTTATAATTACTTTAATTATAGCATATCCAACTTAATCATTTGTTTGGAAGATTTTATGGTCATCCTAATTACTATTAAGGTCTCACTTTGCACATTATCCATTTAGCATGCATATATAATATACTGCATACATTCACATACATCTCATGCATTCATGGACAATAAATAAATATGGTATGATCATAGACTTTCTAAGGGATTCAATTCTGAGCCACCAAGAATTGAATCAGGGCATTCCTAGGTGTATTTCATTCATTCATTTTACAAGAGTTGCTGAAGGAGTACATAATCAACACTTGATCTTAAATTCCTCCCACTGGTCCCACCAATGCTCTTATCCTCCTTGAACTTCTTGCAATCCAATATTACATATTAATCCTTGGCATACCAATGTGAATTTGCAAGAACTTAAATAAATGAAATTACAATCCAAAATTATTACAACCTTAATAATATATACCCAAAATAAATTAAAATAAATTAAATGATTTACAATCCCAAAGAAACATAAACGAAATAAATCCAATCACATTGGTCTTTTATAGTCCATGATCATCCATCATGCATATCACTATTAAATAATTAAATAAAACATACATACTTAAATTAAATTGAATATCTCATATTCAACTTAAAAATTCAGATTTGAATAAGATTCAAATAAATTTAAAAATTCATATTTGAATCTCATTCAAACAAATTTAAAAATTCAGATTTGAATCACATTCAAACAACTTTAAAAATTCAAATTTGAATCTCATTCAAACAATTTTTAAAAAATCAGATTTGAATCACATTCAAACAATTTTTAAACATTCAGATCTGAATATTATTCGAACAACTTTAAAAATTTAGATTTAAATATGATTCAAACAACTTTAAAAATTCAGATTTGAATCTTATTCAAACAACTGAAAATTCAAATTTGAATCAAAATTT